>NC_066362.1:142415256-143615256 GCF_013377495.2 Cygnus atratus | reverse complement strand
GACTACTCACATAAAACACCTTTGTGGCAGGGAAGATGGGAAACGATGTGGGACAGACAATCTGGGATGTCTGACAAGGAATAAAGTTCATTAAAGGTTTGAGAGTGGATAAGAGGGATGAGCAGGAAGATGTGTGAATATATGTGAATATGGTGTGACTGTTCCTCTAAAGAATGAGCCAGAACATCAGCTGTCATTTCAAAATGTCATTGCAAGCGCTATACACAAAATAAACTGTTCCAGTCCTTTTTGTAGTTCAGGTCTGCAGAGATCAGACTTCTCATATTTGCACACTTATTTCAAATAGCTGAGACAGTAAAATTTAATAAAAATATGTTATTAAAAGTGAATCACATGGTGAACTATCAAATTAAGAATGTATTGTATTTATTTCACTTATAGCATACTTACACTAAACTATCTAACAGCAGCTTCTTGTAAGATAAGCATATTTCAGAAGCCTAAAGTTTTATTCGTAATGACTTGCATGCAGAATGGTTCTCCTCTAATGAAAACAGCAAATATGATGAGCATGAATGAATACATTGCTACCAGCCTGGGAATAAAAAGCCAATTTACTTTTGTTGGAATGTATGTCTAATAGGTTCAAATAATGGTTATGTTATTTTTTGCAGTATCGCATATGCTTCTTTAAGTACTCCCCTTCCTTGTTTTGCCCTTTGTGCATGGAGCGCTGCCAGTATCATTTCTTGCATATCACATCTGTGAAAGAGCTCTCCCTGCTCTCCCAAGCAGACTCCTCATTACTATTATCCTAAAGTTTTAACTGACAACTCAATGCTATCCAATATCTGAATATTCTGAAAGACCAATATTTTGCAGTTCCAGAAAAAAAAAAATTACTCAAAAGCCTGATACATCATGTGCTGCTTGACCAAATCCACATTAGCAGGAATGTCTGGCTGTGTGTAGTGATGAGCAGACAGCAGTTCATTAGGTCGACTGAGCAAACTATCACCTCATCTCACCACAGGGAAAATGCATTTAAGCATTTCTTCCTGTTGCACCCAGCCTTGTTCCCTGATGAAATGTTGCAGAACCCTTGGATCATGCAGGTTCCTCAATGAATCTGGAATGAGTGGAATGAGGTAATGAGCCAAGTACAGCATGGTTGGATCTGCATGCATCTCAAAACACTGAAAAACAGAGCTGTATAAAATCATGTGGCAAAATATGTGCTAGAAATTCCCAAGACTAGGAAAGCAGTGAGGTAATACTCTATAACTCATAAGAGATACTTAGCTGAAACAATATAGTGTTATGAGATTCCCCACAAATTTGTATGCATATGAGAGGTAATCGCTTTTTACCACAGTGCTGTGAGATAGTATTATGGAGTTATTTGAAACTAATACCTGAAATGCCAGTGAAGATGCTGTGTAGTGATCTCTGTAGTAGTTTATGTTGCTATGGATTGTTAAATATAATAATTAAAGATGCAACTTTACTGCATAATAAACCTTGCCATAACTTATGTGAACCTTCCCATAATTTATGTGAACAATAATAAATATAAAAATAAGTAATAGATATAGTATATAATAAATAATAAAAAATATAAAGCACAATGTCATGATATTTGTGCTTCATGTGGGCCTCATGAACATAGCAGACAGAACAACAGTACAGATACTTTTACTACGAGAGTTTGGTATGCTCAGTTGGTGAAGGGTTACACAGATGTATATTGTTAAACTGTTGGAAATGTGCAGAAGATGCCTTACAGGAGAAAGGGGAGCAGGAGGAGAGAAGGTAACCCTTTGGAGGATCTGAAATATTCCAGCAGACTCCACACTATTTTTCTTCTGAAGAGTCAAATTCACACCATGGCACTGAAGTTTGTTCTAGTGTCAGCTTTCCAGGTCCTATGGTAACTCACCTCACTGGAGGCAGCAGAGGATCTTTGCTTGTTTTCAAATATAAGTATATTGCCTGTGTCATTCCAGCCAAAAGAAGGAGTAATGGCTGTTAAAAAAAAAGCCATTCCAAGCCCTCGCAAGGCATGGCTGTGCTCAGCCTACTTCACCCTGAAATGTCTTCAAACAGCTGTCGGGAAGCCTGGCAAAGTCTGGAGCTTGCCAAGATTAGTCAGTCATTGTTTCCAGCTAAACTTCGACATGATCAGAGTGTATAGAACTTCTATTCAGTGAATTACTGCTAATGACATTTATTACCAGCATTAACAGTAATTTATCCACCGTTAATCAGAGCAGCCAGTTACAGTACTTCTCAATCATTCTGAGTCCTCACTTTGCCAGTTGACTAAAATATTTTATGCTACCGTTAGTCACAAAGCCTCAGCAAACAGCCAGTAAATTTAGACAGAGCCAGGATCCTGAAAAGTTACACCCTACTTCTGTCTAATTTATTGTCGCTGTTTACGTTTGTGCCAAGACTTGGGTTTTCCCACTGATCAAGATTTGAAATACATAGTCATAAAATGTTGTTTAGGAGTGGGCCATAGGATTAGTAGTAGAAAATCATGTTCTGCTTAGTGGAGATGTTAGCGGTACATTCATTACAGAAGAAAGTATACCTTCTAATCTACAAGGTTGGTAAGTATTGCTTGGGTCATTTAACTCATTACCTATGACTTACTTCTGAAATTCTCATTCATCTCCGCATTTGTTGAGCTTCGAGACATATTGTATGCATGGTGGTGGAGGAGGCATATTCAGGATGTCAGAATAAGCTGCCATGGAGAGAGGTGCCTGATCTCCCCCTTACCAAGAGGAAAACCTTCCTCTGCCTTCTATAGAAATTCCACAGCAAAAATGCCCTTCAATGTGTGTCAAGCCATAAAGTCAGTGATGATCAGTCTCTCTTGAAAAATGGGAGAGCAGGGAGGGTAACACTAAAAGGCAAAATAATTTCAAGTTAGTACCTCTTTAAGTTGTCAGAAAAAGTGTTCTAGCTAGTGATGAATTTGTAGTAGGGATGTCCAAAGGGAGGGACAAAGTGGACGAGGGTGCCTTTTTTAACACAGCAACCAATTCACTATTAATTCATGCCATAAGCGGAGTCTATGCTCCTTTCACAAAGTTCTTGTAACAAAGAACATATCAGAAGTTAAATGTTTTCTGGAAATCATTTTAAGATGGCCACTCTGCTTAATCAGCGTGAAGTTCAGTCCTGCATCAGATTACTAAAGCATACCATTACCCCCGGAGGGCTTAAAATTCCTGCAGTTTCATATCAGTCATTATGCCATGAGCAATGCAATTCCCATAACATGATCCAGGTCTTGGAAATAAGGGTAGGAACAGTTAAAATATCAATGTTAGCTTGTCTGACATAGACTACACTGATAAAATATGTATTTCCAGATGTTTGGCTTCAGAGAATTTTTTAAACTGACGCATTGCGAAGATTTATCTTTATCTGGCCTATATGATACAACCTGGTCAGACACAACAAAAATGAAAGATTTCTTTTTAAATAAAATCAGATTTTGTTGAAACCTGCAAGTGGCAGTCTGTTCAAGTTTGACAACAATTCACCAAACCCCTGGTTGCAACCCATCTGCCAGCTGCCTTCCAGCTCACTGTCTGGGTTTCTTGTGCCTCAGAGAGGAGGTGGGTGCCTGGACATGGAGCAGTCCCAGATGTCAGCACCTGTGGCCTGGGGAGAACTTGGAGGAGGCCAGCAAGTGAGCTGTTGTTCCCAGAGCTGCATGGGGAACAGCAATTTCTTCTCCCAGGTGTTTGTTTATTTTTTTTCTTTAAACAGAGAGGTTTTTTATTCAAAATGAAACCAAAGCAAAACGTATATTTCCTCCAAAAATGGAGTTATTCTCTGCTTGAGTTTAAACATATCAATTCCTGGTCTGTCTGTAAGCAGCTAAGAATTATAGAAGAATTACTTTGTTTTAGAGGACATGGTGGTCTCAAGATACATGCAAGTGCAGGTTTGTAGTGAGATGCAGCAGCTTTGATTCCATCAGTGAACCAGGCTGGGTGAAAAATACACACTTTGGGCATGCAATCCTTTCTTCAGATATGAAACACAAGTCTGTCTAAGACTGTGCCTAATAACCTACCTATAGCCATTTGTCTAAAAAAAATGAAACCCTTTACAGCCATTTCCAGTGTTCTTTCATTAAATATTTGTGGGTGTCTTTACTAACGAGAAAGGCTATGATTGCTCTTTTGTATATCTGTGATTGGATCCTGGATAATTTCCCAATGAGCTGCAGATAGAGAGTGCTCTGTTGTGAATTTGGATGCTCTGACATTGAAACATATCCTTTCAAGTGCTTAAATATGAATTTAAGGGACTGACTTTGGCAGTGGTTGTCCCAGTTCACGTTTATACAGGTATTCATTCCGTAGAGGTGTCTTGGTTCAGGTATATTCTTCAATACCTTACTGCAGGCTAGAGAGACCTCTAGGCTATAACCTGTAGGTGGCTGTCCACTCCTGGCCATGTCCTGGTTTTCCATTCTGGGCATTCCTGACCCACTGAGGAGGTGAAGTGTCTGGTTAGGGCGTCCCACCACCCTGATTTGTAGATTTGTGCAAACCCCTGGGGAAGGAATGTTTTGCTGTCAGCCAAAATCACTCTTAATTCAAGCCAAGCTAAGATAAAATGGTGGGGGAGAGAGTGGAAAGAATGGATTTACTTAAACAAAATTGACAACACAGCTGCCAATGTTTATAAAAGACATAGGTCAAGAAATGAAAGAAAAGAACATGCTTACTCTATTCAATTTAATCCAAGGGGTTTCATTCTCTCTGCTGGCTGTTTTTCTGTAGACATTCCTAAGGCTACCTGGTCAGAGATTTTGTCTTTCTGCATATTTTCTGTCTCAGGTTGCATCCACTACAGAGAAAAGTACTTCCTGATAGGACATATTTGCTTTCATAGCTAATCTTCCTTTCAGATTCCACTGATTTAATCTTTCTCTCCAGAATGTATTTTTTTTTTCTTTCTCCCTTTTCCAAAAGATATAGTCTTGCTGCTCCCTTCCTAATTAAAATGAACAATGTTATAGTCACTCTGCTAAACCAGCTGTCATCTTCTTTGCTTGATTGTAATTAACCATTGAGTGACAGTGGTGTCAATGCTACTAATGAACAAGCCAGAAATTTCAGGCAACATTTGGAAGAACCTACCAGAGTTAGATAAGTAGTCAGAAGGCTGACAAATACAAAAATGCAACAAGAGTAGAAGGTAACTGATATTGATAGAAAATATTTTTTTTCACCTTTTTTTTTTTTTTTAATTTGCCATTGAAACAGGGAGGAAAAAGTATCTGTTTAAATATACGAAAAATGTCTGCCAGAAAGTTAGAAGAAACTGCATATATAAGGGTTTGAAAACAGGCTGTGAGTCAGTGCTATTTCCTCTTTTCATAGTTTATGAAGCTTTGGTCATCCTTGTCACTAAAAGGTAAAATCATGGTCCAGAGGAAGTAATGAAGTGATTGCTGATGTAAAAGCTTTCTCTGTCATATTAAGATGAGAACTAAGAAAAAACACAACATTTTAATTTTTCTTAAAAAGAGAAATATTTTTACAGATACCTTTTATGTAAACCATTTTTTTTTCTGGCTAGCTACTGTTATGACTAGTCTAGAGAAGAAACATATAAGGTGATATCAAACTGTCATTTAAAATAAATGGGAAGATACGGGTTGGATGTGGAAGCTGAAAAGATAAAAAAAAAAAAAGAATCAATTGAAAAAAGGAACATTTACAAACTAACACTTAAAACCAGAATACATAATTCACTTCTGTAACCCCATGACAGATATCACTCAAGAAAAGCACTTTGCAGAAGGTTAAAAAGGATTAGACACAGATAGGTGAACAAGATGAATATCATTCAGTTACACTTGTTAAGATCAAATTATAAGTAAACCAAGCCATATGCAGGCAAATAGCTCCCTGAAGTGAAGAAGAAACTTCCCCATAGTCGTATCATAGAGTAATAGTTCATTATAGGTGCCTTTCACCTTGACTTAAAGTCCCCATCCTTGGCTGCTGTCAGGCACAGAATATTCATCCGGAATACTTGATTGCTGAGGGCAGGTTGGAGGTGACCCGTTCAAATTGCTTTCACAGCCTTTTCCTTGAATGCACCTTTTTCATCTTTTACTCCTCCCACAGTTTCGATTTTATGTCACTACTTTTGCTTTTTCTATTTCTCCTCCTACAGTACTTCCCCATTCAACCTGTTTCTCCTATTCCCACAGCAGACAGTTTGACCTCAGCAGTTCTTGTCACTACATCCTACTCATGCTGTATATTTCTCCTACTCTCAACACAGAACAGTTTCTTTTTTTTTTCTTTCTCTTGTTGTTGTTTTGTTGTTTTTTTGTTGCCATGTTTCATGTACATGTTTGAACAAACTAATAACATGTCCAAGAAAACATGACCTCAGGAACACCCCAGAGCAATGAACCACTAGAATTATTGCTCTCACCCTTGGACTTCTGCTCTTAGAGAAGCTTAACACATTAGGACCCTCTTATTTTCAGTTCATGTGGATCAAACAGATCATCACATTGAAGAATCCCCAGGAGAAAATCAGCTAAAACTGTTTGCTACTCCAGTACCAGTTCCGTGGCATTTTATGAGTGACTCAGCTGGTGGTATCTTTTGTGGGCTGCCGTGTATTTGCCCAATAATCTTTCAGAGGTGTGTAGATTTTTTTTTTCTTTCCTGAACAACAGTTCCCTTAATATTAATTTCCTTTCCTTAATATTAAGTTTGAAAGAAAAATCATGTTCTTATTGTCATTTCCAACTCAAACTCAAAGCCTATGAAGAACAAGCAATAGTCTTCTCATTTGTTGATGCCTTAACCTGTATCATGACTAACAACTTGCAGTGCACAGGAGACATGGATATTAGAGATGAGAAGCCTCTCACTGATGCACTATCAACCCTTTTTCACATGGTGTGTGTGCCCCGGATCTGTGCAAGGGACAAGCTCCAGACATTAGACCAAAAGAGCCCTGGGACTCTGCGATTGTTTACCTTCACCCCCAAGTGCAGTGGAGAACCTGGTCCAGGTTCCCAGCTGCAGCTGTGCTGTGCTGGGAGCAAAGGGTGTGCAGTAGAGTGGACATCACTGTCAGACTGGCTTTGCTGTCTTCCTTCTGCACAGGAGAGCATAACAGGTCATAGTGAATCACTGCTTGCATATTGTCCCAAAATAATTTCTTTCACCTGATGGTTCTTAGCACAACTGACAGGTATGAATATGGCTGACATAACGATAGGATTTTAAAAGACCACCAGAAATACAGAGTGAACTCCATACAGAAATAATAGAAACCTTATTACAGATATTAACCAGTAATCATTCTTTTGGTGTGTTTGC
Source organism: Cygnus atratus (assembly GCF_013377495.2). Lineage (NCBI taxonomy): Eukaryota > Metazoa > Chordata > Aves > Anseriformes > Anatidae > Cygnus > Cygnus atratus. The sequence continues at coordinate 143,607,907 of NC_066362.1, read as the reverse complement.
CCATGGGATTCTTTGTTTGTTTGTTTGTTTTTATCAATTGAAAGCGAATGGAAGGAAATGAAAGATACAGGCAAAATAAATTCCCTCTGACTTCAAAGGAGAAATGTTTCTCCTTTGGAAATTCATGTTCAATTATTAGATAGTGTTGAAGTACAGTAGTACAGAGATGCATGGATAGGATTGTAAGCAACATGTTCCACACTGTGCATGCCTGCTCACACTCTTAAACAAGAACCAGGCAGGCATGCTGCCACGTTACTGTTTTGTTTCGATAAGCCAATTTACAAGAAGCGAGTTTCTTCATCTAAAAGGTCTGAGACCCCAAATTATCTGCATAGATGCGCTTTGTCCAGACTTGGCATGTTTTAGAGATTAAATTAAATCCAGAGAGTTTCCAGGCAGATAAAAGGTAGCTTCCTTGCCAATAGAAGTTACAACCAAATGGAAGGCAGCTGGACAAAAAACTAAGGAAGGAAAGCTAATAGACATATAGTTTAGCATAAATTCAAAAGGTGAATTAAGGAATTGTTTTAAACCCAATTATTTCCCAAACATTTAAGAGTGACGTTCATTGTTTTAACAACTTGTTTGCTTGCCTCTCCTCTCCTCTTTTCTGAGTGTTTTTCAGTTTCTGTTTCCTTTTCTTTTTCTGGTGCCTAGCTAATCCAGTGTGTGTAGAAGTGGAGGTGCTTCAGGCAAAAGCTCAACCTTATCCTACCTGCAATCAGTGAATGCCTGAGAAGGATTTTTCTCCTGCCAATAACTGTTGTTCACCTATGACCCCTTTTTGGTAAACTCTTAGACGTCCCATTGTTACTTTAAAAAAAAAAAGATGCTTTGAATAAGAATGTGTTCCATTAAGCAGGCAAGTCTAAGCGAGTGCCTAACACCAGTGCCTGTGAGGTTCATCAGAGGAATGCTGATTGATTTTCTTTAAATAGACCAGATGAGGGGTAGAGCATTAGGCTTGTCTAAACAATATGCAAGTCAGCAGGGGGAGGAGAGCAAAAATGGATTCATTCCAACAGCACAATATAGCGCTGAGAATAGCCTAAGTGTAGGAATTCAGCCTCAGACTTTTAAAGGCAGATTTTCCATTGGTTTAAAGAAGAAATATACCTATTCTTCATGAGGAATACTCATATTTTTAAAATCATGGTATTAGCAGCTGAGTATAGTTTATGCTGCAGAGCTTCTTCTTTGTAAGCACACCTGAGGGTCTTAAAGTACCTGCCAAATATTTGTGTGTAAAGGAGTATAAAGGGGAGCTGAATTGAATGAAACTCAGTCTGGCCCCAGGCCTTAACGTATTTTAGTGCTCAAAGAGGCATTAAACACCTAGCACAATTTTCAGGAAGCCAGAAAGTGTCCTACACAGCAGACTTTCAGTGCTTGACTCCTAAAGCAAGGCAGAGTCCAGACTGCATGTGCCCCAGAAAGTCCTGCCCCACCCCTACTCCCCGAAGAAATTTTACATCAGGACAACATCTAGCAAAATGGAATTTCCTACTAAATGGCAAAAGATCCAAAATTTGTCTCCGTACGTCAAAATGCTACACCCCGTCAAAACAGTCCTAACCACAGTTGACAAGATTCCCTGATCTGCTTGGGTCTCCAGCTGCCTGGCTGCAGAGCTACTGAGAAGCTCAGCATCTGGAAGCCTTTACCTGCCGTGATTTTCTTCCCAGGTTGCTGGGGCTTTGAAGTTGCCAGGCTTCCTGCTGAAGGGCTGGGCCCCAGCTCTCAGGACGATCTGGCAGAGAACCAGTCAGGAAACACTCAGTAAAAGTTCCTATCCATTGACAATCAAGTCTTTCTTTTTCTTATTTGGCCTGCCCCAACAGGGCAGGAAAAGTCGAGCAGGCTAGCCTGGGGGAAGAGCAGCAACTGCTCTGACCAGAATATATCTACTTAGGCTCCTGCTCAAGAATATCTGGTGAAAACAGTTGTGTTTTTAAGAACAACACGGGTTATCACATTTGCGTACAGGTAGCAGTAATAAATCTTTAAAAGATGTTTCCACTGGTGCCTCTCCCTGGCACAGAGGAAGGTAAGGGCCTGAAGCGACATTCCCCTCTCCTTCCTCAGCATTCAAATGCTGCTGCTGGCTGTGACTGCTGTCAATAGAGAAAGCCCAGTCCAAGGCTGCACAGATAAATCACCTTTTTTGCCTTAAATAATAGTGAGCCCCAGCTCTCTTTTTATCGCAATTGCGAAACACATTCAATTTATTCTGGGGCTTTTGGGGCCCAGTTGGCTTACATATATTGTCAATCAGTTATTCAGCTTCTGTCCTGTCCTTGGCATAACTCAGAGAACTAATATTTCATGGGAACGGGTAGGAACTATCACTCTCCTTCAGCTTTCTGCTTTCTGTATTAACATGAACTACATCTGGAATCGCATCAATTGTAAACACAGGGGCAGATGCTCAACTGGTACAAATCGTCTCAGGTTTCTTGAGCTTCCTGGAGGCAAGACAATGTGTCTGCACATCAGCAAGCACCTCTGAGCGAGTACCCAGCGGCACAGAGAGCAGGGGGTCCCCTTCCAGCCAAAGAGGAAGGCAGGAAGGGTGGCTCAGGCTTAGTAGCAGCCTCAGCACCTTTATTTACTGCACAGCCTGACAGCAGGGCACTGGCAGAGGAGGTAGAGAAGCCGAGATTGAGGGTTTGCATCTGATAGGCAGCCCCTTGCAGGACACGAGTGGTGGGAAGGGAGTGGAGCTGCATAACTGGCACCTCTGGGGAAGGCTTTGCTCTCTAAGTGCGGGGTGGGAGTGGATTCCTGCTGACGTGCAGGCATGCTGTGACAGTTTGCTCAGAGACAGGGTTTCAGTTTGGTGATGAGTTCTCCAGGCAGCTGTTCAATCCAGGACAGAGATGTGCCTGTCTCTTCTCTCTCCATCCTCATTCTTGGCACAGACCGAACACCCCATGGAAGTTTAAGGAATAAAAGCTATGGGCTCGGTGTGCACTTTAGACTTTCAAATGCACATTGATTCATTTCAAGTAAATCACTGTCCATGCCATGACAGAAGCTAATTTATAGTCTGTATCAGTAGATTACATGCACTATCATTTCAGTTTAAAGATGAGGCATAGATCAGAGCCAGGTGCTAAATGGAGGATGAAGGTTTAAATAAACCCCGATTTTCAGAAGTGAGGCCAAACCCTGGCTCTTCAGCTGTTCCCCACAATACTTACTACTTTTGTTAAATGTGTTCTTGTTGCACAGATACTCCAAAACAGAACCACCTTGTCTATCTACCTAGTATAGCTCATGCAAATGAATTGCCTTTGGCACTATGTATACTCTCAGCCATTTAATCAGCTCATGATTCCAGGGGGTGCTTTGAAAAGACAAAGTAGCATCTCTCTGATGTATATCTTTTTGGTGTTTGGAAACCTCAAAGAATGCAGAGAGAAGAAGAGATATTTGCTGAAAGGAGCTGTACAAATCACTTAAATCAAATCCAAACCAGCATGAGTCAGATTCTGTCCTCTACCAGGACACAAGTATCTGCTGCAGGTGGAGTCCCAGAGCTGATTTCCTTGGGCACCATCATCACAGAAGGGGAGTGGTGTTGCACCATCCCAGCATGGGGCTGGAGATGCCTCTCCACTTGGGGCTTTGATGGAGGGGAGCCTCCACTTCTGCTCACCCCAGAGGAAGAGCTCACAAGGCAGATTTTTGGGTGTGTTCCACTTTGGAGTAGCTTGCCAACTGCCAGGGTGATCTGCCACATTTGGGAAAGTCTATTCAATTTCCTGTGGCTGGTGTGTAAGTCCTAAAGTTGGTAATTTGCTCAGTGCTTCTCATTCCAACAATTATAAAATGAAAAGTTCACAGCTGGAGGATCCTTTTCCATCTCTTACACCTGCCAAATTCACAATTCCATATTGCCCTTATCACAGTCAGCAGCATCAAAATTGAAAATAATACATAGTGTTCTAAAGGAGCAGAAAAAGACACATTTAAATACCCACAGAAGAGGATAGAAATGATTATAAAGAATGAGCTTTTCCTACCTTTGGATTTTTTCTTCTTTGAAATGTAATACTACAAGGACAGAGTTCAGTCTATAATATTACATGATTTAGGAAGTTCTCCACAGGCATTTTTTTGTTCTTCTTCCCCTTCCCCCCCCCCCCCCCGGATTTATTTATTTATTTATTTATGTGTGTATTTATTTATTTATTTTCACTGAGATTTCATTTTTTTCCTGTGTTTTCATGCATGGGTTTATTATCTGTCACCAACTGCTCAAGAAAAACAACAACAACAACAACAGCAAAACAGATTCCTTGATTCATGACTTCACAGGTACATGCAGAATAAATGTGCCTTCAAGTTCTTATGTCTTCACAGGTAATTTATTGGTAGTTCTAAAAACTTTCAGCCAGATCAATAGTTTCACTGGTACTTCACTAATTACTACTGACCAAAGATCCAGCCCTGCTTAACTGAATTATTTGTGATTTAGGATATTCAAGAGTGAATTAAAAACTGCAATCCTGATTTTGTTAGTTTTACAAATATTTGCTTTTTTTGGTTTTGTTTTGCTTTCCTGAGAGTAGTGATTTTTACTTTCACATGAGAAGAATGAATTAAAACTGCATAAATCAGACTCCAAAATAATGTCCAAACATTATTTAAGGTTTACAAATGATGAAATGATGCCTTTTTTTTTTTTCTTTTTTTTTTTAGGATTATTAGCAAGACAAGTAACAAAGCAGAAGACACTGGTAAAGTGTTCATTGAGCTCTGAGCTCTGTGGAAGATGCTGGAGAGATGACACCATTCAAAATTTGGAGAAAAGATATTTTAGAGAAAAAAAAAACACTACCCATCTGTCCACATAGTCACTCTTAAAACTGAGTCAGCTCCCAGCTCACATAGCTTTCATATAAGAATACACATTTCAAATAGATGTTTCTGAACTTCTGTCCTCTTTCACGGTATTCACAGGTTTCATGGGAAAGATTAAGGTCTACCAAGGTGTGTACTAGTATTTTCACTTACCTGTCAGATCTGGAGGCTCTTTGAGCTTGGATATTTTAAAATTGAAGCATAGTTCCAAAAAGATATAAAATAATAATAAAAAAATAAAAGAATATTAAAGCAAACTGTCTTCCAAAATTCTTAAAGTTTTCAGATGTAAGTCTGCTTCCATTTTCCAGATCTCCTTAGTTTCTCTGGTAAAACTTCTTTTGTACTGAAAAAGCCAGAATGGCAACTATATGCAAACTCTAGAGAAAGAAGCAATGCTGTTAGAAAGTTACTTAATGGCACGCTTCTGCCTACTGTCATGATACCTGCAACTGACTCACCAAGCAGTGACTCATATTTCCTCCTGAGAAGTTACATTTATGAGCTTCACTGTGGCTTTATCTCTTTGAAGCATGCCATGGAATGCTGTTCCTTCAGCAGGGTTTCTTCAGAGTCTCAGTGAGAGAGAAATTTGAGAGCATCAGTGAAACTTCATTTCATGTTTTCCACATGGCATCTCCTCTTCATCCTATTAGAGATCCTAGGGGACTTTAAGGATTCTGTATTATAGTCCAGATTTTCCCAAAGTCTGGTAGTTGAAGGTTGAAAGTCTAGGATTTGAATGTCTCTGGCCTATTTGACATCTATATTCTGAACATTACTAGTATATGGAGACCATTTGGAGCTATATAATCTGCATGGTGCATATAAACTGAGCTGTGCAGACATAAAGTCCAGTACTTTGGGGAAACATTTTACTAACTGAACTATATAACCACCCTCCTCACAGGTAGTAGTTTTAGACAGGTTAGGAGAGACTTGATGGACCTGTTGAGCATGGGCTGTATGTACACTGCATGTTATATGTTTTGAAAGCCTACACAGGGTAGTTAGATGGGGAGTTCCCAAGGGACTGGGTGATTACCCAAAGGGCTGGGTAGGCTGGTCATGAGTTCTACGTGCAAGGACTTCTTGCTAAGCAAATGCTAGCTGCCCTTTTAGGAGTCCAGGTTTCAGGGCCTTCCTCCCAGGCACCAGGTGCTTGCAGATGGGCTGCTGTGCAGTGGTGGAAACTGAAGGGAGGGGCATGACTTTTAGTGGAATCCATGTGGCAGAAGTGATGCAGTAACACAGTGAGCCTGGAGTACTCTGAAAGGGTAGCCAGTCCTAGTGATGCTTTCATGGGACAACATAGGGTAAATCACACTGGCTACTGGAAGTTATAAAATTGGTAAGATAATTATCCAAAATGACTGTAAACATTATATATTTCATGAGAGAATCTTTTTTGTCATGAGTCCTGCCAAAACTGGCTGGTCCCTGCCCACATGCTGAATGGATACCCTGGCAGAAATACCCTCAAAATATGCATAGTCTCTAATGAATATGGTTATAGGATTCGAATCCAAACCAATAAATACTGAAAAAGATAACAATAAACCTGGCTTGACTTTAGAAAATCTGAAGATTTGCTTTTAAATACATTGAAAATGTGTAGCATACAGGATGGTGTAAACAATGGCTGGATTTTTTGAGTTTGCCATATTAATTCAGATAAAATACCTCAGGCACATGCTCATCCCCTTGGGGGCATCAGGGACAGTAATGACCAGTGTCCCAGGGCCAGACCCAGCTCTACGTAAAAACAGCAAAACAGCTTCAAGGAAAGCTGAGGTGCGAGGGAGCAAATATAAAGATACTTAAAAACATTTTAACCACATGCACTACTACCCAATGAACTCAAAGTGCATAGAAATGTTTATTTTTAGGTTGCTGCATGTGTATGAAATCTGAATTTGTCAGCTTATTTAATATAACCTTTTCTAATGAGTAAAAGGAAAAAAGCCCAGTATATGTGATTTATTTTATTTTATTTTATTTTATTTTATTTTTTAATAATGTTATTTGAACTTCTTCAATGGCTTGATTTATACCTGTACCAATTTATCTAATCTGTGTGGTTTTCATGAGTGGTATGAGCAGACTGTTGGAATCAGCATAAAATATAGGCAATAAATTAGACTGCCACAAATATAAAGAAGAAAATCTGAGGCAATAAATAATTTAGTGGTGCCATTCATTGTGCTAGATACTCTTTTAGTCTTCTTCTTTGTGAAAAGGTACCTAAATTGTTTTTATTTGATCAGATTAAAAAAAAAATAAAGTCAGATGAAGCAGCGAAGACCTAGCAGCAGCACCTCAGTATTGGATTTGAGCTTCTTTCCTAGTGGATTTGCTGAAATTCAAGCTACTCGACTTCAGGTTATGTTATGTTTTCCTTCTTACACATACCATACGCAATTTTTCTTTCTCCAGAGGACAACAGAGTTGTCAGTAGAGGGTATGACTTCTGCTTGCACCACAATATTTTAGCAGAGGTTAAAACAGCTTGAATAAAACAAAGGATCTGGAAGCAGTTTTATATAAGGAAAAAAAAATCTCTGTGGCTTTTCTGTCTGAAGTTTACATATTTCTGCCCTCAAATGGTTTTTAGGGAGTGTACTGACAGAATCTGCAACCTTTTTGCTATTTATTATGGTCTCTGTGGCAAGCCAGGCCAGCCCAGCAGACTTAGCTGGTGAAACAGCATGCTGCAGCAACTTCCTAAAGACAGTCCAGAATAGTATAAAAATATATGACCCACAATTAGGTCAAGACTTACTGTGCTTGCTTTAAGCCTTGCTACACATTGATCCCTATGCTGCATTTTCCTGTGGATGTAGCAGATCCTTGCTAAGAAAGGACAGGAGAAGGTGAAGAAGGTTTCTGATCATTAAAGGAGCAGCCTTCCAGTTAGAAGAGAAGAACTGAAATAGCTTTATGGTAAAACTCAATATTAGCTGACCGTATTTTTATGACAACAGTAATCATGGAGCCTATTACTCAAGCTTGTGATTATGGTTTCCAGTGCTGACTTTGTTGGCACCTATAAATGAGGGGTGAAGAGGCTTGGTTAAGTAAGCTTGCCCCACATACTGCTAGTGATTTTAACTAATGCAGTATGTTAGTTTTCTTGACCATCTGCAGGGTACAGGAAGAAGTTTTTTTTTTTTTTTTTTAAAGCAAGCAAGCAAACAAAAATAAAAACAAAACAAACAAACAAAAAAATACACCAACCTCCAGGTATATAACTTAGCCTTAGGGAAGAACACAGAGGAATATAGTGTTTTACTTTCTTTGGAGGATTGCAAACCAGCCACATCTAGCCAAGCAATATTCCAGAGGTGCCTGCTCTTAGTGATAATAAGAACTCTGTCTTGTGGCCAGTGGTGTATCTTGTTAATACATTCAGAATTAAACCAATTGTGTGATTGGATATAGGAAGGATCCCAGACTCCACACACACACATGCACCCCTTATACAAAAAAGGAACTTGATTTTCTTGATTTTTTTTTTGACCTTCTGTAATGTGGTGTATTGTCTACTTCCCAGGATCAACTGTTCATTTTTACTCAAAAAAATATATCAAAATGTTCCTGTTTTAAGTCCTCTCTTCTTGCAAGATGTTTTTATTTATTTATTTTATTTATTTATTTTTGAGAGATTACAGTCATTGTGCTAAAGGGTTGAAGAATGTTACAAAGGTGTCAGGAGAAGGCTTAGTGATCATGTTAGTCCAAGTGGTCCTTTACTATGATACAGCATGGCAAACTTCACAGAGTTAGGACCATCATTAGTGGCCAGTTTAAGAATCACCCAGAAGAAATGAAAAGGTCATGAACTTTAAAGCATTCCCACTTTTGGATGTCGCTCCTGAATGTACAGGGTTTCAGATACTATATTTAACCAGATACTCATCTTTGTTTAAAATACAGACTATGGCTTTCCATCTTGACTGATCATCTGAAATCTGTAGTTTGAATTATGCTATAATTCAAAAGACAGAACTAAAAAAAATTTGGTCTACCATTTTCTCAGTAAGGTTATCACAGCAATGCTTCGTAGTCTGGACTAGCATCCTGCTCATTCTTGGAAGGAATGTAACGTTTGTTTAGACTAACAATATAGGGTTGGTGAGATTACTCATGTATTCAAACTAGACACATAGCTGGATTCAGGCTTCCTATGTTAAAGAATTTGAGATTTGCTTAACTGACAGACAGCCAACTTCATTTTCATGGAGATATTTAGGCTGTTGGTCTCCTGGCTGAAAAAAACAAGGAACTGGTTTCAGGACAATACTTATGAAAATCCTGGCTCTGAACTCACTTTCAGCTTTAGTCCAAAAAAAAACACCACAGGGTTTTAGTCCTTAAAACCACATTGAGAAGTGGATCTTTATTTGTATTCAGAGGAATATGAAAAGTCACAAAATATTAGCAGAAAATATTTGCATCTAAATGATTTGAAGTTCAGTGTGAGGCTTAGGAGGTTTAGTCTTTCTTTGTTTCTATTGACTGTGCATTTTATATGTTTCATACAGACATTGTAGATATATAAATATACTTATATATACACACATATTCATCATCCACCCATTTCATGCAATAGGTTTTATAATTATTGCAAATAGACTTAAAGAAATAATTATGTAAACCATGGTTCAAAATTGCCTGAAATAGTGAACTGTTGAGTCAAACAACATGTTCATCTTCATTAATCAAAAAACATGTAGTATAATATCGACTAATGTTAGCCAATCAGACTGCACATGTAAATACTGCCTCCTGATTCACCAGGCTTGCTGAAAATAGCAGTCATCATTGATGAACCCATCCAATAAACATATGCACATTTTCTTCCTGACTAGTTTTGTGATGAACAATAGTTCTCCACCTGCTCCTCCCCCTAAAGCACTAATTCCGTTTCTCCACTTTAAAGAGCACTCCTACACACACACAAATATATAGTTCTAATGGAGAGACTTTGGTGCCTTCTGATTAAAATGCTCAGTACCCAGTTCCCCAGTGTTCTGTGTAGACTGCTCTGCATGTGTTAAAACAGCTCTGCACTGAGAACCACTACAGGACATGGCCCAGAGAACACGTAAAACATATATGGATTTGCTTGTAAAAAGACCAGAAAAGGATAGGGAGAAGGTTATTTTATAATGGCTGGCTCTAGCCAGCATGTGCTGGATTAAGATAGCCAGAGATGCAAAGAGGCCAGATATATTAGTTATGTCCATGGTCCCTGTCTGAGATATAAAGAAGGACATTAATGCAGCTCACTGGTGTTTCTGCACCTGCTGGGAATTTCTCCATACACGTGTAATCCCAGGGGTCTTGTTAAAGCAGCTTTAAATTTGCTTCACAGTTTTGAGAGAGGCTCAGAATCTGTGCCTCTGACCCTTGGCTTTAAGGAGCATAAAATGTATTATCCCTCATCTGGGTTTTGGCCAGTGTTTGTCTTGTGGATTAATAAATTTTAGTATTTACCTCCTAAAGCAAATGTTTAAAGAATATTTTATTTTCTTGGGTGTGGCAAATAAATATGCACAGCAAGAAAAACTCCACATGACCCTTTTCTTCAATTTGTGTAGCAAAATAAATCTATATGAGAACTGCAGCTTTAACGTATGCTCATAAAATCTTTCATTTATTTTTTATATAATTATTTGCAGAATTATGTTGCCATGGCAACTTTTACACACAGTGAGATAAATCCTTATACATACAGTAGTCACGACTCCAAGCACTATCACATGCAGATAAGTCTGCATGGACATTTCAGGGTTTGCCAAGTTTTTCTAAAGTAGTTATTGACATTAAAATAGCTTCCTTCTGCTAAATTAGAGTGAAGAAGTTGTTTCTAGCCTAATTTCCTTAAGAAACAAGACTTGGGCAATCATCTTCACCGTCCATCTGGCTGCTTGTTCCCTCTTAATATCTTTCAAATCTGCTGGCATAATTTCAATTAACTTTCACTAAGATGCTTCAGATAGTTTAATCTGAGACATTTCATGGAAAGTGATTGTATAACGAAGTGAGAGCCCTAAAATAATGAGACACAGAGGGAAATGTTCCACCATGAGCTTGAAAGTGATGAGCTCTTATTGATCTGTTCAAACATCATAAAACTGGTCATGGCATGCACTAATTCTTCTCCAGTTAAGGGGAAAATGAAGTAGAAGAGGTGGAGACGTGCGTGGATGGAGGGATGATGACTTCTAGTGGAAACTGGAGATGTTGCAGACAGGACATATGAAAGTCCTTGTTGCAGTAATGGAAGTAAGGGCTTGCAGGACGTGAGTTGGTACGATACAAACGTTTCAATGATTCTAGTGCTCAAGATCAAAGGCTTCCAACTTCTGCAGCCTAGAGCAAGCTCCAATTTGGGGATGTAGTGTTTTGCAAAAAGTGAGCCACTCCAGGCTGCCTGACTCCTTCAGCCCGGCTCTTTGGAGCAGAGACTTCCAAGCGTAAGGAATTACACTACATGTGCAGCTGTCCAGGCTGACAGCTGACATCCCAACCTGGTGCTTTGGTTCCCACGATGCAAGGCAGACTGTGTCCTGGGACAACCTGGGATGAAACAGATTTTGACCCACGGACTGAAAGTGACCAGGGTCTAGTGAGTTTCACAGCTCCTCACCATTCCAGAGAGGTAGCAAAAGCTGCCAGAGTCCCACCAGGTTCCTCAACAGCTCTCAGATTATGGGGATCATGCTTCATACTTGGTAACACAATATAATTTCACTTGAAAGCACTATACCATCTCAGATGTGAGAATGTTTGACAATTTCTGCTGACCAAGAAATATAGTGTAGGCATACATGAATAACATAAGTTGCTCCAAAGTGGCAGGGTGGAGAGAAAGAGATACATTTTTTTAATGTTTAATGTTCACCAATTCCAATCACAACATTCCAAAATAAATGAAATATAAGGTCAGTATTTTGCACCATAGTGCCCACAAGTATTCTGTGTTTTCTACGTATATACACTTAACCGACTTCATTACTGAAGGTTTTACCTGTCTTTTGTCAATGACATGGACTCAGCATCTTTAAAAGTCATTCCAGATGTCGGTGTCTAACTATAAAAGGTAAACTTTTTGTTTTAACTTAATTATTGTCAGTATGGAACAGGTCAGAAGCCTTAGAGTAAATCAGAGAACTGGAAAATAACTGCAGAGTAGTGTTTTTCTTTTCGGACAGAAGCTTTAACAGGATTCTTTTTTTGAATTAGCTAAGAAACAAAAAGCCATTCTTTTTACCATGAATCTAAGTAAAGCTAGCAGTTCATAATGCTTACAAAGAGATTACAAAGAGATAAAATACTAATAAGAAGAATAAAGTATTTTAATAATTTCAGGAAATTGTTCTCAGAAATGCCTGTTCAGATTGTATGGAAAGTAATTTGTGCTGTCAGAAGGCAGGGTAAAAGGTAAGCTCTGCCTTAATAGCTGAATTCAGTGTGCATTTTTTTTTTTCTGTAGGTATAGATTTGACCAAGAGAGGTAAAAGAGTGATAGAGAAAGAGGCCCAAAATCACACACCAAATGATAATGGAGGAAACCAGGTTTTGAGTTTTATTTAATTATTCTATTTTATTCTATTTTATTTTATTATTATTACCTTATTTTATTTTTATTATTTTTTATTTTTTTTTTATTTTATATTTTATTTTATTTTCCATCTTAACCTACCCTCTCTACTCTTTAAATTCTGCTTTACTTCACATTCATGTTTTAGCTCCCTCTTCATCTCTAAAAGAAGCTTGGCAGTCAAGGATGAGACATTCACACACTGCGTGATTTTTTTTCAATAAAATTAAACTCCAGAAATTCTCAAAATTAAAATGGAGTTAAATAAAACATTTTCCAAGAGTACAAACTAATCAAAACAGACAAACAACAATGTGAGAGGTTTGCAGGCAATGCAGAAATAACGAATGAAACCAACCAGTCAAAGCTGCCAAGAAGCCAGATGCTGTGAGAGGAAGAGCATTTTTTCATAGCTTTCAGTCAGTGCCATGTGATTTCCAGCTGAGAAAAGAAGGAAGACACTCTGACAATATTTACTCTTTAAAATTGGTGACATCATAAGTGTTCAACTTCCCAATAATTTTATTTAAAGTTTAATGGTAATGTAAGAACAATTAAAAATTCTTCTGATGCTTGGGCTTAATTTTGGTGGCCTTGTCCTCATTCATTTGTGTTACAAACCACCATACATATGATCATAATTCATTATTTAGGGCCTCTTTGATCAAGAGAGAGCGAGGACTGAAATAGAAAGGATTTTGGACATTAGGCTATAGGTACTTAAGCAAGCTTTCCCCTGTAGTTCTTCCACAGTTTGTTAGCACTATGCTTGGCTTCAGCTAGTATTGATAATAGTTCATTTTCATAATTGTCGCCTTCACTTACAGCTTTGTCCAAAATAAAACAATGTACATAATCAGTAAGTGGAAAGCATCATATCTGTGAATATTTTCATTCCTCTCTATATAAAACATGTGAATGGGCAAATAGAATTATAGTTTGGTTTGAGATTTGTGCAAAATATTTACAACAATATACAAGAGTATACAAGATGATTTTTTTTAACATTTTTTTTTTTGGTTTTGTTTTGTTTTAAACAGCTATAATTATAATCATGGTGTCTCAGGTTTCATGTATCTGTATTTCTTGTGCCACTGAGAATGCCACAGAACTTAATGGAAGCAAACAACAAAGGAAGAAAAGAGGAAAGAAGCTGGAACTACTTGCCTATTCTTACAAACATGACACCTCATTATATTTATTTGCCACATAAGGGCCTTGCCTCCTTAGGAACATTTCTGAGGAGGATCCTGGGGATTCTAAGACAGAGAACACCACTTTGATAGAAAGCCAGTCTGCTGAAAAAGAGCAGATCAGTGGTCTTTCTGAAAGTAAAAAAAAAAAATAAAGCAGTAAATGTTGGCATATTTATTGAACACTATCTTTTTTTTCATTTTTTCATTTTTTCTTTCTTTCTTTTCTTTCCTTCTTTCTTTCTTTTTCCTTCTTTCCTTCCTTCCTTCTTTCTTTCTTTCTTTTTCCTTCCCTCCTTCTTTCCCTCCTTCCTTCCTTCCTTCCTTCCCTCCCTCCCTCCCTCTCTCCCTTCCTTCCCTCCTTCCTTTTCCTCCAACCTCCAGCATGGGTGTTGGTATAATGAGGGTCACTTTTACAGCTAGTAGGCTTTTAGGAATTAGTCACTGAACAAACAACTTGTAACTCCCAATTAAGTTCACAGCCCCTGTATTCTGATGAGAAAAATCCTATTACAGAAATGGAGAATGATGAAGGAAGAAGGGAGCATACCCACTGAACCAGAGACAGTACTAAGCAAAATGATAAGGAAATATATTCTGCCTAATCTTAGTGGAGCTGGGCATACATCACCACAATTAAGTATGAAACATTACTGGTAGCTAAGGAAAAGGTGGTATGGAAAAAAAAAAAAAAGAAAAGTATGCTGCAAAGGAACAACATAAACATCTTACATACATATTCAAAGGAAGAAAAGAATATTCCACCCTGCCACTTCGAGGGCATTTCTCTTTAGGGGAAGCTTTCAGTTGAAAGAATCAGAGTCTTGTTCTAGTATTTGGCTTTCTTAATGTGAACTGCAGCAAAGGAGTTCATCTTTTTTTAAAGAAAAGTATCTTCTTTCAAAGATGATGAATGTGGAGATAAGAGTAAATTGTGGCCTATTCTTTATGAAAGGAGGGCAGAAACTGATGGAAACCAGTGAATTCACAGCAAATTAAATTTTACTTAGTGATAGAAAAACATATCCCTTCAACTCAACTTCATAGTCATGGAAACAACAAGTGTATGAAAATTGGTTTGGTTTTCTTTTTTGCCTTTCTACCACCTACACCACTTCCAGTACCAGAAAGCTTTCACTCCTTTTTCCAAGAGAAACCCAAAGGCAACACATCCTAGATTAATTATGTTGGCACACTGATGTAAAATGCAAAAAATCTCATTTGCTATTTTGTGTCAGTTAAATCAATAGACCAGCTGATCTGTCTGGTCACAAATTTACAAAGAGCTCCCTAAAGAGTATAAGGTCACAATCGTATTTTCTGCTTTTTTATCTACTTGTTGCTGTAGCTGTGTTCAATTCCCTTGGGAACAGACAGAGAAACCAAGCTACTCAAGCTGTTCTTCATCTACACAGACACCTCTGCAGAGACAAGAGGCTGTAATGAGCTGTCTTTCACTATGATTCTCAGTTTATTCCTGAAAGTATATGTTGCCAAAGTACCCACCATCTTTCACAAGAATGACATAATGCCTCAGTAGCAAATACTTCCTTAAAGGAGACTGCACTTCCAATCATCTACAAAACACCATCTCAATAACTTTCAGAAACAACTCTTCTAGAAACAACACTAGCAGCAGAGTGTGTGCGCTTGCATAGTAACAGGCTGTGTGTTGTGATTTCGTCTTTCCACTAGAACAAAGCATCTGTCTCATCACTCATTGATGGCATTGTGAGATACTGGTAAACCATCTTAACCTTTGGACCTTGTAGCAACTAAAGGACCAACTACTACAGTCTTAGGCTGAAAAGACAGATTTTCAAAGTGACACATGTCATAGAGTGATCTGGCTGGAGAACTCATTGTCTTAGGGTGTTCTAGAATGGAGAAGGCAATTACATTGAGTTATGCCACTAAGGATGCACCGCATTTCTTTGCTGCTCACCTCAGTTCTCCCCTCAATGGATTTCTATCATGGGGATTGCTAGGCAACCAGGGACCCACCTGAGTGCCACCGCATAGAGCACTAACTGCTGTGGGGCATGAATATGGGTTTGGCTCACTGTTGAAAAAACTCGTATGTCTAGAAGAAACTTACTGGTTCACCTAGTGCAATCCCTTTGCTGCAAGGCACATTAGTGATACTTCTCTCTATTAGAACCTCAAGCTTCCCCAAACAACTTAGTTAATTTCTTTCTCATTCCTAGAAAAGGTTTTGTATGACATTATTTCAACCTTCCTGCTGTTTAAATCTGTTGCTTTTTTTCTGGTCTGCTATGATCTTGGAGCACCGGTTCTTCACTTTGCCCTTTTACTAACCCCTTTTCGATCTTTGAAAATTGTTATCACATTCTCCCTTAGGCTCCTCTTTGTAAGCAAAAATGCCTCAAGTTCAGCTTTTTGTTGTAAGTTATGAATCATTCCCATTTGGCTTGACAAAACTGAAAAAGAATGTTTGATGCAGCAACTCTGAGAAATTTAATTTCAAACAAAGGACCATTTCAGCATTTTTGAAGTAAATTTTTTTCTTTTTTTTTTTCTTTTTGCTTGTTGTTGTTAAAGTAATGAGTAATTTATGATTTCATATCCAGATATGGGATGAAAACAAATATAGGAATGTCTCGATTTCACATTGAAATTAAATTCTAGCACAACTCTAGCATCCAGTTGACACTAGGCACTGATTTGCCTCCCTGAGGCTGGAGGACAGAGGATAATACACATGTACATACAGGTTACTAGGCTAAAAGTGAAAGATGGAACAAATGACTGAAATGCAAAACATCGGTTCCGTTGTTTGGTACTTTAATAGGCAGGTTATTATAGACTAAATGCACAACCTGTTTTAGAGAGGTATTCTCAAAGGATGAATCATGTATACTCATACCTTCATTACATTTAGATTGGCAGCACAATATGAAGTCCTTGTCTTGTAGCCCTCTGGGGTTCAGATTGCTTTTGTACCTGGATCAGGGCCTTCACCTGCTTCAGCTGTTCATTTCAATGACTGTGCTCCTAAGTGTGAACTCTGGATCTTCTTACCGTAATGTTTTGATTTCTTGTTTGGAGTATAAATCTGTATTGCTGCTGACAGGGCCCCTTCTGCTTCTATAGATTTGAAATTTGAGCCTACCCATCTTGCCATCTTCTTAACATTTAACACCAGAAGCAGGGGAAGAAATGTTGCAAACTTTCTGACTGCCTTCTAAACCAACATCAGGAAGCTGAGCTGGCCAGAAATTAATCATTTGCTGATGTTGTTATGTTAGTCTTTAGGCCTGCAGCATATAACTCATGTTCACACAGAAGTGATAGGATATATGACTGGAAATGGGATAGGGCAGAAACAACTTTATGGTGGAAGCCAAGAGTTTCCCTTTGTTAAATAGGTGGATCTCACAAAATAACCTAATAGCTTTACAATTTATCCTCTTGCATTGTTGCTCCTGGTCGTGTCTGTTCCTTTGCATAACCATTCCCATATACTAATACAGGAGAAAGCCATCTAAAAATTAAATTATTTATCTGAAGTGTGTCAGCAGAGTGCTGGGGAGTAATGGGACAGTACAAAAAAGGGGTGTGGTGGTGACACAAGAGTCCGCTTTCCTTATGTGAGTTTTCAATTGTAGAGCAAGAATGAAGAAAAAGAGCAAGAATGAAGACAAACCCAGCACCACAATATCCTACTTTAGGGACAGCAATATCAAGATAAGAGTCCCCTTAAGTCCCCTATATGCAATATACTCAGGCTAGTGTAAGGATGATCACTTTGAAATACACACATACTCTGCTGTTACGTGCTGGTGTTTTTTTTTCTTTTTCTTTTTCTTTTTCTTTTTCTTTTTCTTTTTCTTTTTCTTTTTCTTTTTCTTTTTCTTTTTCTTTTTCTTTTTCTGAAATTTCTCCACTTCTCACCTTTCCATTTACAAGCAATACCTCCCATTCCTTCTTTTCTTACATACCCCTGGGCAACATTTACTTCTCAGCCTCTTCAGTACTCATGTTCCATCTCATACAATATCAAATGGCTATTCTCATAATAATAGAAATCTCTGTAGAATTCTAAATTAAATAGCAGCAGGTAGATGAAAATTAGCAGCAACATGCTTAAACAGGTATGTGCAAAAGAGGATGTGACTTAAAAATTACTGCTAAAAAGAGTGGTTAAAAGATTTCCTTCAGCAATTATTGTAGAAGCATATAATTTCTTTTTAGATGCAAACAAAGCTGTAGAGTAGTTTTGTGATTCATCTGAACAAATGTAGACTTCTACATCAGAGCTGGTCACTGTCACTAAAGACCTCTTTTATAGTTAATGCAGAGAAATTACCCTTACCAGAGAGCAATTGATAACATCTTTAATTGGTTGTATAAAATGTAGGTCATCTGTAATGCATCCTTAACGTATGTCGCCTACAAAGGGAACTCACAGCTACTAGCATAGATATAGTGGTATTTTACTGTGGTAGTAGAGAGGCAGAGAGAGACAGGTCAAGGTTATTTAGGAGAGGTAATGCCTGTCATTAGTCCAACCAGTATTTCTGGAAAAATTATATCAGCTTTTGGGCATGCGCGACCTTTCAAGTATGAAATAAAAGAAGTAGTTTTTAGAGGACAATACGAGTTGAGAACGATTTCTTATCATTAAGTCTTGTTGGTAGAAGAGATGTAAAATTACCACTCCTTACCCCCAGTCCTCACTCTGCTATCAGGTTACAACGTGTAGGTAGCAGTGATGAAAGCACCAGGTGATCTTATGGGACACAGCAGTTGCAGACCAGGGACAGGCTTGGCGCTAGCATCAGAGAAGCGAAAGCAGTGTAAGGAGATCTCAAAAGCCAATGATTATTGTCTACATCATCATGAATGACTGCCAACTTAAATGATGTCTTCATGAAATGATTTGATTATCTGTTCTTCCTCTTTCCTGGTAGTTGAAGACATGTTTTATTTCAGTAGGTCTTTTTCTGGCTCCCTGGGTAGTCATGCCCTTTATATTAGGTAGGATATTAGATAAAACCTAGAAATAGCTCTGGGAAAAAGAAGAGGGGTTTGTTCTTTGCCATTGGTGCATTTTATCCAGTAGGCTACAAGGTTTTCTTGCCCACACCCTGCCTGCTGGCTCTTGGGGGCTTGGAGGGAGTCCTGATGCGGTGCCAGTATTGTGCAGCAAAAGACAACACTGGAGTGATACCAGTGCTGTTCTAGCTACAAGTGCAGAACACAGCACTGTATGGGCTGCTGCAGGGAAAGTTAATTCCATCCCAGCCAGACCCAGCACAACTATCTGCAATTCCTTGTGTCTCTTCCCTACTTCTTCTCATCTCAGACCAGTATGGAGATATGAACTGGCGCCTCATAATGGGCTCTGCAGTCCATACCTCCTCCTTCCTCAGGCTGGAAATAGCTGCACATGACGTCCAGCTTTCTTGGGAACAGGAACCAAAGAATGAACGAACTCTGGAAGAAATAGGGACAATCTCTGTGACAGCCCTATATGGTGTTGAGTGACAGGGTTAGAAAGCTAAGGATCCTGCTGCGTGGACACAAGGAGATGCCTTTGTCACTTACTGACATGAAATCACAGGGCTGTGTGATGGTGTGCCTACTGCGAGCTGAGGCAAGCATTGAAGGTGCTCTGTGAAGCTGCAGCTGGGCACCCAGAAACTGCTCCAGTCTGGCTTGGAGAGGTGAGGTCTGTTTGCCTAAGGAGAATGTGTCAAAAATGCCTCTGCACTCCCTAGATGCTTGTTAATCACCAGACCTTCCCAGCCATCAAAACAAAATGACTTTTTTGAGTCCGTAATCCAAGTTGCAATATAATTTACATTTAATAAATGTTTGTCAATTGTTAATGAGATAACAGTTGGTAAATATGAATTATTTAAGGCCTGACAAATATGATTTGATCGCTACTTGGCCAAATTTTCAAGGGAACAATTATACAGCTATTGAATTAGAGCAAGCTGCATATTTTTGTCCATAGAAGCTGGCTAATCAGAGGGTAACTAAACCTGTATGTGCAAATTTGACCACGCATACTTTTGGCTATATATGGCTCTGTAACAGGTTTAAAACCTGCATGTGAAAGATATATACATATATAGTGATTTAAGAAATATATCTTAGTCTCTATAATTAAAAAATCTTACTCTAGCAAATTTTCACTTTAGAAGACTTTTTTTTTTTTTGATTATGGAGGAAATACGTTCTCAGTTACAAAAATGTATTTTATATCAATTAAATATCTTAATAAATCTAAATTAAATGTACTTAAAGCATTTAAGTGTTACTAAAATAAACAGACAAATAAAATATGTTTGGAAAGGTATAATCCCAAATCAAGTTTATTTTGAGCACGGTTTTGTTTAGATTTTTATAACAATTTTTGCATACTAATGCTTTTAATGGGTTTCAAGAGCGTTCCATATACTAATCTGAGAAGCTGAGTATCTTGTATAATGAATCTTTTACATCTGCTAGCTCCATGATTCCACCACTTGCTATTGAATAATGTATTAAGCTTTTCCAGACTCCTTCTGTTTGCCAGAGGAGATCTGCAGTGGTTTCTTCATGTTCATTTGTTCTCTATGTTTGAGTAATGTCATGTTACAGCTGCAATACTTCCATTGTTAGACAACAGAAAAATAGTAATAAATAAATCAGAAAGTCAGCTTAGCTTTACCTTTCCACATAAAGCAAAGAAAAAGTATCTGGTACCTGCCTGTTCTTTGTGTACATCCAATTCATGTCTACATGGATATAAAATACTGGCTATTATGTATGGAGAGGTGCTGGCCTAACTAAAAAGAGTTAATGCCTGAAGGAGAAACGTGAGAAATTCTTACCAATGGCACCATTTGCTCTGTGCCCAAGTCTACTTGCTTTTATCATAATTTTCAGCTGAGCTTGCAGCACATCCAGTGGTTTTTAAGTATTGTAATGGAAATCAGTTACACTTGGTAAACTTCATTTTCTACTAATATTATGCTTTTTCATTATGATTTAGAGTGTCAAGGAAGATGTGTAGATATCCCATTACTCCAGTGCTTCCAATTGAGACTGTAGATAAGATGAGTAAAGTTGATGGGAATTAGAAGCAACTAGGGAAAAGCACGGCAAAGTAGTCATTTTGTCACTCAGCATATTCCTGTGAACAACATGGGAATTAATTTACATGGCTACCAGAAGTTAAGTTCTGCAAAGCATGAGTGTGGCTGATATGCTTGCGAGTAAGGGAAGGGGATCTGAGTTTTAGCTAACTGGTTAGGAAATAAGGCTGAGGTCTACTAAATGCTGTAAGGCAGAAAATGCCTAGGGTTAAAAGTGGTCTAAATAGTCAGGAAGAATGAGAGTAGGGAGACCTACAGGACACAGAAAGTGGGGCAGATCATGCACGTGAGAGCAGATCTGTGTCATCAGACCGTAAGTATCTTAAAAGCAGTTCATGAAAAATACTCTAATTCAGTTCCCAAAACAGAAGATATATCTAAGAAAAAGAAACTTTCTCCAACCACGGAGTTAGTAATGTCTGACAGTGCGTAAAGATATTCTTCTATTGTTTGAACCCAACTAGAAGGTTTAATGCAATCGCAGTAGAAAAAAAAAAAAGGAAAACAAAAAGAAAAAAAGAAAAAAAAGACTAGCATCGAGTAATCAAGAAAAGAGAAACACAGGTTCCAAGAATATCTATGCACCCAATATATTCATGAGTACCATGAGCATTCTGAAAGCTAAGCAGAATAGAAGATGACAGTGCTTATTTGCTTTTAAAAGCCAAATTTCATCAGGGACTAGTCTCACAATTTGTATTTCCATTCAGAATCTAGCATTATGAAAGAACAGTATTTTTCAAATCTAATGTGAGCAAGTGTTTTTTGTAGCTCTTGCACTGCACTGCACTAGCACAGCTAATCAGTAATGATGGCCCCTCTTCAAGGAGGCAGAAAGACCACAATAAAGTAGGGTAAAATGCACTCTAGAGTCTGAAAAAATTTTACAGCTCCAGAATCATTCATCACTGGTAACTCAAGGCTAATAGCTGTGAAATTTCTAAAGGGAATATTTTGCTTCAACATTCAAATGACCTGAGGTTTAGTGATGTTTCATTGAGGCTAAATTAAATGTTTTGATATCTGGAGAAATGATGTAAAACACTTTCTTAACTCATGCTGTGCCCTTTCTGTAGATACGCGTTAATTCTCTTAATCAGAGATCATTGCATCTGTAGATTTTCTCAAAAAGAAACCATCCACCCAACAACAACAAAAAACAAACAGAAACAACAACAACAAACCCACACCAACAATTTATCCGTAGTCCTAAGTTTTTGATGTTTTTCAATGAAAAATACCCCGAAGCTTTAAAAAAAAGTCTCCAAGGTTACTGTCAGATGTAGGTCACTGTATAGTCCCGGGAACAGTATTTCTAATTTTGTTGATTTCATTTTTTTTTTTTTTAAAGTTGCATGAAGCTGTTCAGCTCATGTGTACATTCTGAAGATGATAAAAATCTTTTCAGTGATTCTTCAGTGAGCTAAATTCAAAGGGACTATTTCCAGGAAGATGAAATGAAACTAAATGATTGTCATTTGGCACAATAGCTCATCAGACTCAAGGGCACTATTACAAGGGGGATGACTAAAAGCAGTTATTAATGATGAAGATTTTTGGGGAAATTTACGCATCCAAGTCCCACTTGACATAGGTTCATACTTATCTTTGCCTGTCTTTTCTATGTTTCATTTAATTATCATAAATACTTTACCAAGAGATTAAGTATGACACTGAAATGAAACAAGTTAAAGCTTAAATGTCCTAGAGAACATTAAATGTTCTATTGAAGCCACTAGCAGGGAAAAGGACAAGAGTCAAAATCAAAACCATCTACCCTGTCTCATGCAAGTTTTGCTAGTCAATTTCTGTTTGTTAGTGTTTAATTAAACCTTGCTGATAAAGTCTAGTTTTCTCCTATCCATTGTCTTCCACTGCTGAAGTTGCTCTACAGAAATTTGGAAGACTGAATAGAAACTATGATGCAACCCTTTCTGTACAAACACAAAAAAATCTGACCTAAGGAAAAATATCCTTCTTGTCCCTGCTGTCTTTCCTACCTTTTTGCACACAAGAAAAAAGTCTGAGTGTAGTGGAGTATTTTTTCACCAAAATCTGGGATCATTGTTGGAGGCATCAAAGTAAGATTTATGTTTGGACTGTTGGAAGGACAAGTTTTGTGTGTGCTGTTTTTCATAGCAATTGTGCTCACTTTTTTCATTGCCCATAGCTTTGCAATATCAAACAGAGCATTTTGTGTTTCTTAATAAGGGCTTTGCATTAAGGCTGAAGTGCTTTGAACTCTATATGCTTCCTTTCAGCACAGCATGGATGCTTGGTGGTTAGTCTGCTGATCACTAGGAAGACAGAGACGAAAGAACATTAGGGCAAATTAGGACATTCTGGTGAAAGCTAAGTTTTTTCTTCTATCATCAGTGAAGACTGTATTTTTTTATTTGCTGAAGACATCAAGTGGTGTTGCTAAAGTAATATAATTGTGGACCTGCATGGAGTTCCTTTTTGTACAAGCTCCATCTCATTTACAGAAGCTATATGGAGTAACATAATCCAGGAAGCCAAGAGCTCTAATCAGCATGCATGAAAGTGGGGAGAAAAGGAGAAAGTAAAGCCATATGCCCAACCTAGGAGCAAAATAGCACCAAAAGTTTTCTAGAGTTTGGGGATATTTTGCTGCAGACTTTCATTTGCCCAGTGGCATGTGGTCTTCTAAAAGTGCTGTCATAGCTTCAGACACTTATGTAAATCAGTTTTCTTGAAAGAGCAATCATAATACAATAAGAGATGTGTCAGAAACCCAAGCAAAGCAGTAATAGAAAATGCAACAATGTGAAAGCACAAGAAGAAGAAAGCAAGAGTACAAAAAAACCTTGCTTGAACATGATGGGGGAGTTTTTCTTGATATAATCCCAGCCTAATTTTTATGAGACTCTGTCCTTAGAGGTTTTGTCCATTGTTCTGACTTCTCTGCAGCATCATGCTTAATAGTGACTGTATTAACCCATTCCAGTAACCTTTCATTTTCCCAAGGAACTGAACTGAGAGCACTCTCATAGCCTAGGGATTTAACAATCCCAATTATCTTAATTAAGTGGTTCTTTCACATCTAGAGCACAGGAAATGTGACAGAATATTTACATCTATTTTTAAAGAGAAAATATTTTCCATTTAAAAGTTCTGCATTAATACACCATTGACACAACACTTTTCACTGCCATTGGCCATTTCTTAGATCTTTATGACTTCCATGTACCACAGAAAGGGAGTTCATATGACTATCCCAGCTGCAAAAAGCAAAAAAACAAAAACTGTGAAACCCCAACAATTTTAATAAACCAGACAGGAGCACTTTCTTTTCCTGTAATCTGCAGAAACATATGCCTCTGCAGGATGAAATTTCAAATGGGATAATAAATTACATCTTTTTATGAATGTGACCAGTATTTTAAATTTCTTTCCTTTTAGGGTGGTCATCTACAACTCTCTAATATTAAGCCACATCCAGGGAACCTTGCCCAGCTGTTTCTAAGTGAGCCCTTGAGCAAAGATGGAAGGACTTTATTATTTGGCTTCGCATTGGAGAACTCTGTGCCTAGAATGAGCTAAAAAACAATAAAAGAAAGTTTTATCATCACTGATGGAAAAAAATGATAAAACAGACCAACCATTTTTATCCTCAAAGAAGAAGAATGAGGGAATATGGTTTCTTTTTACTGTATTGGCAATATTTTCAGTTTTTAAGAACTTTTGATGACCAGAAAACTGTGCTAGAGGGAAATCTAGGTTAGGATTGAATATTTAGCCATGTGGACAGGGCATACAAACCCAATCTACAGCTCAGGCCTTACTTGTGGTAGAGGCCTCCAGCTTTTCTTTTAAATTTAGATGTACTTTAGCAGGCATCATTTTGCTCTCCTTGACTCCTTATAGGAGTTATATTTTTTTTCCATTTTCTGTCTCATTGTCTCAGCAGATCAGCTTTTTATTGAAACTTTTTGATTAAATAGTGCCAAAGCTAATAGGCTGACAGTAATTTTGAAGTAGAAATAGAAAGGAAGCTGACTGAAAATTCATATTTGCATTAGATTTGACTCATTGTAAATTAACTTCTCTTTTAATGGGAACTGGCAGTGAAGCTATACAGAAGGTATCACTATCATTTACCATCATCAGAGATTAGGTTGTATTATCTAGGGAAAAATGTAAACCACAATTCATTATGTTCTAAGATAAAGAACTGGAAGATGTTGAATAGAGGAATTTGAGAAAAACCCAAGGCAGATGTTGGGAGTGTAGGCATAAAATAAATGGAGATTTAACCCCTCCAAAAAGTGCTGACTAATATATTCAAGGAAGGATAAGAACCCAAATCTAAACAAAACCCCAAGTGTGAAACATGTATGCCAATAGAATGAGAAACCTGGAAAAGGTCCTGAAATGGCAGAAGCTCTTCAGTGACCTAATCTTGGCTCTGTTTTAAGGAGTCTGATTTCAGGAGACAGCCTATCGAATTCTTACAAAGTATGCTAAAATGAACAAGGTGGATTAAATGGAAAGCCTCTTTTTCTATTATTGCATCAGTGGTGTGTTATAAATAAATGCAACATAGATGCAAATGAGAATTTGAAGCAGTTTACTTTTATTGAATTTAAGTAGAAAAGATTGTTGTAAGACAATTTGAAAAACATCCCAAAACAAAGCAGCAGCTTTCTTTCTGCCTATTGGAAGACACAGGGACTTCAAAATACTTTTTGGTTTATAATATCTGCTTATTTACCCACCAGTTTTTAAGAAAGGACAGACAAATAAAAGCAAATGACTGTCCAGAGTATTCTGAACATGACAACATTTTCTACTTTCTCAGTTTTATGCATGGACTGTCCTGCTAGATGTGAACAAATGTCACATGGGAATGACAGGTGCTCAGAAAATACGCTTTTTCTGGGAATATAACAGACTTAGAGAGCTCAATCTGTTTAGCTTATCAAAAAGAAGACTGAGAGGTGATTTGATTACAGAATAAAAGTACCCTCATGGGGAGAAAATACCAAAGAGCTCTTTTGTGCAGCAAAGAAAAGACTTAGCAAGAATTGGTGTTGGGAGTGAAAGGCAGATGAATTCACATTGGAAATAAAACAACATTTTTTGAAAGCAAGTCTGCCTGAGCACTGGAGCAAAGTCCTAAGGGGAGGTTGGAGCTGTAGCCTCCATTTTTTGATTCTCCAAGCAAGTGAGCAGGTTTCTTTGCTATGTATGCTTTAGCAGGTGGGCAGAATAAGGGAAAAGGTGTACAATGTAACAGCGATGGTATGGAGGAAGTTACTTCAAGGTTTAAGGGTGGTGTATAAAGCTGACCCAAATTCTGCTTACAAACTACAATTTTAATATTCCCAATCTCTGAGCCTGAGTAGACTGTCTATGATCTTCCCCACTCAACTGTGCCTTTGGGGAGCCTCAGATCAGTCAGTACCTCCTTGTTGATCCAGTTGGCACAGTGGCATGTCCTGATGCTCATACTGTGACCAACTTGATTCACATGCTGCAAAACATATTGCTTTGTGGATGAGGCACTTGTTGTCAGGGTTGTTCTAGCAGCCACCGTTTGTACATTGATCTGGAACGTGTGCACAGGAGACAAGACATCCTCATTCTGAGCCTAAGAAGGTGGGGACTATGCTCTCACTTCGACTGTGTCATAAACATCACAAAACCAGGACAGGACCATAGTCAAAGCCTGGCAGGGTCTAAGAAAGACACAGTCTGACTCTTTGGCCTGTGAACGGTGGGAGAAGTTACAATTATTTTTCCTAATGTTCTTTTGGAAATTGTGCCACTGAATCTTTAACACAGAAATGTGAAAGCATTTCCCAGAAGAGTGACTTGGAATTCTCACTCTGTCTCAAGTGCAATCATTCAAATACCTACATGAAGCATGAAAACTCAGTGTATACGTAAGAAGGATACTCATTTGTTGAAAGTTATGCAGGTTAATTTTGTTGTAAAAAACATTTCTTATAATGACAGAGTGCAACATGTACATGTGACACTTTCCTCCCTACGGTAGTGCATGGTGCCTCACAGAGAGGAAAAATCTCTTTATAGATCTGTATTAGGTTTCATGGTATGACTTAGCGGGAGGGGGGTAATTGGCACAATTATATCTAGTATTGCTATTGTTTTCTGGGACTGAAATTATAACATTGTCAGACACTGGGCATATTTGGCTTCATGTTCTTTTCCATTCAGTTAATCAATAAAAAGGAGTATGAGGACAATTTCCAAGTCAAAGAGACTGTGTTGTACTTTCCCACTGAAATGCGTCAGAAGGGGGTGGGGAGGAGGGTGGCAGTAGAAGGCAGTAGCGCTGATACAGAAAGAGAGAAATGGATGTGTTCAGCTTTGGGTAAACTGACAAGAAAATAGGAGGAAATGAGAAGAATGAATCAAAAATGACTCAGCTACCTTAACTGTTCTTTAAATGAGATAAGCTTCATCCTCTGTTGAAAATGAAGTTGACTAAGCCTCTCCAACAACCAAATCCCACTGTATCTACTAATATGTGTGTGGTGATTCTTACCTCAAAATAACATACCCTCTCAGGGATATTCTGGCTAATGAAATCAGATTTCTCAGGTTAATCAGGCTCACAAAGACCATACTGCAGTTTCTTTTCTCTGTATCTCAGTCACAACCAAAAATCTGGGTGAAAAGATGGGGATCAGGCTAGCAAGCTGCATCATTGGTCGGACAAGATGTGTGTGTGATTAATCAGGCACATACATCACGCCTATATTAGTACAATGAGCCAGGTGTTACTGCAGGTGGTGATAGGGAAAATTTTCAATGGGTTGATAATTTGGAGCCTAGCTGAAGGGAGACAATGTACAACGAGGGATAGGTGAGAGGGGAATCTTTTAGGAGATTCAAATTGCCACAAGATAAACAATGGACTTCTACTTGTTGGTTTACACATCTGACTGACATAATGAGAAAGTATGTAGATATAATCCTTTGAGTTGCATGAATGTAGATATAATCCTTTGAGTTGCATGAATGTGCCTGAATCTCTCTCTGTATTGTGATGGAAAGGATCCAAGTTCAGGACAAGGGTGTGTTTTAAACATAAACCAAGAAGCATGTCAAATCTCAGAATGTAACTGGAAGATTTCTCCAAGAATGTGTATTCAAGAAACTGATTATAAAAGGCAAACACACTGAAGGCTAGTCTACTTTCTTTGAAACAGATTCCTTATGTAAAATCTTGATGAGAAAAGAATCAGTTGTATACCAGTCCATTACTTTTTCTAGGACAGACATACTCTCCATGAGAGTTTCTCCTACAGAAACTTATCAGACTCATAGTTCTTTGATATTCATCTCACTTCTTCATGGATGTCTACAACAGGTACATTAAAGTCTGAGATAGGCACCTAGATTTTGTACTTTCTCAGCAGAGAGAAATAAACACTTATAGGACACAAGCCATCTCCTCCTAAGTGGATAGCTGGAAAGGGTCAGATTAATTGCAAACACAATGTGTCTATTTCTCTTTATAAAGGGAGTAGAGAGTGTTATAGGATAAGAGCTCATCCAGATACTATTATCTATATTCTGTTTTATGAAAACTACTCAATTTAATAATCTAGCTGTAGCCACCTTTTAATTATCCATACCAAAAGTATGTAGAGAATATTTTTGGAGCACTCAGATATGGGTTTAATTCCATCTTGGAACTGGAACTTGGAAAATGTCTGAAATTGTCTGCAAAAAAGAATGGAGATTCATCAGTCCTAAAGGTGCACATATATGTCAGGAGGTTTCCAGAGGGACTGCTGAAAGTGTGATGGAATATGTTTCCAAGAAATTGGTCTGATGATGGCCATGTCCTGCTGGAAAACATAACAGTAGGAATCTTTACTGTTTGATGTTGCTGATTATGCTATCTTCTCTTGAATTGTGGTTATGAGATCCTACCAAGTCCAATGGCAGGACTACATTGTCTTCCAGACTTAAGACAGCTTTGAACATGTGCAAGACTTCAAGGTGAAGTTGGGCCATGCAGCATAAAGCCAGTAGTATTCCTGGAGTGTACCTACTACAGGACCCCCAACTTGAAGACCTAGAGTGTAGCCATTGCTTTCAGTGGCTCATACATCATTGAGGAGTCAGTCTGAGATGAAAAAACTGCAGGTGGGATAGGAAAAAGAATTACATGAAGCTCTCTAGTGCAGCCATCTCTGAGGTTAATTATATACTCTCTCCAGAGCTTCTTTATGGGTTTGTAATGGTCAACACAGAGGTACACCAGGTGCTTATAGAGCACTTCGGAGCCTCTGTAGGCACTGTGATAGGCTGTACTGAGAGAACATTAAGATGTCTGGTCTGCTTGAGGGTTGATGTCCTATCTGCAAATGGAGATGATAGGAACCACTTTCTGCTGGTTATTTCATACATCTCACCTGTGTAGGTCACTCCCAGGCTACCTATCCTCTTCAGTTTTCTCTTAAGCTCTGCTTAGGATACAGCTGAGTGGATCACTACTACTACTTCAGGCTGACCTCCCAAATACCATTTGAATCATTGGAACCTGTTATTGCCCCACAGCTTGAGGCTACAAAGGAGTCATTACAATCAATGTACAGAAGAGAGTCCTAGAGAGAGTCCTTCAGAGACCAGCCAGGCTGTGAACCCTCTTGGAGAAGAAAGAAGATCATCTGTGCCTACACAGGAAAAAGACAAAGAACACTATCTACCTCACAATCCTAAGAAAGTTGTGCGGCCACTCCCTCCCTCCCAAACCTTCCTTTGCATATGACAGTTTAAGTAGAAGCTGAGCACGTGAATACCATTATCCAAGGCCAACATTTCTAGTAGGAGACCTTCACTAGTCCAGATAAGATTCTATTTCAAGGAAACATTACCTGGACTCATGGTGATCCAGAGCTTCGTGTCTGTCCACATTTGGAGGGACTGCTTTAGCTTTCAAGGGTGTCCCATATGCTGTCTATGCTATCTCCTTATTACAGATTCTTCACTGCAGTGTTTTTCTTCAGCAGGGCCAGCCTTTTAATTCAGGTGGGGGAGGATTAGGAAGAAAATGCCCATATTTTCTCCTTAGGAACCTTACAATCTAGTCTTAGAGTGGAGCATAGGCTCTATAGACGATTATGACATCAACAAACACAAATTCAAGATTCCATTAACACAGAAAAGCTATTCATCTGCATGGCAGTACAGCTACACTCACAGAGCCTCAGCAAAGCATTATGTACCATTGCCAGTAACTCAGACTGATTTTTTTCTCCAACTCACCATTTGAAAGCTCAGAATTCAATAATGCCTGTCATTAATTCCCTGTGATTGAACTAAGATACCTGAGGAGGGAATGGAAAGGAAGATAGATAACAGTGGAAACAATTAGGAAAAAAAAGGTGAGAAGTATGGCAAGACTACAGTAAAAACCAAGAAATGGTCTTAGCAGATGTGTTTCTGATGTAATTTTGAGTCTCTAGAGAAGTCCAAGTCCCCTCAGTGAAAGAATTTTTCCCGAGAAGTAGTTCTGCTGACAGAAGCAGGATGCCCTTTGCTCAAGCTTCCCATCTGTGTATTCAAACACTATTTCAGACAACCATTACAGTTCACTGAATGCAGCTAGTAAGGCAGCTTGCACATGACTGGAGTAAGAAGGAAACCGACATAAAAACTTAAGAGGCATATTGTAACAAACGTGTGTGGCAGGAGAAGGCACAAATGGACAAAAGGACAAATATCATCAAGTCTGAGTAATTCTCAGGACCATCTAGATGGTACTATGAATTTCTATTTGTTGGGAAGGGTATGCACTCAGCTCCAACAGAGTATGATGCAGCAGTCCTCTCTCTATAGGGTTCAAAGAGAGTCAATAAACTTGTCATATCTCTGGGCCAAATATCAAATAATGGGAAAGGATAGAAACAACAAAAAATATTGCAGCCAAAAGTGGATACACCAGGACAAAGACTTTAGGGAAATTATCCACTCCACCCCAGTTTTTTTTTCTAGAAGGAATACTCAACTAAAATCTTTCTGCATTTTTTTTCTGCAAGTAGAGGTATTAAAAGTAAAATTACTTAACAACCATCAAGGATTTTTTGTATGTCTGAATTCAAAGAAAAAAGTCTAACCACACCATTATTTGCTGAAATTCCATTTAAAATAAGTCCAGTCTAGGGTCTCATTCTATGTTTCCCAGGTAAGGTAGCTTCTACCTAGAACACAGAAAGCCTTTGGTCCCTCAGTGAATTGATAACTATATATACACATCTCAATATCCCTAAAAGACTTTAAAACCTTTCCATATTTGAACTTTTTATTCCTGTTGCTAGTTTTGATCAATTTTTCTTTGAAAAAGTACTTGCAAAACTCTCTAGAGACTCAAAAACCACTCTAATTATGTTACAGTAATCTTCAATACATGAATTCAAACAGAATGGAGACTCCCTAGTCAAAGAATGATAATGAAGTTATCTCCTTGACTTTTTTATTTTATTTTATTGTCTTATCACATTGATTGCCCTAATTATGAACTACACAGGGAGTAAATAGAAATAAAGTTTCTTCATTCCCATTGTTTTCATTGCAGGAAAAAAAAATGAAAGAAAAAAAGTAAATTAAAAAATGAGTTTTCGGTACACAAAACAGATTGAAGGAGTAGAATGTGACCTGTTCTTTTGTGCCCCAGCTTCAATGGACTTGTATTGATAGGGGGCATCAAGATCAAAGATCATGGATGGAATTAATATCATCCCAGTTTTCTTTCTATGTGTGGTTTAAGAAGTTAGCACATGCTAACTCAGTGCTATAAAGCACTAACACCTATGGTGGTAGGGAATATTTCCTGCAACCATCAGCTGAAGGATAGGCCTACAGAAGGAATCTGGCTGCAGGTCCCATAGATGGGGTTTGGAAAATACTTATGTCTGTGCTCATTCCTGTGATTTCTGAACCTTCCAGCTCCTTCCAGGCACCTGTAACAATGTCCCTGTTAGTATGTCTCTCTCCTGGTAGAGACGGGGATGTAGGACAGGCACATCACTGGCTCAAGAGAAAACCAGCAGTACCCAAATGACATGTATAGCTCTACTTGTGGGTGAGGGTTTCCTCAAAATTTTCAGAGGGATTCTGAGAGCAATTGTAAAGCCTGTCCACTCCTTTTAAATACCCGGTGTGGACATGGTGATCCTCTGAGACCCTTGAACACCTGTTCTGGGTCATACAAGATATTGGGCACCACCGATGTATGTAAAGAGATGTGACCAAGAACCCATAAGCCTTAAAAAAATGAGTACAGACTTTCAGGAAACACCACTTCAGGTACGAGAAAACTAATTTCAACCTGTTCTTCAGTTAAACTTCCCATTTGAGGCTTTCTTTTAAGATTAAGATTTGAACACTCCTTAAATAAATGCAAGAGAAGCTCCATCAAATAAAGCAACACTGTTCAGTACTTTTGCATAGAAAACAGGTGGAAATTAATGTATTTGTCAGAACTGAACAGACCAGACTCATAACTTTCCTAACCTCAGGGAAGAAACTGAATTTTTACCACAAACCATAATCATCATACGTGTTTTGATAATTTGGCATCATATAGGAGCTGAGTCATTGGAAACAGAATCTTTCCTCTCCTGAAAATTTTATGAATGTTTCACTGAACTGATGTTAAATTTTGCAGGTTTTGCAATGAAAATTGGTATTAGGGAGCAAAGCAGAAAAATGAGTTAATATGTGCCAGAGATATGAGAGCAATACAAGAGATTCTGGAAGCTTACCAGAGGAAAGAAAGCAACTCTACTCATAAATAAGGAAGACATAAAATTAATAACATCTCAAAAGTGACTCAGATAACTTACAGTGGTATTGAGCCTGTCATCAGTAAGAATATACATCAAAAAGGCTGATATATTAGGAACAGGGAAAAACTACTCAAATACCTTGGAAAATATGAATGCATACAATCCAGCTGGTCTTGATCATATCTTAGGGCAATCACCTCCCAGAGTTACATAAGCTGTAGACCTCATCTACACCTGAAAGTAACAAAAATAAAATTGATGATCTGGCCCCATAATTGAGCATGATTGAATTACTGCCGGTAAGCAAGTTACAGTATGCCAGCTGAGCCATGGTAACTGGCTGCATGTGTTCTCAACTAAGTAATGTATGTTCACTTTCACTAACAACATAAAACCTATCTACAGAAACCAAAGCAAAAAAAAGCAGGTGCTCTTATTCCAGTTTAAGAGTGGTATATTTCACTTTGACGTAAGTAGATATACAAATTGTCTTAGGTAAATTAAATTGTTGATATAAGTTGAGAGGAATAAAAAGCTAAGGTAAAATAGAAGTAATTTGCTCAACAACTGGACAAAAGCCAATACTGTATAGTGACCTTCAGATGAGGAAGGAGAACCCTTTGGCAATACTCTGAAAAT
The DNA here is from genome assembly GCF_013377495.2 of Cygnus atratus. Taxonomy (NCBI): domain Eukaryota; kingdom Metazoa; phylum Chordata; class Aves; order Anseriformes; family Anatidae; genus Cygnus; species Cygnus atratus. The sequence continues at coordinate 143,574,690 of NC_066362.1, read as the reverse complement.
AGATATTTTAGGGATTAAAGGAAGGAAAATAAATCTTGTGTAAAAAACAGCACACAGGGCTGGATTCTTCCACGTTTTGTTCATGAAAAGGTTTCTGTTTTCAAAGTGGTCTCCCTGACTTTTGCTTAGCAATATGTGGCATAAAACATTTATCAAAGTCAGTGAATAAATCAAAATATGGCTGCAGTGAACCCCATTCTCAACAATATATTGACAGTTGAAGAACAAACAGTGGCCAGCAAAATTATTTTCTTAGAAATGCTAGGATGAAAATAAGGAGCACAACAGATATCTGTTAAATTAGCTGAGTATTAAGCATCACATTTCACAAGGCATTTTCTGGAAAGAAAAAGGAAAAAAAAAAAAGTTTAAATGTTTCTGGATAGAAGTTATCTTCTAGAAACCTGGAAATAAGTGATAAATGCCAGAATGCATTTTAGAAACACTTTATTTGTACACTACTGATGTTAGTCAAGTTTCTCTTAAAAGCCATAATAATGAGCAAGTAAACAGCATATTATTGAAAACCTGCAGATCATACTACACAGAGATATGTATTACTGTAACCAAATCAAGTACTAGCTTATATAAAGTGCTGAGATAGAACAAAAGGGATTTAGAGAGATTTAAAAGACGGATTCACTTGAAGACTACTGCTTCTAATCTAACACACATTCAAAATGAAAAGAAGAAAAAGCAGAGGAAGCAATGCTGAAAGGTACAGAGAGATGACAGAAAACAGCATGCATGCATTTGAAATGTGAGACTACAGCCAAAATGCTGGTGTAAATTAATGCTGTATATACAAGTACTTGGTGAACAGAACAGGAGATGGTTGGCTTTGTGCTCTCATGCTATCTTGGAGAAATCAAACCCACCTCATTCATCCCAAGAACAGAAGGATGCCAATAAGTTTTAGGAAGTAGAACACAGGTTGTGAGATTTAAGGATTTAAGAGTGTTTGAGGCATATCATTTAATGAAACAGTGGCAAACCAGGGAAGAGACATAAAGAAGGGTAACAAATGACAACAGTTAAAAACCGAAAAGGTTGTAGAAACATAAAGAAGGTAAATGCAGCTAAGGAATGGAAAAAACAGATTAGGCACTAGGAATATAAAACGGTAAATGAGCTTTTTGTTTCTTTTATTTTTAGCTTCTGGAATAATCTGTTGGTAGTCAAAGTTCCTTGGCTTGTTGTTTTCCAGACTGGAGGCCAGACTCATCAGAACATCACTGGCATGAGCCATGAATTGGCAGTGATCAGGTTAATGGGATCTAACAAATCTTCATTTTTCCATTAATTTTACACAACTTTTTTCTTATTCTACACTAAAGTTTCCTCATAGCACTAGTTATGAGATATATAAAATGAAAAAAACTGCTGGTGTTTTTTCTGGATAACCATGGTTCTGTGAATATACATTGCATGATCTGTAGAGCTTTTCCCTCATGGGAGAATGCTGTTTCCAGTTGGTTGCATAAAGTTAGGTTCTTTCTTTTTTGCTTGCCAGCAGGTTTAGAAGGCTAAATGTTCCAAATCCACATTTCATTAGCTTCTCCTTCTTCAGCAGCTTTTTCAGGTTCTCAAACTACCATCTTTTGTACCTTATGCAGAAACTGTAGTTTCCCCATAGCAAAGTTTTTGTAACTAAGATCTATTTTCTCCTTTGTTAGTTTTTCCAGAATTCAACCAATTTGTCTGAAATTTTATATACACATTTCACTAGCAGACCAGACTTTAAAAATAGTTCTAGAGGAAGTCAGCCAGGTTATTTAGTAGTACTTGCAGCTTGCAAAATGAATGAATGAATGAATAAATAAATAAATAAATAAAGATCAGGAGGACTGCGCTGTGAAAAAAAAATGAAAAAAAAAAAGAAAAAAGAAAGAACTATAAGAACTATTGTATCTCCAAAATAACAATGAATAACCCTAAAGTCTGATTGATTCAGCAAAGTCTAAGCAAGGTCTGGTGCCTCTGGCAGTGTTGAAATAGTTAAGTCATTATTCAAAGTTAAATAGTCCAGATTTTATGAATGTGTCTCTAGTGAAACAGGTTAGGAATGATGTCTTTTTGTGCTGTGCATTATGGTCACTCTCAGAAAGGGAGTGCAGTCATGAAGGTTGAGGGCAGGTCCTCCAGATCAGTCTTGTCTAAAACCAAGAGACTTTTTAGCTTCTTAGTTGAATGTAAGTTTTGTAATTTCCCACTGCAAAAAATGAAAAGAAATATGCTACAAGGTTTCTCACAGAGTAAAATTACATTTTAAAATTGTTCTGTTTTTTCTTCATGGAACATCTTTTTACTACTGCTCTTTATTATTGAAGTTGCAGGGGTTTTTTTGTTACTTGGGATACCAGGCTATCCCAAGTCACCATAGCTGCTACATTTAGCCAGTGGGATTGCTCTCCAGGCTCTGTTGACTGCATTTACTGCTTTGGGAGCTTAGACATTTGATGCACTTCTTGAAATCTGAATTTAGGTGTCTTAATCTGGAAGTGAATGCCACCTAAAGGGCAGGATCCTGATGTCTAATCTTAGGCACCTTGTGCCACTTGAGCTGTTCTGGAATATCTAAGGCACCTTCATGGGGCTGACAGGGATGATTTAAAAATCAGACAGGCAACTCAGGTCACAGTGAAAGGATGACTGAGGATCAAGTGAGAGCTCTAAGACATCTTGCATGGCACTAGGTATCTAAATTTAGTCAGCTGAATTGCACCCCATGTGTCTTTGATACCTGAAGGTTTTTTTTTTCTTTTTTCTTTTTTATTTTTTATTATCTTCCCTTCTACTCAACAAAAGATATCAGACAAAGTGGATTCACTTTAGTTGTCCACATGTAGGTGTCCAATGTTTGAGATTACTAGACTGTCCAACCTGGCCTGAGCTGCTGCTCCAGTAGGAAATGGATCTCCATGTGGTTGTCTTAGATACTTTGGCTTACCTTAGATATGAATGGTAGCCTATATACCATTGACTGAATGAAGTCATCCTGGAGTGTATTTCATCTTTTTCTAAGGTAGGGGTCAAAAACAAACTAGACAATTTACAGTTCAACACTTCCTGGTTCCTCTAATTGACTGTCAGGGGATTTTTTGTCTACTCTAGTCATCTAACATCTGTTTTATGAGATGAATCCCACTTGGAGTGGCAGGCAATACTTAGTAGCTGCTGCTATTATATATTAAAATAATGTGTTTATTTTATCAGTTGTGGCAGACATTCTCCAGGTGAGAGTTTGCAATGTGTAATGGAAAATGCAAGACCAATGACACCACAAATTGATATAACAAGTAAAAAAAAAAAAAAACAAAACACAATATATAAGTCAAAAATAATATTTAGTAATTTTAAATCTGTAAATTTTCCAAAAGAAAAACATCAAAGGTGGCTTTTTTTTTGCTTGATAACTTTAGCAAAATTGTGAATAATTTGAAGATGCATTTTTGACAGCTCCACTTTTTGAAGGAAGTACAAGTAAAATTATGCAATGCAAAAGAACTATGAATATAGCATTCCTGTTAGCTCCCCAGCCTCACAATGCATAGCTCTCTGCAAACTACACAGTAATTGAGATTCAGCTTATAATTGATAAGTTATTGTTGATTTAACCAGTTCTTATTTTTATTGTAATGAATGTGAACAGAAGCTTTGATATGCCATGATATATATATATATATCTTCTGTTTATATGTACATCAGGAAATCAAATATTAGAATAACTGTCAATGGGAAATGTGAGGGAGGTGACCACAATGAGGAAACATAAATTCATAATAGTAAAGAAGAAAGTACCAGTGAAATATTTGAAGGTGTTTAATTATTGGCCTAACAATGCTTACACTGGAACAAGTAGTATATATACTACTTGTTTCAAAAGCCAGTGTTACATGCTTTGGAAACAGCCCTATCCTATTGGAGACAAATGGAAAGAGAACAAAAGGCCTAAGTTTGAGGTCATTAGACTTCAGAAGTTGAGGGAATGGATTTATTTTGGGAGGTTTTCCCAAGAATTTCCTACATGGTAAACATACATAGGTAGAAGAAAATGCAAATTTCTTCACAGCAGTGGAATTTTCCTTTGAATTATTGTGGCGTAGAGCTGAAGATCCAGTTCAGCTCAGAACCAATAGTAAAATTAAAGTGAGTGTTTCAAAATGTTTTGCAATATAGTAAATGAGCACTCACTCCATGTACAACCTATGGACCACAGAAGATATGTGTCCCTACAGATACATAGCTACAGGTTGTTCAGTTAGTGAGCTAGAAAATTCATTGAAGAGGACACTGCAGAGCACTGAAGCCTGAACTCCATACCCTTCTCCCTAGCTCTATCTCCCTTCCTATTCCTCAGCAATATATCTCTGCAGAGGGCTGGCCTTTTTCTTAGATCAGTTTTCTTCAAGTGTGTTATGACAGGAGCTGGATATGAATCAGATCAACTGGCTTTTTTTTTTATTTTCTTTTAAGACAGTCCAAAATGGCTGCTGACTATAGATCAAACTTTACATATTGTTCTTTTCTTTCTCTGCTTAGAAAGCTTACCCTTTGCTGAGACAGGCTTGTATTCTCAAATTGTCTATGCTGAGGTTTTTCAAGCTTCAGTAATGACATCCAGCTTCTCATTCCTTAACCACCTTTCAGTAAGACTACCAATAAAGCAGTCCATATTTATCAAGTATTTATCTTGATTTCTCCCCGCTTATTCTAGACAGAGTTATTTGTACCAGAACAAATAGTGAGTTTGGAAACTATTTTAGCACAGTACAGAAAACAAGGACTGGAACCTTCTCCTTTTGAGGTCAATGGCAAAACTCACCAAGAAGCAGAGATATACCATAGAGCCCAGATGTAACAGGATAAGAGCTAGCCAGAGAAAGCAGTGCCCACTAATTACGGACCCTCCATTTCCTCTCACACCTCAGTAGTATTAAAAGAATAGTACAGACAATGTATTTAATTAGGTAGGAATTCATACTTTTCTGCCTGTTCACTTAGTTTCTTACTGTTATTGAGACAATCGTTGGTTTTTATTTTTTTTTTTTTTTGTCTGTGGGACTGAGACAATGCCTATATTAAGTACCATTTTAGAAAAGACACAAGACACATTTATTCGAATGGGAACTGAACCATATCTTCAGCTGTTTATTAGTACCTAGTCCTTTGAACTAGAAACCTACACAGATTTTCTTAGGCACCTCTCCCATGGTTAAGTACTCATTTTTCACACACATTATAGGACCATCCTCTAAAGTCTGTTGTGCTGGAGGTACCCTAGGAATTTCTGTTACAGCACTTTAACCCAGAAAATAATTGGTTTCTATTGCCTGTAATAGGGCATAGGCTATGTGTTATGCTAAAAGTGTGGGCCTCATTACTTTGCAGGCTTTGGACTTGGTCTGTATGGAAATTTATTATAACTAGTAACAGCAATTAATTAGTTAACTCACTTTATTTTGGCTTGAATGAAATAAAGCTTGCAGGTCTACAGGCATGGGACAGGACAAAGGACAGAGGCCTTGAAAGCATATGAACAGGATATCGGTAAATCCAGGTCTGTGAGTAGCTCACTGATGGTCAATTACTAGTCATTAAAGGAGCACAACCTTGGGAGCTGGATAAAATGGTTTTAAAAGTAACAAAGAGAATAAAAAACAGGTATCTGAAGTGTGAAAGATGTGCCATGTATAGTAAATTCAGATGTAATATGGGTTTGCAGAATAATGAATAAAGATAAAGGGTTAAATGTATTAGCAAACATACAAAATGACCCTGAATAGGTCCAAGAAATGGTCAACACTGTGCTCCAGCTGGAGAGGGACTTAGGACTTAGGAAGGATTTGCTTGCAAATGTCCAGAAAACAGCAACCGCAGGGCCCTCAGGGGTGATGGGAGGGTGGGATAGCAGAGAGAGGAGTAGACATAAGAAAGCTGGTGTATGTATCATTTAATGTTATATAGTTTGAACTATTAGTGTTTGTATCATCACAGCTGGACTGATAATTCTTTGACTAGACTGGCAGGACTAACTGGAATATCAATGAACTTTTGGTTTTACCTCTGTGTTGTGTTCATTTTGCCCATAAAAAGATGTTGAGCATAACAAATTAGTGACAATTCAAGCGGGCTATTCTGTAAATTAGTTACAAGAAACTGCTAATACCATGTATCCCAGAAGCTCTTGAGCACCTTTAATACAGTTAGGGATTGCAGCCTTCTGCTGCCCTTATGCTTGTTTCACCATGGCAGAGTTTTGCAATTTGGTAGACACGAAACTGGCCAGAGAGATAGAAAATCTCAAAACTGTAAGCAAGAGGAAGAAGCAAGAGACTGGGTGGGTGACTGTTATCTTAGCTGCCACAGTCCTAATATTAACATCTTTTACTGGTTAGTGCAATGCAGCAAGGTTATGGATGATTGCTGGAGGCCTGCCACGTCATGCTTTTTTTGAATGCACAGTATCAGCAACCCCACCATAAGCCACTCTATGGTCCATCTGCATGTTGTTGTGAGGCAACGTGAAGTTCTGGAGGAGCAGAGCCACTGCAGTGAAGTAGCATTGACTATGGAGCAACAATACATTAATTTCTGGGTCTTTTCTCTGTCCAGTATTTGGTAAATAAGCTTCTCAAGAGACTGGACAGGCTCAACTCTTTTTAGCCTGTGGCCATGGGTTTATTTTTGGTGATTCCACCATATTTTCATTGCAATGAGATACACAGTGCCATGTGCCATGTCTGACTGAATGTGTTCCACAACACTCTGGGCATTATTTAGGAAGAGCATTCTGCTCAGATCTACTAGGATGTTTACAGGAGAAACAGCCCGACCCTGCAGTTAGGGGTGGGGAATGGGCGTGGAAGGACACAACAGTAACAATTTTGAAGGGACAAAGCCTCACTAAACATAGTGGGAAATTAATTTCAGAAATCTGGAGTCTTTCTCTTGCAACAAAACATGACCGTATTCTTATACATAAGATTGTTGTGGGGAGTGTGATGGTACTCTAAGCTCAAAATCAGTATTTTTTTGCTGTGCAGTAGCAGATGGTGTCTGATCCATGGATTGCTGCCAGGAGTTCATCAGCCATGTGGCTGGGTAGCTCAAGTCACTGTCTATGAGATCATTCTGTTGGCAGAGTGAAGAGCATCATCTTCACCACGACCTGCTGCACATTTCACATGCTGCTAGTGACTGATGTGGCTGAAGGTAGATCAGGTGCTCCACTGGTCCTCACCAAGCCTTAGGCAGATTTGAGGCATTGTTTAAGCAGCAACAGCCTCTGGGAAAGGAAAGGACATCTGAAATGCATCTGTGTGTAAGTGCAATGAAGTATACATTTTACAGACACCATGGCTTGGTGTTTCTGCCTTCCTTGTCTACCTATCTTGGGAGGAAAGGGGATACACTTATTTTAGTAATACCTCACACAAACACTTCCTCATCTCCTGCAGAATATTTCTCTCTCTCTCTCTCTCTCTCTCTCTTTTTTTTTTTTTTTTTTCCCATCACATCTTTTGCTCAACTTTGGGCAGATGCAAATCTTTGCTCAGGAGTTCATCTGAAACTTGTTGTAACCAGCTGCTCAAGGCAAAGCTGGCAGCTGGCAGTACTCCTATAGTTTGGGCAAGTGTTACCCATGCATTCTCACTGTCCCACAAGTCCTGTGAGTCAGTGCAGATTTCATTTACTGCCCTGTCTCCATCATTGCTCTGGCATGCTGCAAGAGGCTGCTTACTAGGTGCAGATTCAGCCAATGGTGAATTGGTAATTCTTGCAGTCTGTTTCAGTTGTAAGGGCAACAGGGACAAGAGTATTCTCATTGAGGGACTGGACTAATAGCGGAGGCTAATCTGCTTAATTGTAGTCCAATGCAAGCATAGTCATTATATGAAGTATGAGAAAGCTACTCTTCTTCCGAGAGGAATTAAGTTGGCAGAAGAGTACGTGAGCCAGCCAGACTAGACTAACAGCTGGGTTGAACAGGATATTTGTGTCACCAGAGGAATAACAAAGCTCAGGAAAGGTTTTGTTTTGATTTTGATTTTTTGCCTAGACCCCCATCAGAGAGTTGAGATATTTCTTTATTTTTGTTGAGTTTTGAATAAAGGTCACTCTTGTTAGGATTGGGTTGGTCTTTATGTCCACAGGGATAACTGCTTACCAGACAAGCTTTCCCTGATTAGTGAGGCCAGCTTATATTAGTCATAGTCACAGTCAGCTGGGGCTGCTGCAGCACCATCTAGAATCCACTCAAAATATTCACTCAGAATAGCAACACTTTTACGCTCCCCCACTGGCTTTCTGCAAGGGAAGCAAAGGCAGAACCCCTATATTTATTAGCAAAAAATCTGTTCTGAAACTGGTGTTGGCACAAAAAACTCTCTGCCCTAGATAGATGTGTACATGGGGCCAAGTACTACTCATAACTGGTGGGAGACACACATTCATGAATATTACATCTGATGCATTTGTTCAGCAGACAATGGGGAAGAGCTGAGGCAGCATTATTTTAGAAGTGGTTTGGAAGAGTCACGAGAATGTCAGAAAAAGTCATGGAAAATAGTTTAAAGACAGCAAACTTTGTTAAACTAGGAAAAGGGATTAGGAAAATCAAATGACCCGAGAAATCAGACTTGAATGCTGAAGTAACTTAGGATTTCTTCCGATCAAAGTTACTAAAAACTATCAGGAATGTCCATGACAAGCAAGCTGCAGGATTCCCCACATTACTAATCTCTCTCTGCTTCCCAAGAGAGGTATTATGAAGAACTTGGAAGGAGTGGAAAAAAAATAAGAACAAGAAAAAACAACAACAACAAAAAAACAACAACAAAAGCACAACAGATCAGCTCGAGCTATGACTTTATTACTTGCCTGGGAGCGCTTCCAAGTTCTTTGGTCTGGGTGTATGCCTCTGATATATCCCAAATCCCATCCCTTCTTCTTTATCCAAACATCCTGTGATTACTACAGTGAAGCAAGCTTTAATGAATATTTGATACAAATCACTGAAGAATAATGATCCTTGAACAAATTGCAAGTAAGCCCATGCAAGGCCAAAGAAAGCTGGAATCAGGTATTAAATTCATACATCAAGAATTCACCATGGTGGAGCCACGGTAGGTTTAGTTTATTATATTAAAACAAGAAACAGAAGATTATACGGTTATCAGGCAAGAACAACAAGAGAAATGGAATGATAATGTAAGGATACATAAAAAATAGGACTGTTCTTGGTTTATCTTTGATAAGCTATGCCACAGCAGTGAGTAAGGATGTAATGACAATGACCTTTGGAGACAGAGTAGTCAGGATGAGGACAGGAAAATGGAAGTCACCACAAGCAAACTGAAGTGAAGAGATTTTTGGACTGATACCAGCTTAGCCTGCAAGTAGTCTAATCGTGCTTCAGGACACTGAACTCCTCTTCTGGTAGAGAGAAGCAGAGGCATTGGGAAAAGATGCAATGAAAACAACTTCTTTACAATGCCAGCTGACCCCCAGCATTGGTTTAAAATGCCCTCACATTGCACTTCCAGGCTGGGGCAAGGGGAAGGTTATCATCACTTGGTTCATGGGTGTTTACCCCAAGAGCAGACACTGCCTTAAAAAGCTGACTCAAGTCAGCAGAGACTTTGATATCAGATAACCTATCTCCATTGCAGCCTCTTGTAGGCTCAGTTTAGAAGATATTCCTGCAGATGACCCAGTTCTGTTTACAGTTAGTCCTACTTTGACCTGGGTTGCTCTGCACAACAGGAATAAACCAAGAATAACTTCATCTCTGAGCTGGGAAGCACTGAAGGATGATACAAGAGTCAACTGACAGCCTGAGGAGATTTCCACAGATTTTCATTCCTTTTGTCTATATGCTTTTAAGAGTATTAGAGTTGGAAAAGTACTTTGTTCCTTCCTACATGACATGTGAGAATTGTGAGAAAAATAAATAAAAGAAAAAAAAAAGAAGCCTTTGTTGTTATGTTAAAGTCACAAGTGCTACAAATCACACTGACTTCACTGTGGCAAGTTGATTGCCTGATGTTACTTGTATCATTCTTCACAAGGTTGCTTCCTAGGCAGAATCAGGCAAAGAAGGTGCGGGAGGAAATTCAGGCTCCTCATAGGGTGCCCCCTCCCTATTCTCTGTGGCTTCCTGGACCTGGTCCATGGGAATGAAGAACTGAAGAAAGCCTAGGAAAAGAGCAGGAGAACAGGAATATGACGTTTGGTGGTGGTGGAGAATGGAGTCCAAATAGCCCACTTCCCTACATATTTGATAAGTACACTTATGTATTTAAATCAAAACCTTTTAGCTACTGCTAGAGGTTATGCTGAAAGGGCTAATGGATTTGCTAAGGAGATGTCAGTAGTAATAAAGATCAGAAAGGTTTTGTCAAAAATGACAGCTGTTCATCAGCTGATCCTTTATTTTATGAGACAGCATCTCTATTGACCATGTTAATTCATGGATGTGACCTTGGTTGCTTCTTAATGTATTATGCATTAGGTAGATGTAAAAAGCTAAGATCCCAAAGTCCCCTTTGCAGACAGGCTGGAGAAATTTACTTTCATACTAGATCTTTGTAATGAACTCTCAGCTCACATCATGGCCAAGATATTAATATTATTGAATTGTCAAATCATCGAATAATCAAATCATAGAATGGCTTGGGTTGGAAGGGAACTTAAAGATCATCTAGTTCCAAGTCTTCTGCCATAGGTATAGAGATTCCACCCACTAGATCAGATTGGCCAAGGCTCCATCTAACCTGGCCTTGAACACCTCCAGAAATGGGGCATCCACAACTTTTCTGGGCAACCTGTGCCAGTGCCTCACCACCCTTACAGTGAAGAATGTCTTCCTAATGTCTAACCTAAATATCCTCTTTTAGTTTAAGACAATTCACCCTTGTCCTATCATTATCTACTCAAGTAAAGAGTCCCTCTCCATCCTTTTTATAAGACCTCTTTAAGTATTGGAAGGCCACAAGGAGGTCTCCCCAGAGCCTTCTCTTCTCCAGGCTGAACAACCCCAACTCCCTCAGCCTGTCTCCATAGGAGAGGTGCTCCAGCATTCCAATCATCTTCATGTCTTTCCTCTGGACTCAGTCTAACAGGTCCACCTCTTTCTTGTGCTGAGGGCCACAAACCTGGATGCAATACTCCAGGTGGTGCCTAAATATCGGGATTTACTTTCTATTATTGCAGGAGGCACTCTTACCTATATGTTAAGTAGCATAAATCCATTTATTTCAGTCTCCTCCCACATATTTTAAACTGAAACAAAGTTATATGGAGCCTGCACATGCCCTCTTGTAGCTAGAGACACAGGGTTCCCTTTTATCCAGTCACAAAAAATGCTCTTGTTTTCAGTTTTACTATACTGATGAGTATGAAACAAAGCGTAACATATGTTGGAAGTTTACTTGTGAAATGAGGATTATATTTTTGGGGCAAAGTCGTAGAATAGCTTATTACATTGTCATTCTCAATACATTGCATCTCCGTGGGACAGACAGTAATGTCTCTGACCCCTGCACTAAGCCCTTGCAGCACCACACCAACACACAAAGAATGTGAGGCTATTGCTTACTCTGAGCTTCAATAGCTTTTGAAAACAACCTCATGACATCTCTAAGAATCCACCTCTGCTTTCCTGTTGGTGTTTTATACATGGTGTATATATAAGTATCCTCAAGCAATAGGCTGAGAGCCTCTGACATCTTCTCAAAGAGGTTAGCATGTGTGAGTCTTCAAGCAATGATGTTTCCTGCTAATTGTAATCCATTCCAACTATTTCCTAGAGTCCTAAGACGTTTATTGGTCACATTTTATAAAAATTTAACCCATCCAACAGAATACATAATCAAATCCCCACTATAATATTGTATAAGAAAACTGAAAGTAACCCTACAATATTAAATTGAGTTTCATAGATTTCAAAGCATTTTCTGTATAACCCTCTAAGGTTTCATATTAAGAAAATGCCTCTGGACAATATAGACAAGACTCTGAATTTCAAGAGGCTTTCCATGACAGAAAATGCCACCTTTTCCATTGGCTATTCCTCACATTCCTTTAATTCTTTGGTATAAATTTAATTAATTAAATTATTTAATTTAATTTAATTAGGTCTACTGAGGACAGATTCTGAGATACGGATCAAACCTCATATAGATTGCTGGTACTCAATAACCAGCTAACATTCATACAGGAAAGAAAAAAAAATATATCCCAGATACCAACCCAGCTTTATTCCTTAGACTGATTGCTGTCACTGTATAGGATTGAACTCTTCACAACTTACTGATTTTTACTGTCACACCACCACACTTTAGGTTTACATATATATTAGTATAGAGATATCTATGTGTCCATTTGCTATATATTATTATGCAAAGCAATTATAAACAGTGTTTTGCCCATCTGCATCTTTGAAGGATAGTTTGCTTTCATGTCCATTCGTATTTCATTAATTACACTAGGCCAGGGTAGATCAGCACTTGCAGGTGAAAGCTTCAGGAAAACATGGGGTGACTAGCAACTCAGTGCTACAAATTGGAAATCAGAAAGGTGTCCAAGAACAACAGGAGGAAGCTCTCAACAGCCTGAAATGCTGTCTGTTGGGTGATATTTGACTCTTGCCCCTGCTCATGTGAAAGCCCAGCAAAAAGTAATATTTCTACAAAACTAGACTTGTTATTTCCAGGATTATGACTAAATTCAGGCTTTATCATGATAAAGTTGTCAAGGGTATATCTTTTATCAGACAATTTGATATAGTTAGAGAAAGGACAGAGAATCTTTTGGGTACACTAATCCTTTTCAGGTTTGAAACATAAACCCAAGGGCCTACACTCCCTTGACACTTCAGTGGCATAATGCTTCCTCTGTAACAGCAGATCATCTTGCAAAGGACCATGAGAGAATGTGCTGGTAATGTCCTTACCCAAAGGGAAGTCCAATGGTATCAGTAAGAAGCAAGCTGTCTGGATGTAGTAGTTTCAGACACCCAGAGTGAACGAGAAGAAGGTAATGTCTCATCTGTTAAAATTAAATAATAGTCATTTAGAGCCAAGTCTCGATGACAACAAGTGAAGGAACATGTTCAAGAAAGGGATACCATTGGGGTTTGAGACAAACATAAATGCAAGCTGAAATGTGGCATATTGGTATAACATACACACCAAAGACTCTCTTTTTAGATTAAACTTTAAGACAACTTTAATATTTTGTTCCCTCACCTTTTGCTAAAAGCAAAACCCTTCAAACCACAAAAAGTTGATGTGTCAATTACTTATGAAGTACAGGTGTATTTTTTTAATCCCATTGGCTGGAGGAGCACAGCAGGAGAACCACTAGCAGTGGTCTGTTAAGACAAGGAGTTCTGCTGGGCTGATTAAAAATGGATGTTAAGACTGACACTATTAAATCATATTATCAGGGCTTTTTTTGGTGAGACTCTTGATGTCAGCCAGAGTGAGTGGAGAGCTGGCAGCAGGACGTGGGCTGCTAAGGCAGATCAGTGGAAGCTCAGTGTTTGTTTCTTGCTGCAGCAAGTGGGGACAGGCTGAGTTTTATAATCCATGGCAGTAGCTCTCCAACCAGAACCTGTAGGCAGATGAAGGCTCGCTGCTCATTCATATTTCATCCCACTGAATATTTTCTAAAGAAGAAACAATATTAAACAGACCAACACCTGAAAATCATCCTGTATGTTGTATATTAGTGCATTAAGGCAGATCTGATGGTGAGTTGATCTTGGAGCTGTGCAGAGATATTTTTAACCTACAAGGTTCTCTTTTGTAACCCATATTCTCACCTTCCTATGACCTATCCTCAGCAGTCAGGTAGTGGAATTTCTTAAAGCAGAATAGAGAAAAATGGATTTCCTTGAGATTCTCCATTTACTTTACTGATTCTCCATTTACTTTACTGAAATTGAGGCTGAAACTAACTTATAGAAGAGGCCTTGAAAAGACTCTTTTACTAGAAGTATTAAATGTTACAAGTTGGGCTGAGCCATTCATCACTTTATACACACACACACACATATATATATGTATTTAAAAGAGTAATTTTCAAAAACCTGAGAGATTCAGTATTCAGTTAATGCTTGCCTTTTGTGGCAAACAGCTGCCAAAATTCGGCATAATCACATTTTAAAATTCTTGGTATCTGGAAAAAAGTAGAAAAAAATACATTTTTTTTCTAAAGATATTTCACAGTTAAAAGATAACTCTGACTGAGATAACAGATTTGAATTGATTACTTAGATATACTCTTTTTCTCCTTCTTTCCTGCAGCTTTTAGAAAAATCTGTTGCAGGCAGATTTCAGAGACTCTCAGCCTAGCAAACAAATCACCAAGGCAACCTTAACACTGGTGTCTGGAACTCAGTATGGAAAGAAACAATAAGCACCTTATATCAGTATCCTGAGTCTGAACCTCATTCAGTATTTCATAGTGAACACAGTGAAATAGGCTTCTGAGCCAGTTGCCTATATTCTTTTATGGTCACTGATTTTTTTTTTAAACTTTTGCTTCTACTTCAGTGATTGTAGGCACTTCTTGAATGTTGTACATCCATAGACTCTTATTATAAATAAAAATCTTTTCCAGTAATCTCACAGAGAGATCTTAATTAAAATAACCTCCCTCCAAAATCTTTAGTTGCTAATCTGCCAGTGCTAGCATATCAAATAACTGTATCTAATTGGAAATGTGTCTTTTGAATCAATAGAAATTGATGGTTGAATTGAATGCATTCAACTCACCTAGTGAGGAAATAGATACTTGTAGAAAGCAGTCACTGGACCAACTGAATAGTATCTTGTTTGGTTGTTTTCTCTGTGTAAAAGCTACATATTCTTGATGCAATAATGTTATCTTTGAATAAGTTTCATTCAAAAAACAAACAAACAAAAAAACCCTGTCATGCTATTTAAACAACTGTATCATTGTTTAGCCAGACTAAAAAAAAGAAAAAAAAAAGGGTGCAGAATAAAAATGGTCTTATCAATTCACTTTGCTTGTGCTAGATTCTGGGTTATGTGTTGCAGTTCCAACATTACATTTGGGATATTTAAGCTCTTCTCAGGAGTGCACAGAGCTTTGCAACCATAACACCCAACTCTTTCAGCTAGTTTTGATTTCCTTTAAACATGAAATCAAAGAAGAACTTGAAGTAGAAATTTGTGCTATCAGAATTTTAGGGACCCATTTAAATCAAAGTTTGAGATATACAGAACTTACTTTCTTAGAAACAAGAAACTTTTCCTGGGAAGTACCTGTAAACCATTGAAGGGGCATATCCATCTGAAACCTAAACAAAACACCAATTTTGCTTTCAAACATAGTTTCCCCTGGGTCTCATAGTGATTTTAATATTATGTTGGTATATTTACCTAACATTCAAAATCTCACTTCAAAAGAGCTGTACTGTTAAAAGTATTTTTTTTTAATTATTTTTTCCCAGTGAAGCTATGATTCAACAGTGTAAAACTCATATTGTGCAAAGAGTAAGGTAGGATTTTTCTGTTCTTTCTGCACTCACTACTGTTGATAAGATACATATATAATTTTTTCTTCTGCTCTGAAGCAAATAAAAGAGGAATCAAAAAGTTTTTCTTGAAGTCTGAATTGCATCATTGTATAAAATTCTTCCACATAGCAGATCACTTAAGAAAGCAGCAGGCTCCCACTTAAAACCAGCTGCTAATTCCTTTCTGCTGAGTGACTCACCCTCCAAAGCAATATCCGTTATTATTGAGACTTCAGCCTTGGATTTTTTCTCAAGTTGCCCTGAGTGCTCAGAGGTGAGCTGTCCTGGTTTCAGTTAGGACAGAGTTAATTTTCCTCCTAGTAGCTGGCAGGGTGCTATGTTTTGGATTAGAATGAGAAGAGTGCTGATAACATGCTGATGTTTTAATTGTTGTAGAGCAGTGCTTACACCAAGCCAAGGACTTTTCAGCTTCTCGCTCTGTCCTGCTAGCGAGCAGGCTAGGGATGCAGCAGGAGCTGGGAGGGGACAGACCCAGGACAGCTGACCCAAACTGGCCAAAGGGGTATTCCATACCATCTGACGTCATGCTGAACAATATATAGGGGTGGCTAGCCGGGGTGGAGGGCCGGCTGCTCGGGGATAGGCTGGGCATCGGTCAACAGGTGATGAGCAATTGCATTGTGCATCACTTATTTCGTACACATTATTACTATTAATACTATTATTATTATTATTATTATTATTATTATTATTATTATTATTATTATTATTATTATTTTTCCTGTCTTAATGAACTGTCTTTATCTCAACTCACAGGCTTCACTTTCCCGTTTCTCTCCCCCATCCCGAAGAGGGAGGGGGGAGGGTGAGCGAACGGCTGTGTGGTGTTTGGCTGCCAGCTGGGCTAAACCACAACATGAGCCTAAGCAGTCTGGTTATCTACATTCTCTGTTGTTTGATCCCATCTGTTTTTATGGGATAATGGATGATTTTTCAGGTGTCACTCTCACTGCTGTTGGTGGCAGGAAACTGTTATTCTCTCCTAGTCATCTCTTCACATTACGTTTTCCGTCAGTCCCTCTACTGAGCAGTAATCCAATTTACTTCAGGAACAGGAGAGTGGATGGCTTGCTGACACAGGTGTGTGGGGACATGGTTTGACATGTGGGGGCTTGGATATTTCTGTCTCAGGATGCAAGTATATGTATATATATATATATATATGCAGGTACATGTGTATGTATATATTTGTGTGTGTCTTTTAAAAACATACTCCAAGAGGTTCTGTGGTGATATTCCTACAGGGTTCAGGTGAACAGACATGACAGCAATGACTGAGACCCCTCCAAGCCTACTGGCAGGCCACTCAAAGATCTCTCAGGTATCAATGGTTTGATCATCTGTCTCTGCTGACACACAGTCCACACTTACCTGCTTTCAGCCCAGCAACTAGCCCTCTTCAAGATGCTTGTTGGCCATCCCTCCAGCCCCATCATGGAAGAATCTCCCAGAGTTAAAGTCATAGGTCCCCTCTGCCTCTTCCCACCAGTCTACATTGGGGCAGAACTTTTCCTCTTCGTTCCTCGCTCTGACAAGGGCAATGCAGCAGAATGGATCAAACCTCACAGGAATTTTTTACTCTTGGTAGCTGGAAGCATCTGTACTCTGTCACAATTAAAGTTGAGAGAATTTTTGAAGAGCCATTAAATTCATTCAGAAGGACCGGAAGTACCTTCTACTGCGTTGTCCTTTACTAAGGCATAGAAACTAATTGTTGACACCTACAATTTTTAAATGTAGCTTTCAGGAAAATGTGGTCCTCTAACAGCACCCTTTGCTCACTGTGCCAGGCACCTCTTCCACGTTCCCATCATTTTTCTTGAAAGTCTGAAAGAGGGAGGGTTTCTCTTTCCCAAATCAGGGCAGCCATTTTAAATCTGTTCCTTACAAAATTTTACATTCTACCTACTCTTCTTTTTGGTTAAACCTCTTATCTGGAGAACCTAAATGAATCTTCCTTACGGAACTGCTCAACAGGACTTAAGAGAAAAACAAAGCTTTGTCCTGTCCACTGTGTCTTTGCTTTAGTCCATGCATCAGCACTTCTTTCTCAATACCTGTATTTATTTGCAAAGTGGAGATGTGCAAGCTCTTGCTCTACTCTGAACTCTCAGCTAGACATTTAAAGCAGTGTGAGGAAAAGACTCTCCTCAGGGCACTGCTCAGACAATAACTCAAGCACTCAGGGCTCCCCTTCCTTCCCAGTGATGGATTTGGTGTTTGAAATGTCAGGAGAAAACAACGTGCTTTCCTCAGAGAAGCCAAGAAGATAGGTTAAGCACCCAATTGCTATGACTTTGTCTTAGGCTGCACTGAGATAACTTTCATCCCTTCTCACCATTTCCAGGTGACGTGATCCCTGCATTCCCCTCAAGATGGCTGATAATAGATGATGGATGGCCCACAGGGCAAAAAGAAACAAACTGAGTGACAGGGCGCTTTACAAACACAACAAGAAGTGCCTTTGTTTCCCAAATGTACACATAATAGGAAAGTCAGATGGGAAAGAACTGTCACTGGAACTAGTGTCTGACTGCAAGTAAAGCAGATAGCAATAAATGTCACCCAGACATATACACGAACAAAGCGGAGGAGAGCAATGAGTCATTCTGGAGCACTAGAAGAAGCTGAATTTTAGTTATGCATTTTAATGTCATCTGGGATGGACTTTCTCCTTTTTGAAGGGAGGTTCTGCATTTTACATTGGATCCTCATTTTGTACACAAGTGGTAACTATTACCTTAAGAGGACTTGAATGAAATATTAGCCAATTTAAAAGTATGTTCCACAGAGGGATGTAGAGTTTATGGATGGCTGCAGTGCCAAGAAAATTTTAATATCTGAAAACTGTCTGACAGATTGGGACTGGAACACAGATATGCAAAGTGCTGCTTGAGAGAGGATCAATAGCACTGTTCAGCTTTAATTCAGCCTATGCTGCATATTCTGACCAAAATTTCTTCAAACTTTTATATATTAATGGCTGAGATCTGAAAATAAAGGTTTTCATAGCGTGAAAAACTGTAATTGCTTCTGCTAGGACTATTTAATCAACATCTGAACAACAGAATTATTTAAATGTGCTTTAAATTTACTATGCAGAGACTCCTCAAGCACTGATCTGCTCAAGGGCTTCAGCTCTGAAATCCATCTGTGTTGCAGTCACAGACATGACAGAAGGTTTTGTACACATCCAAGCTAGCCTTACCAAATGCAGTTGAATATTGATATTGGCTTTCGAAGTACTTTCCTCAGGTTCCAGGTAGACCCACAGCCTACACTTAAACCACATATTGCTGCAGAAGCCCTCGCTTTGTAGCCAGCTTTTCTTTTATAAGCTAGACATGGATATGCTTAGGCTATGCTGAGGTCACATCTTTGGCTGCAGCATAAACCCACTGTAAAGTAGTAATGACAGGTAATCAAGAAAGTCCCTATAGTGGGCACTAAGCAGTGCAGCTCAGCAGACTCTGCCAGTTCTCAGTGTGCTTGGAATGATGTCCAGAGCTCACGTGCATTGATCTTTAAGGCCTGGCTATCACAGGGAAATTTGCACAAGCATAGATATTCATAATGCTGAGGCAAGCCAGAACCTTCACTCTGCAAAGTGAGAGAGTAAACTGCCCATGTGCATATTTGTTCTGCACCAATGCAGTGTATCTACAGTCGGGATTGCAACTGGAGAGCTGTGAGACAGGTTTTCCCTACAGTGCTCAAGACCTTCGTCTTGACACTTAATTAACTGGACCCTAAACTGTTTTTGAAACTAAGGCTGTAGCTCAAATGTATTAAATACTGTTGGATATTAAAAGTTAGTAATCCAGTTTGCATTCATCTTTCTGTGTGTTTTTTGCTTTGGTTACAAGAACTGCAATAAAGTAGTTCTTGGGGTTTCAGCTTTACATGTTGCAACATTCCACCAGATATGTGGAAGTGGAGTTATTATTATATTAACCAACCTATATATGGCAATTTGAAGTTAAGATTTTAAGCTGGTAGCACATTTGACAATGTTTGGTTATGAGATAACAGTGCCTTGAGGAAAGTAGATTTGCCATCATGGTTGGCATCTATATTCTTTCCTGGAACTACCGTGGGCTTTTGTTGTCATAGTCATGATAAGCACCCTGACCAAACTGGGGAACACAAACATGCATTGCATTTTCACCAGCATTAGCTAAGTTCAGAACAACCCATATGACAGAAACTTAAACCCTTGGAGCTTTTCCTTCTTACACGTCATTATTCTCTGCTCTTTTCTATCATACAAATAACCTCTGTTCCAACCCCTCTTCTTTTTCAGGTTGAAAGTAAACCCCCAAACTGAAAAGATACCTAGAACGGGTGAACAATGGTTGGGGTCTGGCAAGACTCTTCTGGCCATTTCTATGTGGCTGTAATGTATCTGGAGCTGGAAACCACACATTCACATAAGTAGCCCATCCTTGTAACTTACCGTAGTCTGCTCCTCCATGGAGCATACTAACTTAAGTCAAACATTGAAAAAACAAAATTCTGTTGCTTTCAGGGCCTCAGCCAGTGTGTCTGCATAGCCTTGCACTGTCCCATGCATATCTACCAGTTGGTTCCCCTTGAGATGCAAGTATAATCCACTCAGTACCATGCAGACAAAGTTGGAGGGGCTCAGCAGAGCACACTGAGTCCCTGCTTCAGCCACAGCTATTAACTAACCAGAAAACAAAACAAAACAAAACAAAACTAAAAAACATTTGCATAGTTTCTGGTCTTGTTCTCTGCTGTAGGTTTGCATGTCCTCAAGGACTGTATCACCATGTACTGCTCTTGGTGGAGGGGACAGAAATCACCAGGAAAGGAGGGTGGAGAAAGAAATGTTATTTGCCCAGTCATTAATTTTTCACTTCCACTGGCCCACCTGCAGTCTCAGAGGAGATGAGATAAGGCAGTGAAGCAGGGGAGAAAGGGTATTACAAACTTGGTAGAAATCCTTTAAAATTATAAAGAGAAGGTAAATTGTATGTTTCTGTTTAGCAGCCTTCATTGCAACCCTGGGAGTGCACATGACAAGAACTGTATTTTCTGTATTTTTTTTCTCTCTCATTTTGCTTGCATTTGCTTTATCTTAAATTAAAAAAGGTCTGGAAAAACCACAATTCAACCAGTTTCAGCTATTTTTGTCTCTCCTTCCTCCAGAAGAAAACAACCTGGATTGTCCGCCCACTATGAGCAACAACTCTACAACTAAGTGGAAAGAGGAAGGAAGAATACTTTTAAAATGAGGGCTTGCACTGATCCTTTATAATGCAGATGTAGATGTTTGCTCCAGCTACTATGAAAGGCTTAGAAGATATTAATGGTTGTTTGGTTTGGTTTTATCAAAGGACAGAAGGGGCTCTCCTGTCTCTTTCCATCCTACCTCCTCATAACAGCCCAGAGGAGATCTGCAGATCCATGCATCTTCCACATACACCCTTAGCAGTTGCTATAAGGGGAACAAGATAGGAGCAATTTGACTCCACCATTGAACACACTCAGCTGCAAATGTTTCAAAAACAGCTTTTGGCTTCTTGGGCTCAAGCAATCCTATCTTTAATGTCTTTGCCTTCTCAGCTGCTCTGTCCTCTGTTGGTCCCTTGTCTTTGCCCATTTCTCTCTTGCTGACTAAGCCCTGCTGAGAAAACCCATATACGTTCTCTTTCAGTAGGTGAACATAGATGACCTTTGCTCCTAGCTCCTGACACCAATCCCACTGTCTGTCCTGTGTGACTGACACTCTACTATTGCCATGACATTGGGCAAGGCCACTTTTTCTGGGTGGAGTACCATTCCCTGGACTGATCTGTGTGCATCTGCACCTTTTTTTCCAGTATGCCTCTCCTCTGCCATGCTGCTGAGAGTCTAGTTTATTCTGCAGTGCAGGATCAGGTTTAGTAGTCCCTGGATTCAGTATCTGGGTGGGGGATTAACCAGTCTGTGTGTGCAGGTACTTGTCTGATGGCTCCTTGTGCTCTTTGTTGTTTGGTCCTCCTAGTTTTGGTCACTGTGAATTCAAGGAACTCTGCACTGGGTTATCAGCAGTGCTATCAAACTTTGTAAAATATATTTTATTCTGTTATTCCACTGTTGTTTCAAAAGAAAACAAAAATCCCCCTTTTTAATTTTATCCTCCTTTTTTGTTTCATCCTCTTTTCCAGAGATAAATTAAACTGCATAGGACAATGATTAAATTCTGTTACTCTTACAAGTGAACTGTGCATTCCTGAGATGTATTATATGTAGGAGGGGAGGACTTGCTGAGTTTACACTGGTTTATGAGCGTGCATGGACAGAAGGATGTGGGAACTGACCCATGGGGAGAAAATCAGAGAGGTAAGATTAATTTGTTTATGATTATTAGATTCAGTATGCACAGAACTAATGAAGCCTGAATGGGTGTTTGTCTTACTGTTGACTGAATTTTAATTAAATTGTACTAAGGCTGCAACATGAACCCAACCCTTTCAAGACACTGGTGAATCTCTGCAGGAGATGTGACTTGACTGGAGACTCTGATGATAACAAGGTAAGAATAAGGACTGAAAAACTCTCCCTTGCATAACCGGCCTCTGAGTGAATATGTTTCAATTCCTTGGCAAACAAAGGAAAAGCACTGTAATTAAAACAAGCAAATGAATTAATGATAAAATTCTGTTTACTGTGTTGATTCCCTGGGTTATGTGTTATATCTGCTCATGTCACCTTTTGTCTCTTTTACTTCAGACTGTAAAGTCTGCAGGAGAAACAGTATCTTTTTGTGGTTTGAAAAGCACCCAGAATACTTTGAGTCCTAGCACAATAGATATAGAAATAATAATGAAGCTTGATGTATGCCAGAGACCAGGACTTGTACTTTAAAATTCTAGAACTGATGGACCTCAGGTATATGCTATTGATCAGAACTGTATTCAATTTGCAACCCTATGTGTCCAGACTAAATCCATTACTTTTTGCAGAAGTACTTCAGGGGGCTTTAAATTTTCACCTGGATTACTGAAAACAGAATTTGATCCAGGCTGATGGATATTATAGGACAAGAAAGCAGGAATAAGAGAGCAATAAATCATATAATAGAGAGCAGGAGGGATTTCAGCTTCTAACTGGCAAATTTAAGAAACTATATGTTAAAGTAGGGCATCTCTCTCCTCTATATTATTCAATTTTTATTCGATTATTTTCCTGTTAGATCTCCGCACACTTTCCTTCTAGCATGAAAGTTACACCCACTTCTGTCTGTTGTCCTTAGAGAGGAGAATGGATCTTTCCCAGAGCTGTACAGAACTGAAGACTAAAGACTGTATATTTATGCAGAGCTGAATATTTAAGACAGGAATATGACAACCTTCTCTTGACAAAAGTGATTGCATTTTATAGTTTATGGCATCTGAGTGTAAAAGTGTTTCAGGTGTGCCATCCCCACGTGCCAGTGCCCAGGGACAGACTCAGCTGTACAGTGCATCCTAGCCTTGATTTCCTTTCCTTAAACTACACAAGAGCTATTCACGCTTAGTCAGGAAGATCTAATTTATTGTCTCCATTGGTCCTCTCTTCACTGATGCTGTGGAGCAGTTGAAAGATCTTTGACTTCAATAAACAGATACATGAAGTCAGTGGAAGAATGGAAGAATCTCCTTGCAATCCCCTCATAGATGCAGTAACTTTCTTCCTTTTGCATAGTCTGGAGACTAGAGGGCAGGCAGATGAGAACTTGTTTTATTGATGTGTTTACATCTCATTGGCACTTTCAAAGAATATGCTTCATAGTCATGAATACTGATCATTGGCCACATTAAGTTGCTTTTTTATATCCCTTGCCCTTATTTATGCGTGTGGTCTTACTTTCAAGAAAAGAAAAACAAAACAAAACAAAGCAAAAAACAACAACAACAACAACAACAACAAAAATCCTACAGCAGCTGAGAGGAAGACCTGTGCAAAAAGAATATGAGATAAAAAAAAAAAAAAAAGGATGGGTTTTATATTTATGCACATTGTTCAATATAGTTTATAAAACATGCAGCACACAAAACCACTGTAAGCAGAGTAGCTGCCACTTTTTTTTTTTTTTTTAAATTCAATATTATAAATACAAGGAGGGGAGAAAATCCATCTTTGCACTTAATTCCCTTAGCTAATTCAGCTGACTAAAAGTGCATAAATCTGCTCTCTGGCTTCTTCAGTTTTGCAACATTGACCCATCACCTCACCTTGAACTTTTCTGCAGTGTAATCAAGAATCATTAGTAATGATTCTGGAACTTTAGTAGTAGAAAGTGTTTTATGGATCTGCATTGCTTCTACCTTCAAGTTGTCCAGCCACTCATCTTTCATGTGGAGCTATCTTCTGTGTACTGTTGACAGGCCTCTTCGTCTTGCTGTACACACACTCTACAAGAGTGAGGAAAATTGTGTACTAAATGATAAGGAGGTTCAGATTACTCAGACGTATCTAAATATCATGAGAACTCTCTCAACTGGCAAAGGATACTTACAATTATTGAAAATATGGAGATTTACAGGAACCTCAGGAAAAATGGTTAGACTGATTTTGGGACTGTCTGGATCTAAAAAAATGGAGTAGGATGTCTTACACAAGACTCTCAAATCAAACTTCTGACCTTAGTCACAAGGTTACCTGGCCATAAACTTTGTCAGAATGTTACAAATAAAATGCTCTCCAAAGTATTTTGGCATCTTTCATTCATGGTCTAGACAGAATTAGATATCTATCAATACAGTCCTTGTTCCTCTTTTATTTTTAAATGAATAGAATTTTTAACTCCTGTCAATCCAGATTCTGCTTCATGCATGAAAGCTGAAATACTTTTGAACATATATTTCTGTAACCAGGAAAGACTAGTGCAGCAATAGACACACAGAATTGCTAAACATGCTGAAGTCAGGAAAATATATAAGTCACGGAATAGGGAAGCACGATAGCATTGTAAGTTTTCAGGAAGAACAATGTGCTTCAATAAATGCAATATATCATTATCACACACATGGCCTGTATACCCAATTCTGAGAGGCATCAAATGCCACCTAGGAAGTGCTGATAAGGTTTTGAAAAATATGTTCAACCCAGAAGATTCTGGCCTGAGGACTGTCTCCTTCCAAAGGCATTTAAATCATTGAACTGTCTAAGCTGTCATCACACATTGCTTTCTGAAACAATATTTTTCTGCCCCTAACTACCTTTAATTAGCCTTTTGCTTTCCGTATTGGGGCTCTAAAGAAAAATCGTTAGCACAAGTGCATATGTCTGTATCAGCCAAGACCTCCCCAGTGATTTCCAAACTGAATATTTCTATAAAATACTTTAGACTCATGCCTGTGATGCCCATGCAAGAAAAATAAAACAATAGGAAAAGCTGAGTGACTGTGCTATGCAACTGTTAACAGTGAAAAGTGATTTGATCTTATTGCTCTAACTTTCTCAATTCGTCCTGTAGTTCTACAGCCTAACAGCAGCTGGGCTTAGACCAAGGATATGGACATGGTAACTGGATAGATCTGTAAATGCTTATGTGCATTGCTCCCCCAGAAGGGAGTAAACACTGCCAGCTGGCTCAAGGAAGGGAGGTGTTGCACTCCTTTCACTAGCATATGTACTGTGCCTCTGTCTCTAGTCCTGTAAGCTTAATTCCACTCTTGTCCCTATTGTGGCATGTGCTGAGCATCCTCCAAGGGGCTGTGTTTACACCAGCTTAAGGTTTCCCCCAAAACTGACCCTTCAAAGCTTCTCCTGTGCAGAACATCCCTCAGTAACTGCATTGCTCACCACTTCTCTGCTGTGGGGCACCAGGAGGCACTAGGGTGTACCTGGGTCATGGCATCTTTATAGATGCCTGGAGCAGCTACAGAACCTTTTTATTTCACCCTGACTCATCTTTGGAATCTACACCCTGTGACCATTGGCATGCAGCTTTGTGTAGGAGACATTGCCAACCTCTTATAATTATGTAACTTGCCTTGCATCAAAAAGAGTATATGAGCTTAAGAAACAAAAATAATGACTTACCTAAAGCCATATCCCGGTCTACTAGTATTTCCCAGTGTTCTCACAAGACTTGCCTGTACTTACTAGGCAGCCCACGTAGGACTGGACTGGGAAACCTGGACCCACCCTCACAGGCTTGGTCCACCTGACTGGTCCTGGACTATGGGAATGCCCTCAGTCCTCCTCTGAAGAGTCCTCTGGGATTCAGTCATGTCAGAGACTCAAAAGACAGCCTCTAAGTATAAAGTACAGGACTTATATGATGGGGAATCCAGGAGTTAATGTTCTTCCTGGTATACAACAGCAAGCAAGATGACACCATGGATACATACTTGCCTCCTAGAGATGGGTCAGAAATAATGACTGTTGCCCAGGAAAAAGTCATCTTTGGTTTTCTTGCACCACAGGTCATGTGTAAAGTTTAGCTGAGGTCTTGTTTTTGTATTCTGTAGGAGTCAGGTGAGGCCCTGAACAAAGACGGCTCTCTCCTGACTTACCTTGAAAGTGGAGATCTAATGGGACTGCCATGCATTTTACTATGGAGAAGTAACAACGATGTCCCTATCACATATTTGGGACCCTCTGTAAGTACCTCTCTTTTTGCCGATAGGTTTTTTTTTTCTAAATGCAGACCAAGGGCTGAGACACTCACCCGAGGAGCACTGCAGGGCATACAAATAAATAAACCAAGGCAGCAGATGTGGTCACTGGGATCTGTGTATTACGGGTAAACAGGGTTTTTTTTTTGAAAAGACATTTCAAACATAAGTGTGCATTGGGGTGGAAAAGGAGGGGTATGTCTGGCTGTTTGGGCAATGTAATGGTTTCTGTAGAGTTTTGCAAGCATGTGGTGTCCCAGATATAATCACTGAATCATTCTGGAGGACATCACCAGGCCCAAAGTTTCTTTTCCTAGCATGTGAACAGGAATATCTCTGAAGGTCCTCCATGGGAAATGTGGACAACTATCAGGGTTTCTAAAACTCAGAAGAAACCAGCATTATGACAATTTTATTGGATCTCTTTAAAGAGAGACATTGAAGTATTTGCAGATATAAGACTTTGTCTATTAAAGCCATGTTTTTGATATGATTAGTTGTGTACTTTCAGCTAAAGGCAAAAGCTTTTGATAGACCAGACTTTGCTCTGAAGATGTTTGTACTTAGTTTCATGGAAATGTTGAGGGGGCCATTGGAGAACACAGGCACAAAACATCTTTCAAAGGCTAGCTGCTTTGAAAAGTATATATATATATATATTTTACTTCCTTTGGGGAAAAAAAAAATGCTGTAAAGCTTATTTGTTATGTTACCATGGGGTGAGGAGTTATAGAACTAGCTGAGAAATACAACCAGTCTGGAGTAAAATGAAGTGTTCCAGCAACGTAGAATAGTTAAAAAGCTCTGACAGCATAAAACTAGAGTCAGTGTGAAAAGTACGGGGTTTGCCTATTATGAATTTATAACGAACAAAGAATAATTCTATTGTAGATACCTGTTTAATGGATATTCTCAATGCACAGCTGTTCAGTCTGCCTTTGAGAAAATGATCAGTTTATCTTCTCATTTGTAGCAGTGCACAAGAGTTCTGCAGCTCTGTGCATGTCAGATGGAAATATTCCTCATTATATGGAATATGGCTGAGTTGAACTTTTCTTTAAGCAAAGAAATAAAAAAACTCCTGAAACACTGAGAGACTTCATTATTTCCTTACCTTTACATCACTTACGTTACTTTTTCTTTCCTCAGTCTTTTCAATTTTTTCTGCAAAATATTCTGCCCTGACATCAATAAGACACAAGCTTGCTATGATGACTCCAGAGAAAACTACCACAGGAGAATAGTTAGAAAGACAGCCAGCATATACATCCAGGTTTTTGTTTTGTTTTGTGTTGTTGTTGTTGCTGTTTTGTTTGTACTTGATATTTTACTGTTGAGATTTGACCATCTCATGGTTAGATTCTCTTCCACTCCTGTTTCTCTGTTCATCTTTTTGTTTGTTTGTTTGTTTCTTATGTATCACTAGCAAAACTACTTTTTCTAAAACTAAGTTGAAGGAATTTCTTGTGAGTTTATGACTTGTGGGGGTTCAGTTGGAAGACATGGCTGTTTGTTTGCAACCCATCTGAGGCAGAAGCTGTCTTTCCCGTAGTCTGTGTGAGTGGTGTCTGAGTGAGTGGTAAGAGCATTGAGAGAATGATCCATATTACTCAAGCTAACTGCTGTGACTGCCCGAAGCTTGACATAAATGGCTGGTGTAATAGAGAGATCCATAACCCAGATCTGATTTCACATCAGCCAAGAGCCACAGAGTAATATGGCTACTTAACAGTTTCCTAGAATATATTTCTAACCCTTAACAGTTGTCACAATGTACACTGATATGTAGTGTCATACTATGATAAAGTATGACAATGCGTCCTGATACTGTATGTCACGTTTTTAGGTGTAGTGGTGCTTGGTAGTAGAAGAGTGCATGCAGAGGTATGTAGGATTTGGAAGCAGGTGTTGGAAAAGATTTAAAATCATTTGCAGTCAAATTTGGATCATATGTGCTACACTATATATTCTTATACCCTCTGTCTTCAAGCGTACTAAAACTTGTGTAAGTCATAACAGGTTTCTTTCTACAGGAGGAGAGTGATACAGAGAATCTCATAGAAATGGTATCTTTCCTCTGACAATTTTAATAAACCAAAAATAGGAACAGTATACTGTTATAAGCAGATAACATTTCCTAAGATTCAGAAAATCAGCAAGGAAGTAATTGCATCTTTTATGTGTACATCACTGTATCACAAGTACATAGTCCAGGTTTTATAATGTGTTGGCAGTCTTTCTTCTGCATAGGAACACATCGGAAGTTTAAGTGCTTTTTAATTGATAGATTGCCATTTCAAAAGCACATTTTCATTGAAATGTAAACACTTTTCTTGGAAAATATGTCTTTACTTTGCATTTTCGTTTTTAATGGATGATTCTTTAATGGCTTACCTCTTTCTTCCCAGGGGCTAAGAGGAATGAAGACACAGACTTGTCTATTGCCTGTGATCCACAAAACTCAGCACAAGAAATGGAAGAAAGAAATCTCAGCTGTAATAAATGTTTGTTTTCATTTTTTTAAAATCCATATTAATCACTATTAGGCATTTATTTTCTGTTTTTGGAAAAGAACTTGGCATATGTTAAAAACCAGATAATAGCAAAGTTCTCCAGTCAGATCTCACACCCTCTGTACAAGTAGAAATTCCCTGTGGTGTAGCTGTTTTTCTCCCAAGTCTGCACTGTGGGATTGTGCTCTCCTTTACCCTTCCTGCTCTTTGATCCCTCTCTCTCAACAACGGGATGCAAACTTCACCTGTGTACTGCAGGCTCCTCTTTTAAAGCTTGGAGTGCTAACCTATTCTGCAACAGGTCTGTTACACAGCAATGCTGCTGATCTATTTATTAATATATGTAACATAAGAAAAAGAATCATTTTTATTAGGTAGTTTTACTTCTTTTATTTTTATTTTTATTTTTATTTTTATTTTTATTTTTATTTTTATTTTTATTTTTATTTTTATTTTTTTTTAATTATTATTTTGTTTTTAAGTTGTAGCAGCTTGTATTTCATCCAACTGGAAAAGAAATATTGACTGAGCTGGAGAATAAACACAATTTTTGTGCAATGAGTCTGGCCTCATCCAGGGCGTGCCTCCAAATGCTTCTCCATGGAGGCTGCTTGTGGAGATGAAAGGGTAGGTAAAGGCTCATTCAATTTTTGGCTTCTTCTTTTATACTGTATAAGATAGGGTGACTTAGTGAAGTGCACGTGAACTCTTCCAAGCTCATCATAAACGATCTGTTAAGTGGATGCTGCTGAGAGAATAATCATCATATCTTCCAACCATGCTTTCAACACCACCCCTCAGTGTGCAGCTCATCCTTTACAATGGTCCAGCCAGCTGAGGACTTGCCAGCAAAGGGAATTTTGCAGCTGCTTTGCACAGCTGAAATCTCCAGCAGTGCCCCTGGCTGACCTCCTGCCTCAAGGTCCCTCTCATAATCTATGCCACCAGATGCCAGCCTGGAGACTAGAAAGAGAGACAATTAGAACAGAGTAATTTCACTTTGCCTGGAAGCCAGAAGGAGGGAATTCTTGCCGAGTTTCCATGAGTCAGTATTACATGCAGAACACATGCTGGCTCTAAATCCTTGGCTTTCCAGGTCCATCTCATTGCATGACTCCTTCATTTCATTCATTCTAATAAATGATCAGTGTGGCAATAGACTGAAAAGTCTCAGACTGTGCTACGAAGTACACTGTACAAAAGGGCTAAACAGCTATCACAGGCCTTGATAATTTCAGAAAATTTGATCAGAATTTAAGCCCCTGTGAGCAAGAGCTTTAAAATCTGTCTCCAAAATAATGGTTGATGCACTGGGGATATGAAGAAGATTTTACACCTCACCAAGCATGGGGTGAAGGACATAAGGTTTACCAAGCCATTTTGCTATGTTTCCTGCCTGCTGGGATCCTTTGATGAACATAAAGCATATTGACGAGGTTATTAACAGAATAAAATGGAGAATGTGGTCTCTATAGAGTAAAGAAAGTCTCAGAGAAGACATTGCCACCTTTAGATTTTTCTGAATAAATGAAATAAACTGGAAGTTTCTGTCTTTTACAATGAAATCTACAAGGACACTAAAAATGCAGTTATAAAACCAACCAGATGAGTTTGCAGCCCTAACTGATCCTCATTTGCAGATATTACAACCTTTTCCTCTGGGGCAGTATTTTCAGAAGCATGAGGTGTCAGTGTGGATCTTCTCGTAGCGAAGTGTATGACAAACAGAAGATGTAAATTTCCTTTAAGGAAAGGTGGGAAATGGCTCGGAAGATGGGATATAAGCCCATGCCCATGTACATATGCTGGGTGGTGTGGTTTATGTCATACAGAAAAAGCCACCTTTTCCTCCCTCATCCATGTTATACCTGCAACCCTGCATACACCTGTGGAAGCTGAGCCCCATAATGAACCTATTTGTAAATCTCCAAGGACATTCTTACTACAGCTGGAAAAATACATGTGCAGGCACCTACTGTAAATATTCTGCAATGAAAATGGAATGAACTCACAGAGATCTATGACTGTAATAAATTGCCATAGTTTTACTCTCCTGTCTCTTGCAAGCTCACCTGCGACACATCAAGGTTCTCTTAAGATATAGTTTCTCCTTTTTGAAGATATTGAAAATACTGTTACAAGAAAAGGCTTAAAAGGCTCTTGCACCCCTTTAAAATGTATCTTTTGTCTAAGTGCTATATCTCAGATCTGTTCATAAAAGGGACCTCACTGGTGATCTTTTGTAGTGCAAAATGAAACTGGTTCATTTTTTTTTCACAATATAGGCACTTCCGTGCAGCAAGTAAGAATCTTTGCAGAGTTGCAGTGATGAGACGGATGTTCAGGATAATAAAAGAGGATGCCTTCCATGAACCTTAGGAGATTCTGTCCTTTAAAATAATGTATTTGACTATACCTAAGAACATACTGGAACTATCTTCTAGGCCTCATCATATATGAACATTTACTAATAATTCAGCTTTATCTCCTCAGCACATTTCCATTAAGATATAACTTCTTTCTTCAAGGACACATACTGTTTGAAGAATCCCATGTTATAAACTTTTTTACTTTGTTCCTGTAGTCAGTACAAAATGCAAGCTAATATGTAGAAAAATCATAGAATCATAAAATAGCTTGGGATGGAAGAGACTTTCAAGATCATCTAATTTCAACTCCCTGCCATGGGCAGGGATGCCACCCACTAGGTCGGGTTGCCCAGGGCTACATATAACCTGGTCTTCAAAGCCTCCAGGGATGGGGTATCCACAACTTCTCCGGGCAACCTGTGCCTGTGCCTTGCCACCCTCTGAGTGAATAATTACCTCCTAACCTCTAATTTAAATCTCCACTATTTTAGTTTAAAACCATTTCTCCTAGTCCTATCATTATCTGCCCAAGTAAAAAGTTGCTCTCCGTCTTTTTGTGAGCCCCCTTTAAGTATGGAAAAGTTGCACTGGGGTCTTCCCAGAGCCTTCTTGTCTTCAGCTCTCTTAGCCTTTCTTCACAGGAGCGGTGCTCCAGTCATCTGCTCATCTTTGTGACCCTCCTCTGGACCCTGCAGGACTCTAAATGGGACCTCACGAGGGCAGAGCTGAGGGGGACAACCACCTCCCTCGCCCTGCTGGCCACCCCTCTGTTGATGCAGCCCAGGATGCAGTTGGCCTTCTGGTCTGTAAGCACATACTTCTGGCACACGTCAAGCTTTTCATCCACCAGAACCCCCCAAGTCCTTCTCTGCAGGGCTGCTCTCAATGAGTTCTTCTCCCAGGCTGTAGTCATGTCTGGGATTGCCCTGACCCAGGTGCAGCACCTTGCACTTAGACATGTTGAACCTCATTTGGTTTACATAGGCCCACTTCTCAAGCTTATCTGGGTCCCTTTGGATGGCATCCCTTCCTTCTGATGTTTCAAGTGCACTGCCCAGCTTGGTGTCATCTGCAAATTTGCTGAGGGTGCACTCGATCCCATTGTCTATGTTGTTGATAAAGATATTAAACAACACTGGTCCCAAGACAGACCCCTGAGGGACACCACATGTCACTGGCCTGGACACAGAGCCATTGACATCCACTCTCTGGGTGCAGCCTTCCAGCCAACTCTTATCTACTGAATGATCCACCCTTCAAATCAATCTCTCTCCAATTTGGAGATCAGGATGTCATGTGGAACCTTGTCAAAGGCCTTACAGAAGTCCAAGATGATATTGGTCAGTCTTCCCTTGTTGATGCAGTCACTCCATCATAGAAGGCCACCAGACTGGTCAGGCCTTAATTTGCCCTTGGTGTAGCCATGCTGGCTGTCTCAAATCACCTCCTTGTTTTGCATGTGCCTTGACATTGCTTCCAGGACAATCTGTTCCATGATCTTTCCAGGTATAGAGGTGGGGTTCACCAGTCTGTAATTTTCCTGTTCCTCCTTCTTACCTTTTTAAAAATGGGAGTGATGTTTCCCTTTTTCCAGTCACCAGAGACTTTGCCTTACTGCCAGAACTTTTCAAATATGATGGAGAGAGGCTTGGCAACTCTGTCAGCCAGTTCCCTCAGGATCTTGGGATGCATGTCATCAGACCCCATAGACTTGTACCTGTTCAAGTTCTTAAGATGGTCTGAAACTTGCTCTTTGTTTATAGTCGGAGAGATTTTGCTCCCCTAGCCCTCATCCAGACAGAATCTCTGTACTCTTCCCAGGCCACATGTCCCTGCTTCTGCTGCCTGTGCATGTCCTTGTGCCTCAGTTTGCCCAGCAGGTCCCTGCTCAGCCATCCCGGTTTTCTGCCCTCCCTGTCTGCTTTCTTACACAGTGGGATGGAGAGCTCTTGTGCTCTAAGAAAAACATCCTTAAAGAATTGCCAGCTCTGTTCAGCTCCTTTGCCCCTAAGGAATTCCAGGGAATCTCATGACCAGGTCTTTAAACATCTGGAATTTCACTCTTTAGAAGTTTAGGGTCCCTACTTTGCTCTTCGTCAGGCCCATATTCCTTGAGATCACAAACTCAACCAGGGCATGGTCACTGCAGCACAGACTGCCTCCAGTATTAACCCCTTTAATGAGTTCATCTGCATTGGTAAGCACCAGGTCCAGTAACATTCTGCTCTGGTTGGTTTGTTAAATACTTGGACCCAGCAGACATCCAGGTGCATGAAGACCCCATTAGGATGAGAGTGTGTGAGCATGATGTTTCCTGTAGTTCAACTACAGGAGCAAGAAGGCCTCATCAACAGGCTTCCCTTGGTCAGGTTGTGTTGTAGACCCCTACACAAGGTGTCAGTTACTGGTCTGGTCCTTAACTTTTACAAACAAGCTCTCAACCTGTTCATGGCTGTTTTTCAGAGGCATCTTTTGGCAATCAATCCCCTCCCTAACATAGAGGGCAACACCCCCGCCCCTCTTTCCTATCTCTTCTGAAAAGTGTGTAGCCCTCTATTCCAGTGTTCCGGTTATGTGATCCATCCCACCATGTTTCCATGATTGCAATCAGGTCATATTTGTCTAATTGCACCATTGTTTCCAACTCCTTCTGCTTGTTTCCAATGCTGCATACATTGGTGCAGAGGCACTTCAGCTGGGCTATTGGTTGCAACACTTTTTTCAGAGGAACCCTTCCTAATTGCTTTGGGACAGCTCACAGATATTTCCCTGTTGTTTCCTAGAGTGACAATGTTGCCAGGTTTGTTTCCTTCAATCAGAGGTACATCCCCTTCCCCCACCTCATCTAATTCATAGTCCTGCTAATAAGCCCAGCCAGCTTGCTGCCCCGAACACTCTTGCCCTACCTGGTCAGGTGTGCCCCATCCAGTGTCAGCATGCTTGGTCTCTCAAAGATATGTCTGAGATTATAGAACCCCAAACCTCGAGCACAGCACCATCCTCCTAGCCAATTGTTCACTTGGTCAGTTCTCCTTTTTGGGTCCCAGTCACCAACTGGGAGGACAGAGGAGACCACCACTTGAGTTCTCGGTCCCTTCAACATCTTTCCGAAGGACATGAAGTCCTTTTTGACATCTCAGAGTCTCTTAGTTGCAGCGTCAGTTGATCCTACATGAAATGAATAGGCCTGGTAGTCTTCAGGCCCCACCAGGCTTGTTAGCTTCTTTGTAATATCATGAATGCCAGGCAGGCAGCAAACCTCTCCGGAGAGATTATCTGTATGGCAAATGGGTGTCTCAGTGCCTTTCAGAGAGGAGTCTTCAATTACTAACACCTTTTGTGCCTTTTTTGTGCAGTGGTAGACTGAGCCAGCTTCGAATGGTTGACCTTTCTGAGGTCTTTGCCATTATTCACAGCCTCCTTTCTCCAGCCCTAGAATATCATTTCTGTTGTGCAGGGGCACTTTAGGGGCAAGGGGGACACTCCTCCTCCTGCTCCAAGCAGAGACAAAGTAGAGTCTCCCTTGTCTTGTGAGTCATTCAAGTTTGTCAGTTCAGGGATAAAAGCTTGTTTACCTTCCCCTTGACAGGACTTAAGGCAGTGCTGTTGCTTGGCCTGTGTCATCACATAATACCATTTATCAATTTCCTGTTTGGATTCCTGGATGCTATGTTGCCTAACAGAGCCACCAGTTTGTAAAGTTCATCCAGCTGGGCACACTTGCACCCATGACACCATCCTCTGCCTTCAGGACCTATGAATTCTGGAATGCCTTGGAAGTGAGGGTCTGGAAAGCTCTTTTGATCCTCAAGAGGTCAGTTTGGGTGTAGGCATCTGCCTGGAGAGGCTGTGGACCATCCGTCTGGGTTTCAGCCTCAGCCTGGCAGGTGTGGTTGAGTGGACACCATTTCTATTTCAGTAGAAGGCCCTTCCTCTGTTGCTCCCAGAATAGAAAGTGACACACCTTCTGCCTTCCCTGTGAGAACTGCCAAGCCACACTCTGTTTGCCCACCCTAGTAACCCTGCTCCTGGTGTCTTGTGATCCCTAGGGGCAGCTTTGGTACATGGAGGTGGCTGCTGCTGGCCCTGCCCAAACCCCATCTAGCCACTCTCACAAGGGCTGTTGTTGGCTTCCTCCATTCCCTGGGGCTGGGGGATGGGGTGGGGTGGGGGAATCACCGTGTTATTAAATAACACTAAGGTGCAGAAAATCTGTAAATACAGCCTTTTAAAAACACATTATCTCTTCTAGTTATTTTGAAGTTATCTTTTATGTTTGTACCTCAACACCAACTTCTTAAGAGAAAAAAAGTTCTTGGATCTCCTGCTGTTATGTTTTGCTAATGGTAGTAATAAGCATTTAAATAAATATTCTTCTGTTGAATTTGGTCTTGAGCCACATTTCTCTGGGGAAATCCAAGTAGTCATACCTAGAGCTACTCTTTGGGGGTAGAATGGAGGGAATATCACAATATGAAGGCTTCTAAAGTTGCATTTCCTTTGTCTTGTATCCACTGGTCACTCTTGCCACACTAGCCAAGACAAAATAACATCAGACATTAGCCCTCAAAATAAAATCAAGCTGTAGAGGTGATAGAAGGAGCCAGCTATCTTACAGTGCACAAAATGCTACCCTTGTCTATAAAGTGTCATTCCAATGAATCATCTTGTCATCATTACATAGAAAATGACTAAGTTTGTTAAATATGCCAGCTAATCTATTAAAGTTTGATTTAATGGCAATCAGTATAATCTATTACACATCAAATTAATCCATTAATGAAATCATCTGCAAGTCAACCAGTTCTGCTTTTTTTTTTTTTTTTAAACTGTATTTAAACAGTGCATTTAACAAGAGTGCCCAATAAAATGTGACTATTTATCAAACCATAAGTGTTCTGTTCAGAAGTTAAGGAATCTCTTATTAATACTCTTCCATTGTGTACCTTAATTAAGCACTGAGTAGATGAGTGGCACACCTATGCAGAGTGATTAAGCAATATTTTCTTCATCCTTGATTTCAACCACATCCCTTAAATGGCTGAAAGTTTTCCTTTTGTAATGGATAGGAGCACCTGTGTAATTTCTGCAGCAGCAGAGCTCTTAGTCATACGGAAGCAAGTCTTACCCATTTCAGTCAGGTAAACAGCATAATCAGAATGACTCTATTGTCTCATATGACTAAGTTGAGGAGATACAATCTGTGACTGAAGTGGATGAATACCAGGTTACTCCTTCACATAAAGAAGGGAACATATTTGACATACTTGACTCTGAATGACTAAAAAGGCTGAAAAGGTTAGGCTCACCTCACCAAACATAGAAATATTTCAACAAATCTGAGTTTCCTCTAGAAGCAATGAAGAAGAGGCACTTTCAAGGTATGACTCATCACACTATAGGTGTCTAAAATAGCTTATGCCCTAATAGTGTCTCTTTCTCTGTTTTGGCTGCAAGCACATGACATCTGACTAGCTTAGATACAAGCTAGCTACTGTAGTTGTTTAAAATCAGAGAAACACAGAATCACAGAATGGGTGGGGTTGGAAAGGACCTCTGAAGATCAGCCCCCCTGCCACGCAGGATCACCTAGAGCATGTTGCACAGGATGGCATCCAGGCGGGTTTTGAATATCTCCAGAGAAGGAGACCCCACAGCCTCTCTGGGCAACCTGTTCCAGTGCTCTGTCATCCTCACAGTAAAGAAGTGCCCTCTCATATTGAGCTGGAATCTCCTGTGCTTCAGTTTGTGCCCGTTTCCCCTTGAATGAGTGGTAAGTGTATGTATGGGCTGAAGAATGCTTTTGGAAAAATGGCGGAGTTGTTAATCATGTCTGTCTTGGGCCACTGTTCACTGTCATGGCTGGAAGCCAGGGCACAGACTATAGATATACACGGTATGTGGCTTTTCCTTCTACATCAGTGTTACAATGGCTTGGACCCATGTCCCTGCAACCTATAGTGTTGGTCACCACTTTGGCCTCACCTTTTCCTATCTTTGTGGATTCCTTTCTTTACCTTTCTCCCTGACTTATGTCCTCTTCTCCTGATACCACTCTGTAGTTCTGGTGACAGTGATGCTTTCCTCATCACTCTTCACTGGTATCTGCCACCACCTCCCCTTTCACTAAGCCCCCTATGCCTGACACTGCCAGGCTCAGAGCTTTGCTCATGGAGACACCAGCTCCCTTCCTCCCAATGACTGCCAGGTGAAGTTTTCACAGTAGAATAGCCAGGCTGAATGCAGCAGTTCCTCCTTATACCAGGTACGACTGTCAGTTCACCAGTCTCCCATTCCCTCTCTAGCCATCTTTTCTAGATTTTCAGGTGCATTGCCAAGATGTTTGCCAACAGGATCAAAATGCCTCCACAGAGTCTCTGTCCCTGTCTCTTTAATCTCCTTTCCCCCCTTTCTCCTTCACTGTCATACTGTTTTGCAAACTGTTCTTATTAGGCAATTGTACAATTCTGGGAAGATAGCTGACATAATTAAGAACTTATACATACATGCAGTGTGCTTCTTGCTGAGTAATGTTTGTGGAGAGATATATTTTAATAAAACAACTAATGCAGTTGGAAAAAATACGTAAGATTTTGGGTACGTAGTTCTTTCTCAGAGTTGTTGTTCAGGTTACATATTATTGATGATTTAATAATAGGAAAAAGCTGCAGAGATTTCACAATTAACCCCTGTTCCAGGACTTCCACACCCAACCACTTTAAGAAACAATCAGTGATGGCCTGCCCCCATCTCTGAAGGATTGTACAAAATATGTTTCCCCAAAATAATCTCTTTCTCTTCCCTGTCTTGCACCAATCCCCTTTAATCTTCTATGATCTGTTAGCACAAGAAAGAATTAATGGTTTAATTTAAGCCTTGAGCCTTCCTTTCATAAATTCTTAATTTTATGTGAATTCTGGGAACACAAAAAACACAAAATAAGGTTTTTTTCATCTATGAGCTCCAGGTAGAAAGATCTCAGGTGGATGTGAAACTAGAGTAAATTAACAGAGTTAAGAAGTAGAGTCTGTGTGGAGTTATGCAAATTTACACTAGATTGATTTTTTATTTTATTTATTTAGTTAGTTTTGTCTGTTCTCCTATTTGTAAGGTAATGTGGGCATTTTACAAGTATTTAGTGTGGGCTCAGCTGTGTAATTTTGTAGACAATGTCAAACACATTTTTTCGTAGATGATACATTGGATCACTCAACCCCAGGCACCAGCCCATGCTAGGGGCCACCCAGATGAAAAGCAGCTTGGCAGGAAAGGACCTCGGGATCCTAGCAGATGAAAATGAGCCAGCAATGTGTCTCTGTGGCAAAGAAGACTAATGTTGTCCTGGGCTGCTTTAGGTAAAATATTGCCAGCAGGTTGAAGAAGGTGATCAAGAAGGTGATCCTTCCTCTCTACTCAGCATTGGTGGTGCTACACTTGGAGTGCTGTGTCCAGTTCTGGTCCGCCAGTACAAGAGAGCCCTGGACGTACTGGAGAGAGTCCAAGGGAGGTCCACCAAGATGTTGAAGGGCCTGGAGCACCTCTCCTGTGAGGAGAGGCTGAGAGCTGGGACTGCCCAGCCTGGGGAAGAGAAGGCTCAGGGGGATCTCATTGATATACCTGAGGGGAGGCTGCAGAGAGGACAGAGCCAGGCTCTTGTCAGAGGTGCCCAGGGCCAGGACCAGAAGCAGTGGGTACTAACTGGCACACAGGAGGTTCCCTCTGAACATCAGGAAACATGAAAGTGTTACATGACCTTGTTCTGACTAATGGAGGGGAAAGAGAGGAGAGCAGAACACATTTTCTGTCACTTGCATGTCTTCTCTCTTTTCCATTTCTCATCAGTTCTCAAATCCCTTCACATGTTCTGTTTTCCTTTCATCTCCCAGTGCTTTCCACTTAGGTTCCCTCTTCCTGTGTAACCTCATCTCCAAAGTGGAAAGGCAACGAAGACTAGTGTGCTACCTGCAACCACAATTTAATGTACTGGTGCATTCTGTACTTCTCCCCAGACAGTCATGACTTGACTTTTTCAAATTCCTCCCCATCCTTTGAGGGTTCTCTCGTGGATATCCTACTTTCATGACCATAAATGATGCTAATAAGAATGCACTTTTTATAAATGAAGAAATGAAAGATTAAAGGCTCTTATCTTTGCTAACTCAGATGATGACTAGCCCCTGTGGTTTGGGAATGTTCACAGAACCTGGGTTTTGGTGCCTGCCCTAACCAAGGTTGACCTCCATGTTCAGATGAGGTCTAGGTTCATATTGACTTTTTCCTTTAGTGTCACTTAGTACATGATGTAAGCAATTCTTCAGGTTTGAAGTAAGCCTTGATGTTCTCCAAAAGCCTCTCTCACTGTGGAGTACATCACCCAGGATGGTAAGGTGCCCCACAAAGCATACCCA
The DNA here is from genome assembly GCF_013377495.2 of Cygnus atratus. Lineage (NCBI taxonomy): Eukaryota > Metazoa > Chordata > Aves > Anseriformes > Anatidae > Cygnus > Cygnus atratus. The sequence goes on along the minus strand of NC_066362.1, from coordinate 143,535,213 downwards.
TCCCTCAGAATAGTTGCTGCTGTGATATAATAACAAGAGAACCAAAACAGTACTAATATGCCTTCCAGTTCAGAGCTCTTTGCTTCTGCATTTCATCTGCACTGATATTAGAGGTACCAAACGGCCATTTTGTAGATCTCAGCTGCAATAAGAAATGATCAGCTCTGTTCTCTGTGGTATGGAACTGGGTCCAGCCACAGGAGAACTGAGAACTTTGAGTGGCTGCCAACATTTTGGTGTGATTACTTTTTCAACTTCCAAAAGTCTGGAAATGGCAAAGACAAGGAGGAAATACAGATCATTTTAATGTTGAGTTCACCTGCTCTGACATCAGTGCCTTTCTTAACTTCCCAGAGTCATTTACCTTGCACTCAACAAACCTCTTAATAGTTGCATTTACTTCATAATGTACATGAATTCCTGAGTAACATCTGGTCTGTATGTTGAATAAAGCAGGTGTCTTTTGAAACATAGGATGTTACAGAGCAATTAAGACTGTATCATAGATACAGAAAAGGTAAAGGCAGCATGAAAACCTTCATTTGGCATTTCATGATTTCCAAGTCTTTGATTTGTCAACTTATAGTGAAGAGTTCTTTCACTGTGAGGGTTTGGTGTTAGTGTAACTTCCTACAGTGTTTTAGGAGGAGGTAATATCAAGCCTAGCAAAGCATCAGCACATATCATCATCTGAACTTGAACTTTCCAAATAAACTTCTACCACCAACAGGATAACCAAAGGCAGAAGAGACAGCTGTTGATGCTAGGGGAGATAAAACCCTGTAAAGGATCAGAGGAGCAGAAGTAAGGAACTCCTTCTTCCTGCACTGTCCAACAGACAAGGACTCCCCTAGGACATACACTGAAAAGGGAAAAGTCTGCTACTGTGGCTAAGTGACAGGCAAAAGAGGGCTGCTGGGCTGCCCAGGGAAATGTGACCACACATCACAATGAGGTGATGAGCTGCCTGCACCCAGAAAGCATGATGTTGTGTCCTGTGCTGCCTCACCTGATGGTGTTCTTTGGTGGCTTTATAGACCCCCAGTCAGACTGGAACATTTATGTTCAGTTCTCTGGCATGAGTTGGGTTTACAATACAAACAGAAAAATTTTTGTTTGTTTGTTTTTAAAATTTTAAGCGCCAGCTAAACCTGAAAAGTATTTCATGGGATATCTCCTTAGACCAGAGCGTTCTTGATGATTTTGAAATGCCTGACTGATGCCAGCTGCAGGAGTTTCTCCAGCAAATATCACAAGAATCTTTTCTAACAAAAAATATTAGGTTATTTATTTTTATGGGTTGTAACTATCTTCTTCAGTAAGAAATACGTTGTAAATAAATGGAGTTATTCTGGTGTAAAGCTGGAGGAACACACTGACAAATAAGCTGTATCTGTGTTGTTATACCCCATTGATGTATTACAGTTTTATTTTTCACAAGAAATACGCACTGCAATTGAAACTAAAACAAAACAGTAAATATTTCTATGTATGAGGTTTAGAGTTGTTTCCTCCAGCAGCTGTAACTCATACCTTGCTGTGCATATGTAATACTTCCTATTAATGTACCTAGTGTTAGCTTCTGTGCCTTTAATTTTTAAATTTCAGCTATACTTTTTCTAAAACATTTACTTTTCAGCTTATGACAAGAGGCTTCTCTGAACACTCGGTTGCACATGCCACAGTTAAAAACAAGACTGTTGCACTGGACTGAGAAAAGTCCTTAGAACATCTCCACAAGTCCCAAACACATTGTTTCCAACATGTGACTTACCAGTCATCTTTGCCTCTAGCAAATGCAGAAATATAAACCTTCCATTGTGTCCTGAAGGTCAACATTTCATGTTGGTAACATTGAACCAAAATAGATTTTTGCATCTCTTCTATTTCACAAAAATTACATGATATCTTTTCACTTTGGAGATTGTATTAGATATACTGCCCTATCTCTAGCAATTAAATACTACTGTGTTAAAATGTCTGCATTTGTGTACTTGCAATTGCTATATATAAAATACAACCCTCTACAGGCTCTGTCAGGATAACAGCCTTTTTGCAGAAAGTGTAGTAAAGGTATCTGAGTTAAAATTCTGATACAGTCCTTCATTTGCTTATGAACAAAAGCTTAATTTTAATTTTATAGTAACCAAAGCATTTGGTTGAAAAAGCATTGAATTTTATGTGGTGTTCAGAATGGGTAAAAAACCTCAGTATTAAGAACAAAACAAAACAACCCTCTCTATGTTCTTCAGACTAAGCAAGGCTCTGTGGAATATGACAATTACAAGTGATGCAGAGATGTCTGGACTAAAGCTAGAAGTAATAGAGCTACAACACACCAACATGACTAGTTTGCTTGCAGACCTGAGCTGGCACAACTATTACTTCTGTGATGCTTGATTTGAACTTTCCCATGCAATCAGTGCAGATCAACTGCTGAATCAGTAGCTGAACTGCTGGGTGTAGATATCTTTGTTGGTCCCACTGTTTTCAGGCAGTAGTTCATGGGAGTATAATAATGGAGGATGATCCCTGCTCTGATGCACTGACAGTATCAGTTAGTAGATAAAGGACATTACAGAATAAATAAATAATAGCAAAATGTGTTAAGCTAGATGCTTGAGTGCCTGGTTGAAAAAATCTTTACAGAAGAAGTAATTTTTTTGAGAAAATTATTGTTTGTTGTTGTTGTGACATATGTTTCAAAAATACAAATGTGTAAGACTATAATTGCAATACTCAGTACCTTATATTGTTAGAGGATAAGGTGAAAAGCCTGCCTGGCCCCTGAATATGCCTCACTGGGCTTCAACCATCCTCACCAGGCATGGGAATGCCAATAATAGGTACCCTCTCCCTGTCCATGGGTCCAGGAGCCTGGTTCAGTTCAGCCTTGTGCACCCATTTCCTGCCTGCTGTGTTGTAGGAGTGCTGGTCTCCATCTCAGCCACAGCCATGCCTCTGCCTGACCATAGATCCTACTAATCTGGACCCTGACCCATGGACTAACATCCTAGCTTGACCTAGGACCTTCCTTGTCACAATAGGAGATGACCAGTCTGTCATCACAGTTCATCACCACCCTGGCATCAGACCTGATCTCATCTTGATTGACTTCGCAATTTGACATCATACCTTTCTTATCACCACAAATTGCCCGATGGTCCAAACTTTTGATTGAAGTTGGCTGCTGTCTCTGTTCAACTCCCTTTGGTACTGTGGGAGGCCTCTCCCCTGTTGACTATATTGTCTTCTTCGGCTTCCTGATCCACAGTGAGTAGCCATACCTCACTATTTCTTGACATCATGTTGGTCAAGCTGTGGCATTTAAAAAGTTGTAAGTAATAATAAAGTTTCATTTTACAAGATTTTTTTTTTCTCACAGCCGTTAGAAGTGCTTGAAGTTAGGGAATTGAAAGTGCATTTTCAATCACAATTACAGCATCACTACTGTGAAGTTATAATCACAAAAAGAGCAATTGTTGCATAAATCCTATTATAGAGTTACTCATTTGAGCCAATTAATTGAAGAAAACTGTTGAGTTGTAAAATCAGAGCTTCTATTATGAAGAACAAACCAATCAAATATTCAGAGTTCCTCTGTTTACTTCCAGCTTGCATAGTGGTTTGGACACAATATGAACCCAATAAATCATATGAAACATCCAGATAGTAAAGCTGCTTGGTCATTACTAAAGTAGGTCAAACTTAACCAGCAACATCATCTAGTCTCTCAAGCCATCCATTCCTCAAAGGTCTTTGCAGGATGGATATTACTTATTTTCTGGAAGCAAAACCTGAGTCTGAGCACTATGATGTTCTTCTCACCATCTAAATGGCATTGCCAGCTCAGCTGTGGAGCCCACTACAGAACAGTCACTGCCGACATTTCACACGAGAGATCTAATTGTTTTTAGTTATTTTGTGCTTTGGGGTTGCAGAAAGAAAATGACAGCCCACTGTTCAATGTTTGCCTGCCTCTCCCCCAAAGGCACCTAGATTAAATTTTTTAGAAGCCGAAGGTACAGTTTTAATAACATCTTGCAGCTAAAGGTACTCCACAGTTAGCTGCAGAGCGGTGGCTGTTTATCAGCACTGCTCCCTCTCTCTGCTCTAGCTTTTGGCAAGATCACTATCTTCTTACAGTGATGAAAGAGAATATTAAGTACATACATCAAAATGAAAGACATGATAAGTCATTTTTTATCTTACTGTTTATTAAGACTCTTCATCCCTGATTTATTAAGAGGGGTGCTTTTAATTGATAGCAGTGCAAATTAAAGCTCTGTAGTAATAGATTATATCAATATCTCCTTGTATACAAGACGAAAACCTAAAAACAATTATTTACTTCTTGTAATGAACACCAAACTACATGTTTTCATATGGGAAGCCAGTCCCTTAGGTTGTACTCGTAAACTTGGAGTGGTAATTCAGAAATGTGGGGTGATAATTCACATACGTTTAATCAATGGGAATTCATATAGGAATTTCAGAATTAGGCAGATTAATGAAAGAATGCTATGAGAAAGACTGAGTCATAATTGTTAGGCAGATATGCAGAGGGACAGGTGAGTTTGACCTGAAAGACAGCAGTCTTTTTCTGTACACAACCATGGGAGCAATCCCAGTTCTCTCTGATAATACTCCCTATTTTCCACTCGGATTTTAAGTCTAGAGTCTGTCAGTAAGAACAGTGCATTGAGAATAGATCTTGAAGGGGAAAAGTGCTTTGAAAAACATCCAGGGCCCAAGATACTCAGGCAGTCAAAAATTTTATTATCCAAACTGCAGTCAAACACAGTTCAGAGCAGTGGACCTGTGTTTCACACATGCAGCAATCTCACTTCAACTGAAATGGCAGATTCTTCCACCCATAGTCGTCTTTAGGAGGCAATAAAATGACCTTTTGTCCCACTATGCCTAGAGCTCACATGGACATGACTTCTTCGGTATTCAGCCTTGGATGACAGCTGGCTAACATTTATTTATTTATTTATTTATTTATTTTGATAAGACTAAGGTGATTTTCCTGGGTCTACTGAGAAAACCTTTGGATAAAATGCTGAAACTAACCTCCGTTCCCTGATTGATCAAAGAACGTTCTTAACTCCCATTCAGAGAAATTAGATGATATCATGTGAAGTGACCTTAAGTACTCACTCTGTTATTCCCCTCTTTGTCACTTCCACACTACCATGCCATTCACCATGCAGGTCAGTCAGCTTCTTGCATGCTTGTCTGTTCCCTCAGAGGTTGACACTCACTTTTATATTCACAGTGAGAAGGACTTTCTTTGTGGGCATTGCCATGGGGCTTTGTTGAACACATGAAAAAACAGGCATACAGTGAGAATCCAGTTTCAAAGAAGTGACTGCTCCTTCAAGAACTTCAAGAAGTACAATCAGCATTCTCCTGGGTGACTCTTCTTTGCTCTATTAGGTACAGACATTTATTAAGAAAGATTCAGCATTCATCCTTTAGCAGATTTCTGTCCTATTACTCAGTTCATAATGGGGAGGAGAGGGGAGGGGAGAGAAGGAGAAGGTAGGGGAGGGGAGGGAAAGGGAGGGGAGGTGAGGCAAGGGAAGCGTAATCAAACATTTAAACAGACAACTTTCCTCCCTCTTTCCTAGGCTAAGTTTCAGTCAAACACTTTTCTTCTCCATATATTATCTGAGAATCTCTTATTTTTACAGTGGTTACACTGAGCCTTTCCCAGTTCCTTCTGTGAAGAGAGCATCAACACATGAGATTTGGGGTTGTGCATATAATGGTTTCTGCTTTCTGCTCCATGCACATTGATTTCCTTCTACTGATTCTGTTTCCCAATGGCTTTCCTCTGCTTTGTTGTGGGTCATCAATGGCTGCAGTCCTTCAGGGATGTCCCTACCATCATGGATCACCTATGACCACAGTCCCCTGGAGGTACCCCTCCATCATAGAATGTCTCTTTCCAACGGTGCACTCTTCAGCCACGTTCCCTGAAACATCTTCTCAGCAGCCTTTCCCTCTCCACATCTCCAGGCACATATCCCCAAGAGCATTTTCCCCCATCTCTCACTCCAGTAGTTGCTGCTCTTTGCCAAATATGTCTGAGCTGGAGGTGCTGGTGCTCCACTGGTGGGTTGCTGTTTTAGTGCCTGATGAGGTGCTCACACTGGTGTTGGAGCCAGCTGGACCCAGTAGGACCACAAATCCAGCAGTTCCTCATCTTCTCCCACACAGGACACCTGCATCTTCCACTACCCAAACCTGCCCAGCACAGGAGGTTGCTTCAGAACAACATATTACTAAGGCGTATATTTTTGTTTCTCATTCTGTCCTAGCTTTTTTGATGTCCATTTTTTTCCTGTACGAATGTCGCCCTTTAGCAGTAATGGCTATCCACCCTTCCAGGTGTTCAGCTGGGGATGAAACCAAATGATAGAGAAGAAAATTTCCAGCAAATACTAAAATTTATTTATTTATTTATTTATTTATTTATTTATTTATTTTTGTCTAGATCTAAGTATTACAGGCCACTTTCTTAATTGTTTAGTTGCTACTACACAGTGATATGCAAGTTGTTAATTATTTTCCATGTACAATATTTAAAGTGGTATGGTAACCTTATAGTAACAGCTCGTTAGGGCTGGCCTTCACTGAACTGGTAGGGAGGCCTCAGTGGAGAATACTGCAATAATTGAATGATTTTAAGAACTAGTACTTAAGACAGAGATCTCCAGTAAGAACAAGTTGTTCACAGAATACTTGTGGCTTGATGTAAATTGAATGAAGCCTGATCACGGCCAAAATTTGAAAAAGAAAATTCCCCAAAGAACAGATTAAATAAAAACATATCTTTATGAAAATTATATGCTGAAAGAAACAACCCAGGGAGTGCCATGCCATTTCCCCTTTCACATTCTCAGCAGTTAAAATATATGTATTTACTTATTCTCCTTTTTACCAATGATTTCTTATACACACTGACAATAAGGCACAACTTATGTGTCCCTGTCTGCTTGTCTTTGCTTTTGTATTTCATTTTGCTATTGTGTTTGAAGTGGAATAATATACACTGGCAATGGCTGTGTTTTCTGTTACTTGTGATTACTCACCGAATTATTCTGGAGTGTTTGTTTTTTTGTGTGCCTTTTTTTTTTTTTCCTTAATTATTGGGTTTGATCTCAGCTTAGGGAATATGGCATTCTTTTCTGTGCTGTCCTGAAAATAATTGCATTTGCAGTGATTGTTTTCTAATAACAGTTCTGTAAAATAAGTGCTTTGGGGCCAAATCCAGCTTTACTTATGAGAACAAAATAATTTTGCCTGAATAATAATTGAGAAAGGACTTTGCGTGTTGGGTCATTATTTGCAAAATATTTATACAGCCCATGACAGCTATTACATAACCCTGGTATAATAAAGAACAACCAACATGTCAGAACAACTATTATAACATTATCATCTAATTTGGGCATCACAGTGCCTTGGTTTGGCCATGAGGCTTTCACAGAAATTCATGAAAGTTGATGGCTCAGAGAGGGGAAAGATTTAGAATAAATGCCATTGTGTAAGAATTCATATTGACACTCCTATTTTATTGAGGGTTAGGTTGTGACACTTTCAACAACACTGAAGAGCTACTTGCTTTCCTCAAAATATTCTAATTTATTTTATACTGTAAGGATTCAGGTGCATCAAAAGCTAATGAATTAGAATGGGAGTAGCTACAGTGGGTCCTCAGAAATTATTTGGGATTTGTCTAATACCCAGTGATTGTGTGGCATTTAGGATATTCCACAGGTTGATAGCTGGCTGTCTTGCAGTGCTACTCTTCCTGACACTCATTTCCAGCCAGCACAGTTCATAGCTATTTAGCCAAAGATTTTCCACTGATATTAATCATGGCTTTGAGCAGGTAAACCTGGCATAGGACAAATATACTATCATCCTCCAGCCTCTTTTCATTCTTATAATGTAATTAACAGCCAGACAAATGTTTTTAACAGTGTGGTCTTCATTTTTAAATTGAACTTTGTGGAATATTGAATAATGTGAGACAGTTTTCTTTTTGTTTTTTTTTTTTTCCCCCAAGCTTTCCTGCCTAGCTGCATAAATTTAACACACAGGCTCTGTCCTTAATAATTTATGCCATGTCAGTATACCAGTGTAATTCTTCTAATATACCCCTTGTGTTTAATTCTTGCATTCTATATTTCAATGTAAGATTACAGGTTAAGAACGTTAAAAAGTTACTTCTAGAAATGGTTTTTGCTTTTTGAGGAGACAAGAATTGAGTATTATATTGATTTCTATATCTGGAGAATTATGATTTTGGAGAATTATTGTGAAGTGTGGTAAAATAGATGAAATAGGGACCAAATATCTTGGTTTCGAATGCAGGAAATAAAAACCATGCAACCAGAACTGCCATGGCTAAGTTCTTCAGATGGTGTAAATTTGTCCAGATAACTTTGTTTATTTAATTCTGTATCATAAGGTGACAGAACGTTATCGTAGGCATCTGAGGCAAAAATCATCGAACTAACATCCTCACATCTATATTGAAGTGCCAGTGTGATTGTAATAGCAGGTCAGTAATTCTTAGACACTTCAGTGACAACCTCATTCTGAAGGCAATGTAATGCAATGTCCTTGCTCTGACATCCACTGACAGACCTGTCTGCATGTCCAAAATTCATAGATATCATATTGTATGGATTAAATGAGTCCCTAAACCTTTAGCTGAAGGCTGGGGGAGCAAAGTCCCTCTCACCGTAAGCAGAGAGTAGGTTTGAGACCACCTGATGAAACTGAACACATACAAGTCTACGGGACCCAATGACATACACACCAAGGTCCTCAGGGAACTGGCTGATGGAGTTGCCAAGCCTCTCTCCATCGTATCTGAAAAGTCCTGGCAGTCAGGTGAAGTCCCTGGTGAATGGAAAAAAGGGGAACGTCACTCCCATTTTTAGAAAGGATAGGAAGGAAGACCTGAGGAACTGTAGACATGAGCCAGCAGTGCGAGCTTGGAGTCCTGCATCCAGGTCTGGGGTTCCTAGCATAAGAAAGATGCGGACTTGTTAGAGAGGATCCACAGTAGGGCACCAAAGATGATCAGAGGGCTGGAGCACCTCTGTTATGAAGAGAGGCTGAGAGAACTGGGGATGTTCAGCCTGGAGAAAAGAAGGCTCCTGGGAAACCTTATTGTAACTTTTCCATACTTAAACGGGGCTTATAAAAAAGATGGACAGCAACTTTTTGCTCAGGCAGATAATGATAGAACAAGGGGAATGGTTTTAAACTAAAAGAGTGGAGATTGAGATTAGATGTTAGGAGGGAATTCTTCCCTCAGAGGGTGGTGAGACCCTGGCACAGGTTGTCCAGAGAATCTATGGATGCCCCATCCCTGGAGGTGTTCAAGGCCAGGTTGTATGATGCCCTGCGCAACCTGATCTAGTAGATGGCATCCCTCCCATAGCAGGGGGGGTTGGAACTAAATGATCTTCCAACTCAATCATTCTACGATTCTATAATTCTATGATTTTGTGTTTAATATGACATCAAAACTGTTTAATAAAATGCAGTGGCTTGTTCAGGTTATCAAAACCCCAAATAAATTATAACTTAGTACATCATTAAGGTTTAATGTTAACTATAGTCTGTGTCTTTTCCTCTTCCCCTTCAATAAATCTGGCTGCTCCTTTTATTCTCCTGTCTTTTACGTGCCATTTTCCCTGTCTTGCAACCTCTAAAATGTTTTCTAACCTCAGCTAGCAAGGAGTTATCGTCTGCAATGAGAGAGCTGTTGCTTTTGATTCATTTATGAGGTAACACTGATTAATGTTAATGGGTGCTCCACAAAAGGCAAGGCACAGAAGATATCCCCACTTTAAGAAAAAACAATGAAATATTTAGGTATGCCCTATTCACATAAGTCTTCCACTAACATAACTTAGATCAAAATAGATCAATCAAACATAGAAAATATGATGGTAGGATTCAATGTTGTTTGTTTTGCTGGCATCACTTATTAGTACAGTGGTCAGAGACTTGCTGATGCTCATCTGTCAGTATTCACCAACATCTGGGTTTGGGTGCTAAACACTGTGAAATGTGATTGTCAATTCCCTTAATTGGGGCCAACCTCTTCTTTGGCTCCTCCAGCAAATTTCCTTAGTTATCAACCCTGCATGGATCTGAGATGGTAAACTCCAGTTTTTAGCTCCTAACTCCAGTCATAACTTCTGGAAACTGTCCAAGATTAAGTGTGTATATATATACGTATGTATATATATTTTACTGCTTTTTCCGTGGTTTTACAGCTTATCCTATGAACAGAGGATTAAATCACGTAATACAGAGAATTTGCAATGATTTCCACCATGTTTGGGTTTTGATTTAGATAAAGCAAAAGACAAAAGGCCAATCAAAATAACAACCTTCTCTGTGCCATAGATTCAATCTCTTTGTTATTCTGGAGCACTTCTTGGGTTAATGTGGGAGGCATTTGTAGTACCAGTCTTTCCCTTAAAAGGAAGTAATATTTGGTCTCTTCCCTTAAAGAAAAGTACACACTAAGAGAAGTTTCTTCTTCTCTGAGGAGCTTATACATTTTCTCATATGTCCCCCTAAGCTTAAAACAAACAAACAAGCAAACAAACAAACCAGTATACCGGCACTTTTGTATCACAGTATATGAGATACAAGCTCCTTCTTTACTGAAGAGGGCTATAGTTTAAATAGAATGACATCAGATTGTAATAATACTCTACTGTCATCTATAGCTAACAGTAAGCATTTCTCCCCACATCTCTTTCATTCTGCAAAACATTAGGAAAGGTTTCAGCTCTACATTCAAAATGTTCTTAGGAGACAAAAAAGAGTTTGAAGAAATATCAAGAAATCCATTAATCCATCAGAAGACTGATACTGAAACTTATTTAAAAAGCAAATATACACTTTTATGTACCTCCTTGAAATGCTAAAATACACTGTTCGTGAGATTTTGCACCTTTTTTTTGGTTGAATATTGTAAATCTTTTTTCCCTGCGAATATTTCTGACAGGTTTTGACCATTACTATACCTGGTCAATTACTATTCGCTGAATAATTTATTCAAAGATTAATGTCAAAACAGACCTAATAAATTATGCGATGAATATTTTTCCAGTGTAGTCAACTGGCCCTAAAACCCATTACAGACCTTCATTTATAACACATATGGTTCTCTATATAATAAATTAACAAGCACTGTGAATTGCAGAGCTACAGTTTTATCGAAGGCTTGTAGGGACATCATAAACCTCCAAAATGAGGCTCAGGCAGTTTGGAGACACACAAGGTTTCCAAAATGGAGTGATAGCCCCATAACTGAAAGTGTTCTTGCATTTTAATTAATGGAGGGATTCAGAGTAACAGTAAATCTTCTCTCTTTCACTACCTCCCCTTATCCCTCCTCTTTCTACTTCATTCTCCCTCTGCATGACTTTTCTGCTGTTCCTCCCAGTTATCACATTGCCCCCTCCTGGCTTTGACACCACACTCTCACCAATGACAATATGTGTCAAGACTGATTAAGCTCCATCTAAGAAAATGTTCAAACATTTGCTTATAAAGCAGGGGAATACTCCTAGTAAAGCCTGTGAGTCAATGACACACCTGAGCACCAGCAATTCTCAAGGGACCACTTGGAGGATATCACTCAGCATGGTTCACCTGAGTGATCATTGTCTTGCCTGTTTTCATGTCCCTTTCACATGCTGTGCCCACACTGAATTCTTAATGTCGCTTATTCATGTACTAAGTCTTTGAAGAAAAATAGGGATAAACCCTTCTCTGTCCCCACTCACATTGGCAATTAATTCTCAGTAAGTCTTGATGATTTAACATAAAGTTAATAAGCATATGATTTTAAAAAAATAGAAGGTAGATGGTGTTTGCTGTAGTTCAAAAAAGATGAATTTCTCCCCTCTTAAAATAATTCTAGGTTTCTGAATATCTGTTGTTTTACCTCTAACTGGCCAGGAAACACTGCCAACCTCAGGTTTTGAGTGTTTATGCTGCCAGTGTGCTCACAGAATTGTAAACAAAGACTGGAAAGGAAATCACATGCCTTGAAGCTCAGAAAGAGAACTTGGTTCCACCACATAAGGAACACCTGTTGTGAACAAATCAAGAAAATCACTTTGACGTTACTCACATTTGAAAAACTACACTGAACCACATACACACACACTCCCCCCTACATTGTTCCTGTGTGTTTTTCAAAAAGTGGGTTTAATCTTATTTTATGGATGGAAAGTCTGAGGTACAAAAATGAGAAGGAATATTCCCAGATTTTAGAAGTTGTATTTGGTACTCCCTAATTTTCCTCCTCCTGCCTTTTTTTCCTTAGTCTTTAAACTTTGTGGGTTGTTTCAGCCTCTCTTTTCTGGCAGATGGGCCAAACATGTTGGGGAATCAACCACAGGTCTCCTGATCACAAGCATGGTGTGCCAGGCACAGAAGACATCAATTCCCAAACTTTAAAAGTCACTGCAATTTTCAATCAAAAGTGAGGACCATCAAGAGTCTGAACTGCCAAGAGTTTAATTTTGTTTAGAAAATGTGTTTGTACATTGAGTTTGTTCAGTAGCTGGAGTACTGCAGATACTGTGATGTGATGGCTTCCTATTTTTTCCTGAGCTCATTTCAGAAAAGATGAAGTAGTTAGTGTTGTTGCTTTGAGAGTGTGTCAAGTAGGCAAATATAGTACCTCCATTTTCCCTCCTTTGCAGCTTTCTTGTTAGGAGGATTCCTCTTCTAATCAGCAGGTTTAGCAGGTTTAGCAGCATTCAAGCTCCTGTCAGAGACTTAATCTGTCAGACTCTTAATCTGACTCAGGTTCCAGATTTATAAAAGTATTCTCTCTAATTAAGTTTGTCTTCTCTTTCATTTTTAAATACTCCACATTTTCTTGCAGTGTTGAGTGTTTGGAAAGAGGTAGGTGCTTTTCTCCTTCCTATTCTTAAGAAATTAGAATCATTAAGGTTGGAAAAGACTTCCAAGATCATCTTGTCCAACCATCCCCCTACCACCAATGTCACCCACTAAACCATGTCCCTAAGCACTACGTCCAACCTTTCCTTGAACACCCCCAGGGACAGTGACTCCACCACCTCCCTGGGCAACCCGTCCCAGTGCCTGACTGCTCTTTCTGAGAAGAAATGTCTCCTCATTTCCAGCCTGAACCTCCCCAGGCACAATTTGAGGCCATTCCCTCTAGTCCTATCACTTCGTTATCTGTGAGAAGAGGGTGACCCCCAGCTCCCCACGCCTTCCTTTCAGGTAGTTGCAGAGAGCAATAAGGTCTCCCCTGAGCCTCCTCTTCTCCAGACTAAACACACCCAGTTCCCTCAGCCACTCCTCATAGGACTTGTGTTCCAGACCCTTCACCAGCTTTGCAGCTCTTCTCTGGGCATGCTCCAAGACCTCAATGTCCTTCTTCTAGTGAGGGGTCAAAAACTGAGCACAGTAAATCATGAGTAAACCATGAATTATATATATTCATTTTAAAAATCCAAGGTCTGGGTACGATTTGGCCAGTATAGACAAATGTCATAAAGACAAAACAATTTTGGATAACAAAATTGTCTGGGTATGAAAGAGGGTGATGTTCTGATCCAAGCTGGGGGATTGGAGCAGGTGAACTCTCAAGGTCTTTTCCAAGCTGAGTTGCTCTGTGAGTTTATGAATTCTCCTCTCTAGTAAGAAAACTGCTTCCTTTCACTGACAGCACTCATCTTGAAGCTGTTTCCTGGCACTGTATAAACTCAACTTTCTTCATCACTGATGAAGCCCACAGGTATGGCATAACTCTGCACTAGATATATATAAAAAGCAGACTTTCCATTGTTTAAAGAATATGAATAAAGTTCCTTGCGTTTGTGATATAAAAGAATAAATGATCAGTGCTTCATTCTCTGAAGTACAAGATCCAGTAAACCGAACAGTAGCAGTACTGATTGAAAGGACAAGAAGAAGTATGTCTCTGTCACAGGACCCTGGCAGCATTTTATCAGTTCCTTTATCCTGCCTTTTCTCTGTCATGGTGGGAAAGACTTTAGAGAGGAAAGCTATAGCAAACTGATTTAGAAGCTCTAAATGACAGCAGTGGGCCTTATTACCACAACACACTCCAGGATCACTATTCCCACCTATAGAAATTTGTGGTGGTTGAAATTCTTAAAAATAGTCAGAAAGAAGGGTGTTATGCTTTACAATATCAAAGTTCATCAACACCAGGCACTGTGAGAGAAGGTTCCAGCTGCAAACGTGTGAACTTTAATTCTTATGAAGCTATTTTATCTTCTAACAGAGTTTTGTTTCCTTCATCTCCCTGTGCTCAGCTTTTTTTTTTTTTTTTAAAGCCCCTTTCCTGTCATATGAAATACAATTTCACAAACTGACTGACAGCAGACATTGAATCCTAAGGCTTTTCCACCCAGAAAGACAAAAATAAAGTAGAACATTCACCCCCTAAGCCCCTAAACTGCCGTAAAAAGATTTTGTCTGTGGCAGCTGTCTCTTATCTATTGTATTTTTAAAATAGCATGCTGAGTTATTTTCTTAAAAGGGTAGAAAACTCTCAGGCATTTTAACCTTCTTACCAAGGTAATGTCTGTTGGCACTCCTGGATTCTTTGAGTGAAATCATACCATCCGGCAAAGGATGGGGCACTTGAGAGGGGGCCAGGATTACAGGCCTGGCTGTCCTGCAGACTTTCACTGTGGCTCTTGACAAGGCAATCCTGCCTGGTTTGTGTAAACACTGGAAGCTACAGGGTTGAATGGTAAGAGATCTCTTGACAAAAACAAGGGGGCTTCAGTTTTAATGGGAGCCATGAGACGCTGTCATATTACCACTAAACCATCTTTATTACATTGTTAGAGAAAGGGCAAATCCCTACTCTGTCAAAACCCCGAACAAAGCAAAGTGTAAAAAACCTCCCAAATATTTTAAGACTTAGGAGCATTTCAGCTGTTGAAGAGTTCAGGAACAAAAACAGCTCTTTTTACCAATAAAGCTATATAGTTGCAATAAATCAAGAAAGACTCATATATTAAGGCATTAAGTACATCTGTGTACAGCTAGACTGCCTAGAGACCCTTCTCAAAACCAGACTTGCCTACCATCCATGTTCTAAAATTCACAAGCCTGTGTTAAGTGGTTGCATTAGTCCAAGATCCAGAAATTTCTTCAGGGACAGAGCTGAAGTTTCTCTGAACTCTTTAGAAAGAGCCTTAACTTTCATTCACAACACAAATGTAGCCTAGGTGGGCCAGAATGTATTGTTTGACACAGCATCAGAGTTTTTAAACTGGGCTGTTCCTAAACACAGTGCAGACACTTTCAGTCTCAGTGACACCATGGGAATAACCAGCAAAGCAGTTCTTTATGGGGTCCTCAAGTTCAAGCTGTTTCTTGGGAACTCATTCACAAGTTAGGAATAGAAAACATTGCCTCCTGGAAGAAAAGCATGATGTTTTTATAGCCAGGATGAGGAAGGAGCTATTGGGCCATCTACAGACATTTAAAAAATGACTGTAAGGGATTCTTAGAAGTTCTTTGTCATGAGCTGTAACCTGGTCCAACAGCACTAAACCATGGTCACAGCTGATTCCTCTGATAAGTTTAATTGAAGCAGACAGCAGTAAAACTATGTGACTATGATGTCCTCTGAGCAAGGGTCCAAGTGGAGAACGAAGAGGAGGAGCAAATGTATTACATTTGCATAAACATTAGATTGGAAGAAATGGTAAGTATTAATCTGAACCCATACAAAGGAAGTAAAATAGTCATTTAAGAGATTTGTGATTCAGTTAAGAACTCTGCAAATTACTCTATTAATTTTAAATTGAGGTGAAAATAGATCTCATACATAGTAATGAAGCTGAAGTTTAGTCTGGAGAGTTAAACGGACAAGCCTGTCATTTTGTGTTAACGAGGGCAGAAATCAGAAGGGACAAAGGATGGGTAGGCAAAATGATAGCATTGGCAGATAAAAGCTGTGGCAGGTTGTTCAACAGGAATTCAATCTCTGCTGAGCAAACTCATCATTGGCTCACTCTGAAAAGCTCACAAATTCCCCGCCTTTTACCTTTCTGATGGGTTGAAAGACCTGCTGGCCAGCTGCCAGCATTCGATTCAACCATTTTATCTAGGAGTGCAATAGTGACTCAGGCAGGGAGAAGCAAAGAGTTTGTGCAGATCCAGAAGAGACTCTTTATATTTTCCTGGGGATTTTTCAGTTGACCCTAGCTAATCTCTTCTTACTGGATTTGTACCCCTGGAAACCTTTCTTTGAAGAAAGTTTGCTCACCAGAGTAAACTGTCCGGACCATCACAGATTTGAGAGGCATTCACTAAAGAAAAAAAAATCTTTGCTGACCAATGGAAAATCATGAAAGGATCTTTAAAGCCTTATAAAAACATGTCATTTTAGTGTAACAATGAACACAACATATGGTGCCAAATCCAGCCAAACTCACCAGGGGCTCCCTGGAGAACAGTGGGATTTTGCTGAGGAAAAGGAAATACTGCTTGTTGCTGGTGCCTAAGGATGGAGGGGATGGAAAGAGCTTTAGGTCCTCTGAAGAAACTAGGAGGAGCCTGGAATTATGTGGCTGGTTCTTGAAAGTGCTTCATTTTACTTTTAATCCTGTGGTGGGGGGAACTTCTGTTTTCACTTTAAACTTCTTCTCAAACCTCATTGCGAACTAGAGATGCTGAAGCTGAGCTGATTTTGCATGAAGAGGAAGAACCCCCTCTATTTTACACTTTTTTTACACAAAACCATTGAACAAATTTCTATAAAGCTTGGTCCAGTATCTCTGCACATTTCCTATTTTGCTTGGTCCAGTGTCTCTGCACATTTCCTATTTCCCACAAATCATCAATAGAGCAGAACCCAGTGAGCATTGTGCTTCAAAGACACTATTTTCCATTGCTCCACTGAATTAGTAAACAACCATCTGCAATGGTTGAGTGCAGACTTTTTCTAACACATTCAGAAAAAAAAAGAGTTCCTTACGAAATAGTCACCATTTCTTTGAATCATGTACTTCAACTTGTCTTGGAGCCAACTCCTTCCTAACTGTGCTCTACTTTGTGTAGATAGATTCTTCTGCACAGAGAGTGTTTAACCACCTACTGGTCAGACTTAATAGAAGTTTGCATCCCTTGCACATGGCTGTAAATATTTCCTCGGTGATGGGGCAGAATTCACATCTGTTGGAACAAAATCTCACTTTTACTCTTCCATTGCCTGCCTCTCCTTAATTGCCAGCAGTGCAAGTCTACATGAAATCACAAGGATTACATCAAATAAATCTACTGTTTGAGTGGAAAAACATTCAGACTTGGGTTTTGAGTTCATATAGATCACTTATGCTAAGCGATTAATTTGCTTATTCTTCTTACCTATCATTCTGATCCAGGTAACTGAAGAGGCTATAGGAGATGTTAAATGTTATTTTCCTTCCAAACTTCATGCCTCATTCTTACACTCATACTGTTTTGCTGATTTTTCCTGACCTTGTATTTAGAAGTGACTAAATAGGAATATTAAATTTATGTAACTTTTACCATTTCCAAATACAAATTAGGCTCATGTTCTTTGTACGGGCATTTGAAATGAGTTATTTGGTTTGCACTGAAAACTGTGTAGGGGAATGATAAGGCAACAGTGCTGAATTGATGCAAAAATAAGCATAATCTTCTTTAAAAACAAAAACAAAACCCCACAGATTAAATAGCAGATAGCAACTCACTTTCCTTGTGATGATAGTTTAAGGTTTTTGTCCTTGCTGAAAGTGGTGCCCGGGTGCAGTAATATCCTGCCTTTGTTTTCCAGTCCAAGAGGGATATATAATAGAAAATCAGAGTTCAGTAAACAGAAAAGCAGTCCCCAGAAGCTTCCAAATACATATGCCTATATGCATGTTCGCCAGAAGTGCTTTGGATTTGTTTTATATACGTTGTGCAAACTGGTGGAGGGACTGCGTGCATGTGTGTTAACATTCTCAATGCGGTCTCTCAAGAAGGAAGGTTAATTCCAACATATCTGCAGCTTTAAAGGTAGTAGTTGTCTCTTGCAGCTTTTGGGGATGGTCAGGTGGTTCACTGACCTTCCAGTTACTAGCCTCAGCTTTTAGTCTTAAATCAGATGTGATAGTTAAAAAATCACAATTATTTAAAAATATATAATCTTCTGATTGTATGATCTTTGTGCAGATACTTTTACCAAAGCTGTAGGCTATCACATCACTTGGACCCAGTACATATGTCTCTTATGTCCAAAGCTACGTTTCTGAGTCTGGTTCTTTTTTTAGTCTGGTTTCCTAAGGAAACTTGTACATGTTCCTTAGGTACATGTAACTGCAGCCTTTCTTTTGTATCCATTAACTCGTTTCAGCTAAATTTCACAGGTGGAGATAGATGTCTCAGACATGATAATTAGCTGCAAGCCTGATCAAGATCGTGGGATGCTTAGAGGAAAGATGCCTACTACTGCTCCTGCTGAGGGAACGATGGGGAGCTCAGCTGGCCCCACAGCAGCTCTGACCCCATGCAGAGGATGCCTGGGCAACCACAGCACAGCGTAACCCCCGGCAAATAGGGGGTGGGCAACAGAGTTAATCAAGGGATGTGGAAAACTTCTGGAGGCAACAGTTTGGAGTGTGTTGGATGTTGGAGGTATGAAACCATCCTGCAATACCCTGAAGAGGAGCATAGCAAGGGAGTTTGAAGGGGTGTGAGACACAGGACAGTGGGAGGAAAGATCATTGCTATAGTGCTAGGAGTGATTTCAGGAGCCATGAGAGGGTAGGGAGAACAAGAGGGAGAAAATAAACACAGAGGAACTACTTTCTCTAGTTTTGCATTTTTTTTTTTCCTCTCCCACTTCCAGGATAACTTTCCTACAGCTACTTTGGTAGCTGGCTATTTAAGATCTCTGATCTATCTCTTGCTCTGACAGAATCCAGCCACTTTTTCTCACCTCATTTTCTAAAGAAAGTGCACTCATGCTCTCACACTGTATGAGCACATTTGTGTTTGCCTGCATCTCCTTTGTAACTGTTGAACTTCATAGCTGATTTCAGTCAAAGAATGGAGCATGAAAGAAATCTCAAAGATTTAAATTCCTATAACTCTCATGAAATATAGCTTCAGGGGAGAGGAAAGATGTGTTTGAGATGTCCTGACCAAGGACAGGGACTAGATGACACACCCTCAGTCAGTGGAAAATCCGTAAGTTAGCAAATGAGATGATGTGACTGTCTTTGTTGCAGAAAAGTTTCCATCAGAAGCCACAGTCCAGTGTGAGAAACAAACCAGGATAAAAAGAGGCTTCTGTGGATCCAGTGCTCAGAAGATGAAATGTTTTTTAAGAAAAAAAAATTGAGGCTGAGGAGATACAGTTTATTACAAGAAAGAAAACACAATGTGTTCTTGCAGCACTGTTCCTTCTCAGAGCGCTTTTCGTTCTTTCTTATTTTGTTTCCCTTGATTTGAAATGAATCATTCAATCTATGTCACTTGTCCACATTAGATTGCACCAGTTTGATTTTGTTTGATGCAGCGGAGAGGGGAAAAAGCAATGGGATGTGACATGCACTTTATCTTGAGTGTTATTTGTCTTCACAAGAGTGCGGGAAGATGAAACCTCTGAAAGGCCCAGTGTAAAGGACAGTCATTACTTTCTAAGTGCTTACGCAAATGTGTCGGGAGATTACATTCGGGAAAAAAGGGCTTTTCAGGCTCCACATACATTTTCTGTTTGAGAGCTGAGTTAGTCAGAGCACTCTGACAGATGGGTGGGGAAGATGCAAATTTCCAAGTTAGAGGCTTGGTGACTGACTGACATAATGCATAAAGATGTGAGAACAGTTCCCAAAATTTACCGTACTTTGGCTAGGAATGAGAGTTTAACTCTAGCTTTTTACTGGCAAGTCCTCTTGTAAGGTATTTTTGTTCAGTGCTACTTATTTTATCAAATGAAACAGAAAGTATTGCTCATCTTAAGGGAGAACAGGATTTATGCATTTGGGGACAGAGAAGGAAGAAAACTGCCTTTTTTTTGAGGAGGGGGGGGAGCATCAAAATCCCAGGCAGTCCACAGAATGTTAAATGGGCACATATGTGTTGTGAAAAAACAAGAAACAATGCTTTACATTTAACTGAGAACCTGTAATAGAACTAAGTAGGGTAGGAGAAGGGCAATCTGTAGAAGTAGCATAAGGAGGTCTACACACCAAGAGTTCACCAAGAAGTCACTTGCAGTTCTTTTACAATGTGTTTCATAATTTCTAATATCTTATCTAATATCTTATCTAATATCTAATTTCTAATATCTATGAGCATTAAGTTTTTGTTTTGTTTTGTTTTGTTTTACAATAGAGTTTTCTTCAGACACTATCTAAAAATTATTGACATCCCCTTTGCAAGTTTTACATATAACTATCTTCAGGTTTAATGCTGCGTAATTTCTAAGAAGTCCTCAAATTTAGGAAGGCTGGACAGTTTTAACAAAGGAATATACTGAAGCAGAAATAAAATAGTTGAACACAGCAGTGAACTATTATCCTTATTTTACATCATACCTACACTTTGTGACTTCAGACATTAAAATTTCCTGGTAAATCTCCATAAAACATTCACTCTTCTCCTCAGAAAAGTTTCAGCACTCTAGTATTGTATTGTATTACTTGTATTGTGTTGTATTTTGATTTTATTTTTGGTATGTCTTCACTTTATAAAGGTGGTCCTTTTAATCACACAACAAAAAATTATACTGTATGAGAAAGCTGACATGATCCAACCAGAGAACTCTAGATAAAAAAATGCTTGAAGGAGTGCTTGCTACAGAAGGGTTTATATGTGTTTGGAAAAAGCCATTCATCAGCTAAATAATGAAAAAACATGATCAGTTCACAGATAATTCTCCAACAGAAGAGGGGTCAAATTGGACAAATGATTTGTTCATGAAGGCCATTTTGATGAACTATAATTATATGAGTGAAAACCTTTTGTCTTTTGTCTCCTGGTTGTGTGATAGCCACATAAAAGGAAGAGAGCGGAAAGGAGATTAGGTTCTTGCAGTCAGTAAGAGATGTCGTATTGATTCTAAGTTGTTGCTAGGTAAATAATTAAACTATGACTTCACTGTTGATTTTATTCGTCTGCTGTGTGTAAAAGCTACTTAGATGCATGAGTGAAAAATTAATTAATACATTTCTACCACTGCCCAAACAATGGAAACTTCTAATCTATAAAAGATAAAATTACCGTAGTGGTTTGAAACCACTCATTAATGATCCATCTCAGCTTCAAAAAGTCTCTCCGAAGTCTAATGGACTGATGGATCAGACTATCCTTTTATTCTTTGAAAGTCTTCCTTAGAGCTTGTGCAATGAATTGATAACTGCAAATGGAAGATGTAGCTTAATCATCCAGATTTAATGTGCTGCATTTCACCAGGGCTATATACTCACCTGATCTGTTCAATACCCCCCACCCCACACAGGGCTGTTGCCTTTGAAGATCAAAAGCATTAGCTGGCTGTATACACTGAGCCCAGGGAGGAGCAATGCTGAACACGCTGAGGATAGCACACGGTTGTTATCAATGAGATCCACGTACCCTTTGCTTTTCCACAATAAAACTTAGCTGCAATATGACATGTACCTACAAATGGAATGAAAAAGACATGGCAGGGAAGGTCTGAATAACGAAGCCTCTGAGTAATTAGCATGGTAATACCTGAGACATATTTGTACGCATCACATCTATGCTAATTGCCCATTTACCAGGCTAATTTAACATCAGTTATTTCTGGGTTCATTCCATCATCAGTATATTTCTCTTGTTACTAAGTTACTGTAATTTCAGCTTCAACTGTGTTTTGACTTACATACACTTGCTAACCCTTCAATATCCACAGGGGAAGCACAGTTTGCTCTGAGCTTTTCAGTTTAAATGTCTTATATTTAAAAAATGGTGAATTCATACTTTAGATCCCGACATGCTCATTTCAGACCTACACATTTCAAAGGCATCTGATGTAAAAACTCCTGATTACTGCCTGGTAGCCCTACACAGGGCAGTTCTTTTTCTGTTTTCTGTAGATTTCATACTACTTAATTTCCCCCAAAGTTTAATCATTCGCTAAGGTCTCACAGTCATTAAAGTGATTAGTTTCTTCTGTACATCTGAATGACTGTGGCAAATAAGCAATAGAAAGCATAAATTATATTGTACAGTGGGGAATAGCACTTCATTTGCAGGGAGATTAACTAATTGATTTGGTATGTCCTTCTCATTTTTAATGTGTATGCTTCTGTGATATTTATAAACTGTGGCATTTTGGCATTTTTCTTCATCATCTACCAATAGGACTACAAAGAAAATTGTTATTGTTCTGTTGTTCTTACTGAAAGGTTACTTAAAAAGAAAACTTTTTTTTTTTTTTCTTTTTGAGGGGGGAGAAGGGGGTGGAGAGATAAATGGTACTCTGAACATTTATGGAAGCAAATGAGAGATTTTTAATGATTTTTATAGCAAAATATTATGCATTTATTTCAGCCTTTGAATGGAAGTCTTAACGATCTGGAAAACAAGAAGAGGCTGGTGGATATTTTGGTAACTCTGGGGAAAAAAATGACTTGCACAATGGTGTACAAACAAGTTGCACTCACAGGCTATCACATCTATTCTGGGGATTTCAGGGCATAAGCAAACATATAGTGCTACAATGTGGTGTAAACATGACTGGTTAGCTTATTTTTAGCTTTTAGTTTTGTATTTCTGTGTGACCATAGCCCTTTTTGCTGTGAAGAGTGAGAAACGCTTCACATACATTCTTAATATTCATTACCTGCTATCAGTATATGTATATCTTACTTACATGTCCAAAATTGAAGAAGAGGTGAGCAGCTCAGGATGAATAATAAAAAAAAAATCTAGATTTTTTTAGATAAATCTAAAATTATTTACACATCAGGCCAAGTACATACCCCAAACACAGAACTTCGAAATACCGTGTTCAGCTGCTGTTTGTCCCTGGAGAACCTCAGAGATTATGAGGTTCTATTAACAGGAGCCTACACCTTCTTAACCACCCACTGATGAGTGGGCCCCCAGTTGTCTGCCTCAGACAATGCAGGACAGTGAAGTCCCTGATTCACCCTAGGGTAAATTTTCTATCCATGACTACAGTGATCTGGGGGGCTTGTTGT
Organism: Cygnus atratus; assembly: GCF_013377495.2. Taxonomy (NCBI): domain Eukaryota; kingdom Metazoa; phylum Chordata; class Aves; order Anseriformes; family Anatidae; genus Cygnus; species Cygnus atratus. The sequence goes on along the minus strand of NC_066362.1, from coordinate 143,511,943 downwards.
ATCTCCCATAAGAGACATTGATAAGAGGTGTTTTTAGGCACTGTTTTCCATGAGTGGGGTCTAAGACCTACTGGAATTCAAAAGCTACTTGCTCCTGTGGTTTCCTTAGGCAAAGAGAAATTAATAATGAGGTAGGGTTTACTGGGCGTATTATCAGACAGGGCCATAAAACATGGATGAACCTGAGACTAGAGCCTCCTGTTTCAGTGGAGACCCCAGGCTACTATGAATGTTTCACAGTATTACAACAAATAGAACAATTTTAACAGAAAAAAATAATAAGTAAAACCTGGTACAAGCGAGAGAAATACTCTTAACTCCTAGCCAGAGTGGTGCAAGACATAAATATCACTGTTACATCATCTAGCTGTATTTTTTGTTTGTTTGTCTGCTTGTTTTTTAAATAAGCTGTTTCAGTGTCTAACTCCAACTCCAAGATGTGAATCCTCAAGACAAGGTTTTGTCCTGTCTGTTTGCATACCTATGTTCATCTATGACTTCCTGCTGATAGTTCCTCATTTAAAAACCTGCTAAGCGTCTTACCTTGAAGTAACACATAATGAATCTATCAGTTGCTGGGAGGGAGGACAACCCCAGCAGAGAGCAAGGCACTTTGCTGGCAATTATCTTATTCAATATAATTGAGCATGGGCAGTAGACAATGTGGATTTTCTTAGCTTTACAGATAACAGCAGACAGTAGTTTTAAAAAGAGTCAGAACCTAGGTTATTCCCATGTCATTTTCTCAGATGTTGAAACAGAAAAGTAGAATATGGAAGTAATTAATGCTACATATGGACATTTTTGAACCATTGCCTTATCTGATCATTGAAATTCCTGGTTTCAGGAAGTTTTCCATTGCTGGTTTCAAAAATTTCTATTGTTTTATTAATAGCAGCTTCATTTAAGAAAAGCTGATGTTCAGCTGTAAATTAAAACAAGCTTCAAACAAAGAAGCCTTAAAGGACCAGTTAGTGATCATGCTATAGAAAAAAACTGAAAAGTAGAAACTAGGAAAGTTACAACCTTTTCCCATGTTAACATTATCATCAATACAGCACAAAAATGAGTAAAGCAATTACTGTGGCAGAAAAAGGCACAAAGAGAAGTATTGGAGAGCGTAGAATCTCTCTGCATTTGCATACGGCTACCAGAAGTATCATGAAATTTGCTCTGAGCATATGGAGGACTTGATCAAAAACAGAGCATATATTTTACACAACTAAATTTACAAAAGCAATTGAAGGACATTTCAGACAGACTTGACAGATTATAGGCTGCTGCTGTTACTGTCACAGTCTCTGTAAATCTGGTTTAACAACAAAGAACTGACACCACCCAAGGACAACTACTGAAAAACAATTCAGAGGTGCAGTAGAAGTTTTCCCATTACAAATACCAAGGTAGACAAATACAAAGGGCCTTAAACACAGTGGTCATAGATTGAGTCCAAAATGGAAAAAAAGACATCAGATGAAAAGTCAGATTTTGCATCACGTATCCAAATGAAGGATACATAAAAACATAAGACAGCTAAGATTTTTCTTCCTCTTTTAAAGGATTTGTTTATCAGCTCAGAATCACTTGAGTGATTTCAACTATTTGGACTGAAATTTTACGGTGGGTGAGAGGATGAAAGATGAAATAAATTGGTAAAAGTATAACCAATATCAAAGAAGTGACAAGAATGTGAGGCTAAATTGGGCAGGGACTTAAATATCCTATTCTTGTCATTGTCTTGGTTTGAAGTATAAAAACACATTCAAAAGAGATTACAACTGTAGTTACTGGAGGATTTCATCAGTCAGGTTGCATGAAGACATACATGGAGGTGTCTGAAGATCTCAGATTTTGTAAGATCTTTAAATACAGAAAGCCGCAACCCTTCACTGCAACTAGTGAGCTGTGTCCACTCACTTTTACTTTATCCCTTTCTGGAAAGCCATGTGTCTTGCTCCGTTGCTTTCCTTCTAGACCATGGCCATCACTCCTGAAGTTTGTGATTATACTCTTCTGGCCTTCAAATGTCAATCCTTTCCCTGGGAATCTCGGTGCCTTCCTTGAATGTTCATCATTCTGATGGCACAGGTTCTTCAGTGTTGTTGGCACCCACTGCCAGCCATAGCCTGGCAGAGCCAGGAGGTCGAGGAAAGATCTCTGTCTTCTCATCAAAGTGGCTGAAGATGATCCATTAGAAGTCCATAGGGCTGACCAAAAGATTAGAGTAGTGCCACTGAAGACTCTCACATGTTCCCCCAGTGGAAAAGGAGATTGGGAGAGTCATTACAAAAAAAAATAATGGAGGGAGCATAAGAGCAGACTTATGTGTGTGGGTCACTCAGAGACCTTGAAGCAGCAGTAATGGGAAGTGTGGTGGTGGCAGGGAAAAAGCTGATGGATAAACCATGGCCTACAGGTAAATGAGGTTTCAGAATAACAGGCCAAAGGAACTTCTGAAAACCCCATATAATGCCTCTAACTGTGACAGTAGTAAATTCGTACCACATACAGTGTAAATGCCAATGACTCCTCATTGAGTTTATTTCCCAGGAAATTTTCTGTCTTGCCACTACTGCACATTGATTCCGACATTTTCTTAGGATGAATTGGTTCTGCTCCCTGCTGGACCAGGTGTTTGGATGACATCAGCATGACTTCACTGCCTCCAGGAGGTGCAGTAACATTTGTGGAACTGGTTCTATTTATAACAGAGAGAGATCAGCCAGTAGTGTATAAACACACTGCATTTACGGTCTGAGAAAACTCATAGGTGTTTATTTTCCTCTCTTTACCTTACTCTACTTTTTCAGTGTGCTTTAGAAAACAGTTGTACTCAGACACATATTGTATGATTGCAGAATAAGTAAAGGCTTTTCCATTTACTTATTTATTTTGTGATATTTATTTTACATTCATTATTGGAAAACTAATCTGGAGCTAATCTATAAACCTTCTGGTTGAAATAATATTCTTCACATGCCATTTGTACAACAAAAGGCCTATTTCTTACAGTCTCAATCCTCTGCCCCAGGCGGTTCTTATATTTATGGCATCTTACACATTCAGTATGGGTAAAATAGCTAAGATTAAATGAAAGTTATTAAAAAATATTAACACATTTCCAGACAAAGTAGCAATAAAAATGTGTGAAAAAATAATTTGCAGACACCATTGTCTCTTGCTTCTGCAAGACAAAAAGCTTACCAAAGATCTCAAAGTATTCTTACAGGCATTTCATTAGAAAAACTTTGTATTGTGCTGTTGTTACTCAGTGACTCACTAACATACAGTACAACAGGTCATGCTGATCTTACTGCACTGTTTGGCAAGTATTTTCTACAACAAGATTTTCATCTTCCAACACCAAGTTTTGAGCAAGGAAATATGAAAATGTTCTGAAGGGAAGCTATGAACTCCAAATGCCAGTTTACCTCTTCACAATGTTACGCATGTTTCAGTTCCCCACAGATGTACATGACACTAAAGCTGACGTCTTTCGGCCTTCGATCAATATTGTTATTGTGATAAAACACTATTTTGAGTCAAAAATTCACTCTTTAAGCAGTCTCTTCTCCCCTAATTTTGGGACAGTTTAAGTGGAAAATAAAGGCTTCGATTCCATATAGCGCAGAGTTTTGTTAGCCAAGAAATCACCCTACCAACAGGTAAGATCTAGGATAACAATGATGTTGTACTGCACCGATGCTGGAAATTGTTAAAAAAAAAAAAACAAAAAAAAGCTAACGTACCTGCTCTAGTCTGTGGTAGCTCTCAGCATGACAGTCCATTATACTGGACAGATACTCTCCTACTCTCCTAATGGTCCTCATTCCACTTTTCCAGTCACTTTCTTCATCTTTCCACACTGTCCCAATTTATTCCATCCATGGAAAAAATTCTCATCTATATGATTCTTCCTTAGTTCATATTCTACTTTCTCCATTTTAACATCCATCATAGCCCTGTTTTTAGGTTCTGGCATTCAATTGTGAACCAGATGAAGGTCGACTGCTTCTCAGTATTAGTAATTCACTTTCTTTGGTCCAACTGAAAGCTATAAGAAAGCCTAACTGGGAACAGAGCAATAACCTGTTGATTTTCTACACATGACAGAAAGTGACTGAATCATTCACATACATGGAAACTATAAAAATGTACAAACATTTTTAGTATTATTAAGTACTGCAAACCAGGGTTTCATTTAGATTGAATTTGGGGTTTAAATCAATGCAGTTTTTAAGGATTCTTGGAGTGTGAGTGTAGATTCATGCCAGTGACAGAAGATTTCTACACCTTCCTTTCTTGCTAACTATGAAGAGTACATATTTTTGGTAACTGTTGTTAATGATTGATGAGATCAATTTCCCAAACACATCTCTTTTAATTATTTCTGCAATGGTTCAGTTTGCACACCAATTACCAAACTCCAAAGTGCAGAAGGGCTTATGTGCTTGAAAGCTTCTCTGTTTCTTTTTCCAATGATCTCACTGGTCCAGTAAAAGGTATTACCTCTCCCTGTAAACCTAGCTTGGCTTAAATGCTTAAACTGTCGCTGTTATAACAACATTATTACTATGTTTTATTTATATCAGGCACTTACATTAACACAAATCATTTTATTTTACCATAAATTTCCTCCTAGACTTCCATTTTCTTTAGGTTTTGTACACAAAGGATCACTCCTAGTGTTACTAACATAAATCTGAAACGGGTTCACTGGAGTTAGTGGTGCTATCCAGTCATTACAGAAGTGTAACTGAGTTATCAGGTTTTAAAGGCACCTTACTGATATTTACACGTTTCTCCTTGATTGTCCATACGTGCTTACTCAAAACATATAATGGAGGAAGTTACAGGGAGAAGTGTGATCAGATGATTGTCTCAGATGCTGAGAGCTGGGAACATATGTGCCTATCAGAGGAGCTTGTGCTTCCTTGTGCCTATCAGAGGACCATGAGGACGCACCTCACCTTAGCATGCCTTCTCACGTCAGCACTAGCATGACACAGGACTCAATTTCCAGTTTAATTACACAATCATTTATCAGTACTTGCCTGTAATGAGCGCCTTCATTTCTATTTAGCAGTGGATAATTCACTCCTGTCTGCAAGCACTGACACTGTTTTTTCCAGGAGCCAAACCTCAAAGTCCTTACACAAATTCCCACCTAATACTCACATTTACAAATTCCTTTTGGAAAAAAAAAAAATAAATAAAAATAAAGAAGGGAAAGAGTGAGTTTAAAGTAATACAGTCTGTTGGTGTTGTTCCAAATCACTGCTTTTTACACAGATAGCTTCTTTTTAATCTTAACATCTGGTTTAAAGGCTGTGGACTTCAGCTAGCCCCCACTCTCTTGCAATTTTAATCACTACCTTTTGGTCAGCCTATTCTTTTTAAAGCACGCTACCTGGTCTGGTGCTTACCAATTGGGCTCTTTTACCTTGTTTTTTTTTTTGTTTGTTTGTTTGTTTTGTTTTGTTTTGTTTTGCCATGTCACTGTACTGGTTTTCGCCAATGGGTATGGAACATCCAAATATCATTACACTCATGAAATATTGAATTAATCCTACTTATCTCTTAATCTAGGACATATCAACACTATTTTTTGAGGATTCTTGGTATCATGTGCAGATGTATCTGAGTTAGCTTTAATTTAATTGGCAGACACATCAGTATATACCTATGCTTCAGTATTGGTAACAGCTTCATCCAGGCAGTTTGCCATGGAGGCTATGTACAGTTTGTCAGGACTGCATACAGATGCATGCAGCAAAATTCAGGATTCGCAATTTCTTATGCCTGAAAAAGGACATGGTAATGTCCATTTGCTTGTAAGGAGTTTTATTTCCTAACTCTTCTTCTTTGTTGTTCTTTATTTTTTATTTACTTTTTTTTAATTCTTTTTGGCTGTCCAAAATGTTGATGTCCAAGATGTTGACTCTTTTTAAAAGATTATTTTCCATTTCTTGTTTCTTGTCACCTTGTACTTTGTTTTGTTTAGAAAAAAAGCAAATCATCTTAGGTTTTATAGGGTTTCTGGCTTTTGTTTGTTTGTTTGTTTTGTTTTGTTTTGGTCACAATTTGATAAAGAATTCCTTCTCCCATTCCAGAGGGAAAAAAATAAACTGGAGGCCTGCAAAGCCAGTGGTGCTGTCATCTTAACCTTGGATCACTATAGTAAGGAGAGTGTTTAAAGCTCTAATCTTCTTAAGAGAGTTCTTCCTATATTATTCTAAAACAATCTTATGAATATTGCAAGATGACAAATATTTAACTTAATATTATCATTTAAAATTATATTATTGCTATGTTATTTGACTGTGTTTCATAAAATCCTCCCAATTAATTTTCTTAAATTATTACTAAACAGCACAGTGAACTTGATGGTACTGAGAACTGAGAGAAATTTTCATTTTTCTTCTTCTTTTTTTTTTCTTCCCCTCCCCCCCCTGCAATCTGTTTAAAGTTTGAAAGGTATTAACAGAATAATGGAAGTTATACAGACGGATTTTCAAAGACTTGAACAAAAAAGGACTAAGTCATCCATGATTGATCAAAGAGATAAGTGGATTTTCCCCATTAAATCTTGAAAGACAAAAGCTTGATATCCAGTATCTTAGTGAAGCATCAACTCTAAAGGAATAATTTTCCTACTGTTATACTGATGAAATACTATTAAACTCTAAATCAATATGAATCTACTTTTTTTTTTTTTTTTTTTTTATGGCATTGGCCTTCCTATAACATGTAGCTCCTTTCAGAGTGATATAAATGTAGTGTCCTACTAAAAGCATGCAATTCAGTTTATTCCAAGGTTTCTTATTTATCACCTTCTGTAATGCAGTCTCCATGGGTCATCATTATATAGGGAATTACATATATAGGTGTTACAATATCTTTCTGACATGTAAGAATTTCTACAATTTTGGATAGTTATCTTGCTCCTCAAAAAAATAGTCTTACTACTGTCTGTCTAGTAATGAGGTTCTCAGAACTGTACAGGATACTGCACTAAGACCATCAGAAGAGAAATATTCCACCCATGTTCTGTAAGGCAAAACTTCTGAATTGAGCCCCAGACCATATTAATTTTTTTTTGTCACTGTACCATATTGCAAGCACAGCTAATCTGCTGTATGCTTCCTCTTCAGTCTGGAATACACAGTTGTTTTGCTAATTCTAAAAAATCATGGCTAGATGCCACCAATTTTGTCAGCTAAGGCAGAGCCTCTAATCTTGTTGTCAGAAAAGTTTTGTTTAGTGGCGCAGTCAGTTAGTTTGCCATTTGATTAATAGAAGTTTCTATTTTGTAGAAAATTTTGGTGATTATTATGCAAGTGATTTTATTTATTTATTTATCTATCTGTCTATTTTTAAATCTTGAAAAGACTGAAGGAATAAAAAGCTCGTCCTACCTTAGGCAGATAAAAGGCCTGACTGACCCTGTAGAGAGGTTTAAAAAAAAAAAAAAAACATACAGTCATTTGTAAACCAGGTAGCAACCATCAGTTTACTTATTGGTTAGGAGAGACAAATGGAAGAAGTGAGATTTTGGATTTGTTTCCTACCTGTATTAGGAAATCTTAGGGTAGACAGAAAGGGCAGCTACAATGAAGCAGCAATGTAGGAAACTGCAAGTATAGCACAGGCCAGGCCATGGAGATGTCTGGGAGTTGGACTGGTGGAACTGATGTCATTTTAGAGCTGGTTCATTACACAAGATATATCCTGACACAGCTGTTGAAGGAGAAGTTTTCAGGTCCTAGAAATTTAAATAAAAACAAAAATAGAATTTTAGGAGTGTGATAGAAAACTGAGATTATTTGCAGATACTAGGTATATAAGAAGACCCAAAAGGAACATCTGAATAGAAGAAACGGGACCACTGGAATTATGTGACTATGAGAAAAATGCCTGTTTGTGTGTAAGAAAACTCAAACACTGGAGCAGGCTCATAACATCAAGGAAAAAAAAAAGAGGAAAGAAAGAAAAGGGGAAAAAAAAAGCCTACAGCATGATATAATGGGATAACAAGAAAGAAGAAAAGTACAACTAGTCTGAAATGAGGGGACAGCAAGACAATGGAAGTCTTCAGAAGCAGTGTCCAGGAGAGACAGTAGAATGCTCCAGAGACACTTGAAGACAGGACGAAGTACAGAAAGAAAAATGAGAAGGAGAAAGAATACCAAAGGGAAATAGACCTGTCTTTTCTTAGTGTAAGTGTATTACTAGAGCCTCATTACTGAGAGAACTAAGCAGGCATGTTATGAAAGAGAATCAAAAAGGTGTTGTCTCTGGGGAGCAAGTGCACATTAGGTAGACTCAGGACTGAAGAGGAATCTGACATAAAGGGGAGAAAGGCCAATGCTTGCCCTTCATGTCAGAGCAGACAGCCGGGTTCTTGCCATAGACAATGAACTGTTTAATCTGCCTGGGAAACTGAAAGAATGGATGGCTCAGGGATTATTCCCATCCTGAGAGAAGGGCAAAAACAATTCAAATTTTTGAAGAGTAATAGGTGATTTCCTGGTGACTATGTTATGTTCAACTACTAGGAAATATTTATGGGCAGTGCCTTTTCCCAAATGACAATGTCCTCTTGAATGGTTGACTGAATAGTTTTCTGAGATTGAGTTTGACATTATTTTTCCAAATGGGTATAAACCAGGTAATTGCTGGAGAAAGTTGAAAGAGATGCAGATAATCTCTATTCCCTGTACAGACAGACACAGACACAGACACAGATTTCTAGGTTGGAAGAGACCTCAAGATCATCGAGTCCAACCTCTGACCTAACACTAAGTACTCCACTAAACCATATCACTAAGCTCTACATCTAAACGTCTTTTAAAGACCTCCAGGGATGGCGACTCCACCACCTCCCTGGGCAGCCCGTTCCAATGCTTAATAACCCTTTCGGTAAAGAAGTACTTCCTAACATCCAACCTAAAACTCCCCTGTCGCAACTTTCGCCCATTCCCCCTCGTCCTGTCACCAGGCACGTGGGAGAACAGACCAACCCCCACCTCACTACAGCTTCCTTTAAGGTAACTGTAGAGAGCGATAAGGTCGCCCCTGAGCCTCCTCTTCTCCAGGCTGAACAAGCCCAGCTCCCTCAGCCGCTCCTCGTAAGACTTGTTCTCCAGACCCCTCACCAGCTTGGTCGCCCTTCTCTGGACTCGCTCGAGCACGTCCATGTCTTTCCTGTAGCGAGGGGCCCAAAACTGAACACAGTACTCAAGGTGCGGCCTCACCAGAGCCGAGTACAGGGGGACAATCACCTCCCTAGACCTGCTGGCCACACTGCTTCTTATACAGGCCAGGATGCTGTTGGCCTTCTTGGCCACCTGAGCACACTGCTGGCTCATATTCAGCCGACTATCAACCAATACTCCCAGGTCCTTCTCGGCCAGGCAGCTTTCCAACCACTCATCTCCCAGCCTGTAGCTCTGCTTGGGGTTGTTGCGCCCCAGGTGCAGGACCCGGCACTTGGCCTTGTTGAACTTCATACAGTTGACCTCAGCCCATCGCTCCAGCCTATCCAGATCCTCCTGCAGAGCCTTCCTGCCCTCGAGCAGATCGACACACGCACTTAGCTTGGTGTCATCTGCAAACTTACTGAGGGTGCACTGGACGCCCTCATCCAGATCATCGATAAAGATATTAAAGAGGACCGGCCCCAGTACCGAGCCCTGGGGGACACCACTTGTGACCAGCCTCCAACCAGATTTGACTCCATTCACCACAACTCTCTGGGCCCGGCTATCCAGCCAGTTTCTAACCCAGCGAAGCGTACGCCAGTCCAAGCCCCGAGCAGCCAGTTTCTTGAGGAGAATGTTGTGGGGAACGGTGTCAAAAGCCTTACTGAGGTCAAGGTAAACCACATCCACAGCCCTTCCCTCATCCACCAAGCGCGTCACTTTGTCATAGAAGGAGATCAGGTTCGTCAGGCAGGACCTGCCTTTCATAAACCCATGCTGACTGGGCCTGATCGCCTGCTCGCCCTGCAAGTGCCGCGTGATGACCCTCAAGATAATCTGCTCCATGAGCTTTCCTGGCACTGAGGTCAAACTGACAGGCCTATAGTTCCCCGGGTCTGCCCTCCGGCCCTTCTTATAGATGGGCGTCACATTGGCTAGCCGCCAGTCAACTGGGACCTCCCCCGATAGCCAGGACTGCCGATAAATGATGGAAAGCGGCTCGGCCAGCTCCTCCGCCAGTTCTTTCAGTACCCTCGGGTGCATCCCATCCGGCCCCATCGACTTGCGCACATCCAAGCTCCTTAGCAGGTCGCCAACCATTTCCTCATGAATAGCGAAGGCCACATCCTGCTCCCCATCCCCTTCCGCCAGCTCAGGGCACTGGGTATCCAGAGAACAACCGGTATTGCCGCTAAAGACTGAGGCAAAGGCGGCATTAAGCACCTCAGCCTTTTCCTCATCCTGAGTAACTAGGTTTCCCCTCGCATCCAGTAAAGGATGGAGATTCTCCTTAGTCCTCCGTTTCGCATTGATATATTTGTAAAAGGATTTTTTGTTGTCTTTAACGGCAGTAGCCAGGTTGAGCTCCAGATGAAAATACAAATATCATGAGAGTACATCATGAGTACAAATATCATGAGAGGTCGAAACAATCTATATGCTGTGATTGTATGACTCTTTATTAAAATTCAGCTGTGAGTAAGGGAACACATATGACCATACATACTCTAGCTGTGAGCTCAGGTCTGGGGTGGTGGAAACTGCTGAAAGGTTTTATGCTTGCAGTGAGACTCAGCCATAAAATTCTTCGTATAGGTCATGAAAGCAGACACTGCATAAAAAATGAGAAAATGGTGGAAAGGCAGGCCTGACTGGAATGAAAGCATTGATACATTCAGCAAAAAGAAATGAGTGAGATTGTTGTACTATGTATTAGTTAAGTAGTTGAGGGAGTGAGTTGCATTGTGGTAGCAAGGATAAAGAGGTAGCAGGAGTCTTTTCAGGTAAAGATTACCACTAAGAGGGATGATAAAAACAGTATTACAGACTTTTCAGAGCTGGATATGTATCTAGCTAATACTGAGAGAAATACATACAAAGATATTGTATCATTTTAGGAAACAGTTTCTCAAATATGTAAGGGGTGGAAAAAAAAACACATACAAACGACATAAAACACCAAAGGTGATAAGACCCAAACATCTGGGATGTTATAATTAGCAAAGTTTTTGACAAATAGTGAAATGATGCTATTTTAGATTTGGATTTCATGAGAGTTCATATCTTCGCAGAAGATATGCTCACAGAAAATAATCCTTGATTGAGCAAATGTGATAGATTTTAATTTTTTTTAAGCTGAAAGAGAATAATTAGGACAAAATAGTGTATCATTTTCTAAGCATAAATGTAAATAAGCTGAGGAATTTAGTCTGTAAGGCTATTGGGAATTAAACTCAAGGATTTCAGTGGGTAAGTGGTAGGTTGACTTTCGGTTTGCGGTGCAGTGCAATATTTTGAATTTTTACTAAGTAAAAGGGAAAATGGTAAAGAAGAGTTATAATTTCCCTGGCAAAATATATTTTAATAGTTAAAATGTAAAGAAAATGAAAATGCTAAAGAAACTGAGGTGGGACGTGCAGGGAAAATTAAAATAAATTGCTACAAGGAGTGGAATATGGAATAATCTGCAGATAGTTTTCAATTAAATAACTTCTGTACAGTGATTTTGGAGGCCAGGACTCTGAGCCAGATGGTCCCTTCAAACTCTCCCTCTCCTTTCCACTCAATTTCTACACTTTCTGTCTGGCAACGTGATGAAGAAAATAGTGGAAAATGAATTCTAACATTAACTAGTTTTTGTCTCTGTGTCTGGCCCCATTAAGTCAGCCCACAGACATGAATGTACCAACAACATAGAATAATGTTGCTAGCAGGATTGCCAAGAAATATTCTCCTATTTAGAGACAAAAGGTTCATTCTGATGCTAATGAATCCACTAACCATTCAGCAGAATATTCTATATGATACCAATGGCTCAGGTATACAGCACAGGAGATACATAACATTGTCTACATTCCTTCCTTTCAGAGAGATCCAAAAGGCCCAGAATGGTCAAAAGCAACATTTTCAGGTGCTTAATAACACATAGAAATTTAGAAAAAAAGCTCAGAAAGCTGAGTCCTATACCTTGTCTTTTCTTGTTCACTATGTACAGTGCTTGGTCAAGGAAATGGGCAAAGCATATTTATGTGTCCACCAAGTAGCATATCATTGGTAGAGTAAAAACTTTGTCTACCTGCTGCAACTCTCAAAAGGAATCATAGAATCATAGAATATCCTAAGTCAGAAGGGACCTATAAGGATCATCGAGTCCAACTCCTGGCTCCACACAGGACCATCCCAAAGTCAAACCCTATGTCTGAGAGCGTTGTCCAAACATTTGCACTCCGGCAGGCTCAGTGCTGTGACCACTGCCCTGGGGAGCCTGTCCCAGTGCCTGACCACCCTCTGGGTGCAGAACCTTTCCCTAACCCCCAGCCTGACCCTCCCCTGTCCCAGCTCCATGCTGTTCCCTCGGGTCCTGTTGCTGTCCCCAGAGAGCAGAGCTCAGCGCCTGCCCCCCTGCTCCCCTTGTGAGGGAGCTGCAGGCCGCCATGAGGCCTCCCCTCAGTCTCCTCTTCTCTGGGCTGAACAAACCAAGGGACCTCAGCTGCTCCTAATATGTCTTCCTCTTCAGCATTTTTGTAACCCTCCTTTGGACACTCTCTAATAGTTTTATGTCCTTTTAGATTGTGGCACCTGAAACCACACACAGTACTTGAGATGAGACCACACCAGTGCAGAGCAGAGCAGGACAATCACTTCCCTCAACCAAATAATGTCTTACTAAGATACAGTTCAACCAATTTTTACTGTGTAAAACTCATCTTTGTCAGAAGTAAGAGGGACACTTAAAAATAACAGTCTTGAACACTTACACAGAATAACAAAATCAGGTTTAATTCTACTTGATTAGTGTTTTAGACTATCAAGTGATCAGGAGCACTTTGATTTCACTTTTATTTGACAAAAGGACTGTTCATCTTCCCCATTCTGAAATAAATTATAAGTGTTACCCATCAGCTGCGAAGTCACTGCCTCCAGCTACTGTAAATATGTGCTTTTTTTTTTTTTTTTTTCCTAATATGTAGGTACAGTGATCAGGAGCAGAACACAAATTTTCTGAAATTAACACTGTTTCTGCATAGAACCTAGATGTACCATATGTACATAATCTTCATCACTAGTAGACAGAAACCTAGCTGCTAGAATGGATATATTTCACAAAAAATGTTTTCCTCAAGAAGATGGGTACATTTTAGCGAGCTAGAGTGAAACTAGTTCTAGCTGAGGTAGGATATTATCATTGTAAATATGCATGACAGAGCCCCAGAACACAGTAGGAAAGACTTTATGAAAAATATAGATGGTTATTAAGGAAATGTCTCATTCTGCCTTGGCAAGTTTAAGGACAGACACTCTCTAATGAATAATAATAATAAAAAATCAGTTTCTATTTTTGTAGGCTCAGCAGTACCTACCATACTTGCAAATCTGTGACTTTAATTACTATGCATATTAAAACAAAGGCTGGATAAGGAGCCCTTTTAAAATTATACTTCAAAATGACATCTTCTATTTTGTTGTGATCTATCCCCAGCATAAATTCTACACCTGAAGCTACTGTTTTGGGCTGTAATGCAACCAGACAGCTCAGATAACAAAAGATCATCTTCATTAGTGGTTGTATCATTTATTAGGCTCTTCAGTGAAAGAAAGGGTCATGACTGACATTTACAAGTGAAAAGCATTAGCTAGGTAGCAGAACAAATAAAGACATTTTTCTGTCCTTGAGCCTAAATAGACAACAAATAAATTTGAGTTAAAGTCACTAACATTTAAAAAAATTGATTGATTTGCTTTAAGGGAATAGATGTAATGGAAATCACTCCAGAGAAAGAATATCACCTCAGCTGGAATCAGCTACCTCTATTCATATTTGATAAGCAGTGAGACTATATATGGTATAAAGTACTACCAGTAAGTGGAAGTGTTTCAACTGCCCCTTGACCTTTATATCTACCATGGACTAAACAAGCTCAATAACTTTAAGAGAGCACATTCGCTGCACAATATTCACCACTGCTTTGTACAGCTTTCTCGGCTTATTTTGATGCATTATCGTTATCAGAACTTTCATTTCTGGACCATCTCAGAGGCACTGAATAATGATTTAATATGATGGCAAAAGTCATGTCTTGAAGTTGACAGGTGATGTTCCCAATACCCTGTTTGTTTCCCAGAAAACTTATAAAGTTATTGAAATCTGCTGGGAAAAGATTTGCTTTGTTAGTATATGTCCATTACTTAAAACCCTGGAAAAAATAACTGTTTTCAACAGTATTATCCTGAAATTACGAGGATGAAGCAAAAAGCACAATGTGCCTCGTTCTTTTTCAGAAAGTTGTCCTCCACTTAACACTGAAATTTATTAATAATATTTTTCCAGAACTTGTGTATGCTTCTATTTTCACTCATCTGAAAACACTTAAAGGAGGAAAGGTTAAAAAACAAACAAACAAGCAAACAAATAACAACAACAACAACAAACCTTGATAATTCCACTCCAACTTTTGTCAGCAGTTAAATGATATGATTTTCCATATTTGTAAATTTTAGACAGCATATTTGTAACTGTAATAACATTTTCTCTTGCAGTGCTGCAGCAATTACTTGGTTTTCATCATCTGCATGATATGAAGGAAAATCTGCAGGAGTAAAACTTAGCATATTTCATATGTGCACCCACTTGTACATATTTCATAACCTCAGGAAGGAAGTGCATTTGCTTCTGTCCTACTAGTGGGCAGTGGGAAGTCTCTCTTTCTCTTTTTTTCTCTTACCATTGAATAGTGCTTATTGATACCAAAAAAGAAACACAGAATTGTTAATTGTTTGCCATCATATCCAGGCGTGCTGAGATAGGTTTGATACTATTCGTGTCTGGGATTCTGCATTGGAATAGCTATTGCATATTAAAGGTAAATTTCTGAATGAGTGTTTTTCTGCAAAGCTCTTGCTGCTCAGTAGAAGCCAGCTGAATTAATCTCAAGCACAGCAGAACCTTCTGTAATGCCATATGAAGAATTTGTCACAGTGACATTCTTGATTCTTTCCGACAGTTGAATGACACACAGCATTGCTAATTCACAAAGTAATGCTGGGCACTTTCATGCAATGTGACTTTTCATCTTCCCCACAATTGCTTGCTCACATATTTTGTTCCATATTAAATTACTCATATGCATAACTGATATAATCTCCTTTCTGCATTCACATGTGTCTACAAGATTTAGTTATTATCCTGTCTGGAATGGAGTCTGGACTCCTCTTTTACAATTAAACAATTCTGGTATTTTATATCTCCCTACATTAGGTGCAAAGTAACACATTATAAAAATTGCTCTAACCTATGTTAAGGGAACTTTCCTAATTTCCATTCCATTACCCTTATATCCTGGATGAAAGCTAGATATCTTGGGCTACGTCCAAGTAAAACAGTGGTAGTGATTACTGGCTGGTGCATACATATGACAGAATCAATATACTTTATAAAGGTCTTCCCTTGGCTTGATTTCCTGAAGGTAAAATTTTGGCCATTTTTAGCACATGATGCAAGATCCATTTTTGTCTTCTTTACTGTGAACAGGGGCTGGGGCCTCCCTGGTGACTAATCTCTAAATCTTCACTCATAACCCTGGTGATGTGGCTCATTTGATAGCAGAACAGGAAAATTATGTGTGCAATACTCTGAAAAAAAAGCTGAAACGTAGCATGTTTGTAGGCACATTCTGAAGAAAAGTTTGAGACGTGCTTACCATGAAGATTTGCTTAGCTTCCAAGGCATGTGCACTTCTATTATTTTTTTTGTAGGCTGTGTTTTTATGTCTCTCAAATATTGTAGTGATATAAGCTAATGGCAAGAGTGAGTCCAGAAATGCCACATTCCAAATGAGCATTGCAGCCTAATAGAGAAAAAGGGCCTTCTAATTCATATTAATAAGGTCTGGCACAGTGAAAGAGTTTCAAAGAGCCCTGCTTCTGCAAACAAACCAGGAAACATCAAGAAATGGATAGGTACATATATATGAAATCAAAATGGGTTGGGTTTAGAATATTCACTATGAACTACTCATAAATCAGACACAGAACTCTCACTCAGATTACTTAGCCAGCTTTGAGTGACAGCATGCTGAAGAAAATTACAGCCTGCTCTTAAAACATTCTTCAGCCTGTAGAGGTAATATCTGCTAGATACCTTCAAAGCAGCAATATGTGACAAATTATGTGTCCATTACAAATTCCTTGCTCTTCAACAGAAAGCAAAGGATAGTCTGGCATGTGGAAAATCATGATCTCCCCAGTTGCAGTGTAGAGAGCTTGGTGCTGAGAGAGCTTTGTGCAGAGGAATTCAGCTCATGGAGACCAGCGTCTCTGCAGCAGTGGAATATGGGCTTTGTTGACTCTAGGTACCCGTAAATACTGAAATAAAGGAGCACTTTTGAGCTTTCAGGTCTGCAACAACTAGTAAGTCCCAGTGGCATGTCAGGAGAAACACCATGTGTGCTATTCCTCTTCCCTCATCCTTCCTTCCCATATCTCCTCTTCCTTTGGAAGGGGATATTAGAATAGAATTCAGTCAGTCCACTGGTCTACTTCTGCCCCACTGAGAGTGAGACAACACACGAGCTTTGGTGATGAGAGTTTAAACTGAGGCTTTACAAAGTACAGTAGTGTGATCTCTGTCTCTGGTGCATTCATATTTATGGCTTCTTTTAATTAATCAACCAAATCCATCCACCTATTTGGAAGAAAAAGTCCAACAAGAACTATATCAATACACCAAATGTCCCATGATGGTGGGGAAGAAAGGGACCCTGATTCCACCTGATAACATTTCAAATGTCTGGGCACTAAGAATCTCAGCAGAACATTTTCTAGCTGCACCCCATGGTTCAAATACCAAAGTTGTTGCCTTGTCTCCATGCTGGTTGCCTTAGCACTTGTACTTGACATAGATTTCTGACTGCCTAAAAATCAGCTATTGCAAAACACATGACTCCCACAGATGGTCTAGTAAAGCCAAAGTATTTTCTTTCTCTTAGAGCTTCCGCCAATCCCACCAACACAGTGTGCGACAGATGCAGTTACAGCTGAGATACTTTTTAGTGGTTACTATATTTTCACTGTCGGCACCAGTCCCTACTGTGCCACCACATGTAACTTTTCACTGGCTCCCTTTGTACAGTGTAGTGTTCATCAAAGGCAAAGCCATGTTGTCATGAATGAGTAATGTCTTCATGGCACATGGTACTCTGCATTTTATTTTAGTTCTCAATAAGTAACTCCTGTAAAGGGATTTTTCTAATATAGTATATTTGTATAATAGTCTTCTCACGGCAGTTTTGAACACATGTAGCCAATTTAATTGATTACTCTCCTATTAAAAACAGTCATACACCAGTGACAGTCTTGA
This sequence comes from Cygnus atratus, assembly GCF_013377495.2. Taxonomy (NCBI): domain Eukaryota; kingdom Metazoa; phylum Chordata; class Aves; order Anseriformes; family Anatidae; genus Cygnus; species Cygnus atratus. The sequence goes on along the minus strand of NC_066362.1, from coordinate 143,494,384 downwards.
CAGTCCATCTGTAAACAACAGAAGCTATTTAAACCCAGCACTATAATGTTAATTGGTAAAATACTACTTCTGGCTGCATATGAATCTCTTGAGTGAAATCCTTATACAACCACTGTACAGGGTGTGTTAGGGGAATGGACATGAAGTTCTCCCTTAGAAATCCTCCAGGCATGAGGAACATCTTTACAAGTCAGGAGTTGGTGTTTTGGCTTGGTTTTGCTGGCTGGTAGCCTTCTGCTGACAGAAGCACAGGCTGGTGATTGCTGCAGCATATGCCCAGTACAAGCACCGTCCTTTCCCTTTGGCCATTTCCCACCCCACATGCCAGCAGTGAGCAGAAGGGCAGTCATACAGGCACTTCCAGCTCTGTTAAACTACCACAATTTCCCCTTAGGTTATAGTGATCTTTTGGGGCCAAAAAAACAGATTTATAGGGAAATCTGTCTGGGATGTAGTACAAAGTAGGCACACCATAACAGTAAAACACAAGCATCACAACTGTAACTTTGTCAGGTACTGTATTACTCCTTGAAGGAAACAAAGCTGCTAGAAAAACAATGGGCTGGACTCTGAACAGCTTTAATTTGACAGCTCCCTTGACACCATTAGAAAGACAGTGATTGACATTGGCTGAGGCTCTAGACTCCAGGAATTCTCCCTTGCTTAACTAGCCAAAGGTTTTCTTCTTCATCTAATTGGTTCTTTGGTTTTGAGCTTCTGCTTTGAGGCAGTTTTCAGCCTTATTGCACATAAAATGGAAGTGCACAGACTCCATGTTGAAAAGAACATTTGACTTCAAGTATGCAGCAGTCGCTGAAACCTGCCTCTCTGATTTCTGAACGCCAGCTAAGTGACCAACCATGTTTTAGGTCCAAGTCTCAGAGGTGCTCATTGTCTGTGAAACCCAACCAAAAAACCCATGATGAGTTATCAGGTATTATATGCCATCCCCATGTGTAAGAAAGAGAGCAAGGAGAGCAGAAAACTGGGTTGGCTGAGCAAGGACAAGCTGGTCAAACTTAGGCATAAGAAGGAAATGCACAGGCAGTGGAAGCAAGGACATGTGGCCTGGGAAGAGAACAGGGATGCTGTCTGGATATGCAGGGATGGGATCAGGAAAGCCAAGGCACAGATGGAGTTGAGCTTGGCAAGGGAAGCAAAAAATAACAAGAAAGAATTCTATGGGCACCTTGGCCAGAAAAGAAAGGCCAAAGAAAGTATATTCCCTCTGATAAACAAGAAGGGAAAACTGGTAATGACAGACACAGAGAAGGCTGAGGTACTCAACAAGTGCTTTGCCTTTGTCTTCACTGCCAGTCAGACTTCTCACATCTCTCATTTCCCTGAACCTGTAGATGAGGGCTGGGGGAGCAAAGTCCCACCAACTCTAAGCAAACTACAGGTTTGAGACCACCTGATGAAACTGAACAGGTACAAGTCTATGGGGCCTGATGACATGCACCCCAAGGTCCTGAGGGAACTGGCTGATTGAGTTTCCAAGCCTCTCTCCCTCATATTTGAAAAGTTCTGGCAGTCAGGTGAAGTCCCTGGTGACTAGAAAAAGGGAAACATTGTTTCCATTTTAAAAAAGGGTAGAAAGGGGGAACCAGGAAACTACTGACTGCTGAACCTTTTCCTAACATCCTGAACCTCCCCTGTCACAGATCCATGCCATTGGGTCCTGTCACTGTCCCCAGAGAGCAGAGCTCAGCGTCTGCCCCTCCGCTCCCCTCATGAGGGAGCTGCAGGCCGCCATGAGGCCTCCCCATAGCCTCCCCTGCTCTGAGCTGAACAAACCAAGGGATCTCAGTTGTTCCTCATACATCTTCCCCTCTAGACCCTTCAGCATCTTTGTTGCCCTCCTTTGGACAGTCTCTAAAACTTTTATGTCCTTCTTAGATTGTGGTACCCAGTACTGTACAAAGTACTTGAGGTGAGGCCACACCAGTGCAAAACAGAGCCCTTCTCTCCACCGGCTAGCAATGCCATGTCTGATGCACCCCAGGGTATTGTTGGCCCTTTATCAGAACTCCCATTTCCACTGTCTCGATCTCTAGACTCCCATCCTTTCGTTTATATGTATATCTGGGGTTGTCCCATCCCACGTGCAAAATCTGGCACTTTGACTAAACTTCATGTGGTTGGTGATTGCCCATCCTTCTAATTTGTCAAGATCTCTCTGCAAGGCCTCTCTACACTCGAGGGAGTCAATGTCTCCTCCCAATTTAGTATTGTCAGCAAACTTACTTAGTATACCTTCAGCTGTTCCAGGCTTCGGCCTCCCTTACTTTAAGTCTTATGGTTGGAGGGAATTATCTGAATCTTAATTTGTGCTTGTTGCCTCTTACCCTGTCACTGGGTCCCACTGAGAAGAGCCTGACTTCATCTTCTTTACCCTTTCCTAACAGATGTTTATGCACACTGATAATATCCCCCTTGAGCCTCCTCTTCTCCAGTCTGAACAGCTTCAGCTGTCTCATCCTCTCCTCACATAAGAGCTGCTCCACTTCCTTCATGCCCTTTTCATGACTTGCTTTAATATGTCCACGTCTCTCTTGCACAGGGGAACCCAGCACTGTACCCAGCACTCCAGATGTGTCTAACCAGTGCTTAGGAGAGGGTAAGGAACAGACTACTGGTGGTGCTCTTCCTAATGAGGCACAGGACGCTGTTGGCCTGCTTTGTCATGAAGGTGCAATGCTGGCTTGTGGTCAACTTGGCTTGTGGTCAACTTGGCCATCAGGACTAGTAAGGCCTGCTCTACAAAGCTGCTTTCAAACCAGTTAGTGCAGAGCATGTACTTGTGCAGGGGTCTGCTCCTTCACAGGTGCAGAATTTATTATTTCTCTTTGTAGATTTTCATGAGGTTCCTCTCAACCCATTGCTTCATCCTGTCAAGGTCCCTCTAGATGGCTGATGATGTAAATGAAAATGCCAGTTTATTCCTTCACAGCAACAAAATTTGCCATTGAAGAAAAGACCTTATGGGGTGACAGAAAAGGAGAGAATGCAGTCAGAGGGGCATAGGCCATAACGGACACAATGGGGCTGGAGATACACGGTGTGAATGAGCAAGAAACAGAAGAGGAGAGGAAAATCATTCTGGCACAGAAGTATGAAATTTCAGCTGTGACAGCTTCCATGTCAGGTATTCAGAATGAATGAGGAGTAAAGAGAGGAAGTGACCCTTTCTGCAGGTGTGGCTGGATGTGGAAAAACAAACATTATTTCTTGACAGCCTTACTAAAGCCAGCTAAATCTATATATACTCATTCAAAGGCACCCATTTCAATATGCTGGCATTTTGTGTGTGTACACAGGCCTTCAGAATAAACTTGTGTTAAATATTTTGGTTAGACTGGAGTTTCAAAGGACAAAAAGGAAAAAAGCAGATACATGCCCAAAATGTTTCTTTTAATTGGGATCTGAGTGTCCAGCTCTAGGATACACCTGAAAACCCTCACCTCATTGCAGCCACCCCTGGCCAGTTGGCTGATAAGCTACTCCAGTCCATGAACAGGAACCTTCAAGGAACGTCTGTTCCAAGGGTGTACGTATAAAGTGCTGGTTTAGTTTTCAATAAATCTGCTTTCAGAAAAAAAAGTGTGGTCAAGTTTATGGCTAAAAAAATAGAAGGCACAGCCCTTTGACAAATGAATTGGATAATTAAAGGTGGCAGGGGTCTAAAGTGGAAGTGTAGGGGATAAGTGTCAAAAAGTAAATAGAAAGCTGAATGGCAAGGTGTAGGTGAGGTGAGCTTTAATGAATGCTGTATTGAGTAAAGCTTCTATCTGGACATCAAGTGAAAACGCTTTCTGCCTGGTAAGCACGTACTGTACAGCCTGGTCTGTAGCAGTCTTGGGTACTGCAGACTAAAATGAATAAACAAAAAACAAAACCACACAAAAATGTTGTCATTTTTTCAGGTTTATCTTGATAAATGTGACAAACATTTTGTCTTCCACAGAAAGGTTTTGTTTCTAAAAAGAAAAAAGAAATAAGAGAAACCATTAGAGTTCTTGGCATATCTCAGCAAAGCGATTAAACCAATAGGTATAATTCCACATAAACATTGCATTTTAGATATTTACTGCAACTATAAGGATTTCAGGATACAGATGATCATTATTGTTTATGGGCTACTTGGGAAGCACAGAGTTAGGCCACTTAAGTTTATAAACAGTTTAAAATATAATAGTTTGCATATGCTATGATGATAGACTGCAGCAACTGCTGGAGAGATATTGGAAAGTTTTTTGACTCTGATTAATATACTGTGAAAAGGTTCAAAATGAAGTTATTACTGGAAGATAGCAGAGAGCAGAAACTGTAAGTGCTGGATATGCACGCATTGCAGTCAACCATTAATGGATGAGTAAGTCCCTACAATGACTAAAGTGGATTTAAACATAATGATATGTCACAGTGGTGATTTGTGGTGAATTCTCTGATGCATTTAAATTAAGTCAAAAGAAATAAATGTGTACTCTGATTTCTTAAAAAAGAAAAAAAGAAATGTTTGCTCAGGTTATCGTCACATGAGTGTGAGCAACAGAAAAACAAAAATGGATCTATACAAATACATATTGTGATTAGTGCCTCTATGAGTAATAAGTGACAGCTCCATAGTAGTTGAAAGGAAGAGTACAGAAATCCTATTAAATGGCTTATCACTTCATACTATAGTGGGAATAGAAGTATTGATCCACATTACAATACCAGCCAGTATCTCCAAAGAAATTTAAAGGATTTCCTTTAAATATGAGGCAAGTTTCCTGCTATTTAGTTCAGATAAATCATGCACAGGAGTTTTGTAAAATACATTTTCAAAGAACCAAAATTAAATGGAGAAAAATGGAAATAAAGAAAATTTCACTGAGCTAAGGTTTTCTTCAACACTGAAAAGTGTCTTGGAGAAAAATGAAGACATCCCCTCAACCAGCAATTTTTCAAATAAAGGCTAGAGCTTGGAAGTTACTGGTCATAGAAATTGCCTGGAGTTCAGGAAGTGTCTGGACAATGCTCTCAGACATATGGTTTGATTTTTGGGTAGTCCAGTGTGGATCCAGAAGTTAGACTTGATGATTGATCCTTGTGGGTCCCTTCTAACTCAGTATCATACAATCATAGAATGGCTTGTTGAATAGAATGTTGGTACACAGGTTTTTACAGAAGTTCACCAGGAAGGTAGAAAGGAAGATGGGAAACTCTCAGGAGTCTCATACATAACTGCCCCATGTGGAAGAGCTAGGGGTACAGTTTTGTGTATTGTGCCTGCAAAAAACAATCTGTGCAATGTCTTGCTGCTTGTTTGGTGTGCAAAATTAAGCAGAAAGCTGTTCTGGATCACAGAACTGTTGTGTAGGTCTCTTGGCTGAGTAAGAGCTGGGAAAGGAGAAAGTGGAAGGGATGGATGAGTACAAGTTAAGTTGCAGGTAACGTGAACGACACATTTCTCTTTCATGTTCAAAAACATTTCTTGGACTAACAAGGCTTCATTTCTCCATCTCCTGGTTAGAGTAGAACTACATTTATTACTTATGTCTGAACAAGTGAGATCTCTATGGGAAACTGCAGGGCACTCTTCCCACAGGGACAACTAATCTGTTCAACAGGCAGGGTGGCCTTGGGAGGAGCTTGCTACCCTTCCTGGCTTATAGGTTTGAGGCATATACTATGCACTTGCTATTGCATCATGCATTCATACAAGACAGTAATCTTCCTCAGAGGATAATTATGCACAGTCTGCTGAGCTCCCAAAATGTAATTACCTCTCTATGGGGCTGGGTTATGTTCACAGGCTGAGCCAGGGCATGGCTTTCCCTTTCAGGGTGTGGGTGCCTCATACAAATCCAAGATTTATTTTTCTTCTGTCCTTTCTTGACAGGTAAACAGGGGGAGGGAGGGAAAAGTAAACGTTTTTCTGACACTGACATCAGCTGTCCCAAGAAGACCAGAGTGTGGGCAATATGATCTTCTGCCCCTTAGAGGTGTAAGTAGCTGAAAAAAAAAAAAAAAAAAAAAAAGTGCCATGGCTTGAAATGCAAAACCAGACTCCCACGCAGCTTTCACTGCTCTCATTGTATTGGGGTTATATAGGGAAAACTAGACAATTTTCATTTTTCAGATTATTGGATATAAAGTGTTGGCAACACGGACAAACAACATCACAAAAACCTGTAGCTAAAACTCATGGGGACAATCTGAAAGGTTTCTAAAAAAGAACAGGGACTGTCACTTGATATTTTCTTGTAACTTTCCCTCTCCTGCTGCTTATCTCTGCTCCTGAACTCTGCCCATGCCACTTAGCTAGGGAAGGAGGAATATCTGTCAAGTTTCCAAACAGATACAGGTAATTCTGAAGTTTTTTTCAATATCTTCTAACAACTTGTTCCCCTGCACACACCACTCTTGGCTGTGGGCCAGGAAAATTCGGTGTTTCCAGGGAGATTTGAGCTCTGCTGAGTGCCATATATTAGAGTAGTCTCAAAGAGAATAAATCCAATATTTTTATGGAACATTTTAGGTACAGGAACAGGCAAATTGCCACACTAACTTATTCTGTGTCTCGGAAGGGAGACAAATAATATATTCGTTCAGCTTTTGAAGAGCTTCCTATCCTCCGTCATCACAAAAACCTTCCAGTCAAGGAAATCTGCATGGTACTGGGTTTTAGCTGCTAACCCCTGCTGCTCCTCAGCATGGAAGAGCAAGCTGTTCTGGGTGCAGCTAGGGTTGTCTTGAGGCTGTCTTTCCTGAGCAGAGTGACCAAGTGGCTTGCCAGCTGCTTGACTGCTTTGGGGATGCAGACCTATGATACTATTAGCCTTACAGAGGAGACAAGAGGAAACCCTGGGCAGGGCTGAGCTGAGGAAGGCATCTGCTTCTTATTACTCAAACTGATTACTTGAGATGATATGTAGAGCATCACCTACTTTAGAAAGCCAGCTACTTTGGTAATAATTAAGGCATGAGTTTTTGCTCCTCTTGAAGTCTCTGTTAAAGATCAACATCTTGGTATCACGAAGTTGGACTTCTGAATTTCACCTAGACTGGGAGACAAATGATGCCTGCAAATTAAAACAAACAAACAAACAACAACAACAAAACAGCAACAACAAACAAAACCCACTAAACTTACTTTATAATCCTGTTTTTCTCTGGAGAAGACTCCCATGCTATCTCCACTCTGCCCCATGTTATCCTGTGCCTCCATCAGCAGGACAAGCAGATATCCGGCTACCGTCTATGAGACTCAAGCTCACTTGGAAGGAAGGTATCCCTTACGAGGATATAAGAGGTAACAGAATTCTGTTTTGCAAACCCCAAACAATAAATATATATTTTTTTCATTGTATTTTAGTTTTTAGTTTTTATTGCCAAGGGTAAGCAGTATAAAATAATTCTCTTGGTATTTTAGTACATGCCTAGGTGAAATTCATAGTCTTCATGTCTGTCACTCTGAAAGATTCTCCACAGGGTGGTAAGCTCAGCAGATAATGAACTCTGAGGCTTCCTGCTTACCTTTTGGACCAATTCTGCCATATTACGTACCTACTCTCCATGTGCACAGCAGACAAGTCTGGTCTTCCAGTTCCCCCCAGAAGCCAAGGTAAACATGGTCTCCTGGCCTTGCACCCTTGCCTGCTCCTGAAACAGCCATTTCTCTAACCTCTCTCTTTCATTAGGCAATCAAGGCCAAACTATGAGCAAGGCAATTTTCTGCTGCTACATTCTGTGTAAGGTTGCGTATAAAGGCTGCGGTTAAAATGAAATAGCACTTGAAATGGAAAATTTTCATGTCTCGTTTTCTAAAAGTTTACGAAGTTCTAACCTTAAAAAAAAAAAAAAAAAAAACTTTTTTGGTTATTGCTCCAGAAATACCTTTTTAGCAGTCCTGACAGCTTTCAGAAACAAAAGAGCCTTCCAAGAGAATTTTAAAGACTTTTTCAAAAACACTTTTGCCTTTGTATTTGAGAGAAGCTTTGGCAGCACTGTTAAACAGCAATGCTTCTCTTCACTCCCTCTTCTCTTTGTCAATCAACTGAATTTACACTGCATTTAGAGTTTGTCACATAAAGTACTGAAGACCTTAAAATCATTCCTTCCAAACTGGTAATTTTGTACAGAAAATCTTGCTGTTAGGCTTTGTAAAACTGAATCAAACAAATGAGTAACTTGGAGAATGACAAAATACTGAATGTAAATATGCTAAAGAGCAAACTCTCTCTCTATTCTTCATTCTTTCACTAAAAAAGTATAAAACTGATAGCTATTGTTGAAAGAAATCACCGATAAGGTTATGGTTACAAATATGTTTTTTCCGAAATGGAGCTTTGCTATAAAGAACTTGATTGAAGCTCTCATTTGAGAGCAAGAGCAAAATTCCTGACTTTTATTTGAAGACAATATAAATGAGAAGTAACTCCATCAATTCATTAGGAATACACCAGGGTAGGCATTAAGTATGGAAGAGGAGGCCAAAAGAGGAAACATACTCAATTGCACTTAGTGGTTCAAGTGATGAATTAGTAACTTGCAATATGTTGAACAAGAAGCCTGGTAAGGAAAATTTGTCTCTTATAGTAATAAGTCAGTCCTTCCTTCCTTCCCTCCATGAAAGCATGGAACATTTCTGTCAAAACTATAGAAAATAGAAGTGTTGTTCAGCTAGTCAAACACATACCTAATGTGACTTAATATCCATCCTAAAGCAAAGCTAAACTTTCTGCTTTTGTTCATCTGTACTGTATTAAATACACATTTAGAAGAACTTTAAAGCCATTTACCACAAAACATTTCATGGAGCATCTGCAATTTCTGACAGCATAAACAGTAGGCAAACTGAGTCTGTAAAGTACAGGCATTCAAACGACTGCATGAAAAACGTAGTAAATATGAATGTACATTCTGACACCAGTAAACACATTAATATTTATACTTTAGCATTTACATATATTTCCATATTTTAACAGTTTTTTGTGTTTTAGTGTATTGGTTTATTAAATGTACAGCTTCTATGCCTAATTAATAAAACACATTAAAATATTTTTCACATTATGTTTATGATTAATAAGATGAAATTAAAATGTCACACCAAAAGATGTGTAGAGCTAAGCATTTTAAAATGTAAAGATTGTTTTAACCAGAATTTCTTTTATTGCACTCTTAGAGTAAGGAAACTAGAAATGTATTCATACAGACATGCTGAAGTGGTATTCCTCTGATTAAATGCAGATGCTTCTATCTGTGATAGGAGTTCATACCCCATTTACTGTAAATGGAAAGAAATTGGCATTTCTAGGAAGTGATTAATCCCTTTTAAAAATAGACATCTAAAAAAATGGACATCTAAAATAGGTCAGATGAATTTCATATTGGATTTTGTTTTTTGGCTTAACATCAGAAAGATTTTAACATACGCGGACATTGGTTAGGTATGACGACTATCACCCTTTAAAATCTTTTCTGTTCCTCAGAAATAGAAAGGGTGAAGTTCTGCCTCCCTTGGAGTTGATGGCAAAACTTCCCTTCATTTTGCTAAAGCTAATATTTCATCCCAAATTAATGAAACCTCAGTAATAAATTCTTAATAACTACTAGTTAGTCCTGCTGCTTACCTTAACTGAAGGAAAAGTATTCTTTCAATTTTCTCTAAATCATTTTTCAGGATCATCACAAATACTTTCATACTCCCTCAGTATTCTGCATCTGGAGCACTTCAGGAGGTACTTGTTGAAGCCTGATAGTTTTCTATTACCATACTTAACGAGTCACCAAAACAGGGAACGTGGGTTCAGACCAGCTTTCTTAATGGAGGAAAAAGAAGATCTGTAAATCCAATAATGTAATTCTAGCATCTCCATAGACCCTGAAGTCCAGTGTATATGCTACTGTTGGCTTATTAGATGTCTGAAGAAAAGTGTTACGATGAAGGGCTAAATTCAAACTTTCTGGGATGTTACCCAGGAAGAAGAGCCCAGAAGAGCACTGGAGCACTGAACTCGCTTCTCTGGAGCAAGCTGGCCTCATTTGACTGCTTCACTTACATAGCGTCCAACCCTGTATCTCTGCCAAGACCTTTGCTGCCCTGGGACATAATTACTACTCTTGGGAGTTCTTTGAACTAATAATGTGAGGAATGCATTGCAGCCTAACAGACAAGTAGTTTTTGGCATGAACCTGAATTGCATACCCAGACACACTTGAGATAGCCAAATGCAAAGCAGTCTCAATCATAATGCCTGGTAGGAATAGTTCCTAGTCTAAGCTGTTCCCAGAACTGTATCAGGGTTTGTTTTGGAGAGTGATTCAAATAAGGGTCTTGAAATGAACTAACTTCCAGACATTGTGAACAGCCAAAAGACCAGAACCCAGAAATAAACTGTGAGATAACACTTTTTAGCAGAGTAGAGTCACCGTTAGGTTGAGCACTCCAGTTACATTAAGTTATTTTTTAGTTGTTTCTTTAAAGTCATTTTCAGTAGCTTGGGGTTTTATCTTAGTCAGCTAGTATGGGTATCTTAGAAGGTCTGACCAGCTTAGGTGCTGATTAGTAGCTGCTGTGGTATGAAAGCTTCTGCTGTAGGAGCTGAAAAAATGAGCAGGGGTATTTTAGTGTGGATCCCAAATTCTATTACCAGATTAGTCATTAGTCATGACCAGATTACCAGATTAGTTATTAGTCAGTTGAGATGAAACACAGCAAATGAGATTTCTTTTACTGTGCGTATATGCTACAAGTATATGCTTTTTCTGAATTGAATGCTGTGTACAACATTGAGATAACACAATGGGAAAAAGAAATATTCTTAATTTCGATTCTTAATTATTCATAAAATTAATGGCACAGCATTGCCTATTTTTCTCCACTGGCTGTAAAAGGTCACTATAAACATTCATTCCTATGTAGATGTCTATTGTGACATCTTTATTTAATCAAATGAATCCAACTGTGTTTTGTTTGTTTGTTTGTTTGTTCCCTTCCTAGGTCATACTTAAAATTTATGTATTTTTTGATATTCTGCATATACAAGACCACCTCACGGTAGCATCTTGAGTTAATTGGTTGATGGATGAGCACAGTTCTCTCTGTGTGCTGTGTAATTCTGAAGCTGCACAATGGGTGATGGAGATCAGATATGAACTCAGATGAGCTGAGGAAACTAACAGTAGTGCAGATCATGAAGACAGGGTTTTTTCTCATACTGTGCTGAAAGTTGAAAAATAAAGTAAGGTATTTTAAAATATGTTTGGTGTTTTTTTTTTTGTTTGTTTGTTTTGTTTTTTTTCCCAGTTAAAATGTGTAAAGAAAATGAAACCTGTGATTTGCTAGAATTATGTTACAAAAATCCTATTAAATAAAATTTAAATTTGCTTTGAAAGAAAATCAGGGGGCACCAATAATACATATAGTACTATGCCAAAAGGTTATCAATGTCCCATGACTGTGTTTCACTGTGCACATCGCAAATTTTCAAGTGGCCTTTTGAGCTGTGTGGGGCAGCTTTGCCACGTTGGAATATGCTACAGAGATCACTGGTGGTCAGCTAGCATATCACAGAATGAAAGAAAGCTCAGCTCAGCCATCATGTCTCTCTGCAAATATTTTTTTGTTTTGTTTTGTTTTTTCCTACAGAGCCTTTCTAAATGCAGAGTGACACAGAATTTGTAGGGGGGGTCATAACTTTTGTTAAACTGATGGATGCTTTAATAGGTGTCTCAGCTGTGTCTAAGTCACAGCATCCCTGCTATAAATGCCAAATTTCAGTGTCTTCCTTATTGCAGCAAATATAAATTGTTCTCATGAAAATACATATATGTATTTTTCAAACAAACCAAGTTCAATTTATGATATTAGATCACTGCTAATCAGAAACAGGTAACACCAAGTATCTTTTAGCAAGAATGCTTTTTCAAATAACTTTGGAGTTGGTATTACCAACGCTACCTGCCCAAGTACGGAAAAACCTAAAAGGTTGCTTAGAAGTAGTAAGTCAAGTACCAGGAGCAGGCAATAGCGAGCTGATTACTCATTCTCCTGTCTGCAGTGCATTTAGTCTGAGACTGAAAACTATTCTTCAAGATGTAAACTGAACAAATCGCCAGGAGACTGAGACACAAAATACATTACCATGACAAAATAATTTGAGAGCATCCCAGTATGCAGAATTACTCTTACCATTAATCAGCATTCATTGCTATTAATTATCACTGAGCTTAAAATGGATCCCTGAACAATGTCCCATTAAATGATTTTTCTGATTAAGCCGTCCCCGATTAAGTAGAGTGCACTGTACACTACTTGAAAAACTGCCCCATTTATGTACAAATCGAATACAAATAGAGTACTTATCAGATCCCCATTTAGGAACCATTTGCTGACAGCAGAATATGCTCTTATTGGCACCCTGGTGATTATAGAAGAAAAAAAAAATAGAATGATCTGATTAGGGTAATAAAGATGAGACAAAAAGAAGTGTGGTTTTATATCTCCTGTCACCTGCCATGGAACAGGGCAATCTGCAAGGAGCCAGTATTCAGGGAGCCCTGGATGGCTGTTCCAGCTGATAAAACTAAAGCAATGAAATCACTAGGTAATCACTCTGAGAGATGATCTGATGGTGCAGAACACTGGAATTTTTACTTTCAATTCTTTATTTTTAAGTATTTAGTAACTTTATCAGAACCTTGCAAATAAGTTGGAGACACTTTGTAAACTGCTTGTTATACTGCTTTTCTAGAAGTTGTTTTTTAAATGTCTGCAACAGATAACATGCTATCATTTTCATAATGTGCTAATGGTGGTTATAATGGAAAGCAATAGTTTTTTTTCTCCTAAAAGAGATGAAATTGATGCATAGTATCCATCTCTGCATGCACAGAATGCACAGGCAGCTACATACACCTTACTTCCAAGACAAATGTTTGGTGATGTCATCTGGATTTTATAAGAATTTCTGTACTGGAACTTAAAAGCTTCACATAATGAATGTGAAATTTTTTGAATATAGGTTCACCTGGATAGTTCACATCTTCATTTGTTTACCAAAAGAAGTCACAAAAATGTTGATCTGTGGATAATTTTGTCAACAAAGAAATAAATAGAATGCAAGTTGCCCAACTTCTTAGATACATAGATGTATCTTGAACCCATCACCACTCAAAAATATATTTTATTTTTCAAGATTTTGTATTACTAGGTAACCTATAATATATATATATATTTTATTGTATTTTTTATTATTTTTTCTCCCCCTTGGGAGGAAGCCACATAACAGTTTTTCTTAGGTAACCTCAGCTGTGGTCCACAGTTTTGGAAAGATGGAAATGCCACTGTTCTGTGCATTGGGGTATCACTGGGAATGTTTGACACAGAATGCATCAAAAACCAACACATAATTCATAAGCACTGTATGAATTCCAGGATGCAGATCAGTTATGGGAAGGTGCAAGGTTGGGGTTTGTCTGGGCAAAACATTGTGCTACTTTATCTGTGTTTTATGGGTTTGAGAACTTAAAGTACTGATGGAGCAAAAATGTAGTGTGTCTGGCCTTTGGCATTCCTTTCTAGAGGGGAAAATATCTGCACATATGCAAAATCTAGAGTTTCAGTAAATCATCTGCAAGCTGCTGGTGCGTGTGTTTTCAAAAGTGACAAAATGGGGACATAGCGATACTTATATGCTTGGGAAACAAGGACAAGAGCTCCTCTGTCTTTTTCCTGAGCCAGATTTCTCTTTGGTTTGTATCATAGAATAGAAGCAAATACAGTGATATCCTTAGATTCCCTATTAAGCCTTTTCTTCACCTGCTCTATCGCACTGCATTCCTTTTCTGTTTGATCACTGAGTGGCTTAGAGGAGAAGAGCTTAGCCTTGCACAGCCTAGAACTGAGTCCACCAGAAACTTTTAAAATGTAAATAAAAATAAAATAAAATAAAATAAAATAAAATCACTTACTGTATCTTCCAATAGTAGATCAAGCTTGTGCCTCAAATGCATCCCTTGCTTATACCTTTGCTATTCCTGTGACTTCAGGAAGATATTTTATGGGTAAGGAAATATGACTAGAATTTGTAAGAGGAAGCAATAACAATGCAATCTTTATGAAATAAGTTTGGAAAATATTCCCATCCAGTTTTGTAGGCTTGAGAGATTCAGATGGTTCAAGAAGTTATCGGGATCTTTACCTAAACCTTACCAGCCTAACAAAGCTTCAGAGGTTTAGCCATCACTTCTTGCAAATACCCCAATGGAACTTAAAAAAAAGGCCCTGACCCTGCCCTTCCAGTGTGAAATGCACAGTGAAGACAATGAATTTGCCATGTTAAAACACTAGAGAAATTTAAGACACTGACACAATGCTAACATAACATATTTGAAGTAATAAGTAAAGTATTTCTAATTTGACTTAGAGTTGCCATAGTGATGTATGTTACATGCTTGACTGGAGTAAAGTGACATGAAATGCTAAAGACTGCAGTACAGCCTGGTGTTATATCAGTGCACATGAATTTGGAAATGTTTTTAAATCTGTTAAAAATACAAAGAAATGTCAAGTCATGGTAATATCTATGTGCAGAACCTTTTTGTTCTGTTCTGCCCAGAATATCTCAGTACTCATAAGCATAGCAGTAAATCAATTTTACTAGATTATTTTTAACTACTTTTTACTTTGTCTATCTTACTGAAGTGGGTATTTAAAATCCTAGCTATTAATATAAAAAACTCAAAATGCATTCAAAACTTTTTTGCCTGTTGTTTGACCCTGGACAGCCTATCAAAAATATGAGTTCAAGAGGAACTCATGTGAATTCAAATATCACTCAAATTCATGCTTTGCTTGTGCAAGAACAACTCAATAGTAGTTATTATGATGCTTGACTGGTTTGAAACAGAGATAACAGCCATGATCTAGATTTGGTCTAAATATCTTTGAAATTTGTTGTGGCTTTTGAAAAGGGCAGTTTAAGGCCAGCTAAAATACACTAGAAGGGCTGCAGAATAGAAGGAAACCAGACTGATAGAGCAATTATTTCAGCCTTATTCTAACACAGTGATCTTAAAACCAGCAAAAACCTAAACCTGTTTTTTTTTTTCTCCCCCCCCCCCGGAGGCTATCACTATTTACCAAACATTTTTTGTGAACTACTTCCGAGATCAGACTAGTAAACAATAAAAAAAGTTTTCATTCTTAGGGAGTAAAGTAGAACAAGAGATGCTCTACAATTCAGCATAGTAGGGGACCCCTTCCCTCCCCCCAAAAAAACAAAAACAAACAAACAAACAAAAAAACACCACCACAGAGAAAAACCTACAAAAACACCACCAACAGCAACTTGTCAGACTGCTAATTTTTCATTTCCTATTTATTTCATTTTCTTTTTCTTTTTCTTTGCTGCTGTAGTGGAAAATTGAGAAATAGAAAAGACTGGAAAACATAAAACTTTAATACCAATACATTGCCACAAATGTACATTCTGAGTCTTCTGCTAACTATTTTAGAAAATCAACATATCATGTATGATGTACCACTCTGTCTTGCACTTGCTACTCTTCTAAGTGATAACAGCTGTTGTTTCTCTTTAGTAAGTTGCTATTCTCTGTGGTCTGCTTCAGAAAACAATATTTATTGGTATATATTGGTGTCATAGAAAAATATGGAGAACAGCAGTGAGAGAAAATGTGTGCAGTTCAATAGAAAAAGTGGGAAGTTGTCCCTAGTTATTGAAAACAAAAATAGATCTCACAGAAAGGATGCTTTTATTAACACTGTACTTCTAACAAAGGAGATCTTTGCTTTCCTGGCAAGGCTGCACGCCACCCATGATCTTGTTCAATTTCTTTCTTTCAGCAGAAAGAAATCCTGATACTTTTTAGGTTAGTGCCTGATGGTATGGCTTCTTATGTATCTGCTTTGATAGCACAGAATCACAGAACTGCTGAGGCTGGAAGGCACCTCTGGAGATTGTCTAGTCCCTGCTCAAGCAGGGTCAACTAGAGCAAGTTACCCAGGGCTATAGCCAGATGGGGTTTGAACATTTGCAGGCATGCAAACACTCCACAGCCTCTAAGGACAACATTCTCAAGTGTTTGACTGCTCTCAGAATCAGTTTTTTTTTCTGATGTTTAAGTACAATTACCTGTATTTAATATGTAACTAAGAACTGAACTTGCTGTTAGTATTTATTATTAGATAAAGTCACAGGACAGCAACAAATCATACAAGAATACTTAACAAAGGATATTTACTGCTTGATGAAAAACTATAAAATAGCTTATATAAAGATTTAAAATAATCACTTAGTGAATTTAAATAGGGCTGCATGTCTTTTTCTTTTTTGCTTTCCATCAATAGATTGCCTGTCTTTTTCATTCCTGTGAATGAAGGATTGAAAATATCGATAACTGTCATGGAAACAACTGTGAGATCTCCATGGTGATACTGGTTGGGTCTACTCTGCAGAGAAACTATTCTGTACCTTTCGGTCTGTGGGTCGAGACTAAACATCTTGGCCCTGCCTGACACTCCCCCAAGGGGACTTTGGTAAGCAGAATCTCTGTGTCCTTTGGGAAGAAAACTGGGCTTGCAGAGCCATGATGTACTCCATTAACTCACTTTATCAAGTGATGCCTGCGGAATTTGGACAGGTCTCTCTCTGCCCTCAGAGCTTTTTGCCCCACAGTTAGCCACTGTTAAGGTTGGTTGTAAGGTAACACTAAGTAACAAGGTCTTGTCTAATGGCTCTGAGTAATCATGATTACAATCAATTCAAGTGCCACCCTCTTGCTGGAACAAGAACCTGAATGATGATATCCCTTTCTCTGTATTCACAGAAGAAAAAGAAGTCTTCTTTGCTCAGACCTTGTTTACAGAGCTGATGGCAATAATTAGTGATGTGCCAATACAGCACAGGCTGAAAGACATCTAATAAACCATTCTGCTAGTAGTAAACTGTACCATCAAGACAGGACCTAATAGTGCACAAAGTCAAAAGACTTGTGCCCTGAGCTACAAGCATATAATATAAAACCAGTTTTATTTTAAAAATTGATTCAGTCATGTGTCCCCAAATTTCCAAGGGGCAATTAAAAGGAGCCTAAACCAGAAATACTCCAGAACAACATTTTGGAAAGTTAAAAAGAGACAACTATTATGAATGGGGGAGCTTAGATCCTATTTCTCCCCTTATCTCCTCCCCAGAATCTTTTAGGACAACAGTAAAACCTAAATAACTTTTAGTATCACTTTTCCCTTTCATACATCCCCAGACAAGGAGGGATTCCATCAAAATCAGTAATATCTCTCTGGCACAATATTAGCGTTGGCGAGAGAAGATGCAGCCCACCTCCTGTGTTTGTTTATCCTGGGAGTGTTTTAAAATTACCAGTTATATTTTGGTAGTGACTATTCTGTCACAAAAGTGCTAAATGAAAAATGCCCTGCTGGGTAGTTACAACTCTTGTCTTAGGTCACTGGTCCTAAGAACATGGAACTGGAAGGACCCTCTTTAATACCAGTCACTGGATCACAACTGTCTGTGCAATAGGTAATGCCTTCATAAAGTATTTATCTAGCTCTGCCCTAAGAAGTACTTGGCTCACTTTTTCCTTCAGCTCCTGTTGGAAAGTTATTCTAAAATATCACTGCACTAGTGGTAGGAGACTTATGATTTCCAGTCTAAATTTATTCAGAGAGTTATTATGCTTAAACAGTTTTTCTTCTTTCCAAGGGGAAACTTATTCAGTGTTATGTGTTCCCTTATTTACTCAGGTCTTAATCTCTAAAGAGAATTTTATCTCCTCCAAACCTTCTCCTGGCTAGCTTAAATAACCAAGATCTTCCTGTCACCTCTTCTTTGACTTCGTTTACCAATCTCACTTTAAATTACTGAAACTACAAGGCATAAATATTAACAACCAGCTTTTCAAGGTTTGTTTAAAGCAAAATATGGACATGTCTGGCATTGCCTAGGACCTACTGGATGAGAGGCCATATTCACTGTGATTTCCTTGTAAAGATGAAGAGAGCTCATGGATGGTTTTCAATCCATCTGTACATTTTTAAAGACAAATTGATACCAGTATTCAACCTGACCTGGCTGTTTCAGTGTATATGCATGCATTACTGTCTCACGGATGAGAACAAGATAAATTCTCAGAAGGGGAGACTACCTGCCATAGCATGTAATAAAAAATAGCCAAAATAGCTTTCATTTAAACGATGGAGTTGTGTGTCTCTGCCAAATGTAAGTAGCCCATCCTGAAGGAATACTGGGGGCAAAAATCTGTAAAGAGGCAGGTCTGCAAACATGGGATGGCCTAATTCCAAAACCGTAATAATAATATGACATACTCCCATTCCACAAAACAGTACTGCTTTGTTTGTGTTGTAAGGTTTTTCTTGCTATGCCAAAGACATGAAAAAAAGACTCATATTTATTTTTAATTCAGGAAATAAGAAGGTGTTTCTGTGGAGGAATACAGAATGGAAAACTCAGACAGATTGCTTGCAAATTGATGGGCATGTTTTTGTTTTTGTTTTTTGGTTTGTCAGCATCTGGTGAAAAGACAAGATTACCCCTGGATAGTGTCGCACAGCTCTGCATACATGAGCCTTCCATGGGAACTGTGCACACCTAAAAAGATTGTGCACAGAGGCATTTCATACACTCCCTGCTTGTGAGCTTCTGGGCTGTTTTGTTTTGTTCTGTTTTGCTTTTATGTTCTTTTAATAAATCCCAAGGCCTTTCATCACTAATGCAGCACTAGACAAAACAAGTGGGAAGGATTATATGAAATTTGATCAACAGAAACAAAAGGCCAATGTAACTGGGGGTTTACTGCTCTGCTTGTAATGTTTTAACTTTTGTGACAGGCAAAGGCTTAGTTTACACTGGGATTTCCTGCATGATTTACAAAGTAGGAGTGAAACCCCTCACATCCATTCTGATAGATCTACCCCTCCATCCATCAGTGCTGACAGCGCTAATCTGTGAAGAATTAGTGACCTAGAAGTTCAAGTCAGCTATTCCCTTCGTCTGGCTATAACATTATTCACGGAAACTGCGTATTAGAGGCACCAATAAACGTCAGTGTGCAATGTGAACAAAAATGATTGATTGTACATTTTTGCATGAGAAAGTGGTTTAGAGCAAAAAGCCCGATTATCAAATCATCGGCATAAAAAAAGGAATGCAGATGATGGAGTCTTCTGTGAAGAACTTGATTTTTGCTAGCTAAATTGTTTCTGTTCTCCTTTCAGATGGCACAGTCTGATCAGGATTAGCTGGCAGCACTTATAACACACCATAGCTGGTGTACATCTACAAAGCAGTTTGCTGTTTCATGTGAGGTACCTGGTTCCTTGAGGGGTGAAAAGCATAGTTAGTGTGGAGCTGGGGAGGATCAGCTATGTCCAATTCATAACTGAACTGACTTAGTGGCACAGCGTAGACTGAAATAGTCACACTGACTTTGGAGACTTAAAGTGACTCTGATCGGCTCTTTTCTGATTGAGCTTGGGAATATTTGCTGCCTCCAGCTGATCATTTCAAAGGGTCCTAACCAATACAGCTGTTGAAGACATGAGCTGGAATTGATGTGCAGAGTACAAAGACAAGACGTATAAATCTTCAGTCTTTCCTTGAAGAACAGCAGCATATTTTTTCGGCAGGCAAATAAATGTGGTATGATTACTGTAATGCTCCAGTGAAACCATAAATGCATATTTTACCTTTTTTCCCCTCCTTGGCTGCAAAACATGCAGCCTGAAGAAATTGTTCAAACAACAGGAAGGTCAATAGTTCCTAGCATTTTTTTGTCCTTTCATTGTGTAAGTTATAACAAAACCATGAGGCTGCTGACTGGACCTCATAGTCATTCAACTTTCTTTCTAAAAAATTAGTTGTCTAGTAAAACTGAGAGAGAACAGTTAAAATACTTTCACATAGCAGTAACTAGTGAATGCAGTATGCTAGTTCTCTTTGCTCATTCCTGAAATATCCTTTTGGGCTCCTGATGACATTTATTACCATTTGTACACTGGTGCCTATTTGAGGGAAGCCAGGTGGGAAAAACTCTGCTTGCCTTGGGATACTGTATTTTACAGGAAGAAGCCACTTGGCTGCAGTTCAGCCAAAAGGTTCTTCTTCATAGACATGGACCCTATTTCTCTCCCTTTTCTGTCAAAAGTTATACCTAACAGAATGGGTTTGACTTTTAAAGGTCAGTGAAGAACTGTCCAAGAGATACCTCTTCAGAATGCTATCTGGACTAGAGTTAGGTGAAGCCGTTCCTGAATGCAGCTTAAATGTCACTTTAAAGAGTTCATAATCTGAAAAGAACAAATACTTCACAACAGCATACACCTCCCATGATGCAACACAGCCAAATTCTTGGAGGAAGCTATAGAAAAGTACCCAAGTGTCTCTCTCGTTGAGATATGAGTTCCCCTTTTCAGAGGCCTGCAGGGGTTGCAGAATCTGGCCACAACCTGTCTTAGTGCCTGGTTGTCACCCAGGGCCCTCAGTGGAAGTGGGTTCCTTCAGGTTGTTGTGGAAAAGTCACTCAGGACTTCTGCTGTGAACTCTTGCCTTCTCTTTGCCTCTAGTACTACCTTGATATGATGTATTGACTTAACATAAGATTTTGGCTGTCTGGAGGATTGTAAAACTTGTGTGCTTATTTTCACAGTATCCTGCCAATGATAATTGGCAGAACAGGATGATGGAAGAAAAGTAAGAGTCAAAAGTGTACCTACAATGAGTTTGAGAACAGCAGATAAGTTTCACATGAAGAGAAGCTGTGTGGGCTGGAGATCCTTGAAAGACAGAAGAGAGATTTTAAACAATATCCAAAAGACCCATCATATTTCCTGTTTGATAGAAGATACACCACAAGCCAGAGAAAACTGGATTTAAAAAGCAATAGAACAAGCCTTCACATGCCCCACAAAATCCCATCTCAGGACAGGTTAGAAGATGGGAAATCATAACCTACCAGAAAAATGGTGTGACCAACATATCCCAAGGCAATGCTCACATACCAAAAAAAGAGAAGCCTTTACTGGGTTCACGTATTGACAACTGCAGTAAGGAGAGGCTCAGAGGAGGCTGTGTCAGAAAGCAGCACTTTTCTGCATTGCCTCTTCAATGTGCACATAGGTAGTTCACGTTGGAACGAAAAGAGGATGGCTGTCTGCCTGTAACAATAAATGGTAGGAAAAGGCCTCTTATCTATTAGCATTTAGTCTACAAATCGATTTATGCTTTATTCCTACAATGACTTATAAAAATATTTTTTAAATATATGGTGGGAATTGTCATGAGGCAGCAGAAAGAAAAGCAACAGAATACTTTATATTTTTAATATTTAACTCAAAATTAGTCCCACAAGCATGACTGTGTTTTCTCAGTTCAACCTAGGAAGATTATTTGTGAATGTGTAGATTCCAAATATAGTAATAAGTATAGTTGTGCCTGCACAAATGAATACACTGCATAACAGTACCCAAAACATGACTCCTATTTCACAACCCAGTAGCCTGGGATTGGCAGCAATGATTTTATTTATCATCACTTTGAAATTGAGGCTTGAAGAGTGAAATTTATATTTTCTTAATTAGGTCCCATAAGAACAGCAAGTATTCAGACTCTCTTTTAAGCATTGCTCCTTTAAGCTCTAATCAGTAAGCTCTGGTTCATTTTATTGGATTTTAAGGCAACTTCAAAAATCTTTTGGATGAAAAGGGTATATTGAAAGCATCGAGACAAATCCAGACAGGAAAGCTACTGTGTTATATCTCCTTCAGTCGTAAGAGCTATGAGAAAATGGGATGAAAAGACATCTTTGCTGCTATTAAAACCTTTGGGGAAAGAAGCTACTGGAAAAAATAAGCCTTTGAGAAACATATGAACTAAAGTGGTGACTCAGAGGAATAACTAATGTCAGTTTTCTCATCTCCTTGCAACTCAAATCAGAGGTCCTGAGTGGCTAAACTGGGTTGGCTACTTAGTGGGTATAAGACGGGCATATTCTTTTAGCCTAAGGACAATTTGCAGAACATCTGCACAACCTTTTCATGACTGCTGCGGCAACTTTTTTGTTTTGATACTTGTGAATTTAACAATACATAGAATTCTTCTACATTTACATGATCTGATCAGACCATTGTTTCGGTAAATTATGCCACCAGCAGCATGTATGTTTTATTTCACCATGAAGACAAAATGATAACGAATACATTTAAGAAATAAGCTATGCACGAAAAAGTTATCACATCTTTAGTAATGTTGATAATAATGTTATTTGAATAGTAAATGACTGTGATAAGAACCCACAACTGTTACCCAAACAAGTTGCCCAATATTTAACTGAACATATGTGAATGAAGCTTTATGGTAAGAAACACGTTTCTTAAAGTATACTTAATGTATATTATTGCTGAAGATAAAATACTGACACTTTTCATCTGCAATGTAATTTCTTCTGGAAAAGCAATCCTATCATCTCTATTCAACATCTAATATTTTTCATTCATGTAAATTCTCAAAGGTGGAAACCTCAAAAAAAAAAAAACAAACCAAACCAAAACAAAAAAACACTGCTTACATTACCATATGTTCAAACCAGGTTATTATTGGGAAACTTTTCTGATCTTATGTACAGCATTGTGGCTATAATAAAAAAGCATGTCTTTAAACTTTATACACTGTCCAACAGTGGATACTTTCTGACCTACAACTTTCTGACCAGTCTTTCATGATTTGTTCATGTATTATTCTTTGAAACATTGACTTATGTAACATATAAAATAAACTAGAATAAGAACTTCCGCTAAAAAATCAAATATTCGAATGTCATATTTACTATTTCAAGTTGTACTCAGCTGAATCTCATCTGTCTCTACATATACACAGGTGTATATATATAGATGCATGCACATACATCTATGCATATTCTGACTCATCTTTGAATTCTAAATTATCTCTTTCTTTGTACAACTACAGGCCAGGCAGCCTCACCTCCATCCCTAGAAAGGTGATGGAACAGCTCATCCTGGAGGTCATCTCCAAGAACGTGGAGGATAAGAAGGTCATCAGAAATAGTCAGCATCAATTCACCAAGGGGAAGTCATGTTTGACCAATCTGCTATCCTTCTATGATGAGATGACTAGTTGGGTAGATGAGGGGAGAGAGGTGTGTGTGGTCTACCTTGACTTCAGCAAGGCTTTTGACACTGTCTCCCATAACATACTCATAGAAAAGCTCAGGAATTGCAGCCCAGATGAGTGGATGGTGAGGTGGATTGGCAATTGACTGGATGACAGAGCTCAGAGGGTTGTGCTTAGTGATGCAGAATCTAGCTGGAGGCCTGTAGCTAGCGGTGTCCCCCAGAGGTCAGTACTGGGTCCAGTGTTCAACTTATTCATCAACAACCTGGACAACAGAGTGGAGTGCACCTTCAGCAAGTTTGCTGATGACACAAAGCTGGGAGGAGTGGGTGATACCCCAGAGGGCTGTGCTGCCATTCAGAGGGACCTCAACAGGCTGGAGGGTAGGACTGAGAGGAACCTCGTGAAGTTCAGCAAGGGCAAGTGCAAGGTCCTGCACCTAGGGAGGAATAACCCCAAGCACCAGTACAGGTAGGGGGGTGACCTGCTGGAGTGCAGCTCTGCAGAGAGGGACCTGGGAGTCCTAGTGGACAGCAGGCTGACCATGAGTCAGCAATGGGCCCTTGTGGCCAAGAAGGCCAACGGTGTCCTGGAGCACATTCGGAAGAGCATTGCCAGCAGGTCATGAGAGATGTTCTCTCTACTCAGCCTCTACTCAGCCCTGGTGAGGCCACACCTGGAGTATTGTGTCCAGTTCTGGGATCCCCAGTAAAAGAGGGATGTAGAACTACTGGAGCAAGTCCAGAGGAGGGCTACTAAGATGATTACAGGACTGGAGCACCTGTTGTATGAGGACAGACTGAGAACTGGGCCGGTTCAGCCTGGAAAAGAGAAGACTGAGGGGAGACATAATTATTGTATATGAATATCTGAGGGGAGGGTGTTGAGAGAATGGAGCCGGTCTCTTTTCAGTTGTGCCCAGAGACAGGATAAGAGCAAAAGGACGCAAGCTGAAGCCCAGGTGGCTCTGGTTGAATATGAAGGGGCACTTCTTTACTGTGAGGGTGACAGAGCACTGGCACAGGTTGCCCAGAGAGGTTGTGGAGTATCCTTCTCTGGAGATATTCAAAACTTGCCCGGATGCCATCCTGTGCAATGTGCTCTGGGTGATTCTGTTTGGCAGGGGGGTTGAACTAGATGATCTTCAGAGGTCCCTTCCAACCCCAGCCATTCTGTGATTCTGTGATATATATGCATATGTATGTATATATTCATAGATTCATATACATATGCTCAAGATCACAAGATCTTTTTTTCACATTCCCTGTCATCTAAGCCCAAACACACTCATTTCTAAGTAGAGTTTCCAAAGGAATCAAACCATAATTGCAAAGGCTTTCTGTAGGAAACAGGGCCTGAGATATGTAGCTATAATTTATCCTTCTGCCTTAAATGGAAATTTTGAGAGAGAAAATATACATTTCAAATAAAGTAACAAATCATTGATGTTATTTCTGATGAAGGGCAGTACATTTATTGAACAACTAAACTTAATACTGAAGACAAAGTAACAAGAACTGGCACAGTCTGCTACAGGAACTGTAAAAATTTGAGCCCATTTAATTGGGATGAACTACGGTGTAGTGCAATAATTTTCTGGTCTTTTAGTGTGTCAGCAGACAAGACTTGCATTGAAGTTCTCTGGTATTTCCATAGCAAGAAAATAATCCTGGATTATAGAGTTAATGTTTAGAGAAACTAAAGTGAAGTTCCCAGGAGAACCGTTGAACGTTTGCAACCATGTCATTGAGAACAGGCTTCTCATGCTGTGCGGTCTTGTTGTCTGGGCTTCCTGTATTGTACAATAAGCTATTGGAGAGTGATTTCTCTGGCTTGGTCAGTTTGGAGGAGTTCATGGCCTCTTGATTAGACAAGTTTCTCCAAATCTTGAGGCAAGAGGGCACTTCTACTACAGACTTGAGACGTCAACTACTTTTGAAACTCATAATGAGCAATGTGATATGTTTGCAGACCGTTTTATTACATTTTTTCCAAGAACTGCATTGGGCCATTTTGAAATGTAGCTGAAGAAAAAACACAGTCTAGTACTATATTATGGCTCTTCCAGGGTACTCATGGACTTCACTTGAAATAAGAAGCCAAAACAGTGGTCTGTAGATGATGATTGGCAGAAGATATGTTGCCAGGGAAAACCCTTGATGTTACATATGTTTTTGTAATTAAAATGAAGAAAACCAGAGGCTCATGGAGAAGAGAGACTATTTGCAGTGAGTAACTTGAGCAGTATGATTGCTTCTGGTGCTTGTAAAATTTGGGATCTGCTGTGACAATGGGAACAGGTTTGAAGTACAGCAATTTCTTCTGTAAAAGTTAAGCTTATCTTTCCATATTTTTATTAGATCAATTAGTTTACACTTGACACTACAGAAGTTTGTAGGAAGTTTAACCTTTACTGGGAACAGGAGAAGAACTCTTAAAGTTCATAGCTCTGAAGGAAAAGAGGAATTAGGAGACAAAGAAATATAGGTGCTTACCAGTCAAGTTTGAAACTCCCAGAATTTGTGATTACAAGCAGTTAAGGAGAAATCCACATAGTCTTATTATTTTATACCAAAAAGTGATTGATTAGAGGACCTGAAGAAATACCTACATGATACACCCTTTGGACAACTGATGGAAAGAGATGGAAAATGTGGTTCTTCTGTGTTATGTCTGCAAAGCTAGTGAGGTAGCTACTATTTAACATTAAGAAATATATCCAGCAGGTGCAATTTATTTGTCATTCAAAGCAAAGGAAGTAGGAGAAAGTCTAGACATTACACTTCCTGACAGTTGAAGTGTTGTACTATTAGCGATGTCTAAATAAATAATAGATATTGTGGAAATGATACTGAGTGACTATCGAAAACATTTCAAACTGAGGTAACTGAGGAAAAAAAAAAAGAAAACATTACAGAAATAATAAATAGGATAAGAAGCAACTCAAGGTAGTTTGCTAAAAATACACACAGAGTCACTACCTACTTGATGGCAAACATTTTTGTGCTCACAGCAACTTTGTTTAGGGAATATGCTATACACTTAAACATTCCTTCTTTTTACCAGATGGATGCTTACTTGGGAAATGAAAAGTTTTCTTCTGAGCTTTCACTTAAGATGTATGTGTATACATAAACTCTGTGCCAATGTCAAACTTCTAACAAACTGAAATCCATTTTCCAGCAAGTCTATTATGCAAAATTAATTGCACTGGTTAATGTTGTATTCCACATAGTCCTGATAAATTTAACTGTCATTCCATAACCACTCCCCTCATTGTAATTGGCATGGTATTTTGCTATGAAGAGAGGGAATTTTAGGGAGGCTTTACTTCCCCTTGAGATGAACACTGATTTTCATCTTTAATACTATAGATATTTGCTACTTAAGTCCAGCCTGCAGTCAAAAGCAATACAACAATCTCCCTGCAGACAGTGCTTAGAGTAACATAATGAGATGAATGAGGATCTCAGTTGGCGGAGAAACCAAATTGCAACCCCAGTCTGGGAACGAAGGTGGAGGTCATTGGTGGGGCAACTTGATTACTGTGGCATAACTACAATAGTCAGGAATAAATCAATCTATTTCATTTCTAGTGATGGCAAGACCTCAATCTTTGTACCTACAAGCAAACTGATATATAAAATTAAGTTGAGAGTAGGGGTGGAAAAAGCAAATATATTGTTAGAAGGCAGTTGCATATATAAATGTTTCACAGATAGTATCTAATTAAGTGATTCAGGAAATTTGCTTTGCAAATTCAACCAGGAAATGTCCTACTTTGGGTATGAGTCTGCATTCAGCAACAACAGTGTGTCTGTTATGAAATGTATTGCATTAAAACACACTTATCCCTGTTTTAGTAGGATAGAATAAACTTCATAAGAGGGTATCGTCCCTAAGGAGGTGTTTGGTTAGCAACTGAAAAACCCTACTGACACTTAACTATCTTAAGTCAACCTTGAAAATCGGGGAAAAGCATACTAATTATGCCTTCACTTATATTTCTGCATCTGTTTGTCTGCTCAAATCAATGCTGTCTTAAAACCCAGTGATGTAAATTGACATGTTTAGAAAAAAAAAATCAATCAGAACAGAACCTAACATAGTATTTTTTCTTTAATGATAATGGCAAAAGATCGATCTTCAAGTTTAAATTGCCCAATTATTGGTTTATTACACCAGTCATCACCATGACTCTGTGAAGACGGCACTACGAGAAACAGGGTGGTAAATGAAAATGTATCCATTAAAGTATATTTCACTCTAGAACTAAAAGTGATCATCATTCATTATTAGTAGCCAGCCCCTGGAAGAACAGCTCTCAGGCTGCCGTTCCCAAAGAGTACTTTTCTGTGTTGGTGGAGCAATTGATGTGCTGTGCTGGTGGGACTTGTCTCACCACTTCCAGAATTCACAGAAAAACATGGAGATCCTGAAGGGCCCATTTTTTAAGTGTGTGAGGGCCTGAAGTGAAATAGGTAGAGAACCAGTGCCCCCTCCTATTGTAGGAGCTGCAGCCAGAGGCTGGGAAAAGAGCATTTAAGGAAGTGAGACAAAAAGGAAATTGGAAAAAAAGGGAGAGAAAGAGAGAGGGGGAGGGAGGGAGACACCTGGGGATGAAGACAGAAGAAGTTTTAGGGTATGGGAATTTGATAAAGGTCTGTGCAACAAAAGGGGAAGAGAACAACAAAAATATCAAAAAGGAAAGAAAAAAAAGAAAAAGAAACCTGTAGTTTTTAATGAAACTATAGAGAAACAGAGTGTGAGATGCAAAATAAGAGCAATAATAAATGAAACAAATAAAAAATAGACTTTCTGGAATTTAAACTTCTGTGCTACCTTAATTATATAGCTATCCTTAATTTTGCTGAATTTATTTTGCAAAAATGAATTTATTAGTATTAGTTTATTTCTGCTGTTAAGTATGAAATCCAGACAGAAGCAAATTGCCCACAAAGAAGTGAAGGAGGAGGAATAAAATAATTATTTATGACCTCACAATATCACCTCACAATATCACCTATCATTGATAGGAGAAAGAAAGAAGAAACAAGAAAACCTCTGACTTGTATCTTGTATTGGGAATAAGCAGGAGAAATTCCCAGTGGGAGCAACGGCCCACTTCAGCTTCAGATGAGGTCCATATTGGTCATATATCATAACCTACTACTCCTCATAATTTATGTTAAGACAAATTCCTTGTTAGTACTTGAAGACAGTATTGCCCTCAAGACTCAACACCGGGCTTTTTCCAATCCACTGATAAAGTGTGCCCTGAAAACATATACATATAGCCTCCTGGATGTCTCTCAAATCTCCAGCTTAGGTCATCATTTTTACAAGGCTGACTTTAAAACATAAATTTTCCCACACACTGTTATACCACATTTTTAGAGCAGTTTTCATCTTGGCAACTCTGAAAATGAAAAGTAGGGATCATCATTCATGTATGTAAAATCTGGACTATGGCTTTTACACTCAGAGTTTTTGTTTGATTTTCTTACTGTCCCAACAAATGTCTTTTTGTTATTATGGATATCAATCCTTGTTTGCCTTGCACTTTGTAATTATTCACTCACCATGCTATGTATCTGACATCTCCTGGTGAATTTGGCAATATACTTGAATGGTCCATTTATTTTAAATTGAGGACCAGAGATATGAAGATATTATTACATTAGTATTATTCATGACTCACCAACAGTGCAAACAGATCCAGGTAGACCTCAAGTAACACAATTATTTGTTGTTGTAATTGTTCCAGGGATGGCATCATGAAAGAGCTTGCTAAATGTCATCACTCACTGGAACAGGGCTGCTGACCTCTCTGGACCACTTACCTGAATAATGATTTAAGTTTGCAGGTTTTTTAGAAAAAAAAAAAAAAACACAACAAAAACGTTGAACTTTGGACACTTTTTATTAACATTGTACTGGGAAAGAATAAAAAATTTCAGAATAACCTGAAATATTTCTACTCTCTCCCTACCTCCATATTCTCTCATTTTTCTTTATAAGGCAGAGTGTTCAGTTTCCTTGAGACTAGTCTCTTTAGAATTGTAGCATATTTCTTGAAAAAAAAAAAAAAGGCTACCTTAAGGAATAGTAATTTGTCTACGGCATTTCAGCAAATGTGGCAGTTTTCTTCTGTGTCGCCAGTTTATTTTAGCTTTGGGAATACAACAATAAACCAATAGGTTTCTGAAGCATCAGTGGATAAGAGCCCATCAAAAATAAATAAATAAATATTTAAAAAAAATTAAATTCCATGTGTAAGCAGGGAATCAATCAGTGCTGCTATAGTCAGATTTTCCTCATGGTTAAAGAAAGCATGTCAGAGTGCTACAGACCCAGAAGTTAAGCGTGCTAAAGGCAAAATCCAAGATCAGTGTGAATGTTTCTATGGGAATGTAACACATGCTATGAAGAAAGCTTTCCTTAGCAGTTTAATTAAAGGGATTAACTCTCAGAAAAAACACAAAAAACAAAAAAAAAAAACACAGTTACATACATGGCACCATCATGTTAATGAATGCTACAGTCCATTTCCTTGCGCTTGTTGTTTTGCTGAATGGTGGTGGATGCAAAGTGAGCTATAATCACCTGTGAACAACTCCCTATCCTGCAGTAGTTTCACAGACCCTCTGGACTCATCCTATCTCTGAACTGAGACATACCAGCTTGTAGCCCTATATAATGTAAGACAGGATGGAAAGCTTTTCACTAGTTTGTTCCTCACTTTAATTGTCATGGTTGCTAGTCTGAATTAGTTTATTTGTAGGAAGGTATTTGCCTTTCTGGAGGTCTTTTGCTTGAGTCTAAAATGCAGACAGTGACATTCAGGTGCCTAAAGGTAGGCTTCTGTTACCATCCAAGGTGATCTGCTGCATGACCTGGGATGTTGCCTACATGTGTCTGACCTATCTTCCTCCTCCTTCTTCACTTGTCTGACATGCAGTCTCAAGAGTGGCCCAAAGCCTCTTTCAGAAAACGTTGTGCAGGTGACTTCTAAGTGGAACTAATAAATACACAAAAATTCATGAGCTGCACTAGCCAATGGCTTTTTGTTCTCCCTTCCATCTATGTGTTGTCTAATTAATCTGCAATCTGTTAGTACTGTAAACATGATGATGATAATTATTAACAATTGTGTGCTGGCTTTCTTTGTGGAGCAATATCCAGACGTGCTGTCTCAACGCCTTGAATTAGTAACAGCTTCTCAAAAAGAATGGTATTTTAATTGTGTGACTTCAGTAGAGCTGTCGAATGTGGAAACAGCTTCCACTGGCTTCTCTTAACTTGCTTTAATCTTACTTTTTCTTGAGGCCCTTAGGAATAAACAAAAAGGACATATTATTGACTTCATTGGGAAATGTTACCATTATTTTCAATGAGAATTTTTAAAAGTGAGGAATAGGTTTTTCTTCTGCCCCATACTGCAAGGTCAATTTCCAAGGCTTTGTGTGAAGGACTGAGTACTTGCAGTGTGCTGTGGGTGGGCCAGCCTTTGCACCTGGACAGTGAAGTACAGAATGCCATGAGTTCTACTTCTGATTCATCTCAGGGTATGACTAGACCCAGAAACCTCTTGTATCAAGCTATTCATCCTGCTGCTCAGGGAACCAGATTTTTCCTCTGTGAAAAAAATTATCTCACACTGTTTTACTCCAATGTTTCCAAATCCTCCCACCAAAAACAAAACCAAAAACAATAACTATGGTGATCTCTGAAAAAGAAGCTACCCATTATTTTTTATGGTCATGATGTAATATCCAGGGCCAGGTTATAAGTCACTTTTCTTGTTTGGCCACTGACATCATGTTCAAACTGGGTTTAAATTGCTACATGGACTGGTAATGCTTATATATCATGGAAGGTTACAAGGAACCTGGCCCAATCTGCTTTACGTGCAAAACAAACAGTAATAAAGCTGAAATTGATTTTTATGTCTTGAAATCAAATAGGAATTCCTAAGCTTTACTCACGTGGATAATTATTAAGCATGTGCACCGTCCCATTGAAATCAATGGGATGGTTTAGCTGAGGAAACATTCACAGGAACAGGCCTGTGCTTTTCATTTTGAATTTCTCTTGGGAGTAAAATACAAGAAAACAAACAAAGAACCCCATGAAAAACACATTAATTCTTTTTTTTTTTTTTTTTTTTTTTTCCCCCCACACAATACTGCTGCAAATGCCTTGCATTAGCTTGGTGAACAGCTTGATGCTTCCATAACAACTGTATAATAACTTTACAAGTAAGTGCATCTAAAACTGGTGTGTTACATACACAAAGAGGCAATAATTAATAGTTGTTAGTTCTTACTTTTTTTTTCTATTTCTTTTCTTCAAAATCTCTTCATTTACTTTCTTTTGAACCACCTTCAACAACTCCATTGGGCAATAAATACCAGGAAAAATACAGTCAAGAATCATTCTGTGTTGAGAAAATTACCCATGTAAATACAGTAAGAATTACTAGATGCAAGATAAAACCATCCTATGGTACTGTATTTTGATCCTTTAAACAGCAGAGATTAGAAGGTAACATGCTGTACCATCTGGTAAATACTGCTTGATGTCTTGGATTTAGCATTTTGACCCACTGTGATCTTGTCTTGCAAAGTGTGAACGGTTGGTCCCAAAAGCCTCTCTCCATCTCCAAGGTATAAAGATGAATCATAGCAAAATGGTATATTCACTATTGGTAGCGGACCATTTGTTTACTAATAGGGTGTACATCCAGCCATGTTCCTACCTGATTTGTGCTGATGTCTGTATGGGAAAAATCACAAGCTTGAAGGGTCAGCTCCCCAGCTCCTGCATGGACATTCTCCATGCTATTGCACTGGATCACAACCCACTCAGCTTGAAGTTTCTCAGGTTTCCCACTACTTGTGTACCACTTTTCTTTTTCTATGTTTTTTAGTACATTTCCTGGGTTCAGGCTAGTTTTTGGTTACTTCTTCAAGAAAATGAAATTCTGGACTATGTGTGTTCCCTGCCCTAGGCCATACACAGCCTTATCCCATTCCCATCTGATGGTTTAATGTTATCTTCAACTAATGGGCACTCTAAGTCCATTGGGTGTATCTTCAGGGGCATTTGAAATCTGGAGTCAATAACAAACACACACAACCTGTAGGAAGGAAGAATGAATTTGCTGGTAATGATATTTAAAGCCAGCTAGCATTCCCAGGTTTCAGTTAACCCCCTGGCTTGTCTGGCCCAAATTATGAAGGTTAGCCCTCTATTCTCCCCAGTCACTCAGCAAGCAGAAGAGTCCAATCCCCTGCAGCAGCCTTTCCAAAGCAACAACTTCCTTATGTCAGCCAGAATTCATAA
The DNA here is from genome assembly GCF_013377495.2 of Cygnus atratus. Classification (NCBI taxonomy): domain Eukaryota; kingdom Metazoa; phylum Chordata; class Aves; order Anseriformes; family Anatidae; genus Cygnus; species Cygnus atratus. The sequence continues at coordinate 143,461,859 of NC_066362.1, read as the reverse complement.
ATTGCATGTACTTGGATTACTCTGATCATCACATTTTGTGCCCCTTTAGGCTGATATCCTCAAGGGAGATCCCTATGGATACCAGCCTTTTCTGTCATGCCTTCGACAGCAGAATGTGGACTCCAGCACAGGAGATGGCTGTCTTTGCCAGAGCACTCTTGTGAGGCACGAAAGGCAGCATAGACATAACCAGACCACATCTACTACTGCTGGCTGGCTTTTTCTGCTTTCCTGTGCTGCTGCTTATCCTGAAGCGAAATTCTGCCCTGTCTTTCCTCAGTGGGCTTACTGTTTGTGAAAAACGTTAAGCAGAAGTTTTGCATTCAGGAATTTAAATTTGGCTTTCTTACATGCCTCGCATTAAGCCTTGCTGCACCTCTGGAAGTGCTGAGCACCCAGGAGATTAAGTCATATTCTTGTTATGCCCTGCTAGCAAAAAAGGGCATTATTGCTTCTTCAAAACTGTGGGCTTAAAGAGAGAAAGAGAAGGAAAAGATCAACCATAAATTATATTTAAAATTTGCAACATATTCAATTATGTTGCCAGGGATTTGTCATTGTTTTCTAAATGGTCTTATTATCTGATATTTCTATGCTTTTTATTCCTCTGTGGACTCATGTCTGAAAAAAAAAGCCCAACCTTACACATGAATTCTTTGAGTAGAAATATAAACCCACAGTTAAGTGCATAGCAACATGGTGAATTTAAACCCAATCTTTACAAAAACGCCTAGAGCATGCACAGGCAGTGTTGGGGGAATTAGCTGAAAACAAAAAGAACAAACTGATTTAGCAGTGTTTTGTTCCTCTGTTACATTTTTCTCAGATACATAGACGCTCAGTTGCTGTAAACTGGACAAATTCCATTTTTACCATTTTTAGCTAAAGATCTACTCCAAATATTTTGACTGCTGTGTATATTCTCTTCACACAAGGAGTAACTCTGTTCTATTTTACCTAGGACTGAGTAAGTTATAAAGGAGGACACTTCCTACGATGCCTTATTTGTGTAGTTCAGATAATCTCAAATATTCTCAGTTTAAAAATCTGAGAGAGCTTTTTAGACACCAAGTAGAATGTATTTAGATTTGTACTTATTCAGAGTACAAAACCCCCTCAAGTACTAAATGCTTAATATATATTTTATAGAATAAAAAATGTTAAAGCGTAGGATTTTCTAAGCTGAGTAAACTTTTATCAGCTGTTTCTGTGCTTTTGGCTTTATTTCTTCTCATCCCTTCCCCTCAGGGAGACAATAAAAATAGCTAATGTTCATTTTCTTCCCCAGTTCCTGCTTCCACTACTTCTGTTCAACTTTTATCTGGCAATCCAGCTTCCACGGTACTCAGACTATGATTTTGATACCTATTAGCTCTATTTCTGGAGGCCGCTGATCATACTCTCTTCCTTGCTGTAGGTCTCATCACACAGCCCTGTGCAACCACTGCATGTGTCCTGGCTAAAAATACAAGGCACGTTTCAAAGACAAAGGCAACTCTTTATTGGGACAACTATTTGCCCAGGCACAGCAAAATACAATTACCACGTTAGTGGAATTGGGACTGACTCCCTTAACTACACCTCACTTCATCCTTGTATTTTTCCCCTAAGCTCCTTGCAGCATATTTCAGTGTTATGGGACAGATGCAACACAGGGGCTCAGTTATGGCCCAGAAAGGTTTGGTTTGCTTGAGAAAGAAATGGTTAGTCGTTTAACAATAGCAGACACCAGTCTGCAATGTTGTGCACTGCAAGGAAGTCAGCTTGGGATGCAGAGTTAATTGTAGCTAGTTTATTTGTACTTTGCCTAGCAAAGAGTTGTCTCTGTTTTTCATCCACCAGTTTTTCAGCTGCATCATGTTCACTTTGGCTGTGTGCATACTTCTGTACCTGGGAGTGCAACTGAGCTCCTGTGCAAAGGTGCAAACATCCCAACACCACTATGGACAAGACTCCCCTTCCTCCTTGCCCTTTCTGTATAAAGGAGGGCTGAGAACATGGACAGAAGCTGCAACTTTACCCTAGAGGTAGATAATATCTGCCTCCAACCACAGCCACTATGTGAACAGGTCAAGTACCCTTCTCCTCCACTCACCACTTGTCCTCTCCTCTGTAAAACTGAGACTTCCTTGGTCTGCTCACCTTCACTTGAGAGATATGGTAGGCATTGCTCTGTGCTTAATCCATGTCTTTGTGTTCTTTTCATATGAGTTTAGGCTCAGATTCATAATTCTCTCCCTTTTCCCCAGTTTCTGTTTGTCAGTCCCATATCTGACAAGAACTATGATAATCGGTGGCACTTCATATGAAAGGGACAACAGTGAAATCTTGTTTTTACCTTTCTCTAGGAAACAAACAAGAATAACACCTAAATCCTGAAGGTTGTTGATTTGTTTTTCTCTAGCACTTTTCTCCCTGATAATCTAAGGGAACAGCCCTGGGACATTTTAAATCTGGGTTGTTGTAGAGATGCCCCATTTCCTGTGGGGGAAGCTCACTGTTTATTGCTAATTAAACTTTCTGTAGGTCAATGTTTAATGTGAAAACAATCTTAAAGGCACTTGCGACTGCAGAATATTACAATGCACTTCACTATCCTAAAGGTATGCTCAGGTATAATTTTATGACAGGTTCAACTTGGGCTAATATTTCCCTGCTGCAGAGAAAGAGAGTGTTTGCATCCCTTCCCACCCTCTGCTCCCCACTTCCCTGGTCCAGCTCCCAGCTGCTGGCTCTGACACTCTTTACTTGGAGTAAACCCATTCTGATCACCAACTTGGATAGCCACCATCCACTTTATGTTCTGGGCTAATTTTCTGCCATTTAGAGCTGAATACCTTGATGTGCAATCAGATGAGACCCAGCTCTGGCTCAAGATGTGCTACAGAAGTTATAGCAGGGGCAAAGAGGCAGGAGGGGTGACCAGACTATCCCTTTCAGCAGCAGAAGGTTGGTAATTCATCTCATGCTGTACCATGAAACCATGCACTATTAGGCACATACCAGGCACTTTAGCAATAGCCCCACAGTTACGGCACTCAGTCTGGAAGAGATCAGCAGAACCACACAATTCAGTACTTCCAAAGCAAACAGTAAAACACATGTTTGCAACTTTCTTTTCCTGTTACGCTTATATGACTTTTCCAACAAACACAGCATGAACACCCATACGTGCCTGTTAGCCACCTCCACATCCATCCGGAGTCAGGAGAGGGGAACAATCTCCTTTAGGAATTACAGCTGTAACAGTTCAATGGGGCCAGAGGGAAAATCTAAATAGACCTGCAACCAGATCAGTTATCCCAGGTGCTGGCACAAGTGCAGTAATGGATGGGAACGAAATTCACCTGTATGTTCAAAAATGCAAGGAGGCGTAAAGCAAGCCATGCTGTGTGGTGGCATCCTTCGAGTCCAAAGTACAGGGATAAAAAAATTGTTGGACAAACACTGAAATCATCAGCTGACCACTTCTACACCTGCCTCACTTATTTGTGCTGCTTTTCTTCATGCCTCACAGAGGTTTTGCTAGCTATCACTTCTCTAAGACCACTGTACTCCTAGTGTTAGTCTAGTACTTGCTTTCCTATCATCCTTCTTTTGCTCTTCTCAGATATTTTAATCTGTTCACACAACAGAAATTACCGTGAATACTGCTCTTCTACCTCCTCAGATTAAATATGTAGTGAAGGCCATTAAAACTTTCCAAATACAAACACATAAGTGGAAGACCACCTTAAGGTTTGAGTTCTGTAACTGGTAAGCTACATTCTCTGGGTTGTTGTACACGATCTGAGAGCCTCTCAGCATCAGTCTTTGGTCTGCTACATCAGGCAATTTAAGGACAAAAGCTCATTGCAACAGGACTATGAGTTAAACAGATCTTCTGGATGGATCTGCCTTAAATTTTTCTTACCATGAAAACCTCAAAAGGAAAAAACAAACAAACAAACAAAAATCCACAAACAAACAAAAACCCCACAGAATATCTTTTCAACTCAATATCTTTTATTGAAGTAAATCTAGATTAATGTGTGGGTTTTCTTTTAAACAGAGAAAAAAATATATACAAAGGCTTTATAAACAGATTTCTGCCTGCCCAGTTCCTCCTTGCAGGAAGGGTCTATGCTTTCAAGATTGCTTTTCAATCACATCAGCGTTTTGAGGGGTTGCAGCAAATTCAATAGAGTTTCTTCAGGCGTGTAGAAAGTTTTCCTGTTCATCACCACCAATGACTTTGTTCTGTGTTTCCCTTAGAAGTCTCCCAGCTTCTCTGCTGTGCTGCAGTCTCCTTTCTTTCAGAACTCTGCTCTCTGCTTTCTCCTCAAACCTCCCCACCTTAAGTTGTAACCTTTAAATGTATTTTCTGCCCTGAGCAGGCTGAGGAGCCTCCCTCTGGAAACAGCCTCCTCTCCTGGAAACCTGTACCTCACCCATTTACTCCCTTTGACAAAGAGCACACAATAAAAAAAATAAAATAAAATAAAATAAAATAAAATAAATCAGAAACTCTTCACCCCCATACAGTTTAAAAGGCAGAAATATCTCCTGGATTACAAACCCTTATATAATTATAATTACTTAAGAAGCATTATTGTGAACTATGTTTCTTTTCAGGTGGCACAAACAGTGTGTTAGTACTTATGCACAATTCAAAAAATTGTCATTTGTAATCAACTTCTGTGCAGAATAATGCCAGTGGCACAAAGGATGACCTGGAAACCTTGAGAATGATACAGCTCGACCTTGAGGATTAGATTCTGTAGTGACACTGCAGAAGTTCCAGCTGATGGCATATGAACTTAAAAAAGCCATAAATTTCATACTTACAGGTACAAAAGCTCAGTGTGTCAAGCAAAAGCTCAGTGAGTCAGACAGCATTTGCACCTCTTCTGCTTTTCTGCTTTTGTGCTTTTGTGCTTGTTTTGACTTTTGTTTGTTTGTTTGTTTGTCTTTCGCATGCTATCCTAGATTTGACAGTGTTAGCTTGATTCATTTTGTGATGCAGACCACAGTTGGCATGGGTGCAAATCAGTAGTAACTACATTGAAATTAGGTTTACCTGGATGTAAATGAGAACAGAATACAGGCCTTATCATATAAATTCCCCATCTCCCTTCCATAAACCACCCTTAATCAATGGGATAAAATCTTGCATTTGTGATGTTAACACATATACGCTTACTTTTGGCAAAGTCTAACGCAAAAATTACTCTCTAAAAGACAGGCTGTGTTCGTATCTTTGCAATGTAAGATGATTATAGTTCTGTGAGAAAGGAGTGAAAAGGGATGGTTCTGTTTGCAGAAATCAGTTTTATCTAAGCCATCACCAGGAAGAGTGAAATGCTTTCATTATGACAGTATGTCTGTGGTGTCTCTTGCAGGGCAGAGGTTGTCTGCATGAACTCGTTATGTATTTCCATATTTTCATTGTAAAAGAAGTACTGATTGTCCTGGGTTAGTAACAGTGAAGCTGGAATAATTCTGACATCATTAAAAAAAGGGAACTGATACATACTCTCTTAATGTAACCTCTCTGGACAATCACTCGTACATGGAGAATGTCAGGAGGAAGTTGAAAAGGCAGGGGGAAAACATCATTAGGATGTGTTAGCACCAGTTGGTGCACACTCCTCGCTGGCTGCCAATGTATCAAATACCATATTAGACATGTCTTCTTGTTTTCAGTCAATAAGCAAGACACCAGATTTTAAAACCCTTAGCTGATAATGACAGAGAATAACATCCACACAACAAATACAAAAAATATACATCACCCACACCCTATAGTGTATTAAATGCCCATTTCAGTTCAGAGGTGTATTTAAACCAAAAATTTTCACATTACATGGAAAAAAGAAAGCTGTTTCTTTAAGAACTTGCTTCTACCAGAGGTCAATAGCTTTACCATTATACATTAAAAGTTAAGTACAGTTATTGACAGGCAAACCACAGAAATTTGTTTATGTCAATGAAGAACAGCAAATAGATACATGTATCAGGAGAAGAGCCCTAGAGGAAAAGTTCCTCGTGCAGTGAAATTAGATTCACAGGTCACAGATGATTTGTTAGTTCTTTCCAAGTTGCAGAGCAGTAATTTATGGGAGAGCTCTCTCATGGCCTCTTTACCTGCACTACAAAAAGGAATATTTTTTTTAAAGTGTAAGTTGCATGTCCTCACAAACGACAACCCATGGACCTGAATGAATTAATATAATCCCCTAAGAATGGAGCCCTCCTATCATTCTAAAGGTAATAGGCACTTCTTTAAATCCTTTTTTTCTTCTCTGGGAAACCTTCCCTTAGAATCCCAAACGGAGGAGTAGCCGGAGGGCTGGAAATTTTGTTTTTTAATGCAAAAATATGTCAAATAACACCTGTTCAGGTTGCCCTCTTGATATAAACAGATTTCCACTACAAATTTGAAATTTGTAGGAAAAATCCTTTTTTTTTTTTCTTTTTTTTTTTTTCACAAAACAAAATAACTTCAGCTAGTGTAGGTTGCAAGGCAGGGATTCTCTACCTACAGCAGATACCTGCAGCTCTTCCTCAAGCCATATTCTATATGGCTGTGGTAGTACAAAGTCAGCTACAAGAGTGTTGTGAGGGGATTTACATTACCTCACGGAGAGGGTGCTTGTGATGGGGTAAGAGCTGGGGTTCTCCTTGGGGTACCGGTGGAAAGCCTGTTCAGTGCTGAGAAAGCAGATCTGAACATTGGAGCAGCTCTGCAGCATCACGAGGGCCTCAGCTTGCCAGTTTCCTGGCTAAAGAGACTAGGCTTATATTTTGTCAGGGTGAATTTCCATAGCAAACAGTGCTAACAGTGAGATGCTAGGATGTAGGCAACTGATACTCCCTCTTTATACCAAGAAAAACAAAGACTTGGAAGTTACAGCTGCTGCTCTCCATGCTCCCCAGTGGCTCCAGGTGACTCCTGAGCTCATCCACATTGGGGTCCCTTTAGGAGTGAATGGTACCTGGCAGGGCTGGTTTGCAGCTTAATCATGAGGTTGTACCCACTGTTGTCTGTGTCAGAGCCAGAAGGAGGCAGGAGCATTGGAGGACAGACTTTTCCATCTTTTCAAGACCTCCTGTTACTGAGACAAATCCAAGCCACAGAAGTAGCATCTGCCTGAATGTTTTATCCTTTATGACCTCCTAATAAACTTGGCAGGGCCCCAGAATTATTTGTCTTTGGTGAAGAGCAATTAAATACTAAATACATGTTTTGGAGATTAACAGTCGGACAGTTGTGTGTGAAAACATCCCTTGCAAAAAGGTTAGCAGGCTGAACAGGAGTGTCACGGCACTTTGTGGGGCTTTTAAGTCTTTTAGACAGAATTGTCAATAAGGCAACTCTCAGTTGTGACTGCTCCGTTCTCCCTATTTCCATCCTTTAAAAAGGTTTCTTCATGCCTCTGGATAGTGGTACCAAGTAACAGTCCTTAAAGTCATTGCCACATAGGGGCTTTGCAGAGGAGGCTGTGTGGTGCTAGCTGCTTTGCTCATGGGGGCAAAGTCACATTCATACACCTTCCTTGATTTCTTCACCCTTTTTTTGATCCACCCTGCAGATGACACCATGATTATACTGTACTAAGATAGAGAGAAAGCCACTGCTTTCTGGGGAACAAGGCTGCTAGCAAATTAAAAGTAATTGATGATTTTTTCCCAGTTGTTACTTTTGCTATCGTGTTGTGCATGTATGTAGGTGGGTGTATGGGTGATTATGTTTGAGAAAAAGAGACGGACTGATGGAGGGAAATCTTCCAGAGCACTTTTGTCTTTTAGTTAGGGAAAGGATATATTTTATCTGATTTTTATCAAAGGTGACATCGGAAGTAATGAAAGGATAAATAATTTTAAAGCCTTAGAGAAAGAGGATGCTTTAATAAAGAAAGGATCTGTCTTGGAGATTTAGCTTTCTTAAATCCATCAAATCCCTGTGCCAAAAGCAGTAATATTCGAAAATTTCATGACAGTTTTTATTTCATGCATATTAGGGACAAGTAACACTCACCCTTAACTGACACAAGGGATGCTTTTTCCTTGTGGAACTGGAACATTGGGGCATTATACATGTGCGCTCTGTAAAACATTTCCAAGTTCAAGACATCCATTATAAATCTTTCTATTCATTTACATGTATTATTGTTTTTGCTTTTAATGGTTTATGTACATACAAAAAGGCAATGATATATATTTACTAAACTACTACATTCCCATTTAGTGAATTGCTTAGCACAGATGCTTCGTTTCATAAACACTGTCATTAAATGCATGAAATTATTGATTTAAACTGCTTTACTGAGAGGTTGCTCCTTATAAAGAGCAGTCGGGTCTCTTTTTAGCTGCAAACTAGGCTGAATTTCATAATAAAACTTTCACCATAAAAAGAAAAAAAATCAAAACTCTGAACAACAATAACCTCCCTATGATACATCAGTGACTAAATCTCCAAGAGAGCTGGCTTTATTTTTTTGTAAGAAAAAATAAAGAGAGAGAGAGAAAGAGAGTATAAGGATGCTGTGTTTCTTGTAAGGGACTCCTTTTCGAAGAGATCATGCTAAAAAGGCTGCTAAAGGGATCGCTTGCTGCTGTAATTTGTAGAAAGGAGCTCTCTTAATTATAGCCAGAGTTTATTGCGTCTCTCCTTCTCTCTCTCTCTCCCCCCAATGTGTGTGTATGCAGAGAGCTAGAGAAAGCTGGCAGCACTACCTGAATAGCTATTGAAAGAGTGAGACTTCTCAGTGCCTGCTTCATTACTGGGTAGCAGCTCTTCCAGTGTGTGTGAGAGCGCCTAACTGCATTCTCCCATCGAAAAGCCCTTGGTAAGTCCCCTTAGCCGGCAGAGCTGCGGATTAACTCAGCGAAAGGAAGGAGGGGGGTGGCAGGGGACCGTGGGGGCAGTCGGAGCCCGTGTGCAGCATCAGATCTATTAGATTTCCAAGGCTGCTGTAATAAATGTGTGGGATCTTCCGTGCTTAGCTGGGATGCAAAGGCAACTGCGTGGAATATTTTGTGTGCTCAGGAGCAATGCTAAGTGCCTTCAGGAGTGCTGGAAACAGCAGAATTTTTCTATAGGAGATGAGATTAGTGAATGCTTCTCAGAGCTGCAAGAAGAGTGTTTGTGTTTTGTTTTGGTACCCCCTATCATTTTCCTCTTGTTTTCCTCTCCCCCTTTGTTGTGTTGAATATGTTAATAGGCTCAGAAAGAAGAAACTATGTCTTCCTGCTGATTGATGGCTTCTGAAATGTAGAACTTTTATCGAGAAAGATGAGAGTTGCGGCTCCAGAGGAGATATGTGTGCTTTTTAAGTGCATGTGCATTCTTGTCCATGTTTCTGGTGCTGATCGTATAGATTTACCATGCTCAGGAGAAGTCCAAAAAGATAGGAGATGCACATTTACTGCTGAAGATGCCAATGTTTATGCTTGTTAAATGTGCTTGTATCACATGCTTTATTAGTCATCTGCCTGACAAGTGGCACTCTCCAGGTAGCGCCTTTCAGTATATGTCTCAAAAAGCACTCTCTGTCAGGCACTTTTATTAACCCTGATGCTGTAAGTCAAGCTCATTAGGCTCAACAGAAGATGATAGAGGCCATCGAAGAGGTCAGGTTGCAACCCTCTTTGCTCCAGCTGAGCAATGGCATTATAAAAGAGAGCCTTGAATGATGCAGCTACTGGAGGGTCCCAATGCACTGGAGTTGGCTGCATTTTGATTTGAAAAGTATGAACGAGTTACTCCAGGGATGGGCTGGAGGTTATTGGCTAGCAATACAGAGCATTAACAGAATGACTGTTGCCCTACACCTATTTACCCCAGACTGGGGAAAACCATTCTACAAGAGATGTCTGTCTGACTAGCAAGGCACAGGAGCAGTGGCTCATCTGTTACTGTCAGTCCAGTCCAGACCTCTGTTAGCTACAGCTGTCCATTGGACCATACAGATGACACAGCCATATTTATAACTATGAGGGGTAAAGCTGCTCTTTATATTTAGAAAACATACACTAGTGATTTGAAACTGCTGCTTGGAGTCCCTAGACATCATTTTCTTTGCTACTGAGCAAACATGATAGCTCAAAGGATTAAGTTTTAGCTTGCAATGGTTGCTTTCCAGTTAGAATGGGTAAATTTATGTCTCTTCTACAGGTCAAAAGGACCAGACAGACTTTTTTTTCTTCTTCTTCTTTTTTCCTCTCAGAAGGCTTCAGTGTTTATTAAAGGACAACTTTTATAAGCTAATATTAAAACAAAGCTCAGATCTGCAGCCAAGAACGAAATAGGTATTGCTTCCTGAAACTCATTTTACACTATATTGAAAGGGTAATCATGCAAAGGGGTGCAGATGACTAAGGGATTGATATTTGAGCTTATATAACTTCATGCAGTGGAGGATGTAAGTAGGAATATGTTACATGTTCGAGGTTTTCAGAGACAACATTACTTTATCAATTAAATAAGCTGTTGTTAAAATTGCATCATTACCTGGGACACATAGTGCATTAAATATAATACTGGGGTGCAAAATTGAGAAGAATAATCTTGTGGAGGGAGGGGAGAAGGGGAATCTATAAGCAAAGGAAACTTTTTGTTGTTTTTTGTTTTGTATTAGTGTCCAACAGCTGCATAAGCTTGTTGTTAGAATACTCTCAATACAACAGTGCACTGCCTTTTCTAAGTTTGTTTTGCTTTAATCATCTGCTTGGACTTATGAAAAAGCAGAAATACATCAACGAGAAGAATTTCAGTGTGAATAGGAGTAGGAACAGGTAGTTTAAATTGTCCCTTTGCCACATCCTTGTATCAAATTCAGCCTTGATCATGCTCATTTTAGTAAGGGGATTCCATTGTAATCTGTTTGCTATTAGCATGGCATGGTGTTCACAAAGCAACCTAATATCAGGTCAGTATGGCAGAAAAATGCTGGGGGCTGTTTGCTGGTGGTCAGATGCCACGACCCTGTTGCCTACTGGAAACGCTGTATTCTGTGAGGATGATGAACCCAGCACAAGAAAAAGAGTCAAGGAGAGTGTCTTGGTTTGTAGGCAACACGTCTGTTTTCATGGCCATGCCTGCTCTGTAGGACCTTGCCCATGGCACAAGGCATCTGCCTTCTCTATCTTCCTGCAGATCTGTCCCAACAGGAGTGAGATGAGGAAGTAACCATTTGTCTCTTCCTACACAGGGGACTACATGCATCTGATGGACAAAGATTCCCTATACTTCAGCATGTACCCGCACACCCATACAGTAGGAAGCTTAGGAAGTGGTGGGCAGGACATATTGCCTACATTTGGGCTGCTCTAACACACCTGAAGTTAGGCAGTATGTGTTTCCACATGTAGTCAGTATGTGTTTCCAGGTAGTGGCTTACTCCATCCTTTCCACCAGCTCCAGCAGAGTTATATTTGGAGGAGATCAGACACTGTCCTAAGTTCTCACTGATACAAAGAGCCTTCAGACCTTGCCAGCATGAGCCACAGAGATCTAAATGTGCCTTCAAGCCTACCTGTGTTTTCATCAGAAATTCTCTCTGTTACTCTCTGACTTGAAATGAGCTTGCCTCCCAGCCCCCCATCAAAGATTACAATTCATGAGGAAGAAAATGCCAGGCACTCAAACACTGGCAGAGTTCTTTCAAATTATGTTTCTAGTTTATCATCCTTTTATATGTCAAAGTTTTCTATTTCCCCTCTCTATTTTTATATATAGCAAAACGTATCAATCCAGGCATTTCAATACCCACTGCTAAAGCATAAGGGTCAATATATCCTAGCCTACTGAATAAACAGGGGTTTTCAAAGGGCATTCCCTGTGCTGAGCATAGGTTTTTTTTTTTTTGGTAGTATATAACTTCAGTTGCTCTACAGTTCTTCATATAAGAATTGCAAAATGAAACCACGGAAGCAGAGTCTGGTGTAATTCATTGTTTACTGCTCTGAAAACTCTCCCTGTTGCTCTTGGACACTTTTCTTCTTCTCTCCCCCTTTCCTGTGGAATCCCTCTGGCTCAAGCTTTTTGGAACAACTATCACGTCTCCACTCATTGCTCACCTTCATGTCCATCATACTGCATGGAAACATGAAATATTAACCACAGCTAGAGTATTTACAGTGGATAAAAACCTAATGCAATCTTCTGATCCTAGCTGCAATTTTTCTGTAATTCCTTGCACTTTAGCATGGTCAAAAGGAGAGAAACCTATTCAAGCCTTCTTCTGTAAACTTTTTGTTACTGTCCCTGGAGAAAGGACTCAAAATCCAAGCATCTGCTACCTCTGTCCACTGCAGGGCTGTGGTAAAGGTGGAAAGACCTTGAAAAACTAAGCTTATGCAGTTATCAGGGGATTTCTGAAAGAACACCAAGGAGATTTTCCAGCATGGCATTCTTGTGATTACAATGACTTACAAATTATTTTTGTCATTGCTTGGACAAGAGTGGAACTGACATTTAGCAGCATATGAATTCCCCAGTAATTGGTGCCCCATAATATAAATTAAGTTAGAGGCAGTTTACCAAATCCCAGTACAGCAAGTTTTCATTTTATTATTCTCTCGAAGGAAGATAATCTACGATGTAAATTTTAGGAAGACAACAGCAGCACAGGGAAGATACGACTGTAAATGAAAATATACTGATGACTTCAATAGGACTTTGTAGTCAAAATTCCTTGCTAAATTAAAAAAGAATATCTGCATCCAGAAATCACATAGTGAGTCTGAGCTTTCCCTATACTGTGTTTTTGTGTTAAATCTGCTAAATAATTAAAGAGAGGAAAAAAGTGCAGAACAGATAACTAGGAAATAGCAGGCATGACCACAACTAGCCTGCCCATTTCATTAAACCCGCATTCAAGTTCTTTGACTTGAAATTGGATTGTTTTTTTCACTGAAAAACTGTGTCAGGATATGTTCCCAGTACTACAACAGATGCTATTAAAGCAGCTTCTTTCCATTATGAAAACAACGCTGAAGCACTATAACATATGTTGTGTTGATTCATGTCTTAGGAAATATCATTCCATGGAGATATATTTGATAAATGCAATAAGAAAGCAGCTGATTCCTTGGAAAAATGCATTTGACTGCAGCATTAGCCACTTGCATATTGTACTTGACAAACACTCAGATGCGATATGTTTTAATACATTGCCATGAGACCTAAAGAGTTTCATTCAGATGCAACACTATTCCTTTATTTTCCTGAATGTCTTATAAGATGCTACTTGCAAATGGAAAACCTTGGTAAACAAATCCTTTATGGGAGTCTGACCCTGGTGTTCAGTTGCTAGCATTCAGACCTTAAGATGGTATAGTTCCTCATCTGCTAAAGTCAGATAATATTTCTGCCTCCCCATCCAATTACACACCCTCCACCTGTCTCCATTGCTTAGACTGCATACTGAGGGCAGGGACTCTGCCTTGTTATCTGCACAATACCTACACAGTCAGCACCTATGTGGTTCTTGGCTGCAGCCTGTAGGTGCTCTTGTAAAAGAACTTCATCCCCCACGCCACTAATTGATATTCTCAGTATCAGACTCAGCCAACTATGTGGTGCCAGCAATGCCAGGAGCATTTCTCTTGAGTGCTGGTTACAGACTCCTTCCAGGTGTGACTGCCTGTGCTGTGGTCACTGAGGGCTTCAGTTCCCCCATTTATTACTTCAACACTTTTTACAAATAATAAAATCCACACCCAAGTGTTGGAAGAAGAGACTTAGAATACTAGTTTTAGAATGAGGGTGTAGAATAATGGATGTAGCAATTATATCAATGACACTGAGATATACCAGTTTCTTTGACAGTTATATTGGCTCCACAGAATTGACTACCGTCTTTGTTTTTGACAGTTAACTAGATAAGGTGAATCCATGGGGAGCTGATAGGTGCCCTAACAAGGCACGTCCCTGCAGCATTCTCTTTCTGACCAGAAACATGCTCATATAACTGACAGCTGAAACCTTCAGTAAAATTCAGCACAAAACAATCAAAACAACAACAGTCCATATCTTCCTGATGCATGTATGTCCCAAGCCTAACTGTTCATTTGGCTGGAATGGGCTCTAGAAAACAAGAACAGGTTTTGGAGCACTGCCTGCTCTTAACTCCCTATTTAGTATGTTAAAATATAATTTAACAAAACTTAAAGGGTGTTCTGTGCTGCACTTAAAGAGCAACAGACCATTCCTTTGCTGAAGTAAAAGCATTAGATGAATTGATCCTTGATGAATTTCATTCAGTTCAGGGAGGTTAAGCCTGGATGGAGGGACAGAGCAGAGTAGACAAGGGTTGTTTCATTGAGTAGGGGGGCATGTACGGAGCAGCTGTTCTACATCCTCACTTGTCGTGTTGTTCCACTGTGATCACTGGGAGAAGACACAAGCTACAGCAGCCCAGTGCACAACAGGGAGAATATCATTCCAAAGATAACAGAACTTTTATGGGGAACTATTTTTGTGCTGCTTTTTTTGAGAAAGAATAAAGCAGACCACCTCTCTAGCTCAACTAAAACTGTAATTTCTGATACAGTCTTAAAAAAAGAAAATTCAGATAGTTAAATCTAAAAAGATTATTTCATTGTGTTCAAACTGAAATTGCTGGAAAATGCCTTCAGATAAAGCCAGATCTGCCCATCTCATAATCCCCTGTTGTCTTTTAGCTGCATTCAACCTGAGGTCAACAAGGTGACTCAAGCCTAGATTCAACAGAGAACAAGAAAATTCCCAAGAGTTTTTTCTCCAAGCTGCTGCCTACCTCCTAGAGATTTAATCAACTGCCTAGAGCTTATTATCAGAGCAAGTACCCTGACTGTAGCTCAGAAAAAGGCAGTCATGTCTTTTCTGTGCAGCTGGGAAATCCTGTAGACCCATTTGTTGAGATTGGAGCTCTGGAGCCTCTTTTGGGCACTGCTGGTGCCAAGCTGATTCCTGTTGCAGAGCCCAAATGTCCCTGTTCAGTGTCTTTGAGACTCTGCCCTGGGAGGTAACATCTCTTAGCTCTGTCGTTATCCACAATGGTGGAGATCTAGGGAAACAAGGATTGCGCATGGTTCTTCAGACCCCATACTTTAAGAGTCCATGTTTCTTTTTTTCTTCAGTGACACAGTATGGTTGGCCACTTTCTCAGAGTTAAAAAAAAACAGTCATTTGGAGGTGAAATCATTCAGCAATGGTGGAGAAAGAGCTAATGTATTGACTGAACTCCTCACAGATGTCAGCTGACATTGCTGAACTAAAGTTTATAGGATCGGTTGTTTTGCACCAGAAAACTGCAGTATGAAGCCTTAGAAATTATAAATAGTTACAATTATATATTTAAAAATGAAAAATAGATTTCCTCATGAGAATGGTGTGCAATGTAGGCAAACATTCATTCTGCTTTGCTCATTGGGAAGCACCATTGGATTTCACTTTTCAAGGCACTACAGAGAGCAATACAGATGTAAGGTACTGCCTTACTTGCACTACAGATCCCCTTTGAATTCTCTGAGCATATTTTTCTAGCTCCGTATCCTGTTGCCAGGTGTGTCTGAGGTCAGAGCTCAGCACATCTGTTATTCAGCTAGGTGCCATGGTTTTTAGCTTGGCCTCCCACCAGAAGTGGCTTGTAATAAAAGCAAACTAAAAGGCAAAGAATAATAGCACTTGCATGTCCTTCCTCCTTAGGATTTGATTCTCTTGGCATGTAGTTGGGACTATGTTAAAACAAGACTGATATTTTATTTGGCTAACAGAGGGAAGGAACAGGGTTGGTAACAGGGTAGTGGAGGGAGGAAAGAACATGCATCATGGTAGTGCATCACTTCCATTATGCTCCAGATAAAATATCTGAAAAGTCATCAGGCTTTTGCCATCTGTTCAATTTTTGGAATGCTTCCAGGAAAAGACAATACCTACAAGGACCGTGTCCATTTTAGCTAGCAGACTCTGCTCTCTCCTCAAGCATAAATCACTTGTGATTGTGGATGCAGGCATATGTATAAGTTCACATGAACACAACTACAGTGAGACTCCTAATTTGCAACTAATCCACCCTGCCATACACAGACTTCTAAGCAAGCAACTCTACATCTCAGTAATGACTGTGCTATTTATTAGAGTTGGCTAAGCCTGTCTGGTTTAAATCTGGTTTCAATCTTATCTTAAGATATTCACTGTTGAGATTTTGGTTCAGCAAAGTGTCAGCATAATCTTATATATTGCTTTGTCTGGAAGTACCCACTCTACAGCTGCGTTCCAAAGCTGTTCCCCAAGAAACACGTAACACCTGTACGTCAGCGTAGCTCTCATTTTTAATTTTTAATAAGTATGGACTGAGAGCATACCAGAGTGACCAGCTTCTGATTATAGACTACATGAAATAACACCCTTGTGAAGTGTGCTTAAACCCCTGACACTCAAAGGAAAAAATTAAGGACCATCACATTTCCAGATAATGTACCTTAAAATCTAATCTTATAATGCAAGGGTCAAACAAAATCAAAACACTGTTTACAGCACTGTTCTTTCTTCTCATCTCTGCAGTTATTCAAGGCATTTAGTCCAAATGAATTAAAACTATAACAAAAATATTCTTATGGCTAGTTTAAAGAGTAATATGTGGAATATAATTTGGATTTCTGAGTGATTTAGACAATTAAGCTGCATTACTCATCCCTCTCTTCTAAATATGTACATTCTGTAATCTTCCATGTGAATTTTCAGCTCATCTTTGGATAACATTTTGGTTATCTGCTGGAGGAGAACATTCATCTCAGAATGAGCATAGCAAGGTGAAAATAGTCCAGTTGGAAAAAATGAGCATGACAGAAAGTGACCCTGAGCTACAGTAATGTATGGGAAACTTCGATTTCTTTTCAGTGACAGAAGAATTCTTTTACTTTCTTTCCAACAGCAAACAATCCTTCTGTATTGCCAGATCATTTAGAATTGAGTGGCATTTTAGTGTATGACCTTCTCTCTTTGAGCTAAATATCATCACATGAACACATTGTTGACAGCATCAGGAGAGATCAGACTGGAAGAGATCTGTAGGCAAACAAATCAGAACCTTCCACTCCTAGAAAATAAATAAATAAATAAATAGAATTGAAGAGAAAACAGTGTTACATTCATAAATGACCCTCCAGTGAGGGAGAATGACCATCATTCATTCAAACATGTAGTACAAATAATGTCCAGCTGCTTGAATAACTGTTAGTTCTAGTAGTTCAAATCTATGTGTTCCCTTTCATTAACTAGTATATTGGGGCTATCCCCAGACACTCTCTATCCACGACTCAATGGAGACAAACCAATCAGCCCAAGCAACCCAGCCAATGTTAAATCTGCCTATCAGTACAGGTAAGAAAAAAAAATCCTATGATAAGTCTGCAGCTAATACAATCTGATCAATTATGCAATTAAATGAAATTACGAATTTAAAATGTAATATAACGTAACATAACATAACATCACATAACAATGTAACATAATATATTGCAATGTAATGTAATTAATATAATATAATTAATATAAAATAATATTTTCCAAAAATATACTTATGAATTCCAGGGGCAAATCTAACAAAGGCAGTAGAGGCATGCTCATATGGAGGGTGAAATTCATCAGAGGGAGAGGAACCAAAGACTATATGATTTCTTAGGCTTTGGAAAACAACTGAAAATAATCCTGAGCCAAGATCATCAATGGGAACAGATGCTCTGCAGAGATAAAGAGAGGTGCACACAAGCTCTGTTTCCCACCACCCTATCTCAAAAGAAAGAATGGTAAATAGGAGCAGCAGCTTCTTTAGGTTCATATTTCCCTTGGCAGACTTCTCAGGCTGCAGAAGCCCAGCCAGGTTCTCCAGAGCATCCTGATAGACCTTGCAGGAAGTCTGGGAATACCTGTTAGTTGAAAACAGATCTCAGTGTGGGGCTCTGCCTCTAGACAGACCAGGGAGGGGGTCTGGAAAGAGAATACTTCTGGCTCCATAGTGGGTACACTTCCACGGTTGTTTTAGAATTCAAAAGATCAAAGGAATAAGCTTGAGCATACGAAAATTATAATAAGAGTAATAATAAAGAAAACCACAGTGTTATAGCCAAGCAATATGAGGTACTTTTGGCATTGTTTGTTCATTTGGCAGACTGGCATAGAGCAAGGTGAGATCAGCTTCGTGCAGCTGAGCTGTTGGTCTAATGCTCTGCCAATTCACTGGTAATGTTTTAAACATGCTGGCCCCTCTGAGGCTGCTAAAGCCAGAAGCTGTAAAGGCTGGGTGTGAGAGACAGCACACCCATATGGAGAGCCAAGAGGAGCTTAGTGCTGAGGGTCAGGTCAGGCCACAGGCCTTTACAGTCGGAGAGGCTTGACCTAGCAAGAAGTGATACTAACACAGGCTTCCTGGTGCCCTTAGAGGGTTTTCTGTCATTGGGAGAAGCTCCTATGGGACAGAAGACCTCCATTCTGTGGCATGGGGTGCATCAGGCACAGCATTGCTGGCTGGTTGAGGGAAGGGATTGTCCCGCTCTTCTCTGTTCTGGTGCGGCCTCACTTTGAGCACTGTGTGCAGTTTTGGGTGATACAATATCAGAAGGACATAAAACTATTAGAGAGCACCAAAGGAGTGAAATGAAGATGGTGAAGAGTCTGGAGGTCAAGATATATGAGGAGCAGCTGAGGTTACTTGGTTTGGTCAGCCCAGAGCAGAGGAGACTGAGGGGAGGCCTCATGGCAGCCTGCAGCTTCCTCTCAAGGGGAGTTTTGGGCTGAATGTCAGGAAAAGGTTCTTCACTGAAAGGGTGGTCGGGCACTGGAACAGGTTCCCCAGGGCAGTGGTTACATCACCGAACCTGCTGGAGTCCAAGAAGTGTTTAAACAATGCTCTCAGGCATAGGGTTTGATTTTCGTGCTGTCCTTTGGATACCCAGGAGTTGGACTAGATGATCCCTGTGCTTCCCTTCCAACTTGCGATTTTCTGTGGCAAGCCATCTATCTGAGCCAGAGCAAAGCTGAGCCATTGCATCAAACTCTGCCTCTTTACTTTGTTTTCTGTTTCTCCAATTTTCTAGTTGCCATAAGGAGAGTCTGAAATGTGATGTCTTTCCCCATGAACAGCAGTGGGGACCCACTCCATACACAAGCTCCCTTTGCAGCAGGAGTAATGTTGACTGGTGGCTCCATGAAGCCAAGACCACCCTGAAGAGCAGAGCACATAGAAACAGTTCTTCACTCTCTCGCTTACCTCACTGCACAGGGCTTGGCAGTGTGGGCAAAACCGGGCTGGGGTTTGCAGTAAGCGTAAGGTTATAGCTATAGTGTTAGCTTACATGTTAGACATGCCTCCAAAACTGTAGCAAGCAAGACTTCACCAAAGAAATTACCAGAAGTGCCAAGACACGCATGATGTTTACATCCTTGATCCTGAGAAAAAAAATGTGGAGGGTAGAGGTGATTTGTCCCATCGTGCCAGCCCAGAACAAACAGGTTGTGATTGAACCCAAGACAAGCAGTGGTGTAGGCCAAGCAACAAGGGTAACTTGATCTAACTAGTGGAGACAGAATTTATGTAAAAAGGTGTATGAAGAAGCAATACAACCAGGTTAGACCTATTATAGTTTAACAAAGAAAGGACAAGACCATAAGCTATTTTTCTCATGGTGACCCTGTTGGTAATTTGGTGTACAGCATTTAGGAGTTGAGGTGGTAGCAAGGAAGTACCATCAGCAAGACCAGGGACCACTCAGAGCATGACTTCTCAAGCCATGCAGTTTAGAAATTGGCAGCCCTGCACATGAAGCAAACACCAACACATCAGAACGAATTCAAAGCTGTTATCCCACAGATCCAGAGCAACAACAACAAAATAAATGTAGAAAGGTGTTACCTGTGTGAGCCCTGTGGAATTTCTGTTTGACTTGGCACCAAAAACATGTTGTGAGATTTTTGACTTGACAGTATCAGTTGTGGTCTTTTATTTAGAAGACTTATGCAGCCCTGGAAATGAGGATATGGCAATTAATGGGAACAAGTTTGCCAGCTGTGTTGCCTTGTTTTGACATTGTAGAAAATTCTGTATACCATGTAAAAAACATATCCCATCACTGGCAAGAAGGCACTCAGAAGATGTTGATTTTGTGAAATTCCCAGTTTCAGGGCTGATTTTTTCATTTCTGTGAAGGTATAAGCTTTGGATAATTGTCGAAGAATGAGGTGCAGCAAGCCAATGTGTGAAGTAACTTTGGGTAAAAGAATTTAGGCAACTTTTCACCCTCACTTTAATTTGTTACCATTTTTTTAATTTATTTTTATTAGAATAGGATCCCGTTTTAAATAGGATGCAATCTGTTTGAAAACATTAGGCTGCATGATGTCTTGCATATTTACAGGAGTAAATTTGCTTTAGCATATTTAAATAGGCTAGTTTGACTGGTGTAAGACTTTTAGTGCAAAAGAACTATTGCGGGCAAGGTTCTCAAAAACAGACATCTGAAAGCTATCTCTGTTGGCATCTTCATATCTAAAACTAGTAAATTCTAAATGTGGCTTTCTGGGCTTGCCAACAGCATGCAATGTTGTGTTACTGGAATTAGGATATCTATGCTAGGAGGGCATGTTCACCTGGCTGTAGACCTGAATAGCGCCCTGCTTCTTCCAGGGTACACACTAGCGTGGATACCTTCACATAGCCCTGTGATATGCTAGGCAAATGTATCCAACTTGAAAACGTGACATCCAAGGTAGCAGTTAATTGTTTTTATCATGACTGTTTGAGGATAGTCATATTTCTCATCATCGCTATAGTGGAACTTTAGGAAGCACAAATGTTTTGCCCTCCAAGGTTTGACTCATATAACTACTTTTCAACAAGCTATGATACTGCTAATGCCAATGAATGTGTTTACACTGAGTGAAAACTAGTAGGAATAGCATGGATAACATTTAACTGCATAAACAGCACCCTCTTTACTTATTGATCTGTGCTATCTTCAAGTACCTGCTGTTGCTTATTGTCATTATAGGGTTAAATTGAGGCTTCCTTTGTTCTCTTTCCAATGGACAAAGTAAATCAGTTCTGACATCTGAAGCAGTATATTTATAGCAGTATGTAGCATGTTGCTCTATAGGGTGGCTGCAATGAAAAACACAGAGCAAAAGCCCTGTATGCATTCGTCACACAGAGGAACAGAAAAGATGGATAGCTTCCTCACTATCTTCTTCTTCCCCCCCCCCCTCCTTTTTTTTAACACAACAAAAAAGCAAAGACTCAACAATAACAACAACAAAACAACACACACACATTTTGAAATGGAACATTGGAAAATGTTGCTCTGCTTTCAGATTTAAAAACAGGCATTTCACATGGCAATGTTAGTAACTGAATATAGCATCTACATTGGATGGGTTTTGTCCCTGTCTCTTGTCTTCCCAGGAAGAGAAGAAGCACCAGTTGTCATCGCTTCATTACTTGTTCCATTTCTGCCAGTGGTAACAGGGTAAATTTTAAATGCCAACTGGCACAGCTTGCAAGAGTGTATAATTTATGAGGAGCATGTGAGAAACTGGAAAGATAGCTACAATCAATATCAACATAAGCAAAACATTCAGCCTTCAATCTCTGCCACAGAGTGTGGCTGCCCATGCTTAGTTATCACTCCAAACACATTTTTTACTTTCCTGAACTGTAATTCTCTCTCTTTCTCTCTCTCTCTCTTTAAGGCTATGTATATTTTTTTAGGCTGGGAGGCTTCTCAAAGGAAAGAGGGATGGTCTGGAAAAACAAGATTGAAAATGTATACAAATACATATATCTTGCCAAAAACAGATCAACACTGTTGAATATCGTAGAGGGTGGAGGGGATGTGAAGTCAGAGGCAGGATTCTTACACAAGACAGCTCCTTACTGGAAATGGAAATGGTGGGAAGCAAGGCAGGCAAAGCAGCTTTTCACAAACAAGAGGGGAGAGGAAATGAAAGCAGGGATGTACCAATCTTGAATACACAGAGCTACTGATATTAGTTTTAACTTTTCTAACCAAGCTACCTGCAGTACTGGCATCAGAACAAAAGCTAGGTGTCTGCAGATTTGCATAGATCTACATATATTTAGTGATATCTGAACCATTTATGCGAAGGCATAAATGATCATATACAAGAAGAAAAATTGAAATGCAGAAATACTTCAGTATTTAAATTCACTTCTTCTGCTTGTGTATTTACCTTCCTCCCTTCCAGCAGGAGAATTTCACTGTAATATCACAGCACACTGAAAACCATTCACTTGATGAACATCTCTACCGCCTCATCTCCTTCCTTAAGTTAACTGTACTGCCCGTCTCCCACAGTAAATCACAAAGTCCAGCTCACTCCCAAAGTAAACCAGCCTTGAGCTCTTGGTCAATTGTAAACACAGATAATATTAGTTTCTTAGTGTTATATTTTTCCAATTGTTTTCTTAAATAAAAAAAAAAAAAAAAACGTCTGGCTTAAACAGCAAAAAACACTGCTGCCAACATTGCTAGGAGAGGTTTGGCAAGGACTGCAGTCTCTGTTCTTGGAGGTGCCATAGGCTGCAGACAAGGATTTATGTTGCCATGTGAAAAGCTCTGGCATGGTAAACAGACTGCTTGTGCAGTGCTCCATTATACACCTTTATATATGTAGAATTACTTTTATCAGGGAGCAAAAAAATGAGCAAAATATGGAGATTTCATCTCAGCATTTTGTCCCTGCTGTGTGTGCATAGTTTCGTGCCTGAGATGTGATACCATAATCTACTCAGCTGCATGTCCTCAGAGATACCTTAACCTGTGCACTTTCCCTTGATCATCTTCTCACCAAAAGAATATAGGCTGGCTGGAAGAAAAAGCTAGTGAAGGGGCCACAGCACCAGTGCTTACAGAGATCTCACTCAGTTAACAATGTTGAAGCACTCTCACAAACAATGAAGGTGGTGGAATAATTGCAAAATCCATTTATTTTGTCTTAATACATTTATTATGTGTATCTGAATTTCACCCGTAAGTGAAAACAATGTTCAGGAGTCTTTCCCATTAAAACTATATACATATCTCCAGAACTTAAAGTACATACTCAGTCTGAAGGTAGATTTTTTAGGCTATCTGTCCTGATGGAACTATTTCTAATTGTGGTGGCAGATCGTGAATTCCAGATTGTAGTCCACAAATTATTTTGCAGTACCTTATAGGGGTAGCAGGCAGGGTGATAGCACACAGAATTATTTATCAGAATGAACATAATTAAGTCTTGAAGTGAAAAGTGCAAGAAAGAAAAAATCCAGTAGACCAACGTGGATCAATTATTTACTGAAAAGACATGAGAAAATACAAAAGGAAAAGCATGAAAGAAAAAAAAATGATTATCTTCTCTCCAGTACAAGTAATTGTTTTAGCAGATTTCCTGTCAGAAAATGTTTCCCAAACTAGTTTTATTTAAAGATTCTCTGAAAGGGCAAATTGTCTAGTAATCAAGTCATTTCATGACTTAATTTACCTTGATTAGCATGGCACTTTTCAAAAAGTGCTAATCAATTTTAGCTTCTAGTAAACTGAGAACACCACAGAAATTGCTGTCACAGTCTTGAACTACTAATCAATTTTGAAAATCTAAATCAGTGTGTATTTTACACTATTATTTTTCAGTCATTGGCTGAAATGCCTTTCTTGACCTTGAAATGATAAATGAATTTCCATGAAAAATAAATAGAGAAAAAGATGCCACACTTCATCACTGCAGTTTTTACTTAAAATACTGAATATGTAAGAAATATAAAAACAAGATTTTTTATTAAGTGAAGTCTTTTTTCTTTTTCTTTTTTCTTTTTTCTTTTTTTTTT
Organism: Cygnus atratus; assembly: GCF_013377495.2. Taxonomy (NCBI): domain Eukaryota; kingdom Metazoa; phylum Chordata; class Aves; order Anseriformes; family Anatidae; genus Cygnus; species Cygnus atratus. Next base: position 143,438,010 of record NC_066362.1, on the reverse strand, counting down.
TTTTCCTGACAAAGAGCATTCTTATGTGTTAGGACCCCACTTTCTTTAAGTATACAGAGCATATTTACACTGCATAATGCAGCATAACGGCTGGACTTGTTATAATAACAGGTTTTCTGAAAAGCTGCAGCCAAAAATATTTATGTTACATGATTCTTCTGTTTTGCAAGCATCAAAGTATCCCCAAAAATATCACGAAATAATTGATAGCACAACCACATAACATTTTTCTATATTGTTATGCGTCTCTTTCATGTTCCATGTTGCTACAAAAAAACCTATCACTGGTATTTAGGCAGTGGAGCTGTGCTTGGAAATTTTGAATTTTCAGATGTTAAAGGCTTAGACATTTTTTAGCAACCTAATCTAATCATCAGCCATCTGGAGTTTCTTTCACTTATATGTTTATTAGAAGAACACAGGGACTTTCTCTGTTTTGGCAAGAAGAAAAATCCCCATTTTAATTCCAAAGTTATAGCCTATTGCACTATACATACCATTTTTTCTTTGTGTGTTTCTGAAAGAGACAGATAAAACTTGCCAGCAGAAGGCCATCACATAAATCCATCTGACACAAATGAACCGGCTGGTTCTGGGCATCATTCTTGAACTGGTAGGAAAATGGCACAAGATAGACCTAGTTCAGGGTGGGGTGGGGGAGAAGCAAACAGCCTTGCATAACATAGAACAACAGCAGAACAGTGCTGACTTCCTCCAGAACACACTGATGCAGCAGCCAGCTATGTTTTCTGGCTTATGAAGCAGCAAGTAAGGTAGGGTGGCCAGAAGCCAAATAATTGTCCTATGCCCCTCCAAATGACACCCAATCAGGAACAGGGTATGTTAAAACTACCTGTAGCTATATGGATGCCTACATTTACAGGTAAGTCTCCCTGCTTTTCCTAAAGACCCCAAGAAAGGTTCAGAGCATCCTTTTTAAGCTATATTGCCTTTTGTCAGAGAAATCTCCCTTTGATTCCATGTAGAGCCTCCTAGGATCATACTTGCACCTCAGATAGGAGCTTGTAGTTATGTGATGCAAGGACTTCTCCACTGAGAGGTCTAGTGATGTTTGAGCATCATTTGGATCCTTGCAAGTCTCTATCTTGAGTTGTGCTCCTGCATGCCAGTGCTGTACACTTTTAGCCTGTGTAATGGAGATCATTCCCAAGATATTCCCATTGCTCCCAGCTGTGGTCTAACAGTAAGCAGTTTTCAACTCCATCTCCTCAGACATGATGTATTCCTGCTTGTACATACTGTGTGTGTGTTCTACCTTGACTGATGTGTAACCTATCTGAAATGTATTACTCCAGGACCCATGGCATGCCTTTCTCTTGGTTCTCCAGTATGGTTCCTGTATGGACAATGTGATTTTATCAGTAAACTTACTCCATAAGGTAGTTCCCATTAATTTCTGTTTGTATGTAGTGTGTCACTCCTGGCTGACCAGAATGAGTCCTGGCTACCTGCTACTGTACCAATCCTATTTACTGGAGACATCTAGTAAACTGAAAAGCTTTCTTCTGCCACTGTGTGTTCATTCTATTTTCCTTCCAGTCATGCTGAGACAAACTGGACCATCAGGTCCAGCTCTGTTCTGGGGAGCAGAAGGCATGAGAACTTATGGATACTTCACACAGATCAACATGCAAGCAAAGTTGGGCCTCCTCATTCATTTTCTAAAAGAAACATTACTTCCAATTTCTCAAACACTAATAAAGGCTGAGAAAATATAGTTCAGAAGATGAAAACTTTGAGTCACAGACTAATTATCATTAGAAGGACTCATTTGTTTCTCAGTAACTGGTATAAAGAATAAAGATACACTGCCAATTTGAAATACAGGAATGCTGTTAATAAATATCTGATGCTCACAAAATTAAATTAAACGTACCCCAGTAAAAGAGGACCTATCCCATCACAAACAGCAGGACTCATCTGTGCTTCAGGACCTGAAAGATCAGAACTGAAGGGGACTATACAGTCTCAGTGGTGACTTTGACAGTTCAAAATGCTGTTTGACTATTTTTTTATTTTATGGAGACAGAGAGAAATCAGGCTGTTCTTTGATGCAAGTCCATGTATTTATCACACAATGTCCTGTTTCTTTCAGTAAAGAAGAGGTAGAACAACAGAGAGATGAGAAACGTGGCCAAATCTTCAAGATTTTCCCCTATAACATTCAGCCCAAAGTACCTCTCCTTCATTGTCTCTTAGATCATGCTCTCAATGCCTGCTCAGGTTGTGTCTTGTGCTCCCTTCTCATTACCCCTACCACAGACATGCAACCACTTATGCCTTACAAGTCACCTCACTTTGGAGAGTATTCCCATGTCCTTCTTGTTCTGAGGGCCCCAAAGCTGAATGCAGCAGTCCAGGTGGGGTCTCATGAGTGCAGAGCAGAGTGGGACAATCACCTTCCTCGACTTGCTTGCCTCGCTTATTTTGATGCAGCCCAGGATACGGTTGGCTTTCTGGGCTACAAGCCCACACTGCCAACTCATGTTGAGCTTCTCATTAACCAATACCCCAGGTCCTTCTCCTCAGGGCTGCTTTCAATCCATTCTCCACCCGGCCTGTATTTATGCTTGGGATTGCCCTAGCCCGGATTCAGGACCTTGCACTCGGCCTTGTTGAACCTCATGAGGTTCCCACAGGTCCACATCTCAAGGCTGTCAAGGTCTCTCTGGATGGTATCCCTTCCCTCCAGCGTGCTGACCACACCACACAGCGTGGTGTCATCAGCGAAGTTGCTGAGGGTGTACTCAATCCTACTGTCTATGTCACCAACAAAGATGTTAAACAGCGCCAGTCCCAATACTGACCTCTGAGGAACACCACTCATCACTGATCTCCACTTGGACATTGAGTTGTTGACTGTACCTCTTTGAATGTAAGCATCCATTCAATTCCTTACCCACCAACCAGCCCATCCTTGAAATCCATGTCTCTCCAATTTAGAAACAAGGATGTCATGGGGGACAGTGTCAAATGCTTTACACTAGTCCAGGTAACTGATGTCAGTTGCTCTTCCCGTATCCATCAATGCTGTAACCCCATCATTGAAAGCCAACAGATTTTTCATGCACAATCTGCCCTTAGTTAAGCCACACTGACTGTCACCGTCACCAGTCATACCCTTATTTTCCATGTGGCTTAGCATAGTTTCCAGGAAGATCTACTCCATGATCTTGCCAGGCACAGAGGTGAGACTGACTGGCCTGTAGTTCCCTAGGTCTTCCTTTTTTCCCTTTTTTAAAATGGGGCTATGTTTCCCCTCCTCCAGTCAGTGGGAACTTCACCAGACTGCCACAACTTCTCATATGTGATGGGCATTGGCTTAGCAATGTCATCCTTCAGGACCCATGGATGTAAGTCATCGGGTCCCATGGACTTGTGCACCTTCAGGCTCCCTAGATGGCCTTGAACCTGATCTCCTACCCTGGGAAGTTCATCATTCTTCCAGTGCCTGCCTTTGCCTTCTGTGGCCTGGGCCATGTGGATGGAGCTTTTGTTGGTGAAGTCTGAGGCAAAATAGTCGCTGAGTACCTCAGCCTTCTCCATATCCCAGGTGATCAGGTCTCCCATTTCCTTCCAGAGAGGGCCCACAATTTCCCTAGTCTTCCTTTTATCATTAATGTACCTGTAGAAGCCTGTCTTGTTGCCCTTGATGTCACTGGCCAAATTTAATTCTGTCAGGGCTTTGGCTTTCCTAACCTCATCCCTGGCTGCTCGGACAATATCTCTTTATCCCTCCCAGGCTTTCTGCCCTTGCTTCCACTCTCTGCATGCCTTTATTTATTTATTATTTTTTTAATGTTTGAGCTTGATCAAGAGCTCCTTGTTCATCCATGCAAGTCTCCTGGTGTTTTTGCTTGACTTCTTCTTTGTTGAGATACATTGCTCCTGCATTCACTTCTCTCATCAACATGAGAATGGCTATGAAAATTACATTTGAAGGTTCTGTTGGAGTAATGATCATTAGACTATCGGTCATAGAAGCAAAAATATAAACATTGTGCTTATGTGAAAGATGGGGCAGAGGAAAAGGAAATGAAAGTGAGAAACTAAACTGATCTGAGAGATGAGATGTTAAAAGAAGAGAGGAATTACAGAAGGATGGATGAGAGTAGAGAAGATAGGAATTCAAGGGAGCAAGCAATACAAAAGTTAGAGGGCACACACCAGTGTAAGAATTGTCATAACATATCTGAGCCTCTGCCCTTGATGCCCAGCATCTTGCTTCTGCTAGAAACTAGGACTCAGTGCTTCAGAAGATTGTGCAAGAAAACTGTCCAGTGAAAACCTATGATGTAATGAGACCATGAAGGAAGTTTCCATCTAACTTTTATCAAACTGAGATTATCTGAAGCCCTGAAGCATGAAAGAGGTGTGACAACTGTGATGAAAATAAGGAGATGAGGTATAGAGAATGAAAAAACTGAGGAAAAGAACAAACCGGGCTATAAAAAAAGCCCAGAGGATCAGGACTGATTTCCCCCCAGTGTCGTGCTGAATAGGGGATCCAAATCAAAGCCTTCATGTTGGGCTTCTGTATAACATACAGGAGATCATGTTATCTTTGATGAAAATGTTTTGTCTAATTTTATGTGATACTTGTCAAATTTGCAGGATTTCTAAATTACCTAGTTTGTTCCTTCATGTATTATAGTACAATTTTAGATAATAAAAGGACTTCAATTGTTCACTCATTAATGCTCACAAAAAACTTTCAAAAAATACTTCTTGTCCTTTCTTGTATCTTCTCTGCTTCTTATTAAAAGTAATCCAAAATACACTGACTTGGCTATAAAAGATGCCCAGATTGGATATTTAAGCTGCTCACTGTCCTTTAAAATTCTCATTTCAAATTTATAAAGTACTGTGGTTGACATTAAATACATGCTCTGGTGTGTGCTGTCAGGGCAGGAAGCCTTCTTCACCGATATGGATTAGGCACAGAATCATAGAAACAGAATCATCTAGATTGGAAAAGACTTTCAAAATCATCAAGGCCACTGTTTAAACAGAGAGAGCTACCAAGCAGCTCCACCACAACTTCTCCCCAGCAACTGTGCTAAAGAGTGACAATTGCTCTGGGACAGCCCCAGGAGGTAGCTCAGGCTACCCAAGCTTCCCCTAATGCTCTCTGTCATGGATGGGAAGCATGTGCAATGTCTTTTGAGAGCAAAAGATAAGCCACACTCCCTGTTTATTCAGACAGTAGTGCTTGTTGTACCTGCAGTAAGACTACTGGAGCTCGGAGAGAATGCAGAAATGCCATTAGCCAAGTATTTTTACTTCAAAAATTCAAACAAAACCTAGAAATCCCTCTGAGTAGCCCATTTTATTCCCCCAGGTGAGTACCCAGATGTAAAGTAAAAGTGACTGCCAGACCAGGCCCTGTGCACCTCCGCATGCCAGGTATTTCTTGAGGAGGAGGGGGGCTGCAGACAGCAAGCTGCTGCCCAGCATTTCCTGTGTGCACAGAGAAGGGGTCATATTTGAAAGTTTTAGCACAAATATATCAACTCCTTGCAGCATATTGAAGCAGATCACCAGGCCCTGTGATCAGCATATCAGAGCTGACTGATGTGTCAGTCGTGTCAGCCTGTTGTCAAGGATAAGTTTTTATTGTTTATGGTTGTCACTTCAGTTTGAGATTAAATATGAGACCTACTTAGTTTGCAGTATTGCTGTCCTTATTGTGGGCATACACTTTTACATGTGCCTTGGGAAAGAAATATACATATATTACATAGAATAAACCGGTTCCTATACACCTCCTATATACTCCGGAGTGCTTCAGTTTGTGCACCTTCATTTACCCTGTATAGAAACTTAACTTTCAGGACAGTAACTGGAATTCCATCTTAGCAGGGAATCCTACTCCAGTAAGCATGCAATTTTTGTCGTCTTTAGAGAAATAAAACAGTTTAAAGACATGACAAGGTAAAAAAGAGAGTAGTTGGCAAGAATTCCCATGCTGCCATAGCAGAATGACCCTTTACAATTCTGATTTAAATGGCATTACTCTTTTCAAATTGCATTAGTGTTTCAACTTCTGCCTCTCCTTGATTTTAGCTTCTGGGATTTTGCAATTTATAGTCCAGTGTTCTGCTTTTGTGTTTCTCGTCTTGTGCTGCTGACTTTGCCCAAGCCTGTAAAACTAGATGACCATCTTGCTCTGACAAATTTGCTCAGGGTCAGTGGGGTAAAAATTCTGAGAGGGGAGTTACGAAAAAAGAAATGCACAAAGACATGGGCAGAGTTTCTCCTCAAGCACAGATAAGTCAGCTCTAGACTTGCTCTTTGTTTATGGCATAGGTGCCACTGTTTTTGCTTTGGGGAGGGAAAGTGAAGAGCAGCAGTGCTAGAGGAATTTGAATATGCTGTACAGAAAGCACACTTGTTTGCCATGGCACCTGATAGACCCCCTCATCACACAAGTGTCTGAGTGTAACAGATTGCTTTTTCTCTGAGATTCAGATTGGAAATGCTTGGCAGACAAAATAAAAGAATGAATGTTTTCTAAAAATAGTCGATCTGTTTTTCCTGTGACAAACAAAGATTTATGTGGACCCAAATTAATAACAATATGTTTCACATTTCCTGCTCTGACTGCTATGTGTATCTCATCAATTGATATCTTTATTCATAGGATGCAAAAAATAAAATTTGCAAGAGAAGCATTTTTCAGAGGATGAAAGAAAGGAGATGGTGTTTTTAGAAAATAAAGCTGTGCTTTGTACAAGGGAACAGGAGAGATGGGGAAGAGGAAGAGGGATGGTGTGTACCAACTCTCTTTCCCCTAAAGTGAGGTGTGAACATTTATGTCTGCTTTGGGACAAAGATTATTGATATATTATTCTCTTGTTAACTGGAGAAGAAAGGATTAGGTGCTAAACCGACATTCCTCTACAGGTTTCCTATGCAATAGTAAGCATGTCATTTAGGGAAAGACTCATCTCAGCTGCCTTTAGCTGAGTAAAAGTTAGACAGCTTAAAGGGGAGAAATGTACTTGTCCAATAAGCAGTGACCTGAAACACTTCATAAAGTCAGGATGATCTGCCCAGAAGACAGCCCAGCAGCTGCAGTCCAGTGTCTGGCTGAACTCCTCTGCGGTCTGTCTGCACCGAGTGGGTAAGTGGCCGGTGCTCCATCCTCCTGTGGGCAGGAAAATCCACTCTGTCTGGAAGCCCTTCAAGACAGAATCATCTCCTGCAACGTGCTCATATAGCACTGAGTATGTCACGGCCCTGGACCTCCTGTGGGGCTGCTAAGTGATTCTGCGGTAATAAGTGAATAATAGCAGCAGCTAGTTGCCTCAGGCTTGGTAAATGTTGAGCTTTATAGCAGGAGGCATCTCAATCCAGGGAACTACAGTGTGAACAGGCTTCCTAACAGAGCATCCTTTATTGTTTTCTGTTTCAAATTCTGCAATTTATAAATCCAATGACAACAGAACCAGGAAAACTGTCCCCACTGAGTGAAATATACACTGTCCTGTGTCTTTATTTACTACTCGTGACTGGAAGTCCAGTGCAATCTCTCTGACAATGTAACATTTTCCGAGCTTCTTTTATGTTGATTTCTCCATTGATCCCAATGACATCCATGAACGCACACTGTGCTTACAGTGTGCATGGGCACGTCCAGAGTCTAATTCAAACAGAAGTACATCTTCACATTTAACAGCTTCTTCTGCTCCACACTCCCATGTGGCTGAGGCTTGTAGGTATGTAAGTTATAAGCAGGATGGTCTGAATCAAGGTTTGCCTTCCCATGCACCTGCCTCAGCGGGGTTTGCCTAGGGAAGCTAGCACGTATGAGCTGTGCTCTGGTGCCTATAGCCCCACGCATGGTCCCAGCTTCTTGCAAAAGTACATGGGAACATGTTCACAGTGAAAAACTTCAAAAAGTTTCTGTCTCCAATATAGATTGGTTTGGACCGTGTGTGCCTCTCTCAGATCTGGCACAACTCACAAGCAAAGCAGCCTTAGCAGGCTCAGCCTCATTCCTCCTAGGCTCTCCTCTCAAGAAGGTCATGGCACCGTTCATTTCAGCTCTGACTATATTAATGGAAATGGAAAATTCAAGGCACAGGGGCGAAGGTAGATATTCAGATCAGGCTACTCCAGCAGAATACGAAGGGGAAATGTGCTGGGCTTGTCGGTGCTCCAGTGTGCAGAATTCTTGTCAGTGGTGTCTGCTTTTCACAAACAAAACCAGGACATACAAGTTGGGCTGAGAAGTGCTTGTCCATACTACAAAGGAAGTTTTCTGATCTTAACCTTTGTTCTTGAGCTGGCCTTGAAATTCTCAATCCCTTTTCATGTAAGCTGACTTTTACCCCATTTTTCTTCTGTCTTCATTCTTTGAGATTTTTTTTTACAGAAATAAAAGAAACACATTGAGAATGGATGCACGTTTCATTTACTCTAATTATGCACAGTGAAAAGTTTCCATTTCAACAAACCTCATTGATATTCTGCTGCTGTGAACTTGACTAAAAAAAAAAAAAAGGAACACGAAAGGAGATTTTACCAGACAATTGACTTTAACTTACAAAAAAAAAAAAAAAAAAAAGCTTTTGTGGATTTAAGAATATTTCATTTTTCATTTTTTACTTTAATTTCCTTACTCTCTCCTTATGGTTGCTGCAATAACAAAGCATCTCTCTGGATCACCCTAAGAGCTGTAGTACCCTAATACCCTGATATGGGAGCTAGTGTTATTTTGTGGATTAATTCCAAGTAGCAGGATATAAAGTGTCAATATTGCACAAAGCTTTATGTTGTATGTGAACATGCCAGCTCTTAGGCTTTTGGGAGAAAAACTTATTTATCTCACAGATGTGGTTAAATCTCTCAATATTTCATGACCGTTGTCACTAAGGCACTTAGACTTTACATGATCTTTACAAACAGTGTTCATAAAACTTACATATACAGGGATTTAATAGATCTGAGAGCAAGCTGAAGAATCATGATGTGAAGCATTGAATAATTTATTAGAAAATATAGAAAACCTCAAAGACAAAAAGAGACAAGAATATTTTTTACTTACAAATCCTATGAACACTGTTTTCTTAGAGGTGGAAACTATTAAATTCTGTTGATCTTGGGAGATTTTCTTTGTCACTATCAATAATAGAATTAAAAATAATAGTATATTTTCATAAGTGTTAGTATCCTTGCTTCCTTCTTAAGCAAAAAAACAAAAACCAAAAAACCCACAAACCTGAACTGAGCCTACTGCGGTAATAGGCTGTACCATGACAAATATGGTTTTCTCATGAAAAATAACACACTGAGTCACTTTCTGCATTCTCGGATATGAAAAATATTTGTTATGCTTGAATTAGAGTATTTAATATGTGTCATTGGCATAAAGAGAATAAACAATAATAGCATTTTATTTTGTAATAGTCTAAACATCAGTAGAAAATTAAACTGACACACGCACAAAAAAAGAACACTATGAAATACACTATGAAAATACAGACAGAAAGAATAACACAATGGTTTAGTCCCTGTATGTATAGCCAGTCTCTTTTAAAATTTTTAATCTGAACTCCTGATGTTCTCTGCTTAAGAAATTGGACAGCATTTCCCTCAAAGTGTATGTGCAAGACTTGTCCCTGAACTGTATATCTACAAATCTGAGATGAGTTTGTGAAACTTGTCCATAACACCAGTCATGTTCTGTCTTTGTTGTTCTGAGCTGTGATATGCTGTAAACCTCCTCCAGGGTCCCCTGACTTGGCAGTGGGTTCACACCATCCCCACCACCTCTGGTCTGCTGTGTGTTCCTCCCTGTTGCTGTTGGATACTTTCACCTGTCTTCCCCTATCAAGCCTGAGACATTTCTCTGGCAGGTGTCAGTGTATGTGGCCCATGCCTGGGTTCTTATGATGGTCATGTTTATGCCAGCTGCATGAAATAGCATCATTTTTAATTCCAACCCCCCCCCCTTTTTTTTTTTTTTAGCAAGAGCTTAGCAACTCATCCCTTCACAGCCTAGTACCCCAATATTAGATAAGATGGGCTGATACATGAACCAAGATTTCCACTGACAGCCAGCCTCCTGCCTGGATTGGCTTGTTTCTAATCCTTTCATGCATGAATGCAGTTTCTCCAGAATCCCCCACTCTTCCCACACCAGATCCCTGACTCTCCAGAGGCATTGAGACTGATTTTGCTGTGGATTTAACAGGTCTTCCTTATATCATTCAAAGCATAAGCCTTGCAAATTCAGTGAAGAAATGTTTATGTGCTTTCCAAGGAGACACCACCCTCTAGTCTTTCCCTGTCTCCAGAAGTGTTCTGACTCCCTTCTTCTGATAGTATTAGCAGAGTGGAACCAATAAACTTGAATAGATTTACTAACTTAAACTGCCAGGCTTAGGGGAGAGTTTGTTAATGTATTGTATTATTATTATTATTACTTTTGATTTTATTTTTCCACTGTTTCTTTTGCTGGGACATAATTATACAATACTATAAATTGCCTTTGTTACTATTGCAGCCACAAAAATATTCCACACTAATAAATGTCTTCAGTGAAAGCTACTGGGTGCCTACTAAAAGCAAGATGAAAGCAGAAATGAAGCATTGCACCTGGCATATGAGACCTGGAAAGAGCTTTTAATCCCACAGAATTAATCTTCCTAATGTTTCCATTTAGCCCTCTGATTCTACAAAATACTTTGCAAGAAACATAAATAAATAAATAAAAAGAGATTTGTTTAAGCATAAACTCTCTGCCCAAAAAAAGTCATGCTATTTCAGACATAGAAGTTGGTTTTAGTAAGGTTAAGGATAAAACTGGATGCTACTACACTATCCAAAGCTCTCTGAAATAAAAAGGAGCTCTTCCACAGCCCTCAGTGAGCTTTAGATAAGGTCCTCAGAGAAATGGGGAAAGACAGCAAGGCAGAATTCTCTCAGTGGGTTTATCAATGACAAAAAAAAATGGTAAGAAACAGCATGACAAAAGTTGCAAAGGCTGCAAAATAAGTACTACAGTATCATCTGATGGAAAACACTAAGTAAAGCACGGAAGGCCATTACTGCCAACAGTAGGAAAGAGTACAAGTAATTTAAGATTCTCAGGGCTATTTCTTTGCATCTAACAAGTGAAGAAAAAAAATCCCAAACACAGTATTTTTGTATCCAGGCACTGCATAAAAAAGCATATAACTTGAAAAAACAGCAAAAATTTTATATAGTAGAACTTGGCAACATTTGAGAGTTAAATTTTTTTGAGGACTAGAATTGCAGATTACTTCTTCCTGGAAGATTTAATGAACTCTTTTTCTTTTCATTAAATTGAGCTTTTCAGGGACAGAAGACAAGAGAAGATAAATAGAAGTTTTGTTTTGACATTTTTGAAATGAAATGATTCAAGTTTTCAATCGAGCTTTTAATTTGAAATTTCCTTTCCTCTCACCTCTTCTTCTGGGAAAAAAAAAGAAAAAAAAAGTCTATGTTTCAATATGATTGCAACTGGAAAGAGCTCTTTCAAGTCAAGTTGAATACACTAATGGATTAAAAAATAAATGAGACATTGTTTTCCAACTCAGCAAACTTTTTTTTAACACAAATTTGTTTTCAATTTGTTCTGAGATTATTTTTATTTCTGTCTTTCTGGGTCTGCCAGCAACACTGTCAAGAAGGTTTTATATTATTAATATATTACAAAATGCTGTTGGAAGAGAGCTCCAGAGAGTTTATGTGAACTCTTTGTGACTGGTAAACAGGGATGAACAGAAACTTTCACAATGAGTATGCCACAAATTATGCTGCCTCCACAGTCAGTGTAACCAGATAACATGTTTATGCTAAATAATAATGATAATAAATAATAACAATAACCCAGCTTTTCTGGATCCCATGAATAACAGCACAAACCACTTGCTGCCCTGCAGCCCAGTATTTTTGCTCATGTTTGTGTTCCTACAAAAAGACCAAATGAGCCCTTAGACTTCATGTATTTTTTTTTCTCATCAGAGAATATAATTTGTTGATTGCGACTATTCAAAAAACTTTACTTTGTTATGTTCAGAGTGGAAAGGTTGCCAGCTTTCCTATATCAGAGCAGTCATTTAAGAGGTACCTTAAATCATGAATATGAGCAAAGAATAATTATAGCAGCTTGGTGTACACTGGAGTATTAAGGAGGTGTCAGCATTTTAGTATAAAATCTCTGGACCAAATCCTGATAGCATCACTGAGTGAAATTTTCACTTCCCAGACTGATCAGAAATTGAGAAAGGATTTTCAGATTTGGTATTTTATTGTTACTCACTAGGGACTCCAATTTATTTATTTATTTATTTATTTACTTTTGGAGACCCCTAGAAAGCAGATTATATCTCTCTCTAGCCACCCATTATTCCCACTGGGAAATAAATAAATAAATAAATTCTGTTGCAAACAATTTTCCTTGTCCTTATGAGATAGACAGGTCCAGGAAATAAGTACAGCAGAATTTGTTTTGTAATTCTTTAAAAAATATTGTATTTGCAGCATATACTAGTAGCTCTGGGGTAAATCTCAGTTGAAAACAAAACTAAACAAAACTAAACTAAACTAAACATTGCAGAGACATAATTCCAATGAAAGAGAAAAGAGATGAGAGGAGGAGAACAGAAGGAGAGAAAAGACTTAGAACCATAATAATAATAAATAATAATAATAATAATAATAAATTTTAAAAGAATGTAATAACATAAAAGTATCAGTATTGGGTCAGACTGAAGACATGTACATCTCAGTGTCGTGTTTCAAAGTGTGGCTAGAAGTGGCAGGGACATTGCAATGCTTTCAACAAGTCCTCTTTTGGTTTCCAGATACTTGAAGCTGTAGAACTGCCCAAATGAGCCACACTTTCTATTTACCTAGTACTGCTTGATGGATTACTGTTCCAGGTGTTTGTTCCCTTGAAACCTTGTAAACCTTTGGAGTCTACAATAAACGGTTTCAAGAAATTTCCCAGATTAACCACCAAGAACAGCCTCCTTTTGCTTAATTTGCACTGGTTTCCTGCTAACTTCGTTTGATGTCCCTAATCCCAGACTGTGAAGAATTGGAAATAATAGTTGTCAATCTATTCGGGTTTGCTAGTTTCATGGCACTGATGACCGTAACTCAGATTGACCGTAACTTTATGTTCCAAAGCTGTAGGTATTTATTCTTTTACTGTTATTTCAAATTTACTACATTTCAATGCACTGACAATTTCCAGAACTGGCAAGGACTTGCAGCACCTATAAACACTTCTGGAGTATAAATACTGTGCAGCCCTAAAACTTTGGTGTGTGGTGAAGTCTGAAGGTGTTTTGTCTGTAATGGTACAAGCATTTTATGAAACAATTACAGACAAATTATGAATGAATTCTTCATCCAAATGAGTTCTTCAACATAGTGCAAAAAACATTGTTAAGTTTAAATAGGTTCACTAACATCGTCTTATAGAAACTAAATAGATATGAGTGTTATCAATGATCCTACACTAAAACAATGCATGTTTATATGATCACAAGTACAAAAGAAAAACTAAAAGGAGAGAGATCTGAAAGATCAGAAAAATAGCACACCCCAAACAGTTACAATAACAGAGGATTTGGTTCATATCCACAAAAGCCAGAAAAACTCAAAGCTAAGCCTACATTTCCTTTCTTAAGTCATCCCATTTTGCTTCAGAATTTCAGAAGCCTTTCAAAACTGATAGCTGATCTTGCGATTAGCGCCGTGCTCTTCAATCAAGTAGGTTAACACAGCACGGAACAGAGGTTTACCTGCCCATGGAAATCAAGTCAGGCTCTACACAGTGCTTTAACATAGTTTTCTATGTGGGTGGTGGTAGGGTGTTCTGACATACAGTCAGCTATCTTGCTTAGATGAAAATACAGCAGTGTTAATCAGCACTCCTTAGAGAATGGCAGTTTAAAAGTGAAGAGAGTTAGCTTTTTACTTGACGGAATTTTTCTCAATATTGGGAGCTCACTAAAACTGGAGGTTTGGTCCCCATCAAATCTTTGTATCAAATAGCCCATTTCAACATAGCCCTTGTAGCCTCAGTTAACACCACATGATTACTGTCAAGACACTGAACAGAGGTAAATTAATTCTACTGTGTGTACATACTTCAGTTTCCACCAGACAATTCTTCCAAATTACCTGTTGAGGTCTGACATGCTTTTGAAGTAATAAAGTACTCACAAAATGGAGGGAGAAACATAATTCCTGGGGGAGTAACCTACCAGTACCTCTGCGAACTGCATACATGCCCAAGACTAGCCGGGTTGAATTTTACTACCTGAAGATTTAAACATTTTATGGGAAATTCTCTCTCTCTCGCTCTAAAAGGCACGTACTCTGCAGCTTTGTATAAATAAAGAAGTCTTTGATGTTGAAACCTGTTTTAGAAATCATGCCTTTTTTTTTCCATTTCATTTTCAAAGTATCATAGAATCATAGAACAGCTTGGGCTGGAAGGGACCTTAAAGATCACCTAGTTCCAACCCCCCTGCCATGGGCAGGGATGCCACCCACTAGATCAGGTTGCCCAGGGCTTCATCCAACCTGGCCTTGAGCACCTCCAGGGATGGAGCTTTTTTTTTTTTTGGCGCCCAACGTGGGGCCCGAAGGGTTGAGATATCGACAGATTTGACCAGAGTGTGTTAAACTAAAATTGGTATAAGTATTCGACCTGCTTAATAGTTGCTAGTCACAATGTTGATTGCCTTAACCTCAAGTCTGCTGTGCCTGTTTCCCAAATTGAGTTTTATAGCAAGTTACTTTCTGTATGTGCTCCCTGTCGCGCTGTTTATCCTTTCTGGGCCCTGGTTTAAGATTGTTATGGTACTGTGTGGTGTAACGATGGCTTATGAAATGATGAGATTTCTGGTCATGACTCTAACCTGGTATTTGTACTCAGCACTGTCGTCGACTCTATACTTCGGAAACCATATCTCAGAAACTATTAGCAATTACACCTATTGCCTTTTTTCATCAGGGAGCCAATCTGTGGAGGGGACAGGGGAAGATATTTTTTCCTACTTGTTCACTCTCCCTTTCTCCTTCACCACCCTCTTATCCCCTGAGCTAGTTACAGTAGCTCTCCAAGCTTTTCTGGACAACCTGTGCCAGTGCCTTACCACCCTCTGAGTGAAGAATTTCCTACTAACAACTAATCTAAATCTCCCCTCTTTTACATTAAAACTAAACTATCATTGTCTGCCCATGCAAAAAGTTGCTCTTCATCTTTTTATAAGCCCCCATTAAGTATTGAAAAGCTGCAATGAAGTCTCCCCAGAACCTTCTCTTCTCCAGGCTGAATATCCCCAGCTCTCAGCCTTTCTCCATAGAAGAAACAGGCTATTATCATAGGAGTACAGGCTATTATTCATTAAACCACTTCTATCCTTAACAGGCAGAACTAAGTACAACCACAAAACTATTCAAACAAATAAATGCAGTACAGAGCAATACAATGTTATATAGTAGCTTACTTTGGTAATCTTTTCTGTTTACCCAGGTGAGATTAGCTGCTCATGAAAATGCTCCCTTTCAACAAAATTTATAGTCCATAAATATATATTTATACAGCCATGCATCAAAACTTAATGCATTCACTGGCAAATGTTTGCTCAAGCTGTTCTAATAGTTCAAATCTGTTACTTTGGCCATCTCCATAGCAAAGTCTTGGAACCTTCGGGTACCTGCCAGCTTGATGACAATGAAAGGCTAATTAATCCTCCAAGCCAGTCAAACAAACAAACAAACAAAACCCCAAAACAACAAAACAGAACAAAGCAAAACACAAATGCTAGGTGTTTGATTTAGTGTGCTAGCAGCTACTGACCAATTAAAGGAAAACAACAAATACTCCTTAATTAGCTTACCCATATTCTTCATGGTAAATCTGTGAGGGAGAAAGAAGTCACAACAGGGCAAGCCTGAATAATGTATGATTCTCTTAGGAAATACATCTTTCTTGTTCATCCTCCTTATTTTAGCGCCATTTTTCATCCCTATATTAGCATCTGTGGCAGTTTTAATCACCATAAGTCTTAGAAAAACATGGTAGACTATTCCTACCTTGAGTACCTATCACTAAAATGAACTAATAGTATTTTCTTGTTTACTTATAGAAATAAGTATTACTCTTGCACTTGATTTATAATTTGATAATTAGAAATCATTAACCACCTCTCCTTTCCCAAAGAGAATTATGAAGAATTGAATGGGATTTTATATGTTGTAGAAAACAGTCATTTAGAGACTAAGGAATTTTTGTTGTTGTTGTTGTTGTTTTCCATCCCTCTTCCCCCCCCCTTTTTTTTTTATAAGAAGGATTATTTATGGAATGCTAAAGTGCATGATACCATTGCTACAGAGCAGTCTGTCAGGAGACTGAGAAGTAGGGAGATGACATTTCAAAAAGCATTTCGCAAAGTCACTCTTGGTAGGATGTCCAGAATGAAAATGGACTTGCCATTAATTCCTTTACATATGAGTAGTGGCAGGAGTTGCCCAAGCTAGTTAATTTTTATAAACATACATTTACACATAGAAAAGTTGTGAAACTGTTTTGTGGCTTGGAACTTATTTTTATGATAGTTGAAGCATATGGGTAGGCTTCTGGTCACCTCCAATACTAGATATCTCCATGGAGCTTTGCACAGAGATAGGGGGAAAGTTGAGTCTTTGAAGCATAGTCTAAACTTTTAAATAATACTATGATCCACCAATTGTTCAGCAACTTACCACAGTTATTTGCATCATCCCCACAGAGATTATGTTCCTCTGCAGTGACTTCTCTCTCTCTGCTCCATCAGTCTGCTTTTCACCCTTCACCTGTCAGTGTAAAATTCTTGAGATACTTCCAAGCTGCAGTTACCAACTTCCCATTCCATCTCAGCACTTATAATGTAAAAGAAAAACAAAACAAACAAAACCTGAAAGATCTTCATTTGATCCTAGTAATAGCTCTGAATATAGACAAGTATGAGGTGAAGTACCTTTTTAGACGTTCCATATCTGACTCCAGTCATGCTGTTACTTTCTACTTGGAAGACTGTTTCTTTTCCAAGTCTTATTTATTTTTGTATGGGTATATGGATGGGCACCACTACTAGATAAGTATGGACCACTTATATCCCTCGAGTGACATAGTTTATCAGTATGGTCTTAGTAGAACCTTTTGACACTAAACAAGATTTTTATTATTTTTCCCCCAAAATATAGATAAAATTACAGTCCAGAATTTCTCGAACTAAGCTGATTTTACCAATGCACCGTCCCCAAAGTGAGAGCGAGAAGTAAAAAAGTATTACTCCCTACAAAGAGAGAGTTTGTATGGGAAAATATACTCATTTGTCAACTATGTTTCCAGAATCTAAGGAACAACTTGAGGTCTGCAGGTAATAGCCTGCACATTCATATCTGCACAGGCAGAATTGTGAACTATACTTATGAACAGGGCCTTCTTTGTACTAACATGCAATTACCTAGCCATCAGGTGGGATTTTGAACACACAAATGTAATGCACACTTCTTTATGTACAAATCAGTTGTCAGGATCTGAAATTTTGTCTCCAAGTGTTCTTTAACACTGTAATAAACAGTGATCTCTATGAAGACAGCTGGATGCACAATATGATTCTGTAAATCTTGGCAACAAGAAGTGGAAAGAAATGATCCTCATTGGCACTAAATTAAACAAATTACCCCTCTTCTAGGTCTTAATCCTGCCAATAATGAAAATGATAAGCCTTGATCCTTCTTGTGATACAGATCAGATTGGTTTTGTGATGGTCAGTTTAAAATCTATTCTCACATAATTTCACTTATTCTAAACAAGCAAACAGAAGAAAAAAATGACTATCTTAATTACAGATCTACGCACAATGAGTCTAATTGCTCTCTCGCTTGAATGCACAGGAACCAGGCATAGCTCTAGCATGCTCACTTTAAGGCAAGAAAACAAAGACCAATGTAGTGAAAAATGAAGGACAGGGCCTGGAGGAATAGTAATAGGTAATCTATGTAGATTCTGTGTAACAAGACTAGATAAGGAAAATCACTCAGATTTATAGATTCAGAGACTCATTAGCTTTCAGAACAGACAACACTGTTATATCAGCAATCCCTTCAGTGCACCTACAGAGGTAATATGACCTTTCTATTCTTCCCTCTGTTTACATGTGGAAGAACAGCACTAATCCTCTCAGCTGTCTTCTTTCTGTATTTAACATGTTTTACGTAAGCTACTTCTTTAGTAGGGTGTTCAGGGTCATCAAACTACCAAAAAATTACATTCAGCTGATTATTTTAGATAATTCAAAGATTTTTGCATAGCCTATGCTTCCCAGAACCTGCCCAACTATTCCACTTTATTGATCTAACTCCTTATATTTAATTGCATAGACATATATCATCATATTTACCAATGAATTCAGATGACTTTATAACCCATTCTTCATCATTCCTCCTAGCTGCTTCTGGTATAGAAACTTTAATCAGTGATGATTCTGTATTTGTTTCTGGGTTTGCTGGTAAGAATCACAGTTAATTGACTTCTACCCAGATACTTCAGGACCATTCCCACCTGTCACTGCACTCAGATATTGGTGAACTGACCAGTTTTAACCACCTTACTGTGAGCCACATCACATTTGCAATTAACTGCTCTTTCTGTTAAAATAGAACATGGTATCGATTCATATCTTAACTAACATCTCTGGATTTTATATACTACCCTTTTCTTCAGCAGGAACACTTAGAGTCTCACAGAAGGGTATCACATTGGTTTTGCTATTCTATTTGTCATAATCCCTCTAACTGATTTTTTTTTTCTAATTCTGTGTAAGTGAAACTAGTTCAGTTCTTTAAATTTCCCAGTATTCCAAGACTGACAGGAAATCAATATTAAAGTTTCAAGAAGCTCTTCAGCTCCTCAGCTTCTTTATAACTCTTGGGTATGGGTTACCCAGCCTAGATGATTTAAAAATACCTGCCTTTAGTAACTACTGCAGAAACCAAGACAGTAATCAGAGACATCTCATAAAAATAAATAAACGAGTAGATAAGCGTATACCACAATAACTTACCAAATTGTCTTCACGGGTAAATTATAATAATTGATGCTTTTCCCTAGCATCCCCTTATGCACAGAATTTTAAATTTATGGGGAGAAATTAGCATCAATGTGCTTTTGGGTTCCCCTAGTTCTAGGCTGCCCCAGGTTTGAAAATTACCTCCAACATACTTCAGTTACATTTGGAATTTATTAAAACAAACACAACTTGCATTGTGGGTTTCGTGGGCTTCAGCACGTCCCTTGATAGTTCATTGACAGTATTTCCCTTATCACAATCCACATTCAGTCATGTGTACAGTTCGTGTCAAAAGAATTTGCCCTTTGCCAGATCCATGACTTGACACAAATCCAGAAGCTTCTATCAGAATACTGAAGTCAGGTTTAAAGACCTCATTGCTCTACCTTTCCCTTCCATTACCAAGGAGATAGAACTCCTGTCCTGTTTATCTTCCTCTTGAGAATTAGTGATGTTTCATGATAGTAGTGGCAGTGCACGCTGATAGTCCAGCCCCTTATGGACAAAGGAGCCAGCATGCTGCTTCAGTACTTGGTCTTTCAATTAATTGACCAAAGAAGCAAGAGATTTGATCTCCAGACACACCAAGTGACTTTTTTTTTTTTTGTTAATTCCTAGAAAATGCAGTTGCTCTGGCAGCTGGGTGGCTGCCGCTCCAAATTACTCTGGAGTATGCCCATCAAAATAATTAAATGCTCTTTTAAAAATAGATCCTTTCAGATTTTTTGTGGGAGTAAAGACTATTATACCTGAGATAAAAAATAAATTACAACCTGCCAGTGAGCTCAACCACAGACTGATATTTCAAGAAGTAGTATCAGGAGCAAACAGTCACAGCCTCACATTTACAAACTGTGTTCCATTTTAGATTCTGGTAGCCAGCTTAATCTCTGGTTAACATCTACTGTTGGTAGGGCAATACTGGAGGGAAAGTCCTTTCACACATAGCATGAGGTCTTTCCAGTTGTCTCCATGTGTGTTTTCCTGTGCCAAGGTTTGTTCCTACTGCCAGAGCAGCGTGCGCCCAGGAAGTTGTTTGAATCTTCATTTTGAGCAGTGAGGAACTCAGACAGGCCACGGTGACAACACTGTTAATGGGAGAGACAGGTCCTACACACCACCATTTTGTAGGCTGTTGAGATGGAGAACAGCTGCTGAATTGTGTAGTTTGGGAAATTTTGCTTTTCTTATGGGAGAACAGTGAGGAAGGAGGAAAAGAAAGTGGAATGGAAGAGAGCTTGGTCATGGGAGGTGGGAGAAATATAAAGACTGAAGGAAGTCAGGCCCAAACTGACAGGCAACATCCTGGGAAGAAAAGCAGGGAAGCCCATCCAATGCCAAACAGCCACTACCAAGTAGATGCCTAAGCCTCAGCAACAGCTTCAGCGGTGAGAAGAAAGGAAAGCCTCCAGAAGGAGAGGGAAAAGGAGGAAATAGCGAGGGAAGAAACCTATGAACAAAGAGCCAGAGAGAAGAAAATGCTCAAGAGACCATAACTAAACATAACAAGATTTTGTGAATCTTGTGAATTTTGTCTTATGAAAGGAAAAGAAAATTTTGATCATGCAATTTCAGCTAGGAGGAGAGAAAAATGAACAGCAATCAGGGTACTTTTGTGGGCAGAATAATCTTGACTAGGGCAACTAGGGTAACTCTTACTTAGCTTTTTAAGTGTAATTTATCTTATTGACAATACAAACTTCTCATAATTCATCTGGTATTGAGAAAAAAAAAACACAACCACACACACACACAACATAAGCAATTAATCATACACTTAATTAAACATCTCTCTTTCCCTGTCTTTTTTTAATCAACTTCCCTTACTTTCACTACAGGCTACACTCAGTCCATCCCAAATCCTTCTGTCAGGCACAGGTGTTTTTAGGCTATGTGCATGATGGTTTCCCTCTGCTGCTCCATGCATATTGGCTTCTTTCTGCTGATACCTGCTTCCTGCTGCTTCTCCTCTATTGCTTTTTGCTTCAGGGTGTCCCTGCCCCCAGTATGGGTCACCAACAGCTGCAGTTGCTTTATGGGTGTCCCTGCTCTGGCATGGTCAGTCTATGTCCTCCTGCTATGGAGGCCAGCTATGGCCAGCTTGGGTGTGAGTGCCACCCTGAACCAGTCCTTGTGCACAGTCCAGCAGAGCTCCCTACCAGCACGCTCACCCGGGGACTGCGCTGTGTGACTGAGTCATCCTGATGCCTCCATATCTCTGTACCACACTCCTCCGCATCATGCAGGCATGCCCAGGATTGTAAAAGCCTGAGAGAATAACCCTCTTAATCCTCAGAGGAAGGATTTAATTAAGTTGTTCTGCTCCGGCATACATGCTGCATGTTGAACTGCATGTGCGATGACCTCCTCTCTGACTTATGAGTGCCAGTGTTTTAGTGAAGCATATTAACATTTCATTGAGAAAACCATGTTGAACAAAGCATCGGCCACAAATACGGAGAATCAATTTGCTGAGTGGTAAAAGGTTTATCAACGTAATTATAAATAGGACCCCATATTGATGCCAGCTATGTAGAACTGTATAGATTAGGAGCAAACACATTTGGAGATGATCTTGTGGTGAGGTATCGGGGTGACATTTATTACTGAATAAAGTGCAATACTGCCAAGATAAACTGACACACCATTGTTCTTAAATAAATAAATAAATAAAAGAATAGAAGGCAAAGAAAAAAGAAAATGCTTTGCTATGCAGTTCAGATATTTGCAGGGCCAGAGAATGAACAGCCATAATAATACCCTCTCTAGATTGTAGATCCTTTATAATCCTTCAGGCGCATATTCAGATATTTTATTTAAGCAGCTAAATGTGTTGACAGGATTAACTTACAGCTATACATTGTTTCCCTGACACAGATTTGTATAAAAATAGAAGGGCTGAAGGTCAATGTTCAGGTTAAAAACTTTGTGAAGGTTTTTCCCTAAACCTTAATGAAAACACCTGCAAAATGTAATTAGATCTAATCCATAGTCTGATAACATCCATAGCACAATTCTGTTGTTGTTTTCCAAGCAAGAATATAATTTTAAAATGTGTTTTGTGTCCTGCACATACATCCTCAGAAATCCAGCTTTTCTTGCTACAGGCAGGCTGTGGTCCATTTGGTACCTGGGCTCTCCTCAGAGGTTATGGCTGAATTCCTCCATCCCTTGGCACTGAGGGAGATAAGGGCCTGTGCTATTTCCCTGGGCCCTGCAGCACCCTGATCATTTCATTGCCTCATACAACGAATAGCAACAACAGGCAGGGCTCTGCAGGTTTTGAATAACTGGAATTTGACTGGGCTTCATAAGCATGCTTTGGAGGGTAAAACAAACAAACTCCCAGTAACACCATTCCTAAATCTTTAATATGCACGTGGTTTTGTTTGGATGCTAGTCTTAAACCTACAAAACAGGAATAAATTACTCATTTGCAAGAAAGAAAAGTGCTTCCTGCATTTTATCAGCTTAGGTGAAAGTAGCACAGCCTACATACATATGCTAAATTCCATCACCTGTAAAGACACCATCGATATAATATATATACATATATTCTGTTTCTAATATGATGACGCTGCAAATGATGGTTTTCCATTTTATTTGTGTTAATTGTGTACACACTTTGGAAGCTGACAGTGTAAGAGTGATTATAATTGAGCTATAAATTTAGCACAGAGAAATGCCATCCATTTATCTGGATGGTTCTGTGATGAAATACATTTCTAAAGCATGGATAGCAGGCAGTGTCTGAGATAACAAGTGATAAATGCCTCTACTTATAGCTAGAGAAAGACTATCCTCAATAAAAAGTTCTTGAAGAGATACCATACATTATTTTCTCTTGATTCTGCACAACAATAAATTCGTTATATTAAAATATTCTTTATAACATGGCTAAAATGAACAGAATTACATTCTGAAATCTAAAATATTGTGTATCTTATTGTTGCATTAGGTGTCGCTAACCCTCTGCTCCAAAAGCAAATACTTTTACATCAGTCTGATTAAAGAAACCAGACTCTTGATATCTGTATATATGTGAAAAGGCAAGCTCATGAATACCCTGAGATACATATCCATCTATTGCACACTGCTGTAATGTCACCAAAGTCAATAGAGCTTTAATGGTTTATACCAGAATGCATCAGAATCTGTATAAAGCTATCTTGGAGCAAACCTCAATGTGAGCTATAACACGTGTTTTGAAGGTGACCATGAAAAGCATAATTTCCCCTTACATTTTTGTTTGTTTTTTTTTCCTCAGAAAAAGGAAATTGAATTTCACAAGCAAAACATCCTGTCATTCTGAAGATCTGTTTAAAGAGCTGTAAGAGGATGATTTATTTATGAAAAAGATAAAAGTTCTCCTGTAGAAATGTGAATTTTAAAATCTCATTTGTATCACCAAACTCCCATTCCTGAGTTATTTCTCTAAGTATTTTTGTGGTCTTCATCATCCAAGTGTTTTTTTTATCCTGGAAAAGATTTGAGTTTGGGATGAAGAAAATAGAAATGGTTCTATGGGAATGGAGGTCAGAAAAGCAGATGGTTGTGTTTAGATGTGAAAGCAGTGTAAGTGCTGGTCTGTATTCCATTGCGTTTGATATATGAAGGGCTCTGTCTCCTATAGACATAAGTTTCCTTCAGTTGGTCAATAGTATACAACAAAACCCTTAGAAGCAGTAATAGCAAGGAAGCATAGAAGTTTACCAGATGGAGAGCTCCTATTCAGGGATGAGCTTTCTCATGTAGAATTACGCACGTAACAATTATTTCAATGCATGTTAAGAATTAGGTTTGGGGATGTATAAAATTCTGTCTTACGTTCCTTGGATACTAGAGAATTTTACTTACCATGTGGATCAGCTGAGAGAAATAGCAGTGTCAGAACAGAGGATGGGAAAGGATCACCTGTATCTTCCAACCAGTCTCCACCAGTCATTACAGCCTCAGTATTGGAGAAATGTGCAGGGCAGCTATTTCTGGAGATTCCTGATCTTCTGGCTATCAGAAAATAAACAAATAAATAAATAAATAAAAGAAGAAAAAAAAAGGACTTTATTTATGTATTTATTATGAAAAATGTTTGCAAAGGAATATAAGCAATAATTTATCTGTGGCAAAATAGCATATATTGTGTGTGAAAGAAAAACAATATAGTGTTCTGAACAAGAGTCAAATATATGTTTCAATCAGTACCTGAGGTCTTAATGTCTAAATGTTTATTTTGATCGCATAACCATAGTTTATTTTATTTTCTCACTACTTTATTTGAGTTCCATGAAAATATTTATCTGAAGCAGAAAAATGGCTTTATCCCTCTGTGAAGCACAAAGAAAAGGCAATCTGAGTTTAGTGTCAGAAGGTTAGAATATGACCAGTTAGGACAAGAATAGGAGTTTCACTGCTGAAGTGATACTACCCTTGTCAGTAATAAGTGATCTGTGTTCTAGAAAAACTGAGGACAGAGTACTCTTTTTTTTTTCCTTTTTTTCTTTAGGAACAGTAACCTTTGAAGGTATTAGAAACCTTATTCCTGAGCATGGGAACTTTGTCGAAAGGTTTTTAAGTTCATATTTAAAAAGAAACTAAAAACCAATCCCTAGGATGAAAGGACTGAAAAAAGGTTTTCATGGAAACAAAACAAAGCATTTATTTTGATTTTTTCAAAATAGTTAACAGAAAAATATTAAATCCAAACCCACCCTAATGTTTTCACTCTGGAGTTAAAAAGTTGTAAATTCTCTGTGCCTTGGCTTTAACTAAAATGTGAATAATGATGATGAATTTGTTATTCTGTAGTCATCCTGACCTATATTGCTTAGGGAACTGGATTTGTGCAAATGCAAGGAAGTTCTTACCAGCACATGTATTCTGCTCACATAAGATGCATACAGTCCCAGTATTTTGGTTTATTCCTGACACCTAGAATAATAGCTCACATCTTCTGCCAGAGATGAATGACTGTAAATGAGTGTTTAAGAGACTCAACTTCATCATCGATTCCACAGGCTTATTTTTTTTTGTTGTGCCATTCAGTCTCCTCCACCAAACTCAAGCTGCTCTCCAATTTCTGCCCCTTTTCAGTTTGTTTTGCAAGAAAAAT
Organism: Cygnus atratus; assembly: GCF_013377495.2. Lineage (NCBI taxonomy): Eukaryota > Metazoa > Chordata > Aves > Anseriformes > Anatidae > Cygnus > Cygnus atratus. The sequence goes on along the minus strand of NC_066362.1, from coordinate 143,412,768 downwards.
ACATCATCCAGTGTATGCTTCTGAATTTATGAAATACACCATAGGTAGTCAGGGTTTCAGCAGCAGCATAGTTCTGGGGAATTTTGCAGTACTTTATAATTTCTGCAGTAGTACAACACGTGGGGTTAGAAATGTTACCTTTTTTTTTTTTTTTTAACTTCCTTTGTGGTAATAATATCATCCAAAATCAACAGTACAGCAATGCAGACCATCGTAAGGATGATTAAATAGAGAGCGTGAATATCTATGGCAGAGATTAATAAAGGGAGATAACATGAAACTCTGATAACATAACTCTGGTAATGAGAGGCACATTCTACTTGTCATTTGACATTTGTCTATAACTGTCACATCATTGACTTCAGTAGTGTTTTGGTTTTCTGACACTTCCCCGCTCCACTCCAGCAGCAGTTCCTTTTGGTTTTTGCCAGCTAAGTTGGAAGCACATTTCGGGATGTGTTTGCTGTCCCCAGTGATGAGTAGCTGTGTGTTACTTCTTTCAGCAAGGAAGCAGTGTCAGTAGTCCAAGGAGCGGAAAGCTCATGTCCTCCTGAGTTTCATTTAATGTCTCTGTTCCTCCAGCAGCACTGGCAGTCAGAGGTGAGTATGACACACAGCCCTGGTTCAGAGAGATTAGCTTTTACCTCAGCAGGCTGCCAGTCGCTTTTTGCTAACAAATCCTTCTTGCCTTTAAGGAAGAGTTTGGCTTCTTTATCTTATTTATTTCTTCTGTTTCAGCCTCTGAATTGATGATTTTGTAAAATACAGGAGTTCTGCTATGCCCTAATTGCAAGCTTATCATTCTTTTCCCAGATTTTACATGATTTTCTTGCTTGAGGAACCAATGCAGGAAACAAAGTGCTCATAGGCTACTTGTAAGTCACAATTCCATCACCTACTGCAAGCTCACTCATCACTTTGCATGCCACACAAGCAAGTCTCAAAGCAAATTTATGGTGCTCAGACAGGGAGAGCTCTGTTTTCAGATAGTTCATCTGAAGAAACCCCTATGAGCTGATATGTTCTGTGAAAAAAAGGACCATCCATGTATGGAAAGGGTAACTGAGATGATCATAGCCATGTAAGCTGTTTCCCTCAGACTTCATGACAGTATTCCTCTTGGTAATGCTTCTCTTCAGCAGCTTCTACTTTCTTTACTCTTTTTATTTTTGTTTCTTAGTTCATTAGTTTATCATTTTCTTCTGAGGCCTCAGAGCATCCTTCTTTATCTTCCCATTTTGGTGTGCTGAGAAAAGGACATTATATGAATGAGAATCAGGCAGCCTTTCTTTCTCTATTGCAAGCCAACGTATGTATGTAACTGCTAGCAGAAACGTCTTTGTAATCACAAAGCTGGCAGCTGGCATGGTAATGAGTCCCTTCCAAAAGAGTGGAGTTTGTTACTATTAATATTAACCAATGTTCTTTTATGTGCTTTTCAAAAACAAGAAAGTGCTGAATCAAAATTTGAGGCAGACAAGGGTGGAATCTAGAAAAATGAATACAAACAGTGTTAGACATTGTTTATTACCAGCTGTTTTAGTGATCTGTCCTATTGTTAATCCTAATAGGATGAAAGTGGTAGAAGTTCACAGCTGTGTTCAGAGAACAGCAAGGTGAGGTTTTGAGAATCTACATTCTTCTGAAAAATATGCAAAGCATGATATATTGGATCCGTTCTTAATGTTTTTAAAACCTCACTGACTTCACCAGAGACAGATTTTTGCCTTAAATACCAGACTAATTCTTTGAATTTGTTTGACACTGGATCAGCCTTTATAAATCTCTATAAATTCTGGGCACAGACTTCTTAAGGACACCATTTGTAATGAATAATCTTGAATTCATTAGCACCCAAGGTAAGAACCTTGAAAAAAATGTATTTGGTATGGTTCTATTCTGGTCCTAGTTTTAAATAAGCACCCTAGTTTTAAATAAGCACTTTTTTTTTTTTTTTTCCGTCTATGTTGTGTTTGCCTGTTAACAAAACTTATGCAGGCTACATTTCTGGAGATAGAATTTCAAGTTGGTGGCCTTGAGTTTTCTTTTACTTGTGGGAGGAGTACTTCTGACTGCTCTGTGTTGAATATGTGAAACTTGGCATCCTAAGCCTGTAATTTTCCTTATGAATATTAATTCTGTAGTAACAGTTCTCAGTCTGTGCTACTTACAGAGGACAGTTTTGGTTTATTTTATGCCTTAGTTTTTTTATTTTTTATTTTTTTTCTCCATCTGGAAAAAAGGAATGGGTTGGATAACTAGTTTGCAGCAAGGTTTTATATTCTTTGTCTTACAAAAAGAAGGTAAAGGATCGTTTATGTTTCTGGAGAATTCTCGGGGCTTACAAAGGTTTTCAACCTAAAGATTCTAGAACAGGCTAGTAATGGGATGATGATTTAATAACAAATTCCAGACGGTATCTGTGCACATGAAGAAAGTACCTATGTGTCTTTGCTTCAGCTTATATCCCAAATATAAGGGTTAGAAAATCTCTACAGCAACTGGTAACTCTCAAAGCCTTTTACAGTAGGATCGTCTTGGCAGAGGAAAGGTCATGGTTATGGGTTTTGACAAAGAATTCCTGGGAGGCCCTTTTCTTCCAAAAGTCTGGATTTTCCTTTCGTCTTGTATCACTGTTCAAATACACTGACTATCATCATTACTCTGAAGAAAATCCTGAATAGGGGGTGTGTCCAAGTGGAATAGCTATCATTCATTGAAGTTCATGACACAGCAAGTTCTGAAAACCAGAGGAGCTGATAAACTCATTGTGCACAGCTAGCCAGGAACTGAAATTGCTGTTTCTTTGGAAATGCTGACATTTCAAGGGGGAAAATGCAATTTGTAATAAGAACAAGATAACTAAAAATGTGACTTTGCTCTAAAATGAAAATAGTCTGAAAGCATACTTGTGGCATCAAATCATTTTAATTTATAGAGTTCAAAAGTTCTTCTTTGACTTCAATAATTCAAGTCATTCTGTTTCAGTTCCATATTTTATAAAAACTTTAAATGTAATCAAAAGCATGATTAGAAAGCAAATCTAAACACAAAGCATACAATAAATATAAAATAAACATGCAGCATAAATGATTGCATAAACAAATACATATGTACTTTATGTATTTATATACACTTATATATAGAAATAAATGCATAATATGAAACTCCTAATGAAATTAAGAGTTTTCAGATTTTGCAAAGAAGAAATTCTGACATTTAATGTTTTGAAATGCAAAAAAAAACTTGAGCTTTTATGGAGTGTGTGTGTGTGCATGCATTTATGTTTTAGTTCTAATAAAACTGTGTTTTTATGTGGAAAATGGTTACACTGAAAAATGTTGAAGCCACTCAAGCTGCTTTATCTTCAGCCAGTTAAATTTGACAATGACAGAAACTGACTTTGAGCTGATTCTTGTGCCAACCACTGTGTTTTCCATAATGCTGTCTTAAAATGCCACCAATGCCACCATCTTTTTCATTTTTTTTTCTATTATTATTATTATGGACTCCATCTGCACTAATGAATAAAGTGGGTCAGGAACCATCTTCAGACCCTGAGGCTAGATGGGTGACATTGGTAATAGGGTGATGGTTGAACTAGATGATCTTGAAGGTCTTTTCCGACCTTAATGATTCTATGATTCTATGGTATGTGCCACACCATCCCACAGCTTTACTAGAATTCAACAGTATGTGAAGTTAAGGGACAGTACTTTGGCATATGCTTCATATGAGTTTGCTCATACATGATGTGGCTGTAAAGGCTATTGAACAGGGCTCAAATCTCCTTCTCAAATAAATGCTTTTGGAAAGAACAAGGAGCTCTTGCAACAGTAAATCTGGAGAAGAACTAGCAAAAATCCTTCAAGAAGAGGACGTGTGGGGGATCATAGAAGCCTCGAGGAAATGAGACTGAGTCAGTCTGTGTCAGTCAGGATAAACATTAATGAAATTCTTGGAATTGATCTGGCATAAAAAAAGAGTGAGATAGCCACAGAATGTAACTGGCCATATATCCTGAATTAGATTCCTAGTCAAAACACCAAAAACTTGCAGGCCAACTGCATATTCATCCACCTTCCAGACTTTAAGTTGTTTCATAAAATTTACTCCTTCAAGCAATATTTAATCATGAAATAGTCTTGTTCTTTTCAGAACACAAAAGTATGTATTGAAGTTATACAATCCGTTTTTTAGCTCTTTTATAATAATATATACAGCAATTTTGTGACATACCCATTATCACATATATACAGCATTCAACTGATGATGATTTATGCCTCCCACTGCTGCTGTCAAATCAGTGATGACAAGTGTCCTTGCCTTACTCTTCAGTTTTCTGGCATAGCAGACTTAGCGTAGATACTCCTGTTTAGTGACAGTGGTAGGGGAGAAGGAGCTAGTTACATTCCATTTGATGGAAACCCTTATAAAAATGTTGCCCTGGCATTATCTAAGTCTCTTTTCCAAAGCACTAGCCTTTTTATTTTTAAACAGAACAGAATTGATCCAAGCATGGTGACTACAACAGTGCCAAATGCATGTAGAGATGTTGTCAGTGATTTTCCTAAAAACAACATAGAAACTCGAGGAACCTGAATAGGCTTTCAGGGTTAGTTTATATAGTATAGGGCATAAGAAATTCAGCAACAGATTTGATTATGTTTTAAAAGGTGTAACCATATTTCTGCAGTGACATAATTCATCAAAATTTATTCTTTCAAAAATAGGGGTGAAAATAATGGTTTGATTTTTGTTTCAGCCACTACTGCATTTATGACCCTGCTGAAGCAAGAAGCTGCTCCAGTGGAGTCAGAGAATTGAAGGTGACTTGCCAGAATAACATTGCTTTCTAGGGTTTGGAGAGGATCCAGGCTCAGGCTGCTTGTGCATGCATATAAACTACGCAAATACCTGCACAGAACTAATGTACCAGACTCAGGGGATTTCTGGCTCAGGGAAAAAGTAAATACATTTTGCAATGAGGAAAAATAGAGAATGCAGCTAAAAGAGAAAGAGACCAGGCTACTAGCAACATCAGAGATGTGTTGAGGACTCTACAAAAGCAGCACACCTGCTACAGGTTAGGTTTATAATTGATGGGGTAGATGGGATGATTGACAGGACAGAAAAGAGTGTTAGTTTGCCAGTAACAGTTGCAACCACTAAGCTTGATCTTGAACATAGAGTAGGTTAGAGAGTTTCTCCGAGCCCTTTTCTGGTTTAGCCTGAACCTATCTTATAGCAAAAATTAATGGAAAAAAAAAATCTGTCTTGATTTAAAAATCTTTCTCAAGAATTTGTCAGTTGTCCCAAAGTCATCGTCACATTTTGAAATTTGCACCCTGTTTGAATTCTGAGTTTGCTGAACTTCACCTTCCAGCCATTGGCTCCTTTTACACCTCCCTCTTCTAGATTGTAATCAAGCCTCCTTTAGGCTTCTTTTTGAGAAATGAAACAGATTGAGTTTCTTGCGTGTTATACTGTCAGGCTATTTCCAATCATTTACTCACACAGGTTCTCTTCTCAAACTGTTACTTAGTTTTTGCCTTTCAACTGTAAGTACTCCCCCAATATACTACAGCCATTGTCCCACCAGAGCCCAAAATAAAGCCTCTCTGCTTTCACTTCTCGTTCCCCAGTTTATGCCATCTTCAGTCTAAAACATCTTTGCTTTTAATTCAGTAAGTATTCATTATTCTGAAATCTCACTTTTATCTGCTAACCAAGTCTTTTCTAGAGTTTCTGTCCCCAGAAGAGAGGTTTGTGTCCACTTTTTAAAAGATACTTAATATTTTGTCCTAGTAGCATTTTTGAACGTATTCAGGTGGCCTAATTTCATGGTTCTCTATAGTCAATGGAGACAACTAGGCACATCTAAAAGTCACTGAAAAGGTAACAATATACTATACTTCAAGCCAACTAGAGTCAACAAATTGGAAATATGAAGACTTTGTTGAAATTTCAACCCTTCCCAGAACTGCTGTTGTCCTTTTGCTAGTAGTATACCAGAGAACTGATATCTGTCACTTCTCCTCATCTTTATCTGTGATTTTTTTTCATAATTATATCCTTATAAAGTATATTAGCTTTTTGATGAAAAAAATAAATAAAAATTAGATTGCCGAGAAACAAGAAACAACTCCATAGGATACTTCTATTGACAGATCCACTCTGTCATGATTTGCAGTGTTCAGTTACATTTTTGAGAATGTAGTTAGTGGTTTTTTTTAATATCGTTGTATACCATGTTGAATTTATGCCATCCTGCTTTTTAATCAAACTTTTGCACACTATGACAGTCAAATGCTCTGCATAAGTCTGTCACTTGAACACTATTACCTTTATCAGCTCATCAGAAAGAAGACATTGTGTTATTTTGACAAAATTACTTTTCCCTAAATCTTCATTGACAGTTATTACTTGCAATAAATGTTGCTAGTCAGCTGAGAAACAATGAGTACTATGTCCAAGCATCTTTTCAACTCACTCGTCGGAGTTCAGTTTACTGCTAAACCCATACAAAAATTTGAGTGTTTTCCTAATTTATGCACTGCGAGGTCTCAGAAGACTTATTTGACTCTCAATATACACCTTTGGAAACAGGTATCTCTTCATGTAATAGTATTAGTCACTCAGCGGTATCTCATATATTGATTAAATCTCCTTGTAGTTTTCAGATTATTCCAACTAGATATCATACCAGGTAACTTGCCAAGGATGAATACTTCACCCATACGCTTAAAACTGACATAAAATGCATTACCTTCAGTTCTCCTGATCTCCTTGAAAACACCAGACCAAAGAGCAACAAACACAACAACAACAAAAAGTCTTCCCCAGTCTAGTAATATTAAACAATAGAATATACATATTTTAAATATATCTTCTGTATTCTCTTCCCTGGGGTCTTCTATATTCAAGCTTCTCTTTGACATCATGCTGTCTATGTTATTTATATCTTTAAATAAAATCTTGTATTTTCATTTAAAGCATGTACCTCCAAAAGAGAGCTACAGATCAAGGAAAATTCCCAAGAATAGGATTCAATTCATATCTAAGGCACATCACCTTAATTATCTACATGTATATGTCTACATGTAAAGTAGGTCTTGGAGTTTAAACTGTGAAAGCTCATTGGAGATCTGGTCAACACAGTCCTTAGAAGCCAGTCTAAGCCACAGACCTTAGAAAACTATTCATCTGATTAGTCTTGGATCAATTCAGCTACTCATGTTGTCTAGTACCATTTGAGACACCCTAGATTATATAAAGCATCTGTACTGAGATTCTGATGTGGCATAGGATCTAATGATAATGCTATCTCCTACTGGGATGGCAGCAGTATGTCAGGCAGGATGCCTTAGCACCTCTCAAATGGCACTAAATGCTCCTGTGTTTGCACATAACTTGAGCTCTGAGTGCATATCTCAAGATAAGCTGGTTTTCTCTAGTCTCTGTAGCCTGTATTGACCATCCCTCTACTGACAAGAATGGGAGCTGAGGCATCTACCTCCTGTGTGGTCACCTATGGGCAGACCTGTTTAAGCAACTTCATGTAGAGCTGAATATTACCCCACTGTTGACAGCTGGCAATATTTGGGCTACATCTGAAGTAACCAGAAGGTATAAGTTGTATTGTGTCATGTGGATCTGATCGCTTGCAGGATCAGAAGGTATGGTCCACATTCAGCCCACCTTCCAGTGATTCCTACTACCATGGTAGGAACTGTTTATACCTGTACATGACATAGAGTTAGGACATCACTAAAACAAGTAACCAAACCCAGAAGGCTGGAAACCCTATGTGGCCCTGAGCTCTCCCAAGCAACTGACTTGTAAACCTTCATGGTCTTAGGTGTTACCAGTTCCAACACCTAAGAGTGTACTGTGACTTAGAAACAGATGAGATACTGTCAATTTTTCCCCATCATACCTGGGGGTTACTGTACAGTTTCAGCATGCTGTTGTTCTTACGAGCCATAACAAAATTCAATTTTTGGATTCCCTACATTCTTAGGGGGAAAAAGACCATAGACTAGCATGCTTTTTGAAACAGTAGTCGAGCCTCCCACGACAGTCAAGGGTGGGGCACTTTAATCACACAAGGATAAATAATATAAATATATTCATATTAATAATATACATATTATAATATGTATTATTAATATACATAATATACTACATATTAATAATACAAATATATACATATAAACTTTTAAAGTTTATATGCTAAAAGACAGACAAGAGTAGTGTGCTTCAGAGAAGTTTTAGGAAAGTGAATGAAAACTCTTCATTTAGTTCCTCCATTCTCCTGATCTCTTCAAAGCCACAAGACTAAGAGCTCTAATAAGTTCCAGTAATACTGAGATTAGTTAAGGTGTGTTCCTTAGACTATCGCTAGCAAAGGAATATCAAAACTCCTCAAAAATAAAATAAAATAAAATAAAATAAAATAAATCCAAAGACCAAATACCCTCTTAGAAAAAGTTTTATGGACAATCCTGTGAGGTGTCACCATAATCATTTGTATTTACAAACAAACAAACAAACAAAAAACGGAAAATGGGTTGCAATTTGAATATTACCTCTTTTCTTCCCTGTTTTGTACATTTCCTTCTTCAAAAGCAAAAAAAAATCTGTCCATGTCATAGAATGAGTTCTTAGTAAATGCCATTTTTTGGCACATCAGTTTCAGATCTGATACAGACAACAGGTAGGTTCTCAACATTTTGTTTACAAACATGATCACAGACAACAATCGCTGCTTTAACTACTCAGGGGCTTTATAAATCCTCTCTCTCTGGAAGCAGATTTTGAGTCTGCTTTATTCTTTTTCAGAGTGTGGAAGATAGAACAAAAATTGAGGAGGCATATTTAAGTCACTGCTGAAGAACACTATCCAGAACATTTGCAATGTTCTATTTTCACTGTTTGTTGTTGTTGTTGTTGTTTGTTTGTTTGTTTGTTTTTCTTCTTCTTCCTTTTCTCTCTTCTAGCCCAGAAAGGCACACGTTTCTTACTGAAGCAAACACAGGGCTGTGTCTCAGTAAGAGAGAATCAAAATAGCTCTATAAACAGCAGTTAAGTACCATTATTTAGCCCATCTGGGGAGAACAACAATAATGACATTTGAATATTTTAGTGCAAAAAATTTCACTGAGAGTTGGTGTCTGTTGTTTTTTTTTTTTTTTTTTTTTTTTTTTTTTCTGGACATGTGTATATCCATTTCTATGTATAGATGTGTACAACTGTACATGTGAGTGTGTGTATGTGTTAATGTCTGAAAAAAAAATATGGAGTAAACCACATCACTAACAACTGGATAACAGAATTGGTTAACTACAATCCAGAATTGTGTCCCCATATTATCTATGAGCAAAAACCCAAGCATTAGAATTGTCAGCACAATGGTAGAGAGAATGTTATAAACTATAGCAAATTAGTGTGGAATGAGAGTGCCTCTCCAGTGAGAGAAGTTCATTTTCACCTGGCTTTGGCACTGAATTTTTCAGAGAGAAATGTACTGCACAAATGACTTCAAATATTAAAAAATAAAATAAAATAAAATAAAAATGTGTAGAAAATAAATACAGATGATATAATTAAAATCAGAAATAACTCCAATAATTTAGATTTTAATCATTTTTAAAGTAGAATCTGTCAAGGAAACAGCTGAGAAGAATGTTAACTAGAAAATGCATTTACAAGGATGGTCTTTAATCATGGATCACATCGAATAAATTAGTTTTATAGTTAACTAGATATTTGTAAATCCAGAGGCAATTTTTGTTCATGGGTAAATGGAGTGCACTCCATGAATAAGTCACCTTCATTTTTATTTTATATACTCAAAATACGGAAGAATTGTTACATGTATCATAAGATCTTACATTTTTTTCATTGTGTACCAGCTTCTCAATGCATTCATTTTTAAACTGTACTGAATATTAATGCTATATTTAATTATAATCCATGAATCCAGATTCTGCACCTGCAACTCTAGCTATACTTACCAACTGGAGGATAAGAAGATGGAGAGCAGCCCCATGTAGTGGGTATATGTGGCAAGGTTTTGGTAGCAGGGGGCCATAGGGGTGGTTTCTGTGAGAAGGATCTAGAAGCTGCCCCGCGTTAGTTATGGACCCCACTGCTGACCAGAGCTGAGCCAATAAGCGATACTGTTTGTGCCTCTGTGAGAGCATATTTAAAAAAGAAAAAGAAACGAAAAGAAAGGAAAAAACAAAACAAAACAAACAAAACAAAAACAAAACACACTGCTTCACAGCAGCTGGGAGAGTGAGTGAGAAACAGCCTTGCAGGCGCCAGGGGCAGTGCAGCAGGAGGGCAGGAGGTGCTCCAGGTGCCGGAGCAGAAGTCCCCTGCGGCCTGTGGTGAGGACCATGGTGGACCAGGCTGTCCCCCTGCAGCCCATGGAGTACCACGGTGGAGCAGGGTTCCACGCTGCAGCCCGTGGGGGAGACCACGGTGGAGCAGGTGGACCTGCACTGACAGAGGCTGTGGCCTGTGGAGGACCCCTGACAGAGCAGATTCGGGGCTGGAGCTGCAGCCCCTGGAGAGGAGACCACGCAGGAGCAGGGGGTCTGGCAGGAGCTGCTGCCTGTGGGGGACCCATGCTGGAGCAGTTTGCTCCTGGGGGATGGACCCTGTGGTACAGAGCCATGTGGGAGCAGTTCTTGAAGAGATGCTGCCTGTGGGCAGCCCACGCAGGCTCAGTTTGGGTAGGATGGCATCCCGTGGGAGGGACCCCACAGCACATGGACAGAGAGTGACCGTGAAGGAAAGGCAGAGACAAAGTGCCATAGACTGACCTCAACCCCCATTTCCCCGTTCCCCTGCGCCACCTGGGGGGAGGAGGTGGAAAAGGGTGGATGGGGAGAAGGTGTTTTTGTTTTTTTTTTCTTTTGTTTCTCACCTCTCTAGCTCGTTAGTAATAGGCAATAAGTCTTACTGTCTCCCTAAGCTGAGTCTGTTTTACCCATCATGACAATTGTTGAGCGATCTCCCCGTCCTTATCTCAAACCTTGAGCTCTTTGTGTTGTATTTTCTCCCCCTTCCTCTTTGAGGAGGGGGAGTGAGAGAGCGGCTGTGGTGGAACTCGGCTGCTCACCCGAGTAAAACCACCACACCCTGCAGAAAGGGATCTGGGGGTTCTGTTTGATGGCAAGTTGAATATGAGTAAGCAGTGTGCCCCGGCAGCCAACAGGGACAACTGTACCCTGGGTGCAGCAGGCACGGCATTGTGGTTGAGGGAAGCAATTGCCTGGCTCTGTTCGGCATTGGTACAGCCTCACCTTGAGTACTGTGTGCAGTTTTGGGTGCCACAATATCAGAAGGACATAAAACTATTAGAGAGATTCCAAAGGGGGGTTACAAAGATGGTGAAGGGTCTGGAGGGGGAGAGGTATGAGGAGCAGCTGAGGTCCCTTGGTTTGTTCAGCCCAGAGGAGAGGAGACTGAGGGGAGGCCTCATGGCAGCCTGCAGCTCCCTCACAAGGGGAGCGGAGGGGCAGGCGCTGAGCTCTGCTCTCTGGGGACAGCAACAGGACCCGAGGGAACGGCATGGAGCTGGGACAGGGGAGGGTCAGGCTGGGGGTTAGGGAAAGGTTCTGCACCCAGAGGGTGGTCAGGCACTGGGACAGGCTCCCCAGGGCAGTGGTCACAGCACCAAGCCTGATGGAGTTCAAGTGTTTGGACAACATTCTCAAACATAGGGTTTGATTTTTGGCTGGCTCTTGAGGGGAGCCAGGAGTTGGAATTGATGATCCCTGTGTGTCCCTTCCAACTTGGGATTTTCTATAATTCTATGACTCTATAAGAATCCTAAGCAATACTGATGTTTCTTCATACAAAATTGCTATGAAGAAATATTAATTGGTTTAATTATTTTCTGCTTCCCTTATTTATATTTTGTCACTCTTGCTGTTACCAAAACACAGCTTTGTTATTTTTCTTTTCAAAATGAGTGCGCGTTATTAACCCATGATAGCAATGCAGCAGACAAGGAGAGAAATCTGCTTTATGTTTTAGCAGTACTTTTAAATAGTTAATTTGCCCAGCAGGCTAAAATGATCAATGCTGAGGCTTCGTAAAATTGTATTTAGGAACCACTACATTTGCTTCTTTTCTTAAGTATACATGACAGCTGATCCAAAGTTTGTGGAAATCAATGCAAACTTCTGCACTGACTTCCATGAATTCTTGTTCATGTTCCAATTGTTCCCAAAGGTCTAACCCTAGATCTTCCAGCTCCCATGAAGATTGATAACTGAAGATCAGCCACAATTTAACACTTTCTGCCCTGTCATCTGGCTTTCTGCAAATAATGATGGGAAAAGACACTGCAGAACAAAACACCAATTGGTGGACATTGGACACTCAATCCTTCACTATGGTCTTTGTTTGTACAGTTTGCTGTCTGTGTGTGAGTCCTTTTTACTCACTGACACTCAACATAGCTTTCATGTAATACGTCCCCTTGGAATAAATACCAAACAAAAGACTTCGTGTCAGGTTCCAGATGGAGGCTAAAAACCGTCTCTCAACCTAATGATCTACTTGATCTATCCATACATCCAAGAAGTGCTGTCAGTTACAGCTAACAGTATTCAGCTGAACATCACTGATCATCGGCTGAGTGCATTATACTCAATGAAGTGTCTTTTGTGTTTACAAGGAATACACAGTCCATCACTCAGTCCTCGAGGTTCTTCTTTTTTCTTTGCTGATAACCTTTCTTTTTTAACCTTTAATTAATTGTTGAGTTGAAGACCTTGAAACAGAATTATCCAGGCATGATGGTAAACAGAATGAAATCTGAGGATACTGAGGGAGAAAGAGCGGATAACAAAAAATACACACTGCCCTCAAAGTTTGGCTATAATCAGTGAGTGTATTGGTGAACTGTTATGAATAACAAAGTTGATAAAGGCATCAAAAAACACCAAACACTGGGACTAGGTTTGCTAAGGTTCTGTACACACTTGAGCTATGCAGTGACTGAAGAGCTGAGCCCGTGAGGGCACTCATGATTTGAAGAGCTAGAAAGCTGTAATTTTAAAATACAAATGCCAAGTACATATATAGAGCAATAAATAAGTATTGCCATTTCCCATTGGTTTGGGAAACTGCCTGTTGCTGGTCATTTACAACTGAAGACAGCATGCTTCAGGTTTCCTGTAGCCATTTTTGCTTTGAGACTTCCCTGAGTGTTTTTATGCATGTTGATATCCCAGTTTAAAGCATTATCCAGTATCTAATGCAATCCCGCATATAGCATTTATTACGTAAACCCCGTGGTTGTTTCACTTGAAATGAGCTTTTGTAAAGTGTCAGAATGAATAGAGTCTTCCAATTATTCTTCATTTTGTAAAATCCATGAATAATTAGTAAGTGCTTCTCTACAAATGGAGACCATGAGATGCCAAATTCACAGCACATGCCCAAGACTGTCTCATACCATACTGTCTTTTCAACTTTCTGTGTCTGTTCTGGTCCTAGTTCCTCACTGGACTCCTTAGCATGTGCCTGTTCTTGACCCCTTTTTTAGAATGATCCCATAAAAAAGTGAGGAACCATTAAATGGAGCCATGTTTGCTGGAAAAAAAAAAAAAAAAAAAAAAAAAAGGGTATTTAGGCTTTATCACTTCTGTTCCCTTGTGCTGAGGGCCCCTAAGGTCTGGAGGACATGGTGAGCATTGCTGAAGCATCCACAGGTTCCCTTTTGTGTGAGTAGTTTCCATCTTGCACTCATGTCTGTCTGATCGCACCTCTCTGCCCTCTGGTCTTCCATATCAAGGCAAGAGCAGGTATCATAAAGTGGCTGTTTGGTAAGGTCCAGAGATGACTTCTTGTAACATATCTGGAAAAAAGAGGACATTCTGTTTTTGGGTAATGGCAAAAAGGCCTTTCTTTGTTTCTTCTGCTGAGGGTCACAAGGTAAATATAAAGGTGAAAGCAAAAATGAAGCTACCAGGCCCCTACTGAAATTAATTCATTTATGCCATTTGTTACAGTGAGACTGTATTTGCAAACAGCTGGGAAACAACAACAACATCCACCTAAAAAGCTTTCTTTATATTCCCAGTTTTACTTTCTGTGAAATAGTGCTCAGTGCTTGTAACAGAAAAGATCTTGTGCTCTGGAAGGCTAATTGCACTGCTTAGACTTATTTGTTAAAATGAGTCAATTTCTGTCAAAGACAAGTCCCTTTTCCTGTGCTAGAACTTGTTAGCATTTAGCAGAGCAGGGAGAAATGCCAGCTAGGTACTAATAGCCTTCATTAGCCATTAATTATAAATAACAGTTATGAATCTGAATCAGCACCAAAAACTAATGAATTCATCCTTTTGAATGAAAATAACTAACAAATATGGTCTGTATAGAACTAAACTATGTAAGGTCACCATAACTTATCAAGTAAAAGAATGGATAATGTGCAATTCTAGGTCCAACCCTGCTCTCTCTGAATTTAATCAAAAGGCTCCTGATACCCTTCAGTAAGAGAAAGCATGGTAGTGTTTTCTTCTGTCATGAAACATTTATATACATATATATGTATGACCCAGTCTTTTGTGACAGATAAAAGGCTAAGAGAAAGGTATATTTACTCAGGGAATGCTGACAAAGAACTGGTTTGAGACTATCAGATGTCTAAGATATTTAGATGTTATACTTTAGACACTAGACTTTAGACATTATTAAAGCAGCATTAGAGAGATTAAGTGTGAAATATCCACATGATCAATAAGCTGTCAATGCTTAGGGTACTGTTTAAGGGCTACCTGTAGAAGAATAATCCCAATTTGTTGGGAAGGGAAGTACTGGGCCTTTATATGGGTCTTGCTATAGTTGTATGCGTTTTAGTTGCTTATTTCTAGCTATTTCTTTTAAAGAGAGAGTATAACAACAGCATAATCCATTAGATTTGTAGAAACATAGAATGGTTTGGGTTGGAAGGGACCTTAAAGACCATCTAGTTCCAATCCTCCTACCATGAGCAGGAACACCTCCCAACAGACCAGGTTGTTGAAAGCCCCATCCAACCTGACCTTGAACACTTCCAGGGATGGGGCATCCACAGCTTCTCTGGGCAACCTGTGCCAGGGCCTCACCACCTTCATAACGATGAATTTTTTCCTTACATCTAATCTAAATATATCTTCTTTTAGTTTAAAATTATTGACCTTTTTCCTATCACTACACTCCCAAACAGTCCCTCCTCAGCTTTCCTGTAGGCCCCCTTTAGGCACTGGAAGGCCGCTATGAAGTCTCCCTGGAGCCTTCTCTTCTCCAGGCTGAACAACCCCAACTCCCTCAGCCTGTCTTTGTAGGAGAGTGCTTCTACCCTATGATCATCCTTGTGGCCCTCCTCTGGACCCGCTCCAACAGGTCCATGTCCTTCTTATGCTGGGGGCCCCAGAACTGAACACAGTACTCCTGGTAGGGTCTCACGAGAACAGAGTAGAGGGGAAGAATCACCTCCCTTGACCTGCTAGCTACGCCTCTTTTTATGTAGCCCAGGATACAATTGGCATATTAATTAGTTTTTAATGTTTTGATACCTTGGCACATCTCAGGGGACAGGATCAGGAAGAAGAACAGATTTTCTCCTGTCTAACATTTTAACAATTAGCAAAATAGGCATCATCCTATTCCTGTTTTGCTATTGATCTGAAGGGATTGTGTGGGAAGGGACTTTGCCTAGGGAATTAAGATCTTCTCTCTACCTTTGAGGGGGCGAAAATGTTTTTCCTTTCATGTTTCTTTCATTTATCATTTTTTTTGTTGTGCACCTGCTGTTTGTAGGGAAGACCCATGGCAAATCCCATTAGTGAGTTAGCCTAGTCTTGTTAAGATAACAAACAAAAGATCACAGCCTTCTAATGAATAAATATATAGTTACCTTTGCTGTTGTCTAACTGCTCTGTTTCCTCTGGAAAATCTTAGAGTCCATCTTAAAGTTTTATTATGGAGCTGAAAGAAGACAGTGGAATAATAAAGCTGATGGCATCAGCAAATCAGCATAACTCCAATTTAAATCCAGTTCAACCACAGCAAATTACGCTGGCCTAAAGTATGCACATTAGTAATTCAAAAAACAGAAGAAGCACTAGGTGGTGAAATACAGGAAGGAATGGGCAGTTGCTGATGCAGTTCATCAACCTGTCCCCAGTCAGGTTCAGCACACTTCCCATTTTGCCTTCTCCATAGCACAATCCAGATTAGGAAACCTCCAGGACCTTGATCTTGGAATCTTTATCTTCGCGGGGGACAAAGGGAGCTCTATTTTCTAGGAGCCCTTCTTTTTTAGTCTTCTGCCCAGGTTATTGGGGTGCTCCTACTACTCTTGATTTTCAAGGGACTTGCTCTCTGTCTTTGTTACTCCTTCTGTAGCAAAGGCCATGTGGCAAGCCATTGCAGTGCAGGGTTTTGTCCTGGAGAAGTGCTTGCACCAAGGACAGTCAAAGACAAAGAGAAGACAAAATAAAAGAATGAGGACTTGTTTTTAAGTAAAAGCCAGCTAGATTTAGGGGAACCAGCAGAGTTAGGGCTGCAAGCAGGATTGAAATGTGGAGTGAGTAGAAGCTTTGCAGATGAGCTCTGAAAGTTTGTACTGTATATAAGAATAACATGAAAGAAAGCACAGAGTTGATAATATGCCCTCTGCTTTAATTATACAAGTACTACTTACTTGGACTACAAACTGCGTGAAACTCTTCTGTCTTTTGTAAAACAGAAACTCAAGTTTTCAGTGTTTCAGTCCATCCCACCTCCAGAACTGACTGATCATGCACCATGACTGTCTGCCCTGGCAACATCTCCAGCACTTTCCTTTTGTTTTCTGGCATCCTAGAGGCTGTATGAGGGAAAAAGCTGCTCATGGCTGTCACTGCAAGGTTGTTGCAGGATCCTGAGCTTTCACAGTGAAGGTCTCTTTGCCTGTCTAGCTTATTCTTCATTTGCATGGTATCTGCAAAGGTGCAACCCTGCTAGTTAATGCTTTCTATATTTTTCACTGCTGTTTCATTTCTCTTGGATTTTAGAAGACCTGATGTACATTGCTCTATTAAGAAGACAAACAAACAAATTAAACTAAACTAAAAACCTTTACTAATTTATTTTTTTCATAAATGGTACTGTTTTTTTTCTCTCTCTCTCTCTCTTTTTTTTTTATGGCACAAATTTTGGGCATTTCTTCTGTTCATTAAAGGGAAATCTATTATCCATAACTTTTTTCAAATTACTGTATTTTACTCCAGTAATTTGTTTAGTTGACATTTTAATAATCAATAATTTGTTCTCAGTGAGTTCTAATGCTGGATTTGTTGTAAAGTATGTGGTGGGAACAATTAAACATTTTAAAATTGCAAACATACATCATTTCCTACATATAGGTAGGAATTAGGTTTACATCAGGTAATATCTGCAATTTTCCTTGAAATAAAGCATTTTCTGCATCAAGGACAATAATCCTAGAGCTTGAAAGGAGTAGGAAATTTATCAAGGGCACAAGACTCTGAAATAGTCAACCCCTTTTCAAGGCAAACCAGCCTAGTGAAAGCCAAAATCTTACTTTATATGTCAAGGAATCCATCGATCATTGTGGACTTTTAATCCACAATCCCACTCAGCATTAGAGATTGCATAAAAAATTCAAACTATGGGTGAAAAAAGCCCTGTCATCAAACTGAGTCTCTGCTCTTAAATCTGCATGGGTAGCACAGAGGGATTAGGTTTCTTTAAATGTACTGTAACTGCTGTTCTTGAAGGACTAAGTTACCTTTTACCGGACATTTGAGTCACAGTGGTTGTGTTGCATTTCTCTGGGATCACCAACATTTTAAAACCTTTGCTGTGGCTTTCAGCTTGTTGGAGGCACATTAATAAACCATAACACTAACCTACCCATCTATAAGTTTTGAACTGAAGAGACAGACTTAATTTACTATATGTTCCAAGAATAGAAACATCGAATGGTTTCTTTTTGCCTTCACAAGCTCAACACTTTTTTTGTTTCATAGGAAATATGAAAAACTAATTTCACAGAATTAACTTGGAAATCCTTCTCTGAATAATTCATTCTGGAACATCTGGCTGACTCACAGAGGCTTTGCTGCTGCAAGAAACTTTCAAGCCTAAATTGCTCTGAACTTATCTGCATTTCCTTTGATTATTAATACGATGGACAGGTTTCACACTGGTTTGTGACAACAAGGAGTAGCTGTGCAAATGAAATTTACCCTGAATGTGCCTAATGTTGTGTGATCTGCAAGTTTTTTTATTTTAATATTGAAAGCTTTATTTTCACTGTCATTGAACTCGGGGGGGGGGGGGGGGGGGGGGGAGATCAATTTTGTTCTTATGACTAAAGCAGCTGTCTTGGATTACTGTTGTCTGCAGTAGGTCATTTGCAATGTTCTTTCTACATTTCTTGGATTTAAAGTGTTTGCTTCTAGTCTAATAAAATACAGGTATTTTGTAATTCTTGTGCAGAAGCAAACTACATTCAAGGTTCAAGTCTATTAAGCAGAGAAAAGTAATAAATGTTAAATGTGCAGTTTGATAAAATTTGATAAGCAAGTCAATTTATTGTGTGAAGATGTTTCTCCTCAGATCCATGCTCTGAAAGTGTGTTAAATGGTCTTTAAAAATACCTGATGACAAGCACCTGAACCAGTTTACTACCTGACACTGAAAATCTAACACATTTCGTCGTGTCTATCCATTGTATCTCAGTGCATTCTGCAAACAAATCATCTTTCCTTTGCAGCTCTCTGCATAGACTGCACACCACCAAATCACACACAACATCCTTGCAGAAGGTGTCACCGCAGGAGTTACAGGCACAGACATTTAAAACCCTGTCAAGGGAATGTGAGGTATAAAGGTTATAGCTAATGTATATTAATGTTAGCTTTTTTAGTTCCTACATGGATTTGTGGGTATTAGCTGCTGTACCGGCTTCTAATTATCACACATTTATTATAGGCGCCATGGGCTGCAATCTGGCACACGGAGAAGCACAGCTTGTAAACTGCTTGGAGTCTAAGCCAGCAGAATGACTGCGTGGGAAATGGGTGCAGGTAGTGTGCAGTTGCTGGAGGGACTCCAGTGGTTTTGCAGCATGGGCTGGGCTGCACACAGAGTGTTGGGAATACTGGGGAAGCCCGGGAGGAGCTTCAGGTTTTCTTAAGCAATTTGCAGTGTACAGGAGCCCGTCCCAGGCCTGTCCCATTCACAAGGGAAGGGGCTGAGCTTTTCACAGCAATCCCAGTTCCTATGGAATAACAGCTAAGTTAGTCCTGGACTACTTGTGGCCTTCAGGTCAAACCTCTGCAGAAGCTTTTCCTGGAGCAAGCTCTGCTTGTCTCCCTGAGGAAACAAAAGGGAACCACATGAACAGAGTGAGACACAGAGACTGAGGAGGGGGTAAGTGCTATAGACTACAAGGATGATTATGGAGGCTTGAGCTCAAAGACTTTCTTCAGATCTTTTTTGTAATCAAAAAATGCAACAGCTTGATAACAAGTTAAACTGTAGGAAATGCGCCCAGCTTGAAAATCTGAAACTTTATAAAGGCTAGACCTTGCAAAAAGTCCTACAGAAATTACATGGAATCTGGGTAAAATAGGAAGTTGGAGAAGTCTGCAGCAATTAGCCAGGATGTGAAACAACTTGCTGGGGGCAGTGGCAACTGATCCCTCCCATGTCACTGGGGCCAAAAAAACAATCTGAACTCAGTCTGTAGGCAACACATCCTGCCCTTCTGTGTGGCTTTTTTCTTCTGAAACACCAGCTGTAATACAAAAGTGCAATTTTCAAACTGGAAAATAGATGCCAACAATTGTTTCATAAATACATTTATAGAGAGACATAGGCTAGAGCAAGAAGCAGGCCATAAACCTCCAGAAGACATATTACAGAAATCTTTGTGCAAAGCACCACCTAGGCTTCCAAAAATGATCATGAAATTGCAAAAATCTTCATTAGGCTGAAATACTGTCCCAATAAAGAGCTTCTTATAATAGACATGCTTTCAAGAGTACTGATAAACAGTGAAAGCAAGAAGCTGCAGGAAGAAGAGTTTGAAGTAAATGTGATTTAAGTGCTACCTATTACTGATACAAAATTTGACAAGTTTTTATAAGAAATGTAAAATGAGCCAACTTCACAGCAGCTGGAGAGAGTTATCTTAGACCGAGGCTAACAAAAGAATAGCCTGAGCACCACTAAATATACAAAAGGCTTTGGGATTATGGACATGAAATAGCTCCATGTGATGGGATTTTTTTTATTAGAAAGAAAGATTGCCACAATAGCATATCATAAAAGGTCAGTAGTGTGGTGCAGAATCCACATGGGATCTTGAATAGAGCAGAACTCCCAGTACCCAGCACTGCTCAAAGAACTCTGGCCAGGCACAAACAACGCTGCTGGAGAAAAGGTACCCTAGTGTGAAATCTACAGTGTGTTCAGGGAAAACATGCCAGAGAGCCAGTGATGCCATGTTTAATTCCTGATTACCCTGAGGGCATGGATGGCACAGTCCAAATGAAATACTGCACATCTTAAAGACTTGAATCTGTAGTAAGGGAGTCTAACAATACACCTTACATCATTTTTCTGAGCTAATCTGTTTCAGAAGTCAGAAAAAGAAGGATAAAAACTCAATTTTTACAATCACCTGAAAAGCTACATAAACCAAAGGTAAGCAACCCTGAAATAATAGCACAAGAGCTCGGTGCCAGGCAGTGGAAATAAAGGACGTGAATAGCAAACACTCACCTGCTGGAAGTGAAAGAGTGTTGAATTTCATCCAGCAGGTATCAGCACCACGCATCAAGGATGGAGCTTATCGTGTCCATTTCAAGGCTACTGGGAGAACACTGAAGCAGAACCAAGGAGAGGTTGCAATCCCTTTCCAGTAAGCAAACAGAAAGCTTGTGTCACACATTTAGTGGCTGGATAGGAGCCAGACATACTGAAGAAACAATGTGCTTACTTCTGGGTATGGGAGCTGACTGCAAGTTAGTGCAAGTCAGCAAGTGCAAGGTTAGAGATGTAGTGCAGTTTGGACCGCTTGGAGAGGCCTCTTCAAAGTCTGTGTGTGAACCTGGGCACGGATTTACTGGGGGTCTTTGTAGCTTCATGTGGCTCAGTCCTGGCTCTCAGTCAGTCCCCACTAGCACACGATGGACTGAGGGGCATGGAAAACAAGCGGTAACTAGCTAACACCAAAGTTACATAGTGTTTAACAGAGCTTAGAATAGCCCCTGACCAGCTGCTACTAAAACTGTGCAGACATTTCTGTGGTAGCAGAGATTTCAGTAGCACTCCCTGGATCCCACACTGTGCACCAGGTAGAACCAGTTGCAGGTGTACCAGTCACACCAGTGATGGCAATGTTGGAGGTATGGCTGGTGTGAGCCTGACTGGGAAGTGTTCTGGCTTTTCTTCTTTTGAATTCAGCTGCTCCCTTGAGTGGAGGGGAAACACTGGAGCCACGGAGTATAGCAGTGGGGAAATGTCGATGTGAAAGTGTATTCAGGTTGGTCAGAGGACTAAAAGTAAAATCACTGTATCTCCAAAATTATGGAGTGTGTCAGTTTCAAGAAATTCAAATATGACTTAATTTTATTGTACCTTTCAGTTTTATAGATATCTAACTCTGACAGGAAAAGAACTGATTTTTTTTATTATTTTTTTTTTTTGGACAGAATAAACTCTTTGTACAGATTGCTGTAATGGCATTAAGGTTATCTTTTATTAGTTTATTTTTCTGCCTTTTTTCCACGTGGATATTTGCTCTGATGTAAGACAATGCTTATATCATTGTACTTGCATCCATCCTAGAAAAAAAATGAGCTATTTACATTATGCTGGTACACATACATTGTCTGGAACTAACCAAGGCCCTGATCTCCACTGCAGATATTCATATTCTTTTCAATTCATTTTGGAGGACTTGAAATCCTTTTTATATCTTTCTTTTTAGTCATATTAGGCAGTTAAGGTGGGACAAACTCAAAGAGAATCCCTAATCATCTCTTGCATAAAGCACCATAGCATTTGTGAATTCAGTTTTGCAGCAGTAGAGGTATGAGAATCCCTAAATTGGGTTAATGAGGTGCCAGAGACAAACAAACAATTTCTAAAAATGACAAAATCTCTCCCTCCCGTCCCCCCCCCCCCCCCGATAATGATGTAAATGTCAGAAGTTTTAAACAAGTAGCCACAGTGATGGATGACACGCTGCTCAAATAACTGAAAGTGCCTGCAGTACAATGTAAATAATATTTTTCCAGCATTAATATGTACTGCATCAGTAAAAGTTAAGAGATGTAGGCAGATCTGACAAGGATCTAGAGTGCAAAGCAGCCTGACTGTGCAGTCCT
Source organism: Cygnus atratus (assembly GCF_013377495.2). Classification (NCBI taxonomy): domain Eukaryota; kingdom Metazoa; phylum Chordata; class Aves; order Anseriformes; family Anatidae; genus Cygnus; species Cygnus atratus. Next base: position 143,390,347 of record NC_066362.1, on the reverse strand, counting down.
CATTATGTTGTTTTATTGTTAGCTTTTTGTATGTGATATATTTTGCTCCTGTTTTGATGCCACAGTTCAAAAATCTCCTCTGCCTCCCCACCCCCCACCCCCCCACCTAGAAAGGAGGAGGGCACAAACAACAAAGTTTCAGATAAGTAATTATATCATCATTCCTGCAAATGAAGGTAGTGATTTAATAAATTACAAGGTTTTGTTGAAAATAACTTCTTTAATAACACCGCAAATGCTGTTGTGTTGCAAAGTACTGTCTGCAGTACAAATTATATTTGGAGAAATATGACATGGAGTAATGAGGCCAACAAGACAGATAATTCAGTGTTGCTATATATTTGTTTTAAAGGAATATTTGGTAGTACTCAAACAGTTACATTATTTTGGCAGGTGTATCAGAAAAACAAATCTGCTTTCATTTCACATTAATTTCATCCATCCTCTTTTCTCTTTCACTTACCTTTTAAAAATACATGGTATCTGAACAATTTTAAAGTGCTTTAGAACTTCATTATGGACCCTCTCAAACACAAAAACACCTTGACATCGTTATGAATTTATTGGATTTCACTACAGAATAAATTTAAAGTTGCTGCTATAAAAAGTTTTTGAAACAAGCACAGGAGTATAAGGAATGGACAGATTTCAGAAATCCCAATAAACTCATGTCAGATGACTTTACTGAGTTATACTCAGTAGAGCTGATTTATATTATTCCGCTAAATCAAATAAGCTTTCCTTTACCTTTAGTTTCCACAAGTCTGTTCACCTATCAGTGAATAGTAGCAGATATTTCAGAAAGATATGGAGGAAACCCTGGAAAAGATCTTTATGAAAGAGAACACCTTCATAATACTCTCTGTCACTCCACAGCCAATGTGTGCCCAAAGGAAGAAAGGATTATATTGGTTACTTATTTAAATTAAAATGATAACTAAGGAGAGCTTAATGGATTTGGGTCTGTTTCCCCATTTATTCACACCCTGCCACTTGGATTTCTTTTTTGACAAGGTAAATCTTTTGAGTTTTTACTAGATTTTCCATGATGGTGTCCGGGTCTATTATCTATGCAGTTATACTTAATGCATAACCCAGAAGCACGTCTAGGTGGTTCAAGTGTCAAGTGATCTCCTTCAGCGCTCATTACCTGGCATTTGAGAAGAGCAGAATTTCATTTGTCATCACAGTCCCTCAGCACCTCCTTTCCCAAGGTCCTTCTGAAATTCTTCAGACTTGTCTCTAGCCTTGAGTAATTCAAATTATTTTGTGTCTCCACAAATATCATCACCTCTAGATCATGGCAGTTTGAAGGGCAAACAGAGAGAAGGATCAGCTTATACGTACTTTTATATCATTTTTAAGCATCCACTCCTGATCATTGTCAAAACAATGAGCTAAAGAGACCTTTTGTCTAACAAGTGTGGCCATTCTTCCAGTCTCAAAGTCACCCATTGTCACTATTATCCTAAATTGTTGACTGTTTCACCACGAAAAGTAGGTGAGATCCTGAGAATATATGAACATGCAAAATACTGCTGGATAAACTAAATTGTGAAGTTATGATTCAGCAGCAATTACTTGTGGGTATAGATGCATAGAAAACACAGGGCCATCTCATCAATACTAGTTATGATCTCATGCCTTATTCAGGAAATCAGATTTGCTGAATTTGAACTGCAAAGCCAAAGTGAGAAGGTTCAGGCCAATGTTTCCACAAATTTGAAAATAGCCACAAGATGCCTACCATGAAAAAACAGTCAGCATGTCACACAGTTCCAGTTTATGCAATATTTTGGTTATAATATTGCCCAGCAGGCTGACTGATGGAGAAAGATAATCTTTGCAGAGTTGTTCAGGCTGTGTCTGGATACAAAGTCATGGGCAAAAACAATTTGAAATATGTAATAACCCTTTGACAGTTTGATTTTGAGTGGAGGGACTAAACATTAATTCAGCAAAGGCAAGTGCAGGGTCCTGCACCTAGGGAGGAATAACCCCAAGCACCAGTACAGGTAGGGGGGTGACCTGCTGGAGTGCAGCTCTGCAGAGAGGGACCTGGGAGTCCTAGTGGACAGCAGGTTGACCATGAGCCAGCAATGGGTCTTTGTGGCCAAGAAGACCAGTGGTGTCCTGGTGTGCATTAGGAAGAGCACTGCCAGTAGTTCAAGCGAGGTGATCCTCCCCCTCTACTCAGCCCTGGTGAGGCCGCACCTGGAGTACTGTGTCCAGTTCTGGGCTCCCCAGTAAAAGAGGGACATGGAGCTACTGGATCGAGTCCAGAGGAGGGCTGCTAAGATGATTAGAGGACTGGAGCACCTGTCGTACAAGGACAGGCTGAGAGAACTGGGCCTGTTCAGCCTGGAAGAGAAGGCTGAGGGGAGACCTCATTAATGTGTATAAATATCTGAGGGGAGGGTGTCGAGAGGATGGAGCCAGTCTCTTTTCAGTGGTGCCCAGCAACAGGACGAGAGGCAAAGGGCACAAACTGAAGCCCAGGATGTTCCGGTTGAATATGAAGGGGCACTTCTTTCCTGTGAGGGTGACAGAGCACTGGCACAGGTTGCCCAGAGAGGTTGTGGAGTATCCTTCTCTGGAGATATTCAAAACCCGCCTGGATGCCATCCTGTGCAATGTGCTCTAGGTGGTCCTGCTTGGCAGGGAGTTGGACTAGATGATCTCCAGAGGTCTCTTCCAACCTCAGCCATTCTGGGATTCTGGGATCTAGGCATGAATCGTGTACCATCTGTACCACCTTGTTTCTGCATTTCTTCCTGTGCTATCTGTAGACAATCTTCAGAAAATCCATGATTGATTGTTATCCTTCTAACTAAGAAGAAAAGTTTTATTGTCTTTATTTTGAGCATTTTGAACTAAACAGTTCCTCAGTGAACACTGTGAACATCATCTACTTCCACCTCTCTTTTTAGATAAGAATATTGGTTGCTTGTGAAACCCTTTCAACTTATCAGTCCATCATATTAGTAACTGAACATTATTAAAATTCCACAATGAGCTCCTGTCCAGTCACTATGTGGTTTATCTGCTAACCCTTGAACAATCCTTTACTTACAAATGTGATTGTTCTTTTGATGTTTCAGACCTGAATTATCCACAGGTTTTACTGTAAGGAGATTGGAATAGAATGTCCTATACAGAGGAACACTCACTTTCCAGGAAAGGCTGAAAAAATTTAATAGCAATAATAATTTGGTTCACATTAATCGGAAATCTGAGAGAGTACTGTGGGAAAATAAGGTAAAGAAAGACCCTGGGTAATTCTATGCTTGGGTGGGTTGTTTTTTTCTAAGCTAAGGATGTGATTTTTGATGATTCATAAAAATTATGTCTTCATATCTTGAAAAATGGATAATTATGTTGTTCTGGTGTTAGGCACAAAGGAGTAATTAACATTTTACTAGAGTTGATGTATTTATTTTTCATTAGTTTTATTTGTGTGATAAGTTGCCTTAATGTAGCTGTGATAAATGAAAAAAGGTTATTTGAACAGCAACCTAACCTTGCAAGCCAAATCTATTATCTGCAACAGTCATTTCTGAATAAATCTTATATACTAACTTTTTAAAGCTTCACTACATATTTATCAAACAGTCATTATTCACCTAAATTAACTTTTTTTTTTCTGACCTCCTGTGAAATACGTTTGTATTCTCCTAGACTATTGTCAGCTAGATGCTCACTTCCTATACATACAACAATGTATTTGTGTAGAAACTCTCCATAGCAACTAATGAGCTCCTGAGGGTAAGAAAAGCAATGAAGCTCAACTTTGATTTACAAAACTGAATCAGTCATTTCCCCTTTATTTGATAGTGACTTTGAAAAGATTTATAATTCATCTGTGTTGTCATTTGCGTCCGCTACAATTGCCATAGGAAATGTAACCCTATCCTTAGCAGCTTTGGAGAAGTCCCTCTCTATGAAGCTTCCATGCGTACCTCAGTTACAGCTCCCTCTGCACTAGATGCCCTTTTTATTCTGCAGCTGTGACAAATTTTGAAAGTTGGATGACCTGCTGTTGAGGAGTGGCACATATCGATTGAGTTGTGGTGGGGAAGTCTTTCTCCTCTGCTAGTGGGCACCACTCAATTTTGCTTTCACGCTGTTCTGCTTCTGTTATTCTGTCATCTGTCATCCTCCTTATCTTCATCTGAATTCTAAACTTGTCAAAGCACACTTCTCATTAGTGTGGAGTAGGAAAGACACAGGAAGTTTGCCAAGGAAAATTCCTTTCTGACAGTAAAACCCCAAGCAATGGGTGTCGGTTTTGTTTGTTGTTTTGTTTTGTTTGTTTGTTTGTTTGTTTCCTTTAAAACTAGTCATTTACCAAAAAAATCTTTGCAGCTGGGTCTCAGGATCAATGTTACTAACTTTTCTCTTCATAGGGAATGAAAGAGTAGGCATAAGAATATTATAAAACACTGCAGTAAAATAATTCAAGTTCCTAAATTCCACCACTGTCCATTTTTATTACATGGACTGGTGCCTCATTAAGTGTGATTGGCTTTGCTGTAAACTCTTCAGGTGCATCTCTGTGAAATGGGCACGTCACACTTGATATTTTTTCCACCATTTCCACAATCCTATTTTTTTTCCTTCCTCTTTTCAGCCAGAACATAGAAGTATCTACTTTCTTCCTTTCTCCATGATCAGTTTATTCCCAGGATTTCCTGTAAAACCACAACTGGACATCCTAAAAGACAAACCCGGACGTTGTAAATACAAAGTATCAAATTCCAAACAACTTCTCTGTCATTTTCTCACTAACCAATGAACACACACCTATTTTGGATTCCATTTTGAGGTGGACACATCTTTTTGCTTCAAGTAAGAAAGACTCCTGTTCCACTTTCCAGAAACTCTGTGAGCAAAATAACTTGCAAAGGGTAGTTCCCTCTGGCTTTCATGCATAATGTTCCTTTTGGGTGTGCATTCTTGTGTCTAGTAATAGAGTTATGCTCAGTGGGAGTTCAAATATTCTCTCTCCACTGTGTGTAGGAAGGCAATAGCTTTGATAATTCTACCTTTCTGCCCATTAAGTAGAAATTAGTCAACACCTTCCAAAATTATAAATCAGGCTGACAGACACAAAAGAACACAGGCAGGATAGTCAGATAAGCCTAGTTTCCTTAGAAAAACAGGACAAAAATACTTTTAGATATCCATTCCTCCTTCTATTGTGCAGATTCCATTTTTTTCTCTCTTATTTCCCTTGCAGAATAACAGAGCAGGTAATTTCTTGCTGCAGATCTTTGTATATTCAGTTGGATGTGCACCAGAAAACTGCAATGAAATATTCACTACTTTTAATTATAGACTCGCTCAGGTGTTATAAAAAAGCTAGACTAAGCAAGACAAGCAATTCTTTTGTTTCTTAAGGTTATTATTATAAGATAAACAGTGTTTTCAATTTGTTATCATCTGCTTTCTCTCTAAAGCCTAAGTAATCTTTTCTCTAAACTGCACGTAAGTATTCTACTCATGAGCCTTCATATGGCTTCAGAGTTTAAAATATATTGTTATTTATGCAATTTATTATCCTAGCAGATGATTATTTACCAACATTATCAATCATGTCTGTACTTTCAATGTATCACTCAAACAAAATCTGTTTTTTTTTCTTTCACAATTCATGAATAATTTTATTTTTCCCTTGTGAAACACAAACACTTGAAAACAACAAAAAATATTGTCCAGTTACCTGAGAATAACTTCACAGAAAACTCACGTTGTATTTCATTAAAATTATATCCCAACATGTCATATTCTTGCTATATTTGCATGAATTTATATGTTGGACTAACTGTTTTTTGTTGCTGGTGATTATTTTTTTTCAGTATTTCCCCCCAATTCAGGTTTTAGTTACCTTTAAAATACTACAGGGCATCTTTGCTTCCCAAAAACCAGAGGAAAAGGGTGAATGGGTGCCTGTGTAAACATGCTGCTTAGCTATCAATTTTAAACTAAGCCAACAGTGTAGTGAACAATGGGATGTTTCAGTGTGCAAAACCTGCTGGTGAGAACATAGTGCCAGAGGAAAACAACAGCACATGCAGAGATGAGTCCAGTCTATTGGAAGGGTGAGCTTGGTCTTATTGTCTTCCCTGGAACTGGCAGAATGCCACTGGAGCCAATGCACTGCACTAGGATCCTGGTGGCATAACCAAAAAATGATTGTTGGACCCTGGGGTATTTTTATCAGGACCTCTCAAACCTTATTGTATTTTCCACAAAGACTCCTAAATATGATCACTGGCTTTGTCCATCTTCTTGGCATTGGCAATGTTTGGCTATTATGTCTATTGAAGCATTCTGGAGAGGAATACTAAAACAAGGAAAATATATGTCATTTCCTGATACTGGAAGCAGACCTCTTTTTATCTGTGATAACCTTTAACCAATTCTCTTTTTCTTTTCCTTTACAAAGAGCAATATCCAGTTATTTTCTTGTCAGAAATCTTATGATCATATGAGAAAAGGCAGTGTTAATGAATTGCTTATAACAAATCTAATAGTGGTGAAACCATTACCATCAGAAACTCTTCATGATTTGAGACACATCTGTAAAATTACTGTTTGATTCCCTTTACTGAAGGCCAAGTAAGAAAATGACAGACTTTTTATTTTGAAGATCTGATGAAGTTAGACACATTTTCTTCCTTTTGAAGGCTCATCCTTTTGTGAATATTTGCAATTACTGCCCCCAAGAATGGCTAAAGCAAAGTTTCTAATTTTGCAGCTTTACTTTAAAGTAAACTTAGGAATTAGGACATATTGTATTTGCCAACATCTGATAGCATTATTCCATAAATATATAAAATCAAACATTTCCTGAGTTTAATCAGTACTGTGTATGACATCATGGTATTTATATTACTGTGCTACTGATAACCAATCTACAAGTGTATGGTTTGGTTCAGATAAGAATCAAATTGATAAATATTTGTCTGCCATTCCTTCATGCTTAGACTAAATTCACTCCTGAAAAAACAAAATAAGTATTGTGCATATAGTGTCACTATTCATCTGTTTAGCCCCTATACTCTTCATAGCAGGGACTGGAGATGAAGACATGGCAACACTATGGAACCCTGATCTTAGACAGATGTTATGGTAGGAAAAATAGAGACATATATCAGTTTTGCCAAATACAGACATATAGCTCGTGACCTCATCTATGGTCCACGAACAGTGGCAATATCTTGCCACAGAACACAAAGATGGTAAGAATAAAATGAAGAAAGAACATGACAAATTAAGTGGAAAATTACAAAGATTATGGGTAGGGGAGAATGGTGAGAGAACCAATAAATACTTCAAGCACACAAGGAGCAAGAGGTCAATAAGGGGTAGAAAAATGTTTTTGACAAGAAAAGAGTAGTTTTTTGACACAATAGGATTTTCTAGACAATGCACTATCTCCAGAAATGGATCTATTGTATCCATGTCTATGAAGGAGGATGGCAAGAAGACAGATACAGACAATGATAGTCTTGGGAAGCTGAAGAGGTAGAGTAAAATTCAAGAACTGCAAGAGAAGATTAAATGTGTTTCTCTTACAGGACAATCTAGTGTGTCATACAATATTAAGTATGATGGGGGATGCATCAATATGGGTTGGTTTGAAGACATTTTTCTTTAGTATGGAAAACCATACATTTGGAATCGGAAGACCAAATTCACAGGAACAAAGTATCACCTTTCAGCCTCATCAATGTCTGATCAGTTCAATGGTCTGTGAATGTGTGAAAGCTCTTCCTTGTTAATATGCTAATGAGTTAGACCCAGGGAGTTCCAGTGACCTTCATACGACATTCTTAACTGCTTGCTTTCTATAAAATCTGATGTTACTGTTCAAGGGAAGGATGTTGACTGGCTGACAGATGCCAAATGCTCTTCTCCCACGATTTATATTATCTTCAATGCCATAAGCTTTTTTTCTGTGTATGTGTTTTTTTCTTATGTGGGTGAAAAGGCAGTACCTTGACATTACCATAAGGAAATGGAAGAGTTCCTCTTTAGGAACAAAGAAAGTGCTCAACAATAACCTACTAGTCTAAACCATCTGTGAGTGTGTGAGATCCCTCCTCTGTCTGATTAGACCACAGATGTGGATGTGGGCTTCTTATCTCCCACACAAATGCTCTGACAACAGCACTATCAACTAGACTGTTATAGGCTTCTTCTGATGTAGCATTTTGTATTCAACATTTATTATCACAGAGGAGAAGAGCAAAAGTCTCCTAACTTCACACTACAGCATTCACCAAGTATGTGCCGAATGCTCCAGGTCTGTTTCTGCATATTTTAGTGTCTGTGCTCAATGGCCTGTCTTCAGTATGGTCAGAGCCATGAAGCCACCATACAATAACCCACTGGATGTAGGCCAGGATGTGCAAGACTGGAGAAGGAAAGAAGCAGCTCACACCTGCATCTCACTGATCCCACAGGCATGCTGTCACACAAGATCAATCTGAAATGTCTCTTGCTTTGCTTGGAACCTCCACTGAAGACCTGAAAGACCCCTCAGAGGAGCAGTTCTGCAAGAAAGTGGCACTTTCCAACCTCTGAACTCAGCAGGAACCTGTAGTCCCTAAGAGTTTGCTATTCATAGTCAGCTGTATCCAAGGATTTCTCTGCAACGTGTGCCTATACCATACAGGTTTAGGCATTTCTGGGACGTTTTAGCAGAAAGGTAGGCCTCTGGTGTTACACCTGTTGCCTCTGCACCTGCCTGGGAGTCCTTTGATATCTCTAACTGTCTGAAAGCACAGTATGTCTCTCCTGTTCTGACGATGCTGCTGGGGCAGAAAATACTCCCCTCTGTTGCATGAGAAGGTGCCTGAGCTCAGTGAAAAGTTGCCCTTAGTACTCAGTGTAAGGAATTCAGCACACAAAAAAGAAAGAGGACAATGAAAACACTCTGGGTGAGAGGCAGTCTTGTCAGATCAAAGCAAAGGGGATGCTAAAAATATTTAAGAGTGCAGAACACACATCTCAGAGATGCAGTCAGATGGCTATAGACTATGAAAAGGTATATGTTATGTGAATGTGACACATCAAACGCTCATCGAGCATAGTAATGAAAAGGAAATATACAGTCAATAGTGAATCACATCAGTCAGGTCCCACTTTTACTGCGACTATTAAAGAGAGATGAGGTAATTCCTGCCTTGTTACCTGGCAGAAAGATTCCCAACATAACTTACCTCTGTGAAAAACAAAGCCAGCATGGTTTCTGCTCCCTTACCTAATGCTTCTCAAGGGAATGAGAGAACTGTAAGCTAGGCCATGTGATCAATAATTATCCAAATGGAATAAAAATAAACCCAGAAAAAAATGACTATCTGCTTCAAAAGTTTCAGTGAAAACATCTCACATAGAACTGAAAAAAAATTATTTAGAGTTTTTTGAGTGGGAGACAATTTTCCAAAAATACTGCTATTTTACAGCAATTTTGCTCTTGCAAAAACAGGAGAAGCTCAGCAAAAAACATGTTTTTTCACGTATTTCACTCATTACATCAAATCCATAGACTGCATAAATACCATCCTTCAGGTTTCAAATAGACAGGTGGGTCACAGAGCACGGCTACCTGATGGCACAATGCTTTCACAGAAGCTGTCATAATTTGGGGTCATGGAGCAGCTGGAGGCCTGTACACCCTTGTAAAACAGCCCTGAGCCATTTTTGAGATTGGACACGACAGGACTGTAATCACGGCAGCACAGAACCCAGGGATGGACCACAGGTCTGTTTTGCAGCTGATGCTGATGCCCATGTTATATTGCCACTGTTACTGGTGTCAGTCCCATGGACACTACATACTAAACAGCTGGGTAAAATATTAGAGGCTTCACTTCTACAAGTGCTGTGATAAGATGGGTTAGGGTCTATTCAGATTTGGCTGGACTAGACACCCTCTGCCCTCTTTGGGGGGATTGAATGTATTAGCTCGAATACTCTGCTGGGATAAATGGCTGAATCTCCATTGATGTCAGGGAGACAGAGGCATTCTCACGAGCTGAACAGCCAGCCTGCTGAGAGCACATCAGTGTGCTCCTAGCCACAGCTTGAACGAGCAGCTTTGTATGCAGCAGCTGCACAGTGATCCAGAAAGGAGCCTTTCCAAGCCTGGGCAGAGGAATCTGAGCTGAGCTCATCTCAGCGGGAAGTTTCCCTGTGCACATCTTCCAGACCAGATGAAAGAGCAGCGATACCTGTTGCTTTGCAGACCGATCATGAAGAGAGCTTTATATTGCAGATAGATGGTGTGAGCAGCATTCCCTTTGAAGCTGAAGTCAAAACTCTAGACTTTGAGGGCAGAAATGTAAGGACCATCATTAGCAGCTTCCCGGTTTCTTCAGCTCACAGTTGAAAGGCTGCTGTCATGGCAATTTTTAAATGCCTGCTTTGAAATTACTGTAGATGCTTCTTTTGCTCTTAACCTTGCAGCTTTTCATCTGGTCTGTTTGTGACTCAAGCAGTGCATCTTTTCTTTTAAGTTCCTTATGTTTATTTACTTATATTTAATTTTGTAACACTGAACTGCGTTTGGTTTAGCAATATAAAATCAAAGTGCTGCAAAACACCAGGAGAATAGCATAAATGGATAGACAAACAGACAGACAGATTTTCTGTTCTTATAGCTCAGTAAATCAAATCCTGATTAACTTATTTTCTCCTTTACACAACATTGCTCGTACCTTCCACTCAAGGAAGAAACCTTACTGCTTTCTGCTTTGAAGGCAATATCGCATGGCAGTCAGGGCATCAGAACAGAACCGCACTGTTTAGCATGTAACATCCAAGTAAAATCTTCAACCATTTTGCTCAAAACAGTAAAAAGATGATGATTTTGAAATAGGGTGAGACTGTTAAAGATATAGGATTCTTCTGAGTGCAGATAAGCTTTCTGGACTGCAGCCTATTTATGTGTTAATAGTGAATGTGAGTAGCCAAGAAACAGCATGAATGTCTGTTCACGAAAAGTAAAAATTTGTGTCCAGATTTTTTCTCATGGTAGGGCAAGATGGAGATACATTTCTGAGGCCATCACTTGGTCGTCACAGGTACAGGAGGAGCAGGAGGTATTTCATATAACTAATTGTGTTTTTATTTAATATTTGTGTATGTTCCAGATGGCTTCAATTATTTGGGCGTTTGCAATATTAAATATTTCTTTAGCACATAATAAAAGTAGTTCTTTGTATTTTTTTAATCAGAACTGGATTTCTGGAGAATGCTTCATGGGCAGGCAAATATATGAACTCAGGCAGTTCCCTGTGAATTGTTTCAGCCTGTGGGAAGGGCGGGGGTCTGCAGAAAATCCCTGCTCTTCCACCCCGGCCTCCCTGTACAGCTCAGGCTCCTTCCCAGCAGCCTGAGCCCAGCCCCCTGTTTGATGATGTTGAAGGGGTCAGGAGCGAGGCCAAACCTGGCTCCACTTTTCTAATGTTGTGGCAGGGCCCCTCTACAGCAAAGGGGGAAGTTGGGCTGGCCTCTTGCTCTCTCCATTGCACCAGCACTGAGGAGGATGGCTTCAGCTGGCTTCTCTCATATGCATGCACGAAGCTGGATGAAATGGAGATGGGGAACATCTTTCTCTCACTCCAAGTCCCCCCTCCACTGGCAATACCCTCCTTTTCTTCTTAGAAAGTGGTTCTCCTTCCTGCAGGAACAGCTTCTGTCACTAGGGAATGTTTGATTATTCTTATGCATCTCCACCCTGAGGCTAAAATAAATAAAGAAATAAGCAATGGCAGCAAGATTAGCAATAGCCGGGTGGTGTGGTAGGGTCTTCTGCTGATCATAGAAATTAGGGCTGAATGGCAGACCTCCACTGCCCTGGCAGAGCTTGGCCAGAAAGATAAACTAAATAACTAGTGTTTCATAACAATAACAGTAATAAAAATCACAGCAGGGAATTCTCCTCCCACCTGTGCAGAGCCAGACCTAAGCTCCCTGAAGCCATGGAAATGCCTCCACCAGTCCAACAGGCTTTGAGTATGCATTGAGAAGAAACAGGAGGAGAAAGGAGCAAAGGTTGCCTCTGCTGAGAGGCAACGTGCATGTGAGACAAAGGCAGGACTATGGCACTTCATCATCAGGAAACCTCTCTCCTCTTTATCTGGACAGGAAAATATCACTATGGGAAATTCAGTTACAGTGATATTAAGGGTATGTCACCAACTGACTGCCATATCCCAGCCTCAGCTTAACTGGCTGATGCCCCACACAGGACTCCTGCTCCTCTTTTACTTGGAGGGGACTGTCAGCACAGGTACCCATTGGTGTTTATCATGAGAAGAACAAAATATGGTTTTTAATTTACTACAGCACTTTGTTTTTCAAAATTCAGAGGCCTCTTCTGTTTCATGTCAGAAGAAATGGGGCAAGTAGCCCAAACAAGTAATGCAATTTTTAATAAGATCATCTGATCTTGCAGCCATACTGAGTGGCTTTTTGTTTGGTTGTTGTTTTGTTTTGTTATGTTTTCCTTTTTAAATAAAGCAATGATTATAAAAAACTGACAGGAGCGTGTCTTCATCTGGGAAAGCCTGTCATCTTTATTATTTCTGCTGGCAACAGGCACTAGATGTCCTTTCTGAAACATATAAGCATTTCACTTGCAGGCACAGCATTGAAGCATTTCTCCTGTGAAATCTGAGTAGAAAGCTAGAGGTGGATGCAGCTAATTGTATTGGGAGAGGCTGTTAAAAGAATCACTCCTGTCTATCTTTATTGCTTATGCTACAGCAACACACCTTGGGCCAGGCCCTTCCTTTACAGTGCATCACAAGAAGACTGTGATCTTTCAGAGCAGAGAAGACAACTCTTTCCTGATAAGTACTTAACCAAAGCCTTAAAAAGCCTTTGTTCCTTTGAAAGCAATCTTTTTATCTGACATTTTTTGCACCCATAGTCCCTTGGAGATACTTTATTATGTAAGATGTGTAAGAAAAACTCTTTTTCAATTTCTCTTTTAACTAGAACAACTAGAAGTTGTTCTCACTCTGGGCTACTGGAAATAAGGAGAATTTTGGAGCAAGGATAAATAACAACAACAACAAGAAGATAAACACAGGGAGAAGCCCAAAGAGTTTTGTCAGAAAGGATTGCTGAGAAATTACAGGGATGTTCAAGGAGATTAAGTAATTATAATATTCATGGAAAGACAACAGCTGGGGAATGAGGACAAGCAGGATTCCCCCGTGTCATGGTCCCATGTGGTACCCAGTATACAGAACATGGATAATACCAGCATTTGCTAGTGCCGCTGTCAAATCTTGAATTTAGTTGGCTACATTTGACCTATTCACTCTTCACTTACTTTACCAAGAGACAAGAATCAAATAATTAGCCTCTGGTGATTCAGCTCATCCAGAATCACTGTGAAAGGGGGAAGGGGGGCAGAGGGGGACAGATAATTGGTCCTCTGCAGGTCCCTTCTTTTTGCCTGTAAAGGGTGAACATCTTAAAATAAGCATCTTGAATATCTTCAGAAGCTGCCTGGACATGGTCCTGGGCAGCCTGCTCTGGGTGGCTCTGCTGGAGCAGGGCTTGGGCCCGGTGGCCTCCAGAGGGCCCTGACAGTCTCAGCTATTCTGTGGTTCTGTGATTCTGTGATCACAATGCTCTGGTCCTGAACAGGCCACCCCACAAAAGTTGCTGAGTGCCTGGGCAGTCTGTGTTGTGCAAGGGGAGCACAAGGCTGCTAAGTTGGGCTGGGACAAGCACTGGGCACCAGTCATCATAACACCAGTCACACCAAGCTGTTTATGCCAAAGAGTTGCCTCCACCTCCACTGCATCTCGTCAATGTACAACACTGATGGCTTCATAGCAGGCTTTGGAATACAGTTTGACCTCCTTGCTGGTGGGCCTCACAATTGAACTGTAGAAATAGGCTGTGAGTTTGGATGGTCTCAGGTAGAGAGATAACTGACCTGATTCTGACACTTCTGAACTCCAGGGGATATGATAAAAGCATGTTCTCATTTTCCTTTTATATTTGACAGCAGAAAAACAACATCCATAAGCACATTTTGCTCATAGCCTGATTGAGTGATGAATGTAAAATCTGGAGGAAGCTCATGTGTTTGACACACCTCGCACACATACGTGGCTGAGGAGTGAAGATGAAGATGAGCAGAGCTTCTGGGCCAAAGTTTGGGGCCAGCTGCCTTAAATCCACCTAAGGAGGTGCCAACTTTGTTTATCAGGTTTGTCTCCCACCCATCTCTGCTTATGTTCCTACACCTGTGGAGCAGAGAGAGAAGGGAATGCCATGGGCCAAAGGTGCTAACAGAGAATGGGTATAAGGTTTAATGTGCTAGGTTTAAGAAAGAGGGGGAAAAAAAAAAGAAAAAAAAAAAGCTATTTAATGTAACCAGCTTTCAGGTCAATCAACTCTTCAGTCAAATGACAACTCACAGGCATGGAAATACCCAGTAAGATGTTGAGGAGGAATTTAAAGGAAATTCATTATGATATCGCACACATTTTGGTTGGAGAAGCCCCTAGGCAAAATGACTTGAGCACAAGCATAGCTGCAAACTGTTTGTTCATTCTGACCTCTGTTTTCCAAAACAAGGGGGAGTTAGAGGAGCCATACTTTGTCCTATTCAAATTTTCTGCTGATATCAGGCAGACATTTAGCATTCACTCTCAAATATATATATATATATATTTTAAAAGTGTCTCTTGGTGGGTACACAAAATCACTACCCACTCACAAAAACATGGATGTAAATGTGGTTGGAAGGGATCCCAGTGAGAAAAGAACTCATTTACTACTGCATTTAGGTTTATTTCAGCATCCATTACAAATTATTTGGAATTATCAAAACTCCTCACTCTGACCACAGGGTGAAGAAGAAGAAAAAGCATTTTATGTGCGTCATCATATTTCACTTTCAAGTTAGCTTGGTTTTGGTGATAGTATAAATGGAAAAAGTATAGTTATTTTAATGATAACAAATAATATACCTAACTCTCTAAAACAATTTTCCTATGGAGGGTTTTCCTTTAAGTTTTCTTTTCGCCAAATCACTGTGTCTACCATTATTCTTACTAAGAATTGCATGCCCTTCTAAGAACATATAACACCAAGAAGGCTATGGATAATATGGTCAGGCTGACAAACAAAATTGAATATGGACAGATTCAATAATATCACAGCATAACAAAATCTGCCTATAGTTCCGTGTTCTTGGAACTCTAGTACTTGTGGCAATCTAAACGGATTCTAATGCATCCTCTCCGGCACTATATATCCTGAAATACATTTGTTAGGGGAAAAAAAAAAAAGTCAAGTAACATGTTTAACAAGGTTTTGATGTGATTAGTAAGCAAATAAAACAACATCAAAACCAAAACAAAATAACACTTCAAATCATACACAGGGGTACACAAACTCCTATACATAGTATTTTTTTCCCTTGAACAGTGGTAGCACCCAGAAGGTCTTATCGGAAGTCAGTGTTGAAAAGGCATGCAATCTTGATCTTCCTGGAATTTACAAAAAAGTAGTGGCAGGCTCCATTGGAGCATGTATTTTGTGAGTGTTCTGTTCTCTGAGGTTTCCTGCACTTCATCCACTAAAGATGTCCTTACTTTTTCAAACTGGCTTGTGACCCCCAACGTCTGTTAACAGTTTTCAAATAAAACTGTTCACACTATTTTTCAGGTGCAGAAACAGACAATTCTTCACACTGAATTGCTGAGGAATGAAAGTAAAGTTCACATAAAATGTAGTGATGATCTGGAAACCTTTCCTCATGAACTGCTAGTTTTAACGCCTTGTTAAAATACAAATGAATAGGATTGTCAATGAACAGAAATTGCATGGCATTGCCTTACCTTATTATTTAAGTTTTGCTTTGAACACTTATTTATTAAATAAATCACAATATTCTGAAACAATCACTCCACCCTATTATTATTATTATTTTCTAAGTAAAAAAGGATATCTTTGAATCAAACGATTGAATTCTGGGACACACACAGAAAAGAGTAATTGGGAATTTTTCCTGACAGTGTTAGTGTGGTTGCATCAAAAAAATCCTCATAGAATAGCAATACAGTCTTCTCTTGCAAATATTGCTATTACAGGTTGCTACTGTATATATCAAGCAGTTTTGAGCTGGGCCATCCACTGATGACCAAGGAAGCTGAATAAATGTTATTTTGAACTCATTTTATCCCTTCTACCTCTTTGGCCGGCCACATCACAATCATCGGTATGGCAACAAGGTCACTATACTCAGACTTGCATACAATTAAAGACGTTTCTGTTTTAGAAGGCTGCATTTCAATGTACTAGAGGTGAAGACCTTGAAGGTTTACAAGACCTGGAAACAAACAAACAAACAAAGAAACAGTGGACTGAAAGTTTGTTTAACTGTACTTTAGTGACTCTTAATTTCAAGCCAAAGACCCTGAAGTAGCATTTGATAATTAGCAAGCTACTGCCTTCCTTAGCTCTTTTTCTTTCCCTGGGCTCACAACACAAACGTCGCAAATGACCCTGTGCCATTCTTGCACCATGAGAATGGGTCTACACAGTCTACATGAGTGCACTGAAAAGGTGATTGTAATGAACAGCCCAACATATTCCGCTCATTTTATAAATATTGCAAGTGGTGTTCTACCTAACCTACTCATCAGTGCTTTTCTTTTGGGAAGTAGTTTCACCTAGGGGAGACAATATAAACAAGAATTTCAAAAGAGGGAGAGCTATCTATGTCAGAGCAGTAGGTGATCTGGGAACAGGCCTCTTTTCTGTGTGTTCTAATGAATGAACCAATTTACTTTCTCCTTAGGAGAAAAAAATTAGAAGAGGATTTCATCCCACTTAATCAATATTAGTCAATATTATTCTGCCTTGGCAATGCTAAAAGGCAATTAAAGTGCACACACCTCCCACTCTAATTCCATATTCATAAAGATCAAAACAAATTACCGTTAATGATCAGCTTCCCCCATTTGAACACCATGGCCTAACTTTGGCAAAAAAAAAAAAAAAAAAAAAAAGAGACTTCAGGCAACCAAATTGCTATCAGAGAAATAAAATCAACTACTGTATTATCTCAACAGCTGCTGACAGTGTGTAGTTGCTTGCAGGATTATGTGTTAGCATCTGGTACATGTCCTCTGAGACAAGGCCTGCTACATATTATTTGGGGAATTGGATTCTGACACGTACTTTTGTTTCTGCAATTTCAGCAGAGTTCTTCACAAGTGTGAACTCTGATCCATCTCCTTTGTGCAAAGTGTCAAAAAGAGCATGACAGAAGAGACTGGAGGACAGCATAATTCAGATTATTTGGTTGTCACCTGTACAGTAGATCTGAAAGAGTTGTTTTGATATTTCACTGGTGTGGATAAAGGCAGCCTAATCTTCTTGCACAGGGTGGAACTGTTCATACACTTGCTGTCATTTCAGTGGTACTCTTTTTGTCTGCAGTCACAAATGTCCAGGCTTGCAAAAAAACACTATTTGATTTTAAAGCAAAGTTTGATTTTGAGAAAATTGGCAATCTAAAATATAAACCAATACAAAAAGAAGAAGAAACACAGAAAGATCCATCTATTTAAATCTATTTTTATGTCTCATGAATCTATTTTGCTATGGTAAGGGTGTATTCTGCTACTTGTTTTACCAGTTTCTCCATTCAGCTTTCAGATAGCTGCAAAAATATGTTGTTGTTGTTTTTATTTTTTTTTTCCCCAGAAGATTATATTGATCTGGTGTCAAACAGGACTTAGCAGTCCTTAAGCAGAGCTCATTTATTCAAGCCCTCATAGACTGCTATACCACAGCCTCCTCACTGTTCCACATTCCTTTCTGCTCCATCTTCCACCACAGACACAGCTAATTAACAACTAAGACTTGATGTCACTCTGTTGCCATTTAAAGTAAGGTACTCAGGGATGGCTAATATTTTTTACAATGCCTTTGTATCATCCTTATGGGTCTGACCTGTGTAGTTTGCTACAATCTAGGTAAGCATTTGTTTTAATCCCACTTACAAGTATTATCATTCTGTGGTATAATGAGATCATTTGGCTCATTGAGGTTTTGGGGTCTTCATAGGAAAGTTAGTGATGAACTACATGGGGGATCTCTGTACAGCTGAGGTCTTTCTTTGAACAGCACTGCCTCTGATCTCAGAGAAATGCTGTGAGTCTCCTGATCATTCTTCTTCCCAATCATATCAATATCCAGCAGGGCCAGCACAATTCTTACCAATGCATTGTAAGAGTTTTGCTATAATTAATCTTTTTGTTGCACTCCTTCCTGAGTGATTTCCTTTCTAACTAGATATTTCAAAGAGAGGAAGAAAAATGAGCCTTGAGTTGCAGCTACATTGCTGGCTTTATGAAGATACATAGTACAGCCGGGCAAACAAATTCTCCGAACTTAAACAGCCTTCCTTGAAACTGCAGATATCAAGCAGACACTGTTCAAAACAAAATGATAAATTTTAAGCAAAGAAAAAAAAATTTAAATCAAGTAAACTAATTATTTCATGTTCAACCACATGCATTCATTCTATTCCCATTTGCTGCTAAGAACAGAGGGAAACAATTTAGAAAAAAAAAAAAAGCTACTGAATTTGATATCAAGGGTAAAATACCCTCTCTGCATCTGTTCTCTCCCAGATAAATCCCAAGGGCTGTTTGTACTATGTACTGCAAGTCAGTGACCCCCTCAAAAATTGGGGTTCCTTGAAAATAGTACTAGGTATTCTCTGAATGCCCTGGAAAGTGCTCCAAAATGGTTGTAATCTCAGGATTGCTTGATCTGCAGAAGGCAGTGTCTTAGGAAGAGTTTCTTATAGCTTTAAATTTAGGGGCATGGAGAGGGGCTTCCAGTGAAATAAAACATAACTATGCATTTAGCTGAGTTAGACCCAGCACCAGACTAGCCTTGGCTATTTTGGCTCACAAGGTTTTGTAGAACCACACAAAGTAGTCCTCCTCCTTCTAGGATGGGATTCACTGTATGTTCCTTAATCCAAAAGAAGTACAAATTGAAATCTTTTGCGTCTTCTTTAACCCTGCCCCTTTCCCAGAATGATCACATATCCTGAGGGATCTTTATGTAGAGTTGCATTCTGTGGCCAGATCAGAACTTCATTTTTCTTTACGTTGTTCTGTTCTTCTTTGCACTGGGCAGGATATTATAAGTAATGACATCTCACATCTAGATTAGTCATAGATGCTGTACATCTTTATCTTCGGAACAGAAATGTTTATGTAGATCTAGCTGGAACAGCTACTGCCTTCAGCTCTTTGTTACTATGACCACAGCCGAGACATTGCTCTTGTGAGTGTGAGCAGTCCTGGACAGTTTTGCTGCAAAATCAGCATCATTTTGCTGCAAAATCAGCATCATTAGGATTATTTGGGTTTGACTTTGTGGGGATCACTATCAGCTAGGAATCCTCTGGGTTCCAGCAAGAATATCAGACATCCCATTGTAGTCAAACACATATGAACAAATGGAACAGATTGGAACAGATGTTCTGCTTACATTTTTGTATTTGTGACTTACACAGTTTGACCTTTTCACCCAGACCTACCTGGCATGTAACCAAAGAAATTACTCCAAACTGAGATTGTTCTGTGCTCACAGTGAAAGACTCCATTGAGCTTTCTCTATGGCATAAGTCAAAATGAAAGTAAACGGAAGCTTCATCCCCTTTTTTTTTTTTTTTCTGCATACATCTGCACCATTTGTCAGTGCCAGGACCACAACACAGTAGGATGGAGATGTCATTTGTACTTCATCTACATATGGTTGCATATCTAACCTTCTACAAGGACAGTTCCCTGTTTCCTCACAAGAAGTGATGCTGACTACTGTCCTGTTTTTGTGTCTAGAGTAATAGATGAGAAAAATGTTGTGTTAGAAGTTTGTCAAACAAGGATAGTACAGAGAAATGCCAGCTTGTTCAGGCATTTTTTTTTTTTTTTCCAAGCAGCTATGGTTACCGTACCTGTGCTGGGTCAGAGAGATAAATCTACCATACTCATATGTTGTTGGCTGCTATAATTTTTCTTTCACTTCAGAAATAAACTTAGTTTATTCTTGCCCTCCTGGGACAAGTTTATTCCTGTTGTTTTCACATCTTTAAAATTTATTTATTTAGAGATGTTTTCTTCCTTTATGTAAATTAAAAATATTGTTTGTACAGTCTGAAAATGTATTACTCTAATTCTCTTATGGTTTCCGGAAGAAGAGGAGAAAAATCTGTGTTTGGACAAACCAAAGCTTCAGAGTTCTGCTCATATTTCAGGACAATACTTATTGCTTCTTACTTATTTCTTCTTTTTCCCATCTTACATAAATTTTTTGGAGGAAAATGTATTGTGCCCGGACTGTCAGATGAAGTCACATCCATCTCTATAAAACCACACAAATCTATAAAATCCAAAGGACTACTCCAGTTTGCAACAACTGTGGAGCTAGTGTGCTGGACAAGTTTTCTCATTGTTAGCCTGTTTTTCCAGTACTGTTTTTATATCCTTATTTTATAATCTTTTTTTTTTTTAAATTTGTTTATTTTCTTATGGCAATACCCACTGTTCATTAGACATTTTTGAATACAAGAGGAAGAATGTTTCTTGTCCAAACACAACAAAACAAAACAGGTGTCAATACATATATATCAGAAACTCTGTGATTGTTTTCTAAATAAGAATTTATCACCAGCTAGTGCATCTCCATCATTTCCAAATAACTGCAATTGTGTGTTATGAGAAAAATAAGAAACTAACATTTTAAGACTGAGAGTTCATTCTAGGAAATTCTCGCTTCTGCCATTCAGAAGCACAAACAAATGGCTTAAGTTGTATAAAGTAAGACAGTAATAGTCCATTCAGTAGCTGTCAGATGTGGAGTAGAAATTCTTTTGTAGATTTCATATTGACTGTTGCTTACAGTGTTATTTGTTTTAATTATGGATTGTGACTCCCAGACTTCAGATCTGTCCAGGAAAAATGACTAGTATGCAGACATTTGACATCGGTAGATAGACATAATACCCAAACATGGAAAAACTGTTCCTTGTCTGTAGGCTTTGGGCAAGTTCTATCTTAAAATTCACATACACAGATATCACTGATGGAAGCCTAATCCTGCACAGACCTCAGCATTGGCAGTTTTCTCTATCAAGGCAGATCTTGTCTTACATTGGAGGTGCAAAATGGGGTTGGTTATTGTGAGACAGAGAAAAGACCTGCTCAGGTAACTCCGTCTTGTTTGAAAGCTGCAGTCTGAATTATTTCATATATAATAAATAGCAATCAGACTTTCAAAAAGGAAGTCTCAGAGAACATTAAACAATCATTCTTTTTTTTCTTTTCTTTTTTTTTTTTTTCTTATTTTAATTCTTAAATTTTAGAGTGATTGTTTTTGCCCTGGAGCCTATCAAAAATATTAATTAATGTTATCACATTCCACACTTCATTTTTGGCATGACACATGCTGTGATTGACCTGACCTAAGAAGAATGCAAGGGGACAAACACAGTCACAAATACTAATATGAGGAACAAACATGTTGTTCCAAAGAAGCAGCTGAGATCTGTCAAGGCTGGTATTATTTAGTATATTATTCAGTATTTGTTTCAAATGTGACCTTTCTATGTTATATCGTGCATGTAGGAGCTGTGAAGGATGGGCTACTTCTGAAAAAAAAAAAAAAAAAAGCTAGGCACTACTGATGAGCAAATCAAAGACAAGGCCAATGTTACTGAGGGTACACCAACAAGGAAGCACATGACAAACTGGCTCTGAATGAACCTTGGCAATGTGCAAAGAACAGTACTGAAGTTGGAAATAGGTCTGACACAGGAATAGTGAAGAGAAAGGCCACAAAAGAAATCACTGTTTTGATGAGCTTTCAGAGGCAAAGGGAAAGACAAGTCTGCAGTTAGCCATGGGTAAATCCTGGGACAAGGGAGGAGTGCAAATATATTTTACACTGAGGGGAAATAGGCAGGGGAAAGTGGCTGGTAAATAAAAATAAAAATAAAATAAAATAAAATAATAATAATAATTTAAAAAAAAAAAAAAAAAGAAAAGGAGACAGAGTGGACACAAGTCAGGCCAAGAATCAAAGTGTGTTGTGGCAAACTAAAGACATATGAGGAAATTAGACAAATCTATGACAGAGAAGGAAATAAAGACTTGTTACTAAGGAAGATATCCTAATTCACTACTGGGAAGAAAAAAAATAAAAGCTCAAAAACAATCTACAAATTTCATCTGAGATTCTTTTCTGGTATGTCTCAGAGGTGAAAACAAAGTAGAATCAGTTCCACCTACATGTACGCTTCTGAGTAAGGTCTTTCTCTGGAGGCCCTCGAAGACTCTTACATCTCTCCATTTACAATGCAGCTAACTGAAGCAGTTCCATCAGAAGACTTTTTCACCAGGGATCAACAGACAAATACAATGCCTAAGTTAACTGGACAAATCTCATATAGTGGTACTTAGGGAAATGAACAGCATCATGCTAATACTGTCAAAAAAAAATATAGGCTACTCTTACAGCAACATAGTTAACATTGTGAAATACTGAGGGCTCAACTTCTTTTTGATCTTCTCAGACTTCCTCAGAAAAGCCCCCTCTGGAGCAGCAAAGCAGAACAAGGACAGCCAGAGCTCTGCCTTGCCCCTCCGTCCTCCACTTCTTTCTTCCCTGCAGTTTCGGTAACTTAAATCAGACAGGACAGGGAATCAGATGAGAAGATGTCTAACATCTCTGTTCTACTCCTTCCTCACAAGGGGCAGGAGCAGAGCTGTTACACTGTCTGCATGGTGTCATTTACTCACTGCAAGATTTCATCACTGAATAATAGAGTGAATTTCACTCTGCTTGGAAGCATTGAAGGAAGTACATCTAATTTCCTGTTAGGGTAGCACAGAATTGGAAACCAAGATCTTAGATCTGCAAAAAAATCAGATTGCTTTAGAAATGAAAAATAAGTCAGGAAAGGTCACTCTGACTAAATGTTGGGACAGGTAAGAAAAATTGCTGTTGATATGATAAAATATGGTATCTTCAGAGCAACCTGGGCCTGGAATCATTAAACTTTTTACTGCTAAGTGTCAAAAGAAAAGCATACATCTAATTTGCATGGTCCAGGATGAATACATGCACTATTCTATTGAATTGATTTGCTAGTGAATATTATCTGCCTATTTTGAACTCTACCTGGAGCTTTGCCGGTGGATTTGCAAAATTTCTGCACAACCTCAAGACCCTGACACAGCATGCAGATCTGTGTTATAACACAGCATAAGGGGGGATGTTGGCTATAGGACACAAACTTCGCAATGGAAGTGTGTGAGGACTTTCACAGTCTGTGTGTCCTCCAGGACTGTAACACTTGTTAAAGAAAACTCTTCCAATGCTGAGTATGGACCACAGCAATGTGTGTCTTTCCTTTCAACAGGGACAAACTCAGCTCCACATGAGCATGAAGAAAATGATTGCACAGCCTTGTGACCTTATGGCCTCATTACCTGCCCTGAAACAAATGGAGGAGCAGCAGACCCCTTAGCCTTTGTCTCTTTTCATCCCCTTTCACTGCTAAATCCACATCAGTAAATTCATACCTGCTTGAAGATTACTAGGAAAAAAAAAAAAAAGAGAAAAAAAAAAAAAAACGTGCCCAGCCATGTTGAAAAGGTCCTATAGAAATGAAAAAACATGCTCATTATTAAAACTCTGAACACTAGGTTAGAAGTCTATTTAACCTCGTGAATTCTCAGTCCCAACCCTGGCACTGTGACTGTTCACACAGCTCTGAACCCCATAGAGAGGACAACAGTGATGCAATTCTTACAAACATGAAAACAGTGGTGGTTACCATAGGCCAGGAGAGCACTAAAGGGCTTTGAGGTTAAAGAGAGGTCACCAGTGATAGATATGGAGGGAAAGGGAGTGTCATTGTTGAGGACAAAGTGTTTGAAACAGGAATACGGCTATCTTAGCAGTATTTACATGGATGTAGGTAAAACAAAAGAGGCCCAAAAGAAAGAGCTGACTACCATAGAGTTAATTTGATTTTTTATTTGTTTTTAGAGGCAAGTTACTTTTTCATCCAAAAGAGAAAAAAAAATCACTCTTCTGAGAGCTGGGGAAAACTTATTTCTCCATTTAAGAAAAGCAATTTGGAAGATTCAGGAATCAGTTCCAAATACAGTTGATGCAATTTCTTTTTCTGTTTTACTTAACATAGTTTTATTGATTTGAATATACCATTACCAGAAGTAATTGAGGGGGGAAGGAGGTAGAACTGTCTACAATGATTTATTTTTCTGTCAAAATCTATATACCTGCTGCAGTCTCTTTTCAATATTATGGTGTATTGCCACTGGCAGACTACCGTCTGAGAAGATTCTGCTTTATCAAGAGCAAAATGCTCTTGTGACTTGTCCTATCACAGTTGTGGAGACAAAAATACATAGCCTTTAGTTTAACAGAATGCCTAGCTGCAGTTTCTGTAGAGATACCATGCAGACTAAAGGCAATGCAAGGGCAAAGTAAACCAAACAGTGTTTTCTGTAGGCCTGATCCTGAAGTCATTCACCTCTGAGGAACCTTAAAAGGATTTTGCCTGTATTACTGAGAATTTGGCATGTCAGCCAGTGAAAGTTGTGGGGTTGGATTCTCTGTTCCCAGTGTCGAAAAATGAGACACAATGGTCCTTTTTTTTACAGCTGGGATGACTTTATTTGTTACTGTATGAAATGACTGAGGCACTGCAGTCATAAGTATATTATCACAGAAATTGAGAGTTGCTTAACTTAAGACTGCAACACAAGCATCAGTGCAACTCTCTTTTTTGTATTATGCATATTAAAGCATCCACTTCAGCTTCACAAAAGGCTCCAGAGTACATCACAGCCTCATTCTGCACCCTTGGTCCTTCTCAGACCAGTGCATATTAGCCCAGATTTCGAGTCCCACTGCTCTGCTCTTAGAGTAACATAAAGCAGGGCAATGCAGTGGAAATGACAGGAGAGGAACTGAGCTAGCAGCTGCATTTTCAGAGTGGGAGACATCCTGGTAGACCCTGGGTGGATATAGATCTCAGAGCCAACTCTGCCTTGGTTAGATGCCATCAGTAGTGACAGTTTACACCTCACAGAACTGCAACTGTGACAACCAAACCATTACTAAGAGAGGCAAGTCCTGTCTCTGTCCAGGCATGGTCCAATTGGAAATGGCTGTCTTGGATATCATTGCTAGAGAAAATAGTCCATTTCTTCCCTAAGAGGCTCTTGTCCACTAAGGAGACCTAGGCATTATTTCTTTCAACCTGTCTGTTATCACTCAAACCTGTATCTTGTGCTTGTTTTCTATAAACCAGAGGGAATGTGCTTCATGTAACCCAAGGCTTCCAGAAGGGTGAGGTAAGAGAGAGCTATGCTCTGAGTCCCTTCTACAGTTTACAGTGCAGATATGTCTACAATGATTTGTTTTCCCATTTTCAGGACTAGACAGCTTTTGCTGGTTCAGACAAGTCATTTCATACTTACCTGTCTCTTTCTAGACAAAGTGTAGTGAGGCCCCAGTTAACCTTGCCAGTGAATCAGAAGACCTGCTGACCACAGAGGGTTCCCTCCTAGTTACAAGATTTAGTTTGAACTGATCTTTTCCCCTAGCTGAAAAGTCAGTTTTGTTGGTGGTGGTTGTGTTGGTTGTTTGATTGTTTTTGTTTTGTTTTGTTTTGTTTTGTTGTTTTGGCAAGACAGGAAAGTGCTCATGGGCTTCCAGACATACAAATGTCCCTGCATCATTTTTAGTCGCTCACAGTGGTTCCTGAGTATGCAAGGAGCATTTTGGAAAATCCAGAAAAGGGTTAAGAAGTCTGCAGCACCTTACAAATGGTATATATGCTTTAATGGCTAAGTTATTGCTTGTTTCTTTACTTTTCCAGCTACCTTGTAAGATCTTTACTGGCTGAGTAGGTAGCGTAGGAAAAGCAGCATATCTGCAGTGACAATAAACCAAAAATTACCCTCACGTACATCTATTGTGATAGATGAGACATCCTGAAGGGCAACGCTCCTGGTGGCACTGGCCCCTGTGGCACTGGCCCCTGTGCCACTGTCTCTTCAGCAGAGTTACTTACAGTCTACACCAGGGCATGTGAAATCAACCCCATGTCACGTCTTCTTCTTTTCCCTTAACTCTCAGAGGCAGTTTCTCACTTTTACGATGTATGTCTTGCTAAAACACAAACAAGTTCACAGGTTCTCTCTTCAGCCTGTTAATATCACTTGTATCTGTTTATGTGGAGGATAGATTTTCCCCTTCCAGTAAGGAAAGGGATTAAGAAACTCAGATTTGACACAGTAATGGAGATTAAAGAATTAAAATAATTGGCACAGGAGTTATGGCACAGTTCTCATTGTACATGAAAGTGCTTTAGTGAAAATCTGAGAGGTCAAAATATAAAATTACTTTCCACCATGTTCCTAGTTTTCCCTTGCTGCTGTAGAAAAGCCCACCAGAGAACCATTTTCCCCTTCTACTTCAAGCAATATTGTTTCTCATTTTACAAAACCACTACATAAAATTTTGTGGTATGCCAGGTTTGATTCTGCTCCCTCTTGAATTTCTGAAAAGAAATCACCAACTATAAGTGCAATAACTCTCAGAAGTTACACTGTCATGGAATACAAGGAGTCAGAAGAAATACAGAGTCCACGTGTTGAAACCTATCTTGGAAGAGAGAATGTTCAACTTCATTTGGTCAGACATTCAGAAACAAGACTCTTTCCTTTAAACAGTATACTGCTGCAAAGAATGATTTTAAATTGATTGGACATTATTATACGGCAGTAATCTTCCCAAATCCATGCTAAATCAAATGCTTACAGTGTGCAACCTCTTATAGTCCCTTGTAGCTATGTTTTCTATGGTTCTACTGCAGTAATTTACCCTTCCTTCTCTAGAGAGATTTCATTCTATATTTCCATACCATTGTTTACAATTACTTCAAAGTGCAGTAAAATAAAATAAGCATGGAAGTCTGTGCAAAGATCAAAGAAGACTATCGTAACAGTTGTTTTGTATGCAGTTAAATCTTACAAAAATACAATTCCAGAAAGTCAGTGTTACAGAAAATGTTCCTCCACTGCAAGACAGTATTCACGCCAGTCTGTGTGAAGGTTAAGGGAAATGTGTTGGAGCCCAAGGGCAGTCACACACCGAGGACATTGCAGTGCTGCACTTGACACCTCTCTCACACCACCAGCACTTAAAGAAGTGAGATAGAGTTAACACTAACATGCACCAGTGTAACAGAGTACAGGATGCAACCCTTCTTGTTACAGTCTGATGTGAGGATTTCCAGAGAGGAAAGCACTTGCAGTGTACAGTAACATATCTTTACTGGTCCAGTAACACACAGGAAGCATAGTAAATATTTTCAAGTGCCACCTACTGCCACTTTATCTACTATTTACACAAATGTGACAATTTTACAGAGTAGATGAAGGACTCTAGAAATTGGTAAGTCTCATCAGCTCTCTGGCCAACAGTTGAGCAGACTTCAAAGCTACACATTACAGCATTCTGTGTGCAGCATGAATAACATACCTTTCTCCTGAGCAGTTCAGAGACCTGCAAATGTGAACTAAATCTTTGTAAATCCATGTGAAGCAGTTGCAGTCAGTGGAAGAGCATTCTCACTGCAAGCAGGAAAGCTGGACTCTCCAGAACAGTAGTTATCCAGTTCTTGGTTCCACTGCGGGTCTTGTGATATATTTCTTTTGAACGTTCCAGCTCCTGGAGCTAAGACATTGCATGAGAGTATAAATTCTGTTTGGGAATAAAATGATTCATTTGTGTGTTTCTGAAAGGTGGTGGTGGGAACTTGAAAAACATTACTTCCATCGAACTTGGAAGCAAAAAAGCAAATGTATCTACAGTACCTACAGCTTTATTATTATTATTTATTAAATCTTAGAGCTTAAGAGGAGGGGAAGAGCTGGTTGAATAATTTGCATACATGGGCTTGGCAGCGTTGCATGAGTTGAATGAGGAGGCTAGCATCTCACAGGAATGCTGTAGTGCAGCTGGCAAAAAATTCTGGACTTTCTCACTCACAAAATCCTGCCTGCAAATTGCTTCATTGATCAGTACATCTGATTGTTACTAATGATACATACTGATTATGTAAGTGCAGCCTGGGCTATTTTTGTCTTTGTTGTGTTCCCCCTGCCCCCGTCCCCACCTCCACCCCCCTTGTTTTGATACTAATGGTACTGTCACTTAATGTGATGCCCCTCTATATGGCTATTTTCCTTGCAGAGCTGAAGTACCTAGAATGTTGAAAGAAATTATTTTAGAGATTTTAAGATAACACAAATTAATGTAATGACATCAGAGTGATTCAATATAGCCGTGTTTTCTTTAGGACAAATTATTAGTCTTCTCCAACAAAGATTTATATTGCTTGCAGAACTCACAAGCGATATTGAGGCTAGGGTCTCATGAACCAGTTTAAAAGAAATTATAAATCTAAACGAACACATCTAAGCATGAACCCTGCCATTTTTTGAGACCAAAGAATGATTTATTATGAAAGTTATGAAACTTTGGACCCTATTATGTATTAAAGAAACTTATTTATGACCACATAGTTAAGTCTGAATTATTGTGCTTATTCCAAGCACTGCTTTTGCAAGATTTATGACTCAGTCATTCTACTATTACCAGAGATGAAACTTGCCATTCATAACCACAATGAAGAAAAAAAAAACAACAACAAAAAAAACTCGCTATTTTTTAAAATACATTCAATCAAGCTTTGGAACTACAGAAGTGAAAAATCTTTTTACTATTATTACTATTATTATTAGAAAAACTTCATACATGCTGAAACAGGTCGTGACCCTGTTTAGCTTAAAAAATGACTTATATTTAAGTCTACAATTTTACTTGTGCTAAAGTTCCTGAGGTGTTTGAGCTCATTATTTACAGTATTGTTCTTCTAATGTAAATGTCTGAGAATTATTTATTGTGAAAAGCAGTCGTTGAAAGCTTACAATAAAAAGAGTAGCATTCATAAAATTATTTTCTTGCACTCTGAAAAACTATCTCATTTGAATAAAAATAATTTCAAATTTTGCCACTGACATTTATAATGCATTCAGGTCAACGACAGTGCTGTTTAAGGCCAAGGAAAAAAAGGGAGTTATTCCCATCCCTTACTATCCAGAGCTACCAGACATCAAATCTTTAGGGAATTATCTGAGAGAAGGATTCTTGATATCTGTGTCACATGCCCCCTGGACAAACAATAATTACTTGTCTTTACAGACTGAAGAGAGAACCAGGATGTAGAAGCCCTGGATTATAGCTGATCCATGTAATTCACTCCTGTCTTGAACTTAATTGCAAATGTGGAATACATTCCCCTGGAACACCACGGTAGTCAGTTTTTAACCAGTCCATGGCTTCAGATGAGAGATTTCTGAGAAGAATAGCCCATAGGTTTTATTTAGTGATTACTGCAAGTAAACATTTGGCTGAAAGAGCTACCTCAATCTTGTGTGTTTGTGTCCTCCCCATATAACACTTTGGCTCTACTAAATTTATCTATTCTCATTTTGTGGAACTAAATGTATTCTTCCATGGTTTTCTTTAGAGACAGACAGAAAATCCTCTTGGAATAGGGGCAGCTGGATCTTGTATAGTGGAAATTGGGTGTTTATCAGTGCCTCAGCAGATTCACGGACCAACACCTTGAAGGCAACAAGCAACCAAACATGTTTGACCTAGATTGATTTCCACTACCTGAAGATCTCATATCAGGTATTTTTATGACATTTCTGTTCCCTTACTGAAGGATCCTTGCCCCACTAACACAAGGTGTGTCTCTGAAGATGGTTCTACCAGACTTGAGACGTTCACTCACCATGTAAAATCAACAGGCATGTGTTCAGAATTTTTAACTGAAACTAATCATTTCAGCTCCAAGTAAATTTGAAATTTTGGTAGGGAGAAGTCATTGTTTTGTTTGGGAAAAGCAGAAGGAAATTCCTAATAGCTACCTATTAGGAAATACTTGATAGTTAATAGTTAGTTGCAGGAAGTCTGCAAATTATTGTTCTGAGACAGTTTAAAGGTTTTTCAGACTTTTTTATTTTTTATATTTTTTTCTAAGTACAAGGGTACCCAATGTGTACACAGAAGTCCTAGCTCATTCACAACTCCTATGGCTTGCAGGCTCCCACTTTCTTAATGCCTGAAAGCAGAAGCTGGGGTTCTCAGTGTTTCCAGGTGACAGAAAACTGGTAGCACTGGGGAACTGGGGCAAGACTTTTGCTGTTTGGGTGACCATACATGCAAAGTAAGGCATGTCTGAGTGCTAACGGCCAAACGCTTGGTAAATTCCCTGCTTATCAAGTGTAATCCTTTAGATGAGGGAAGCTATCCATGGTAGAAAACACTGTTTTTGAGCCCTCAGTTGCAAAAGACCAGCTTCTGTATTACTAAATAAGGGCACATTGTAAATTAAATATATTTCTTTTGGAGCATACTGGGGGCCATGGGGGATGTTAGCATTATGACTGTTAAATGTGTATCAGAATCAGAGAATCACAGAATGGTTGAGGTTGGAAGGGACCTCTGAAGATCATCTAGTCCAACTCCTCTGTCGAGTAGGATCAACTAGAGTACATTGCGCAGGATGGCATCTAGGCGGGTTTTGAATATTTCCAGAGAAGGAGACTCCACAGCCTCTCTGGGCAAATTCACACAGCACTATGAACCACATCCAACACTGAACTGTCATGGTTATTTTTAAGGCAATGCAGTTGGCATGGTAAAGTTTTCCATTAATTATGAATATACTCATGTATGTCTTCTGTTTTCTTCTTCTCTTTTGTTTGTATGCTTTTGTTATGCAATGAGCAGAGAATGATAATAATAATGTCACTAATCAGACAGCTTATTTCATCATTATTTCAAGTATCAGGATAAGTCTAACAGAAATTCAGTGATGACAATTTCATTTCCCATAGCTTTCTAGGTCATAGTTGAGTGAGTTTCAGAGATTGCACAAGTACATATAATTTCTAGTTTTCTACTGATTGGTATCATTGACTATGAAGTTTTGTTGACATGTTTGGAAACCTCAGCAAGGATGTACAAAACACTGCCTCAGGCTTCATTCTCTCTTGGAGAAGACCCTAAAAAGAATATTGGACAACTGCTTGCCTCTGTTGAGGGCTTGATTGTTTGTAAGCTTCAGAGGTCTTTTTGCACATTGCTGATTAGTGTGCATGTCAAGACATTATTTGCACCCACTGTGCATACAAACCTTGTGATATGCCCCTGCATGTCACCTTTTCCCATTCTCCTACATTCCTTGTTTTCCTATGGCCACATTCCTGCAAGGAACAAAAATGTAACATGGGGAAACAAAGGGTGACATAGGAAGCATTCGCAGTCTCGAAAACAAAATAATAGCAAACGATGAGACCAGTTTTCCTGACATTGTAAAATGTCATACTTCTGTAGACTTCACCTGGCCTATGTTTTTTGTTTGAACCTGGCATAATGCCTCTCATTGTATGGTTGACTTCTGAAGTGACTAATTTATTTACACAGTAACTGTGCCCTGAGCTCACTGCAACAGAACTAGCAGGGAAGCTGTCCTGGTTCTCAGGCCAGAGGAGGGTTGAAAACAGCAGGAGGTCTCTTAGGTCAACTCCCCAGTAACTAAAGGCAGGCAAGAAATGAGAAAACTTTCAGCCACTGTTTAAACAGCCAGGTCCTGTAGCAGAATTCCAGGTAGGATAGAACAGACAAACAATGTTTGCACTGTCTGCAGAAGAGTTCAGCAGGTGGCCATGAGGCATTAAGAACATTTGGGTCTACTTGCAGGACAGTGAATAAAATCCAATAGCAGAATGTCCCCTGCATGGCATCTTGGCATCTGTATATGGCCCAGTGTATAGTCATCAACACCTACCTCTTCCCCTACCAGACCTGCAAGGGGAAGTCCAGAATTCCAGCAAGGAGGAGGTCAGACTAAGCTTCATTTCTGAAATAGATTTAAGTAGTTTGATGATTTACTTTTATTTATTTATTTTAATACATCGTAATACCACTCTAATTCTTAATGTGGGAATAATTATTTGGACATTTTGGACAAAAAAAAACACTATAATAATTGTGTGAGATGTGACTATCTGTGATAGCAGGGAGCTAGAGTCAGTTTTTTGGAAGTGTGTTTCCAGAACCTCATCAGATATTTCATGTGCATGTACACTTGCACCAGTAATTAAGAATAACCAAGCCTGAAAGTCTGCACACTTCCCCATTTATTCTTGCAAGGCCATAGCCAGCTTTCCCTTAGAACAAAACTACAGATAAATGAAAGTGAAGCTGGTTTCAGATTGCATTAACTTGTAGAGCCTTGTGCACGAAAGGACCACTCACATAGTTGTTCCTATGAGGCATCACATAGAGTTTGGCCCTTTTTAGGAAACTCATTACTTAACAATACATTATTGTGTTTGATTGAATTGGCACAGATATGCTTGGCAAGGCTGCAAGAAGAATCTATGTTTTCAGGCCAAATGTTTTCAACCTGTGTGTGCCTGTGTTCAGGTTTGATAAGGTTATCTGTGGTGCATATGCTTCTAATTAAAAGGTTACATTCTTGTACTGTCCATACAGGCTTCAGGGAGGTTGCATTAGATGCTGAAAAAATCCATCTGGAAAGGCAAGTCTGCCCTTGGCCAAAGCTAGATCAGGGTCTCCATGCACTACTCTTCTTATGTATCTATGATTTCTGCTTCCCTACCTGCATCACTCCCCAGCTCAATAGGAGAGTGGGACAGTGCCTTATTCAGCCTCATCTACAGTCTATTTGGTGTGGTGCTTACAGAGGCAGAAATATGGGATTGCACACTTTTGTGCATGATGAAGTGATTGAAGCAACTCTCTCATGCCTTATATACAGGCTTTAATCAATGTGCCTTTCTCAACTATGTTTCGGAATGAGCCTGGACCCATTGCTGCCATGTGCACTAAGCACATGCTGAACATGCCTACCTGTTGTCTCTGACTTGGGGTCTTAAAGAGAAGGCTGTTTGTTTGGGTAGGAACAAGGTACTCAGCTTACCCAATCTTTTGTCCATATACACTGGTATATCTAGTGTTTATATATAACACTAAATTTACTATTTTTATAATTTATATTTTTATAAATTTATACAAATTTAATTAAATATAAATATAAAGTTATTTATATAAGTTTATTATATTTAGTTTATACTAAACTTGTAGACTTATTGCAGGCACATCCCAGGCAGGGGGCTGTTGGGCTGTGGATGGATTTCAGTCTTGCCATTTGCAGCTTCATTTTATTTGCCATTGCAGCTACTCTGGTTCTTTTGTGTAAGCACGGGTACACTGGAAAATTAGGGCTGCCTGAGCTGCCAATTTGTCTTCCTCTAACCTGATCTAAGCACAGGTTTTACAGTGGTTTAACTTAATTAAATGTTTATTTTTTTAAGGTAGTAATACTGGTATAATTCTTATCGTATGAACAATTATTTTAGGCTAAAGATTACATAATAATTTTATACTCTCCACATACAAAGGAAATTATATTGGGAGCTTTGCCACAGTTGGGAGACTGTACTACTTTCACTACATCGGTCTTATCAGAACAGTGTATTTCTGACATTTTTAGAGATTTTAGAGTTGCAACAGTCCAGTTTTTGTGCCTAATGTAAACTGTGTTGTATTTTTGAAGGCCAAATGTACATTTCTGTCATTAGAATAGGACTATTTAAAAACATTACAAAACATTAAGTTTTGCAAAATGACATTAGTTTTCCACTGGTCAGGGAGAAATTCTGTTCCTTCAGTCTAAAAATATTCCAGTTCCCAAACAGCTTCATTTCATCTGCCTTTGTCTCAGTTAGTCTTCCTTCCACCATTTTGTCTTTTCTGTATATGGATGTGGACCTGCTGCGAGTGCTGTGGGTCTTCCTGACTCTTCTTCCCTGTTCTCTGTTTCTTTCTTCCCATTCTTCTTCCCTAATGGCAATTCCTTTGCTCTCTGATGGATTCCCAAGTCTCTAATCAGAATTTACTCCTCCCACTCTTCCAATGTCTTCCCCAACCATTTCCTAACTATCCTACTTCTGTTTTCCTCTGCCTTGGCAAAATGTTTTTCTGGTGTCAAGAGGAAAATAAAATCTCTGAATCTATAGTATCAGTTCTTACCTGGAAGGTTTTGTTTGCCAGCCTGAGGACTAGATATTTCTTTTTTCCTATTTTTAATGCAATCTCCTGCAGAAAATGTTTGTTAAGAAACAGCTGGCTGTTTAGGAACAGATGCTCAGATGCTCTTCCTGTGCAGTGATAAGAGCTTTTCTTCCTTGGTTGAGCAAGACATTTTTTTCATTTTTTTTTTTTTTTTTCCCACTGAAGGACTGGTACGGTTTAGTCTCAAAAAGCCCACTACTGTAAAAATTTCAAATGCAGGTCTTTTGTGAGTTATTAGCTTCAAAAGCAGGTCGTGAAAAGGAAACAACCTCTGAATCATACTGACCAGATGTGTGGATCACGATGTCACCTCTGGTGACCCTGATTAAGCAGCCACAGATGCAAAGTACCTTTCCTGACCCTAGTTTTCTTGGCCTCCCTTCAATTATCTGACTGAACAGAAATGCCTCTCTGCCCCTCTTATTTAAACAAGTGCAACCTGTTTGCCCAGTGAGACAATTGCTTTGGTTGCCTTATCCATGTCAGTGGTAACAAGCAGTGGAGGAAGGTGGCCGTGTCTGCTTTGCTGCAACCACCTATAACAACCCTGTATGTCCACCTGCACAAGCAAAAGAGAGTGGGGGCAAGGACCCTTCTCACCTCTGCATAGTTGCTGGCATTCAGACATATACAGAAACTTCATATCTCTCTCCCTGGG
The DNA here is from genome assembly GCF_013377495.2 of Cygnus atratus. Classification (NCBI taxonomy): domain Eukaryota; kingdom Metazoa; phylum Chordata; class Aves; order Anseriformes; family Anatidae; genus Cygnus; species Cygnus atratus. Next base: position 143,355,339 of record NC_066362.1, on the reverse strand, counting down.
GTGAGATCTGGGCCACTAGTTCATGTCACTCACGTTCCACGTGTTTATACATGAGCGTAGCAGCAGTTGCTGATCTTTGAGCTCCCACAACCTTGGTAAAAATGCCTTCAGGAACAGCTCCCTCTGTACCTTCCCCCCACTGCCGGATGTGGCTTACAGCCACAATCCAGCCCTTAGATTGCAAATGGCTTGGAGCAGGGATTATGCTTCTCTTTTATGTTAAACAAGAGCAACCCACACTGAGTGTGCTCATTAAAAAATCATGTTGTTCAACACTGATCCCTTGGGCTATAGTTAGAGCGCCGCAACATAACTTGCAAGAGACAGGTTGGATTCTCAGGCCAGCCAGGCTCAGAAAAGGATGAGCGGACAGCAAAACAATCTGTTGGAAAAATAAATCCCACACTTAGGGTGGAACAATAAGGCAGCCTTCAGCGGAAGACAATCTTAACAATATGACTGCTTAAATGAATTTAGGAAGGATCCTAACAGGTATGCAAAAATGGCTGTTTCTGTCAACCAGAAAGATAAGTTGTTGGCCAGAGTGCATCACAAATCACATTAAAAACAAATTAAATTGTACCTTGTGCCATTACTAGAAGGTATATTTCCTGGCTTTGCCTGTCTAGGAAGTCTACCCATCTATAAAGACCACATGTGTAGGTGGATAAGAGACGCAAGAAAGAGAAAAATGACCAAGTAGCTAAGCTTATTGTGCATCTTATTAACTTCATAAATGTCCCTAATGATTCTGCTATGGGTGAAGTGCATGAGGGAACTAGCAAAGATAAAAGATGTTAAACCACATAGCATTTTAAGGATTCCGGGCATAAAATAGATGCATTACTTGAGCTGAAAGCAGAATGATGTCTTGAGAAAAACATTCGGACTTTTTTTTTTTTTCATACTAAATACTAGGAACCTTAAGTGGAGAGAACAAGATCCTACCCACAGTTGCTGCTCCAGCAGTTTTGACAGACCCAGGCCTGTCTGGGCAAATTCTTCCATGAAATATCTTCTTGTTGTAGCCTGTTGATCTGTCTTACCCATCTCCATCCACCTGCACAGGGACATTTGCACATCAGAGATCTCAGAGAACAACTGAGACACAAAAGAGGGAGGAGAGAAGGTGACTGTTTTCTAAGGGGGTGTGCAGAACCTATTGCATTAGTATTCCCTGTATTCCGTGGTCCATTATTTGGGGGTGATATTTGTTAGGCAAGTACCTCTGCATCGCATTAGTGGGGAGGCAGCTCAGTACTTTGAACCTCAACACTCTACCAGTGTGAGGTGAAGGAGGCAAAAGAGAAACTTCTCCATTGTTAAAACCGCCAGTGTGTTATTCACTGTTGGGATAAAAAAGACTGAAGCTTTAAAGAATCTGGCAGAGACACAGATAACACAGAAAAGCGATGTCTCTGCTGTGCAAGACAGGGTGCAAGATTAAAAGGATATATGTGACACAATATATATCACAAAGGATATATGTGAGTTGAGGTCATTTAGAGCTGTGTTTCTCTGCCTGTGGTCTGCAGAATACCAACGATCTATCAAAGGTGTTCCTCGGAAAGAGTCGACTATTTAAATTACAAAAATAATATAATTTCCTCTATTTTTTTCCTATTCATGCAGGTAAGTTTGCCAATGAAACAGGGAAAAAATGTGAGAAGTAATAAAAGATCACTCAGAGTGATACTGGGCTGTACATGAACACAGCTGTGACGGTGCTGCACAGACTAGGCCATGACTGCCCTTTGAGGAAGTCAAATCAGAAAAGACTGACAAACACCAAGTCCTGCAAGCAGTTTAGCATCTGACTTTTTTAACTTGTGAGAATTTTCATGCTTTTTGCATGAAGATAGTTATATAGGAAACCCCAGATCACATACTAATGGCCTAATCAACTATGGTTTTAGCTACCCATTACCATTATGGCACTCCTCTTTTTCCTCCTCCTTATCAATGCAGACACGAACTGCTGCTTTCGTGGCCTTCGTCTGCATGAATGAAACTAGGGTCTGTTTTATCAAAAGGCAGTGAACAGAAAAAGTGACCCAAAGTCTCAGCATCACTCTTTTGCACTTGCACAGCCTCATTAAAGACAGAGATTGCCCTGAGGCCTACAATGGGAGAGCCCACAAGCAGTGGGGGTGCATGAGAAGGCCTCCTTTGCCCTGTGGAAATTTTGCTGCTCAAAAAGTGATGGACTAGCTACATCACCCTCTTTCTCTTTGCACTGGAAAGCTGGCATTTTACCAGCATATTGCCCTGATGTCTGGACAATTTTGACAGCTGGGGCATGTAAACCATATCGTCCTAAGAAAACAGCCTGTGCAGCCTAAGCAGTCATGCTCTGTACCACTGACACCAGCAGCGATCTGACTTTGGATCAGCAGATGAGAGATCCTTCCTCTGCCTCTGGATCCAGAAGGGGCACGAGGCACACATCCTGCCTTCCCTCCTGGGAAGCCTCAGGCACATTTTGAAAGACTTCCTTGCTTGTGACTGAGAAGATAAGCTTTTGGACCTAAAAATACCATCAATTTGGCCTGCCATGGTACCATCTGGAGATCGTTTGTAATTACTATAGTTGTTGGGTTAGCGCACGCCCCTTCCAATAGCTGGTGGAGAACTGATGATAACTACCATGAAAATGGCATCTTTATTTATAGCAATGCTGAGAAAGTGCTTAATTGATTAAAAAGATGGAAAAAAATGTTTTTCTTAATATAGATTTGAGTTCAGCAACAAAATTGGCAATAATTATCAGAAATTTATGTTAGAAATGCAAGAATTCATTAATCTGGAAGCAAATAAGTTGCTTACTAATGAATGTCAGGAGGGTAATGTTGTGTCCTTTCCAGGGAGTTCCCTTTCCCAGGTGTTATTTTATGCCTCAAATGATAAAAGACATTTTGCTGCTGCTCAATGGGAGAAAGCAAGCTTGTAGTACAGAGTATGCAGGCACAAGTGAACCATTTTTTTCCAGCTGGAACTAGGTTGTTGCTATAGCAACATCCAAATGATAGACAGATTTTCTGAATGTGCAGTGGTCTACTGTGATAACAGAGCTTCCAGGATTTCTACTAAATAGCTTCAAACTTGCTACGATGCAATAAAACCAAATGCCACATCTTTGAAATAACACAAGCAAACAAAAGCCAGTGCAATAACAAAACCATTTTTCACCTAGCTTTCAAATAAAAACCCCACTTAACACATAGCATTTATATTCCTAGACAATATCTTCCTGCCAATCTCTTTTTAGTACACTGGCATACCAAATGACAGACCACACTCCAAGTTTAACACCACCTACAGACCCATTCAGTATGGTGGCACGCAAAGCGTTGCATGCACAAGATGCTAGTTCCCTCAGTCTTTTTTTAGGATGCATGCTGCCTGCACATCAGTGAGGATCCCATTGAGTCAGTGAAGCCTCGCAAGAACACCCCACTCTCTTCATCACTATGTTTTGCAGCACAGAGACTAAGTGGCTGAGCACATGGTGGAACAGATATTATATTCATAAACAATCCAAAGAGAAATTTCCCTGGGCCACTTCCATAAAAAATAAAACATACCTGTCTCAGCCATGTTCCCTTGCACACACTGGGCACATAGTTTTCGTTCAAAGCAGCTTCCTCCTCTGCTCTTCCTTCCTGCTCTGCTCCATGGGAGGAGGGTCCAGGATTTTGGTTTTCCAGGAAGAAATCCTTTCCTGAGCACAGCCGGGGCTCGTGAACACTGCAGAGACTATTTGGCTATGTCTCTTCATCATCCATTACCTCTCAGTGGGAATGCTCCTGCACTGTCTGCAGTCTGCAGCTTACAGTGTGTTTAATGTCCTTTTGCCCCAGTACCCAATCCCTCAGGCAGCTCCTCTCCCTAGGAAGCTGCTGCCAATTATATTGGTGAAATCTTCCAGTGAACTTAGCCTGATGTCTGTAAAGATGTTTTTTGTCCCCAGTGGAATGTAGCTGTAAATCCAAGACAGAGGTTTTGACCTGTTTGTGTGTACAAAATGTAGTCTGTATTTAGATTACTCTCAACACCCTTAGATCTGTAACCTAGTTATTCATCCTCACAAGAGACCTGGTACATAGGAAGGTTTTAATAGCAGCTTTGATGTAAAAGCAGCTGGTAACTTGGAGAACTTTGCACAAAAGAGAAGTCTTGGGTGGAGCTGGAAGCCCAATTCTCTTCATTTCAGGGCTTGGATCTTAGGCACGCAGTCCTTCTCTAACAAGTGTTTCCAGATTAGATAGAGAAGGTAAACTTTCATGTATGTTAAAAACTCAATGTCTGCAGGAGGAATTATATGTGCAGAAGGGTGTTAGAAGCCAAAATTCACATGCACTTTCAGGTATGGTAGTAGATATATGATTTAGGAATTAATTAATAAACAAAAGAATAACTTACAGTTTAGTTAAATAAAGTTATATGCATTTGAATTTTGGTGGGTTCTAGTTATCTTACTACTTAAGAACACATTGGAACATACTTTTCCTCTTGCTTATGTGGCTTATACAACTTTGATAACGTGCTGCAGTAAGGCTCAGTTAAATGAAAAGATGAATTGCCTTTGTGATTCATGAGGCACTTTGGATAATTAATTACTCGGCATTTATGGTTTGGCATGTGGTCATCAATCGTTCAAAAAATTCACATTTGTATACATATCCTTTGCAGCTGGTCTTCTTATGTCAGACTTCAAAATGGCTGGTGGAGATATAAGAGAGCTATAAATGTTTTTCTTTGAAATTTACTGGTTGTGCTCCGGTTTATTTCTTGTGGGAAAAATTAAGCAACAGATGTGGGAGGACAGGAGCATCTTGAATGGTTCTCAGATTCACTTTCTTTTCCCTATTTCATTAATAGATCTTGGAATCTCTAAACCATCCTTGTTGTGGCTTGGATCTGGCAGCATTGTTCTGGTTTTAGGGTGGCTTTGTGAAAATTTTTGAAAAGTCTGAGATCAGATAGGAGGCAAAAAGATTCCTGAAAGAGTAAGCTTTATTTATTTATTTACTTTTTTAATAAAAAAAAGACCAGTAGCTTCATGGTTTACAAAACAAATCTTAATACTCTATTTTAAGTTTTCAAATCATGCAGTGATTAGATGGCAGAAATCAAAACTGTTTGAGCTAAAAACTTTCATGCTGGGGATGAATTTTGCTACATGAGACAGGTGCACTGCAACTAGCTGATTCCAGCACTGCACCGTTCTGGTTTGTCACCACCCAGGGTGGTGCTCAGCTGCTCAGAGCCCTGAAAGAGGCAGACACTACATAAGGAAAAAGAAATGCCTGCTCATACAATTGAGGGCCACAGGCAGACTCATCTTCAGGTTTCTTGAGCAATGTTATTTCTAGCATTTCCTAACTTACAAACACTTACCATTTCAACCTGTATACTTTGTACAAAGTAAATGACAGTCATTATATGTATGCATGCATGTATGTATGTAAATACAGAGAGCGTATGCTGCATCTATTTTTACAAGTGATACAGGAAACTAAACACCACTCATATTTAAATTATAATGTCTTCTGGTTTCACTTGGTTGCTTTTATATAAAGAGCATACTATTGTTCTTAAAATCTGATAACCGTAACACAGGGCGGAACTTTTATCTGCCTTAAATGCAGGCTTCAGCTACAGACCTGTTGAAGGACATATATTTAGAATTAGAAGGATTCTTGGCTAACATGAAGCATGCAAACATCTGCACAGTTTCTGCTGAAACAGTAATTGTTGTAAGGAAGAACTTCTCTTGGGAGGCCACAACCCAGGCGTTTAGCCAAGAGTAGGTACAATTTCTGTGATCGCACAGGCTCCACCTGCAGATCATCGTGACTCTTACGCTTGTTCAGTTTGACCTATTGGCAGGTCTGCTGTTGGTTTTGTGGTCCTGTACACTTGTCTGGCTCTTTCCTCCTAATATTTTACCCCCACACACACACACAAGGGAAAGCCATGATCCAGCACATCCAGTACGTATTTTCCAATCCTGTTTTGGATGTGGGGGAAAAGGAGTCTTTAGTACAGGTGGTTTTGTGGTTCGGTAATATATTAAAAGGTTAGCAAACTTGCTTGTCTGCTGCATATAAGACCTGAGAAAACTCAACACTGCCAGTGTTGATAGCATCTTGTCTTTCAGGGTGTAAACCTGCAGTCTGTCAATGTTGCCTGCATGCTTGATTCACAGCACTTTGAGGGCATAGAGAAGCCAAAAGTGGAGTAAGGGGTAGGGTGAGTCAGGTTCTAGATACTATACAGTCACATGCAGCATGCGTGCAAGGCAAGCAACATTCCCTAGTGCTGGGACCACAGATTGCTGTACTGAGACAGAGGAGAAATAGCCAGCTCTGGCCATAGTAGAAGCAGGGAAATTCACTTTATCTGCATTTATCTTTGCTTGCCTCAGACACTGGGTTGATTAGCAATTATTGCAGGTTCATTTGTGCTGTGGTTTACGGATAAGGAAGACAGCTCTGAAGGCTGGTTCACAGTATCAGTTCTTCCCTGGTAAACAGGTTAAAGGAGCATCATGCTCTGAGGAGAGGCTGGGCAAGCACTATGCAAAGGAACATGTGGACAATAAAAACTCCTTGAGTACTACTGTGGAACATTTTTTTTTACTTATGTGGGATGAAGGTCAGAAGTGCATAGCTTGTGCTCTGCAGGATTTAGAGGCTTGTGTGCTCAGAAGCAGTACTGAGGTATCCAGAAAGAAGAATCCAAGAGAAATAAATCAATAGCATTGCATTATGTGTTATGAAAAACCTTCAGAAATGTTTAACATAGTTATCTAAATTAATGCAGCAAATGAGTTTCAGCATAAATTACGCAGTCATTTTCTCTCCTACTGATGCACATGATAAGGAAAGAGATTTTGCATTGCTAAATAGAGAACGTGGGGTAGAGATACCTTTGCATATCTGGACTACGGCTTGTAGCATACAGAAGGCCACTTGTTTTCCTGCCATTTATGCCTGGCTATGTTAGAGAAGCTTTACCTTGCTATAGCTATTTTCACCTCCACCAGACGATACAGTATTTTTTTTTTTTTTGGGGGGGGGGTGGGGGGTGGGGAGAGAGGTGAGGGTGGTGGGGGTTGTGTGGAGGGATGTTTGTTTCATATCTATTTCTAGAAGCTGCAGCTCAGGTGTAGTTATACCAGTATGAAAGTACCATTTGGACTACGGGAAATCATTTTGCAGCATGAAGCAGAATGAGCTCTACCAGTAGAAGCACATGTAACAATTATAATTGCACTGGGGCCCAGGGAAGCAAGAATGGTTTCTTTACTAGTGCAGCTAAAGCTGCAAGACTTGATAACGTAAGTAAGTCTTTGGATGAATTTTTCCCACTCTAGGTGTTCCCATGGGAAACAACCCCAGATTCCCCAGGCCCTTCAATGCAACATGGAATGATGTGAAAACCAAGGTGTCCTAAGTTGGTTATGTGCAGCAAGCCAAGATGTTCTTAGATCCAGAACTTCAGAAATATGTCTGGTTTCTTTCTGAGTACCAAACAAATGGAGTCCCTGGGCTGTGTAATAATGGTTTCATTTTTACCAGCTTGATCATTTTATTTGTGAATAAAGCCATTGGACTCTGTCGGGAAATAAACTTGTTGTATAAGCTTGCTAGCCCTACTCCAGCTGATTCACACCAAACAACCTGAAACCACTACACACACTCTCCTGCTGTCTTATGACCACTGCAAAATTGTCTGCAAATGGTCTGAAGGACACTGTTTCAGCTAGAGGCTTGCCAAGTGCACAGCACCTCAGCATAAAGAGAACAGACGAGAGAATTTACTTCAAATTGAGCAATCTTAATTACACAATGAGAATAACTTTTCTGAGAAAGAATGATGTCTTTCTCTTGACTTTTTGTGCTTTAGGGATTCTTTTTGCTTGATTTATTTTTACATTCCTTTTAAATACGTGTGAAGCAGCTGAAGGCTTCGTTCGGTACAGGTTCACTACATCCACATCTGTCAGAGCCTAAACCACACTCTGACATTTCCTTAACTTTCTTAGAGCTTGAATTCAAGATCTTGGGTTCTCTGCTCCTGGCCTGCTGTGGACATGTTTGAAGAGGGACATCCCTGAATCATGCTGTGGTCAAGCTGAGGTTGGTCCTAGACTGCAAATGTGCCAAATGTGTAAGAACAAATTACTCTGTCACCTCAATCCCTTTCAATGTTAAATCTCATAGAAGACCCAAATTCTTGGTTTGCCAGGACATTCTCATTGATCTGTCCACTTTTAAAAATATAAACTACTTTTTTGTGGTTCATCCGTTCAAAACAGCATTTAATAGCTATCTTCTCACCAAACTTTCTGCCTGTGGACATATGCTGCAAAGAGAGCTACAGCTCCAAACTACAGACACACAAATTCTGATATCTACAAGTAGGTATTGATATATAAGTTAGATCCTTAAACTCCCATTATACTCAGTGGAGAACTAGTCGATACAGTGACAGAGCATGGGGAGCATTCATCTCATCCTGAAGTAAACACCTATTAGCTGGTCAACTGAATCACTTTTCAGACTCCATTTAGTGTATGGAGTTAGGGAAGGAGAAAAGAACATGGACAAATCAAACTGAATACAATAACTATCAAGACATTTTTCCTGACTTTGGGCAGAGACAATATTAATCTCCTTGGTTTGCAATAGCCTTGTGGAGGCCATAGAGGTGCAAACTTACTGCAAGAATCAAGAAACCAACATATCTGTGAACCAAATCAAACTGTCTGGTGTGGGTACAGGTTTCAGACGCATGAGAAAAGAAAGAAAGCTCCAGAACTGATAAGCTCGGTTACACAGACATGAACAGTGTTTATTTCTCAAGTTTTTTAAGTATACCCTCACAGTTTTTTTCCTGAAAGTGCCAGACACCTGTTTCTGGTAATAAACAGTTGATGTGTATGCCCTGTGGTGTTCAAATGAATAATAAATTTTATTGAATCTGAGGGAGGGGAAAAGAGAAGGGGCTGTGTCTGGAGTGTTTGGAGATCAAGTCCAAATCTGTAGAACTCTGCACAGTGTCCTAGAAATCTGGGGATAGAGTCCCCAGAGTGATAGATAATGTCTCTTTCTTTGCTTAATGTCATTCATTAGTACAAGTTTAGTTTCATTAAAATGGATGCTCAACTTCTGTATGAAAATATATTAGTAAATACATATTCATTTCCCAGACTAGCTCTTTTGCATGCATTGTTTCTAGAGACATTATTATATGAAAGCATCTCTGCGGACTCTGAAAGTAATCAGAAACAATAGATTAAGTGAGTAGAGAGAACCCACTCCCAATGGACAGCACTCCACGCTCTGTGAAATCCCTGTGGAAAGTGTGTGGTGTTACTGAATTTGCTGCAAATACAGACCAAGTCCATAGATATGCTTGCTACCTGTTATTAAATCTTGCACATCTCAGTAGTCTGTGTCCTAAAAGCAGAGAAGAAAATGATTCCTTTTCTGCCCTGACCCCTAACCACTGAAAGCTGTACATACCCCATGTCCTGTCTTAACCCCTTCAGGCATTTCGCTATTTGAAAAGCATGGCTAGCTGCTGTGAAAAATAGAGCATCTACAGACAAAAACTGATTCTGTTTTTATTCTGTAGAGGAGAGAAAAAAAAATCTGATTCACAAAAAACTGTAGAGCTAAGGGGTAAGATGTTTGAAAGAGATTGAATTATCTTGTGTTAGGACACTGATGATTTCTCAGCTAGATATTCCTGCTCTCATCTGAGGGGTGGCTTTTGTGTGCTGCTAGTCTATTACAAAGCAACAGTAAAGCTCAAACACCCGAAAGTATTTCAGAAATAAATGTCATTGTAAACCTATTTAATCAGTATTCTTTGATCCAACTTTGAATAAAAGCCCACCCAGTGCACTATTGCATTATGGTTTCATTCTTTCTTCACCAGCAGGGATGGAAACAACATGCAGGTTTTTCATACATGCCAAAATGGGCATAGGTTTCTTCAGAAGGTCATCATCCTCTTGTATCAGGAACAAATGCAAATAAAGGACCTGAAACAATGTCAGTGGAATAGGAAGCAAGACTGCAAGTGTAATTCATAGCTTTGCCCCTGTAAGCATGTGACCGTGTGAAATAGGTTGTGCCTGACTTCAAAACATATTTCCTCTTCTGAAGATCAAAATTCTTTATTTTGATTTTGTATATATAGAAGCACATTTCAGTAACTATGTTTTGCAGGCTAAAAAATACCTAACAATTATAATCTTTTATCTGTATAGGAGAAAGTAACATGGTGGGATCTTGCGTGTCTCCATAGCTGCTCTGTTTCAATTCAACCAAAGTAGAAAATGCCTCACAAAAGTACCTGAGTCACCTCCATCTCTTACAGCTCTGTGGTACTGCCAGGGATGTGGCAAGACACAGCTGCTACTGCAGACTTGCCAATTTCTTATGTGATACCCAACAGCTGTTGGAAGCTGTGTGTTGAAACCCATGCTGGGATTTGAATTTCTGTATAATCTTCCTCAGGAAGTGAAACCTGCAAAGCAACCTATATGTCCCCTTAGTCCCAGTCTGTGTTCCTATATTAAGCAGGATTACACTTTGGCCAAGGAATTGCACTATGCTATACCACTTTCTTTCATTCTTTTTTCTGCAGAAAACTGCACAAAACTACATTTTGACATGCATGTCACTTGCAGTACAAAGTACTCTGATTTATATCTTATGTAAAAATGTGAAGCTTCAGGAGCACATCTCAGCGGTATGTGTTGATTTAGGAGGGCGACAGTTTTCTCAGGACTGGCAACACCTGTGTTCCCTTGCCTCAGTCAAGCAATATACAGAGGGTTCAACTCCAACACCATAATTAGAGCTGATGTAGATGACTGGAAGTCACTGCTCCATTTTCCAAAGGTTGCTGAGAACCTCACCACTGAATCCCTGTCTGGAGAGGTCAGATCCCCAAGACAATGTGCAGAGAACAGGGAAGTTGTAGCTAAACCACTGCTTCCCACTCTAAGCACATCTCTGCCAGAAAGGCTCTAACAAACTGCAGGTAATTCAGAAAAGGACAAAAATGATTAAAGGACTTGAGCGATTAATTTCTAAAGAAGATTAAAAGAAATAAATATGCTTAGCACAGTTTCTCTGACTAAGGGGGAATTGTATAACTCCATACAAACATATGCAGGTTCAAACAAACTGAGAAACCTTGTTTATAATGCTTAAAGAAATAAATAAGGACAAAAAAAAATTATGACTTTGATCAAAGTTAATGTAGACTAAACTCTTGGAAATCTTTGGTAACGTTGATTGTAACCAAGCAATGGATCACTTAATTCTAGGAATTGATGGAAGTTCCCCTGCTTACTCATTAAAAAAAAAAAAAAAAAAAAAAAAAGGAAAATTCTTCAACACCAATTGGGAATGGACAAGATGAATAAAGTCATAGGAAAATGTATGTACCTTTTTAAGAGGTAGGAACATACCACTAGGAATAGGGTGATCCTGTGTAACAGAGGTACAGTAAAGACTGCAAGGGCTGTCTCAGGAATGTACTCCGCCAGGAGCTGAGCAGTTTGATTCAGACTATGTACCTCCTTCCTCACTCTTCTGTTCCTAAGGTTTCAGCATCTGCTCTGATGTGTCCTATTTCCTCCCTTTGCTACCCTCCTTTGGAGTTTCTTCAGAGTATCAGGGGCCCACTATCCTGGTTGATCCATGTGTGAGTGGCCATGATATAAAAACCTTTAAAATTGTTGGTCCCATAACAACAAACTTCTTTATCAACTCTGGATGTTGATTGTGAGCTCTGGATTGTGAAATGCACATGCAGATTTCTGCTGCTGGGATTAATGCCAGTCCCAGCAGTTCATATTTCAGTCAGGAACTATGTAGGAGGATGAATTCCGTCCTGTCCAGCGGTCACTTGAACCCTTTCCTTTTAGCTTCACATGGTACTAAATTGAACCTGATCATTGGAATGACTATTCTGGAAAGACTGTTGGTGCAGAAAGATACAAGAATGGAAAGTGCTTTTTGTTGTGGTGTAGGAGTCCAAACTGCAATAAGTAGAACTTGCATTACCATTTTTAGGACGCTTTATAAAATTACTTACTACAACTTCCTTCCTCAAAGCAACAGTTGTTCAAATCTGTGAATAACACTATACTGAGAATTAAATATGCCAGAAAGAAAAGTTACCATACTGAGAGACTTTGACGAAAGATTGGTCCAACAAGACTTGAATGAGGCTTAACAAAAATATATGTAATAAATGCAAAGTCCTACATCTGAGATTATTTTAATCCCAAACAGTGATTCAGCTCTGCTGAAAAGGAGCTGGAGGTCCTAATAGGGAGTAAAATGAACATAAGCCAGGAGTCTACCCTTGCATCAGCAAGAGTACAGCTAGCAGATCAAGGAAAGTGACTGTCCCACAATCTTTGGCATTTATTAGGCCACAACTGGAACACTGTGCCCTGGTTTGGTCTCTTAAGCTCCAGAGAAACATTAAAAAATTGGAGAGAACCCAGAGAGGAGCCATGAAAGCGTTGAGCAGATTACAGAATTTGACATGAAGGATTGGATTTGCTCATCCTAGAGAAGGAAAGGCTCTGGGGGGATGTAGTCACAGTCTAGCCTAAAAGCTAGTTACAGAGAAGATGAAGGCAAGCCCTCCACAGACATGCACAGAGTTACATCAAGGGAAATTCTGCCTGGGTGTAGAAAAAAATGCTTCGTTGTTAGACTATTAAACACTGCACAAGGTTATCCAGAGAAATAGTGGAAGGTCCCCAGTGGAAACACTCAGTACTTGACCTGACAGGGCCCCAGGTAACCTAATAACTAGGCCCTGCTTTCAACAGAAGGTTAGAGCTGAAGTCCCTTCCAGACAAGAGTTAGCAAGCTCTCTGGAGTTACACAGCAAACTTAGATTCTACCTCTTATACACAGTTGATTCTTATTAACTTCTATTGCAGAAGCCAAGTATATCCCTACATTTCACTCTCTCTGTAGTTTCCTTAATTACCTTCCTTTTTTAAGGTAATGTGAGCAAAGGCCTTTGAAATTTCATATTTTTTTTTCCAAAGAACAGGTGAATTATGCTTTCTAAGATCTAAAGGAATAGCTCTTCAACATGCAATCTGGCTGCACTTTTTTGAGTTTACCGTAGGCAGTTTGTTTGCTTTGAGACACATCTCCTACACATTTGGCCCTAAAATGGGCTTTAACATAAAGAACGCTTTTTCTATCCCAAATCACATTTAAAAAACAAAAGTGCAACCTTTTGTTTGAAACAATAACCCAAGGAAATGATATAAAAGCATTCACCTATGAGTTAATTGAAATGTTTGGTTTTAGCTTTGTAATCTTGTGTTTATTATGTCTTTCTCAAGCATGTGTTCACCTTTCTGCATACGAAAGCATTCTTATTTTTGAAGCAATATGTTTTGCTCTCCTGTGAACTTTACAGGTGTCAGAGAGTACCATTTTCCAATGCTGGCCAGGATACCATTCTGGAATATCTCCAAGCCACTGAACTGTGGATACTGACTCAGCAGAGCAATCAGAAGTTCAGTACATGTTAGAAAGATACAACAGCTGTTTCTTTTAAGGCTCCTGTGGTGTCCTTGCTGACCAGAAGCATTGCATTCCATACTTGGGCCTTAACTTACAAAGGGAGACAGTGCTCTTTCAAAGAATAAAAGGGTGTGTGGTGAAAAGAACAAAGTGCATGCTATAAGTTAAAGTGTATAGTAAAACTAAAGAAGTTACCTAGCCTGAGAGGAAGAGAATGGATGCTCCATCTTCCTCTGTCAAACCAACGTTTCTATGGGCTTTTAAATTCTGTACTTAATGCTGATATGCATCTTTGCAGAAGTGATATTTTTCCTCGTGAGGCAAACATATTTATCAGTTCCATGACTTGCATTTTAAGAAGTTGGGGATTTGAATGTTTTAAAACACACCAATGACTTTGAAGAAGTGACTGGATAAACAGGATGCAAACTGGGCTTTTGCTCATAAAGATGTACCTATATTAAGTATGCAACACTAATTATTTGAGTGGACTTGCATATTTATAAATAAGATGGAATTTGGTCCATGTGCTATAATTTGCCATTTAGTTGTGATGCTCATAAAGTTCCATCCAGATGCTTAAAGCAAATTCAGCTGCAAATGATTTACAGTCCCAAATTATGCATGCTTGAATATTTTCAGAGTCCTAAACATAGCTGCTTAGGTTGCTATTCACCTTGTAGAAATCTGCATTCAAACATAGTAGGTTAACTGGAGGAAAAAGGAAAGGAAAGGAAAGGAAAGGAAAGGAAAGGAAAGGAAAGGAAAGGAAAGGAAAGGAAAGGAAAGGAAAGGAAAGGAAAGGAAAGGAAAGGAAAGGAAAGGAAAGGAAAGGAAAGGAAAGGAAAGGGAAGGGAAGGGAAGGGAAGGGAAGGGAAGGGAAGGGAAGGGAAGGGAAGGGAAGGGAAGGGAAGGGAAGGGAAGGGAAGGGAAGGGAAGGGAAGGGAAGGGAAGGGAAGGGAAGGGAAGGGAAGGGAAGGGAAGGGAAGGGAAGGGAAGGGAAGGGAAGGGAAGGGAAGGGAAGGGAAGGGAAGGGAAGGGAAGGGAAGGGAAGGGAAGGGAAGGGAAGGGAAGGGAAGGGAAGGGAAGGGAAGGGAAGGAAAGGAAAGGAAAGGAAAGGAAAGGAAAGGAAAGGAAAGGAAAGGAAAGGAAAGGAAAGGAAAGGAAAGGAAAGGAAAGGAAAGGAAAGGAAAGGAAAGGAAAGGAAAGGAAAGGAAAGGAAAGGAAAGGAAAGGAAAGGAAAGGAAAATCAACTCATTATTTAGGAAAAAAAAAAAAAAAAGAACACAGTTTCCATAGGCATCATGGGGATTAGTGAGAAACTTAATAGTCAATGTGCTGTGTTTGAGAGCTTTGCCAGATCCCATATCTTTGATTATTCTGATTTTCTTCTAGCTGGTGTCCCTACCTGAGTTGCTCATACAGCTAATTCCTGGACTAAATCAAAAGAAGAAAGCTTAATTTTAATGCCCTAGAGACTTGAAGAGCGACTTTCACAGCAGGAAAAAAATATTAAAAAACAAATGAAATTCTTCTAGTATAAAAAAAAAAACAAAAACAACTTTGTCAGTAATTTTTTTCACATACGTTTGATATTATTTCCGCTCCAATTTTAAATGAGTTCTCTGCACCTCCCTTTGATTTCTACTTGATTTACCAGTGAAATCTGATCTCAGTGTTAGTCCCATCACAACATCTTGTGGAGGAGTTAACCTGAAGAGAGATTTCACTCCTAGCTGTACCTAAGTCTGATAGAGGAAGATATCCAGTCACTGCTATTTGGTCAATAAACTGTAATCTCCTCTGAGGCTACAGACAAGTTGAAAGATTCTGAGAGAAACAAGTTGGTTTCAACATAGTATCTGTGTGTTACAGCAAATCTGTGTGCTTTGGGGCTCAACAGTTTATCATGCTTAATCCCGCAATAGAGAGTGATGACATTTTCTGTATATTTCCAACCAGGGCTATGGGTTCCTGCGTGACTACATGACTCGTCTGTTTTGTGCACCATGACCTAGGTGGCACCCTAAACCCCAGAGAGTGCTAATGAGGAGGAAACACAATTCCCTGTGCATCCTAGACTTCAGAGCCTGTCTTCATCTCTGCTTCTGGCTGCCGGTGAGGAGCATGGCTCTGCATTACGCCTCAGAAAAGCAGGGTGTCAGGACACAGCCGGAAGACTCAAATCATTACAGTCAAAGATAATGAGACATTCCTAGCTCAGGCCTCTGGCACAGACTAGTAGAAGGGTACCTGTGCTAACATCAACTTGAGACATGAAAAAATGTCATGCCCAGAGAAAATCACAATTGTGTTAAAAGTACATCTTTACCCAAGTTTTGTGTTTCCTATTTGCCTTCTGTTTTCAGAGCCTAGAAGGCATAGCAGCCTCCCTCCTTTCAATAGTTTCTTGCTAGCTGCAGAGGGTAAGGGTGTCTTTTCTCTGTGAGGCTGGAAGTGAGGGATACTTCATGGAAATTTACATTCCCCTGATGTTGGGAAGCCTCCATGCTAAGAAGCATCCATGCATAATGCCTCCTAAGTGCAGCTCATACCTCACACTTGCACTGCCTCAGCAGCCCAGTGCCACTAGTTATTTCCTGGCTAGCAGGCTCATGACCTGATCCTGGGCCCTCAGGCCTCCTGGGTTTGATATCTGCATCCATTTCCTGAAATTTCTGGGTTACCTCCTGTGTAAGTGCTGAACTGAATCTGTGCCTTTCCAGGCAAGATCTTAACCACATGACCCTTCCCAGATTTCACCATGCGCCTTGTCTCCTCATAACCCTCACGGCCCAGAGCAGGAGGCATACAGCTGAAACCTTTACCACCCACCAGCTCTTTGGTTGTATTCATTCCTAATCTCAGTCCCGAGTCAGTAATGGTCCATGCACATTATTTCACATGTTTAAGTTCCTAAGAAGTGCAGCCATCAATTATATACAGCTGAATACATTGCATTTTTCAACAGAGGAGGTTGCATGTTGAGGTCTGTACTCCATCCTGCTGTCTGTAGGAAGCATTTCCCTTGTAATCGATGGACAGCTTGTTTATAATTAAACTGAGCACAGGGACAGCCCTTAGTTTACTTTATTGTCTGACATCTTCCTATTCAAACAACATCAAGGTGAGGCTAGGAAATGGCTCTTTGAAAAAGGCGTTAAGACATATCTTTATTGAGTTTAAGGAGTGCATACATGCCTTGGGGGAGGAAGGGAATACTTGAACTGAACAGATCCCTGGGGTTAGAAGCACACCAGGAGTCACATGCCC
Organism: Cygnus atratus; assembly: GCF_013377495.2. Taxonomy (NCBI): domain Eukaryota; kingdom Metazoa; phylum Chordata; class Aves; order Anseriformes; family Anatidae; genus Cygnus; species Cygnus atratus. The sequence continues at coordinate 143,338,471 of NC_066362.1, read as the reverse complement.
ACAGATGGAGAACCTTTCATTGAGGGACATGCACTGGACCATGTATTTGTTTAAGCCTTTGAACTCACCTAAAAGAGCTGTGGAAGCATCCTGTCAACTGTAGGTGTTGGAGATGTCCTGGAGCTGGGCTAACATGTAAGGTTTCCTTTCTGTGCATTTGTCTGAAAACACAGTAACTCCACTGTCGGTCTTTGGATGGAAATGTCAAGTTCGTCTTTCGTTTTACCTTCATTTTTCTCTAGTGATCAGAGAGGTTTTAGGACAACTGGTAAAACTACAGATGCTCCATTTCCCAATGAAACACTAACCTGTAAAACAAGCTTACTGGAACATTCTTGCAGTTCCCAGCACGTCCCTCAAGACTCAGGGAGTAACTGGGTGCTTTCATCCTAAACAGCATCTACCACTTTGAATGCTGGTCATACAGGGCATCCACAGAGAAGGATGTCCTCTAGGGACCAGTGTTAGCCAGTGTCTCTTGAGTGTGCTGCAAAGTGATGGGGGCAGGTTCAGGCCTCCCACAGGTCTGTAACAAGAACCAGGAGGGAATGGCATTTTCCATTCCTGGAAGAACACCACTTCAAAGCAAAAGCTAAATAACCAATGCTCCCATCTAGTGGTGAAACTGTACTCAATGGCCTAAACATGTCGGGCATCAAGCTGAGCTTACCAGGGGAAGCTTAGAGTTGGATGGACCTTGCCACAAGACAGTGCCACCCTTTGGAAATCCTGTAGAGCTTTGCACAGTGGAGTAGACACCCAGTCACATCCAAGGGCTGAGGAGAAACTAACTAATAACCCCATTTAAAACTACAACATTAATAATGATAAATAAAAAGAAAACATTAGGATCAAGGGTTCTTTTAAGGCAAGGGAAGAGCAAAATAGCATTTTTTTATTTTATTTTATTTTATTTTTTTTTTTAAGGAACCTTTACTGAGGTGCAGGTGTCCACATTATTTTGGCTTTGGTTCCTAAAGCATGTAGGCCCCTTTCAAAATGTTAGTCGAGGTTAGTAATTAGCAACAAATTCAGATTTGTGTTGTTGTTATGTTGATTACCATGTAATTAATATGCTAATGTCTTAATACACTGCTGAACTTATAATTACTGACCAGAACAAAACCACATATTTTTTGTTTACATTTGAAAGCATACAGTAAGAGGTGAACGATTACCATATGCTCAATTTGTGGCATTTTTGGGAGTCACCCCATGACACTATTGTAAATTACTTCATGAGGTCTGCTCAGTTCTTCCTAATATGCTTATTTTCAATTGTTATGCTTGGAAGCTGAGCAGATCAGCAGGAAAAAGGTATTGTTCTTCTCACTGTGTCTTTTTTTAAAGACACAGCTGCTGCGTACAGGATATACCCAGAAGCAAAATTCATTAATGATGCTGAGACACCACTTTGTCACAAGAATGAGCTGTACAATTGAGAAAGAACTTTAAAATATCATCTCTTGTTAGACTATAATTGTCATTTCTCTGTTTTGACTTCACTGTCCTTTTTTGCTTTACCTAGACATAATAATGCAAATAGCAGAATAGTTCTAACACCAGTCTCATATGTGCACTTTCCAACAACACACTTCAGAGCACTTTGCACTGCCATAATCCTGGTTTGGCAGACCCATATTTCCCAAATCTCAAACCAGAGCCACCTGAAATAGGGTTTACTGTGAATCAAAAGACAGGATACTCCTTGAGAGATGGAGTGGTCCAGAGTCCACTGGAAGGCAGCTCTTCTGACAAGCAAGAGATAGAGCTTGGCTAGCATTTCAGTGGAACCCACTTGTGAGAAGGAACGACAAATTTCTTTGTTAACCTGACTAGGAGGGAGAGAAAGCAACGTGGGTAATACTTGAGTAGTACTAGATGTTAGCTGAATATCTAAATTGTTCTCCCCAAAAAACTCATCCAGTATTGGCAAGCCATGAGTTTAGTGACTTGGTACAAGATCCAAAATAAACCCACAGAACAATTTATGACAGATTTATTCATGGAGGATTCTGTGTTTATTGACAGGGATGAAATATTAGAATCATAGAATCATAGAATATCCCGAGTTGGAAGGGACCCAAAAGGATCATCAAGTCCAACTCCTGGCACCGCACAGGTCTACCCAAAAGTTTAGACCATATGACTAAGTGCACAGTCCAATGGCTTTTTAAATTCAGGCAGGCTTGGTGAAGTGACTACTTCACTGGGGGGCCTGTCCCAGTGTGTGACCACCCTCTCGGTGAAGAACCTCTTCCTGATGTCCAGCCTAAACTTCCCCTGCCTCAGCTTAACACCGTTCCCATGGGTCCTATCACTGGTGTTTACAGAGAATAGGTCACCTGCCTCTCCACTCCCCATCGTGAGGAAGTTGTAGACCGCGATGAGGTCCCCCCTCAGCCTCCTCTTCTCCAGTCCGAACAGGCCCAGTGACCTCAGCCGCTCCTCATGTGTCTTCCCCTCTAGGCCCTTCACCATCTTCGTCGCCCTCCTCTGGACACTCTCCAACAGTTTAATGTCCTTTTTGTACTGTGGTGCCCAGAACTGCACACAGTACTCGAGGTGAGGCCGCACCAGCGCAGAGTAGAGCGGGACATCGCCTCCCTCAACCAACTAGCAATGCCGTGCTTGATGCATCCCAGGATACAGTTGGCCCTCCTGGCTGCCAGGGCACACTGCTGGGTCATATTCAACTCGCTGTCAACCACAACCCCCAGATCCCTCTCTGCGGGGCTGCTCTCCAGCATCTCGTCACCCAGTCTGTACGTATAGCCAGGGTTGCCCCTTCCCAGGTGCAGGACCTGGCATTTGCTCTTGTTCAACTTCATGTGGCTGGTGATCGCCCAGCTCTCTAATCTGTCCAGATCTCTCTGCAAGGCCCTTCCACCTTCAGCAGAGTCCACAACTCCTCCAATTTTGGTGTCATTGGCAAATTTGCTCAAAACACCTTCTAGTCCTAAATCCAAATCATTTATAAAAACATTGAAGAGGACTGGCCCTAAAATGGAGCCTTGAGGGACCCCACTAGTGACCATCCGCCAGCCAGATGTGGCCCCATTTACCACAACCCTTTGAGCCCTGCCCGTCAGCCAATTGCTCACCCATCGTATGATGGTTTTGTTAAGTTGTATGCTGGACATTTTGTCCAGTAGGATCTTATGGGAAACCGTGTCAAAAGCCTTGCTGAAGTCCAAAAAGATCACATCAGCTGGTTTCCCTTGGTCAACTAGATGGGTGATCTTATCATAAGAGGAAATCAAATTTGTCAGGCAGGACCTACCCCTCATGAACCCATGTTGGCTGGGACCAATGACTGCATTGTCCCCCAGGTGCACTTCAATAACTTCAAGAATCATCCTCTCCATAATTTTACCAGGTACTGATGTGAGACTGACAGGCCTGTAATTGCTAGGGTCTTCTTTCTTATCCTTCTTGAAAATTGGCACAACATTTGCCAGCTTCCAGTCTACTGGGACCTCTCCAGATTCCCAAGATCGTTGAAAAATAATTGAGAGAGGTCCCGCAATGACATCAGCCAGCTCTTTAAGCACCCTGGGATGAATCCCATCCGGACCCATGGACTTGTATGGATCCAGGTGGAGCAGCAAATCCCGCACACGTTCAGTGTCAGTAGGGAGTTTATCATTCCCACTGTCATGGTCCTCCAGCTCAGGGCACCCTGGCTCCTGAAGCCCATCATCAGTGTTGAAGACAGAGGTGAAGAAAGCATTAAATGTCTCTGCTTTGCCTATGTCATTGTCTGTGAGGAGACCTTCCCCATCAAGTAGCGGACCTATGTTTTCTTTGGTTCTCCTTTTTCTGTTCACATATCTAAAAAAAACTTTTTTATTGTCTCCCACAGACATGGCCAGCTTCAACTCTAGTTGGGCTTTGGCCACACGAATTTTCTCCCTACAAACATGAACAGCATCCCTGTGTTCCTTCCTCATCACCTGACCCTCCTTCCAGCAGCCATACACTTTCTTTTTTCGCCTAAGCTCCAATAGAAGATCCCTGGTCAGCCAGGCTGGCCTTCTGCCCCGCCTGCCTGACTTCCGATGTTTTGGAATTGCCTGATCTTGTGCTTTTAGGAGGCAGTGCTTAAAGACTGACCAGCACTGATGGACGCCTATGCCTTCAAAAGCAGCTTCCCAGGGGACCTTGCTGAGTAGTTCCCTGAGCAGCCTGAAGTCTGCTTTCTCCATATCGAGGGATGAAGTTTTGGTGGCAGTTTTCCTTCTGTCACCATAAATTCTAAACTCAACCACTTCATGGTCACTATGACCGAGACGGCCACCAATTGCCACGTCTCCCACAAGAGACAGGCAAGTCTTGTCTTTATTAGTCTCTATTAGGCAGTCTTTCAGATGAATTGTACAAAAATTTATTCAGGTTGACTGGAATTAACCAAAAAAGCAGTGCTAAAACTATTGGGATGATGCAAGTGCTACTAAAACCCTACTCTAATTAGAACATAACTGTCAGTGTATATGCCTTACGTGGAGGTTATACACCTGTAAACGAAGGGATAGTCTGTGGCAAATGCACAAGAACCCATACACCAGGTGGATGGCTGTCACAAGAAGTTCAACTACCAGAGAAAAAGAAAAATCACTTTGCAAAATGAGACCAACGCAAAAGAATGCCTGGATAGCAAAGAAACCAGACATGCTGCCTTAGTGAAGCAGAAAGTTCAGGGAAGTAAAGATCAGACCTCAACTAACGTCACCTTGTCAACAAGGTACTAGGTGTTACTACTAGAAATCTTTCCTAGGATGAAGTGCCCTTGCAAAGTCCAAGCTGAATTCGAGTGCCCCAGCCAAAATAATGCTTACAGAAGTTCATAGGCAGTCACAGTTCTCAAACCTTGTACAGATGTCAACCAGAGTTTTTTTGATAATGAACAGAATGGCTAATCATCATGTCAATTGTGTCCATAAGCAGCCTGCATGCACAAACACATATGGACTCAATTTTCAGGTTGTATGAAACTGCCATTCTAGTAGTAAAAACCTGAGAACTTTAGGCTGCCAGGATACAACATGATGTAAATCTCTATTATGCTCCAAACAATTAAGAAAGGAACAAGTGCATCATCAGAGTAAAATATTTTCTTCCTGTTCTTTCAGTTTAGGATAACCTTAAGAAATTGGCAGCAAGATGTGCTACTGTTGTTGTATGTTCAACTTAAAAAGATATTAGGGTTGGCAATTTATCTTGCCAAGTTTTTACCTTACCTCTCAGAAGTCTTGGTAACACTAAGATCTCTTGAAGATTGAGTTTCAACTGGATGCTGGCAGGAATCCACCTTCATCAAAATGAAGTAACTAATAAAAATTCAGATAGATGCATCCAAGCAATGACTTGTGGCTCTGTTATTGCAGGTAGGGCAGTGAGTGGTTTATGTATTCAGGTCTTCCATCTCTACAGTAATAACCTACACACAGATTGAAAAAGAGATGTATGCAATTGTGTTCAGTTGCGAGGGTTTCCATCAATATGTGTGTGGGAGAAAAGTGATTGTGGAACCTCATCATACATTACCCATGCTTGCTATATTGCAAAACCATCAGAAAAACCTCTTCTATAAATATTTTCATTCCTATTTGCTTTATTATTTGAATAATATGGCTTGTCATTAAACACCAGGGCTCTAAAACACATAGTTCGGACAAATTTTAATTCTATATTAGTTTGAGATATATATATATATATTTATCACTGGTGTGAAAAGGAACGGAGCCAAAGGGGCTGCTACAATAAACATATTTTGATTAATTTCAGCACAAAATTGGTATTACTGCTGACAGAGAATCATCAGTAAATAAGGTGACCTTGAAACCTCCAATTGTGTGAGGCATTAAATAGAGGGAAGACATGACAAAAATGACAGAACATTTGACTGTTTATTTTCACCTCCCCTGCATTCCCCTGTCAAAGGATGAGGCACAGAAAAGCATAGCATCTGTGCTAAGGAATTGTCTATAAGCATTAATTAATTATAATGCCACTCCTCTGTGTGGTGGATGTGGCGTCACTCTCTCACAAACACTCTACTCGTTCCACTATCATCAGTTCAATTATTTGAGATACTCTTCAGCAGGTGTATATGATGCGTTCTTTCAAAAGCTTCTTTGCGATGAAATATTCTCAATGGCTTAATGCATATTCCCTTATGCCACAGGTTGTTAAAAGCCCAGTCACATACCCAGTTCAAAAAACCCTCAGTAACGCTCAAGCTGACAATATAGCAAAAGCCAGCCATGATAAAAATAAAATTAAAAAAAAAAAAGTGACTTATTTATTGAGACCAAACAAACCACAGCTTTTGGGACTTGCACCCAAGGCAGGAGAGTGAAGATGCCTGCAGAGCCATGGTGGGAACACATGAAAAAGAGCAGAACCATGCGACTTAGAGCTTCCTTTCTAGTGAGTGGGGCTGTGGGAGATGATAACAGACACTTTCCACATGTTGGCAGATTCTGAGGCAGCACCACCAGCTTTCAGCAGACTGGTAGATAAAAGTAGCCACAAGGATCAATGAGATGACCTTGCACCATGCTTAGGGTTCTGTTTTATCCTGAGCACCAGAAAAACCTCTCTATGCTCTGAGGGACTCCTTGAGGTTCAAGTGAGATTTTTAGCTCTTGAGGAAATTTCCCTGTGCCTTTGTGTTGTTGCAGCAAAAGAGCATGGTACATGGTACATGTAGTTTATATGCAAAAAAATAATAAAAACATTCCCCATACTTAAATTGGGAGAGGAGGGATGGAGGGGGGAAGAGTGAATGGAAAGATGTCTCCACTTGTGTTGGCATGTTGGGCCTATGCTATATGTCTAGACACCAGGTTTCAGGTTTTAGGCGACTTCCAAAAATTCACCTTTTGGAAGACTGAAGCCCCCTTCATTTGTTTCACACTCTTATGTCATAGGAATCTTCCCTTTCCCTACCTACTGCTAGAGATCAATCTGCTCCCATTGTACAAAATGATGAGAAAAGTGTAAATGAGAAATCTGGCTAGAGATATTCAGAAACCCCCCTGCCAAAGATTTCTATGTCTATCCACAGCAGAGTGTATATGCTTTACAGATGTGGAATATAATTAATGGGCACTATTACCTGTGTCCAATTTTAAAGTTGTTGTTTCAAGATGATGTCACATTCAGACAATACTCCCTGGCCAAATTATACTCCCACGGCAGCAGGGAGGGAAGAAATTTAGGGCCATTTGCTACACAAGCACAGGTCCTGTAGCTTCATTTTGTAATAGAAATGACGTACAAGTAGGTTAGCTTGTGCTCAGAACTTTGTTTTATTTACAGTTCCTTTGTACTCTATTTTCATATATTATGGGGCAGTCAGACCAAAAACATGTTGTTGTTATAGCTGTGTACAATCTGTTCTTCCTCTTTTGTGAATGTTTACTTTATAAGGCTGTTTGTCAGACAGACAGAGGACAAATAGAAGCCCGTTTTATATTGCTAAAACTAAATTCAGACCTGATAGAGATGTACAGAAGTGGTGTAGTAGTTCTTCCAATTAGGTGTTTGATACTGCCTCCATAGAAAACAGTAACAAATTGCCATTGATTCCAGGATTAGAGAGCAGGGCTGGACTTCAGAATATTAGCTCTTTGGTGAGCGGTGACATCTATGACTCTCATGCCCTTCATTAGGATGGCATGCTGCAAGAGACTTTGCTTTTTAGAAGAAGAATTTGTTGATTTCTATTTTTATTTTTTCATACTTAATACACTTTCTGTACAGTCATGATGTTCCTGCTGCTAAGGGATGTAGCCGTGGATGATATATCTCTCCACAAATTCCCAGCGTGTGGGAATCACTTCACTTCCCAGAAATGAAGACCATAAACTCGAACTCACATTTACCAAACTCTTTCCTCACGACTCTGAAGCTTTCTTTATTTTTAGATCCAAGCCTTGCTCTGCCTTGCCTCGCCTTGCTTTGTAGCCTGTCATTCAGCTCTCATTTCCAGTTTTTTTTCCTCTTCCTCCAAATGGCTGGTGAAGGATCCCAGTCTTAGCAACGCTTCTGTCTGACATGATCTATTCAGACTTTCGTTACAGGTTTAAATAATTGTCCAGTTATTTAAAGCATAGCAGCCAGTTATTAGCCCAAGAGGATTTCCATGTGACAGAGAAAAACAGATGTTCATCAGTTCCCGCTTATGAGCTGAGTGTCACTTCTCCTTTAGTTTTCTCCAGCGGGCAGGTGGGCCAAATATTTCAAGGGCTGCAATTTGAAATAGATATGCGTTCACAGTCCCTGATGGGATACAGAATACACTTTATATGGAGGCCCAAAATTGATGCCATTGTTTCTCACAAAATTCCCAGATGTTATGATTCAAATGTTTTCATGATGCACGGAAAAACAGCACTTTCCCTACAGTCAAGGGAACTCAAGGGTTTCCAATTATGGTCACACACTCAGTCTTATTAGCACAAAATTTAATTTGCGTTAATCAGACTGAGGTGGGTAGAGCGCGAAATTAACTTGACTTTCATTTTGCATTGTAGAGTAAACTGACTTGGTGGAATCACTGTAGAAATCTGAGCTGTGAATGATGGATGAGATGAAAAAAAAAAGGAGAATAAACAGTGCTGTGTAAACGCCACTGAACTAAAAGGGACACAATATTAAATTCAGTTGTTGGGAGAAGCACTTTACCTCCCTGGCAAATCAAAGGGCATACTGACCTTAGCTGCGCTATTTTGTCACTGAAGCTGAGAACAGAGGCTGGATCCAAGAATTTCTCTTTAACATCCCCCCTATTCTGAGATCTTGTCAACAATTTTTCAAACTGTAATTTTTTTTTTTGCCAGAAAACTACAATTTAATGAGAATAGAAACACATTAGTTTCAATGAAATTTCCATTCTCCATTTGAGACTTATTCAAAATCTTGAGGGAAAGACGAGCATTTAGTACAGACTAGGCAGAGGCCGCAGGGTGTCCAGCTGTGATATGGGTCTCCTCGTAGTGAAGAAAAGGAAGAAATCACACCTGAAATATTCTGCATACCAGAAAAATAATCTGATGACTGGATTTGCTGGAAATGTGTTTTCCCTTGAACTCATTTGAAAGGCTTCTGTTTCACCTCAACAAAGAACAAAGTCTTGACATTTTCTTTTCTTTCCTTCTCTTTCTTCAAAACAAAACTCTATTTTCCAGCCAACCCTAACATTAATTCCCTTTTCCCAACTCCCTGTCACCTTTCCTGTGTTGCTAAAATAAATGTTTTGGAGATGGAAGCCGCCCTACTGAAACCACAGTTGCCTCCACCTGAACCATTTCCTTATAAATAACAGGAAAAATAAAACAATGCTTCTCAAACACTGGCCTGCAACTTTTTCAATACAATTTTAGCATTTTTTTCACCCTTTGCCATGAAGAGAGAGATTTCTGTCTCAGAGCAAACTGCAAATTTGAGAAGGCTAAAGGCAGAGAGAGAAAGCTGCAGAAAACTTTGAAAGATAAAAGGGGCAGGCTCTGATGGAAATAAATAAATAAATAAATCTTTCATTTCTGAAGACAGTTTCAGTTCATGGATCTGAGAGGATCTGCTCCAAGCAGAGGGAGGCTTAAGGTCCCAATCATGACAGAGGCCAAATCAGCACTATTTTTGCCCCACTTTACCTGTGGGCTAAGATTGTGATAAGAGAGTCACCTGCGGAAGAAGGGTAGTGACAAGCAGCAGAGAGCTGCACGTTGGTGATACATGCCTGAATTCTACAACAATCCATGCACAAAATGTTCTTAATTTTTATTTATTTATTTATTTTCAGGGAAAGAGTAAATTTTATCACCAAGTGGGAAATACTACTTATACTGTTTACTATCTTTAAACTGTGAAATGTGCTGGAAAATAAAGACTTTAATTAAAGTTGTCTTTTCAATGCCTATTCCTTGCAGAAAAGTGACACCATTTCAAAACACAGCTTTTCTTGTATGTCTCTATTTACTTTCCCATTTTTCATATAATAGCTTCTATTTAACCAGTTCCTGCAACATATTTGACATTTGCAGATGTAACTGCAACATATTCAAGTGCCTGGCAAGGGAGAGTGAAGTTGTATGGTATCTTCTGTGTTGCCAAAAAGGTGGGGAACACAAAATAAAGCAGACTAAAGGTTGTTTCCCCAGATTAACATCAGACCTTCTACTTTTATTATTTAAACAAACAATGTAATGTTTTCACTGTAAAGTTCTGATCTCAAAATACCAAAGCAAGATAGGAATGAGTTTTTCCATCTCTTCCTTTTAACAAAGCAGGGTAAAAAATGCTGACTCTCTTTGAGACAGTTGGATACAAAATGAGAAATTTAATTGTTAACTATCTTTAAACATGTATTCGCATATACAAATTATGATACATAGCCTGGACATATGCAAATAGGCATTAAACCACAGTACTGTTCATATTTCTTAATTTGTCTTGAAGCATTTGGAAAGTATGCATGACGAGAACTGCTTTGCTATGCTGATCTATCTGTACTCTCCCACTGAGAAGAAGAAGTTGTCTTTTTTAAGGTTCCATACAGCAAAAAACATGGCAGCATTTCCCAGTCCAGCTACAAAGTTACATGAAATGGTATACTAGCAATAACTAGCAATGAATAACCAGCAACCACGCTACTCCTAGGAAAGCTCCCTTGCATTTTAAATCAACAAGAAAAAGCTGACCCATTTTCAAAATGTAAAGCAACTCAGAAAACTAACTTTCTCAGTTCCTAACTAAGTGCAAACAGTATACATGACTTCTGCAATGCTACTATTGCACTTCAGGATATGAATCCTGCCCTCAGTGGCTGCTAATTTGAGAGACACTTCTCTGCCTGTATAAACCTTGCACATTGCCCTTGAACTGCAAGTGCCCATGGTTAGTGGCCAAACACGTGGAGGGTCTCTTGGAGCAGTGGCAGGCATTCAGAATGAATTTTTGAGAGCTTTTGAAGTATAGGGGCACATTTTTGGTCCTTCCCATTACACCAGATAAACCAGTAATCTGTTAAGGCAGATGCTGGCTGTGGTGATGAGGACAGGCAGAATAACACTCTAGATCCCTTCAAACATGAGGGTTCTTGATGGCAAAACATGAGAGGCTGCTTTTCATCTAAGCAGGTACACAACTTGCCGCGTGGTTGCATGGCTGCCTGTCCTGACCTAGTGAATCCTGACCCTGCTTGCTGCCCTGGCCTCTCTGTATATGTCGGGCCGCCTCCGAGCTGGCACTTAAAATTGCGAGCCCACAATATTTACTTATTTACCTCACTGCTGATAACTCTATCCCAATAAATATGTATTTCTTCATTGGAAGGCGGTACCCCACTGCACATTGAGAGAGCTGTCATTTCAAAACCAACTTTTTTTGTTCCATTCTCCTTTCTTGATGATTCAGCAGATGTGGCAGATTTTTTTCTTCAAAAACCTGCTTCATAAAAGCCTGTTTATTTCAGTTAACCTTCTCAACTGAAAAGCCAGCCCACTGCAGCTCGTCAATAATGCCTCCATAAATCACAACCACACAGAGTACAGGCAGAGATTAATTTTGAGTAATTTTGTGTACAAGGTTTGCTCCAAAACTCGTCTATCTCTAGAGGTTTATTTACATATCCAGAATATCCAGTTCTTGAATTCCAGCAAAGTTTTGCATTGACTGATTTTTAATAAAAGATGTCTAAAGGCTGCAAGTTATTTTAGTGTCCTAAGCTTGTATTAAAAGCAACAAGGAATCAAGGAACAATACTATAAATAGTAATGGGGGGAAAGAGAATCTTCCACACCTTCAGCAGAAAGGTGTATGAGAGCATTGTCTGAGTTTATCAAAGCAACCAGACTTCAGGAATGTTTTCCTGCATGCATCCTTAGGATGCTACACTCTTTTGCTCATGAAGGCTTTGCAATCTCATTAATATGAAGGATGGAGCTTTATGATGTTTGTGGCTTTTCCTGCCTGACTCTGCCTATAGAGTTCAGAGGATGTCACCTGGGGTCAGTGGGATGGAGCACCAGAGGGAGCTCCCAGCCCTGCTGACATGGAAACCCCCAACCCTTTTACCAGCAAAATGCAACTGAAGCTCAACTTTTACCAAACGTGGGGATGACTTCTGAAATAATATGAAAATGGGCAGAAAATTTGAGCTGAAGACAGGCGTGGTATCTTTGTCTTTTCATTTCAGCTTTTTGTCATCTCTTATGAATCCAGCTCCTTGACAGAGAGAAATCACAGAAGTGGGCTATGGCTCAACCTATGTGGCTGTGCAAGCAGGTAAACAAATGGACAGGTGACCCTGGTCTGGCTGAAAGTCTACGCTGTGGTCATGGGAGTTCATGCTTCTTGCCTAGGGCAAATACAGGGGAGAGTAAAGCAAAGAATAGGCTGTGAGTTTCTTACCAGCTTCCACTCCTGAGCCAGTACTGAAATATAAGAATTATTTATTAACACAGGTCAGGCCAGCAGTAAGTTAAGGCTTTTTCTCAAGAGCAGAGAAAACTAGAAAGAAGTAATATCCCTGATATCTTTGAGTCCCAGGGCTGCTTCAGAGATGGTGCAGCTTACACTCGGTGGCAGGCTCCAAGTCCACTCCTGCTGCATTTCCTACTGCACCTTGCTGAGATGGAACAAACACCGGGCTGTAACTGGGCTGGCTTTCCAGACACACAAGTGACAGTATACACATTTCCTTCAGAGATGACTCCATGTCATGCTGGTGAGTAACCTCCCCTTTTTTTTCTCCATCTGTTTCGTACAGAGAGATGGGAGTGCTTAGAAACACCCTGTACATGCACCAGTGCCCTTCAGCCAGGGTGCAAGAACCACCCTGAGCCCAGCCGGATGCATGCACACTTCTAAAACTAAGCCAGTGAGCCCGTGAGAATTTCATCAGGATGTTTCTGAAGGGCAAAAATGGCTTTCTTTTTTGAGTGAAAGCAATTCTCCCAGTCATCTGCCACGAGATGATATGAGAAAAAGAAACCAGGCCATGCTCCCTCCTAAGGGATAGCTGCTAATTGAGCTCAGTAGGCTCCGTTCCTAAATCCACATCTGCATCTGAGCAACCGCAACACCAAAATGCGCCTGAGGTGCATGGAAGCCGGCAGCAGTACCTGCAGTTTGTTAAAAACGTACCCGATGATTAGACACAGAGGGCAGATGAGTACTAATGAGGATCCCAGTGTCCCGCAGGGTGGGCGCAGCAGGAAGGTGATGCCCGGACAGAGGAGCTGTGCCTGCAGCAGTGATATTGAAGGACTTGAAGACTTGCCACCTCTGGGGATGCTAAAGGGATCAGGCTGTGGTGTGCTCTGTCCTTCCCAACTCAAACAGGGCTGGTGTGCAGCCCCAGGCCATTTCAGGGTTCACAGAAAGAGAGCAGCAAACCAGCACATGCGTCCCATCAGGGACAAATGGCAGAAAACTGTCAGGGAACCATGAGAAACGGGCAGTGCATGGTCTGCGAGTGTTTACTCGCAACCTTAGGAGCACCTCTTTTGTCCAAAGCCAGAATAGTTCTAAAATAAAATAGCAATTACTTGGGTGAAACTTCACTTTGGTAAAGTCAATAGAAAAATTCCCCTGTAATTCGGTGGAGCTGTATTCACCATGGAAGTATTTTGAAAAGGCCGATTGAGTCTGTGCAAGGGCTTTAAGGATCTTTGTGTACTGTACCCTGCCAGTTTAAATGATGACTGCAAAGAAGTGTTATAAAACTTTTTCCAGGAGAGGCAAAAGCTTTCTCCGTGTCACAGCTTTTAATATACTGGGACTCTTACCCATAGTGAATCGGGTTATTTATCCCCTTTATTTATATGTGTTGCTCTAACACTGTAACAAAACAAAGTGATAGATGCACCTATACCACTCGTTAAACTCAGTAACAAAGCAACGGCATCTGTGCATAACTTTACCCCATTGTTATCAATTTATATAAAAGACAAATTCCTCAAGCTGTGAACATGTGAAAGCAAATTCTTTGCCACCCGGGACTCTTCAGCAATTACTTTGTCCTCAGATCTCAGACTGTTCCACGGGCTGCTCCAGCATCACTGGGGCCTGATGCTGATCTCACCGACCTTATCCCAGTTCACTCTCCTGATTTCCAGGGAGGTTATTCTTAATTACATCACTCTATTGGAAGACAGAATTAGGCCAATGGTGAGAAATACAGGATGGCAAGCTCTCTCCTGTTCTGGAGTTCAGAGTCTAAGTTAAAAGTGAAATGTCAAAGGCAAAAGCAAACCTTCGCGGACTGCAGACTAACTCCACCTGCCTCCTGCAGATAAATTTTACATTTAGATGTGTAGGTACGGCTCCCACTGCAGTCAATACAAATTGTGCTCAACCAGCACTATCTGTCACCAATCCAAGAGCCCATTCTGGAAGTCTTTTGCTCAGAGAGGGGAGTCTTTGGGTGACAAGCTCTCCTGATAGTGTTTAAACTATCTTAGTTTCCCATGTAGAGTATCTTAGCACTACTGGCTTTCCTCTAATGCTCACTTAATTTATGCTATTCATTTACATTCTACACCAAACTGGAATTCTATTTCACCTGTCTATTTAAAATGAGCATACTAAAGAACTGCACATTTTTAAATAGTAACAGATGGGAAAGTCTGTGGAGCTCTACAAATTTAGATTCCTATTTCAAAAACAATTAATTAAATAATAATTTAAAAAAGAGTGAGCGGTATCTACCTTTTACTGTCTTTCTTAAAACATGTGCCTGTGGTTTATTGTATGAGCCAGCACATTGTCTCATAGATAGTTGCAGCAAGCCTAGGGGGAAAAAAATAAAAATCCATTACTTAATTGCTAGTTATGTTTATAAATTTAGATTTCTGAAGGAATGGTATTCAGGAATATCCCTCAAGCAGCAATGCATCCATAGCACCAATCTGTATATATTTCTACATCGCAGTCTGTTTCAGTCCTATCTCACTTATGCGAGACAATCAAAGCAGTTGTATCACATAATTCGTCACACCAATGGATTAGGATTTTTATAGTTTAGAAGAAATTAGCTCTAGGTTTGAAATTTGTTTTGCCAATGTCCTAGGCTGAGAAGAAAAAAAATAATGCCATTTTTATTCATTAATTGCTTTGCAATTCATGAAACTTCCCACTTAAATGGAATAAATAAATGGATGAACTTCTCTGGGATTTACAGTCATTATTTGCTTTTGGCGTGGAGTATTATTTCAACAACCATATTTTTTTTAAATGTTAACCCCTTCCTGATCGTGTTTTTCTTTCACATCCTTGCGTCTTTTTTCTTCTATTTCCAAAGTTACATCTCAGTTTAGCTAACTGCATCTTTTTTTGCTTTAGTACTATTTGTTTCGGTTTCAGCACTTCTTTCCATGCTTTGAAGGCATGCCTTTTGCAGGGACGTTGTTCTGATCATCTTACTCTCAGCAAATATGGGCACAGTGAGAGTCAGAGTGGCGTTACCAGTTACCCGAACACTTTTTAAAGCTTAGATCCGGCACAATCAAGGTTATCGAAGCATTGTGCTGATTACTCCTAGGTGAAAACTTCCTTGGAGTAGGCTAAGTAAAACACGAGTCGATCTAAACAAAGGCAGCCAACTATGCTCCGGGGTGTTTTTAGATGCTCAGCAAGCTGAGAAGGGATAGCAACAATTGCACTGGGAACATTTCTCGCCCTCCCCGGCGCTGCGAGTAGAGCAGGGGCGATGGGTGCCGTGCGGGCACAGCGGTGGGAGCGCGGATTTCCCGCAGCCCCTTTACCACCTACTTGATCCCTCGTTTCCTTTGTGCTCGCGGATCTAGCGGCCGGGTGCTGCCTTGTTTTCCTCGCCGCTTTTACGAGCGGGTTAAGGCGGTTCTTCCTCGGGAGACCTTTGGGCTTCAAATAATTCCCTTTAATTACCGCAGCCTAACCTTAAAGAGCCGAAGCCGTTTGCAGCTGCGGGAGTCCCATCTGCCCGGCTCGGGGTGCCTCCAACTTTCCATCTCGGCCCCCCACAGCCCCCCTAAGCCCCCCACAGCCATCTCCCCGATGCGGAGGGGGGCGCTTCGCTGCCGGCCCGGCCCCCGCCCGCTCACCTCCCTCCCACCGCGCCCTCCTCGGGAGCCCTGGCGGCAGCTCGGCCGCCTCCAGCTCCTCCGCCACGGCCCCCCAAAAGCTTAGCGCTGCCCCCCCCCCCACTCCGGGGGAAGGGAAGGTGCCCCTCCACCCCCTTCACCGCAGCGCCCGGCCCCTCCCGCCGGGGGCCGCCCCCTCCCCGAACAATGAGGCCGGGCGGCGCGGCACGGCACGGCTCAGGGGCAGCCCCCCCCTCCCCATCCAAAGGTAACGGCGGGGGGGAGAGCAAAGGTGGGGGGGAGGGTCCCCATCCCGGGAGCGGCTGGGAACGAAGGGGGTGCTCGGGCGGGGAGCTGGCCTCTTGCGGGGGGCGGCTCCTGAGAGCGGGAGGGCGGGCGGGCGAGTGGGTGGGTGGGAGGGAAGGGGGGGGGGGCGGTGCCGCCGTGAGCCCCCCGTGTCACCTCCGTCGCGATGCGGGGGGAGTGGGGGTGCCGCCCGTCGCCGCCGCCCCCCCCCCCTTCCCTCCCCAAGCCCCTGCGCTTTGTGCGTGCGGCGGCTACCAGCATGCGGGGGGAGCGGCAACTTGTGGGAAGCTGCTCCTGCTCCTCCTGCTGCTGCTCCTGCTCCTACTGCTGCTGCTGAGCTTCGGGGGGCAGCGCCCCGCAACGCCCCGAGCGCCCCCGGAGGTACGTAGGGGCACCCCCGGGAGGAGGGCACTTTTGGTGCTTCGTCGGCTTCGTGGTGTTTTTTTGGGGTTTTATTCCGAAGGGGGAGGGTTTCTGCTCCGCAGCCTTTCGCTGGGAGGGAGGAAAACCCTCTCCGTGCAGCCGTAGGGACTGGAGGTGGCACGGCTCGGTGGCTTCTTGGCTCTAACAGTTTTCAGGCGGGGAGTGCGCGGGGTGTGTTTTGGGGAAGGGCTCGCCTGCTTAAAGGGCTTGAATAGATGTGTTTGGGGAAGCGGTGCTTTCCAGGAATCTCAATGAGACCTTTTCTTGCGGTTGCTTTTTCAGGGCTTATTTTATTAGTTCTACATTTGCTTGTGCAGATCGCGCTTATAAGTAGTTAGCAATCGTATTAGCATATAAAAATCGATATTCTCAGAGGAAAAAATAAGGTTTCTTTGAATTTACCTCTAATAAGCAACATAGATCACTTTTGTGGACCACTTGTATATTTTACTGGGAACATTATCTTCTGTAATGCTCCACTATCATTTGTGGTTTATTCTGTCATGGTAATGTGTTTCACTTAGTACTAGAAATAAAATTTGCTAGCTTACTCGTTTGAGTATGTTACTTGATAACTGTTGGAGTAAGATTTAGTCATCTCATTTCTTCATCGAGGAAGAAATATTAAGTAATATGCTGGAGGCAGCAGCAGACCTCAAGGTTAAGGTTTTCGCTAGCTTTTCAGTCTGCTTTCCCTTTTTCAGTCTTGCAAACTTTCTGAACTTTAACCCTTTGCAATGAAACTTTCCAGGCGTGGTGTCTGCGTCCAGGTAATTTTCATACGTATATTTATATTTGTCTTGGAAAGCTCATTGAAAAGTAATTCAGCTCATTTTGATAAAGGGGAGGGGGGGCTTTCGGGCGGGGGGAAAGAATTACTATGTTTTTGCATTTAAAGATGAAGCTTTTGCAAATTTGCTAAGAGTACATATGTATTTTTTAACTTTAAATCCAGTTTAGAGGTATTTAGGTATCTTTTTCCTTCAGATTTGCTTTTGTGATGATTTGACTGGAAATGCTGTGGTGGTTACCTGCTGGTTTAGCGTGTGTCTTGCTAGGACTGAAAGTTGCACTGCTGGAAGATGATGTGATGAAATTGCTCTCGGAGAGTCTGGAGGTGAGGTCCTGCCTGTCTATTCAAACACAAAGGTACATCCTAGCAGACCTCAGCTTCACTTCCCATTTGCTGTGAAAGTGCTGGGTTTGAGATCCTGTAAGTGCAGACTTTCACCTATTTGTAGGCAGAAGTCTTCTGTGATGGAGTTTATGACCTCCACAACTCCTGATGGGCACTAAGAAAACTCTTTTTTTTTTCTTCTACAGTTCATCTGGGCAGAGGACAGGATTTCCCAGCATTGTCCATATTGCACATTCAGGGTTGGGGGATGTGTACAAAATGTTAGAGGTTTGTTGCAGACCTCAACATCTATGTTTCGTGATCCCTTTTCTACTGAGGAGAGGAAAAGAAAGGCCAAGCAACCAGGGAAAGTATTATAGAAACTTTACAAAATGAACTTAAAAGGATGTTGCGTTTGCATACATAAGTATCCCAGTAGAAACATAGGAAATTATAACCATGTTTACCTTATCTCTGTCCTTTGAAATCTTCACAGTGATTGTTTCCTATGCACTCTTAGATTAAACACAGAGTTGTGTATAAATAAAACTGGATATACTATTTCCCAATAAAAATGTAAGCAAAATATAAAATAATTCTAGTCCTATAGATATATTTTTGTTGTTGTTTCTATTTCAGATTAGTGAAATTAAATAAGAAAAAAACCAGCATCCTGTTGATAGTATCCTAATGATTGTATTCCAAATTGATGCTGTGTGTGTCAGTTACTTTATATAAATAGAGCATACTGGGTTTTACATGAGTTTTTGGAATACTACTTGTCCATCAGAAATTGTATGTAAATCTCTCTGCAGTAATATTCAGACTGTGTTCTGGGCACTTTTCTGTATTTGTTAAGCAATTGTCTGGCAGTCCGCATTGAACTATTTGGGCATATGGTGTTGGCTCCTTTTCCTCGTGTTTAGCTACTAATGGCATTACAAGAAGCCAAAATATATTAAGTACCCCTCTAATATTAATTATCTTGATGAAAAATTGCTGCAAATACTGTTAAAATTGCAGATGTGTACACATGATTTGTGATTAGTGTGAAGGCAAATCTGGGGAACAGAGTCAGAAATAAATCTGAGTTGTGAAGGTCTGTTGAGATGCTGTTGCTGCTACAAAAAAAAAAAGCGCTCCTGTGACTTGGTAACTTCGGAAAAAGGCGTAGGGGACTTGATTCAAGGAATGCAAAATCTGGCATTACTTTTGTAGTGCAGAAATAATTTCTGTCAAGTAAGACTGCTGGGTTCCTCTGAGCAAAGGTTTACAACCCTTAAAAAGCTCTTCCTGACACTAAGCAGTATCCCTTTTGTGCTTTTGAAGTGTACTAGAAAGACTTGCTAGTAGCATTGGTACTGATGAATGGAAAACAAAATTTACAACATCAGATACTTTTCTTTAAATTATTTCCCTTGTTGTTAGTTATTACGAAGCATTAGACTGCCACACTTGAATGTAATTAATGTAGTAAATGGTTTGTTAGGCACCATATGACCTTTTGTCTTGTTTAATTATAGAAGCTTAGTGCAGTGGTCTGTGTACAATATACACGGTTAAAATAATTGCTTTCAGACTTTTATCTGACCATGGTTATTTTTGGAGCAGCTGCATGCATGGCTTTTTCCTGAATTTTGCACTTTTTAGGTTCTCATTTGCAGTTGTGCCACTACGTTTCCAATTTGTGTAACCAAAAAGAAGTTAGTTGCTGTGTAATCTTGTTGGTAGTAATACAGTAATGAAGTTAAAACTATTTTTTCCAGTGGCGTTCTGTATCTTGAAAATTATTTTAAGAATGTAAAAGTAGCAGCATAGAACAAAATCTGTTCCATGAAGAATTTACAGTAAAGGGTTTGGATACAGCAAACTCTTATTATATGCAATGAAACACGTGAATAATTTTGTAATAAATACTGTCTTCCTCCAGTAGAACTCATGCTGCCATATTTAGGGTACCAAGGCCATGTGAAAAGCTGAATAAAACTACCATATTATATCTGAGAATAATATAGAGAAAAAAAAACTGATACTAGGTATAAGTCTTATGACCATTTTATATTTCAGATCCAGTCTTTTCTGTGGTGCAAGCATTGAAAACTGTTTTTTCTTGATCAGTAACATTCTGGAGAAAAACAATGTTGAAAAGAAATTCAGCTTTATTTTTATTTGGCCTGAAAATTGTATATAGATTATAAACAGTGCTTCAATACTTGGCCCTGAGGGCAATGCATGCCAAAATCATTATGTTTGTTGTATACATTTTACAAAGATTGGCTGTTTCTGGAGGGATAAATGCTGGAAGAGTTAAATGTCAGGGAGCTGTTGTCAGTATTCTTGATGAGGGTCCTTGACCTTGGGAACTTGCTCCTAACAGATGCTCTGATAGAGCCTGTTTGTCTACAGGCCTTCAAAGCCCTTTTCGATGCCAGTCGCTTTGGAGAGGCTAAATCTTCCACATTGCCAAAGACTGCCAAAAATTCAGTGGGAGCTGAGGGAGTGCAGTGGTGCTGGGCTCTGGGACGTGTTGGTCCTTACTGCTGTTATATTTCGTTGAAGATGCGACCTTACAGCTGGATGTCTGTGTTACTGCATTGTGCTTTCTGGAAGGTTGCACTTGAGGGATCTAAATGTAAAGAAAAGTAAATGTTATTTATTGTATAGATCTGCAGTTGTCATAGTGGTAGGATTCACAACAGGTTTTGTGCAATCCGCTGTTTGTTGTATTAAATAGTATAAGTCTATAGGAGATTAGGATGTTTTATAGCTAGAGTTGTGAAGTGGCTGTGAGTGCTCTCTGGAGACTGAACGCAAAATCATGTGAACCAAATGGCTGTTAACTGGGAAAAGCAGAGTTTCTTCTTCCCCTGTGCTATGTGTCAGTCTGGGTGGAAGATAAGTGACCAACCAGGTGTAGAGGACTTTGTGACATGCGGTGGTTTGTTCTGCAGCTTTGCAAATCCATTGTGTTATTCAAGGAGCCAAGGGTCCAAAGGGTGTAAAATTAGATACGGGATCTTTATAGGATCCTCAGTTTAAAGTAACTCTGCTATGCTAAGTTCTCTACTAAATTTTGGTAGTGAAGCTGCCTTTCAGCCCATTGCTGGAAGGATAACTATTGGTCTGGTCCCTGTCATATCTGTTCCTCAACAAAGGCTCTGATCCTCTTCCTACGAAATATCAAGTCTCTTCACCACCAGTGATGCGTCCTGAAGGACAGGAACCAAAGTAAACACCTTTAATCTATAGATACTCAATGATGTATTCTATGATAATGGTACAGAATGCCCGCATTCTTCAGGTATTTGCATAGCCAAGAAGTGCAGAATTTGACGCTTTATGAGTAAAATGCATCCACAAAGTCGTCTCCATAGAAATCATCAGACTGGTTCCTCAGTAAGATGCTAGTCCAAAACACTGTTTCAATGCAATACCTTGCGAATCTGGAAAATATTGTTGACATTTTATAATTCACTATGCAGAGAGGACTTGTTCAGCTCCGAGCTGGTAAGGGGAGATTGTGCCTTCCACCCTGAGGCTGAGGCAGTGAACGCGGGTCAGTAACAAATGAAAGCTGCAACCATCTGATGGCTGTTCAGTCACCTGTGAAATGTGGTTTCTAATAGACAGGTTTCTGCAGCACTGAAGCAGCCGTCTCAATTAGCTGAGCAGAGCCAGCCCCCTTGTCGAAGGACTCGTTAGAGTGGCTAACAAGCACATCATGTTTCGTCTTAGCCTAAAAACCATCCTGCCAGTTAAGTGTTTCCAAACACTTCCAGCACAGGGAAGCGTGATTGCTAATCGTGCTCCGTCTGCTTGTGGAGAGAGCGCATTTTATTGCTGGCATTGTTAGCCTGTCTCTCCTATAAAGGCTTAATCCGTAAAAGCAGAAAGAAGTAGAGCGCACAGCCGAGTTGATCAGGTCCTGGCTCCAGCTGAAGTTGCTTGCAGACTCTTCAAAGCCTTCACTGGTTTTGGGTGTCAGCCTGTGGAAGCATTTTAGAGGGCACGCTGTATCTCCCAGTGAAGCTAATCATGTCCAGACTTGATTGTAGTTACTGACAAATTGCCTGAGAAGTTGGTGGTTAATTTTAACAAATGAGTTTCCTTTGAATGTATGCTCATGCATGCCAATTATAACAGTATGCCTATGATAAAATTGTGTGTTTTTTTTCTTTGTTTAAATTTCAAATGTGCTAGTGACTGATTATTTTTTCCACTGTCTTTAAACACCTATGTTTTATGATGAGTATCGTTGTGGGAGGGAAAAAAAACAAACAAGTGCTCAGTATTCCCCCATATAGAATAAATACTAATGAAATGTTGACATGAGTTGCAAAATATTTTCAAGCACTTCAGGAGCATTTGACATCTTCTACCATATAGTCTAGAAGGCCTCTAGTGTCTTCAGCAAACTCGAGGCCTGATCCCTGGTCCCCTAAATTCAGTTAGAGGTCTCGCACTGAATTTAGGTGGGATTTGGATATAGATGCATGCAATTTCTTGTTTGTATTCCAGCTGCAGGCTCTTTTCAACAGGAGACAATAAACGTGGATGGTAGGAAGCAAATCTCTTGGGAAGCATGCATGCGTTAGGTCATATTTTGATATATTGAAGAAGTTGGTTTTAAAACAAAGCCTGCTTGGGCTAAGTATGTCGCAAGGCATTATAGAAGAAGCATTAAGAATAAGAGGAATGCAGGAATTTATTGAAAAAAAAAATGTGTACTGTTCTTATTGAAGAAAGCACTGTACAACATAAGGTCTTTCTAAAATCTTAAGTACTAGCAGAGAAATTGCATTATATCTGCATAAACAAACATTATTTCTTAAGAACACAGATGTGGTTTATGGGGAAATCAAATAGTGACATGCTTTTAAACATTTAACTTGATATAACACAGTATATGGAGATGCAAGGCCATGCTCTGACTACGTTGGCTCCACACACAGACCTTGTACTAGTGCTGCTGAAGGGCACAGAATATGAAGAGCGGTTTTACACTGCTGAGTTTGCATGACGGTAGCTGTGTGATGTTGACATTTGCTTTATAATATGCCACCTTTTTCCAGAAGCTTATCATTCACCCATAAAACATGTGTTCTGATTTAAAGCATAGTTTAAAGGTCTGCTTAAAGGAAGGAGAAGTTTTACTAAATATAAAAATGATTATTTTGACGAAGTGGTGATTTTTTTTTTCCTTTTTTTTCTTTCCTTTTTGAACATACATAACTCTCAATTGCCTTAGATTTAAAAGACATTTAGAAAACTGGAAGTCCCTTAAAAGATTGTTTCTTTCATTATCTCGACAAACCTTGAAAAGTAGTTTCTGTGCCTGTGTAGTGATTATGTTTCAGAAACGGTTCTTAAGGGTTTTATTATGTGCTGAAACATATGTTTATAAAAAAGACTATAACCTGGTGGAAAAAGTGTCTTATAATAATAAACCTGTCGATGGGCCATATGCTGCCATCAGTATGTTTGAAAAAATAAATTCTTATACAAGTGTTAAGTAAGTTTACAGCCCAAGTGTTAAGTTAGGGTCAGACTGTGACTGGTCCTCTGTGGATTGATGTGGGGAGGAAAGTGCCTGCAGATCCTCCTCATGCTCTTTTTATTAGCTCATGCAGCGGCCCCTGGAGCTGATGAGGTAGCATACCTTTCCAAAGGGCAGGGGGGGCTGCTCCTGGCAGGAGTTCTGTGGGAGACTGGAGGAGTCCTCCTCCTGCAGCTTTCTTTGGAGCTCCATATGCTTGTGCTGATCCACTGCAGGGCTGTGTATAAACTTGACTGAACTTTGCATGGTCTTTCTTGAGAAGAGCAAACCTTTGAGGCAGAATCAGAGAATCATAGAATGGTTGGAAGGGACCAAAGATCATCTAGTTTCAACGCCCCTGCCATAGCCAGGGACAGTTTTCATTAGATGAGGTTGCTCAAAGTCTCATCCAGGCTGGCCTTGATTATCCACATTTAAAAGATGATGGAACAGATAGATATAGGAGTTCTGATAAATACACAACTGGATGAGAAGTGTGAATAAAACTTCAGTTCTTCCTATTTATTTGTCATTTATATTTTATGGGTTTTGTGTGTGCATGTGCTCATCTCACAGCTTCTTTAAATGTAGGTGGTTGCAAAGCCTTTTGTTTCTGAAGAGCAAAAGTAAGTTGCAGTAGGTCAAAGAATGTAATTCTTAAAAGGCACTTCTGTGTGGGATCGATGTTTGGTAAATGTAGACACTTTCAAGTCTATTCTGCTTTCAATGCACTCGCATAACTCCTATGAATGGGAGTCATGCATGTGTGCATCTCCAAAAGAATAGGCCTCTTTGTAACTGAGGCACGTTCTGTGTAGAAACATACTTCACTCAGAAGTGTTTTTAATGTCCTAATGTTTTCCACCACTGATCAGCTGTGCACTGCTTATTTTCCTGGTGACTCTGGAGGTGATAGTCATTGTCAAAGGAAATGTCAAAGATTACGGATAATTGTTTAAAGTAGTTGACCATGCCGAAGGCTGTGTCAAGAGATGCATGAGGTTGCTATAGTATCCGTTGTCAAAATCAAGTTTGTGAACAGAGCAATTCCCACCAGGAGCAAATTCCTTACTCAGAATCTTTCCAGGGTTCATCAAAGCTGTTAGTTTGTTTGGGGGAAATTTGCTTCTTGAGGGCTGAGATCTTCCCCCTGGGTTTCCTGCCCAGAAGTTTAATGAGGTACATTGTGTCTATGTGCACGAGGCTCCCAGTCTGCAAGAGGCTCTTGGAAACTGAGGGAGAAGAGCAAAGAGAGGGAGTAAGCTGCAGAAGCACCCAGACCCCTGCAAGGAGTTTGCAACTGTTGTGGAATTGAAAAATAGATTGAATCAGTAATCCATGGAGAAGGGGGGATTTGGGAGTTATGGGGATGTTCTTTGGGACAATAAGGCTAAGTGAGGATTGAAGGAATGGTAAACAGACAATACAAAGTCTGGGGAGGAAACCGTCTGTGCGTGGTGTGTGCTGAGCTTTCCAAGAGGTACTTTGGTACTGGCAAAGCTTGGAAGCACCCTTGGACCATTTCTCTTCAGCCTGGAGAAACAGAGCTCCCCCATGGAGACTGTAAAGTCTAGCCAAGTTCTTACATCCCATTGGACCTGAGGGAAGGGTCTTGAGCTTTGGCACTGCCTCCTGAGCATAGCTGATGAGGTGATGAAGGAGGCTGAAGTGGGCCAGACTGGCTTGCCTACAGTATATACAAGCCAACATGTGGTGTTAACAACTGCAGTGCTCAGAATTTGCACAAACCCACATTTAGTAATAAAATAGCCTGCAACTAGCCAAAGGCACCAGTAGTAGCCAAGCAAATTTGGAATGTCTAAGCCAACCATTTTTAAGTTATGACGAGCCAAAAAAAATTAGGATACAGTCCAAGAAATGTAGAACACCTCACTTTTCTGGAACTCTCATATCTCCAAGATGCCTTGGCTGATCTACCTCAAACTTTCCAGAGAAGCTTTCCTTGGCACAAGATCGTGACTGTGAAATTTCATGTGACTGGGTTTTACTTTGTTGAAGTTACGAAGGTTAAAACTGGAGCCTGTTATAGAAAGCTAATCTCTCTGTTAGAACTATTTCTGCATAGTGGATATTCATTCCATCTTAATTGTTCACTGCTATTTCTTGTTCGGGCCAACCACATTTCTACTATTGATTTTTTTTTATTATTTTCTTTTTTAAAGCATAAATTTAGGGCAGTATAGCTTGGAGCCAAATGGTGTATGGCTATGTACAGGCAAATGTGGTGAGACAGAAACATTAGCCCTGTATCCATACCAGAAGGAGTCAGTTTGAGTCCTGCTTCCACCTTGCTATAAGTGGAGAGAGATTTTTGGACTGTCTGGTTTGAGAGCTCACTGTTTAATATAGCTTTTTACATCTCTGCTTGGCAAAAGGGAGTCTCTCTGTCAGCCTAGTTATACTTTCTTGAGTATAAAAAATAAGTTAAAAAAAATAGGTGTGGGTTTTTTTTTTTTTTTAAATCTCATTGATGGCCATCTTGTCCTTCAGTTCAGAGTTTTCTTGGTAGCAGCTCCTGCCATGGAAAGCCATGAAGGTGGCAATAGCCTAAGATTGGCAGCAATTTTTTCCATGTTTGTTCTTGAGCTACTCTTCCTTATGTCCAAACAACTGTAGCCTGAGGCATTTAGCTGCTAAAATTGCAAAATTTAAGATAGGCATTAAAAATACAGAGAAAACGTTCATGGGCCTTAAAGTGCCTCTTATTTCTTAAGCTGGGGGTGCCCTGGCTGTAATTTCTTCCTGTGTGGGAATGAGACCTGGTTATGTACCATCCCTTTCTTCCACTCTCAGTGCTGGTTCCTGGATGATGTGAAGACCAGAGCAAGCCATTGCAGATACTTACTATTGTTGTATTAAGCCAAACAGATGACAATGAGGAAAAGCCTCTAAATATGCTGTATTTAAAGACACTGAATTAGTTTGACTGAGTCACTTTATAGTCAGAGTGAGCAGGGCTGGAACAGATGTCAAGCTGGAATGAGCCTTCACCCTGAAGCAGCAGTTGCGAGTGTTTGAAGTTATTGCTTGATTGTATTTTTCTTTCCTGGGCTAAAGTTTAAAAGCACCAGGAGAAGCTCAGTGGAAGTCCAGAGGTGCTGCTTTGTGAAGAGACAAAGTGCCGTGGATCACTGTTTGTTAAGACCGTTTCAGGCAGGATCTCTCTTCTAAGGTCTGCATTTCATGAGGCCAGGAGGTGCTCCATGTACGCGCAAGGCACAGTCTTTGTGCTGTTTGCCGTCTGTACTGATGTTAGCATGTGTACTGGAGGGAGTTGTTTGTCAAGATTATCATGGGTTAATTCCTGAAAGGGTGTGCCTGTGTAAAATACCTATCAGAAGATTTTCTCTTTGCTCAGGCGTTTTATTATTAGGAGCACTAAAAAGGCCTACAGAGCCAGCTAAAAATCAATCTGCCACTATATAGACAGCCAATGAGAAGAATGCAGGATGGGTGTAATGAGATCACAGCTACTTAAACCAGTGATCAGATATGCTGCTACATTCTGCAAAAGCTGCAAGCAGCAGAGAAACCCTGCTGAAAACTCCTGGACCACGGAATTAAAATAATTAAGCCTTGCAGTCACTGGGATATGCATTGCTCTTGCAAGGTCGTCATGATAAATAAGGGCATAGCTACTGCATGCACACTGTACTCATGGAATTTTGCTTTTGTCATGTGTGACACAGAGACTCTTATTTATTTATTTATTTTTAATATCAACTACTTGCAATTGAAAATGCCCTGAGGATTCTTCATGTGGTGAATCCATAGCTATCAAAAAGGCCAAAGCCATAGCTATCAAAAAGGAAATGGAAAGCAAGATGTATAGGTATGAGTATGTATCTTATGATTACTGAGCTAGCTCAAGCGTCACTGCACATCTCTGTAGCGCTCTGCATAGAGACTTCCTGAATGATTTCTTCAGTAAGCAGGGCCAGAGTGGAAGAGATCAGCCTAATGAATTTTTATCTTCTTGGCATTTCTAGCAATAGCGTGTCTGCACTCTTCAGACTGCTGAACTGCAAAGCTTTGAGTTACTACTGGTGCTGTTTCATCCAGTGCCTGCGGATGAAAGTTTCCAAGGAGTTTCATAAACTTACTGCACAAGATGACAGAAGGGACAGAAAACTGCATAGCCTGTAACACTGCAATATTACAGCATTGTCTACTGCTGCAGTAAGCACCAGCTGTGCTTGGAAGGTCTCAGGCATACCAGTACCATGGCTAATCAGGGAATCAGCCAATAGTAATAGCCTTGACTACTGAGTAATTCAGCATGGCTAAGATAGACATCTGATCCAGCTCGAGAAACTCAGTAAAGCCAAGTCCTCTCTCTACAGTACTGTTTGGTAGTGCCACTTTAACCCTGTTTCTGAACTTGCATATTTATTTTCTAAACAATAATTAAATGGCATGACATTTGAAATAAAACTCCCATTCATCCCTTGATTTTATTTCCTTATTTACTGACTTTGAACATTTTAAGTAAATAAGGCAGTAATCTTAACAGCTGGACAATGGTACAGCTACGCAGAGACGATCATAAAATCATAGCTGTTAGATGGACTGTACTGGGGTTTCATAACTGAAAGCTATAGTGTAAGTGCAGAATGTAGCCGCTAAGTATATGTCATAGATTATGAAGTCTTCCTTGCCATGCTACTGGATTAGTCAACCTTGGTCCTTAGGAACCCCTTCGTATGTGATCCCTCCCCCATGTTGTTTGGAATCGGCTGTAAAGGAGAAGTGTGGTCAGTAACAGTACAGCAACAGGAGGATTGCTTGTGACCTCAAACCATTAGTTTCTCAGAAAGTAATATGTGATACCACATCAGCTCCACTGTGGTTTTGGGATATAAACTCAAATTGAATTTTTCATTCAGATTTGCTAAAGAAAACAGTTACGTTTTTGTTCTTTGAAATGGAATACCTTTCTAACCAGAATGAGGTGAATAGTTTCCATCCATCTGAAGTGAGGTTATGAAAGAAGAAAATTTCAAGTTCCATGCGTTAGAAGGACTCTGGAAAATGTCAAGTGACTTGGAAACAGGCGTGCTAAATAAAAGTGTCATCAAGATAAAGGCAGATTGGGTCAAGACTTACAGCAAGGGTGACAGGTTTGTAGGTCTTGGAGATGGTTCAGAACAGGAATGCTGGTCCTCCTGAGGTTTCTGAAATCAAGAGGTGGTTATAGTGACATGGTAATGCCGGAAAAAAACACACAACTGTAATCTGGAGTCACTAGTCAGCTGTTGTGGCTGACATGCTGAAGAAATAGTAGCTATAGAGAGAGTTCTATAGAGTACATAAAGTGTATATTATGTTAACAGTGTTACATTTTCCAAGAAAGACAGTGCTTTCAGAAAGCAAATGTCATGTATTAAAAGTATATTTTTCCCTTATTCTCTGATGTCCAAGCCAAGTGAAATTGATTTTAAACTAAAGACGCTAGTGTGCCTGTTCCTTACAACAGTGTGCTTGGCGGAGAAGTGATGGATTAGAATTCACGTGTGCTTGGGTTCTCTGACTGCTGGAGAGGAAACTGTGCATGGTACCTACTGACAGAAATGCTGGCTCCTCCATAGCGTGCCCTTGGGCATGTTCTGTTTAAATGGCTTGAAAATATGTGATTATTTTTTATGTGCTTGTCCATACTCAGTTTCTGCATGGAAACGGTGACATTTACAGTGTCTGCAGTCTGGAATATTGCTTTTGCCCTAGCTTTTAATGGTTATCTCTGTTTATGGAAAAAAAATTAACAGAGGCCTTGGCATAATGATGGCATGGAAGGTTTAACGGATGCAAATCGTTACCTGCATGTGGTGATAAAGTTAGAAAACACTTCAAAGAGATCAAGATTTTCATTTGCTTGATCAGATCCGTAGAAATTCTTTTCCTTTAATTTCTCTTCCCTCATGGCATAAAACCATTCAAGGCTGCTTGTTCTTTCATCAGAAATGATTCAGACCTGAGGGACACTTGTAATTTGAAAGTAATTAGTAAATAAGTCAGATAAATACTATCCATTGAGAATTGTGAAAGCACATTGGACAGGATTCATAAAGAGCTGTATCAAATTCTAACAATTAAAGCTTAAAAAAATTATCAGTAGTTGGTATAAGTCCATTTCATCATAAATTAGGTCACTGTTAATTTTCACTGCTTTCTGAGCAGTTTGAAGAGATTTTGCAATCTCAAAAAGTGGTTAAAAAAGAAGATATTCTGTAAAAGTTATAGCATCTTTAGACTAAACTGTGATTGTATCCAGCTATCTGATTTGTAATATGAACCTGTGGTGGTAGTATTTATGTGCAAAAGCAGTCAGTAAAGTTATGCCCACGGACATTAGGTCTGAAGCTCCAGTTACTCCATTCTTCCCAACTAACTTTAAGTATTATTATTACTTTTTTCTTCTTCTGGAATACAACATACTGTCTATCTGCTTGTTTAAGAAAAGTCCAATGGTGCTCATTTTTGTATGTAGCAGACAAAAAAAAAACAACTTGTGGGACTGCTGTTACTGCTCACAAATGGGCTCTCAAAGTGGGAAAGCAGAATGCGAGGTACAAGCTGTGTGTGAATAAATGTTGCTTGTAAGTAGACTAGTCTACTAAACAGTTCTTGTTCTTAATTGGTCATTAAATCTTTATAGTCCTCTGTAAATTTCACTTCAGAACTGTAAGATGCTACAGGATTATACTGTGGCTTTGTAGCAGCGTAGGGGTAGGGTTATGTGAACGTACAGGGCTGCACCATGCCTTCCTGGGGAACACAGTCTCATAACCTGATGTCTCTCACAATCCCACACGGTCTAGCTGAGGTGGTACCAGGTTCCATATTTGAGGTTTTATGGATTTTTGTTTCATACAATTCGCTGTAGTTACTGGAAATACTGTGAAATTATACAAGGCAAAGATAATTAAAATGAAGTACAAGTTAATACAAATTCAGGAAATATACTGTACCTATATTCTGTTCTATTGAATTGGTATAGTTTTTTAATCAATTAACCAAAGTAGTTGTAGTAGTTGGTAGATCTACTAGTAATAACAGATTTCCTACTAGTGAGTGTGGATTACCAGTGCTTTGCTGAAATACGTCATGTCCAGCTACAGAATCACACAAATTTTACTCTTTTTGCCTCATTTCCTGAACCACAGCAGATCAGACACAGGAGAATGTTTTTGTGCAGATTACTGAAAAAATCTGAGAAATTTGAAGTAGATTGTAGACAGATAATGACCAGAGCAAGAGTTTCATCACTGCTTGATGTCATTTATGCTTACTGCCAGTAAATCTTTGCATTTTTATACTCACATTTAGCATGAACTTCAATGTGTTTTTCTCCAATAATTAAAAAAAAGTGAGAAAATTTTGCTCTGCTTGCCTTCATGTTGGACAGCACACCCATACCTGCTCTAGTATTTTTAACTATAAAACATCGCCATCAACATTATTGACTTGAAATATAGATGCAAATATAATTATCAAAATGGTAAAAATATTGAGCATGAGCTCTTAATTCAGACTAAATCCTAGTTTATTCATTTTGTCTCTGAGCAGGACTGAAAACCATCAGCAAAATAGGTTTGATAGGATTGGGTGTTGCTAAGGAGTCCATCTATGTTAAAACAAAGGTTTCTTTCTCAGAACATTCTCTTTGTGCTGGCAGAGAAAACCTTTTCCTGATTGATTTAGGGCAGTGAACTGGCTTCACTTTATTACTTGTTCTGTGCATTTAGCACTTAAAAGCTGCAGATGTGGATTGGGGCTCTATTATGCTAGGCAAGGGGCAAAAACACGAGGAAATTTGTCTCCGTCCTTACCAACTTTTTTCTTGATTCTGCAAATGGTTGGTGTCAGTGTTGCTGATGACCTTCCAAAGTGGTAGATGGTGCCCTGGAGAGGGAAAACTCATGTTTTCTGGGAAGGCCACAAACCTGAAGGAAGGCAAGCACTAGCACTCTCCCAGCTATTCCTTGCAACAGCCAGGAGGGAGCCTGTGGGTACATAGTTGACAACATGCCATAAAGGAAAGAAGAGGGAAAAAGACTTTAGATGCTCCTGGCATCTTCCTGAGAGGATGGAAGAAGGTTGCATGTCATCCATGGCTTGAGGGAGCTGCTTCTCTTTGTGGGGCATCCTCCTCCCAGCTGGGACAGTGACCACTTCCCTTCCCTTCCTCTTTTCTCGGAGAGAATTACGTTCTTCTAAGTGGAGCATGCAAAAGATAGGCAGCATCTTGGCCACTTAAAGGCAATTTCAAAAGGAGGTCTCTTTAATGAAATCAGCAGTATTTCAAAGGACTGCCTGTTGGCTGAAAACCAAAGGCAACGTAGCAAGCATTTGAAATCCTAGCAAATATTTCTATGAAAATTTTGTGAATTCCACCTGTTGAAGAGTTGCAGGAAAGGAATATTTTACATGTATACTGCTTAGCTTCAGACTTTAAAGACAATATTTATATGGAGACTTTTCCCTGTGGATGTAAAGGCATGTCAAATACCTCTGCCAACTATCTCAGTAGGAAATAAGTATTCTATTTCTCTACCTTTTCTATTTCTCAGATTCATCTGTAGTAGCCTGTAGATCTAACAGTGCAAGGTTTTAGATTGCATTGTCTCTTATGACAATAAAAACTAGCATCAAATGGTAATTCCACAGTTGTATCCAGTGAGGATGAGATTAGAATACTATTGTGTTATGTCAACTTTCATAGCAAAACTAGCTAATGCAACTGTCTTGCAGACCAGCCAACTCTTTGGTTGGCTCATGGTTCCATGACATTATCCTCCGAGATCCTATTTCTCTGCAAAGTTTCCAGTCAGGTAGAATTCAATTTCCAGTGGTTAGGATCAGGTTACAAACAGCTGTATCTCCCACAGAAAAGATTTCTGTTGATCTTGCCATAGTTTAAACTAATATTGCCCTGAGCCATGCATAAAACAGTGCCAGAATAGAGGAGGAGGGGAAAAAAAAACAACACCAAAAAAACACCCTTCACTACAAATACCACTTTATTTTGTTCTACGAAGCCAAACTAAACATCCTGACTAGTGTAGGTTGGCTTATCATCAGCATCGTCATGTTAAGTATTAAAATATATTTAGAAAGAAAAAAGTGTGTGTGTGGGGGGGGAGGGGAAGTGGAGGAAGTGTTGCAGTCCAGGAAACTTTGATTTTTGGATTGTATTCGTAATGTAACAAGGGCTCAACTGACTTCATACTTCAGTTTGGCAGACCTTCTTCCAGGGTGAAACTTTGCTCTAGGCTAGAAGCTTGAATGAAAATAAGCCTGTAGAGGACATGTTGTTTGTATGTGTGTGAGTATATAGAAATGAAACATTAACAATGATAATTTTCTAAATGCTCTCTTACAATTATGTTGCTAACATAAATAGGAGTTGGCAGTGAGATAGAACTGAGAAATTAGGAACAAATTATTTACCACTGTTCTTTTTTAGAGTTTTAAAACAAGGGGGTGCTTGCTTTCTGGAACAAATGTAAAAAGACAAACTAGAGTCTAATAAAAAAAAAAGGTAATAAAAATGAAGCAAAACGCAGTGCGTATAGGACTTGCGTTATTGGAACATACAATAGAAACATACTCTATAGATGTAAAACTTACTGCTATATTGAGATATGGATATTCAGTATATCAGAAATATTACTACATAGAAGTGGAAAACTGAAGTTCTCAAACCATTTCTGCTTAGAGTTTGAGTTTGGTCAAGGTTTTGTGACACTATTGACATAGACCTTTTGTAACTGTGCTCTCTGTTCACATGCATGTTAGTATAAATGTTTCCTTCTTCCAGGAAGCAATTCAGATTGGCCTTTTTCAGTGCAATTACTGCTGTGTTAAGTTCAAGCAATATAGTATCTAAAAACATTTATGGAGCAAAGAAAAGAAGCCTTTTATTTTAACCTTGACAAGAGCAGAAATAAAATGAGCTGTTGTACTCAAAGTGTAGAACTGCATGAGGATTTGTAACGTCCTATTTCTCGTGGTTTAGTCTTGTGTGCAGTCTGAGATGTGTGATTTAATGAGACTGTGATTCGTTTATCCTGTCAAGCTTTAAATAAAACCCTCAAAGCACTTCCTTCCTTTTTTGAATTATATGTTTTTGCAAGTACGGTATTAAAAGCTGTCCCTTAAAAATAGTGTGTTTTGGGGGGGGGGGGGTGGAACCAAATACAGTTGTATGTGCTGGCTGGATTGTTTTCTTACGTTTTATTAGACACCGAGTAGGCTATCCATTTCTCTGCGTCTCTGTTGTGTTTCAGGCCTTAAGAAATTCCTGCCATCATGTTTGGTTACACATGACATCAGTATATAGGCATGGGCTGCTCCCGAACTGCGGTTTTGCAAGAGGAAAGGGATTAAAACCTTATTCTTTGGGCAGGGGAGGATCAGTCCCACAAAAAGCCAGGCTATACTGAAGCCAGGCAGTAACTCCTGCTTCTGCTCGGGGTCTTCAGGCACCAACTGCATCTGTAGTTCAGAGCATCTCTGTATAGGGTGTGAAGTGACTGTGGAAGAGGTGAAAACTTGTGCAGCTGTTTTGGTTACTAACCCATCACAAAGCTCAGTCTGAAGGGTGCCCTGGTGCATGGTGGTAAAGGGAGCAAGGGCCAAGCTCCATCTGAGGAGCGCAGTGGGTGCCCAAGCACTGAGATGGTGCGAAGCAGAGTGAGTTCCTGGGGAAGAGTAGCCGAAGGGAAGGGAGGGAAGACCCATCAAGTCCTACTCACCTGGGTCTCCTATCTGTTGTGGGAGCATGCTGGCTTCTTTCCCATTAGTTGCTTGGTAGAAAGAGAGTAGGGTGTTCTGGGCCAAAGCCTGCCCTCAGCAGGAGCAGGGCTCACCGGCTGCTTCCCCAGAGGGTTTGATAGTTGTGATGGGAGGAAGTTCTTGCTTCCAGTTCTCACCCCTCAGTGCTGAGGTGCCCCTGCCTTCCTGCCCTCTGTGCTGCTCTGCAGCTGGGCTGGCTGGCTTCCTTCCTGCCTGCCCGAGCCTCTCCCCTCTTCTTCCTCCCTTTCTTCTGTGTGCTCACTTGCTTCTTGTTGACCTCTCCTCAGCAATAAAAATAAGTGCCTTAATAAGGTGCATATGAATGAATGGAAGATGAGCAAACAAGTGGTTGCCATCAATCTGATTGCCTTGTTTCTACACCTGGCTTTTATCTCCAGCCAGCCTGCCTTTTCAGCATGCACCCTCCTGCAAATGTACAGCATTTGGCTTCGCAGGACCCTGGTGCTGATCAGGTGCTCTGGGAGCATCTTGCAGTTTATGAGGGGGAGCAGAGATGCGTTAATGTAGCCCAAGGAAAAACATGGGCTGCTTTATGGCCTGATCCATGAAGTTTTGTCTGAGTTGAGGAACTACTCAGGTATAAGAGTGTAGCCAGCTAGGATGGTCTTTGTACAAAGCAAGAAGCCTCTATGGTTATCCATGAATTTCACTTTGAAGAGGACTTAGAGTATCTCTGGATAGTTGCAGCAGTTTTATACTAATGTATATAGGAGTTTTTGTGTGTGTGATTGGTTGTTTTCTTTTTGCCTGGTGCTTGGGTGAAGAGGCAATGCTGTGGCAGCCAAAGTGTGACTGAAAACTGCCCCAACCAGCCAGCTGGTACTTCTGCAAGTGGTGTGAAGATAGCTTAGCAGCTTCTCTGTTAGCTGTGTGTGAGGACGTGCTAGGGACTATGGCCACAGTGGTGGTTTCTGCACCCATGTTCTGTGGTAGAGCCAGGCACTGCTGACATTTGGTGCGACTTGAAGCAGGTTTGAGATTTTGCATCTTGCTGTGAACAGGGCCAGGGCGCTGCAAAGGTCTGACAAGAGCAAATGGCAAAAATAGGGCTCAGAAGTAGGTAAGGCTGAGCATACATGTTAAAGGGATATGTGAGGGGGTCCCTGAAAGGCTGATGAAAGACATGTTATGAGGATTGCTTATTTTCACTACAACTTCTGCTGTTTCGTAGTTTTGTTTGAGGAGCCTGGAAGTGATTCACACCAAAATTGTTCCAAACGTCATGCACAGTGAAATGTAGTGCATTTCTCTAAAAACCCATAGTTATAATACCGAGACTGTGGTCAGCTCATAACCAGTCTGTAAAAGACAAAAAGGTGGTGTTTTCCTTCCTGACCAGAAATGTGGGAGGAAATTCTGTCTGGAGTGTAGAATCTGTGTGTATTGGAGAGTGAGAAAAGGTGCTGCAAGTTGGATAGGTGGAGGCTGACCTGAGAGGTGCAATCAGTCACTGCGGAGCCAGGTTTTCCATGTCCTTTGATGCTGTGATGATCATTTCCATTGGCAGTGGTAAAGTCTGCATGTGAGGCTAAGAGCTAATATGGTTATTTTTACTTCCCTCCTGTCAACCCACACTCAGGTAACCTGTATGTGGTCTCTGGGCTGTGCAGGCGGTGCTGTGGACTGTAGGAAAGTGATAGCTGGCTTCAGTGCCAGGCAGCTTGAACTTGATGATGGAGCGCGGAGAGTGGATATCAGATGCAGAGAAGATAGCTGTGACC
Organism: Cygnus atratus; assembly: GCF_013377495.2. NCBI lineage: Eukaryota > Metazoa > Chordata > Aves > Anseriformes > Anatidae > Cygnus > Cygnus atratus. Next base: position 143,302,456 of record NC_066362.1, on the reverse strand, counting down.
TCCCACTAAAACCTGGAGATTTATGCTTCTAAGCCCCCATGCTCCTACAAAATAATCTAGGACATGTTCCTTGGCAGAAGCCCCACTGAGTGTTCCTCCAGCTGCTGGGTTGCCAGCTCGAGTGGGTTTTACTGTGAGTCTCACTATATTTAGTAATTTTCATACAGCCTGGACTAATAGAAATGGGTCATTATTAAAAAAAAAAAAAAAGTCCCCCCCACCTCCCAGCTTGAAATCCTAGCTTTTATCAGAGAACCTGAAAGCAGGCATGCTGCCTGCCTGCATCCATCCTCAGGAGCAAACAAGAACCTGAGATTCTGCTTTCCAAATGCCCTGACTTGGGGTGCTTGCCTTGCATTAAAAAAACGATTCAGGTTAGCAATGCCATCATTTGTGTAACTCCCAAGGAACGTTCCCTAAGTAGAAGGTAAGTAGATATAGATTAAAAAGACACAACAATACTGAAAAGAGAAATAACCTACTTTGGATGTTTGAATCATTTGGATGTTTCTTATTTGCAGCAAGTTAAGAAAACATCTTCTGAAACAAGTAACACAGAATGCAGCCTGACTCCTCTGAAAATAATGTTGAAGGAAGTAGCCAGATTTATCGGGACTAACAACGAAGTTGTCCAAAAGAGATTCATTAATTAGGAGGCCTCATCACAGCCAATAAGACAAGTGCCCAGGCCATCAAGTGACTAATATACATCTTTTGGCAGTCACCACTCCCCACAGGCTTTCCTGTCTGTTGCTGCCTACTGTACAGCTTGCACCACATAAATGATGTGATAATGCTAAAAACCAATTTGGCACTTCCCACATGAGGGGATGAGTGTGCTTCCCCACCCTGGAAATACAGCCTCCAGCTGTCTTGCCCTATGCCAGAGGTTTCTTAATACCCTGGAATTAGCTGACTAGGAGATGAGGCAGACTAAAGGAGCATTTGCTATCTGTGCAGGCTGCCTAAGCTTTCCATCAAATAAACCCCAGTCTGATTCTCAGCCCTCTGGGAATGGTTGCCCACAGCTAACATTTGCTACCCCAAATAACCCCGGGGTGACCTTCTCACTGCAAAGCTGCAGCCAAGAAAAACCCTGTTTAACATAACAGTGCACAGCTTAGAACATCAACTTGAACCCTTCTGACCTCTGAGCCGTTGGGGTCTATACAAATTAATTTAACAATAGACAGTGTTGAAAGGGAGGAATGTTTCAAAGGAATAATAATAATAAAAAAAATCTCCCTCATCCATCTCTTCTCACTTAAGAAATAGTCAGGAGGCCTACTTCAGAAAAATTAGAAGTGCTCCTTGTTGCCAAACAATAGGCTGTACACAGGGAGGGGGGATTGCGTTGGTATCTTGCATCTCAGTGTGGTGAAATGAAATTTCCCATAAGTGGGTGCTGCTTTTGGAAAATCGGCCTTTAGTTTCCAGTGGGGAGTTGGCTTTATTTCCTGGGATACTTCGAAGATACCCTTGGGGTTTGCCTTTATTTTCCATAGCTGCTGTTAGTACTTATATTAAGCAAATACATAACTCTCTCTCCTCTCTACCCACTGTGCTGATTTGTGCCTTGCCTCTGCTTTCCATGGCTTCTATGCAAGCAGCCTGAAACATCTCTAACCATATTGCAGCTGGGGCTTAAACCAGCTGATGATTGAAAGAGCCCAGCAGAAAGGAGATATGTAATGAAGTCTTTAGCTACTGGGGCAAGAGATGCTTTTTAACGTGCTTTATTGCTTCTGCTGAATGGGAAACTGGGTTGGGTTAAGTCTTGGGGTTTTTCCCCCAGTGTAGGCTTGCACCTCCGGTCTTCTTTAGGATGAACTTTGACATCAGCATTGTCATTGTAAGCAGGGAGGATTACTGAGGCAGGGGTGTTGAAGTTGAAAACAAGAAACAACATGAACAATAATTTTAAAATTTCTGTATAGATTTGCTTTGACAGCTTGAAAGCTGTATGATGAGCACAGATGAGAGAGATGGAGGTTTATTCCTGAAAGATCCAGTGGACTTTGGTAATTGCATTCACGAAACCACCTGTTTTTCTTCATTCAGCCAGTGTCACTCATTACGATTTTCATTTCTGGTTTCCTACACTAACGCATTTCTATTTGCAGCAGAGATGCAGTGCCTTCGTGAACACACACCCCAGGTGGTGCTGGGGGAGACCCCCGCTGAGTAGCAGAGGGGTCTGCTGCCGACGGGGGGTGAGCATGAGGAGGGGCTGCCCTCTCCTCCCAGACATTGCCAAAGGCAGCGACAGGCGAGGTGTGAGAAGCTGCAGAGGCTGGGGGGGAGCTGACTTGATGTTTTGTGCGGAGGGAGATAAGATACACTGATATTTCTTTGGATTTACTGCAGCTTTCCACTCACAGCCGTCAAGATCCTGTGAGGTTGTAGGGGTCCTCTTGCAACTAATACAGTAATGACCTTGAATTCGCTTCCAGCTCAGCTGTACTGCTGGAGGACAAGGCTTTTCTTGTGAGCAAAAAAACATTAAAGCAGCACAGAGATTTGCTTGCATAGCTCCGGTCTTCAAGAGATTTGAGTATCCTTTTTGAGGCCCCACTTGCAACAAGGGATTGTAGATAAGCTCCTGCAGTAGTTAATGGGTAAAGTTTTTCTGATTTATTCTCGCTGGTGTCTCTCCTTTTGCTTGCAGCATTGGCAAATATACTGCTGTATGCTGATATTTTCTTTTATTTAGATAATTTTTTGCTGCGTGATAAAGGTAATCTTGTGCTTGCTCACATGTGCATGCCAACTGATACAAATGTTCTGTATGACTCTCTAAGTGTTCGGGGAAAAATCATTTGCCTTGATTTAAAAATAATTAATAATGCAACTCATTCCTTTTTTCAGATTGTAACCTGAATGTCAAATTTAGGAGTCTAGACTAATTCTTCATGCTGAGGCAGTCTGCTGCACCAAGCACACACTATCACAGACAATTAGAAACTTTCATATTTTTATACCTGAATTAAGACTAAACCCTTTCTGTTTCTTGTAAATTTCTAGTGATAAGATAAAAACAAAACCCAGAAAACTAGAGAAAAACATGAGAGTTCGATATGGGTTATGTTTAAATTATGGTTAGACTTATTGCCTGAGTTGGTGGAAAATATTAGTGACTTCTTCCTTTATAGCTTCTACTTCCTGCAAGCTTGTCTGTTTAAAAAGATTCTGCAAGATGCTTCCTTTGCTGATCCTATAAGAAATGTATATTCAGCAGGAGAAACATCTGACTGAGCAAAGACTAACTTACACAGTGGTTTGGAAGCCACGTGCTGAAAAGTGCTGGGGAAACACAGCAGGGAAAATGATACAAAGGGATGAAAGCAGTTCAGACAGGCAAAGAATGCTGCTTTTTAAAAATGCAAAACATCTGAACGCTGATGAGTGGGCAGGTTGCAATAACTTGAGGGCAGACCTAAGTTGCACAACCGTCATATACTGAAAGTAGACTCCCACAGGACATAGCCTGTAGTGATTTCAAATTGGAAGTGGGGGGTGAAGTGTAGGGGTACTGCAGGGAACAATCTTGCAGCAGCAGAATGCAACTGGGAAATGGGTCACTTGGAGTAATAGCTTTTTCTTTCCTTGTGGTTTGTGAAAGCCAAGCTAAACGTGTGAGGAGCACAGGGTTATTGTACTCATGAATTTTATTTTTTTGATGTATTAGAAACGAAATTTGGTCACGCAGTTGCGACACTGAATCTTCACTCTATCTGGACAATGCCTTCAGCCCTAAAGTTAGCTTTATTTATTTATTTATTGTTCTAGGCTTTGCTTAGAGTATTAAAATAGCCCATGTTGGGAAATGTGATGCTGTGGCCTCACATTCAAGGGGGGTCAGCAGAAACGCTTGTCTGAAGTATCCTTGCTCATAGCACCTGCGGTTTGTTCTCGCCTCTACCTTGTGGTAGGCGATCTTTTCATCTGTGCTGGAACTTTGTGTTTGTCACCAGGCTGAAATGGATAAAGGGACTGACCCAGTTTAAAAAATAAAAATTAAAAAAATATCAACCTTTAACACACATTCCCCTGCATCCCTACCGTTGTGGTATCAGTGTGTCAGGACAAATGGTCCAGTTTGTAATACGCCAGCTCAGTAGACAGCAGTGTTACATGATCAGGTAGAGGCACGGGGCAGGGGCAGAGATAAGGAGCACAGCGGAGAGTGCCTTGCACCAGCAGTACTGCCAATTTCTTTTTAATGCTGAAACATAGCCTCAGCTGCAGATTTGTTCTAAGCTTGGCACTCACCTTTGATGTACTCAAATAGTAGCGTCTGGTGACTATGTTTTTGGTCCCTCCTGACCACCAGGTGTAACTAGCCAGTGTGTCATCAGAGGTGTGTAAGCTGTGTGTGGTGTTTGGATGCGGTTTGGTGGGATGCAGGCTCCTGCGGCACAGGCTGCTAGTGAAATCACAACCTGCCTCTGCTCCTTTTCCTCTTTTCTGACCACAGCTGGCTGGCACAAAGGGCTTTAAAGTGGCACCGTTAAGTGATCATTGAAGCAAATGGGGTTAGGAACAGATCTCCAGAAGAAGGGGTTTATTTCTAATCCAGATCAAGTAAGTGATCTGTCACTAAATAGTACCTGGATTTAGTTACACTGCAGTGTTGACTTAGGCTGAAGATTAGTATGGTGTGAGGTGAATGATAAGGCTTATGCTAAGGGAGGGCTGTACTTTCTTCAGCTGACTTCTCTACCAAAGTCCACACCAACTAATGACACAAATAAGTTTTTGTAAGGGCATGGGGTGCGTGATGGCCCAGCAATGTGTTAGTGTATTTTCATTGAAAGAAAGCCCCTTCAGTCAGACTTCCTTTTGTTTTGGACAATGCGTCCCTCCATTAATACACAAGCTGTCCAAAATTCCCAGGTATTAGTAGAGCACAGATTTCAAGTCTAGGACTAACATTCCTCCCCCATTCCCTCCTTATGTAAATATCCATCGTTATCCTAAAGGAATGTATTTAGTTGGCTGTGCCAGTTGTCACCCGTTTTGGAAAACACAAACTCCTCGTGCCTTAATGTGCAGAACTCCTTTGTGTCACCTCAGGGCATGTGCAGCACCCAAGCAGAGCATCTGAACAGACCTCTTATTCAGGTCTGATCCTGGGCTGTGCTCCCCAGCAAATGATTTGGCTGCTGAGGCTATTCCAGTTCATACCAGTTAAGGAAAACAAAAGACTCCCCCTGACCTGCCAGAGTGGTGCTCTCCCCTATTGTTGCTTGTTGATATCCATAGGGCACTGTCTCATCAGGGATTTGGGCAGAGGAGGACTGTCCAGATGAGTTTGTGCTCCCTGCTTGGTGCCTTTGAGCACAGGCTGTCTTACTCGCAGTCTCACCGTGCAAGGACTTTTCATGGCAAAAGAGAAGCGGCTAATATTCTCCCCACTGTGCATACAGATGGACGTGGGTTTTGCTTTTGCTCTCGCAATTGTACGCTCTGTACAGCTGAAGCAGGCAGGCACATGATCTCCCTGAAGGCAGGATCCAGTGTTACTGTAGAAACTGGCCACCAGCTTCTTTTGTAGCTAGCAGCTGTCACTGTGTGGTTACAGCCAAAGCGTGTCACTCCTACAGTGTTTGCAGGCTTCAGAGTTTGTTTCTGCTTCTGAATGTGCCGTGCTACAGCTTAGAGATTAATTCTGCAGCTCCTGTCAAAGCCTCTTAAGATATTTCTGAATTGTATCTATATTTAGAACCATTCCTGATTAATATTTGATGTTCTTTCCAGGTTTCATTTTCCTTCACCAATACTTCAAGGTACAGAGGAGCTGGTAAAGGCACTGCCATGAAACCAAACTTGAAGCAATGGAAACAACTTATGCTGTTTGGGATCTTTGCATGGGGTCTGCTTTTTCTGGTGATCTTCATCTATTTTACAGATAGCAATACTGCTGAGCCCGTTCCCAGTTCCTTTTCTTACGTTGAAACTAAGAGGCTTCTGCCCCTTCAGGGGAAGCAGAGAGTCATAATGGGAGCCATACACGATCCGTCATTCTATGAAACCATTGATGGGAATGAGGTACTTCTGAATGAAGACCTTTTAGGTACATTTAAATCAGGGACTGGAAGTATTAAGAAATGGACTGATTTGGAAGATGCCTTTAGAAGTGAAGATGAGTATTTTCCATCCCAATTAGGAAGAAAATCAAAAAGTGCTTTCTACCAAGTGAATGATGATTATTTATTTGCTGCTGGTCAGCCTCGGTCGCACAGCAACCTTCAAGAGATAGCAAAATTCATCTCAGCAGATGAGAATAATCCAAAAGAAAATATTTTACAGAACAACTGGGGCCATCAGAGAAGAATGAGGAGAAGGAGCGCAAAGCACAGGAGAAGCAAGATGCTTGATGAATCTGATGACTGGGATGGGCTGTATTCCACGATGTCGAAATCTTTTCTTTACAAGCTTTGGAAAGGGGATGTCTCTTCCAAGATGCTAAACCCTCGACTGCAGAAGGCGATGAAAGATTATTTGAGCACTAATAAGCATGGGGTGCGGTTCAAAGGGAAACGAAACTCTAAGTTGACAGGCGACCAGCTTTTCTGTGAGCTAAAAGAAAGGGTGAATGTGAAAACAATAGATGGCAAGGAGGCTCCCTTCTCCACTCTTGGATGGGAGAAGCACGTTCCCCAGATTCCACTGGGCAAATTGTATACACATGGCTTTGGGAGTTGTGCTGTAGTTATGTCTGCTGGTGCCATACTGAACTCCTCTCTAGGGGATGAAATAGGTGGGTGAAATGTATCCATTCATGTGCATATGTATGTACACGTGCGTATTCATGTTTGTCTTTCAAAGGATTCATTCTTCTCAAGTGTAGGTCTCTGAAGGGTCTGGTTATTCTCTCTCACCAGCGTTACGTGAGTGTGAATTTACAGATTTCAGTGAAGCTGTTCCCTTTCAGAGCAATATAACTGAAAGGAAAATTTGGCCTGAAGTCATAATTTGATTTGAAGAAAACAATGATGCCTTCTTAGCATATTACAGCTTGTAGTATAAAAAAGACACTTGTTTCAACAGATCTGCCATATTTGGCATTTTTATGCAAAGTGTGTTTATTTCTTCAGCAGATTAGAGGCATATTCAGGTTTTATTCCAAAAAGTTCTGTTGTACCTGTCCATATTTTGGGGTGACTCATAGAGAAACTGCTTGTAGCGTTACTGTCCCAGGCTAAATTTTGTCTCCGTGCCAAGAAGCAGTAGAGCATCATCTTAATCTTCTGTATATTTAGAGTTCACAGGCATATAGAATATAGATCCTTGAGTAAGCAGCTTCATGCTCCAAGGTCAAGTCCCCTGACCTCTTTTCCAAGTGAGAATTTAAATGAGTTTGAGTATCTCCTCCCATTGTTTTTCCATTGCTGCACTGAGTCAGTGAGATGGTGCTGAGATGTCAATGTTACACAGAATTCCCCGAAGTTGAGAGTTTTGTGATAGCTGTTCATAAGAGGATTGTGGAGCCATAAAACTAATCCAGGTCAGTTTTATTTTTTCTTCTCAAAAATGAGTGTTACTAGTTGTGTTAACATCTCAGTAGTTTGTTTTGTAGTACATGTGCAGCATTGTAAGAAGGACAAAATGTACATTTCAAGCTTGCTTCTTGAGCAAAGAATTATCGCCTTCAGCTCTCTATATAAAAACCTTCCGATGTGCCTTTTGTTAATCCTCCCATCTTCCAGGACTTCACATCCCAATACCTGCTTCATCACACTCTATCATCTCTTTAACACAAATGGATTTCCTTTAAATCTCTGGGATATATTAGAGCCTCTAGAATTATCAATCTGCTCTAATAGGCCTCCAACACAACCCAGGTGCCCTGCTGGCCTGCAGCAAAAGTCAAACCAGGGTAACCCTCAGTTTCACAGGAAGCCCCACTGATTTAGAAATCTCTGGGGTAAAATAGCTTAACAGCTCCTCCCTTCTCCAGTGTGTAATCCTTGATTGAAACAAATTCTTTGTTATTGTTATTCCCCATTAAACACGGTTTACACAAGTATGGATTAGTGCTGTACTGGAGAACCCAGAGAACAATTGGGTTGTGACTTACTTACATATGGCTGTGTGCATCATGACATGTGCATGCTCAGGTACAGCCCAGGATGGGATTTGGTGCCCTTACACTCCTGTGTGTATCCATTCCCTCAGAAGGACCCAGGACACAGAAAGCTTATGCTATTCACTTCAAAAGAGCTTTTAGATTTAATTGGAAATTTTCCTCTGATGCCACCTAAAGGGAAGAGATGCTACTTTATAAGGCCTATGCTGAAGTTTCAGATCTCCTCCTACCTGTTTTACAGGAAAGCATGTGGGGCAGCAAGACTCACAAAAGACTTTATCTAAGTGTTGTGCAGGCCATGGGCAGGTACTTTTGGCTGAGCAGACAATTTGGACCAGAATTGCAGGGGCCCAGCTGACTGACAGCAGCTAGATGGGTCTTAGTGGCCTTTGCTACTCCGTGGAAGTGCCAGCGTACTACAGATTTCATTCCAGTGTCGTCATCTTTATATGGAAAATGGAAGCTCCAGCATCTATTTGTGGTGTTATTCATATGGGGAAGGAGCTATCTTCCCATGTGGAGTCCATGTGGTGCAGTCAAGCTTATGGCCTTGCCTTTCCACCTCTCCTCTAGTACTCTGAAAAAGTGAGAGGAATCTGAGCAGGAAGAGGAAGATCAGATTGTGTAAGATACACTTTTATTTATGTATTTTTTTTATTCTGTGCATGCACAGCTGTAGGAGAAGACAGTCCCCTTGCTGAGCTGGCATCAGGACTACAGCTGTTGTTTGAAACCACTAGCAGCCTGCCTGCTGAGAGGCACCTTGGATGGCTCCTCTTGGCTCTTTGGAGCCAGCCTGCCCAACCTACCAAGCTCTTCGGTGTCCACAAAGGCACCACAAAGTCCGTGTCATTACGGAGTGGGGAAAAACACCCTACACATGAGTTCTGGGGTTTGGGCCATGTGCTGTACAGCCTTACTTGATGAAGTTGCTGTAGGCAAAGGGTTTTACTACTTATCCTCCTGAAACAAAAAAAAGGCTTGAGAAAGGAGTAGCACAGGACCTTTCTCTTCATATGCTTCTAGCGCCCTCTTCTGTATTCCTTTTAGAAATGCAGACAGAAATTTTAATGAGTACTTTTGGTGCAACTGTGGGTGCCACTGCCCCACACTTGTTTTTTAATAAAAGTAAGTACGGAAGTCTGTGCCAATACAGCAAATACTCTCATCATGGTTATGTTATTTAATGGGAGACCTAGTTGTTTTGTTATCATCAGGAAGTAACAGGAATCTGTGACCAAACCTCAAACTCTCTGTAACTTTGGAATGCTTATCCCCAAACACTAAGAGACTAAGATTAAAGTTAGTTAACTTAAAAGCAATTATTGTTACTGTGTGGCTGCAACCTATTTTTTTTAATAAAAAAAGGTTGTTTTTTTTTTTTTTTTTTTAAGGAAAAAAAGCTTTTACTATTGATGTGGAAAACCAGAGTGAAAAAATTTGGAAATGCAGTGCACTGTCTCTCAACTAAGTTGTGAACCATACAATTCCCAATCCAATTCCCAGCTCACACTTAAAAGATTTTCAAATAGTTGTCCAAACTTATATTTTAAACTCATAAGCAAATTTCAGATGTAAAGGACCTCTGTTTTTCTTTTCCTTCTCCAGAAGTGTAGAGTACCTGCACTTTCTATTGACTTCATGTCCTCTAGCTTCTACACAATCAAGATGCTTTTGCTTAGGCAGATGAAGGTTAGGTGTTGGGGATAGATATGTGGCTCCTGCACAGGGACATGGAAGAAGTCTCTACTCCTTATCAGCCAGTGAGAAGTTGGGCTTAGTGGATGTTTGGCAAAATTTCTCATTTCAGACACATGTTCAAGCAAGCAAGTATGGCAGAGATTGAACTGCTGTCGTCATGTCACACAGTATTTTCTTGTCTGGAATACAAGAAGTGTGGAGTAAAGGTGTGAAAGGACAGAAGATGGGAGTTGGATAGGATCAGGCCTGAACTCCATAGAAGCATATTAGTTACCTTTGGAAACCTCTGCCTACTCCATTTTTGAGCTACACCCAACCACATTTGAAGTGACTAGAGATAAACAAATGTATAAACAATTAAGGCATTACATGACCATTTTGGCCTGAAACATGTTTTCTGCTTCAATCTGTAGAAGCGATAAAAGTGAACTGTATAGGGGAATATTGACAAAGATAGTGTGTTTCTGGACAACAGGCATCATTTTTTCCTGTCCCTTGCTACTTTTGGGCTTTGATACCCCCTAAAAGGAAGCACTGGGTGGATGATTATCTTTCATCCAGCAGAGGACTGCACGTAGTATCTATGCTTGACCCATACTTGACCTATAGCTGTTTTCTGTTCTGCATGACTCTGAGGTCAACAGCTTGTGGGGAAACTTTGACAGTTCAGCTCTGTTAGATCTTTGCTACCGAGGGATCCTTAGGTTTCTGTGTGTGAGCAGTTTTGTGGATTAACTTCCTAGACAGACTCTTTAAGACCTGTACTGGCCTTGAGAATAAGTTAGTTTGGTTAATAGGTTTGGGGTGGCCTGAGATTCTTCAAATATTATACAATACTGTGAAACTCAGGCTTATAGTTGAGTGTCATTATTGATTTGAATGTGTAGTTAGATACCCTTGCAATTAACATACTTTTGCATGTAATAATTCTTCGTAAATTTTGAAATAGAGATAGCAACCAATTGAACAAACAATTTTTATCCAATAAAGAGACATTTTTAAGTATTGAAAGCTGGATTTATAAATGATTGATTTTTTTTTTTCCCCCCCAGTGGATGTTGGTAATGGTAGATGCAAGAGGATTTTTGTTTGCTTGTAGTAGAACATTTTTCATTCATAGAATATAAAAATAAGGAAAAATGTGCAAGTTTTACATTAGTTTAATTCATTTGTTTTATTTTAGTATTCTGTATGACTAATAATAATATAAATGACCCCCTTATTTGTACTCCCAGATTCTCACGATGCTGTTCTAAGATTTAATTCTGCTCCAACACGTGGCTATGAAAAAGATGTTGGAAATAAAACAACCATGCGAATCATCAACTCCCAGGTAAGAGCTTCCTTTTGTGAATTCAAGTCAATGTCACTTCTGTACAAGATGACATTAAATTAATAACCTCTGAGAAAGTGTTGGGTAATCTGGGAAACAGCTAGTGATTTAACAGTCATGACATATAGAGCAGGTAAAAGTTCTCCCTTACAGGGATGTTTACGTGTGCTGTCAGTGTAGAGTGATTGCAATAGTTACTTGATATCCTTGTCTTAAGGAATTTGTTTGTAGAATTTCTCATGTGTCCTACATCTGTAAAGGCTCAGCAAGGTGCCAGAGTCGTAAGTACCAAAGACCTTTGCCACACCACCTCTGGGATCTTCACAAAGCCTGGGCTGTGGGGATTCCAAAGCTTTCTTCTTATATTCTCCAGTTCCCCAATTATTTCCTTGCTAGAAGGGGAAAGAAATGGGAACTGAGTTGTCTTAATGTATAACTTTAGGCAAGTCATCGTTCTTTAAAAATTTGGAGTGAACTATTAAAAAAACAAACAAACGAAAAAAAACAACTTTTATGTCCATTGGATATTACACCTGAGATGAGTTTGTTCATCTGAATGGAAACAGAAAATGGGATTTTCTGCATATGAGTGTCAACAAATAAAGTATGCATTGAGCTATAGTGACACCTTATGGCTGTGAGTAGTTTTTTAGTTTGGAAAAAAATATTGCCTGAACTTGGGCAAACTAAGCCTTTTTCCTCTTCATGAAATGCAGCTAAAATGTAGCAACAGAATTACTGTGAAATTTTATGAAATACCGACAGAGAGAGTTTAGTTAGTCAATGCCAATAGTATGGTTGGCCACGAAGCATGCTGTGTACATAATGATTTTTGTTGAACACAGAAATTTCATTTGCAGCTTTTCTTATGAACTCATTTTTTTTTTCTTTGCTTTCAGCGATAGCTCATGCAATGTGCATCCTTGGTGGGTGTGTTCTCTGTATAAAATCATGTTCTTTGCCACCACATATAGAATACTTTTTGCTGCCATTCCCTTCACACTCGTTTTGTAGCTCTTCGTGACAATGCAGGGCAGCCTGGATCTTTGAAATGATGTGGATTAAATACGACTCCTGTTTTACTAACAGGAAGAAAGCCAAAATATCTGACTTTAGTTGTGAAATCAATGTATAAGAGAACATTGATCTCGGTCTCATTTATTTTAACTTTTTTTTTCTTCCTTAACTGTTCTTGATTTTACTTTTGTTTACTTTTAGCTGAAACATCGTGGTTACTGACCATGCCTAAACTATCTTGGGGCAAGGAGGAGGGTTTAGAGACCTCATTTAGTTGACTAGTCCCACTAGGCTCTCTGTAAGAAAAAGTGCCTCCGGGCAGTGATTTGAGCTTTGTTAGCTCCTAAGTGAATTCAGAGAGACTTAACGGCTAAATTAGCTGTTTTATGCTGTGTGGGATCCTCCGTGTTCCCTGAGCTGATGTGGCACACTCATGCTGTGGTGGTAATGGAGGCTCATGTGATCTTCTCTGCTGTGCTGAATATCACTTGCTCTCCACAAAGCTTCCCAAGAAAACACAGGGCGTGACTAAAAATTCAGGCCAGGTCAGCTCACACAGTTTCCTCACAAATGTTTGTATTCCCACCACCTTTCTGCTCCTTTAAAGAGGTTGGAAGCTCTCTGTGATGTTCTGGCTTCCTGTTGGGAGACTGGCCTTCCACCCCCAGGAGAGAAATCTTCACAGGCCACTTGATAACAGTTGCTTGCTTTACCGATTCTGAAGATGCATAATCCATACTGGCTTTCCGACCCTCCTCTCCTTACTGTAGGAAATTCCTGCATTCAGTGAATTAAAAGGCTGTTGTGGCCCTCTCCTTCCCTCATGTTCTCTGCTATGAAAGCCCAAAGGATGTGAAGGAAACCAGTGCAGCCACAACACACATTGTTATTCCAGAGGAAACTCATCTCATACATATGAATGCAGGCTCACTAAGAGCTAGAATTTGTGTGGACAACACCTCTAAAGGACTCTTGCTTGCTGAAAGGCAAGTGAGAGCTCTTTTGTGTGATAACTGTAGAATTGAGCTTTTAAAAGCTTGACCTTTTGGTCTGTTTACTCTGTAGTCTCAAGAAAGGAGTTTACATTCTCAGGCAAAAACTGTTCTGAGAAATGGAGTTAGCTATGCTGATGGCAGCAAGACTAATGCTGTTGCTGTTCTTGTTGTAGAAAGCTGATGGAAAGTCATTAAGCTTAAAGTTTATGGTAGAAAGAATATTGCTATGGCAACAATATTATTTTTCTGAAGAAAAATATGCATAATCAAATACGGCTCATTGGATCCTAAAGGGAAATGAAAATTAGTATGAATTTGTCTGGAACGTTGATTAGTTTAACAGCTGGAGCCAAATTCATGCTGTTTCAACCAGTAGTGAAATCATTTGGTCTGATCCTTCCTGAGATTGGATGCACCAGGGATCAGAGAGATCTGGTTAAGCACGGAGAGTCTGGGAAACAAGAAACCAGCAGGAGTAAAAGGGAAACTTAGGGTGGGAGGATCAGAGTACCAATAGATGTGGGAGGGAGTAAGAGAGCAGTAGATCAGAATAATTATCACTGTTACTTTAAAATAAAATAAAATAAAAGCACTATCACATGCCTGTTCCTGGAATTCTTTTTCTAGGTATACAGGCTTTTACTGTTATGGTCCGATTTGCCTTTATGAAGGTACTTCATATGAGACCTAATGCTGTTGAAATGAGAAAACAACCAAAATGGTGAAAAAAAAAGAAAAATGCAAAGACGAGTCCTTGGGGGCTGCAGCATTTCAAAGAACGCTTCTCTGTGTCCAAAAAGAGGATCCTACAGACAGTGTGAAATACTGTAGCTTTTGTTTTAATGTTCCAGAACACAAAGTAATATTGATATACAATTATGCAGCATCTCAAGTGGTCTCATCACATCGCTCGCAGATGGAGAGTAATTCAGCGTACTGCTACTTAAAACTGTCATGAGTGCTGTTTATGACTAAGCTCTTTTTATTTTATTATTATTATTATTTTTTACAAAAGAAGTTGCTTAAAATCAATCAGAATTAAAGTAGAACAAACAGCAGAGTGAGGAGGACTGTTCATTTTAGAGAAGGATTTTGCCATTTTTCTGGGTCCCATTTGCTTTCAGCTCTTCAATTTTTTACATGTGTGTTTGCAGATTCTCACCAACCCAAACCATCACTTTGTTGAAAGCTCCTTGTACAAAGATGTTATCTTAGTAGCCTGGGATCCTGCCCCCTACTCTGCAAATCTGAACGTGGTAAGATGCCTACTTTGATCCCTTCTTCCCAACTTGTCTGAAAACACCGGACAAAATTTGTGTATTTAGTACTTCAGTCTTCTAGTTCTCACTTATCACAATGAACTCCAAAATGTTTATCTAAAGAGCAGAGAACACTATGCATGAATTGGTCAAAAATGGTTTATTGATTAAAAACTTTTCTTAGTAGCCAGCACTTGTACTGGAATGATCTGCTCTGAGATGCTAGGATAGATGGATGATGGGGATTGTTTTTTTTTGGATAAAAATATTGCTGTTTTCACATAACAGTGATTTTTCTGTGTATTTATGAAGGAGGGGGATGTTGCTAGATTTCAGAAGGAGACTTTATCAAGAAAGGTGAAGAACCGCATCCCTTTTTTTTTTTTCCCACCCTCCCCTCTGCCTTCCTAGACAAAATAAAACACCCCAATGGCAATCTCTCTTTGCACCTTCCCCACTTGCCAGGCCTTCTCCCTATCAGTCTTCCCTTTGTGTCCACACCCCCACAGCCATCTGCGCCCCGCTGCCCGCCCCCTCTCTGAGAGCAGCAGACTTCCATCTGCTTGTCACTCGGGGAGCCTCAGCCTTGGCGGGTTCTGCAGCTCCAGTGGGACCAGTTGATCTGATGGTTCTTGGCAGGGGGAGCTGGGAGCTAAGCAGGATGCAAGCAGAAAGTAAACCTTCGTCTGCTCAACTCCCTTAGCAACAGATGCCAGGAGCTGCCAGTCTCCTACACCCGCTGCCTCCAGGCTGCTTCACGTGCTGCTGCCACTGTCAGCAAAGACAGGGATGCTCTCAGAGAGAGGCTGACCTCCATGCCCAGGTCTTGTGTTAAGGCTTTTTGAGACCCTTGTTTGACATGAGCCTTTGAGTGGGAGTTGGGGTTGGCTTGTTCCACTTCACTGTATTGCTTATTGGGAGTCTCTCTTTGAAGAAAAGAGAAAGATTTGGCCCAGATCAAGGACTGGCTTTCTAGGACAAATGTGCCCTGGTGCAGGCTGCTTTGCTTCTATCCTGAAGAACCTGAATGAAACTCATTCACGTTGTTTTTCATGTAGTGTTCAAAATACACTGGATAACATAAGATTAAAAAAGTTCTTTTTCTTTTTTTCTCCTCCCAGTGGTATAAGAAGCCAGACTACAATCTGTTCACTCCATACGTACAGCATCGCAGGAAGAATCCAAACCAGCCATTTTATATTCTTCATCCAAAGTTTATATGGCAGCTCTGGGACATCATTCAGGAGAACACTAAAGAGAAGATACAGCCCAACCCTCCTTCTTCAGGTTTTATTGGTAGGTGTATCAAGGATGGGTCCAGTAGACATGTTAGATATTAAAATAAATAAATGTGTACACTGCATGAGGATCATATCCATATATGTGCTGTTTGTTCTTGTTGTTCTGTACAGAAACAATGACTAGCCAAAATGCACACTATGAGAATTGTATAATAGGTGGATGAATTTAATGTTTTTCTTTCTCGCTTTTCACATCCACACTATACATACCATATTTCTAAAATACATACATCTGTGAGAAAGTTGTATTATATTAATTTCTCTATTGATATTAA
The DNA here is from genome assembly GCF_013377495.2 of Cygnus atratus. Lineage (NCBI taxonomy): Eukaryota > Metazoa > Chordata > Aves > Anseriformes > Anatidae > Cygnus > Cygnus atratus. Next base: position 143,286,483 of record NC_066362.1, on the reverse strand, counting down.
TTTCTATGTTAATATATAAATTGTTTCAAATTAATTTCTCTAGTGATAACCTATTCAATTCTGAAGTTCTTTGTTGGGACTGTAGAGCAGAGATGCGCCAGATCAAGCATACAGCAGATAATACAGTGAGGATGAAGTCACTGATGCAGTCTGACAGGCCAGACTGTATTCCTTCCACAGGTCAAGGAAGGACCCATCCCCTGTCACAGATTCCAGTGCTCAGTCTACAAGTGGCCAAAGCATCCCCTTTCTTTTTACACTCAAAGGGACAGAATTTCAGCATATTTTTTTCATTCTTCCTTAGTATTTCTTTGGGTATAACTTGGCACTAAGGCCACAGCATAACATCATACCTATATACACGTGCATTATCTGGCACATAACAGGTCTTTATTGTGAATGTTGGAAGGGTACAAGTAGAGTAGTAAGACTGAGTCAAAGGTCTTTCTTACTGATGCACCTAGAGGCACAGAGGGCAATAGAGCTCAAAATACCATCTTCCACGTTGGAAACTCATTCCTTCCTATTTGACCTTGTAATACTTGTCTGTGTATTTGCTGCAGTTAGAAGATGCTCTTGTCATTCTTTTCATCGGAATCTGAAAACATTGAGACCTGAGACTGCATCAGCCATGGGAAAAAAACAGTTCTGAGCACTTATCTCGGGCTTTGTATGCAGTAGTAACATCACACGATTTTGTGGAGCTCACCCAGGGCCTTAAAGCAGATGCTGAGGCTCTGAGAGGGATGTCATAAAGGTGTCTGGAATATGCCCGTTGATGATCTGAGTGGGTTGTGCTTGCCTGGAGCATGAGCGGAAAGAAGATGTGGCCTGTGTTGGGGGAGCATGGCTTGGCAGTTTATTTCTTGCAGTGAGATTTTTGGAGCCTGCATGTAAAAATTCATAAAGAGAAGTCTGCTTATGTGAAATGATCTCACCAGTGGCATTCGCATTTTGCAAAAGCAATTCTTAGAGTAATGAAGTTGTTGATAAAAATAGGATAACAGCTGCTGATCATAAGAATAGTGAAGAGGATTATTGCGCTGTCAATCTGTACTTCCACCATATATAAGAAACACTTCAAAAGCTTTATTTGAAATCACATGCGTTAATTTCACTGTGAAAGTAGATTGGTAATCTTTAACCCCAAATCTAAATGTTCTTGACTAAAGATATCCTCCAAGCAGAGGATGCTTTGAAATACTAATCATTAAAGAAGCAAAACCATTGGCAACAAAAGCTGTACAGGTACATATAATCTGTATGTGCAGATGCAGATTTGTTTACTCACCTTTTATATTCATAATATATAAATATGCATTATTTATAATAAGTAAATATAATTTTATTTATATTGTTATTTTGTAAAGAAGATGCTTAGACATTTTGCTAATGCTATTATTAGTTTCAAGATAAGTCAGTTAGACAAACGTACTGGGAGTCATACCCATCTCATTTGATAACTAGCTACTGTTCTGATAGATGTATTTTAAATATTTTATTGGAAAGAGGCTCCCTATATTAGTAACCTTATTGAATGTATGTCTATGAGTTGCACGTGTAATGTGATATAAACTGGGAGACAGCACCAAAACAGCAGCTCTGTGTTGTCAAAGGGCAAGTTAAAGCATAAAAATATAATGCAGCTTGGCAGAAATCTGAAAAGTCATGTTGGTCTTCAGATCAGGTATCTCTCAACAACTCATGCAGCAAATAACCAGTTGGAACTGAAGCTGGCGGACACAGCTGAGTGCACCTGCATGAAAGACATATATTGAATATCGAGCTTCTGTCTGATCGTTATAAAATCTATAACATTATCTCCTATAAAATTAAGGAATGGATAAGTGATGGCCATCATAAAATGAGTGTCTTAATTTCAACAAGATATGGGAAAATGGTTTACTAAATGTCCATTCTGTTAAAAAACATAGGCTGCTGTGAGTAGCGTATGAATTTTCACAGACCGAGGGACCAGTATCTTTGAATCTAAGCTGTTTATAGCAAGGACCACAGTGATTCTATTCACTTAATTGGAATGACTTATTGTATGTTGGTGTGTAATGCTCTGCAATTAGAGTGAATATAGATTCTATACAGGGATATCGTTTGTCATCCATACTTGCCCTGGTGGAAAGTCAGGCAGCACATAGCCCTCTGTGAGCTGCTGTTAGTTGTAGAGAAAGAGCAGCAGTTCCTCAAACCACTATTGATGCCAGTAATGTGGAAAAGTTGTTGTTTTTTTTTTTTTTAAATAATAATAGTTTCTGGGTAACTTTTGTTTCAGGCTTTTTAGCCCTCTTTAGCACATGGAAACATCAGCATATTTCCTTTCAGGAATATTGTAGGGTGGTCTTAGAGTATTTCTTCAGTTATTACATTTTTCAGTTGAAATTTGTATCCATTTCTGCTGCTTAGCGCTGTTTATAAAAACTGAGTCTTTCCAAAGGAAGGATTTTCAGGTGGAATGTGTTTTCATGATATTTTTCTGCAGCAGAGTCACCATCCTTCAGCAGTGACTGATGCCAAGGGAATCTTTTAACATTGTTAATAGCTATGTTAAGGTACTTAAGTCACAATATTATTAAGACTTCTTGAAAATGGGCCAGTGGTTCATTTGTGGGGAAGAGGTAGTCTTGTGATTTTAGGGGAATGAGAGAGTAGGAAGAAGCAGGACCTTCTGGTTTCTCCAGCACATGGGAGCTAAGGAGGACATGTTTTGTGCTTCCTTTGGGAATGGGATGCCCTATCTCAATCTCAGTAAAACACCCTCTGGAGACACAGACTCCCCCAAACCCCATCTGCATTAGCTCAGTGCCAGCATATTGTGGGAAACATGGCACACATCCCAGCTGTAGAGGAGGGGAGAGAAGAGGATGGCAAGGGAAGTATGGTAAGCAGCAGCCTTGGATGTGCTCTACATGTGACATATAAAGTAAGGCGTAAGTCTAGAATGCTTTGGTTATATCACATTTTATGTACATTCACCTACAGTTTTAAATCTTACTATAATTTACATATGTCACTGCTTCCAGCCACTTCTGAAATGCTAACATACACTACAGAGGTCTAAAATCAGTTGAGGTGAGTGCTATCCAACTCATATCAGCTTCATCCAGAATTTCTGTTTCTCTGGCATCAGGCTCTAGCATGTAGATGTTCCTGTTTTCAGTTTTCTTGTAAGCAAGATGTCAGCTTGCAGCAACCCATCCATCACAGATGCCATTTTGTGCCTTACCAGTGCTACATACAAACCCATATCTGACTGCAGTCTTTTCCACTAAATTTGTTATTATTTTAACACTGCTTTCTGTCCTGCTTAATGATAGGTATAAGTTCAAGACATCATTTAAAACAAGATGAACTCGTTGTCTGTAAAACTGTGAGCAGAAAATAGTGACCAGTTTGTTAGATGCTCATTTTAGGGGTGTACCATCTCTGTGAAGGATGAATTTGGCACAGACAAGTCATCCTTTAGTCTGGTATTTCCTAGTGGAGCTATCTCAAGGGCAATGAATAAGGACCAAAACCAGAGTGTTTTGTTTTGTTTTGTTTTCCCCCTGGGGAAAGTTTCACCAGGGTAAAACAACTTTTTATTTTAATCTGGGAGTCTTTTTTAGCTTGTTTTCTCAGACACTGATGAGGACTTTGTCTGGCTTGTAACTTTGCCTTATGTGGCATGACACTTAGCTAATGTCATTCCTCATTATAAATGATTTGCTCTTTGTGTCTCTAACCTAATACTTAGATGAGCTTTGAGCATTCTTTCCTGCATATTTTTGCAGCTGCCGCCATCATGCTTTTAAACAAAACTCTGCATGGTATTCTCATCATCTTGCATTAGCACTAGGCAACAAGTTGCCTTGGTGGCTTTTCAAATTAATGAACTTCACATTTGTTTGAAAATTGGGTTTGTTAAATGAGTATTGATATGTTTACATCCAGTCTTGGACTTCAATCTGCTACATTTTTTTCAGACATGATGAAGTGTAAGCATTCAACCACCAGATCTCACATTTGGTTTCCACTGGCAAATCCTAAACTGGTAGTCGAAAAAACATCGCTGTTATTAGGGAAAATTTTTGCCCTACTTTCTGGCAGCCGCAATAAGCGAGACCTATTCACTTCTTATTAATACAGATATCCTGTAGAGGCATGTTGTTTTTTTCACTATGGAACAAGAACTCGGTCTTCCTCCCCTCTTTCTGAACATATCAAAGTTTAGTTCTTAATTGAGGTTGGTGGTGTGTAAACTGTCAGTTTCCACGTTTACCATTCTGTTTTAGGAGAGCTATTCCTATACTCTCCTTGGTAGCCTATATAAACAACCTAATTTTGATCTGCCATTTTATCATCTGAAGACCAAGACTAAAACTGCTGCTTTGGGTTTCTTAATACCAGCTTTCTGTGTGCGTTGGGTGGGTTTGCACATCACCATTCTGAAAATTGTGTGATTTTTTTTTTTTAAATAATACCTAGATTATATACAGTTTTTTAATGAAGATTTTGCCCTGACCCTTTTTTTACTAGCTGAATTTGGCATGAATTCCTGTTTAGTGTAGTCCATTTGTATGCTTTGCTAAGCTACTTCTTCTGAGGTGATTTTCCTTCAAATTCACATTTGTATAACCATAACTTTTTGCCAACAGCTTTTGTCTTCTTGAAAAGCTAATTGAAAGTTCTGACTGTATTTATTTCATTTTATTTTTTCCTCCCAAATCAGAACATGCTCTGTGTAGGTTTCTACACTTTTTGTTGTCTGTGTAGGTGGTGATCTTTTCTTTGCAATGTAGCTTTTAGCCTAATTTATGGACAACTAAACACAAAATAATACATAAGCCTAGATTAATTTGAAGAAAGAAAGGCTTGTTTGGGGCTTTAGATTTGATGTTACAGATTTAAAACAGTTATGCATCATTAATAGTTGATAACATCATTTTAATCTGTTTGCACGCATTGAGACAATAGTACAAGAAGACTACCGTTACATTGGAACGTTAGCAGACCATTGTATGACTAAGAACTTAAATTTAAAATGGCTTCAGAGAGCATGTTGAATAGAAGAACACGGCTGATCTTCAGCTCTGCTTAGACAAAATATTCTCACATAAACTGAAGGAAACAATTTAACTTAATAAGAGTTGCCTTTATTACTGTCACTTGCTCAGCTGTTTGCCAGCAGTTTGTTAAGGAACAGAATGGTGCTTAGTCTTTTTCAGCTCACTTTTGTTCAAGTATTTTCAAGCAAATAAATAATACTTCCAATACATAAGCTTTAAATTATTTTAATTTAAATACAAAACACTACAAAATTTAAGCATCTCCTACTTCCTGAAATACAGAGATAAAGGAGCAAAATTTTCTCTCAAAGCACTCCAAATTGCATTAAAAAGTCTGTAATATTCTTCCACATCACCCAAATTTGAATATACGTTTAAATGTATATGCTATTACTAGTCAGCCTTTTCCTATGCTCATATTATAGTGTATATTATTGTGATTAATGTACAGATTTTTGCATTCCACATTAAATGATAAATGTCATTTTCTACATCTAGTATATAATGCTAGTGTCTATACATCAAAGATGAGATGACAAGTGTTACACAATTTGTTAAGTTTAGGCATAGGTCCATTTGGTGACAATTAAATTCCTTAATAAATATTGTTTTTCTGTAAATTTAGGCTCTGTAGTTAATATTTATCGTAGTTCATGAAATAAACAGATGTAAAAAAAACCCTTTTAGGAAACGCAGTATTTTTAAAAGTGAAAGCTACTTTTTCTACATGTTCCAAAGCAGAACTGAGGCACATTTGGCCCAGTATCAAGGAATAACAAATTTTCCTGTGGTATCTGAAATCCAACAAGCTGATTTTGTTTACTCAAGACTGGACAAATAGACACTATAGAAGTAGTCTAACATACAGAAAACTATACTTTCTAAATGCTTTATGTTTATTTGTAATGCCTTGAAGTATATGCTTTATCAAATATAGACTTATTGGTGCATCTAGCTAAATTCTCTTCCATAACTATATTTGTGGTGTGTGTGAAATGAGACACATTACGAGTGTAATAATCAGATTATGTAGATTTAAATGTTTTCAGTTTCTCTTACATTTTGTTAAAGTGATACTGAATTATTGCTGAATGTTTGAATTACACTCATTATTTTAGATGTTTTTGTACAGCATCTGTTGTATTCAGGTATATTGAGCTTTATTTTATTTACTTATAAGTTAGAGAACATTCTTTATGAGTTAGCGTGCTAACCACAAAACCTAGTTGTACTGTATAAAAGATCCATGTTGGAAATTGAAAACCTCTGAAGTCATTAAAATTTTCAAGAACAAATTAAGAAACATTTTCTCCTTTCAATTAGAATCCATAATATATGTTCATTTGTGTAAGCCATCCATGCAATGAGTTTAATCTTAATTTAATTCTGGTTTAAATGTTTTCAGCACAGATTTTAAAAATCCAAAAATTTATTTGTGCCAACTGGACTGAATTTAAACCATATCCCAAACTTCCTAACACCATAGATGTTTGCTGAATAGGGAAAAAGTAACACATCTTTCTGAGCATTTTGAAATGTTAATACACAATATTTATATATTCAATACATGGTAAGGATTTTTGAAAGATGGAAAATCCAGCAAGGATATTACCATAGACTAGAATGCAGAATATTCTATTCAATAGAGAAATATCTTCAGCTACAATTTTGAATATATGGTAGCACCAGTCATGTCTGCCAAAGCTAAAATCATGCCAGATAGATGACCTTTTCTTTTCTATGAAATTTTGATTAGATAATTAAGATCTCTTCTATGAAATTTTGATTAAGATCTAGAAATTTTAAAGCATAATCATCAGACTTGGAAGAGACCTAGAAGTCATTTTCCTGCCTGCTTGCTGGTTCCACGGTCATGCCTACGATATTATTTTTGCAAGCTTCAGCAAACTTGAAAATATTCTAGCTTCTCCATCCTTAGAGGGACTCAGTATCAAACTGGGTGAGACTGTAAACAACCTGCTCTAACTTCAAATTTGTCCCTGCTCTGACAGGGGGAGATTGGACCCAATGAGTTTCGGAGATCCCTTCTCCTCTGAACTACCCCACAGTTCCCTCCAGACCACTCTGCAGATGTCATGGCAGTGTCATCACTCTGACAATATTTCTGCTCTTTGTACTGGAGCTTAACAGGTTCTTGAGCAAATTACCTGGGTATGTTAATAATACTGCTGTAATGGAGCTTAACAGGTTCTTGGCCAAATTACCTGGGTATGTTAGTAATACTGCTACTACTACGTTAATTAGATGAATCTATTTAATCTAGATTTTACTGATCTTATTTAAGGCCCACTGATAAAAGGCAGACTTCGCCATGAACTTTCCTTGGCATTCACTCTAAGGAGTACTTCTCTATAATTCAGTGCTTCCACTCCTATTCCCATATCTTAATCCTTACGGTTGTAAAAAAGCCATCTCCCTTTAGCTTGGTCCTTGCACATAAAATTGACTTCTGTCCACAGCTAGGTCAGTCAGAGAGCAGGATTCATACTACCTAGCTGTAGATGCCTCCAGTACAGGTCTGTGTTTGTGTTAGTCAGTCTCAGACTCATTAAAGCAAAAAGTAGGCATCTCTTAAATATGGCTACCAGACCTGTGCTCCCATCTACAGGTGAATTTTTCAGGCTGTTCTGTTAGCAGAGGTATAACCCATGAAATACAAGTTATCTGTGCTGCCACACATCTTTTCCCATAGTCAACAGAAAGAAACAGGAATTTCTGGGCATGATTCGTATGATCCATTTTTAAATGCCTACTCTAGGATGAGTAGACATGCACTGCTTCCTAAGAGTACCCGCCTTCTTTCACTGGCAATAAAGGAGCCTGTGATAACTATCTCAGATGTAGGTGTCTGTACCAATAGGCAAATTTGGTTAGATGAATCACACCTTTTGTTTTCATTTCTTTACACGGTTTTCCTTAAAAAGGCAATTTCGTTATTTTTGTCAAAACTACAAAAGCTTCTGATTTAGAAGTGGGGAGGGGAAGGTGCTTGATATCAAGAGAGAGACTTTATTTCAGTTTCTGCCTAGTCACTGGAGAGAGAACAACAACACTTTCAGGGAACAATTCATCCCATCCTAAAGTAGATATCTAAAATAATTCAGATGGATTGTGCCCTAGAAATGCTCGTCTCTAGCATTGTCTGTAAAGAGTGCTCAAGACCAGCTAGCTCAGAAACGGGCATGTACATCTTAGTGAGTTTAATTCTGGCCACACTGTAAGTTGTTGAGATAACAACTGTTTCACTCAGTTCATTAATGCCTCCTTAAGTCCCGAGTAAACCAGTCTGTGCTGTTTTATATATAGTAATTGTACATTGATGGAAAACTAGCTTAAGGAATTTGAGCAAAGACAATTCTTGAAGTGTGTCATATGGAAATTCTTCACCCTACAGGTTGACAGACAACTTGTTTTCCATTCATACTGATGCTGATAATCAAGGAGGAATGGTGAGATATGCAACAAACTTGTAGATGGTATTGCATTGGGCATTGATGTGAAAAATACACAAATAAAAGAGACAAGTAGATAGGTATGTACTCTGTGGGCAACACAAGGAAAGGAAGTAAACAAAGGACACTTGGAAACCAAGTTTAATGCATGTAGGAGGAGATACAAAGAGATTCAGCTGCAGAGGAAGAACCAAGGAAGCACTAACACAAAGACATGTAAAGATAATAAATGGGATAAGAAATGGGAAGTGAGGTAGTACTTTGCAGAGCAGACTGACAAGCAAAACATGGTAACATAAGCCAGATAAAGTCAGCAAGCAGGCGGGCGTGTACTTCTTCTTCATCTTCAAAATCACATCTAAAATGTAGAATTTCAAACATAACGTAAAAAATACTTGGAGGATTATGTAGGTGCTGGGAAGTTGTCGCTAATTTGAAGAGTATAAGATCATTGAAGGTAACCAGAGAAGAGAATGAAAGATGAGGAAACTGAGTTGTGAGGTAGATGAAAATATGGACAGGTTGGCACACCTATACCTGCTGGATATAGATGCCAGTAACTCACTGCAATGTTGTTAATACCAAGCAGAGAGAGAAACCAAGTTAAAGAGTGGTACTGAAAAAAACAAGGGCTGGAATTTGAAACCTTCAGAAGAAGAAGCCAGACATGGCATTAGAAAGTGAACAGAGTAAAACTGGATACGTCTTGATACTGGTGTAATGTCCTCATGGTCTAAACTGCTGCTTCTACAACAGTGGGAGCAGGTAACTCCAAAAGAGAATCTGGGGGCTGTAGCAGCTAAGGAGAAGGGCCTACTTCCTTTAGTTCATTTAGATCAAGTGCGTTAGCTTGCGTGCCTTGGGATCTCACCCATAGGTTGTTAAGACGAGAGCACTGGTTGTACCACACCATTGATCCCTTTGGCTGTAGTGTTAGAGGCGCTAAAGGTTAAAAAGTCTGGCGCTGACCACTGCTCTTCCCCAAAGCAGGTTTTCAGCATTTCACTTGTGCACCAGCTCTGGAAGACTCAGGATGACTCGCGTTTCCACCAGGACAGATAAACCTCTGTAGTACAGAGACACCTCTGTATATGGTAGCCTCTACTCATTGTCTTAGCTCATCTTCTAGTTTGTTGACTCTAGACTTAAATACAAAAATGTGCTGTAAGTTAGCTGTTACCCCTCAGAAACTAGCCCTTGGAGTCACTGTTTTGTCCCTCAAAACATCATTGTCCCGTATGAGCAAAAATTTTGAATGGACTGTTGGAAATTTTGGTTATCTGAGTAACCTAATCTGAAATCCCATGAAATGGGCTGCATGGAATGATGCAGAAAAGGCAAAGAGCTAACCTAGGTAGGCCAGCATGTCTTTTTAGATTGATTCAGGAGAGCATTGATACACAGATCACTGAGAACTAAAACTTTACCACTTCTAAGTGCTTCATTAACTAATTTACAGGAAAGTCAAATTGCTGAAAATTTTGTCATTATTTTGAACTGTTCCTGCAGTGATGTGGCCATCTGTATTGTCATTAAGAAAATTATAACAGAGTCCCAGTTTTTGTTCTTGACATTTTTCCTATCCCACAAATGACACTTTTCTTTTGTAATTTTAAGACTAGCTGGGTTGGTGTGGCAGTGGAGTGAAACATACTCTGGTTAAGGCTTGTACTTTCCATCAGAGATGATTTTTCTATGACTTTGGTGAAACTTTTGAAACTGGCTCCAGGCTTGGTTCTAGGTGCAGGAGAGAAGTCATTTTGTTGTCTCTTTCTGGACGTGGTTCATTATTGCACACCTTTCCACCGTCTGTTCTCTGATTCAGCTGGATAACAGTTACCTTAGAGTGGCAGGTGGGCTCTCCATCAGTGGAGGAAGGATGTTGACAGTGGAAAAGTAGACGAAAGCATTTGTAAAACTGAAACAACAAACAAACAATTGTAGACATAATTGTTAGGCAGGCTAAAATTCAAAGCATCTCTATAACAGTTTTGAGGCAAGGAAATATGGCTCATTAAGCTCATTCTTTTTGCCCAAATGGGGGTTATATACTTTTCACCTTGAGTCTACGTATCTTGATGATTAAGATTAAAGTTCACTTAAATTTGTGGACTTTTTCTTTGAAATTGATATGCTTAGCTTTTTTAAAACCATAGTCTCTGTAGCATGTAAAGCTGTAGAGTATTCTGAAACATTTTCAGAACCTTTCATTTATGATAAAAGAAGATTTAATCACAGAAGTAATTGGTTTTCAGTTACTTCACACATATCAAGCAGGGAAAAAAATCATTTTGATAATCTAATGGTACACAGCAGGAAGAACATAAGGTTCTTTTCATTAGCAAGCCATTGAAATCTCGGTGTTCCCAAACTGCTCACTGAACTTCAGAAAATGGCTTTGCTTAATTAAAGAACCAAAATAATTTTTTATGTTAATTTATTTCACTTGTGAGAATTACCCAAAACACCTTTGATGCTTTATGATTCCAAAGCTGTTGTAAAAACAAACAAACAAACAAACAAAAAAACAGTTCTCATTTGTAAGTGCCATGTGAGCAGAATTAGTACAGCTGGGAGTTGACAGTCACATTCAACAGATAGGGATACCGGTACTACAACAAATGCTTCAGTATGTTTGCTATATATTTTGATTTTTAAACGTCGTCTTTAAAAAATTCTGGTGTCCAAGGCTTACTCAGTCATTTTCCTTTCATGTGGCTATATGAAACAGAAAAGACTCTTATAAGCTGTGATTGATGTGAAAGTGTTGCGGTTTTGACAGTGCTATTTATCAATATCTCATATAGTCCCTTTGAAAATGTGCAAATGCAACATTAAGGTTTCTCTCATCTCAAATCTATAAAGACCTTCTGTTAGTACAGATTTACAGTTGTGCCGTGGGGAAGCAAAGTCTGCACAAGCACACCTGTCTTCCTTCTGAATCTGTCCTGATCTTGTTTTTCATCCCGAGCTTGGGATAAGGAGAGTAGCAGCGTCTTAGGAGTGCACCTAAGGTTAAAGCTAACCTTTGGCTGGTTTTAAACAGGAAATTGAATTCTTTATAACCCTTCTAAGCAGCTATTGACAGTGCTAGTGACAATCAGCTACTGATATGCGGCAGGAAAGAATGAGTTGGTATTCTGTGGGTTTCTGCTTTCTGAATAGGAGGTGGTATGGAGTTTTTCCTATCAACAGCACTGCTATAAGAGGTAATTCACTTTCCTCAGCCTCTGTCCATGAAACCCATTTGGAAAATTCTCAGAATCTGTGGGCTTTCATGCTACTAATACATGGCTGATGCTTCTCATTATGACCTTCTGCATGCATTTAGGCTGTCTTCTTGGCAACATCTTCCTGCCTATAGAGAAGGAAGTGGATGGAAAAAGTGGAATTGGTTCAGTTCCAGTTTGAGAAAGACCAACATTATAATATTCACATAGGAGGATAGAAAGGGAATATCTGGATTTTTTATTTATTTTATTTTATTTTTTTAGATCTCCTGTATGCGTTAGGCAGGGGTTAACAGTAGAAATACAAAGAGCTCCTTAAAAACAGATAACTGCTCTATGGTGTATGCATGTGATCTGTATTCTGCGAGGGAACGTAAAGACCTAGTCTGTCTTGCTCAATAACTTCAAGAACTCATGGTATACAGGAAAGACATGAAAAGTCATCAGCTGACTCCATGCAGGTGCTTTAGGTCCCTGGTTCTTGTGGGATATTTTGTGGACAGGCAGGATAGGGTAAACGGGGAGGTGGGAGAAAGCAGTTTCCTTATTCAGGGAGGCATGTGGTATGCAAGACATTATAGGCTTTTTACTCTTTCCTTGTTCTCCATGTACTACCCAGTTAACTCTACAGTCATCACAATCTTTATATATTGGTAACAAGTAAATGCTGCCCTAATAAAAAGAACTATACTTCTATAAAATCATTAAGAGAAGTAATACTTTAAGGTGTACAACGATGAAGAAAAGCAAAAAGAAAACAAAAACAAAAGCAAACAAAAAACAAACAGATGACTGCAGGGCAACTTCTGGGAGACTGGTGAAATACGGGGTTCATTCTTGTTTTCACTCTCTGCTCCAGGTATCCTCATCATGATGTCCATGTGTGACGAAGTGCACGTGTACGAGTACATCCCTTCAGTCCGACAGACCGACCTATGCCACTACCATGAACTCTACTACGATGCAGCTTGTACCTTAGGGGCCTATCACCCGCTACTCTATGAGAAGCTGTTAGTGCAGAGAATGAACAAAGGTTTGCAGGACGACCTGTATCGGAAGGGGAAGGTCATTTTGCCAGGATTCAAATCTGTCAAGTGCCCCAAACGAAATAATTTCCCACACTTGTAGAAGAGAGTCCTTCAGAAACAATGTGCAATAAGGTACTACTGTCGTACTATAAACAAGGAGAGAATACTTGAAAAATGTATCTTAGACCAATCTAGTCTTGAGTCTATAAATTGTAATTAAGTAGCAGGCATGAGAAATACTTCTTTTCTGAGCCTGAGTATTTATTACTGCTTTGCAAATAATTAAAGAAAAAAAAGAAAAGCTTAGCTTATGAAAGGTGCAGAGGACATACTTAGGCAGACGTATAATGTATTGTTGTGGGTGTGACTGTCAGAATTTGTCAGTGGTCTCTTATGCCACATATGCTAAATTGTAACTTTTTTTCTAAATGAATTTATTTAACTGTTAAATCTGGCATTGTGAAACAGCCTGTATCGTTCATGTACAGAGCTGCCAGTTGAACAATGCAGCATTTCTCATGGCTCCATGGGATTTTCACACTCTCCAAGAATGAAGTAATTGCTACTCTGAGCTGTGCGTTCATTGATTAGAGGAGACTTTTAATTCCCGTTCACACACAGGTTTAGTTACAGGCTTCCAAAAGTATAGGGGGCCTTGTGCTGTTTATAAAGTCAATGCAGACACACAAACCAGCTAAATCAGTAAAACTACTGGATGTAGCTTTGATCACACTGCTTTGGTCACACCATTGCTCACACTGTGTGGGGCAGAGGGAAATGAGAAATTTGTCATTTCTGTAGAAAGCAACAAATATATTGGTAACTCGTTCAGGAAGAAACTTCTCCCTGAGAGGCCCATGAAGAAAGTGTGAGGGCAATTATGCCTTGCCCTGGTGTGCACAGATAAAAACTATCCAAAGAAAGCCAAAGGAGGCTGTGTAGCGCACATATCACACTGAAAGCAAATGTAGAGGGAGCTCACCTTTCTGCAGCAAAGATAGCATTCAAGATTATAGACATCATTTGTTAGGCATTTCATTGTGATACAAATCAATTTCACTTGCTCACAAGTTACTGCTGTTAAGTATGGGGAGTTGTCTGACAAAAGAGGATATCAGCTTTTTTTTTTTATTTATTTTTATTTTTTATTTAACCTTTGAAAGGCTATACCCCAGAGAAGCTGTAATGCCTGGAGAAAAAAAAAAAAACAAACTGACTGTGGATTGCATATGGAGATAATTTAATATTTTCCTTCGTAACTCACAATGAGAATATTCTCTAAGGCTGTTCTGAAAATCCACCTGAACACTAACACATTTAAAACAGTACAACTTCAGTTTCAGATTTTCTTATAGGCTGGAGCATTTGTTGATGTTGTTGTTGTGTTATTCTTTTTCCTTGTTTTTTTTGTCGTTCTTTTTCCACACAACTGTACCCTTTCTCTTAGGGTAAGTTCAGTAGAAAAGTATGTGTCCAAAACCACAGCTGTAACCTTTTTATGTCCATTCAGTAAAAATGCAAACAATTCAAAGAGGCACTGAAGAGTAGCTGAGTTGAGTGGTTGTGGTGGAAAGTATCTTTTGTCTTTTGTCTTAAGCAACAGGAAGGCAATTAAAGAGTGCAAATGGTATTAATGACTACTTCCTATTCAATAGTAATGTAAGTATCACCAGAGAATTCTTTTTCTGTCACTCTGCTCTTAGGGACTGATCATTTTTCCCTCCTCAGAAGTGAATAAAATGTCTTCTGTGGGGCTTAGCTTTCTTTTCCTATGTAGCCTCATAATTTGGGCTATATGGTACTCTAAGATTCCTCTTGTTGACAGACAGTGTGTCCAGATGGTCTAAAAACTGTACTTCTGTGTTGTGTGGATAATCATGTCCATGAATCATTTTGGTCCATATTGAAATGAATGGTTTTTATTTATGTTAGCTTTAGACTCTGGATATATTACATACTGATTTTTTTTTAATGTTGTAAGTCAGCAGCTTTTATTCTTAATAACATTGTTATTTAATCTTGCAGAGAAAAGATAACCTACTTAGAGCTATTCTATTTTTCCACATGCTTGGTAACCTGTTTGCAAAACATTTGAAGTCTGAACCAGTACTGTCAAATATGTCTCTCTCTCTCCAGTATGTAGGATTAGCTACAACATCTTTGTAAAGAAAGGGACTTGATTACCTTTCTAGGACTAATGAATATACTACTTTTCCATAAACAGGAAATGATCAAGTTCTTAAAAAAATAAATAAATCACTTTGGTCTGCAATCACTAACCTTAAACTTTGTTTTCCACGAAGAAGAAAAATACTAACTGTATTTCTCAACTACCCACAGCAGGATTATGTTGTATTACTCCCTTGGTAATCTGTCAGAATAATCCACATATCTGTTGTACAGAACAGTGGGAATTTTACAAGGTCTCATGTAACAGGTGATGAACATACCTACTTAATACATCATTTAAATAACGATGCAGAACCACGTCTGAGACATCAGAAAACTAACTGTATATTTTTAATTTACTGGACTCTGCACATTCAAGCCCTTTCAGCAGAATCGTCTTTGCCAGTATGCCAAGACTCTTTAACCTCTGAAGATAATTACTGCAACTGTTTCCAGGAGAATGTGGTGTGTTCTTGCCAGCTGCATCCTGATTTATACAGCAGTCAATCAATGCTCCTTCCACTAGTGCTGTGTGGGTGCTGTAGCATCACCTTAGAAGATGCCACAGAGCTGTGCTGGCAGCAATTACTTTCTTGCAGTGGAGGAAGACCAACTTGTGATGCCCATCTTCTTGAAAAAATAAGGACCCCAGGAGTGGCTTCCCAGGACTGGTTTCCACTGTGATGTTTCATTGGTCTGTCTGATCAAACACCTGGTGGCTACTTAAAGAGACTTTATTACCCTACCATGTCTTGTCCTTCTTTTTTTGACGCAAGTGCAAGTGCACTTGATTTGCTAACCAAGGGCTCACCTCCACTTTGTGCAACAGGGGAACGGGCAGAAATGAAGAGGGAACATAAAGGACCTTCAGAGGTGCTGCCTTCACCAGTGCATACACTCTCTGTGGCTTTGGCTTTGGTGGCTTTCATGTGAGCTCACCATGTATTTTTGCATTTACAGGCATATTTCGCTGTCCCTCAGAAGGGCAGAGAGGTCTTTACAAAGATTCATTCAACTTGAAACGATGAGTGAGCGTGTAGTAACACTGAATCTACAATCTTTTAATAATAGTAACATGTGAGAGTGCTGGTTTTAGATACTTACATTAAATGCAGACAATGTGAAAGGAAATGCATTTTCCCACGCAGATATCACAGGGTTGTGTAGTGTTTTTTTTTTTTGTTATCTTTTTTCTTTTTTTTTTCTTTAAAAAAAAAAGATATAGGCATGGCTTCTTAGCTCTTCTGTGTGGCTATTGTACACTAACAGAGAGTACCATAGGCAAGGGAGGTCTGCACAAGCCTGGCTCTTGACATGTGTCATCAGCAAAGCAAATGCTAGGCGATTCCTGAGCTCCCTTTACACGTGGTACAATGATGCAGGTTTTAAATGTATGGAGGTTTCCTGACAAGTAGGAATAAATTGCCTTCAAAAGCTTTAGAGACTCTTTTCTGTACCCTGGTGCTGTGGACAAAAGTTGCACTTAGTTGAAACAAAACAGAAACACAGCAGCATCCTAAGTAAATATGCTGAGTTTATGTTGAATTGCATTATGCTCTTTTTCCCACTGTGAATTCTTTTTTGACTTGTGGTGCTCTATCCTTTTATACATTCAGCCTTTGGATGGTTAAGTCAAGGTATTCTTCTGTTTATTAAAGAAAAATTATGACAGATTTTGCCTCACTTTGAGCCAAAATCTTTCTTTCTAATTATTAATTGTTCCATTTGTTTATAGTTCTAAAACTTAACCTGCGCATAAACTCACAGTTCAGTTTAGTAATTCCTTAAATTAAACTACTAAACCTTAAGAAATATGTACATTAAGACAGAGAGAGATTGTTTACACACTCTAACCTGCAATCTCTCTGTACAAATTCAACTAAATCATTGCTTGTCTTTGATCAGGACACTTTCTTTGATGAAAACATCCAAATTCTGAACTTGTTCCTACAGATCTCTTGGCAAACTCAACAAAACCAAGAGAGTTTTTTACTTAAATTAAGACAAGTATCTACACTACATGGTTGCACAGACGGAACTCAATCATTTTGGAGGTGGATTGATCTAAATAGGAGTTCAAAATAGATGTAGACCAGCTCAATACATAATGATTTTATTATTATTATTATTATTTTTCCCCATTTCCTTCCTCCTCAGCAGTTCTTAAGGATCGAAAATACCACTTGGACAGTGACATAGATGTACCATGAAAAGAATATTGAATGTATTGACTGCAAAAATAAATGGCTACTCCTTTTCCCTTCATGCTTTCTAGAATTGATGAATATTAAATAAATTAAATTGCTATTTGAAATAAGTAATTCAGAAGACTGTAATTAGAAAGCATCTAGATATTTCCTGGAAGCTATCCTCTCACATGCAAGGAGGATACCTGATTTAACTGTTTGAAAATTAAAGTAGCCCATGTCTGGGCATACCTGCATCATTAAATGAATTTTAACACTATAAATTTATTCTCTCTGCCTTAGTGATCAGATTCAGAGTTTTGTTCTTGAAATAAGCTTTGTGTGTAAAAGCCTTACATTTATCCATATCATCTCATCACTCATAATATGTAGTCATCGAACTATTCAAATATAGACTGTGTACTTTTTTAATAGCTTTGAGAATTATTTTGTATGATGATTTTTTTAAATGAATGTGTACTCTAATAACAAAGCTTAAGATTTTACAGGAGTCACATTTTTAAGCAGTGTTTGTATACATTTTAACACTTTTTATATTTTCTATTATGATTTTGTATATTTTTATGTATGCACAGTGTACAGATTTTTTCCTGTAAATAAAACATTGGTTTTCATTTGTTTAAGAGTGCTGGTCTTTTCATACTGGCTTGAGTGAATGACACTGAACTGTAGATGGCATGAAACAGGGAAGGTAAATGACATTGATCTCAAATTGAAATGGACAGATAGGCTGGCAATTAGCTTTCAGTAAACTACGGAAAATGGGAAAAGTTGTAAAGACAGTTTTATTCTAAAACGAATGTATCTACCTGAACAGGTGCTCTAGGATTCCGCCAGGAGGACATACTATGCTGCTATAGCTTTGACAGTCAATTCCTTAGGATAGTCTAGCCCTCTAAGGAGGTCGTGCTCTGGTTGCTTGATGCTGCACTCAAAATGCTAATAAACTTAAGTGGCTGTGCCATCCTTTCAAAGAATTCAGCATCATGTCTTAGCATGAATATAATTTTTAATTAATTATGAAATAAATGAAAAACAACTTACCAAAGGGAAAGCATAAGTTGCTATTCAGTCTGTGATGAAGTACCATACAATGTAACCAATATAAATCTGCATAAATCCATGAATGTGAGGCATTCCACTGCTTTTGGTAGCCTTTGAACTACGCAGTGGCTGAAGTTGAGCTAACAGAGGTGGTATAAACTGTTTTCATCCCAGACAGTCACAGTGACTCCATGCCTACAACAAAGCTAGTTGCACATCAGTAGAACGTTAAGCGTTTGATTGCCATCATGTAAACTCCTGGCAGCCAGTAATCATGCAGCTCATGCTTTGTATTTCACCACCTCCTGGCAGGCAACATTGAGGGGATAATTACTACATGCCATGATTTGCAAGTAACACCTCTCAGAAAACTCAGAACAATGAGCTACACTAGGGGAAACTGAGTGCTGGGATGCATGGAAGAAGCAACTAATTAATGCTTTTCAAATCCTTCAACTTTGCTTTTACTCTGTGCTTTTTTTTTTTTTCTTTCATTAAAACACACACAAAAAAAAAGATCACTGTCTTGCATATGATAAAACGCTCATTAAACTTAATTGTTTATGACATGGGAGAAGACATTCTTGTCTCACAGCATGTCCCACATGCATACAGACTAGTACATCAGTAGCAGGTGGAAACCTATGAACTATATTTCTATATTGTGTTGGGTACAGAGAATATCTTGCTCTTCTCCCTGTTCTTTGGCAGTGATGGCTATAGAGGAGGTGTGACATTATTTTTCTGATAGTATCTCAAGGAATCTCAGAGGCAACTGATTTTCAGGTTTCATTCCCCAAATCAGACTGCTCCTTTCTGAACAGTGAAGGAGTCATCCTTTATCTTTTTATTCTTAGAAATCAGCTGTGTTTTCACTTGAGCAGCTCAGAGGGGCACGGTTCTCTGACAGGTAGAGCTTCATACAGTCATTTTGTTCTGTTTATTGTCAGCTTGCCTGTTGTCATCTGGCTGAAAGACACATCTTAGAGGATGATTGCTCCAGCCTGCTGTCTTGACTGCAGCATGAACCTGTTGAACAGCTAGACAAGCTGTGGAGGAGCCAGTCTTTTCCTGTAATCACACCCTCCACTTTCTGCAGGAAACTGCACCTGCAGCAGTGATGATTAAGCAGTGACTTACTGTGGGACTACTTCATCAATCAGTATGAATAGTCATATGCACAGTCTGCTAACACTAGTGGTTTGGCTGAACTTTTGTTCTTGCCCTTCTAGCATCTTGATTTTTTCAGGGTAACTGGTAGATAATTTGATTGTTTCATTGGAATAGCATGAATTTATCTGCTGCACATTAAAACCTATTGATGTCTACTCAATTCATGTACCTGTCTTTACTTTTAATATTTACATTCCACTTTCTTACAGTGGTAGGTTACTCCAGATAGTGTACTTGAAAGCAATTACTTCACTTTTGTGGAAGTACAGCCTGAGCCCAAGCTTCAAGCCTTGCTACCCAAGGCAAGTAGAAGTGCATGTCCTCTTTCTTTTGGCTAAAAAAATGCAACTGTTCAAGTAAAGTTTGATGGACATGCTAACTGTATGCATTAAAATGTCAGGGAATTAATTGTCATGCAGTAATATTGTTTGCTTGTTTTGTTGTTGTTGTTGTTGTTGTTTTTCCCAGAACCAGAATAGCCACCAGAGAACTGACAGCACAAAGTAAATTGTGATAAATTGTGGGGGAACTATAGCTGATTCAACTGCTGTATTCTTAAAAATTATACAATTGAGGAAAGGGGTCCAGGGGAAGGAAGTGGGAGAAACAAGTAATGAAGAAGTACAGCAAAGAAGGAGAGAGAAACATAAAAAATGTACTATGCCATTTGGAAATGCTTGTAGAACTGCTGCTTTTTTCTAATGTTCACTTGGTTTTGGCTGCTTGCTTTCTTATTTTTTTACTGCACATTTAAGGAAGAACCAAACTCAACTGTTGTTCTTGCTTCTGCCAAGCTTAGTGTGGTGGGATGTGATTTCAAAACGAACAGCTAAGGTAGAGTTATGAACAGCAATTGACTTCTGCTGTGGCTCAGCTTCTTTGTAAACACAAGTCCCATGAATTGACCTCAGAAAAGACTAATGTCAGCAGAGTTATGGGATCACATTGCTACACTCTGAACAACCTGCTCCATCTGCTTATACTTGTCTCTATGACAAGTGAAATAAAACCCATTTCCTCTGGTAACCTGTTTCTGTACACAGACAAATACGAATTAAACACCCTCTTGCTTACAGGGTGCTGACAGATAAGGGATAATTGCTGTAGCCACAGCTCCTTATATACTTGTGAGAAGACTCCAGAAACCTTGAAGGGTTCATGAGGACAGGGAATAGACATCACATCTGCCTTGATTTTATGGGAGCAGCCAGAGGGAAAAATTGCTACCAGTGTTGACTCCAGGCTGTGTCAGCTGCTGTTAATTACCTTTCTCCCAGACAGTTTTCTGTCTGCGACTGCACTTCCTGATTAAAATATCTTGCTGGCCCACCTTTCAAACAGTGTTCTTTTCCACAATCAGTCCTGGAGTGCTGATGCATGTGATGGCCTGCCTACAACCTGCATCATAGCCACCATGTGCAGCAGGTATGTCTCCTGTGCTGGTGAGGTGCTAGGGGAAATGGAAGAGGTCTGTCTGGGGCGTTATGGATTGTGTTCTATAAGGATAAAAGTCTTTTTTATATTATTTATTTATTTGTTTTTGTCTTGTATGCATAGTTCAGTCATTCTTATAGCATTTCAAACAAACATGACATGAACATGCTTCAAGAGTTTCTGACTTATGGGTTTTCTGATGTTTTGTAGACTAGATGGAGTTCCTGATCCAAAGTATCTACAACCTAGATTAAGAGAGTGAGAGTAGGAAGGATTTTTGGCATATTACGGTGAGAAATTTAGACAAAGCAGAGATACTTAATGCATTTTTCACCTCTGTCTTCCACACCAGTGATGGGCTCTGGGACCCCAGCTGTCCTGAGTTGGAGGGTTGTGACTACAGAAATGATAAACTCTCAGTCAACCCTGAACTTATGCTGGATTTGCTGCTCCACCTGGGTGCATATAAGTCTATGGGGCCTGATGGAAATCATCCCACGATACTCAGAAAGCTGGCTGATATCATTGTGGGATCTCTCTCAATTATTTTTCAACAGTCTTGGGATTCCAGACAAGTCCCAACTGACTTGAAGCTGGCAAATGTGGTCCAAGTTTTCAAGAAGGGTGAGAAAGATCCTGACAATTACAGGCCTGTCAGTCTCACTTCAGTGCCCGGTAAAATTATGGAGAAGATTATTCTGGGAGTTATTGAAAAACATCTGAAGGACAACACAGCCATTGGTCAGAGCCAACATGGTTCACTAGGGGAAGGTCATGTCTAACAAACTTAATTTCCTTCTATGACACCCAGCTAGTTGACCAAAGGAAGACAGTTAATGTAATCTTTCTGGATTTCAGTAAAGTTTTTGATACTGTCTCTCACAGTATACTTCTGGACAAAATGACCAAAATACAGTTAGATAAAAGCATAATAAGATGGGTGAACAATTTGCTGATGGGTTGGGCCCAGAGGGTTCTTATAAATAGAGTTACATCAGGCTGTCGACTACCAGGGTTCCCCAGGGCTCCATTTTAGGACCAGTCCTCTTCAATGTTTTCATAAACAATTTAGATATAGGACTTGAAGGATTTTTGAGCAAGTTCACAGATGATACAAGATGGAGTGGAGATGTTGACTCCATCGAGGGTGATGAGGCCTTGCAGAGAGATCTGGACAAATCAGAGAGCTGCAAACACCAGCTACATGAATTTTAACAAAAGCAAGTGCCAGATTCTGCACCTGGGAAGGGGCACCGCTGGCTATACATACAGACTAGGGGACAAGATGCTGGAGAGCAGCCCTTCAGAAAGGGATCTGGGGGTTTTGGTCAAAAGCAAGTTGAACATGAGCCAGCAGCGTGCCTTGGCAGCCAGGAGGGCCAACCGCATCCTGGGGTGCATCAAACACAGCATTGCTAGCCGGCTGAGGGAAGTGATTGTCCCATTCTGCTCTGTGTTGGTGTGGACTCTCCTTGAGTATAGTGTGCAGTTTTGGGCACCACAGTATAAGAAAGATACAAAGCTACAGAGAGCATCCAAAGGAGGGCAACAAAGATGCTAAAGGTTCTAGAAGAGAAGACGTGAGGAGTGGCTGAAGTCACTTGGATTGTTCAGCCTGGAGGAGACTGAGAGGAGGCCTCATCGCAGTCAACAACTTCTTCACGAGGGGGAGCAGAGAGGCAGGCACTGATCTCTGCTCTCTGGTGACCAATGGTAGGACCCAAGGGAACGTCTTGAAGCTGCAACAGGGAAGGGTCAGAATGGATATCAGGAAAAGGTATTTGACCAAAATGGTGATTGGACACTGGAACAGGCTCCCCAGACAAGTGGTCATGACAACAAGCCTGCCAGAGACAAGAAGCATTTGGACAATGCTCGTAGACAGATGGTCTGATTTTATTTATTTTTTTTTAGTGGGGGGAGGGAAGGTGGTCCTTTGGCGACTCAGGAGTTAGACTCAATGATCCTTGTGGGTCCCTTCCAACTTGGATATTCTATGATTCTATACCTTTTCTGCAAACTAAAAACACCTGAGGTTTACCCCCTAGGAGCAGTGTTGCTGCCTATGAGGAGTGTGAGCCAGGAGGATCATATGAAATATATCCTGAGCACAGAGAGGGCAGATGTATGGACTACCAACCAGGAGGAAAAGACAGGGAAAGTTCTGTTTAGGGCCTGTTTCTGAGCCTGTTTTTTCAGACAAGTGGACAGGTGTATTTGCTGAAGCTTCCATCTGAATCAAGCAACGCTATTTTCCTTCCATAGCAATATCCCTCTCTGGACGTTTGGGGTCATTTTCCAGTAACTTTCAGTGCTTGTTCTTTTCTATACAAATGAAATTGTAAGCTATCTGATGGACCTAATTTAGACTTTATGAATACATGGGGCTGAACATAGGTATCAGGCCATTAGGCAGTTTAATGAACATCTGAAGCAACCCAGGAACAGTAGAGATGAGAATAAAACAAAGCAATAATTTGTTGCCAAAATAATACCAAAAAAATTATTCCATGGTCAAAGAGCAGGGAAGGCAGAAACGAAAGAGCACATACCAATGTCTGAGAAATATTACCTTATTTTCACGAATATAGCATACTATTCAGATGATCCCTGATCATTTAAAAGTATTGTGAAGATAAGTCCTTGTGTAACATGCACTCTCATATAGAGTAAACAAAGTCAGAGACCAAAGCTGCATGGATCATAAACTGGGGATAGTTATTTTGTTAGAGGAAACAATTTAAGAGAGGCTTTCATTTACTTATACTTCAACGCAACCAGCATGGCTGCTGAATTTCCAGGAGGCTGTCTGTGCACATGAAAGCACAATATTAACAATGCTACTGCATCTTCATTGCACATTGCTTTAAGAAACCCCTGATGCTTTCAACAGGGTTTATTACTGCAGAAGAAAAGACCGATTGCAATATTTATCTCATACTAGCTCTTCACTGGCCTTAAATAGAGCTACTAAAACCTATACTATCTATAAAAAGGGCAGCTTATATGAAGTTAATTTTTCCTACCTTAAAGGAACTTAAGAAAGAAGAGTTTCCTAAAGCAGTGTGAAGAACAAGAACACACAAAAATCTTCAGTGAACAGCAACAAAATGGACCCTGTCTCTATTTTCTATTCTCATTTCAGTAAGTCAGAATTTTTTGGGGCTTTGTAGTATGATTGATGGAGCCTGACTGACAGAGGCAGCAGCAAATTTACCAGTCCCTACAGTAACATTTTATTTCATGAGAAGAAATGAAGGGTCTATTACTACTGTAATATGTGATGAGTGATTCCAGATCATTTTGAAATAACTCTCATTTTGCTGAAAGTTCAAATCATAGCAACAAAAATTACTTTGACACTTGAAAAATGTATGTGTTTATATAGTCATCGTCAATATGTTGTTCTGCCTACCCGTTTTCCTCTTGTATTTTCACTTCTTCTCCCACTGACTCTGGATCAACCCATAAGAATTAAAAGAAAGACTACAGCTAACTGTGGTGGACTTAGACCAGTATGTACCTGTCCCAGTTCTGTTATCACTAAAGCATATGAACAAGTACTTGTAGAATTGTGACCTGATTGTGTTCTTGTTGCCCTGGCTTATGAGTGCTCTATCCTTAGCTGTAGTCTGTGTGTAATGCATATTTAGGGAAAATAGTTCTTCAGGATGTTTCTTACACAGCTCCACTTAGGCTGAGACCAAGAACACCACGCAAGGAAATCCAAATCCCTTATTTTCATTAGATTGTTTTTGTATCACCATACCATTAGGTATCTTCCATTGTGAATTATTCAGGCTTTTTTTGTCTGAGGCTGCATCACTGTCTTACGCTCTACTAATACACTAACCACACACAAACCTTCAGCAGCTTGTGGGCATTTTATCTGCTGTAGAGTAAAGCAATCTACCTGCTAAATGTGGTCAGATGAGTTTACAGCAGCTTTCCTCAGCACTACTTTTCATACTGCCTCTGGCTAAAATGCAGGTTATTATGAGCCCTCCCCTTTCAGTCCCCTTCCACACCCCAAAATTCCCACATCACCTTCCCTGTTACTACACTTCCTGTTGTCCAAAATGCTTCTTTCTGTTGGTTGCGACAGATGACATATTAGAGGGCCTCTGGTACAGTAATGATGGAATAATCTTTCGATTACCAGATACAAATCCTGTTGCTCAACGAGGACTCTTCTGATGGAGCTCTCACTGTTTTTCAGACGATGAGAGCTGCAGCATGGTAACTAGTGGGTATGAGGGATGGGAGCCAAGTCATTTCTATATTTTATCTTAACCTCTGTTTGCGTTCACTTAGGAGTTGATTTAATCCAACACAAAATTAAAAAGCATTGGGAATGGTTCAACTTGTGACCATGTTGTGATAGTAGCTGTTTGTTTTCATGTACTACTTCACTCTGCACTGGTGCAGCCTTGCCTTGAGTGCTGTGAACAGTTTTGGATACCACAATAAAAGAAAGACATAAAACAGAGACGGTCCAAAGGAGATTTATGAAGATAGTGAAAGGTCGGGAGGGGAAGACATGCAAGTAGTGGCTGAGGTCCCTTGGTTTGTTCAGCCCAGAGAAGAGCAGGCTGAGGGGAGGCCTCATGGCGGCCTGCAGCTCCCTCACGAGGGGAGCGGAGGAGCAGGCGCTGAGCTCTGCTCTCTGGCGACAGCGACGGGACCCGAGGGAACGGCATGGAGCTGGGACAGGGGAGGGTCAGGCTGGGGGTTAGGGAAAGGTTCTGCACCCAGAGGGTGGTTGGGCACTGGGACAGGCTCCCCAGGGCAGTGGTCACAGCACCGAGCCTGCTGGAGTGCAAATGTTCGGATAATGCTCTCAGACATAAGGTCTGATTTTTGGGTTGTCTTGTGTGGAGCCAGGAGTTGGATTTGACGATCCTTGTGGGTCCCTTCCAACTCAGGATATTCTATGATCCTACGATAATAAATAATACCACAGAACTGACTGGGTTGAGAAATCAGAATTTTTGTTGTGAGAGAGAATCTAACACTTCTCAAATTTCTTCCAAATCTGGGACAAAACCAAAACAAATTAAAAAAAAAATCCAGACAAAAGCTTGGACTGGCAAAGTATCCAATTATAGGCAGATACCTGCAGGGCATAGTTTAGACTCACTCTGCCTGTTTTCCTATAAACTGGATTTCCACGCTGGGCTACATTTCGTTGCATTTTGTTCTCTAGCTAAGCCACAACTCTCCCGCATTTGTGCATGGGACATGCAGTGTGGGAAGGGAGCTTGATGTGCAAGGATAAGGGACAGCGTTTCTCATTGAAAATAGATGTTACAGGAACCAATGTGTAGAGGCTTAGGCAAGGAAATATGTCCTGAAATTGAATGTTTTGTCCTTAAGTTTTCCCAGCTGAAAATACAGTTGGCAAAGTTAACAGCTTCAAATTTTGCAGAAACCACATTTTGCACAGAGCAGATGCATTCATGGAAAATTTCTCAACAAATTACAAAAATTGCCTGGTTTTTGTTTTATAACTTGCATAGAAATCCCCCGAATTTGTCACTGGTCATCACTGAGAGAGAAGATGGTAAAAGTGAAAAGGAAGACGTACACATTTTGGTTAACTTTGAATTCCTCTTTCAGTATATTTATATTGGCCTAAAACCAGTACACACAGAAGCCTTATCACTGTCTGAGTTGTAAAGTCCTGAGTAATATTTCCCCCAAAGGAATAAAATGCTACATCTGAACCAGAGTCATCTGTAAAGTACTCAATTTACATAGTTGTACCCTATATAACAGACCATGACCGTACACCCATTTCTGAAAATCTGGTCATAATTTAGTCACAGTAAAGGGATTTAAGAAGTCACTGTAGAGCTGTAGTTCTTTTTTTTTTTTTTTTTGATTTAAATTCAGAATATAGCAATAATCAAGGGAGTTAAACACTGCAAACAAGATGACATAAACAAGAAATATCGCCTAATGCATTGAAGCGTTGGTCCTTTTCTAATATTCAGTGAACTGCTAGGAAGTTGTTTTCCAGATGAAATACACGGTCCCAAGCATGATTACCAATAAGCTTATAATTTAGTTTTTGTTTTTGTTGCTGTTGTTATTATTTGAATTTTTCAAAACTTCAGAAAGCTAAAAGAGATATTATAAAAGAAAATAAAAGAGGAAGGCTGGAGCATTGCCTTTGCCACTTCAGGTCAATGCCACAAGAATGGCCCATTGCCTGCAGAGCAAGGGAATGCAATTAACAAAAGTCAGGACCTTTGCAGATCTGTTTTTGCCATGACTACATATCAGTGATGGAAACTGGACATATTTATGGTCACTGGCATTTGCATAGTATCAAGGGCGCATACTTCTGTATCATGAGACTGTATATATAGCAAACAGTACTATTAATGTTGTGTTTAATTGTATTTACATTCGATGTCAAAAGAATGAAGTGCCTTGATCACTAGAGAAAACTAAAAGAACTGAACTGGTTTAACCTAGCAGTATGAAGAAAGTCATCTGACTGCTGTTTCTGAGTATGAACAGAAGACATCCCAAAGAATAATTTTTTTTGAGTAAACCAGGAATGAAAGATTATAAACTGGCTACAAGCAAGCTTAGTTTGGAAGTTGGCTGACTAGACACCTGAGGAACAAAGCTCTGCAATGGCTTCTACTTCAAGAAACAAAGAACGTCAGTTTGTTTTCAGTCTCACATGGTCAAATTTCTTAATGGGATTAAAAGGTGCAGTTTATAATGAAAAGGGACCTAATCTAATGAATTACAGACCTAGTAGATTTCTATATTTTATGTCACATATTCAATACTGTGGAAACCATTACATCCTTGAGTACAGTAGCTTCTTTGTCCTGAACGGAGAAGGACATTGTGATTAAATCATAGAGTTCTACAGATCTGAATTAGATTTGTCATGCAAGTTCATGAGGTTTTAAGCAGTAATCTAACCTTTGATACCCAAATTTCTTCTGCTGCAAAACTAGGATGATGATATTCACCTGCTTTACGAGGATAATGAGGATTAAATAAATTAATTAAATATTTATTTAGAGGAAGCTACATAAATACTGAAAAATTCTCTGATTAAGAAATCTCATTTTATTTTTTTCTCTCCATCACCTAATCTGAAATGATTATTGCTTGAATTGTTAGCTGGATACATGACTGCAAAGATATACCTGGTAGACATAGTAAAACACTGAGAAGTAATATCAACTGACAGATGAAATACACCAAAACGTCCTGCTCTGGATAAAATTATAGTATTATGCCACTGCTACATCACAAGAGATTACTCAGTGATTGAACAAGAGAGACAAATGAGAATTTCTGTTACCTCCAGGCTTACACTTTTCAAATCTTTTTCATCTGTTGAGTTTGATAGTCTTCATAAAGCAACTAAACTCTTTGCTTATATAATTGGTTCCATTGTCTTACAGATTCTGTTTTCTTCAGATGACATATGCTTGCATACAGCTTTGAAAATAAAGGCTGCAGCAAATACGTAGCTGGAGACCTACTTGTTAAATGTGGACATGTTAGAGAAAAGCAGAAACATTAGAATTAACACAGAGAAATCTGATGCTAAATTAATGTTTGACCTTCAACAGATGAATTTTAGTGTTGGCTAAAATTCAGTCTGATTCCTGACCTGGGGAAGCAGCTGAGAGCGCTGCAACAGAAGCTCCCTGTTCAGTGTCACCTGGCAATGTTATTTGAAGAACAGCAGAAGTTCAGCCTACCTACAGATCCTGTTCCCCTTTGCAGGACCTTATCTGTCCACACCAAACTTGGAAATCAGTCCAGAAAAAAAAACACACCAAAATGCCAAGTGCTTACACTTAACTTGTAGATCACTCTGAAGTACTAGCAAGACAGAAACATCATGGTCATTATACCTTATCCTTTTTTCCTGCATTTCTCTTATCACTGACTGAACTGTTGACCATCCTAAAGCCCCTTGAGGACAGACACACGTGAAGACAGCAAAGAAAAATTGATTTGAGTTTCTGCTGGTGTATACTTGCAAGAGCAAACAGGATACCAAGGGGCCTTGCTTGTATGAGTCCCAACACCTTTTATTTAGGTGTGAATGTGCCATATTCCTTGCTTCTATGGTTATCTGAATACTGCAAACCTCCATTTAACTCTCAATCTACCTCATAGATTTGATATTACAGTTTGAAGTGTGTGAAAATGGCTGATTTTAAATGGTGTCCGGAAACTCCCAGCACAACCACAGGCTGATCATGATAGGTAAGTGCAAACAATTTGGCTGAAACAGTCTTACTTGGACCAGAGAAAAGCTTAGGGATGTAACCCTGCTTATTCGTTGAATTCTTAAACAGTTCATTGTTTCATTCCCTTTGTACAGTGACAGTGATTTTAGAGGCTGAATCTTTTCATAAGGGTATTTCCTTGCTATCCACCAGACAGGTACCAACGTTAATCTCCTTTCGTACAATCACTACAGTTAACTCAATTTCCTAGACTATGACCCTTTCTACTGACCAGTTGTTGACCACCTGCAAAGTTGTCAGGAGAAAGCTGAGGCAATTGTCCTTCTTTTCTGAGCTAATTTCAATGAAAATGCACTAGGGTGGATGAGACAATTTTAGATTTCAACTACATTTTTATTTTAAAATTTGAGTTGTCAAAAGGGATCACAATTTTTACCTGTTGCAGTTTACCTGCATAATGCCTAGGGGCTTATTCTAAATGACAATGATAACTTTAAGCCTCTGAATAAGCAGTTTAGTCAGCAAGGTTTACAGAATACGTGAGATAATAAAAAACAAGTGATGCACAATGCCAGCTGACCAATGCCTAGCCAGTCCCTGAGCAACAGCAGCCCCTTGGCCAACTCCCTCCACTTTTTATTGCTGTCATATGGTAGGGAATATCTCTTTGGCCAGTTTGGGTCACCTGTCCTGGCTCTGTCCCCTGTCCCCTCCCAGCTTCTGGTGCACCCCCAGCCTACTCACTGGCAGGGCAGCATGAGAAGCTGAACAGTCCTTGGATCTGTATAAGCACTGCTCTGCAACAATTAAAACATCAGTGTGTTATCAACATTATTCTCATCCTAAATCCAAAACACAGCACCATAACAGTTACTAGGAAAAAAAGTAACTCTATCCCAGCCAGAACCAGGACATTGCCCTTCACTTTCTCTGTCTTCCTGAAAGGAAGATCTAAGTGGACATCATTTCTGTTACTGTCATCCCTGATACTAACTAGCCCAGTAAACACGTTTATCCTGTGTTTGTGTTTGTTCATGTTTGTTTCCATATTTATTTAGTATTTTGCTTGACCTGAGTTTTGGAGACCTGGCTGCCTGCTTGCTACTTTTCATGTGGGTCTGAACAAACAAGTCCTAAACTCTTCTGTGATGTTGAGGCTGGTCCAGCCCTTGGAAAGCATCCACAGGACAGGCAGGATAATGCTGAACATATTCAGCCAGGTTGCACCAGGAGTGTAGCCTGGGACAGCATGATGTTAGCTGGGGCTGCTAAATGTACTTGTAACCCTAATTAAATAGGTTATTTATCTGATCTGATCTTTTTGTCATAATCTGAGAGAAATACCTAAAGTAATTCAGAACTCACTGTGTGAGATGCAATTGTACTTTATGACAGCAGTAAAGGTGCCCTTGAGATGTCTCTTCCTTTTGCCCCTCAACTTTAAATAGTCATACTACTGCTTGTTAGGTAATGCAGTGTCACTTCTTTATGTCACTATTATATACCCAATATCAGACCAGATAACAGTGAAAGAGGAGATTTAAAAAAAAAAAAATCATTTATTAACATCTTATTAACATCTACATGAATTTTAATGAAAAAAAATATAGCAATTTATAGCAATAAATCTTATGATAAGTCTACAAACTTCTAGAAGGTCATGAACTTAAAAAAATGGGATTTATTTTCAGGACTTAATAGATATGTTTCAATTTGACCATAAAATGAGGTTTAACACAATTGTCTCTTTATTGTGTACTGGCTTTCCAGATCTGTCCTACTGTGTTCTCACGCAGCTAAAGTATCTTAGTTTTCCAAGGGGAAAAATGAGCACTTTAAAAAAAAAAAAAAAAGACAACAAAAACCCATTAACTTACCCACATATTCCGGCAGCTTGAAGACTGAAACATTACCTTTTGTGGGAAATGCTGAAAACTGCACAATACCACATGAAAATAGACTGTGAAAATACAGCTGTTATGTATCCAGCTGGGAAATGTTAAGGTTATTATTTTCTTCTATTTTTCTTTATGACTGGCATGTGTAGCTCTGTTTCCCAAAGTGCATATGCATTTCTCCCTGCTCGGTGCATAAGGCAAGATCAAGATGGACTGAAAAGGGCTGTTAGAAAACTGTATATAAGGTGCAAAAATCTTATCACTAAAGAAGGACTCGTTTCAAGTTCCACAAAGGCATTTGAAGAGGGGTTGGCCTGGTAGTGATCCGCTTGGTGAGTGGTGGGGTGGTGGTACAGCTCCCCACTGCAGCCACAGCACATCTGGGAGGTGTCTGACTTGTGACCTGGGTCAGTGCCACCTCTCTGGATGGTGTGTTATTGCACATCCAAATGCAGCTAAACAATATGAAAATGCCTTTCCTTTTTCTCACAGTTCTAACCTACTGGGGAAACTCCACTTCCTTGCTGGGTTAACTCTTGCTTATCACACATTGGTCTCCAATACTGTTGCCTCACCTCTTTATAACCTCTCCGTTGATGCTCCCAGCTTGGGCCCAGGTGGCTATGTTATATCACATGCATGAGCAATGAAGATAAATATGAAGAAAATGCAATGCGTGAGCAGCCCTGTTGCAGCAACAAGGCTGTGTGCCTAAGTGCTCACTCATGAGGGAAGAGAGAAGCACAATTGCACATGCTGGCTCCAGGTCTTGTCGAGGAGCACTCTTAAGTACATTATTATTCACATCTCATTGTGCATCAGAAGCAAATAACAACAACAAATGCAGAATTCTTTGCAGTTGGCTTAGTTTGCTCATTCTTTTAATTTATTCGCCTTCACCAAGCTCCAAAACATGACAACTTTGGAAAGGTCACAGTATTAATTATTTTCAGACAAGTGTGTATATTCTTGTCAGCATCACTTCTCCAAATCCTTGGGGAAGATGACAAGGTCCGCTTCTATTTTTTAAGTGTAGTGATTTTAATTCACTAAGTCATGGTAGAAATCAAACTGGTAATCGGTAACTTCTATTCATATCTAAAACAGCCCTTCCCTGACATTCTCCCTCCTTGCTTTTGCTCAGAGGTACTTTCTGACACCAGAAATAGGACACTGATTATCACAGTGTTTGAGTGGTTATTTTTGTGTGTGTGTTTGGTTTTTTGTTTGTTTGTTTGTTTTCCAAACTGTAATATGCAAAACAGTATTAGAAGTGCTGGTTTGAGTTTCAGTAGTCCAGGGAGATGTAGGTGTACTGCCTGAGTGACTAAATGTCTGGAAATAACTGCTGAAATCATGTAATTAGTCTGAAGACCATGAACCACAGCTGAGCAAGATCATTTTACGTCAACAAAAGTTGTAACATATAATCTGATCAGGGGCTTCCAAGTGATTGTTTCTAGAGATCCTTAAGTGATAAGGTTTCATTTGTCTAAAATTTGGCTGTCAGTTGCAATGAAGCAAATTCCTGTTTTCTCTGAGTGCTACCTTGAAATTATGTGAAATAGCAAGTGCAGACTGACTCAGTCTCAATACCCACTTCTCATCCATAGCCATACCCTCTCAAGCACTCATTATTCGTATCTTGACTTCTATATCAATAAAAATGAATGAACTTATACATAAGATAAGGCTAACCTGAAAAGCTGCTGCACTATTGTGTTATTCAGCTATTGATGCCTAGTTTTCAGTGAAGTATGTCCTGAAGTACAGTTACATCCATCAGAAAGTTTTGGGTTTTTAAGTTCCTGTTGTTCTACAGACTACAGGAAGGCAAGATGCCCCTAACTGTGCAACAGCAAGTCCATGGTTGTGGGGAAGCTGGTATCTCTCTGGTGAAGGCTTAACAACTGCTTGTGTGTAACATGTGGAAGAAGAGGTTTCTGTCAGCATCGCCATGGTGGAAGGAAGGAAATTGAAGCTGTCATAAATAACTTGTTGGGGTAGCTGCATGGGTGGAAGTTTGAAGATGTTACTTCAATCTCAGGCAGTTCAAGCAGTTTAGTGCTTTACAGCTTTGTCAGTGAAGCTTAATGCAAGCCTGGAGTGATGTTTTTAGACCAGCAATGGTCCAGCTGAAACTGCCTTTCTGTGCTCTTGGAGAGGAGCAGCAGAAGGACAGCAGCATAAGCCATGTGGTCCTGCATGAGGGAGTCCCTGCCACTGGAAAGAAATTCACCCCAGCTATTTTATCACCTCAGGTCAGTGCAGAAGGAACCAACAAAGATTAAACTATTATTTTTTATTATTATTATTATTTTCCTGGGGTTTCTGGACCATGAAAGTGACTCAAAACATGTTCAAGAGTTAATTTAAAGGTGTATTCTGCAGGATGACTTTTAAGGCAGGCTCAGAGGGTGGCAATTCCACGATACTCCAGATTGCTTTATGACAGATGGAAGCTAACACTGCGGCTGCAGTCAACCAGTGCTGTTTTGCAACCTTCAGAGCAGGTCCCAAAGCAAAAAGGTTAGTTTATGCACAGAGACCTAGAGATTAAGCCATATGTTCTTGGTGTATTTACAAAATGCGTGAGTAAATAGCCTACTGTTGGCATCTTGTATCCAAAAGACATGACCATGAAAAATACAGGCTAGATAATTTTTGTTTTGGGATGCATCAGCCTCCTATGACAATTCTCAGCAAAACATGAAACCCAGAGAAGCTAAGTGCTGGGAAGGAGAGAACTTTTCCTGAAGTGTTAAATTTACAGAAAGGAATGAGGAAAGCTACTAAGTAGCTGAGGTGCTGTGAATGTACTTCATACATAGGACAAAGGTGTTTAACTCTTTTTCCTGGTCTGAAAGGAAAGTTAACAGATGGATGGATGTGTTTCACCTCTTGTGAGTGAAGATCATTCCTCAGTTTCACATAAAAATAGTTATTTTACTGCTAATAAGTAATGGCAAAACAAATGAGAACTGAGAACTATTATTTTGGTTTTATTACAATGAGAGTATTTACCCCTAATCTGACAAAGCTCATTTTCAGAAATGATCTTGTCTTGATTTCTGCAACAATAAGGAAGCTAACTATATTAAAAATAAAAAACAAAAAAAAATCATACAGTGACTACCAGCTGGCAACTAATGATCTGCCCTTCAAGACTTATTCAACTACTCTGTCCCTTTGCATTTTTTGTTAAATGATGGCAACTGCAGAACAGCAGGCAGTGGGAAACAGAAGAATTATTCTCAAAGTTCAAAGAGAGAAGTCTAATACATCGGTCTTGCATGTGACTGGAGACTAAGAAGAGATATTTAAGAAACTGTTTGCAGTTCCCTGCCAGGGTGCTCCTGAGTAGTTACAAAGTCTTTTCAGCTCCTGCTGCTAAGAAATTGCCTGCCTTGCCTCAAAATGGTCCAAATGGAATCCTCCCCCTGTAGACAGATCATCCAGCATTGTTCTTGCCTTATAAGAGATGATAAATTGGATCAAATGTCAGCCTCATATTGAGAAACAAGTTAAGTATTCACAATTTTCTCCTTTTTATCTGAAAGAAACAGCTACTGCAAGGAAAGAGTGATTTTGGACAGCTTGCTACGTTCCTGTGATGTGCAAGCATCCAGGCTTTATTCTTGCTAATCAAGTTTTTCCCAACAGTGAACCTTTCCTCTCTGCCTCAGCACACCCACAGCAGTGTGACTATCTCGTAAGCCTTTGATGCTGCAGAATACAGAGTTCTCAATAACCGCCTGGAGCACTTGGAGAATATAAAAACAGCCTTCTTTTGTTGTGTTTATATCTGTGGCTGCCAGGCTGTCACCACCGGTAATTGTGCGTGTGATTCTGTTCTTGAGACATATGGAGGCACCCAAGGCTCTACACTGAGTTCACGTGTTTTAAGATCCGTATCTTTACCTCAGCTTCTGTAACCCTGTTGTCTGGGATGTGTGTGCTCTGTGTGTGAATACAATGCCAAAATGTACTTGCCTTCTCTGTTATAGCTTGCTCTAGTGGCCATAGCATGGCCAGATGATCTCATGGAAGTTAAGGACCTAATCAGTCTAAGTGCTCAGAGAACTCAGAGAAGCCAGACAGATGCTGCTGTTGAGAAGTTTCCATAATAACTGCAATATGTAAGGGAAAGGAGAAAAAGTTACAATTTTGTTTCAGTATTAGCACTTTTCAAATGGAGCTCTTTGTATTTTCAATGTCAGCTTAAACTAGACTTTGGAAAAGAAGTCCTAGCTTTGGGGAAGGCAAAAATATTTTTTCCTTCTGATTTCAGGGAAGTTTCATGTCTTGTCTGGGATTTTTCCCTCAGTCTTCAGGAGCATATTAATTCCTTGTTTAAGAACTTTAGGGTAGATGAAGAATAATCTCAGACGGTGGCAAAATTAGAATATATTTGGTTTTTATGTTCAACTTTTCCTTTTTCTAGGCTTCATAATAATAAAACACTGCTGTTGATAAATACTAAGATTAGGCTCCAGCATACACCAGGAAAAAAAAAAAAAAAAAAAGGTTTATTTGCTATATAATAGTGCAATGGACACAGTGAGAACAGGAAATTCAGATCAATGTTTAACACACTAATGTAATCAAAAAGATAAAATGTTTTCATAACCTATGTGTATTTTCCAAATATCTTACTGCAAAACACTTTTAAAACTTCCAGATCTGCCCTTATCAAACTTCAGAGTCAGAGTTGTCAAGGCAGAAATTTTAAGAAGTTCACTTTTCTGTACTGAAAATGCCATTTACAGGAATGAGGCACCTCAGCTAGATCTAGGCATTTTAGAAATGTTAGAATTGGCCTTGCCCCTCAAGAGAAAAAAAATTGTTCCCTATTTTGGCATATAGGTGAAGTGGGAATTTAACAGAAAGAAATGTAGAAGTTCATAAAAACTTAATTGAAATGACCTTTTGTTTTCAAGTGGATCTGTCAAGAAAAATGGTTAAGTGTTTTCAACAGGTCTTCTCCTTCAGATTGTTTTCAATGTCATGAAATCCTTTCCTCTTCTTGTCCCTCTTTTCTTGCACCTACATGCCCCAATATTCTTCTTTTGTAAATAGATTCCATTAAATTTGACAACACTGCAGCATGCAAATTAACACACAGCAAGTCCTCAGAAGAACACGAGCAATTTCAGTAAGCAGATGTATATCTGTTCTTGCTATTTAGCAACATAATATGTTGACATTTCCATCCCAGGACTCCAGTGATATTTTTCAGCCCTGAATGCCCTTTTCCCAAAGACACATCCACAGGACAGGTAGTCACAGAAGTCAATAATGCCTGACATACCCTGAGGAAAATATAATTTAAAAATAACATATCTTACCTGCTTATTCATAAGTATGTAGATAATGGGATTGCAAACAGTGCTGCTTTTTGCTAAGATGGAAGGTATGATGCTTGCAACTGGAGTCACCACACCTGGCTTACCAAATGTTGCAAGTAGTGCTATAACCCCATAGGGAATCCAACACACGAGATAACAGATAACTGTAGTGATCACCATGAACAGTACGTGGTATTCTCTTTTGCGGGCAGTGTTCTTGTGGATTTTTCCAACCTAGAGAAAGATGAAGGGAAAAAAAAAAGGTAGGATTTAAGAAGCTGAGCAGTTGTTTTTATTGTTTTAATAACCCTGGGACTCTTGATCTTAGATTAGCAATGACAATCAACATTGTAATTTCGGAAACAAATCAACATCAAACCCAAAAGTGAGAGAATGCAATGGGAAGACCTTCATTGTTTCCATCGGACACTGAGGAAAGCCCCACAGATATCATGCTGCATGCCAGCATAACCCAGAGTCAGAGTGGAGGTTGGAGCAAAAACAGAAGTTACCATCTAGTTTTCACTAATTGGTAGGTCATCTCCAGTTGCTTTTTAGGTATGGTATTCTCTATAATTGCACAATATTTTCACTCAAGTTATTCCAGTCCGCAAGACTTGCTTGAGATGGAGAAGCATTATGAAACACGAGAACCAACAGAAGCATTTTCTGTTTGGTTTGTGGAAACAGCAGAGCAACATTACGATTGTGCTAATGCTCAGTACCTCTGCCCTTGGATGTTGTCAAGGCTTGGGTAGACAAAGCCTTGTTTAGCCCACTGTAATGTTGGCAATGGTCACATGAAGAGTGTAACACTAGAGAAGCCTTCCAAACAAGACTTTATGAACTTTCAAGTGGTAGGATCCATTCTTTATAGATTATCTTTTCCAGGTAGTTCACCATTTTGATAAATCAGCCTCACTCCTGCTAATCATCAGAATAGTGGTTTTTTGTTTGTTTTGTTTTGTTTTGTTTGTTTTTGTGTGTGCGCTCTTAAAAATGAATAAATAAAGCATTCCAAATATTGACTTAGTTCGGTTATTGTGTTGTTTTGGGGAAACGGAAAGGAACTGGGTAAACAGGAAGCACAGACTTAAATGATCTGTTTCAATGCAACGGTATAATAGTCCATCTTGCTGTCATGAATTTACCAATAGTTATAGTCTGGTTATAGCTGGACACATCCAGCCTTGATGAGGAAGTATTGAAAGCCTCTCTGCACTTCAAAATGTATTCTTCCTTGGTCTGTTCTGGACTAATGCATCATGTCCTTTTGGAGTCTAGACCCCTAAGATGGAGGTTAAACATTAAAGTAATGTCTAGATGCTATTTTTAACCCTTGGTGTACATACATTTCCCTGCAGACTACTACTGAACACTGGCTGGTCTTCCTAAACATCTTTGCAGCCAGCAGAGAAAGACAAACTCTTCAAGGAGGCTAATTTTGGTTCCAGTCTCTCTCCAACAGCTCTAGATAGAGCCTCAGCAAACTGGTCTCCAAAGGTTATGGTTAATTCCATAACTTCCCCCCAGCATGTGTTTAGCACACCCAGATGAGCCAGCAGGATTTCAGGAAGTATTCAAGTGTTTAAAATAAATCAATTGAGTCTTGTACTCAGCCAGATGTTATTTATATCCTCTTTAAGGTCTCTTTGCCTCAAAGTGCAGTTCTTGAGAATGAACTGCACCCAAGGGAACTAAGTGCAGGTAAAACTACAAACTACAAAATAAGCAAAAATGCAGCTCCTTGAAATGAAACGCAAGCAAAATTTATCTTAAACAAAAAAAAAAAAAGGAAGGGAAGGGAAGGGAAGGGAAGGGAAGGGAAGGGAAGGGAAGGGAAGGGAAGGGAAGGGAAGGGAAGGGAAGGGAAGGGAAGGGAAGGGAAGGGAAGGGAAGGGAAGGGAAGGGAAGGGAAGGGAAGGGAAGGGAAGGGAAGGGAAGGGAAGGGAAGGGAAGGGAAGGGAAGGGAAGGGAGAAAGGAAAAAGAGGAAGCCACTAATTACTTGAGTCTAATGTCATCTCTTGTGGCCAGGTGTGCAACTTTCACATGTTAATATAGTGTGAATACTCGAAGCTTTACCTACCTCTTTGTGATGTGGGTATTTTTTATAACATATTTGATTATGTATTAGACTGTGAGTATAAAACATATATAGAACCTGTGTAAGTATATATAGAAGACAAAGTAATATGGTAACACTTGTTTTTAGTTAACTGTGATTCTAGTCTTCTGAAGTGATTGGTTCTACCTGGAATTTCAGTAGAAATTTTCGTGTTGGAAGTAAACAAAATGCACACAGACTTAGTTTACCAAAAATTATCAAGTATTTTTTTTCTGTGTAGTCTCCAATGTGTTAGAAAAAATAATAATAAATTGCAAAATAAAATTTGTCAGTTCTGAAAACAGTGGAGACTTTTTTTTTTTTCAAGAAAAGAACTTGTATCTCATAATTACTTTAGCTTGACAAGAGGATTGATAATAGATAATGGCGCAATCCTGTACTGGTTACTTGAGCTAAATTTCTCGTGACTAATGGCAATTTTGTCTGAAGAATACAGGATCTCTTGCTGGCTTCAGCTATGTTGCAAGCTTATGATTAACCCAGGAATGCAAAGTCCTAGCTCAATAAAGATCTTCAATAAAGGCAGTAGCACCAGTCAGCACATTTTCCCTCTTTGTTTAGATAAGATCTCTGTCCTAAAGAGTTTGCAAGAGTTTACTCTGTGCACAGATGAACTCCAGATGAGAAATAAGGGAAGGAAAGATGTGTAAATGTGAAATGATTGTGCAAGAATTTTGTTATACATCCTTCTATTTTTACATCTTTAACTCATTTCTTTAAGACGGGAAGCCTATATCATCACTGTGTCTGTTTTAATAAGTCTGTCTGTTGGTTCCAATATCTTCCTTAAAAATTTGAGTGATGTTCTGAAACTTAGGAGGTTGACTTAGTGTTTTTGATACTGAATTCTTCATGTCACTAGAGAAGAAGGATCCTTGCTGATGTTCCCATTAAGAAGCAAAATGTAATGTGAGATGAACTCAAGTTAGACACCAGAAAATCTACTCTAATTCAGGTTTAATTTTAGCACTGCTGTTTGTTTGTTTGTTTGCTTGTTTTCCTCTAATTTTCCTTTTCTGATCATTAAAAATGACATATCTCTGATCACAGCTGTTCCTGAAACAGGACATTCATGTGTCCCTAGGGTCTACGAAAGATGACCTTCTGCTGCAGTCTTCTATAATTGAGTTTAAAAACTCATTTGTCATGAGACAAACCCATTGAAAAGCAAATTTAGTTAGCTGTCATGCTCATGGAATCTTTCACTTCCATGTTTACACCAAGGTATACAATCATTCTGATTTTCATGTACCTCATATTATAATTCTATAATATCATTTACTTACAGTCCAGTTCCTGGGATGAGCAAGTTAGAATTTCAGGCTTTTTTTGGAAGTATAGTTATTTTCAAAAGTATATTTCCATCCTCACTGTTGCAGAGAAAAGATTGGAAGTATGGAACTACAGATAGCAAAACAAACAAACAAACAAACAACAACAGTGAGGAAGGAACATAATATATGTCCTTCTGTAATGGCTCTTGATCCCAAATGACCTGGGTGTCCCAGCTTTCCAGAGCAGACAAGTATGATAAGATAACATCCCTTTTGATGAATCCCAAATATATCTGATGCTTCTTTCAGTTTTTTGTTTGATGCCCAGAGCTGCTGTAGCTGTTAAATGTATTTTATATTTCATTTAGGTAACTCATCTGCTTCCCAAGTGTCAGTAATCTTACTTTTTCATGGTGTTCTGGGCACGAGTCTCCTACTAACTGTTTCATTCTATATTGCCTTGGTCTCATGTTTACACATGAGACTCGAAAGTTCAGTGCTCTTTCTCTAGTACCAGAGCATCTGTCTTTCTCTTCTCGTGTCCCTTTAAGCTATTTTCTTCTGTCTCTTTAAGCTACTTCAGCCCAAACATGGCTGTTTTGATGGTGTAAAGGCAAGCAGCAGAGTCTCAGGGTGTTTATGTGTATTTGGTTTATGTCGAAATGTTTTGGTGGTGGACAGAGGGCTGCATGGGTGGTCTCTGTAAGAAGAGAGAAGAGGCTGCCCCCCTGTCAGAGACAGTTCCAGCTGGCTCCAAAAAGAACCTGACACTGGCCAAATCTGACCCCATCACTGATGCTCTGTGATAACGTATTTTAAAAGGGGTAAAAACTGCTTTACAGTAGCTGTGGGAGAGAGGATTGAGAAAACTTGAGAGAAACAACTCCGCAGACACTAAGGTCAATCCAGCAGGAGGGCAGGAGGTGCTCCATGCATGCAGCAGAATTTCCCCTGCGGCCTGTACAGACACATGATGGAGCAGTTCTTGAAGAACTGCAGCCCATGGGAAGGAGCTATGTTGGAGCAGTCTGTGAAGGACAGCATGCTGTGGAAGGGACCCATGGGAAGGGGAAGGAAGTGAGGATGAAGGAATGGCAGAGATGAAACATTATGCACTGAATGCAGCCCCCATTTCCCATTTCCCTGCACCTCTCAGGGGGAGGAGGTAGAAGGATCAGGAGTGAAGTTGAGTCTGGGAATAAGGAAAGGGGGAAAGTTTTTTTTAATTCTGTTTTTTTTTTTTTTTTTTTTTTTTTTTTTTATCACTATCCTACTCTGTAATTAAGTGGCAATAAATTAAATTCATTTTCTTCAAGTTGAGGGGGCTCAGGGGCGGCCTTATCGCACTCTATAGATACCTTAAGGGAGGCTGTAGCGAGGTGGGGGTTGGTCTATTCTCCCATGTGCCTGGTGACAGGATGAGGGGGAGTGGGCTAAAGTTGTGCCAGGGGAGGTTAAGGTTGGATATTAGGAAGAACTTCTTTACTGAAAGGGTTGTTAGGCACTGGAATGGGCTGCCCAGGGAAGTGGTTGAGTCACCATCCCTGGAGGTCTTTAAAAGACGTTTAGATGTAGAGCTTAGTGATATGGTTTAGTGAAGGACTTGTTAGTGTTAGGTCAGAGGTTGGACTAGGTGATCTTGGAGGTCTCTTCCAACCTAGATGATTCTGTGATTCTGTGAATGTGTTTTGCTTGTCATGGTAATTGGTGAGTGATCTCCCTGTCCTTATCTTGACCCACATCTTCTTTCATCTTACTCTCTGCCCCTGTCCTGCTGAGGAGGGGGAGTGAACAAATGAATGGGTAGGCACCTGGTGACCAGCCAAGGTCAACCCACCACATTGTGATATCACCCTGGTAATTCTGGAATACGTTAATAAAACATGAGATGCAAGAGGATTTCAACAAGTTTTAGACTACTCTGTAGAAGTGGCCCTGGAGTTTTGTTTTCAAAAGCATATACACACTTTTGGTTTCATTGTCACTTTGCAGCTTTGCAGCCTACCTTTAAAAGATGTTACCTTTAAAAGTTCTGTTTATAGGTGCTGGAAGGCCTCAAGCAAAATACAGCTACGGAAAAATTACAGTTTTGCAGATGAAAAAGCAGCAGTCAATTTAACATTAAAATGATTCTATTTCTTATTTTGAAAGCATTGGACAATTTAACACAATTGTTACATTCTATTTTCAATAGTCAAATGGAAGTGCCTCCCAGAAATGCTTAGTGTCTGGACAGACAGATGATAGAACATTGGAGGATGATAATCAAAAAATAGATTAAGATAATGTGCTAGAATATGTAAAGCCCAATGTAAATGTGAAGATATAGGGTGTATATAATAAAATTTTGAAATACACAGGAAATCTAAAATACATCTTAAAATGATACAAGGAATACTGGACCATTGGGGTCAAAAGGTATGTACTTGGGTTGGCTGGAAAACACATGCATTTGCTGTAAATTCAACTGTGTTTTCTGGGACAAAGGCATTTCCTGCAAACTTGAGAGACCTATTCTGATGTAGGGAAGGCATTACATTTAAGGAAAATAAGGTGGTGTGTTTTTTTTTGTTTTGTTTTGTTTTCTGGGCAAGGTTCTTTTTTAATGAGAAAATTATATGTCTCCTCTAGTTTAATTCTGAGAAGTAGCAGAAGTGTTTTGTTTTTTCAGAAATCAGCCTCAGGTAGCAACAGTCAAGCTTGTCTAATCTCAGGCACTAAGCATAAGACTGGCACAATTAGCTCTCATCTTGTTTTGCCCTGTAGTAAAACTGAATCTTGCATATATATCCAATGCTCTCTTTCACCCTCTTTTTCCACTCAATCTGACGTGCAAGACACCACGGTTAGATGACTATGGCAGTCTGCTGAGCAGATACATTAGATGTGATAGGTCACAGAGCATGGGAGAAGCCACAGGGGTATTCAGTGAGGAGGAAGGCAACAGCAGAAATGTGCTCAAAGGGGACCTGAGTGACACATTACTTAGTTGACCTCAAAAGCTGAATCCCCTCCTCTCCCAGCTGACAAGAAATAGCAGATATATTGCTCACCAAGTGATGGGATGAAGTACTATTTCTTGCGCTGGAAAAGAAGAAACTGGCAGGTCTGTGCAGAGCATGGAAAATTTCAGCGGCACTTGTCAAAGTCTGGAGGGGTCATGAACCGCTAAAAAGGGGAGCTCATAGTAGGAGATGGAAGGGGTTAGTAACAAGAGATGCTAACAGCTTTTGATGTAACTGTGGAGCATCCATTACATTGGAGGTTTAAGAAAAGGATCCCAAAGGTCTCTGTGGTGAGCACTCCGCCATGAACCTCAGAGAACAGCCTCAGATCAGTCATTGCATTGACACTGTTAATGTTACAGTACAATAGCATGGGAAGGAACAACATGGTTATCGCAAGCCCTGCTCAGCTCCCTGTGGATTTAGTTGGCCATGAATTGTGGGGCCAAGGGAGTACTTCGCATGCTCAGAGGAGGCCATTGACACCAGGAAAGACCTGAGTAATGGGTGTACACAGGGGCTGTTTTGCTGCATCTTAAAGGCAACTGCAAGGCCCCAAATGCTAGAGGTATATATACGTCACCGCTGTAAGGCACTAACATGTACCACTGTGCATATTCCCATTATCTAGAAACAAACTGAGGTTTGTTTTGTTTTATTTCAGACACAAAATAAGGAAATTAGGTTAAAGTTAGCTGTTATTAAGAGGAAACTTTAGTGATGGAGATCAAGCCTGATTGTTTTCATGAATTCTTCTGTGTTTTTGCATTTACCCTAGTCTGTACTCCTTACCTACTGCAGTAATGTTCTTTCTCTAATAAAGCCTTTCTCGTGTATTCTAACAGCTCCCAGACATTTTCAGTTGTGAACATCTTGAAAGGTTATGAAGAATATACGACACACCATTCATCTAACTACAAAGTGGAAAGACTGTATAGTAAGAACCCAGCATCCATAGTCATTTCGAGGAAGGAACGTATATCATAACATCCTAAAAATCAAAAGGGGTTGTTTATTCATGTTGTCCTTCAAGATCAATTTCTCTTTCCCCAACTATTTATTAAAGTAGAAGATAATAAAAATCATACACTCTGAATCTAAGTAGTTGATGCTCTAATCATCTTTTAGCTAGCCCACTCCAAACAAGTAACATGGAAATGTGTGCAAAGTCCTTTGTTTATTTATCACGGCTGATACATTTTTCCTGGAGCTGCCTCTGTACATTTTACATGCAAATAACTGTGTTTTCTTTACTCCTCCAAAACTGCACTGTAAAGAGAAGGCTATTTATGAGCAGCAGTGTTTGTTGCCAGACTTCTTATGTGTCAGTTATGAGTGCTTGTTTTGACATAATCAAATATTCAACGGTACTACCAAAACCAGAGGCAAATTAAATATTCATAATCATCTGAGGGAAGTCTGCCAATCTTTGAACATTTAGCC
This sequence comes from Cygnus atratus, assembly GCF_013377495.2. NCBI lineage: Eukaryota > Metazoa > Chordata > Aves > Anseriformes > Anatidae > Cygnus > Cygnus atratus. The sequence continues at coordinate 143,242,331 of NC_066362.1, read as the reverse complement.
TACTACAGTTTCTTGAAATGAACAGAAGGGAACTAGACATTTTAATGCAAGAGATGTAGTAGAGGAAAAAGCTGGAAAAAGACCATTCTTCTTCCTTTACAAACCAATCAAGTAAGACCATCTTCTCTGTTTTTTTTTTCTAACAAGGAAACTAAAAATTCTCTTTATATATTGGTATGAATAACCCTCCACAAGCTCCAGGAATGTCTCAAACTAAGCAGCGACTCAAATGTCAGTGCTGATGAGCTTTCTCCTCTTCCATCTTCATGGATTCTTTCCTCAAGCAAAAACAAGGAGGGGAAAAAAAAAAAAAAAAGGCATCAAAGCTCCAAAAACATGTAGGAAAGAGAATCTCCAAGAAATCTGCTTCTCAGTGTGGGCTACTCTAGAACTTTGTGGTTTAACACTAACATAGATTAAATGCTTTGATTGTTATTTGAGAATGACAACCATGAGAAAGCAGATCTCACTGGATTAAAATCGATGACTTCTTTATTAGCATTTAGGTGGCTAAGTCCAAAACAAGAGTGAGATGCATAGTCTCTGTGGAAACAGGGACTAAACAGAAACATCTGCTTTGGGTCATCTTACTGTCCAATGGGCCCTGACTCTACAAAGCATTTGCACTCACATGTTCACTGGTGAAGTGAGATTTAAGCGTGCATCTGAGCACTTTGCTCAGTTGGGGCCACATAATGAGTTAATACAAACAAATACAGAGGGAGGAAGCCATAAAAACACACAAGGGACTTTGCAGTTAATTATTTTAATGTCACTGTCAAGACTAAAAATTGAAGTCCATAGAAAGGGTATTTTATCAGCTGAAGTCTGGCTTTATTGGGAATTTTTGTTAATGAGTAGTCATCTTAATGCCTCAAGGTGAAGATATGTTTTAAATACAAAACTCAGGGCTTCGTACACTGCCCTTGAAGCATAAGAGCTATTGCTGCTAATATCAGTGAAGTTCTGTTGTGGACTTAAGAACCACTATAATCCTCTTAGTTGCAGGAATTATTTCACTGTGCTAGCTAACAGGCTTTTAACAGCAATTTGACTTACACAGTGAACACATTCACATACACACAAACAAGCATCCCATGGTGTCACTTCTATCATATATGACTCATTTTATCCTGACCTTTCCTCACAATGGATTTTCTAACATCAATGTGCATAAGAAAATTAAAGGTGTATTACACATGGCTATCATTTTGTTTGTGTAACAGTCTTGTTTTAGAAAAAGAAGTACGTTAGACACTTATGTGTTCCCCAAGTGGAGCATATCTCTTTTCCCTCTAGAGCCTTACCCAGCAAGGATGATGGCTACAAAAGCATGAGCTTGGGCTTCCCATGCACCGAGTTGGCAGGACTGAAGCCAATTCCAGTACAAAAGCTGAGAACACACTTCACTCAGCTGTGACTATCAAGCTCAGGTTCCCAGTTGCCAGCCTATGCACTGGGCTCCACAATGGGCTAATGCAGATTCATGAGTTTTAGAGCTGCCTTATGTCCAACCAACCTGGAGCATGGGCAAAGTGTGTCTACCCATGCAGCAGCCTGGCCAGACAGACCAGAACAACTGCCTTTGTCATCTGGGGCTGTTCCTTGTAAGGAAAGTACAGGGCCAGGAGATGTTGTATGCCTCCAGCACGCTTTGAGGATCCCACACCAAACAACTCAGCCCTCAGAAGACACTGGCTCATGCATAGTGACTGATTCATTGAATGTTCTGAAGGCATCACAGCAACAAGTAAAGTAATACTGAGTCTCTATGCTCTATAAAGAAAAAAATATATATATAATCCTTCTGAGGTGAAATGAAGATGAAGTGCCACCAGCCCTGGCTGCTCATTTAAGCAGATAAATTATTTGTGGTGATATACACTTCTAAAAAATGTTATTTGTGTCTATGTCCTTCAGTAACGGTGCCACTGCGCAGAGCTGCTATCTCTGATATTTGCAGTGTCACCTCCATGGCACTTATCTGCCTGAAACAAATCAAAGATGTATAGAAAATAAGATATGTGGAAAATGAAAACTGAAAGGGCAGTGAGTTGTGTTTGCTATCTGGAGACAGTTGAAAAAAATGGTTTTGTTCAAAGTTCTTTAAAACATAATTAATATTCTATGAAAAAAAATGATCAAAAGAAACTGTTTGCTAATAAAATATTAAGGTTATTGAGTCTTTGTGTGTCTAACATGCCTTACCCTATTTTACGAAGTCCCTAGACAGTAATAGATAGAAAGCCATTCCCTTGAAGTGATCAAGTCTAATTTGTACAAACTGATAGTAATCACAAAGCGTATTACTTTCTTGCATTTGATTGCTTTTCTAAGCCCAGTTCTAGTGAGCGTATTTTAACTGGCCTTGACTCACACTGACATCCCTGTCAGTGGGCTCAATGAGAATATGTTGGCCTGAATTAGCTTAAAACCAGATTATATCCTATGGATGATAAAGGCTTAAAGGAACTTCAAAGCTTTAAAGGCAGGATATGTTACTCTGCTTCCAGCGTTCCCTACAGAGGGGATGAATCCTCCATACTCAAGGAAGACACCTATTTTGACCCGACAAACTGTCAAGTCAAAGCTGACTCTGGTCCAGGGAGTTGTGAAAGGTGCAATGTCCCATCTGTATGGGTCAGCATTAAAGTTCAGAGCCCTGGAAGAACCGAATGTCACAGGTCCCATTCTGATAGCAAATACCGGTTGTTGTTTTTTCTGGTCTTTTCATTTGAAGTAGCTTAAAGTCAATCCCAAGCCATAGGAATTTTTGCAGTTATCTGGATATATTTAAGCGATGTGTCTAATGTAGTGCTTCGTGTTTATTGGTGGACTTGGTAGTGTTAAGTGATGGTTAGACTTGATGATCTTAAATGATTCTGTGATTCTATCTGTACCTGTCTGAAGGAGAAAAGGTGTTTCTGGTACATATGTAGATGACCAAAAGCCAGAATACTTCCTGAAGTGACACTTAGCACCCAGACTGCCACTATTGGGCACCTGGTAGAAAGAACTACAAGGCTTGAGCAAATCCATGGAAGTTGCCGAAACCACTTTCAGAAAATCAAGCCAGTAATTCAGTTGAAGATTCCTGTTTTAAAAATAGTTTGCCAACAAATTATACCTGTAAGAGATTTACTTTTCCAATAACCAACTTCTATGTGTTTTTAATAACTTTTGCCATGGCTTTGATGGATCTAACAGCCCAGCTGAAATTAAGGGAATGGAAAAATGAAAACATAATTCTGTCTGCAGAATGTATATCTGTAAAATCACAAATATAGTTGAACTCTTCAAAAATAGATGAACTGACAGGTGGAAAATTTCTTTCCATGTTTCAAAATTACTACATGATGCTAAGCAATAAAGTGTTACTATCTACATAGGAAATGGAGTGCATATTGGTCTGTATCTAAAGGAAAAGTGTTTTCAATCATAGCTGACCCAAAATAATGCTTTGAAAGACTAGAACACTGATATAACTAAAGCAGGAAATAACAGGCTGTGTTTTATATTTTGCAAGAATAATAAATGTAAGAGTCAGAGCAAATGTCAACCGAGATCAGAAAACTTATTTAGTTGGAATCAGAACACATTGAAACCTTCTCCACACCCTTCAGGTATGTTTGCAGTTTGGTTTATGACCCATCCCTTCTCACTGAAAAAGTCAGTGTATGTATGACTGAATATATATATTTGTATATATATTAAAATATGTACATATTATAAACTATATATAGAATTTGCATGTTTATATACACTGTATGCTATATATACAGATACACTATACATTATATACTACATAAGGTGCACACACAAACACACATATGCCCGTAATTGTGTGAAAAATCTTACACAGGAGTCTTCCAAGATTAGAGAAGAAAGATATGACACAAGTATGACTCAATGTTTTGTTCACCTCTTGAATGGGATTAACAACAGCCTTTTCTACCCTAAATAATAAAAACAATATTTTCTCTGAAACTAGGGTGTGAATGAAAAAAAAAAAAAAAGGTTGGGATATTATTTTCCCACAAAATGGAGCTTGGGAATTCCTCCAGATCCAATTTTGCTTGCATATATAAAGTTCTCACTCGCATTTAACACTACTTTACACCAAGGCTATCACATGTGGGGGAGAACTTCAACTTTCTATTCCTCTGTATCAGTAGCTGATATCCTTGCAGTGAAATTAGACACTAAAATCACTCAAACATCAGCAGTCTTTCAGCATCTAATCAAAATTATCTCTATTCCTGGGGAGAGGTCAAGTTTTCCAGTATTTACTGAGGCACCACTTCCCAATCCCCCGAAAATTTCTACTGACATATAAAATAAAGCAAGGGGGCATTAAAGACGTGTGGGTATGCTTTTGACATGTATCTATTTATATTTAAATAAGTCTAATATGTGTGCTTGGACCTTGCTGTCAGATTCTGTGGACTGTGCACAGAATATAAATCCAAAGTGGCTTCAAAGTTCTCCTCTCATTGGCATCTTTAAAAATATAGCAATTACACTGAATCTGGCCTCCAGCATTCTCCTCCATACTCACATATACATGACAGACCATTTTCCTCAAATTATTATGCGTTTGGCATGGTCGTGTTCAGCAAAACACACACACAGAAACAACAAAACCACCACCAACAACACAAAACTGCAAAGTCTGGAATTCCTCAATCCATCTCAGTAGCAGGAGTCCCAAAATTCTCCTGAATTTTAATATCAACCTATAGCACATAGTCCTCTTTTTCAGCACGGAAAGACAGGTAGGAGGGAGAAATTCAAGTAAACTGTTAAGCTAAATTAACTAATTTTAAGCAGTAAGACTGAAGTTCAGGTGTATGAATAAATATTTTGTTTTCCTCAGGGGACTGTGTACTCAGAACTGTGTTGCCTGAAGGTAAGTCTCTCTAGCCCTCACTCTGATATGTTAGAGTGGGTAAGCAAGGGGAAATTGGCTTAGTGAGTTATACCCAGCCTGTGTGTATATAAACATCCTTACCTTAGCTCACAGAAAATGAAGACAAATTCCTTTTCTGCAGCTTGCGAGTTACAGACAGTCCTCTATAAATTGTGTATCATTTTAAGACTTCCCATTATGAAACATCTACTTAAACTGTTGTAAAGTTTCTTATTTGTTTTAGATTACTGAAAAGACAAGGTAAGCAGAACCAAACTATTACAATTTCATGAGTTCAATACATTATCCTGTAAGGCAGTCTTTGACAGTACAGAAATTTCTGCTTGTGGAACGCTGTGATTAAACACAAAATAATCCAGGACTAAACAAGACTAAAGCCCTTGCATAAATACTCTCTAATCCTCTTCCCAAATCCCCTACTATTAGATGGGTGAGGAGGGCAGAATATCTCCAGATATGGTGCATATTCAAATACAAAATGATTCCTACAGCTTTCCAGGCATCACTGAGATGCAAATACACATGCAGCAGGGACAGAAGGCACTTGCTTTTTGGGAGAGTTAGGGTTACATGGTACGTTACAAATATTTTTCAGTGCCTGGTCAGCTTGCACAAGCTGATGATATATCCAGGTATGTCAGACTCATATGCATAGAGATGGCCTCAAACCCACAAAGAGGTGAGAGCACTGGAATTTTTCAAGCCATATTTCCATTTGTTTTGTAGTCCTGTGGATGTTGGCACTTAACTTTTGCTAACAAAACAGGATAAGTCCTGACAAGAAACAGAAGGTGGGAATCCTTTATGTAGTTTTGGGCACACAGGCTTAGACAGGCCTGACATAGGACTTCCACCACCTGTGTGGAACACAGACTGTTTTTGTCTGTCTCCCTCTCCTCATTGTAATAGAAGCCCACAAGACAGTCTGAAAACAGAAGCCTACAATTTAGATGATTCCAAGTTAGCTGAGTCAATGAGACAAATGTCTTGTTGGGTTTTCTTTTGTGGGTGTTTTTTTTTTTTTTTAGAACAAAACTCTTTAATATTAATAAATATGGCGAAGGTATACTAAATATGGAGAAGTAGGTTTTAGTTCTTGAGTTTTTGAGTCTCCTTCCTTGGAAATACTCAAAGCCCACCTGGATGTCATCCCGTGCAGTGTGCTTTAGGTGATCCTGCTTGGCAGGGGGGTTGGACTAGATGATCTTCAGAGGTCCCTTCCACCCTCAGCCATTCTGTGATTCTGTGATTTATTATTCATAGAGACGTTCCTACAAACTAGTTATTGTTCCTGACATGTTCAGAAACTGTATTTCCAGTTGCTACTCCAAATTACCAAAGTGTATGAGGTACTTTGGGTGATTTATTTAGATCTACCAAGAATAAATACATTTATTAAAAAAAAAAAAGGAAAGAAAAAATATAAAAAATCCTCCTTGTAATAATAATAAAATAAAACATTGCACTGCAGTGAGATATTCATAGTACTGAGTCGAAGATCTAATAATAGATCAAAGATTTGATGCTACAAGGGGAAGATAACATAAAAAAAAAAAAAAAGAGAACCAGATCAGGGAATAGGTAAATAAAGAATATGTGATTAGACATGGAGGAATTATCATCTATTCTCATATTATATGGCCTCTTCAAGAAATTCCTACATAGCGGTTTTCTTAGTCTGATGTTACAGACGCTGTCTTTGTAACTCTGCCTTTCTTAATGGCACTTGTATACTTATAGGAGAACCATCACAGCTTCAGTCTGGGATCATCTACTCTGACTGTCCCTCTAATGCTACTTTGATGATTATCTCCATGAAGTAGCATTGTTCTTCATATCAGGGACCATTAAAAGAGAAAGATAGCGGGTCTATGAAACCTCTCAGTCTGAATAAACATACACTGCCAGAAACCTTCTCTAAGACCCGAAAATCCTGTCCACTTTGGGCAGCCAGCCATCACCCCACAGGAAAGATCTAGAAGATGGTGTGTAAGAGTGATTATCAGCACTAATGATTTTCACACTTTCAGACAGGCAAGCTTCATTATTTGCAGAGATCCATAATCTTCAACAGAGGTTTCACAGGATTTTGAAGCTGTGACACCCCCAAAGAAAAACAAGAGACCCTCAGAAAAACACGTGACTGATAGGACGGGTTCTGAAGGCATCAGATAGAGTAAGGCATCCAGAGGGCAGAAATATGACATGGAAAAAAAAAAAGAAAAAGAAAAAAAAAGTCTTGGAGTGTTATGTCTATAAACAGTGACCAGAGTCTATCCATGCCCAGCTGACAAGTGAGATTCAGCAGCTGTATGTCTTTACCATAGACTTGCAATATACAATAAGACATGGGCAAGAACAGATCACACACAGCACCTACCAAATTCCAAAATGATGTGAAACTGGCTTTTAAATACTTATCTTTCACTTTATGACACTTTCAGCTCTAGATAAAGCCAAATCTTTTCTATTTTCTGATGTTAGACATAACATTTGAAAAGAAAATGAAACAAATGTTTTCTAATGCAACAGAAATACTTAAATATGCATCACAAAGTATAATGAACATTTCATAAAGTATTCTCTAGCTAACTGAAAACAAATGTCACATATGACAGTCAGTTCTTTCCACAAAATTTTGGGTTATAGCTGTTGGATTATAGTATTCAGAAATCAGGCATTCTTGGAGTTTATTTTGCTTTGTCAGATACACATTAAAATAAATAGCAGCTGGTGGAGTCAAAGGACTGAATTTCTCTGCTTTTCTATTTCATTTTCCAGGGCAGCCAGCATGGCTTCACCAAGGGTATATCATGCCTGACCAATCTGGTAGCCTTCTATGATGGAGTGAGTACATCAGTTGACAAGGAAAGGCTGACCAATGTCATCTACCTGGACTTCTGTGTAAGGCCTTTGACATGATCGCACATGACATCCTGATCTCCAAAATGAAGATACAGATTTGATGGGTGGACCATTCTGTGGATAAGGAATTGGCCTGAAAGCCACACCCAGAGAGTGGTGGTCAATGGCTCTATGCCCAGGTGGAGGCCGGTGATGAGTGGTGTCCCTCAGGGGTCTGTCTTGGGACCAGTGTTGTTTAATATCTTTATCAATGATATAGATAGTGGGATCGAGTGCACCCTCAACAAGTTTGCAGATGGCACCAAGCTGAGTGATGCAGTTGATACAACAGAAGGAAGGGATGCCATCCAAAAGGATGCTGTCCAAAGGACAAGCTTGAGAAATGGGTCCTCATAAACCTAATGAGGTTCAACAAGTCTAAATGCAAGGTGCTGCACCTGGATCAGGGCAATCCCAGACACAAGCACAGACTGGGAGAAGAACTCATTGAGAGCAGCCCTGCAGAGAAAGACATGGGGGTTCTGGTGGACAAAAAGCTTAACACGAGCCAGCAGTTCACACTTGCAGCCCAGAAGGCCAACTGCATCCTGGGCTGCATCAACAGAGGAGTGGCCAGCAGGATGAGGGAGGGGATTGTCCCCCTCTACTCTGCCCTTGTGAGACCCCACTTGGAGTACTGCATCCAAGTCTGGGGCCCCCAGCACAAGAAGGATGTGGACCTGTTAGAGAAGGTCCAGAGGAGGGCCATGAAGATGATTAGAGGGCTGGAGAACCTCTCCTATGAAGAAAGGCTGAGAGAGCTGGGGATGTTCAGCCTGAAGAAGAGAAGGCTTTGAAGAGACCTCATTGCAGCTTTTCATTACTTAAAGGGGGCTTATAAAAAGGATGGAGAGCAACTTTTTACTCAGGCATAGAAGACTTGGACAAGGGGGAATGGTTTTAAACTAAAAGAGGAGAGATTTAGATTAGAGTTTAGGAGAGACCGAGAATAACAATTATAAAGTAAATAAATTCTGTCTCCTTGTTGCTGTGGCCCAACCATGACTTAATGGGATATCTGTAAAAAGGAAGCAGTTGAAAATTTTCACTAATGGATCTATCAGGAATACAAACAGAAAACTGGTGAGGCTGTGATAAGAAAGGTGTAAAAGATGTACTAAGGTTTGAGAAGGCTCTCTCACAGAAGTGTCATGAATTCCTTGCATCAGTTTTCACTGCAAAAGATGCTGGGAAGATCCATGAATTATTTGTAGCAGATATATCAGAGAACCTAGATCAATTTAAGGTAAAAATGTAGGACATATTAGACCAAATAATTATGTTAGTGGATGTTGGGGAATGCAGGGAGAATAAGCCACAGAGACTGGCCAGGTGTGCACACACTCACTAAATATCATCTGCTTTAGGCACTGTTGGGAGCAGAACAGGAGGTTGATGGTGGAACATCCTTATACTCACATGAAACAACAGGGGAACAGTCTTGTTGCAGACTTTGCCTTACTTAAAATAAATAAATAAATAAATAAATAAATAAGCTAGAGATTATGAACACTTTAGCTATTGGTGTCTAAGGTTTTCCTGAATTTTTAAGTTAAACTCCCTTCTGTAATACACTTGTATTTCAGAATAACAGATATTACATTTGTCACTTTATGCTCAAGAGGCACTCCTGATTTCCTATTTACTTCATTGTCTATATATACATATTTGCTCCTAGAATAATAATATGTTTTTTGTTGTTTGTTTGTTTTGTTTGTTTACCTGTATGTTGTTGACATGGAAATCCAGTAATTCCCCTCTGAAAGTAATAGCCACAGTTATTTCATCTTGTGGGCACTTACTGAAGAGAATGGAAAAAAAATTCTTCTAATATATTTTTTTTCCCCTCAAGATGTTTTTGTGTAACTACCTTGAACATGAAGTTAGGCAGAAACTAAGACTATAAAAGCCAGGCAATTGTTAAAGTCATCCATAGCACAGAGCATTTATCCGAGAAGGGCATACCTCCAGAATACTTGCCACTGACTTTGCAACAGGCCCCCAGTGTTTTTCACTGAAACAAAGTTCACCAAGCTTGTTTTAAGGCAGGTCAGTGATTTCTATTGAGACACCAACATCACTTAGGTCTTCCCTAAGTGATGGTGGCAGTTTTATAGCACTAATAGCACTGTTAGGGACCTGTTGGCATTTCTAGTAGAGAGTCAAGCATTTGAAAAAAAGTGATTAACTTCACCATACTTAAATAAATTTTTGTCAGCTCTCTGCAGAAAGAGCACAATACACATAGTGTTGAAGCACAATTACAAAGTATACTGACACTGAGTTATGGTATTAATATTTAAAAGGGCTACATTATACATTAAAACTAAAATTTGCAAAGTTGCAAAAATTGATTAGTTGGCAATCTGCATTTCAGTTTTCTCTTTGGCTTGTGGAAATAAGCCTTATGGAAAGTGAAAAGCAGGAGACTACTGGTTTCTGATGGGCATGCTCACTTTGAAAGAAAGCAGTGAAAGACAGCAATAGCCCATCACATCTGAGCTTTGATAATACTCATGCTTTTGAATCTTGACAGTTCAAAGGTGATCTGAGCTTGTAAATGAGCATTATTATGACAAAGAAAGAATTTCAGTAAGAAAAAGACTGAAGTAACCACTTAGAAGTTGATCAGTATAGATGTTTTGGGAACTTTAGTCCTAAATAACATTTTTCCTCCCTCAAAATTGTTTCTAGTTTGTGGAAGGGGAGGAGTGTAGCAGGCACATTTCTATGTTGCTGGTACTCTGATGCAGGTAGCAATTTTAGAAGTGATTTAAGCAAGTAGCACAGATCTATGAATTATAGGAATACCAGAAGAATATCACAGCACCAATGGCAACCAAAACCAACCAATCCAGATTCCAAATTTTGTATCCAAACAGAAAATTCGTTACCACACTCTAATGGTTCATTTGAGCTATTTGCTACACATTCTCACATAGCCTAAGGGGACAGACATAAGGGCACAGTAGAAGACTTCTATGAATTAAAATCAGATGATGGCTTTCCTTTAACATATTTGAATATTTCTATGCATTGTTTAGAGTCATGTAGGAGTGTATTGGCAGTTTCGTGGATAGCAAACTAACCTTTTGCTGGTAAGACCACAAACTCTGCATCTAAGTATCAGTTTATACAGCTGCAGTTTTCATTCAGGAGCAATCTAAAAGTTACCTAATATAGGGGTTGAAGATACAGTGCTGCTAGAGTTAGTCAGCAAACCTGATCAGATAGCTGTACCTTAATGTGAGCATGAATTTGGATAGAAATTTTTATCAGCAAGCTTTCTGGTGACTGGCCCTAACATGAACAGGAAATGAAAGGAGGGAAAAGGAGATGAGAAGATAGGAGAGCAGGGGAATAGGAGACAGGGGGGAGGAGAAGGGGAAAAGGAGGAAGAAAGGAAAGAGAAATGAGGAGAAAAGACCAGTGAACTTCATTACCAAAATCTATGTTCATAGCAATGCCTTTATTTACTTACATGTCAGAGTTCAAACAGCCTGTTCAGGAGGATTACCAACACAGCACAGCTCTTAAAAACCTCTACTTTTTCATAGCAGCCGTTTTAGCTTAATGAGTAAGCTTCTCCTCATGTGCCTCCTTATATTTGAAATGACACCACAAGCACCAGAATGAAGGACAAAGTTAAAATGTGGAACTATTCTGAAACGTAGCACCAAAATTGAAAAAATGTTTGCACAATGGTTTATAAGGATATTCTTCTTACTATTTCATCTCTTTTTGAAAGGTTCTGTAGCTCTGATCATGCTTGGTACCTTTTTTTTTGCCTTTCCTATTTCTTGCCCATCATCTTCAAACAGATGACCAGAATCCTTTGTAATATTCAAGTTTACACAATGATGCAATAACATTGGGGGTTTTTCTCTTAATCCCGTTCCTAGTACTTTCCAGCATCCTATTTATTATTTTGATTTTTCTGAGCACAAAAATTAGTTCTTCATAAAGTTACTCAAACTGACTCCTTTGAAGTGAATATGGAGAGTCCTTCATTATATATGTATGTACATGCATTATAAATACTACAGTAGCTTTTCTCCACACAAGTAACGACATCTCAGGTGCTGTTATCATCTACTGCCTTTGTAGGCCTTGCAAACTCTTTTCTTCCTCTCCAGCAGTACTGTGGCTGGTGTTGCCCACACCACCACTAATCTGACACCACTATTGCAAAATCTTCTTGCTTCCCTTGTTCCCAGGTTTCTGGCTTAAGGCAGAATTGCTGGCCACTGCCCAGATAAGGCAGACTGGCCCTTGACCATCACTGCTTGATTTCCTAATAAATTGCACTTAATTTCCAGCTGATGGTCTCTGTAGATATTTACTGCAATATCTATTTGGTTTCATGCTTTCTAATGGGTACTGCAACAGAATTACTAGGGATGCTGTAAACTGGGGACGGAGATCCTGTATCCTGGCAAAGAACAAGTGGTCAGATCCTTGTTTTATTCTTGCAGTCTGCAAATTATGACTACTCCCAGTTGCAAAACATATTCTTTATCCTGTAAGAAAGAGGTTGGCACTAGGACAATATTCTTTTACAGACTAATTTCACTTTAGGTATACTTACTGGTCTAGCTTTTTTTTTTTTTTTTTTTTCTTTTTGACAATAACATCCAGGAAAAACAACACAGGATAATTTTAAGAATCCTCTGAAGTTTTTTTCTAATTCCAATTTCAAAGAGTCCAACACATGTCCAAGACAGTTTGTACCAAGATATAAACTAGTCCAGTAATGATTCACTAACAAGCTCACGTCTCTTCAAGTCAGTATTTATTAAATATGGATATTACAAATTCAGCTCACTTGTGAACAACACCTGCATTTCTGAGTTTTGTGCCTGAAGAATTCTTCAGAGCACAACAAGTAAGTAGGGATGGATAAAGTCCGAGACAGTATGAAGCATGTCCAGTGTAAATGTTATTACCTTAGAGAGAAAAGGACAAAGTAGCCTTATAAAATTCCAACATTCTTCTGGAAAGACTGAAAGTAATTGAGCAATACCTGTACCTCCCTAAGGAAAGGTCAAAGTGAAAAGAATGCTGAGTTAACAAGATGATTCAGCAGGCTGTAATCATATTTCTTTTAACTTGACATTTAGACTGAATTAACATCCTGAACTTACTCAGCAAGCAATGGAGCTCAAAGTAAATCCATTTAGTTTGATATTGAGAAAATCCAAAATGTGCCAGGCTGACATGACTAAGCATCTACTGAGCCTTGACTGTGCTGGAGCACAGAAGCATGAGGTGTACAGAAGAGGTTTTTCACTACAGGAGAGTGAAAGAAAACATGCAAAAAGAGAAGGCTCCCAGGCATAGCATGCAGTTAATAAAAGGACAAGACCAGATTGCAAGCCACAGTTACAATTTTTCTTCATAAAGGTCTGAAAGATTGATGCAGAAAGACCAGATTGAAAAGATGTGAAAGTCAATTCTTTTAACTTGACATTTAGACTGAACTACCGTCTTAAAATTGCTCAGCAAGTGAGAGAGAGCAAAGTATCAGGTAAGGCTTTTAAAGGCTTTTAGTAAGCACCCACAAGCCATAAAAATGGAGAAGCTGGAAAGCAATATCCAGTTGATTAGTTTGGATGAACTTTTCCAGAGATGTGTGCTTTTAAAGGCCCAGCTCTTAACTAAGGCATCAGAGCAGAGTGCCATTGGTATTTAACTGGGGACATCTATGATCAGAAACTAGTGGCAATATTCATTTCATGTTCTGTGCAAAGCAAAGGCTTACAAGTAGTGTTTTACAGGCCTATAACCAAGCTTCAGAGAAAGCTCCATTTATCATAGGATATTTTATATATATTATATATATGATATATATATAAAATATAAACATAAATATAAATATAATACATATATATATATATAAATTTAGGCTCAGAATATCATAGAATCATAGAATGGCCTGGGTTGAAAATGACCTTAAAGATCATCTGGTTTCAACCCCCCTGTTCTGGGCAGGGTTGCCAACCACTAGAGCAGGCTTCCCAGAGGCGCACCAAGCCTGGCCTTGAACGCCTTCAGGGATGGGGCATCCACAACCTCCCTGGGCAACCCGTTCCAGTGCCTCACCACCCTCTGAGTGAAAAACTTTCTCCTAATTTCCAACCTAAATCTCACCTGTCTTAAAACCATTCCCCCTTGTCCTATCACTACCAACACATGCAAACAGGCATTCCCCCTCCTGTTTATATGCTCCCTTCAAGTACTGGAAAGCTGCAATGAGGTCTCCCCGGAGCCTTCTCCAAGCTAATCAAGCCCAGTTCCCTCAACCTTTCTGCATAGCAGAGGTGCTCCAGCCCTCTGATCATCTTAGTGGCCGTCCTCTGGACACGTTCCAAGAGCTCCACATACTTCTTGTGCCGGGGCCCCAGGCCTGCACACAGTGTTCCAGGTGGGGCCTCACAAGAGCAGAGTAGAGGGGGATAATCACCTCCCTCTCTCTGCTGGCCACCCCTTTTTATGCATTATTTTCTTTCTTTTCTATTTCTGGACAGATAGGTTTCATTCACACTTGGTTTATGTTTAATCCTTAATAGAACAGAAATAAGTAGCAAAACCTCAGATAGATGGATTTTTTTTTTTTCCATACATTGGGGTCAGTTCCAGGAGAGTTGTTACGTTACTAGACAAATTGGATGTTACAGCCTTCTGAAACACTGCAATACGGTGCCTCTTCTGTCTCTTATATGATGAGAAACAAAACAACCCAATATTACTGAGATGCCCTTAGTAAACACCTTACGTGTTTTTTTATTATCTGAGAAGCTGTGGTTGACAGATCTCCCATTTGAATTTGGATTACCATTCTTAAGTACAACAGAAGGTCTGGAATAGGCCCTAAAGGCAGCCCTATCACATACTCAGCTGTGATTAATCTAACTGCTTAGCAGATGTCAGTTGTACTATTAAAAGTCAAGCAATTACGCATTCTTCATAAGTTAGGATGACTCTACCTCCATCCAGTGACAGTTTTCTTTAAGATGCATGCAGTGTAGACTTTTTAAAAGGATAAACGTGGAAGAAAAGATGCTGAACAAACAAGAAAGTGAAGACTTAAACCCCTAAATCTTAAAAATTAAGACAGTGTTCATTCTTTTTACTTTTTACTTTTTGATTTGTTTTGTTTTATCTTGTAATAACAAAGGAAAAATGAATTAATGCTACAAAGAGGACAGTGGTTAAGATATTATGAAAACTACAAAATAGAAAAGTTGAGGAGCTAATGGATTGTCACCTTTGTAAAAATAGCTTGAGGAATGCAGTAATATACTTTATCCATATTTATTTGAAAGAAACATTAGCTACTAATGATCATGCCTTTTTCTTTCCTAGCTTTTACATGTGCAAAGGAATATTGATTTAGTATATAAGGATTCCTGAGATTTTTAAGCTGAAAATCTGTATAATTAAGTAGTTGAAAAATTAACATGACAACTGCACCACTAATGAAATAAAATTCAAATGAATTATGTGCCTGAAAATAAGTGAAGTAGAACTCTCTCTGTCCTGTGATAGCACTGTTTCTTCTGGAAAGGTCTGGACAAGCACTCCTTCAGTTGAGGAAGCTCCGTGCAAAACTGAAGTGTCAGGTGAAAACTTTAAAGTGTCTGAACAGTCTCTTTCCTTCCAGCAGGACCAGATGTTTTGAAAAGCCATATGTTAGTACTTAGTTTTAAAAAGTCTCAAAAGCCTCTACTCTAAATATTTCACAAAGACTGCTTTCTCTCTGCTGGAAGCTGCTCCCTGCCGAAGAGCAGCGTGTTTGCCCGTAGACCTACTCGGGTGCAGCTGCCTGACCCCGCCCACAGTCATGGCAGTGACCTCCCATTCCAGCCTTGCCTCCACACCTTGCATGTAAAAAGAAAGATTAATTTTCAGCCAGAAGATTACCTCAGTCATTCCTAGACAACCTTTTCCTCCCCACACAGCTCATCCAGCTGGTATCCCAGTAAAATGTTGTAAACTTGCTGTTTAAGTACCAGCATCTAGCCACACAAAATTATATTTGTGTTTCATCCAACTAATTTACAGTGGATATTGAGTCCTGTAGGATTCTTTCAAGGCTAATAATTAAAGGGTCTTAGAACTATTGCCAATATAATTTCATTAACTCAGATAAATAAGATGTTGCTTGATATATGTCTCCATGTTTAAATTCTTATTGGCCCTATTTCAGCCATTATTCTTCACTTGTGATGGTGGCCTTCAATTTGCCATCAGGCCTGCTGAAATGAGTAGAGCCAGCTGCCTAGTAAGATAATAGTAAATTGAGGTACGACCCTGTTTTTAATCCACTGGAACCCTGAAGCTAATTTCCACTGACCCACCATGAGTCAGGGCCAAGTAATATGGCCTTTTTCCACATCTTTCAGCTCAGCTGCAAGAAGTTGGACCTTCCTGTAATACTGTCTCAACAAAGAGGTATCCCAGATAACCCAGAAACAATTTATTGAAGGGGAAGAATTCTATGAAATGTCCTGAACGATTATTTTAATAACAAAGGGAAAAGAGGAAGAAAAGAAAAAAAAAAAGGATAAAAATATATGGATAAAAAAAGGTAATAATAGTGATTTGGATTGACTGTATGAGCATGAGAGAAAACGTAATTAGAACATGTGAAAATTAATGTGATTTTTCAACATTTCTTCACTGTACTCCTGAGACTCAGGAGGCTGAGTAAATATATTTGCACCTTTGTCCTTGTTAAATCTCAATGGTAATGATCAACTACGTGAATGTGAGAGCTGCACATTTATTACCATATCAAATCATGCATACCAAACAAGATGGTGAAGGTGGAGAAGGTGGAAAAAGTTTTAGGTCATACCACAGAAACCCTCTCAGTGTTTTATAAACAATCTGTGCTGCAACAACAGAATGGGAGTGTTTCATTTGCAGAGTTGAATTACAGACCAGCTAAACTCAAAATTATTTCTAGTGTGACATTTCTGCACTGGGAAACTGATTCACAAAAATGAAAACATTCTGTGAGAAAATGCAAATCTGAGACATTTCTGGTGGAACCCAGGTTTCCCTGGGCTTCTCTCTTGTTTCTTGACTATATGCCTGACACATCTAAAATGACTGGCCTTTTAGTGCCTAGTTACCTCACAAAGCTATTTTATTCAAGTTTTTGGATCTCACAAGCATTTTAGCTCATCAGCTCCAAGGACTTCCAGGCCCTTTTTTTCCACATTGTTTTTGGCTAAGCAACTGCTGTACAAGGGCGCCAGGACCTTGAGTGGTTTCAGGGTCAGGAGGAGACTATTTTATTTTATAACATTTAAATGTCCCATTGGAGGATTATGTCAATGTGAAATACTGCTGACTTCCTGATCTGTGAAAAAATAATGAGGTTTCGATTTCTTTCCCCTCTTATTCAAGTCAAGAAATTTCTGCATCAAAAATCTCAAACTGGGAAAAGACCAGAAAGTCTATTTCCCAACCAGCTCTATTTAAAATAGTATTCACAATTGTCTGAAGTCAAGGAAGAAAGCCAGAAACTTAGAGATTCCTGTGAATACATGGAACTTTTTAATTTTTTAAAAAAATCCTTTAGGGAAGAAACAAAAATTCTAGTTTTCTTAACACACATATTAAAATTAAAATCCGACCTCCCTGAAGAAGAAAGTCATGGAGTAGGCACATATTTTTAAAAGCATGAATACCTGTGACTATATTATCAAATAAAACCACTCCATGAAGTGGATCATGCCCCCATCATCATCATCTTGAGCCCTGATCATGCATCTTGCTCAACTCTTAGCATGCTTGGATCCCTAGCACAGACTTGCCTTAGTCTTTAAGACATTAGCCTCATCTCTTAAGACTATGTCCTCAGTCACTATTTGTCAGATGGAAAATGTCAGTGACAACTCCCAGTAGGTGGACAAGCTTGCACCAGGTTTGGTTCCTTCCTTCCTATGTAGTTCTCTGACTTGTGCCAAAGACTTGTGCTCATCAACTCCTCTGCTATAGATCAGGGCATAGTATATTAAACCTCAGCTCCAAGATGTAAGCATGTAAGCTCCATGTTGTTTTGCTCTAAGCCTTTTGCCAGTGGTTCTGCCTAAGGTGATAACTTGGCCTCTTAAGTGGTGTCAAGCTACAACAGGGTAAGCAACTGTGACTCCATTACTAGTGCTGAAATACATATATAAACACATTCTTTAGTCTGGAGGACACCCTTCTGTACATTTAGCCTTGTGATCATTGGTGATTAAAATCATTAGTTTAAATTAGATTAAATCATTGGTGATTAAAACCAAAAAATCATATGCTTTCACCTATCATCAAAATCTTTACTAAGCCGTTCCCTGAACTGAGGTGTCATGACTGCTTGGCATTGACATACACCGTTTGCTCTAAATTGAAAGACTTGTGAGACCACAGTACATTCTTTATGGAGACAATAAGTCCAGAGATTAAGGCATCAGATCTTAAATCTCTATTAGCTTGTTATTAAAGATTGTAACAGGCTTTTTTCTTCCATAGTTTATCCAAAGAATGAAAAGTGGCAAATCCAATGAAATCCTATTTTCTGAACAGCCATTAGCTTGATTTACAACAAATTTCTACAGCGCCTGACTTATGCCAATGTTGTGTTATTGCTTCTCTGTAAAATACAAACAATTAACTAATGATTTACACTTATGTCAGCACAGGGGAAAGAAGATCATAATCTTTTCTCATTCCTGTTTCTCTTCCAGCATGCTCAGATCTCAAAAAATGAAGACCACTCTGGTCACAGGTGCTTCAGCAGTCAGTTTACACTTTTTAATTAGACATACAAAGAACATCCCTCAATAAACATATACATCACCTAATGAGCTAAAGAGGTCTGTACAAGATCTGACAGCAGCTGAAATCTCTAAACACTTTAGAAGATATTTTACATTGAATTTGACTACTATACCTTTTCTAAATGTTAGCTATCTCCTTTATTTCTCAGGGGGTTACATTTTTCTCAGCCGTTACAGAAAACACTGGATTTTGTGCCCTTGGGACAGAGTCCTTCAATAAAAACTGGTATTAATGTAGTGCACAAAATCTTTTTACAGTTGAAAGCAGTGAACCCCAAAAATCAATGCTATACTTCCATTGTCTTCATGATAGCTATAAAAAAATCTTTTCACCTTCTGAGCAAACCCTAATAGTTAAAAAAAAGCACAAGAATAAATAAGTTCTTTAAATATTAAGCATGACAATAAGTCTGCCTCTGAGACAGTCAAACCAATTTTTTTATTCCAGCAAGATGCTCATAGGAAAAATAATAAAATTTTTAAAAAGGTCAGTTAATAAGAACAATCGCTATCCTAAAACAAAATGTAAGGACCAAACTGTCTGAAATTTGGAATTCTGACATATGAAAATTGTTGTTTATCAAAATGAAAACAATTATTTTTAAGTCCTCATGAAATGAACCCCAAAATTCAGTGTCAAGATGTTACAGATATTTTTAAAAAGTTGTTGCACTTGTATGTTATATTATGACCTGGCATTAGATAATTATACCATAATGACATAAACATTTAACTCTTGCTCCATTGTTTTGAAAATAATTGAAAACAGAAAAACAGGTACTTTAAAAAAATAAATAAATAGTAAATATACTGTATTTTCTTTTCAAGATGAAAGTGTTTACTTGTGTTGTTGTAAGACAATTTCTTTCTTTTAGTGGGACTCACTTCACATGTATTTAACTAAAAAAATTGTCTATTTTGCACTAACCTTCTTGGATGTAATTGTCTTTCTCTACTCACTAGAAAGGAAACGTGACTAGATAGATTCTGAAAATTCATTGAATTCTCACAGGTTACTTCTCAATAGTACATGCTTTCCTTCTAGTCAGTAAGAGTACTACTAGCAGCTTTATAATTCATTGGAAAATCACACGCACAACATTTTCAAACTGTCAAAGGAAAAGTTTTATGGAAATCTCTTCACTGAAAGAAGGAAGAAGGAGATCTGTATATGTATATATGAAAATGTGTCATGTTACCATGGAGAAAAAGGGAACAATGGGAATTATGGCCTGTGAAAGAAGGGAGTGGTTACAGAAAAAAAAAAAAAAAAAGTTCATATGATGATAAATTAATGTTTATCTAAGATCCTTTACAGGTTGTGACCTGATTCTGAAAGAATTTCATATTCAACACGACTAATTCTCTCTTCTGGAGGAGAAATAACAAGAGCAATGTTTTTCTGCCCTTTTTTTTTTTTCTTCCCTCTTGTAAGTATCCTGTGACTTTCTTATTAATTATTTTCAAAATAGTTGTCTCTGATATTGCTTCACCTACACAGTTCTGGGAAATTTCACCATGTCAGAAGCCAAGAAGATTTGAGAAAAAACACATCTTCAAAGAACTGAACACTGACATATACTGCATGGAGCCCAATGGATTTCAATGCTCCACTTCCTCGAAGAAAACAACAACAAAAAGGCACGTCAGCTGTTGTTTTTCTACTTGAGAAATTATCTAGAAACTCAGTGCGAATATGCTATTGCATAGGAATGTCAATCGCTCTCATAATTTAAAGCCAGTTCTTAATACTAAAAATCACAAATCAACCCCGATCAAAGGCATGATCAAAATCAAAAAGTGATGTGTTCACAGCTGTGCAGTGGCTTGCAGATGCAGAATTTGGTAAAAGCCAAGCAACTGCTCAGTAGGGTTATGATAACTATTGACTAATGTGTGCCAGATGAAGGCTATACAGAACCTTTGGAAATGATTTTCTTGGTAATGTTGGCTATAAGCTACATTATATACTTTATAACATTTGATAATCTAAATGACCCTTTTCATTACATTTTGATAAGATTTGTCCCAACTCTCTCAGCCTAACAAGAGATTTATATTTCATTTAAGTTTCCAAATCCTTCTGATGATGTGACAGAAAACAATCTAACTATTCATATGAATATGAATTATGAATTGAATGTCTTTTTGCTTGTGAATTATATGTAACTGTGATATTTTTACAGTAAGGGTTAAGAAGGAAAGGCAAAGTTATTTCTTCTTCTGTAGTACCAGAAGCCAGAAGAGAAAGTACACATGAAGACCCAAAAAGGAAGAAATAACAGTTATGAACATAGAAAATAAACTTTTTTTCTTTTTTTTTTTTTTTTCTTTTCTGAGAATAGCTGCCTGTCTGAGCATAGATGTGGTTAGGGTCAGACGTACGGAAGTTAAGTCAAACTACAAATATACACAATCACATTTGAAAACTATGAGCTACAGGAACCAAAGGACTGGGTCTACATCATCCTCACCTGCATTACATTTTTTAGGTCTTCTTCTTTGCTTCACTAAATAACTGGAAAGATTTTGAGCTTTGCTGCTAAAAGAAAGTCTGTGAAAAGAAAGTCTATCATCTTGTTTTTATTTAGGGCTTTTAGAAGACAGAGCTAATGGTGCATAATTACTTTATCAGTTTGCTCAACATTAGTCATAACTTCAGTGCCATCGAAATAAAGTTTTCAGAAAATTGAGTTTCTCTATAAATAGACACATGAAGCATATGAAGGAAAGACAGAACAATTATTACTTTTCCATCCTACTCTTTGTATAATGTGAAGATAATTTCTTTTTAGTTTAAGTCATTGAGCACTCTGTCCTAACGTGTTGTCTTCCTACAAACAAAAATTTCCAAATGAGTTTCAGAACTGGAAAAAGTCACAGGAGTGATCTTTCTACTTTATAATTCTTTTCAGACTACTTTAATGAACAATGGTGTAATAATTGCTTTTACAGATAGTTTTAACTGTTCCAAATAACACAGGCATAAAACAGGTTTAAGGAATCAGAAGTCATAAAAATCTACATCTCCTCTTTCTTTTTTCTCTCAGACTTTCTGTCCTGGTTTCAGGTAGGACAGAGTTAATTTTCCTCCCAGTAGCTGGCAGGGTGCTATGTTTTGGATTAGGATGAGAAGAGCGCTGATAACATGCTGATGTTTTAATTGTTGTAGAGCAATGCTTACACCAAGCCAAGGACTTTTCAGCTTCTCGCTCTGTCCTGCTAGCGAGCAGGCTGGGGGTGCAGCAGGAGCTGGGAGGGGACAGACCCAGGACAGCTGACCCAAACTGGCCAAAGGGGTATTCCATACCATCTGACGTCATGCTGAACAATATATAGGGGTGGCTAGCCGGGGTGGGGGGGGCCGGCTGCTCGGGGATAGGCTGGGCATCGGTCAACGGGTGGTGAGCAATTGCATTGTGCATCACTTTGTACACATTATTACTATGATTATTATTATTATTATTATTATTGTTATTATTTTCCCTGTCTTAATAAACTGTCCTTATCTCAACTCACAGGCTTCACTTTCCCGTTTCTCTCCCCCATCCCGGAGAGGGAGGGGGGAGGGTGAGCGAACGGCTGTGTGGTGTTTGGCTGCCAGCCGGGCTAAACCACAACACTTTCTTTGTAGGTACAGGAGATTTCAAAATCACCAGTTGTTTATATTAAATGATTTTAAAAACATACTAGAGTTGAAATCTCACTACACAGAAATCAAAATGAGTTTCTTCAGATACATAATTGAGTTGTAATTTCACTCTGGAGTGTTACTCCTTGAATAAGAGACCAGAGTATTTTTCTTCCACTAAATTCAGTAACATGAAGTCCTAGAAAAGGAGTAAGAGAGAGAGGACCAGGCCTCTTTCTCCAGCATAGCGCTGACTGTATTTGTTCCATTACAAGGTGACAAGACTCTGAAAGGTCAGGAGATGGAATAAAATAAGAAGATCTGGTTCTCCTATGACACCTGGAAGTCAGAAATCACATGGCACTTTTCAAAAGAAACAAAAATAAAGTAGTTGTAAAGAAAAATAGGTAATTCCACTACCTGAACCTATGATTTGGTCACTGTCTCTGAGGAATTAAATGTTAGTAGATGCACCACATGGGTGGAGGGCAAGGCATACTGGTAAGGCAAGCTTCTTCCTCAAGTGGATTATTCTTTAAATTTTCATGGATTTTTTTTTTTAGTCAACAAATAAAAAAGAACTTTTTCACCATGTAAAATTTCAAAGTAGAAAAGAGGTAATGATATGAAAACGTGTTAAAAATATCTTTCATCTCTACTCTTTCTCACTGATCTCAAGGGAAAATAAAAAGAAAACACACAGCATAACTATCAGGTCAGGTCACAAACCCTTCTGCTCCAGAACCCCATCTTTAGTGAGCCTACAACTTCTCTGTTAAAAGGTTAGATCTAATATGCTTCAAAAAAACAAAACAGAAGAACCTAGATTTTAGAAAATCAGGCAAAACCAATTTGAAAAACACAGTGGGTGTTCCTTGTTTAACTTAGATCTAAAACTGGACAGTGACCACTGGCTCTTTGCCCACTTTAACACACGGGCTACTGCTCTGAGCAAGAATTGCATGCTCAGACGTGTATTACACTACGTATTTAAGTCTTTGTGCTCTGCTTACAACTCTTTTTATTGTTTTCAATGCCCTAGCTACATTCCATAAAGACCTTCTGAGCTTTGTTCAGGCACAATTTTTGATGAAAGAGACTGGCAATTAGATGAGCCAAGATGAGAGTCTCCACAAAATCCATCTGAAAACTTTTCTTGACACAATGTTCTGGGACTCTTCCTGCCCTTGGGCAGGATTTTTTTTTTTTTATTATTTTTATTGTTTTATGTGTGTGCAAGTGAGAGATAATGCAGACTGTAGAGAACTCTTTTAAAAGTTTTACTAATTTTCATTAGGCTGGTTCATATGAGTTCTCTGAGTGCCTCAGTAGAGGTTTTTAATCATATTGTGCCTTTCGTGCTACAGTGATCACAACGCTAATCTCTATAATTCCACATTTGGGATCCCACTTTTCAAAGTGCAAACAACTGACTCTGATTTTATAAAGAACATTTTTCCACAGGGAACACAAAGGCAGAGTCATAGGGAAGCATCATAAGCCAAGAGCTGAAAAAATCTAATTGCAATAGGAGAAATAAGCCATTCTCAAATTCTTTTCCTTGTTTTGAAAACTGTGCACAAATAAAAAATGTATGGATAATATTTTGTGAGGGAGAAAACTTTGCCCCTTTCTACTTACAGGCATCAGACACATCATCTCTAAAGGAAAACTTGGAGAGGAAATTGAATTTCAGCATGTGCAGCAATGGAAGACCAGGTCTCATAGAAAAAGGAAACAAGATTAGCATGAGCATGATAATATGGACTCAGAGGAAAAAAGTCTAATAAAATATTTATGTTTCTGTCCATCTTAAAATCTGATACACTGCCAAGGTCTCTAGCAGCTTCTGAACCCACAGTTTTTTCTTTGTCTCTCTGTTTTGAGCATTACTTTGCTTAACACCTTTGAAAAGCTTTCACTATTCAATGCTAACACTTCCCACTTGCTTACATAGCCCCACCTCTCAACTCTTCCAAACATGTTGCACAAGGACGGTGGCAAGGACCATCTGCAGAACAAGACTCAGCCATCCAGATAAAGCCAGTCTGGGGGAAAAAAAACCGCACACATATCTTAAAAGAAAATAACTTGAGCAATTCCTAAGGGTCTTCAAGCTTTATAAGCAACAAGAACTCTGAGGCAATAGTGCAGTCATGTTGTAATACCATTTCATGGCATTTGCTGTTAACATTATTCATACAGGGATTATATTGATTTGCAATTCCTTGAAAAGATCCTTTATAAATCCTGTATTACTGAAATCCTTACGCCTGTTACCATTATATAGAGTGCAGACGAATTTGTAGGAGCTATGAATGCCTCAAGTGACAGAATGCTACAGCACCTGACTAAATTTGGAGAAGAAAAGAGAAAAGCAGACCTATAATTACAGTCTCCTACAAGGAGATAATGCAGGCTCTGTGCCAATTCTTGCATTAACTATCCCAAATCTATTAAGATATTTCTTCCACCTCAATTAATTTTCACAACAATATTAATAATGGCATAACTCCTGTACTCTTGATCTCTGGGTGCAATACCATTAACACAACAATGCTCATATATAAATTTTTATATATTTTGCAAAAATGTGTAATGCATATTTTAGAAAATTTACCAAGCAGCTGAAGCTGGGATAATGAACTTATTATGTTTACAATGTTCTCACATTTCATATATTACAGAGATGGTCAGAGAAGGACTTTAAGCTATGAGGCAAGAATATATAGTCTTACTACAAGATAATGTTTCTTTTTTTTTTTTTTCCCCCACACCAAAAAATTAACATTACAATGGATGTAGTAAACTTAGTATTTTTTGTATTGCCATACTAACTCTACATAGTTTTATATAAGAAGTGCTGTATTTTCATTTGCCTTTTGCTCATCTCTTCCTTCAGTTTGAAACATAACATACTTTAGCATTTCACAATCTACCCTGTTTATTACAGAATAGTTAAAGGACCTAAGACTGAAGGAAAGCCTGTATTTCAGTGACTGCATCAGGATCGATGAAAATGTATATATATGTCACAGGAAATTTATTAAATGCAAAATTTCATGAATATGATATTAGAGGTATATACACCACAGAAAGCTGAGGGCTGATGATTAATTTTCTGATTGAGATTCTTATTGCTGAAATATAACTTATAAATGAAATCTTTTACAAAATCCAGGAAAGAGTTAGATGATTTGAGTAAAAATCCGGTGTTCAGATGTTCAAGACTTCACAAATGCTCAGGCAGCTTCTATGACCCTGGATCATAACAGCTTTAAGAAAGGCATAAAATCCAATTCTCAGTGGAATTCCTTTGCATTTAATATGCATTAGTTCCATAAGACCTGCCTTCCAACAGATTCTGAAAGATTGGGTTTTATTCTTTTTTCACTTCCACTATTCACAAAATTTCTCAGGGGTCCCAGAGACTTTCTGACCACTCTAGAAATGGAGAAATGAGGAGAAAGGATTGCAGGAAATACTACTGATCTTCCTCTCTCTCTCTCTCTTTTTTTTTTTTTTTTTTTCCTCCTTTTGGCAGTTTATTTATCAATCAAACTTGTCTTCCAGTCATTCTACCTAGTTTTCATGTCTAAATACAAAATGACTATACATTGTATATCTTTTCCATAATAGCTCATTTCCTTAGGATGTTCACCACAACCTAAGAACTATTGCTGATCAGTGAGATTACCACTACTTTTAATATAAATGAATTTAAATAATAATAATAATTTTAAAAGTGAATAAAATTACGTCTGCATTAAATAATAATAATAATTTAAAAGGTGAATAAAATTACACGAGTCTGCATTTAGAACTAGAAAATAATACATATGCTACAGGCACTTAATCCATAAAAGTATTTGTTGTGGTGATGACTGTTGTCAGGAAGGGCAATAGGGGCTGAAGAAAAGAAGAAATGAAAGTTATATCTTCTGCATATTATTAGCAGTACATCTTCCAAGATCCTACTCCTTTTTTAAGGTGATGATAAAGTATATTGCTGCCCAGGGACCAGGCATGGTCTGAAACTTCACTTTAATGGTTTACAATCAAAGGAAATTTTTTCCATATTACTATTTCACAGCATTAAGATGAGTACTAAAATGTGATTAATCAAAGAGATTTTAATGGTTGGCTCAGCATTCAACCAGGAAAAGATTTCCCATTTGGGCTTCAAGGGTTCTGAAAGTTTTGACAAATTATGGAAAAGGCATGACCTTAGTTCCTTATGACTAATCAAAAGTGAATTACGCCACCTTTAATTCTGTCTGAAACCTCTATACCTCTCTTCAGGGATTTACTGCTCCCTGCCTCCCCCTGCCCCCCTTTTTTTTGTTTTTTAAATTTCCATTCAATACCTTTACTTAATTCATTTGAACATTTTAGAGAATCACTTTTTAGAGAACACCTATACCCTCATTCCTTTCTCATTATTCATCATTAAACCATTTTGTTAGGGGAAAGTAACTTCACTACTTTCCCAAGGGAAAGTAACTTCACAATACCACATCACCTGGCAGAGTTTTTTGAAAATTAATTCTGGAATATTTGCAGTGTACCTTAAATCCATTAGAGGAGTGTTGCAGTAGTAATAGTACCAGTGGTAATATTAATGGTAGTAACAGTAGTATTTAAGGATTTTTTATTTTTTTTTATGTGGCCTAGAACTACAAGGAGAAGCTGACCCCCTGGCAAATTGCAGTAGAGTTGTATTAGTGTAGATTTTGGTCTCCACAGATTAAGAAGCAGACATTAATAAAATGTCATGATCCAAAAATAGGAAGAAATTTTTACATAGATGTTTTATTTATAGACAGGTAAACATGCATGCTGGCTTTACTACAAGTGCAACTATTGCCTAGATATACTGGTTTTCCTATGGTGCAATATTTCCAAACCACAAAGTCAGACTCCTTACTGATGCTGTCTGGTGTTTCTGACTTTTTAGAACTCCAGAAATATGAAGGAGAGGGGTGAAGACCCTCCTGCCCTTTCCTTCAGACTTTCTGTGGTCTTTTTCATTCATTTTTGCTTTGTTGTTTTGCTGTCTATCATCTACTAATGCCAAACTCAGTAGAGGGGAAATGCAACATGTGACTCCAAGCAGTTTGCACTATAGATAGAATACAGCAGCTTACCTGTTTGACAGCATAAAGGAGGCGACCATAGCAGTACATCATGACCATTACAGGGATGACCAGGCAGAATATGAAAAGACAGATGATATAGGATGTGGACTCAGCTGACTCAGAGGACCAGCGCACCGAACAACTGGTACCTGCACCTTCTATCCCGTAACTGCTCCATCCGATCAGAGGCGGCACGGTCCAGACCAAGGAATAAATCCATGAACCTCCAACCGCCAGCAGTGCCTTCCGGTAGTCAGCACTGCGCTTGTTACACAGGGTGAGGGTGCTATAGCGTTCATAGGACAGGACAGCCAGAGAGATCAGGGACACAATGCCTGCAATGAACCAATTTAAACATTTACTTTTGTCATTTTACATGGTAACCATTTTAAGTTCCAAGAAACAAGACTTTTTTTTTTTTTTTTCTGGTTACTGTATTATTTGAAGCAGCAGTGAAAACTACTCCATTACTATGTTTAAATCCTCCCTGGACCTGATTGCTCTGTCCATCACATCAAAGTTTATTTAACTTGTATTTAACTTATATTGTAAGATTTTTGTACTTGCAAGCTCCTCCTTTTTCCAGGCATGTTTACAAAGAATTAAATATTTTGGTATTACCCAGGCGAAATCCACTTTCTACATGAACTAAGAAACTGTAGAAAGACTCCCTTGTTAAGAAATGTTCAGTTTTTAATGTCCATTAGCATTTTCAAATATTGCATTGCCTTTTATAGATGCAAAATCTTTATATTGAAGATTAGGAGTCCAAAAATGAAAGCAGTTTTTGCACTTCTGCTCCATCATGTAGATATACCTTCAGTTCTGACCACACATATAAGGCAACAACAGACAACTCTCAACATGAGTCTGATATGGAGGGCTGTAACCTTATTTACATATAAATCACATAGTCAGTCAAAATTTGATTTAAGTTAACATTGAGCCTTAGGGACCACTTGTACCCTCCAACAGAAAATTCAAAAATCTGGATGTAAGATATTTGTATTGCCTTTTTCAAGGTCCAGGTTCTCCATCACCTCTACAAATCTATGGATTTGCATGTAAGGTTCTTAGTTATGAGTCAATGGTTTTTGGGTTATTATATTGTATGTTTTCATTCTCTTTGCAGTTTCCTTACAGTTCATGTTAACATAACAATGGATACTACTTCCCAGGATTTATTAAAGAAGGAACTTCTTGGAAGAAATCTAACACTATGCTTTCTGATGGGTTCCAGGTCCCTCTTTTAGGTCCTGTAAGACTGTAAGATGAAAAAGCTGAATAGATCTATGTCAATTCAGCTCTTTCCAGGATTTTTTTTTCTTGATCCTTGGCATTGGTAAAATCCAACTAAGCAGTAGCACTGAGATCCATTGAGATCTACATTGCCATATTCCCTGGTTTTGAGTAGTAGCTGCTTCCAGAAAAAAATAAATAAAAAAAAATCTTCAGGGGATTACAGCTGTACATCCATTTTTTGGTCAATTTAAATACCAGTTTCTCCTAGAGCTCCTTCCCTTGTGTGGGATGGAGATGAGTCTGACACTCACTTGGAGGGGGTAACAGTAGTCTCTCCTGTACGTGAGCAAAACAACCCCCACATGTACGTACATACATGGGATATTTTCCACAGAAAGAGATTTTTTGCTTCTCTTTCCCCCATAATTCAACCATTCATTATCTAGTTACTTGGATGCAGGTGCAGCTCTTCCTGCCATCCTGACAACAATTTGTGGTCCCTTTTTGCTGAACTGGGCATGGAAAAGGGCCCAGTGAGAATACATGCACTGCTTGCTGGAACGGGACAACTTATTTCTCAGGGGAAGAGAAGAGGAAAAGGCCAAATAATGTGAGAAGATGACTTTTGGTGAAGAAAAGAACCTACTACAAGTATCTTAAAAGATCCTATTACAAGAACCAATAAACCCTTTCCTGTAGTACTCAGGATTACTGAGGAAAATTACTTCTCAGTAATAACTGAGAAGTCAGAGCTACAATGTAGATACACTTACAGCTGTAAAAGGATGTAGCTCCACTGCATTTACTTGAAGTATACAGTTCAAGAGTCTAGCTTTAAAACTATTTTAAGGCTAGACTATCTATTTTAGAGACAGCGGAGGCATTCTGATATTTTTTATCTCATCTGATTTCCTATGTAACATGTTACTGCACAGCTCTTGAAAGCCCTTGGCCATAACTCTTGCATTAAACACATACCTCAAGACAGGAACAAAAATAAATAGTGGATTCTGAATTACAAACTCAGGAACAAAGAATCTGCCACTCTCTTCTAACTTCCAGCCCACAGTTATTTATCTTCACTTTCTTAGCATTACCTCTTTCCTTGCTTTTATCTGCTTGACTAAAGAGCACCTTGCTATCAGAAACATTTAGCTTACACAGGTACCTAAGACAAAACAAAACAAAACAAAAACAAGCAAACAAAAAAACCCACAGATTTTATATTTGAAACTTAGGCCTCAGTAAGGTGATATGGATCTAGTTATGCATTTCAGATTAGACCATCATGGCCTAATGGAAAGCAGTCTTGGCAACAGAAAATCTTTCCGCTCCCAGATGCATGGTCTACAATTATGTTATATTGCTCTTTTGTTAGCTCTGACAGCAACTGAGGGCACAACACCCTGATTTTTATCAGGTGGCAGATGAGACATACTTTTGTTGGTAATAACCTACAGCTTTGTGGGTACTGTGTTAGCTAGAAAGTCTGAATCAGGTGTTCAAACTTCCCTGGCACAGGACCATAATATCTGAAGATAATAACTATCCATGAATACAGGATTGCTAGTTTTGAGCCAAAGAAGGGTCCTGTCTTTAAATGATGTAGAAATAATGCTCAGTTATTCAATCAGAACCATGACAATGTCAGTCAAGAATAAATCAAATATTAGCAATTGGTCTAAAATACAAACATCCTCATACAGTTTCCTTTAATATATAGCAAATATATATATATATATTATTTTATTTTATTCTTTTCCACACAGGAGAAGACTGGAGACTTAATTACACCTCTGGGCTGGACCCATTTCATCCTCACTCACCTTTTATTATTGAGTTCCATTGACATGACATATATTACATTTTCCTCTGGAGGACAAGAACTGTTATATATGGAATCCCAAACCACAAAAGTTCAAGAAAAAAAAAATCAATATTTATCATATTTCTTTTTGGCACAGTAAGACTTTAAGGTCTGTGCTATACCTGAACTTTTTAATAATGATGATATTAGCACCACTCTGCAGTGAATTCTGATGCTTTCCAAGCAAGAAGGCAAAAAAAAAATAGTTCATAAGAGCTATTAAAAGTTAAAAAAAAAAACAAAAACAATGTGTTTCATGTGGTTAAATGTATTAAAACAAGAAAACAAGATAACAATTTACAGAAAATAAAAAATAAAATACTTGAAAAGATTGAAACTGATGTTTTGGAAGGCAGAATAAGATGATATTAAGAGTAAAAATTTAAATAGAACAGTTAGCTTTTTCCAACAGTGAAAATTAAATTGAATTTAATTGAATTGAAGAGTATCAATTGAATTGCCTTGAAGTAGGAAAAACACCTTCTTACTTAAATGGGAGAGAAACAGAGACAACAGAGGGTATGACATCCCTCTCCCAGTCTGATTAATAAAACCTTGTGCTATACACATAATGCGTATACACGATGATATAACTTGTGCATACACATGATGCTAAAACCATTGGAAAAAAACGGTATAAGGTGCACATCAAGAAATAACCTTGATCCAAGACTGTAGTTGACTATGCACCCCAATTACTGGATGACTGATTGGATAGTAACAAGCCTTATTTTTTGGACAAATACAATCCCATAAGAAAGGCAAAAACAGGTTTTGCAATCAATGTGTAGTTTGAGAGTGGGTGGAAGTGAGGAAGATGTGCCTTCCCTGGGCCGCACTGTCCTGTGTTGCACTGGGGCCAAGCCCTGCAACAGAAGGTTTTCCTGCAACCTCATTCCCTGCCCAGGTGAGGAAGGAGCAGGCAGGAGCCAGATGATGGTGCAAGAACATCAAAGCATCACATCTAAAATAAAGCTAGGGCTGCAGCAGCCCTCTTGGAAGGGGTTTCTAGACTGACCCTTGCATGCATTTTTTTCCATCACCCTGAAAAGGTTCTGATGTTAAAAGAGCATATTTCATCTGTCTCTCCAGATGTCACTCAATACCCTCTGAACTGTGAAAAGATCTGTAATCCAGACTAGATAAGTATAATAAAGCTTCTTACTTTTCTTTTTGCCTCCTTTCTTTGTATACCAGAGTTTTCTTAATGTCTTAAGCACTTAACTGTTGTTGCCTTCATCAGAAATCCTGCAGTTACTGGTATTCTATTTTACATTGCATCTATTGCAGTCATAAGAATTAGTGAGAATCACAGCTTTAAAAACAACAATAACAATGACAACGACAAACACAATTAAATACTTTAGTACTGTGGATGAGGGGAAGAACTTGAACATAATCTCCATAATCTTAATAACTAGAAAACAAATTTAAAAGAAATTATGTAAGTTATCAAAAGAAGAAAATCATTATAATTTTAAAACTAATTGTAATGCTTTATCCCTACATTTCATTCTTATGTTGCAGCAACATTTATGACTGGCTACACCGTGTATATTAATTCCAAATGAGTAATGTTTTCTAAAATTACAACAAAATTAAGTTTAGGAATTGCACATCTAAACAGAATTTGCTTTCAACAAATATTTAGGACCCTGAGCTAGTACCTAGCTAAATAACTCCACAGGAGTCAACTGCATTGAGAAATGTAATTTTTTCCCTCAACATTTCATGTAGAAACAGGAACAAAGCTGAGATTCTTGCTAAACAGAACTGAAAGATGACATAAAAACCTACTGCAGATTGCATTACAAGAGCAAATAATTACTCAAAAATTAATCATATAAATAAGTGATTTTGAGATGAGCTACGTCTGAGGCATGAGCCTTTTCTACACAGCAATTAGTTGCAGTGAGTAGGTTGCAAGAAATTAAATTTCAAATCGTAAACCAGGACAGGCATCCATTTATAGGACTACCATCTGGGATGTTATCTATTATTTACTTTTATTTAAAGATCTGTACGTTTCTTTCTGAAAACACAACAGAGAGTTTAACACTAGGTGAAGGACGCAGCAAATCACTATGCTCTGTTCCTGTGAGTCTCAGTTAAGAGCATTACATTTTCATATTAGCTTTTGCTATTTTATACTTCTTACTGTGATGTAGTAATAAGAAACAGCATGCAAGCTGCCAGTGATCTGTAGGTTATAAAAAAACAAGAATTGTAGAGATTCAGCCCATACTGGGTAATCATTTTTACTACTGTCTTAGGTACTTTTGCCCCTCCTGAAGCTCTTGATGGTCATTAACTCACATCATGGTTAGGGTCCTGGAGCATCACTGTTGCATGATATAATGTATATCCTGCATTGTATTCTGGTTAAGAATGACCAGTGAAAATGAAAAGAAGCCACAGGTAATCTTAGGCAGACTGAGCTTGTAGGAATGCAATAGCACATTCAGGACATTAATGGATCAAAACTAGATGCAAGTTCTTACAAAAGTCAAAGATGTTTTTGTTGCACCAAATCTCTATGTGAATTGATTTTACCCACTCACACGTACTCCCTCACATTTTTCATTCACTCACACAAACTGACAAGTCCAAAGGTCTGTGTTCTAGTAGTCTGTCCAGGATTTCCTTCACGTAGCAGGGAGAACAAGGGGCTGTGACTGTCTATTCTTAAGGCATCTTTCTTATGGGTACCTTTCTGGCCAAAAAATGGTCTGGGAATAGAGCTTTCATATACCTTAGGAGTCCACCGTTGTGAAGTGATCCGTTGTTTATTGAACCCTGACTACATTCACTCTCATATGTCTCAGACAAGGCTGTTGCTCCCTGTTTTCATTTCCTTGCTTGGAAAGCGTGTCTAGAAATATACTTACTTATACTTATCTGCACAAACACCATCTCTTTCACAGTGAGCTAACAGGGAGAGAAATGGCAGATGTGGTGTGCCGTGATCTTCTTGGTACGGTGTAGGGCCCTTTGTGATGAGTGGTTGTGCTGTGCCTTTATCAGCACACGTTGGCTCCAGGTTTACTGGAGTCAGCCTGTACTCAATTTTACTGCTGGGAGCACTGTTCTTCATTACCTGCACTGACTGTTATTTCAACTCTTCTTCTGAGATATCTTCTGGTGTTTTACGTTTCCCTGAGGACCACAGTCATACCAATCTCAGTAATTCACAACAAGTCTCTGCTGAGACCAGGCTGGGATGAGACAGCTGTGAGGGTGGTGCAAGGCTGGGTACCACCTACACTTACCACTTTGCCATACTGCTGCTGCTGCGACCCAAGGTGTAATGGAGCCAGCTGAGTACCCCCAGGTGCACATCAGGCCACCTGCCAGGGTCAGCCACCACTGTCTAGGGACAAAACACCAGGAGGAAATCAAGGGGATAATAAGTGCCAGAGTTCCCATGTGCTATTGTCCCTTCCCTCTAGTCTCTCAGGTTTCAGCTGCTCAATCTCCTGTCCCATTAGCTGGAGAATGTGATTGAATGCTCTATGTCACCATGAGATGGAGATAAGTAAGACCTAGAAGTAGGAAAAGATTTTTATGACTAATTGCACCCCAAGTTGGGAATATTGGGGAATCTTGTGTTGAAGTATTATTCTGCTGGTGCTACTAGCTGACCTCCTTCATCACACTTCCCCAAGGACTTAGAGGTAAACAACGAAAAAGAACGGTATAAACTATTCCTTTTCAGATAAAAGCTCTTAATACCTCAATTTTAAGGTTTCCAGTTTAATTCTAAGTTGTGTTACCAAGTGGTATTAAATAAATACATTATTGAGTTGTACAAAATTAGCTTGATCTGTGACTTGATACTGTTTTCTAGGGAAATAACTTTCCTGAATTTAAATGAGAGTTTTTCTGTCAGTTGTCTATAGAAATAAAACACACAACATATTAAAATGAAACATAAAAAATATAAGCAACATAAAAGAAAAGTTATGACATTTCCAACATATTTTCACTTCATTATTTCCTTAGAAGCGTTTCTGAAAAAAATATCCAAATACCATCCCTTGGGGACTGTTCATGAAATATAATTTGTAGTTATAATTAGGAAATATTATTTGTAGAGAGGTTTGGAATCAATGGGAGGGAAAAAGCAACAAGCTCCCTTTCTAATGGTAGCTTAATCTTCAGGTAAAATTTTTTCAGCTCTGGGCCAAAGTACCTTGTGTAACAGCTACTACAGAATCAGAGACTTCATGAGAGTGCACATGGAGCAAGCTTTTCTATCAGCTGTGTTTCCATCTTTTATGTACTAGTTACATTAATACTAATAAGCAAAACTACTGGTCTCTGCTTACCATAAAGATCAAAGTATTTCTTCCACAAAAATATAGTAACTTCCACTACAGCAGTTGCAGCCACCAGAGACCTTCTTACAGGTGAGGAAATGATATTATAATGATAAAAGCAGAAAAGTCCCAAAGCTGAGTCACTGGGCAGAAATGGGGAAGGGGCCAGGAGGGGTTCAGCATTTGTTCACCTCAAAATTGGCCTCCCCAGAGCAGATGTGCTTTTGCAAAAAATCAGAAGCTATTGAAGCATATCATGAAGGGGGAAAAAAAAAAGAAAAAAAAACATTTTATTTTATTTTATTTTATTTTATAGTACTTTGCTGTGCTTTCTAGCTCTGAGTCTTATAACATACCCTTCATTCTCATGGTGAAGGTAAGGAAAAAACTATCTACCTTGCTATCTCATATATGATCTCCAATGAGGCTTTGCAAGGTTTTTGTTTGTTTGTTTTGTTTGTTTGTTTGCTTTGTGTGTGTGTGTGAAACAAACAGCTCAAATAACAAAGCCTGCTATCAACTTTCACAGTTGCTAAGGCTGGTAGAAAAGTATAGAATCCTAGAATCATTCAGGTTGGAAAAAAAAGATCATCAAGTCCAACCATTATTATAACACTGAAACAAGCAAGGGATTGTGAATATGGAATTTCACAAATTATTTTTTTTTACCAAGTTTGGGTGTTCCTCCCCCCCCACTTTTTTTTTTTTTTTTTTTTTTGAGAGAGAGAGAATTGAAGAGAAGCAAAAAAGAACATTCAGAGGGAAGGCAAACAGGTCTGGAGTGCGGAAGACTTGTGGCTGCTGTTTCTTGCCCTGTGGCTGCCAGTATATTATCTACTATTTCTGTTTCCCTCCGAAAGGTTACAGACATACTTGTTTTATGGGCCAAACTCCATCCGCTGACAGATTTTGGTAGAAGATCCCAAACATTTTCAGAGTTAAAAAGAAACACTGATGAACCTAGAAGACTTTCCAGAACTAAGATAAATAGACTCAAAGTGAGCATTGGCCTTAGTGGACAGCTAACCAGTACTAGCTTGACTACTTTGAACTTTACAGTTCACCATCTACGCTTCAGTAATAATACTGAATATTCAGTAATAATAATCAACACAGTAAGACATTTTATAACTCACAGAAGCAGCTGAGAATGGAGCGTGCTTCCAAAACATAATTGGCTGTAATTGGATATTCCTATTAATCATTTCTATAATAAACAGAATAAAACATCAAATACATATATATATTCTTGCATTTACTGATGCTTATTCCAGTTGAATGCTCATACATTTTAGTCATCAGACCACCATTTCCTTTTGACTTTTAAGTCATTAAAAGAACTTCTACTGATTTGAAATTGAGAAAATATTTCCCACAATTGCTACACATTGGCAGTTGCAGCCAATTTTTAAATGTCTCATTTATGGGTTTTCATAACACAGGCCACCTCAAATATCAACAATTCACTCTGAATATAGGTAAATAAACCAACAGTTATTTATTTAATGCCTGCAATAATTTGTTTTCTTTTGCCTATATGACTTGCATTCATGAGTCCAATAGAGTAGGCAATCTTTCTCTTCCCTGAAGAATTCTCTTCCTGCTTATCCCTAATGGGAGTTACAGTTTAACTCTGATGGTGCTTGAAAGAAACCACTGCTGCATCTAAGCCTGCTGGGACAAATCTGACAGGAAAAGTTACTGGCCCTGTTCAGTAAACCTTTCCTGCTCTTTTCTCAGCAAGCATTTCTCTGTTTCCTCCTTTGTATGATATGTCCTTCTTTTTGTCTTTGGTGACATCTTCAGTATAGAGAGTATGCACTAGTTTTAATAGAGAAGAATTACCTTTTTTTTTTCTTTTTTTTCTTTATTTCCTCTGTTACTGAATTTTTAAATGTATGTTGTACATCAATGGTGATCTTAATTCTGGGTAGTACTATGCTTTTGTGCTATTAACATGCCTGTCCATCAACCAAACAACAATTTATTCCCAGTAGCATAAATATAGCAAAGAATTCCCTTTTGCATCCCAATGATACCTGCAGTACAAAAACAAACAAGCAAACAACAACAAC
The DNA here is from genome assembly GCF_013377495.2 of Cygnus atratus. Lineage (NCBI taxonomy): Eukaryota > Metazoa > Chordata > Aves > Anseriformes > Anatidae > Cygnus > Cygnus atratus. The sequence continues at coordinate 143,205,390 of NC_066362.1, read as the reverse complement.
AGAAAACACCAATATTAATTTCAATCTCACTTTCCATATGTTACGCAGGATCCCTTTGATTCTGGAAAGCACGGCGAGCATTTGCAAACTCAGCCTCCTAAACTGGCTGCCTCCATATGAGTGTGTTTATCCAGCTGACTTTGGGAGTCAGAATAAGAAATATTGTCAGCACTAGATGGAGCTCCTGTACAGCAACATCTCAGGAAAAGTCTAGGGGGCTTGTGTGCATGTAGGAAGCAGGGATGGCTGTACAGTACTGCATGGGGATGTTCTCAGGGCACTCACGTACAAAGGCAGCAGCTCCACGTCCCTGCCCAAGCTGCCCTGCAGGACCTCCATCATCTCCTGCCAGGGGTGCTCCTTTGCTTTCCAAAGGGGAGCACCCTGGGATGTTCCTTAATGCTAAGCATCTGCACAGATTTGACACGAAGCATGTAGACTTAGGGTTTGTCTACATACAGGATATAGCACCAAGTTAGCTAAGAGGTGAAATTACAGTGTCTTCTCATGCCAGTCAGGGAACCAAGCTTCCACCAAAGCATCCCCACCAAGCTTCCTTCACGTGAACCTTTGCTTTTTCACTGAATGCACCCACTTATTCTTAGTATCAAAGTTACATTTCTAGAAATTTTTAATGCTTTTAAAATCTTGTGGTTTTGTTTGTTTGTTTGATTGATTGATTGATTGTTTTCTTTTTTTGTCAGCTATCATTCCTAGAGATGGAACACAGTACAAATATTTACCTCTCTGAGTTGTATTCCTAAAGTCTAACGGTAAAATTTTTTGGTTTTTTGCAATAACTAGTTATGAACGAGTCAATAACTGGTGATATATCTGCTAATATGAATACAGTGTCAAAATATGTAGACTAGGCTCTACACAGCTCTTGGGCAAGGAGTTTCTTGTGGATTATTACAGGCCAACAACCTCATGTGCTACAGAAGTGGGAAATAACACTAGGGGAGAAGGCTGCTCCCATCTCTTTCCAAGATGGCTTTGCTACCAGAAGGATGTGCAGTGAGAAGAAGCAGTATTCTCCAGTCCTTAACCCTCAGAAGGACCTCAGAAGAGGAAATCTTTTGCTACATCCACTAAGAAGTGATTTGTAACTGACGCAGACAGAAACCCTTTCCAGCAGATTTAATCCAACCAACAAGTCCGTTCTGCAACACTGGATAGATTGGTAGAAATTACACTAGAGAATACAGTAGTGGACATACAGAGAGGAATGACAAGCTGGGACAAGCTGTCACGGCTATCTTGGTCGGAAGCCAAGCCTGAATAATTTATTAAAGGTCCTTGACAGTGTCATGTAGTCAAGGTTGATACATTTGATAAAGCCTACTTGGATTTCCATAAAGCTTTGACTAGCCCAAAGGCTCTTAAGGATAGTAAACTGCCTTGCAATAACAGATCCTCACAGGATAAATAATTGATTAGAGCCAGGAAATAAAGAACAGGAGAAAATAATTAGTTTTTTTTCAGTGGAAAATGTTCACCAGCAAAGTCCCCTATGGATTAGTGCAAGGCACTCTGTTATTCATCATATTAATAAATGATCAGAAAAAGATGGTCAAGAGTGAAGTTTGTTGATTATACTGTGCTGAATAACTCAAAATCAACAAAGCTGACTGTGAAGTACTGCAGAACAACCTCATGAAACTGAGTCACTGAGCAGATGAAGTGCTATACTGATGTAAACTGCCATATGTGGAGAAAAACTGTACCAGCTTTAAATACACAGTGATTGTTTCTGACTGACTTACTGCTATGGAAAGAGAGTTATGATAGAGAACTTTGTGAAAACTACTTCTACTAAGCACCAATGCTCAGCGGCATTTAGAAAAGTAAACATCAGGGATTGATAGAAAAGTAAAACAGAGGAAAGAATAGAGAACATGAAAAGGTGGATGGGGGTTGATTATTTAGTGTTTCTCATAATATAAGAACTGGATTTTCAAATGAAATATATTGCGGACTCAGAATAAACAAACAGGAAAGGGTAGTTTATTTTGCACAGTACATAGCTGGTGTGTGGAACTCCTTGATATATTGCGTATTGCGAATACCAAAATTTTGCAGGGTTCCAGAGAACACTCAGTCTGAGTGATAAATCCAGGAAGATCTATCGCACTCAACAGTACCACCTCAGGCATGAAGTCCCTACACCACAAATCACAGGCTGCTGGGACTGTCTACTGGCAAAACTGTCACTGGACGATGAAAGTTACCATAACTTTAAGTTTAGAATTGTAGAAGTTTAGCTGTGCAACATTTTTAAATGACAAATGATTAGCATGGATATAATCACTCCTTTGCAAGACACTGCTAGTATTTAGCAATTCCAATAATAATAAGAAATAATTACAGAATAATAAGGGACTACTACCTGCTTGTTTTACTATTAATATTTCTTTCCCAAAGGCTTGAGTGCTGCCAGCCCCAGAGAAGATATTAACACTTAGAAAGCTCCTACTTTTTCTCATCCTCAAATTCCTGATGCACTGACCAATAGAGAAAAAAGGCTATATGGAGGAAACCAGATGGTGATATGTCTACTTTCTGCTCTTATCACAAAGAATATTAAGCTGTGGCTTTGTCTTTCCTCATAACCTGCTTTCTAACAATTACAAAAAGCCCATTTAAATCCTGACTGGCATATTTATCTGGCAGCCTTTCATCCTATTCCTCTGTCTTTGCCTCTCACAAGGATTTTAGATAGAAATACACTATCCGTTTTAAGAAATATACCCAGTAAAACAATCCTCAACATCCTCATGTAGCCATTGCTGAACTGCAGTCCTCTTGTGCTGCCAGATGTTCTTTCCCTGAAAAGTCAACAGACCAAAAAAGTAGCAAAAATTGATGGGTTTGATAAAATTAGGCAATGTTTGGACCTGTAACAAAGACTTTTGTGGAGAAGAGCTGTTTTTTGCACTGGAGGTTGTGTACAGGATATGTAAATAATGCACCTCCACAAGTCATGTAGATACTGCATATTGCCATTAAGAGGCAGAGTTTGTAATCTGCCACCCCTGTTATATAGCTTCCTGCCCTGACACTATTTCTAATGAAATCCTGCTGAGCGTGCACCCAGGCAGATGTGGATCAGCCAAAGGGACCTTGATCAGCCTCCTGCTCACTGTGTGAGCTCCTTGACCCAGGATGCTCAGCCTCATTCTGCCTGCTGTGCAGTGCCCATGCAGCTTGCATCAATTCATTAGGGTGATTAAATGTGTCAGTATAAAGAGGTCCCCTGGTAACTTCATAAACAGTCAGAGTGCAGAACAGAAATTACCCACAAACTGTAAATTTGGCAAACGATAATGTTGCAGTGTGCATGCACATATAAAAATTAAGTTTAAAGAAGATTCAGCAGTATCCAACCATTGTGTGTTCTGAAATTTTCATAAATGCAAGTTAGTGGGGATTATCTCTGTTTTTGTAAAATTCATACCATTTCTTATCTCAAAGCAAATCTTTCCAGATGTTAGCGTGCTATTTCAGTACTATCTCAGAGGTTTGTACTATGCTTGGAAAACATTTAGAAATTAAGCAGTCAAAATGAAACTTATATGAATTAACCTTTTTTGAATCTTAGAAATTATTAGAGTCCTAATCTAAACAAAGTTTTATGTGGATGTTATGTTTAGAGATGATCAGACAATTTCTTATGAAAAATTTACACAACCAACTCAGGGTGTTTTGTTTGTTTGTTTTTCCCTTTTCTTTCTGTTAGTCATTTGGTCTTGAATAGATTTTGATCTAACAAACCTCTATGAAAATAACTCAAACTGATTTCTGCCTATTGACTCATTTGAAGACTGCACATTTGATCTTTTCTTCCATTAGAAAGTTACCCATTGTTTCTGCTCTGGACTGCATTACTGAAACCAATAGGAAAAAAAATAAAACAATATGGGAAAAAAAAAAAAAAACCAGGACAGAAAATACAATAAAAATAAACTAAACTAGAAAATTAACAGGTGGTGAACATAAAACACTATGGAATATGTGTAAATTAACATCTTACCCCAGTGAGTTATTAGTCTTTTGCATGGTAGCTGCTATACTTTCACAAGGAGAACTGAAAGCTTGTAACTGGTCATAGGTTGATACTTCCAATATACAGGTGGCTGTACATGAAATGGGCTTAAGAAACTACAAGCAGAAGAAATAATGCAATTTTGCCACATTTGGGGAAAAGTCATTAGCTGAAATTGCCCACAGAAATTGAGCCTGAGGCTGATAGCTAGCATGAGAAACCTTCAGCTGAAGCATGTGAAGTTTTTCAGTGGTATAACACAGCAGTTTGAAGATGTTGCCCAGGTACCCATGCTGAACCTAAGGCTTCACCCTTGTATAGGTGAACACCCTCTCATCTGCCAGCCCTGATCCGCATTAAGCCAGCACAGAGCAGGGAGAGAGAGCATTAATCAGGTTCCAAACCACTCAGGAATCAAAGGACAGGGAGACTTGATAGCTTGAAGAACTGGAGGCTGAGGCGTGACCCCATTGCTCTCTGCAATCTCTTGAGGAAGGGAAGCACAGAGGGAGGTGCTAGTCTCTGCTCCCTGAGCACCGATGTCAGGACATGTGGGAATGGCTCAAAGCTGTGTCAAGTGAGGTTCAGACTGGGCATTAGGAAAGATTTCTCTGGTGAGGTTGGTCAAACACTAGAACAGGCTTGCTACAGAGGTGTTTGATGCCCCATGCCTGTCAGTTTTCAACAGGCACTTCATGCCTCGATAATACACTTTAACTTTTGGCTAGCTCTGAAGTGGTCAGGCAGTTGGACTTGATGATCTTTGTATGTCCCTTCCAACTGAACTATTCCACTACATTCTGTTCTAAAAATAACAGCGAGTTAAGGGAGTGGCTACCTGGAGTGATGCTCCCTTACATTTGTTGTTTGCAGATCTCAAGCGTTCATCCTGCCAGTATCAATTATGGAAAAATTTACAGCAGCCAGAGGACATTTTGACTTCGTAGTCTGGGGAAAAATAATATTAAAGCAAAAACAAAAACAAAAACAAAAAAAAACACCTTCCAGCAATATGAGACATTTGGATCGTTTAAGTAGTGAGTCATTTTAGCTGTGAAATCATCAGAAACAATAAGCGGTCAGTAAATCAATAGAGGCTGTAGTTTATTAACTTATTAGACATTTACTGAATCTCTGGTTTCAGAAACATCTTTGCAGCTAGTGTTGATCCCTAGAAGAATGCAAATCTGAACAGGATAACTCCTGCTTTCAAAATATGTATTTTTTTTTCCATACCAGAACAATCTTTTCACAAATTACTGCAAATGATTTTTTCATCTTAATAGATATTCTTAATCACAAAAGTGGCAGACACTAATAGAAAAAAAAAATGATTACTTCAAAAGACGATTACTTTAAAGTAAAGTATTGGCCACAGCTGAGAAAAGGGGGAAAAAAATGAAATTGCTAGTTATTGTTTATTACTATGTCATTATTTGGAACTATGCCAACAATTGTGTATTGGTTGTTTTATCACTGAAAAGCCAGTAGTTATTAATTCCCTTACTAGAATGGAAGATGTAGCATTCAGCTTAAATGCTTTCTAAAAGAAATGGTCATAGAAAATATATGTCACCAGTTAAGAAAAAGCCACTAGCTATATAACTTGGATTTAAATAGCTGGAGATAATATCCTCTCTCTGATAGGCTGCAGGACTACAATGAAAGCTCAAGTTTTAACAAAAAATATTGAATTCAGGTCTGGCAGAATGCAGATGGTCTTAAGAGTTACCAAGATTATTAAATACATGGTTAAATAAAATATGATTCAACGGTCTGTCACAAGCAAAGTCCAGTGCTCTCCAATGCAGTTTTTCTGAGCGAACACTGTTTATTTACTGGGCTCAAGTTTATTTCATTTTACCTACTGAGGGACAAGAAAACCAGATACATTTTAATAGCATATTTCTTCACGTGAATGTGGCCCGACTACAGACACAGTTGGTTTCTGTTTTTTGCTGCACTGATGGAAATACAAAATCAAGCACAGCATTGCCTGGGTTAATGCTGCGACATAGGATTAGGGAACAGGGTCTGCAAATGCACATGATTAAACCTGTCTAACAGAAATGATCTTCCATCATTTCTAACACAGCTTACAGCCCTGACCTTTCAGACTCATTTCATCATCAGAATAATTTTGCAAGGAGTCTGATTTTTTATTTTTTTATTTTTTTTTTTTTTTGCATTTAAGCCCCTTCCAGGTATCTATGTAAAGTGATTTTATTTTGTATCTTGTCTTGCACAAAGTTCTTAACATTCTGCAATACATGGTTATTATGTAGTGCCATGTACCAAAACTAAAAATATGCAACTGAACCAAGGGTATGGTTGCTCGATAAGGAAGTCTCAAACATAGGTTGTTATTTGAAGTCACTTGCACACACACAGAAACGGACTTTGGGCATGGGCAGAACATTTCTTCCAGAACAGAAGTTGGCATCATATAGACAGCTGATAACTATGTGTAAAAACTACCAACGAAGTTATTGACTGCCTTACAGAATTCTGCTATTTTTCTGTCCCTTATCACAGGGACACACATACAAACTGCTGTCCACCCTTCACTGTTGAAATCTCTGCATGGTTTTTGTTGTCTATTATTTGGTCAGGCATTAGGTGAATAGACTGTAGATTATCACACAACAAAACATAGCAGCGGAAAATATTAGCTGTGGCAGTCAAGGGAGAGCATGATGACTCAATCTACGCATGCCTGCTGGTGCATGTAGAAGGGCCACCAGGGATCAGCGAACTGTTCAGAGCATGCTTCGGCTCCTGTTTGAGCCACGTGTTTGTATTTCCTCTGTGCTGAAGGCTGGGAGGGGGAGAGGGAGGGAAAAGAGAGGATTCTGGTGCACCCAAAGCTCCTACTGCAGTCAGGTGTTGAGCTGGTGCAGAGCTGGGGCTGCCCAGTCCAAGGGAGGGAGAAGGAACTATTCCTGGTAATACAGACACTTTCTATGCATGTTATGGTGTTTTCTTTAATTGGTTCTCTACAATTTTTTCTGGGTCTGACTCTCGGCTTCAAGTTCTTAAATTGCATTAAAAATAAATAAATAAATAAATAAATAGAACAATACTTCTGCTCTCCAAGTTATCTGTAGGCAGAGCAGACAGCATGTTTCCTGCATGATGAATGTATGGTCAAGTTCTGAAAGGAGATTTGGGCACCTCTTCATAGAAACATGACAAACGTTTTCCAAATGTTCACTCTTGGGCAACTAGTGATTTCAACACGAATGGTGTTTAATGCCTAGAGAAACTAGAAATAAACTAAGAAATAAGTCCAACATTCAGGAAAAGGACACTGAACTGAGAAACGAATTATAAGATAAAGTGACAAAATGGCATAAAGCCAAAAGAAGCAATAAGCACTTTGGTGGTGAGGGTCATTTCATGGCTGCAGGGAGATACAGAGCAAATATCCACCCCTGAGCTTGTGATCCTTGGCTGCTTTCAAAACTGGTGGAGACAAAGAGTCACTTCTAAGACACAGCTTATATCACCCTGAGGAGAATATCTGAAGTATGTCAGACAATTTGTACGCTGACAATGCAGATTTCTTTTCTTATTGATTATGAAAGAAGACTGAGTAATTGGGAAATACTTGTTTTTAGTCAGATGATCCCCATCCATCTCTAAGGTGTTCAGAATTTCATGCTTCCCTGTAAAATTTGGCTCTTAGAATTGTATTTATTAATATGTGGTTACCTAATTTATTAATCATTTAAATAAAAAGAATGACAGCCTAACTTCAGTTTCCTTAGAGAAGGGATGTCAAAGAGGAATTCAGATTACATATCTCCTGAATAAGTACTTTTGTGTTTCCATTTACTATACAGCCTAATGGATATCAGGTGCTTGAAATTATGCAGAAAAATTCAGGACCAACCATTAGTTGTAATACTATTCTAAAATCAGTAAAACCCTCTAAGTAATGATATTATTTGTCCTTTTTTAGATAAAGGAACTGTAAGCACCTTTGGTGTTTTCCAGTTTTTTATACAACCTTTTTCTTGGTCCTCTCTTTGAAACAGCAAAAAATTTCTGATATCGAACAACTACCTAGAAAAGTTTGCATAGGTCCTGTTGATTGCAAGCACAACAGAGTCTACTCATTTAAAATACATAACATCTTTGAGTTCGGATGAGAACTAAGTTTTCTTAAACATTACTGATCAGTGGTGTCTCCTGTCAATTTTATTTATAGGGATACTACTTTAAATCCCATCCTAAGCCCACTTGAAAAAGGAGCTATCCACATTCAGGAGCCAAGTAAGGAGCTGCTAAGAGTATTTCACACTGGGACATGAGAACTTACTCTGTCAGGGCTCAGAAAACTTCAGTCTTGAGCTCTTGCAGAATCAAGTCAAGGAAGATTATGTTTTCACCCTTGGGAAAACAAACAAGCAAACAAACAAAAACACCATATTCATTCTCACAGAAAAGCCATTCACTTCACTTGGGATCTCGATTTCTCAATTGCATCTCATGAGCAGAAAGCTTACAATATGTTACATATTTATACTCAAAGTACCTCAGTTTAGTGAAGTGTGTTTAAGACAGAATATAAAATCAAGACAACAGATTAAGAAGGAAACTATTTGTTTAAGGTTGCAGGGAAACTGAACTTTAAAACAAAACCATGAACAGCTCTGTTTCTCATTTAATATATTTTCTGGAAGCTTACAGGGGAATAATTCGATAACTGCTTAAATGTGACTGAATAGATTATCTGCCTACATAGTTGGGTACTATGGGTTTTCTAAAAAGATTAAAGCCCTCATTTAGATAGGACTTTGGTTCATCAGTGGTCATAAAGGTATATACACACACTCTACTTCAGTTAGAACAAGTTTAAGAGTGGAGCCCTCTCTTGCATACAGGACAAGGACATGTTGCTGCATGGAAGATGTGACCTCAAATCACACAGCTTTTAATTACCACAAAGGCTGAGGAAGAAAGAAAACAATCAGCAGACACCTGCGAACATGAACAGAGTTCAAGAGTCACAAAAATTTCATTATTAGTGATGCACTTCAAAACTTTACAGCCTCAGAATCTAATGTTGGATTTCCTGGACTGGAGAAAGTATCAAATGTCCTACGTGAATTAATCTATTTAATATTTAATCCTGATATGACATAACATAGCAATTCTGAAAATGAACTCCAGAAGTTTTCCACACCCAAATACTGCCTGCCTTACATCTTTGGGAAGTCTACATTAGTGCATATATCTTGGGAAAAGATGAAATGTTTCTCAAAGTTTTCATCTGTCCAGAGATCTGAAGTGTATAATAGGGCATTGGAGAGGGTATGTGTGAAGTGGTCAAAGCTGCATGACAAACAATCTTAGGGTGCAATATCACTTTGTGTATATATGGTCTCTTTGGGAGTGTTTTACTAAATATTGTATTTTTCCTAAATTAAAATCTAGTGCCTAATCATTCCATGATATATTTAACAGTTTTTATTTCAGCCTGCTTGCAAAGTTTACTCAGGGTTCATTTGGGAAAATGTGTCCGTCCTGTCCTTGTGTCCCCTGCAAACATGAACGTTTGCTTAAATGTATAACCATGAGCCTGTCAAACTGTGGCTAAGTGGTGGGTAACGGGAGCAAATTTAGCAAATACATCCACTGCAGTGACCTAGCTGATGGAGCTGCAAACAGGCACAAGCACCAGGGGAAAATCATTTACGACAGGAACAGTCCACATTGTTCCTCCCCTAACTCCATCCTTTATGCTCCTCAAATGAAGTCCCAACAGCTCTTATGCTGCTGTAGCAAGTCTCATGATATTTACTGTTCTCCTTAAAATCCACATTACATGCTCATTGATCAGCATCTGCACTGTCCATTACTCTCTAAACCATCTGCTTTCAGAGAATGATTTGAAATCATAAAGTAGAGGTGTGGAAAACAGCAAGCAAATAAGCAAAACGCCTACACCTCCTCCATATTTTTTCCATTGTGCTCATAGGAACCTCCTGGTACTGGTTCTTGGTTCATGATTTTTAAGTGCCTGGGATAGGCAATGAATTAACCAGTGAAGACCATGCAGCTCGATTCCACAGTAAGCGACATCAATGTCCATTGCACTGTCGATTTTGCTGGGAAGAGAATTAGAGCTACTTTCTGGATCACCTCCCAAGGAAATAGTTATGTGATTTTAAAAGAGAAAAGGCACTTCAAACAAAATAAGTGATCTATGGACATGCATTTGCATTTGAAAAAAACTCATCTTCCTACATTCACTGGCTAAGTTTCCTCCAGGCTATGGACCTGGGGGATAAGACCTTCACTCTCATATGAATTTTAGACAGAAAGAAGGTGTTTTTCATAGCATCACAAAACAAAGTGTGAGGGAGCAAAACAACTACAAAGAATTCAGTCCTTCTCAGAAGCTCTTTAAAAGGTGAATTACTTTTAAAAACATTTTTACATTTTGAAGTTGGTGTAGGTGTGTTTTACATATCATTAAATATTTGCCAAGTCATAAAGCTTAGTTGCCCACTACAGACTTCTTTGTGGTTTAGGAAAATATTAAAGATTGTTGGTTTATCATCATCATCACCATCACTATGTGTTTTAGAAAAAAAAGGTACATATCTTCATTTGTTACTGGAGAGTACAATTCTACTGAAGCCAGTGAACTTACTGTAATATAATCTGAAATTCTGGTTCTATAATGAAGTTTATCCTAGCAGGACAGACTTCTATCCTGTGAGGTGAAAAAAAAATATATATATATATATATATTTTAAAGAGTTTACTCTTACAAAGCTTGATGTTGAACTTCAGTTCTTAATTATCTCTCTTACAACACATCTTTCTTATGGATCCTGAGCATTAGGGCAATTTCTCTTAGCTTTGGCAGGCCAAAATCAGACTCAAGGCACAAAGGAGTGTAAGATAACTTTCAGTGAATGGAAAGCATATACGTTTTTAGAAGAATAGCTAAGGGATTGCAAAAAAAAAGTGTAAACAACACAAATAAACCCTCTCCTCCCAGTCTATATAGTTTTGCCATTTATTTGCTCATACATGTTCCTTTTATATTGTAACCTTTTATATCATAGCCATTATTTTGTAGTACTTGTAGTTCTTGCAATTATGTTTATAAATCTAATCCACTTTGCCACTCACAAGGCACCCATAGCAGTCAGGAAGGCTGTGATCTAAGCTGGTTGACAAAAGTGTCAAAAAAACCTCTTGCTGACAAATAACTTTCTAATCTTCGGTAACTACAAGGTATCAGTGAGGTCTTAAACCACCAGTTTACCATATAGAATATACTTATCCTCCTCTAGAGTTTCTGAATCACTTTTGTAAATTGTATACAGTTTTTCTAAAGTCCATGGAAGACAAAGAAAAGAATTCTACAATGAATGAGAGGTTGTTCCCCCCACCCTATGCCCTTATCAATAATATCTCAAAGTCTGTAAAAAAATTAACCATTCCATTCAACATGTCCCTGTTCAGTCTATGATGCTCAAAGCACACATGGAATGCAAGAAAAATCTTGGGAATTTTGTTTTCAAGTGCTGTGAAGAACTGAAATGCTGTCAACTTACTCTATATGTATGTTTTTCTTTAACACATTTTGGATTATATCATTTGAAGAAAGCAGATGAACAATGGTATTTATCTGCAGATGGAGACATCTAAATGTTAAGCCACATGCTACTATTCTATGCTTTTACTCATGTTTACTCATGTTATTTTCCAGTGAACATTTTTAGTTATAATTTTGCAGGCAAACTTCTTCAGTATACCCTTTATACGCAGTAGTAAAAATAAAAGCATAATAACAAATATTGTGAGTGTTGCAAGACTTTGCAAATGGAATTGCAAAAGAATGTTTTTAACACTCTTAAGAAAAGTTTCCATGTGCACAGTTCAATACTTGCCAGCGGTCAAGCTGTCCCAGCCACCCACGACACCCTGCTGATAGTAGAGCCAGTCAGGGAAGCTGAAGTCAACTTTAGCATTATGGGCTTTGTGTTTTTGTCTGCTTGCTTGTTCTTTGATGATCTAAACAATTTTAAGAACTGTACTGAAACCTCTTGCATGGACACGTGTCACTGCAGAATGGAAGCCTGCTGTCCTGCCACCCATCTGATTTACACAGCAGACCTGAAGAACCATTCCACAAGCAAGTCACCCCATGAGAAGCTGACCCATTTGCTGTTTTAATTCCACAGTAACTGGGGAAGTAGCACACAGGTATTCTGACAGAAGCCAACAAGCTCGAAAGGCACCTTCAACATACTTTTTTTTCCTCATCCCTTAAACACATACCATTTTTTCTACTCCCTTAAACACATACCATTTTTCTGCTCCCTTAAACACATACCTTTTTTCTCCTCTCTTCAAATATAATCTTTGCATCCCACTACCTAATAGTAAAAAACACAGGTAAATCAAAGGATGGAGAAAATCCAGTCCTACCCCTTTTCTCCCTGAGAAGACTAGTGACTGAATTATTCAGCTCTGTTATGAAGTTAGTTATGAATACACAGTAGCAGAGGCCTGGTGGATGTATTCAAAACCCCTGTGCATCTTATCTGAATACATTTCTACAAAGTTACTGTGAGAAAGCTGTATGCTAAAGCTTCAAACAACATGGACCAGTAGACTACCTCATCACCATAATGACTCACAAAAATGGAAAGAAAACGTGGAAGAAGATATGTTTTTCTGATCTGCACAGATTTAAAAAACAATAATTAAAAATATATAAATAAATAATAAAAAATAAACCACAAAAAAAAAGGTGTTGTTGGTAATGGGGTCTATTTTTAGATTACCGAAGCCAATGCTTTTATATCATACAACATCGCTAACTCCTGAGAGGTCACTTTGGGCAAAGCAGCAGCTTCCCAGAGGAAGCTGCCAAGCTGAGATAACTGTCATTAGTGCAGCACAAGTTTGAGGAAGGGAAGGGCACCAGAAGAAAGCACACTGTTGGAAACAGCAAGAATTTGTAAGTCAGACAGAAAAAGTGTGTTTAGACTCACAGCCTGACTCTACATCAAGGGCTGTGGGAGTGTTGCTCAGGCCAGAGCACTTGTATGAGATGCATCTCAACATCAGAGGGAGAGAAGAAAATAGAATGTGCTCAGACCTGTTGTGGTGGCCTGGAAACCACCAAAGCAAGGACACAGAGCAAGAGGAACTGGGTCCTCCAGTCTGGGTGAGCATAGGATCATGTCTAGATGTTGTACCCACAGGACAGTTTATGTCTTGCCTTAGCAGATCTTTTTTTGAATATGGGAATAAATGCACAAAGGGTCACTGCTTGGTAACGTAATTATAAAAGTGATGGATCAACTTGAAGGGATAAAAGCTGCCCTCTGACTGTGCTTTTTTCTTCTGTTTTATCTTTTCTTTATTTTTTAAAGAATTAATATGATTAATTTAAAAATTTAAATCTAACACTACAAAAGCTTTTTACAGGAAGTTTTATCTGGACAGAAGAAGAATGCAGAGATACTGTTTAACTTTGGCTGTGATGAATGCTTTGAATATATCTGACATCTGTTCCTATAAGTTAATTTGTTATTGAATGTGCATCATGTAATTTTAAAATAAAGATTTTGCTTTGGGGAAGAACAGAAAGCATCTGATGATGAAAACTCTCATTATCTGGGACAAAAGGGAATTCATGTTATAGATCAATAGATAATTACAAATGGCAAATGAAGTATTTTCATGAGGCTTTGTTTGTGATAGAAGCAGCACTGAAAGGACTGTGTACTGTTGGCACAGATTTTCCTGAAAAAGAGGGAAGTACCATGTATGTTCATTCACTTAGTCAAACTTCTTCTTCTAGTGTCCCGCCTCTTTCTAGATATCATTTTCAGCTCTTAAAAATAAGTTATTTCAAAAATAGGATATGTTAAAGAATATTTATCAGCTCTCTTCTATGTTTCATAAAGCCTGCAGTTAAATGTTTTAAGCCATGAATTTCACTTGATTTACCGTAACAAGGGAACCAAAGCATCCTTCTATTTACCATACACTGAGTCAACTAACTCATTGAGTGGCTTCAAGCACCCGTGTTGAAAATAATAGGATAAGAGAATTACCATTGAACTCTTACCAAAACAGGAATTGACAAATCCATACCACCTACAACCATGCTCCCCTCCAATCCATTTGCCATGGATGTTAGATGCAAAACTGAGGGTAGTGCCTGAGATGCACACTAACATGTCACTGATACTGATGTTCAGGAGGAGCATGTTGACTGGGTTACGGAGTGTTTTAAACTTGCAGAAGAGGATGAGGACAATCAAGTTATTCAAGAAACCAAAAAACAAGATAAGTCCAAGAAAAACAGCCACTATTGTGTGCCCATTTCTTGAGAGTCCAGCCCTTGGCTCTACAAGATCTGTAGGAGCATCAAAGCTCAGGTTGTATGTCCAAGTGTGGTTCATTTCGGACTTTGCCACAGGTAGGTGAGAGCAGAGACACCAGGTGCCCTGTGATGAAATCCTCTGGCAGTTTCACAGAAGTGTCCCTCCATTACAGGTCAAATCATTTCTTGCAAGCTTTACTCAGTTGAGATATCTCTTGGATGGTTACTCAGGCATGAAATACTGTATTGCAGCATGGGAATATTTTCTTAAACTTCTTTTCAGTGGTCAGTTCTACTTGGAAATTCAGGGCAGAAAAAACAAGCAATCACCTCAAATTCATCTTTTGTTTAAACCCAGGATCATGTTAGATGATTTTTTTTTGGAGGTCAGACTGGAAGCTATCTTGAAAAGGTGCTTCCACATGGTCTCTTCTTTCAGAGCAAATGGGCAGCCCTCCTACCAATGAGTAGCTACTGTTTTTTATTCTGCTCAATCGTCTTTCTGAAAAAGAGAAGAAAAAAAAAAAAAAGGTAAAGACAAAACCACCCTTTCCGTATTAAGACCAAAGTAGGTACATTATTTATTTACAATTTCTCGTCTTTGAACTGTGGCAAATATTTCTCAGTCTTTTCTCTGATTTTCAACAGAAAAAAAAGAAAAAAAATCAGTTTTTGGAAGTTTCCTTTGCTATTCTAAACAGTTTTTTCTTAGCTCTAAGTTTAGCATGGAAAAGGCTATTTTCACCTTTCTAGTAAAGTTCCTCCGAAGAGAAAATGCATGTAAGATAGATCTTTCACATCAGCTTCCCAGAGGAAAAGCTGTATCATCTTCTACAAGGCAATCCACCAAGCTTTAGTCTTGGCTAGAGTTTAATTGCAACCAAAATTTTAGGAGGAGAATTTATTTCTTTACCAAGAAAGAATAATTTCAGCCACAGTCCCTGAAGCTCCATGTGCTTACAAAGGTTGGCAAAGCTGTGATATCAATTTCACTTCTCCTACATTTACCAGTGGACAGGTGTTCACTTTCATTATTTATAAAGTAGACAAACATCCAGAGCTTCACATATCTCTCCTACCACAGACATGAATTTGTATAGATCTACACAGTGAATACAATGTGTGTGTGTATTTTGTGAAGCAACAGCAGCATGCTTAATGTGGATGTGTAACTGTTTTGCCTGCAACCATGCAGAAGGCTGGCTAATTCTGCACCAGTGTTTCTATAAAAAAATTGCAGATAGATATATGTAAGAATTTCCACTCCTCACCACACACACACAAAAACAAACAAACAAACAAAACATAATACCCATAGCTTGCTGAACTTAAAAATATGAAAACATTTCTTTCATGAGTCATGTCCTCCTAGAACAACTACACAGAGTTCAAAATGCAGCATCAGTTGCACTACTCGTAACTACTGCTTTTTGCAAATTGATTATTAAAAAAAAAAAGATATGTTAACCAATTGGAAAGATGAGAGTTCATCAGAGTGTACTGGAGATGTAGAGGGTTTTTTTTTTTTCTTTCTTCTCTTCTATCAAAGCTGTTTGGCATGGTAATTATTTATAGCAAGTATTTCTTATTACTATTTCCCTGCTTTCACAAAGTCACTGTGATAAACGTCCCATTATTGCAGTGATTTTGAACTATAATATATGCAGTCTGTCTTAACTTTGTCTTGTGATAAATAAATGATGAAAAGATTACATACACTTTGCAGACCTTCCACTGTTTGGTCATTTAGAACCTGAAAACTGATGTTTTCTGCTTACCCCCTCTACCTTCATTTAGGAGGCACATGGTAATTTAAATTGGTAAGGGTCTCAAGTAGCAAATCGAAGAGGGAGAACATTTGAAATCCTCTTTCTACCATTTTGAAAAAAAAAATAAAAGGAAAATTAAAAAGATATCTGTCACAATTCTGGTTGCAGGCTATAGAAGGAAACTAACTGAGACTAACTGAAAATATATTTAAATTTTACTCACAATTGTGTTTAAAGGAACAGAGTTAAAGTTTAGTGGAACAAAACACAAATGAAAGAACAACTCATTAAAACAATGATGTTGAGTGCTTCTCAGACTAATGGCACAACTGAAAAGAGAGACAGCTGCATGTGTGTGTGTGCGCATAGGAACAAAGCTTTGTGGCACTGCGTGAAAGGAGAACTTCAGAAGAAAAAATTCACAGGAAAATAAGAATGTATAGAAAAATGAACTGAAAAAGTTATCAGTTGTAGGATTTTTTTTTCATAATTCTGCTTATGCTCTATCTTATACAAAATTAATCTATTATTTTCCCATTACTTCTAAGACAGTTTTGTTGACTCTGTTTGCACGACTGTTTATTGAGGATGCAACTAGATCAGTCCTATCTGCTCCCCCCAAACCATATTGCAGAATCTGGCTTCAAAATTTGGAGAGACTTAAGTCTGATTTACACACAGATTAATTTGCACAGATGCAACTCCTCCCCCTTCCCCCACCCCAAATGAATGGGTTACACCTAGATAATCTGTAGCAAAGATTACAGCATACCATCATAAATGCTTCTATGTGGGAATTAAGTTCACCAGAATAATCACAGGCCAAGGGTTTGGACTGTCACAGGATAATATTATCATTAAAGCACCACAGCATTGGAGTTAGACAAAGCCAAAGGTTATAATCTATTTAGAAAATGTAACTTTATATATGCATCTCTATTAACATCAAAATATAAGTAATAAAAATATATTTATCGTACAGTTATTAAATATGCACATATATATGTATTTTTAAAGGAATATTAAAAATTCATATTTACAGAAATCATAAAAGGACATTTGCTCACTGAGTGACATTCAGCTGACTATAATTCAACAGTCCCATACCACATGTGCAAGCAAAACCCAGGTTCCTCTTCTTTTGTCAGGGAGTGTAGTGATTATCAGGGACTGTAGTAATAGGACAAGGGGTAATGGCTTAAAACTTTTAAAAGAGTGGAAATTTAAATTAGAAGTTAGGAAGAAATTCTTCACTCAGAGGGTGGTAAGGCACTGGCACAGGTTTCCAGGAGAAGCTGGGGATGCCCCATCACCTGAGGTATTCAAGGTCAGGTTGGATGGGGCTTTGGGCAACCTGGCCTGGTGGGAGGTGTCCCTGCCCATGGCAGGGGGGTTGGAACTGGGTGGAACTTCATATTTCAATAAAGATTCCAAACTCCCATCCATTTACCTTGAAAGAATTGGTCTAATTCTTACTTAATGTTAGCATCTAACTGAATAGTACACATTATTCCTGAAAAACACATGAAGATGTGTGCTTGAAGTTTCACTTATTTTCTTTTTCCTCCAGACACATACCTTGCTGCGGTAGAGGCTACTTTTTGTTATCCCACTTTACTGGTGACCCACTGTACTCCCCAGTGTCCAAGCTCCACCTCCTGAACACTCCCAGTTTCTCACAATCTGAGGAGCATGCAGAACTGAACCCTATCTAATTCTACCAATTCTACTTCTCAAAAAAGAAAAACAAGCAAACAAAACAAACAAAAAACAATAAAAATAATTAAAAAAAAAACAGCTTGCAATTGTATTTGAAACACATAAATGGATATCCAGTTTGTCCCCTTGAATTAGTTTAAGTTTATATGGAATGGAAAACATACCCGAAGTGATACAAAACACATGGCCAGGTGAAACAGGCCAAAAGTTCATTTAATATCACCAGTTGTTAAAAGCTTCATCTGGTAACTGATTTTGACATTAGTAATCTAAGCATACAGCAAAACAGACATCCAGCACTGCTTGCACTTTTCTCTCAAACAGTCTGTTTGGGGGGGGGGGCAGGGGGGAAGTTTTCAAAAGATGTTATATCAGCTTCTGAAAATACAGGCACTGATACTGAGAGTGCAAGGCTTCTTTTTGCACTTGCCAACACACATTAGTTTGAGCAGTATATTACAACAGCGAAGCTGTTTTTTCTTTTCTCATTTTGACCCAAAATAACTAAATTATGAATGTAGAGAACATATCAGGTTTAAGGGTTCAAGATTTTTTTTTCCAAATGAACTCATGCTTTATTTCTAATTGGCAGATTATCGTCTTCCCTTGCAAAGGCAACATGCCAAAAGCGATGCTTAGTTCACTTTAAATATTAACAGCTGATAAAATTTCATAAAATAAAATCAAACTTCAAAATCATTTCGTTTAAAAAAACCCTTGCATTACTCTCTTACCTTATACTTACATTATTCTCTTATATAGGGGAGATTAAAAAAAAAAAAGCTTATATTTACATATTCATACAGCCTTATGCATCCTATTATTGAGTAAATATTAAAATCAGTTTTAAAAGAGATTTTCATTCATTTATGAACTTACCTTTCTACTCAAAAGTTATAATTTAAAAATATTCATAATATTTCAAAGACAATCCCAGCTGAAATTTTATGGTGTGGGTATAAATTACATGACCTGATGCCTAACTTATGGATATGCAGTATTTAGTCTAATTAAGGGGGGAGAGAAAAAGAATGTTATATTTTCAAGTTTGTAAACACTAAACCTTGTCTTCCAGGTGCAAAACCATATTATGTTTAATGAAAAGCATCCACAACCAGACAAAGTACCTGAAATAACTTTTTTCAAAGAATGTTGAAAGAAGAAAAACTATGTGGGACTTCACAACACTGAGGACAAAACTCCCATCTGTTCTGGACTATTTTTTCCATACCCTAAGTCACACTGTAACACATCCAGAGGTAAGTCTTCAGAAATAATAAAGAGAGGAGACTCTATGGTCCAGAAGTTTAGATAACTCCCAGTTCCCCAGACTTGCTGTCTGTGGCAGAACCTCTTGCATACAGACTTACAAACATACTTTTAGGAAAGTAGAATTATGGAAAAGGCAAACAAAAATAAAAACAACAGCATACACGCTATGAGGTCCATCACCTTTGAAGATCACACTGTTCACTCAAGGGAAAATGCTAATGGTGTGGGAAAACAGTGTAAAAAAGAAAAAAAAATCACACACAAAAAAAGAGAACCATGGTTTCTGAAGTACGAGCTAATTTTAGCTAGCACTTTAAAAGTTAAAGCAACCCCTCTGACGTGCAAAGAAGAATTTCTCGCACAAAAATCCCTGCTCTACCAGTAAATGTGCTGCACCGAGGTGATGGAAGTGTCTGCTCTTCAGAACCTCAGCCCGCAGCAGAGCAGTGAGCACCTTCTCAGCACCCAGGCTTTTAGGCATTGCCCCAACAAAAGCTAAATCCTCTTCAACCAAACCACCCAACAGCCCGGACCTCGGGTTATGATTTCTTCTGCCCTTGGCAAACTTTTTACACTTGTCTCAGGGGGAGATGACATAGAAAAGGGGAGGATAAACTCACCTGCATCTAGCATCCAGAGCAACCGATGGGGGAAAAATAAAAATAATTATATAAAAAAATAAAAATAAAAAAACAGCTAAGTCTTCAGCAAAGGCGTCCTGAGCAGCGATGTGCAGGAGGGTGATGCCCGGCAGCAGCACCGCAGCTCACTTTCCGCGGGATGGATGCGGGGGGCTCGCTCCTCCCTCTCCCGTCTCCTCCTCCCCACCCGGGCAAGCTGCGAAGACATTCAGCTTCAGGGTGTCGGGGGAGAATAAATGCATCGAGAATAATAGGAGTAATAATAATAAAAATTAAAAAAAAAAGCCGAGGCACCGCGCGCCCCGCTCCCGCCTGCTGGCTGGACCAGGCACGGGGCGGTGCTGCAGCCCGGGCCGCCCCCACCCGGGCCGGGGGAGGCCGGAGGGGGCAGCGGGGGAGCACTCAGCACCCTGCATTTTGGGAGCCCCCCCCCGGCTGCCCCTGCCTGTTGCAGAGCTGCCCCCAGCCGCACGCCCCCGGGCTCTGCCGGGGCATCTCTGCTCGCCGGGTGCTGCTGCAGAAGAAGGTTGGGCTATGTGCTCTTTGCACTCTTACCGCTATGAAAATCTTTATTTTATTATTATTTTTTTTAAGTAACCAGGTATAGCTACCTGTTCAGTAGCAGATCAGTGATGCGATTTTTTGAAATGTTGTCAAAGATGTAACAGATGTGTCTTGGGTGTAATTTGTCGGTCAACTGCCTTGACTATGTTTTCCAGGTGTATCTTTTGTATTCTTGGCATTTTCAGCTCAAACAGGCACTAGTGCGTGCTGAAATCTGTGCTTTCAGAAATACATCTATCACAGAAATAGCATATGGCTTGAAAACTATATAATACTGTGTCTTTCTGTTACTACTACTATCTACTACTACTCCTACTGCTTTGCTCTTTCTATAGAAAGAGAAAAAAAAATAAAAAAAGCCTGTGGGGAATGAATCATTGGGTAAAAATACTGAAGAAAAATATTCTGGAGAGTGCCTTGCTCTGCTGAACATCTCTTAGCTCTGGTTCTTGCCGAACTACTAAAAAGAGTCTTTTAAATCTACAGACCTCAGTTAAAGCCTGTAAAGTGATCTTGATAGTCATACTATTCCACCTCGGCTAGATTTAACCTGTTATCTAACCACATTTGTCAGCTTTTTCACCTTCTCTGGATTAACGACAGACAAACTGGTGCACCTATCATTAAAGAGCCCAGAAAAAGTACTGCTCTGGAATGTCCTCACAGAAACTCTTCCCCTGTGGAAGACTACTTGGAGAAGCCCTAGGTATCATTTGTTGTACAAATAACAATATTTTATTCTGAAATTCAGCATAAGTAAAACTATTTCATGAAATAAACCAAGAGTTTTCTGATTAAATAAATCAGGAATACACCTATTACTTTCAAAAAAATACACAAAGTCATAACTCTTCTGTTTAGACCATCAATGTAAATTAAGAGCTGCTTCTTCTGGAGGGTGGGGTGGGGAGAAAAAAGAGAAAAAAAAAAAGGAAGAAAAAGAAAAGAGAGGGAAAAAAAAGAACACATCAACAACAACCGAAATAACCTGTTAAGGTCACATTCAGAGAGAGAACAGGAGAGTACCTAACTAAATGAGAGTGCCAAACTAAAAATAAAGAATAAAAAGGGTCATTTTTTCAATGTCACTTGTAAAAGGTGTACCTTTGAAATTCTCCATTATGGCATCTAGTTGCAAAAACAAACACGGTTTCCAAATTCACATACTTTCTGTGATTTTTCATCAGCATGAAACTCTGCTTCTATTGGTGTTGATTTGTACTTCATTACCTGATGTAACTTTAGATGAAACTGCTTACTAAAGATAGCTGGCTTAAAAGAGAGTTTGGAGTTCAGTTTCCTGTTGCCAACTTTGAAGTTTTCAAAAAATGTGTTGTACCAGAAGAAAAAATAAAATTGTCAGCACAAGCAAATCATTGGGCAGTTTACGTACCTGATTAATTTTTGTGAATCTCCTTTTGTTTCAGTGAATTTGATTCAGGGCAGCTTGGCAGCATTACTAACTGCTAGTCTGTGCCACTGAAGAGCAGGCAGGCTGCCATGCTCTGGATGGCATCCATTTGAGGTTGTAATTCTGAGGTTCTGGTGGTGCTCCAGAAATTAAACTGGGATGTTTAATTTAATTGTTAATTAAAATTTGTTTCATTTAACAAAAAACAAAAGTTGTTAGGGAATGCCAGAAGAAGGGACAGTAAATGAATCAAGTGGAAGCTATTCTGGGAACACCTGCTGTCATGTCCCCCCAACATGATGGTTAAACAGGTACACCTGTACTGTCCTTCACCACCTCAGTCTCCTTGCTTCAGCAGCTGGAGATGCACAGCAAGGTGGAGAATTGGCTGCACACCAACGTGTAAGCTGGGTAGCCAGACTGGGGATGAGGATTCTTGTACAAAGTTAGGAGTTTGTCTATAGAATAGTAATATCCTGCTTTCAGCAGCTGTCCTTAAATTTTCAAGAAAATAAAAGATGTTTAAGTTACATTTTTATATTCCTATGGGAACTGTTTTTACTGCCCTTGATTACAATGATTGTGACTTTACCAATTCTCTTTGACAAAGACCCGGTTAGTCCAGATTGTTTTGCTCTGTGTTTTGTTCTTCAGTTTACCCTTCTTCAAAATCAGCTTAGCACTAGGGATAACATCTCTTCTGCTGGTCTCTAAAGAAAAAAATTCTTGACTTTTTCTCTGGTTTCACTGAAAAAATACTTAAAATTTTTTTCAGTCATCATAATTTCATTGGGTTAAATCATAATGATAGGGCAGTGATATTGGTGTATACTGAGTTTATATACTCTGCATATTCTGAGACAGCGACACTAAAAAATGGTGGCACATTACCATGAAAGCATGGTTTCATCAAGTTCTTTTTTTTTTCTGATATCAGTAGGGTAATTTTGTTCTGAAAGGCAGTGATAAAATAAGGAGAAAACATAAGGACAATAAAGAAACTCTTCCCTTCTGCCTGTCCACAGCTGCAAACATTTATAGTTCTTAAAATCCGTACTTCAGGTATTCACTAGTGAATACTGGATGTGAAACCAAGGGATCCTCTGATTATCACAATATCTCATATTCGGTAGCTTGAAACCCCCAACTAGTTATTATTTATAAAAAATGGCAGCAAGTGACAAATGCATTGGCCTCAATTCCATATTTAGAAGTTTTGGATGGCACAGATTTCATAGTTTGTGAGTTTGGAGAGAGAACAGCTGATGTGAGTCCAAGATTGAAATTGCTCATAATCTCCTTATTCTGCACAAATCATACGATGATGAGACTCTGAAAACAGCTACTAAAATTTAGGGTTAGATACAAAAATATAGTCATTCCAGTTTTGGAACAAGAGATAAGAATACATTACATCGTAATAAAACCACGAGCAGAAGATTTTGAAAGGCCTTCTGGTAAGTGTGGAGAAAGATTGTCTTGTAAACCAACACAGAATCTGGAAGTCAAACCCAGTTCTCTTTAGCTAGAAAAAAAAATAGGTTCAGTTCTTGCAAAGAGTACTGTAATTTTGTCAGCTACTGGCTGACTGTTACAGTTGTGCAAGGACAACAACGTTCCACAAAGTGGTCTAATAACAGATTTTATCCGTATTTGAGGCAAGAGCTTGTGTGCATAAGCCTTGTATAGATTTTCCAAGAATATTATCTAGCCTGATGAAAATACTACCTCTCTCTAGAAACCCTGTCTTACATGTCCTTTGACTATCACAACAGCAGCATGACCATTTAGTGGGCCAGTTGTTTTAGCTGGCTGGGTGGGATGGTTTTGCTTAGGCATCTGTGTGGCTCTGACATGTCTACGTGAGGTTCTTTCTCACTTTTTTACTTCATTTAAATTTCTAAATCGCAATCAGCTGATATTTAATTCAGCTGCAAATTCTGAAGACATCTCATTTGTGAGACAGAGATGCTTTTCCCAGGGTGTGGATACAGACTGCAGATCCCAGATGCTCCCTGACTCCACAGTGCTTAGTGTTCACAAGCTAGTCATGGTAATATCCCCTCCACTTTCCCTAGACGGTTTCATTGACACCCCAATTAGGGTGGCAAGGATTGTCCAACTTCAGGGGCACCACACAGCACATCTGAGATGCAGATTTATCAGGATGAGAATTTGTCTCTATCCAGTAACTTTCCTTCTGAAGGTTACAGTAAATTTAAACCACTTGTTCTCTAGCTTGGTACCTTAATAAATACTAGCTTCAGGTTATCTGGAAATTATTGAAGAGGATTGTAAGCCTTTTCTATTCAATAGTTACAACTTACGTCCAGCATCTTCTGCCATCAGCAAGTAAGGGAAGAGCAAGAGGAATGCTTTCAGAAATGTAGACACAAAGTTATCAGCACCTTCAGAAGACATGAGACTTCAGGGAACACAAACCTCTGTGTCTCATTTCACTGTTGTACTGGGGGATGTACAAGGAACATCCTCCCTTGTCTCAGTAAAGAGGAAACCAAGGCAGAAGAAGGAACTGTTTGTTTAAAAAAGGCAGAGTGGAATCTATGGAGGAAGCTCACATTGTTATTTGGGCTTTATCCAACTTCCCTTGCTCTTATGCAAGATGGGAGTTAGCTCATTTTCTTGTTCCTCCTGGGTGAAGTGTGTTTCTGTTATTCACTGTTGTTCAGAATGATTGGAGCTGACCAGAGCCAAACCAGGGTTTGGAAAAGCTGCACGGCCAGTCCTGGGCATATGGCACCAGTTTCATCCCCTGAACTATTTGTGGCAACCGTCTCTCTCTTTTCCTTGGGTAGCCAAGGACTTACCAATAGATCCTGGGAAGACAGATGGAGTAAAAAGGTCAAAGGATTACGGAACATAAGTCAAATACCCTTATATATATGCACTTTGTTGGCAGAGCCTTTCTCAAATGAAAATCCCTTGGGAGATATTCTCCATCCTGTTGCATTCCAGTTCACTCCTTAGAAGAATGGATTACAGGTATTTCTTTCTCCTTCCACGCTCTATCAGACCCACCACTTTTTAAACAAAGTCTGTGTTATATGAGCCCTCAGCTCCTGTTGCCTGTCTGGAGGTAGTTGTATGCCTGTGTGTGCATACAAGCAACAGAGAAAGGAAATATTTATGATGCTCAGTGTTCCATATTTAGCTCCTTCAAGCCTCTCTCTTCACTGTGTACCCAGTAATTAATACTGTCCCTAAACAGCTTCCCTAACAGACTCTATTGCTCCTTCAGCAATCCATACTACCAACCAAAATTTCTCATTTACCATATATACTTACCAGAGTTTGATATCAGTCTCTCTTGCACCTCCATGGGTTTTCACAGAATCATAGAACAGCTAGGGTTGGAAAAGACCATAAAGATCATCTAGTTCCAAGCCCTCTGACATGGGCAGGGATGCCACCCACTAGATCAGGTTGCCCAGGGCATCATCCAAAATTTATTTAGTTAGGTACAGTACAGAAAAAGTATATAAGACAACCGTCCCAGCTGATAGGTGATACATATTTATTAACAAAAATATGAAATGCACTCTGTCACTTAGCATGTTCCCTTTTCCATCACATACTGCCAGGAAGGAGAGAAGCAAAGTGTGTATATGTGGTAAAACTTCCTATCTTATTATAAGGTACAGTCATACATATAGGATTACATCATATAGAAGTCTGCACAGAACAGGGAATAAAAAATCCCTCATAGAATTGTAGAAGCATAGAAATTCTTGGGTTGGAAATGATCTTTAAGATCATTTAATTCCAACTCCCCCACAATAGGCAGGAATGCCACCCATTAGATCAGTTTGCCCAAAATCCCATCCAACTTGGCCTTGAACACCTCCAGGGACGGGGTATCCACAGCTTCTCTGGCAACCTGTGCCAGTGCCGCACCACCTTCTGAGTGAATAATTTCTTCCTAATATCTAATCTAAATATCCCTCTTTTAGTTTAAAACCATTCCCCTTGTCCTGTTTTTGTGTGCCTGAGCAAAAAGTTGCTCTTCATCTTTTTTATGAGCCCCCTTTAAGAATTGAAAGGCTGAAATGAGGTCTCCCCGGAGCCTTCTCTTCTCCAGGCTGAACAACTCCAGCCCTCTCAGCCTTTCTTCATAG
Source organism: Cygnus atratus (assembly GCF_013377495.2). Lineage (NCBI taxonomy): Eukaryota > Metazoa > Chordata > Aves > Anseriformes > Anatidae > Cygnus > Cygnus atratus. The sequence goes on along the minus strand of NC_066362.1, from coordinate 143,179,464 downwards.
CACAGGTTCTCCATCCCCTTCATCATATTCACGGCCCTCCTCTGGACCCTCTCTAACAGATCCATATCTTTCTTGTGCTCAGGACCCCAGACCTGGACTCAACACTCCAAGTGGGGTCTCATGAGGGCAGAGTAGAAGGCAACAACCACCTCCCTCGCCCTGCTGGCCACCTCTCTGTTGATGCAGCCCAGGAGGAAATTGGCCTTCTGGGCTGCAAGCACACACACTGCTGGCTTGTGTCGAGCATTTCATCCACCAGAACCCCCAAGTCCTTCTCTGCAGGGCTGCTCTCAATGAGTTCTTCTTCCAGTCTTTCCTCGTGTTGGGGATTGCTCTGACCCAGGTGCAGCACCTTCAACTTGGAATTGTTCAACCTCATTAGGTTCCCATGGGCCCACTTTTCTAGCTTGTCTGGGTCCCTTTGGATGGCATCTCTTCCTTCTGTTGTATCGACATCACCACTCAGCTTGGTGTCATCTACAAACCTGCTGAGCATGCACTCAATCTGTTTGTCTATATCATTGATAAAGATATTAAACTGTACTAATCCCAGGACAGACCCCTGAGATACACCACTCATCACTAGCCTCCACCTGGATATGGTGCCATTGACCATAAGTCTCTCTGTTCTGCCTTCAAGCTAATTCCTTATCCACTGAATGGTCCACCCTTCAAAATGCATATCTCTCCATTTTGAAGATCAGGATGTCACATTGGACTGTTTCCAAGGCCCTACAGAAGTACAGGTAGGTGATATTGTTTGGCCTTCCTTTGTCAACTGATGCAGTCACTCAATCATAGAAGGCCACCAGACTGGTCAAGCATGTTTTGCCCTTGGTGAAACCATGCTGGCTTTCTTGGATCACCTCCTTGTCCTGCATGTGCCTTGATATTGCTTCAGAAAAGATCTGTTGCAAGATTTTTCCAGGCATTCACCTTATCAAAATTGTGGTATGCAAAAGGGTAAGGCACAGACCCAGAGCTCTTAATCCTTGCATAATTTTCTGACCTGATGTTTTTTTAAGGAAATTTTTCTCTTGGGCAATGAGAAGGGAACAAACTAGTGAGTTTCCTGATTCTTATTCTGAGTCCTGCTCTATAGATGATGAAGGGTAAGAGCTATTTTTTCTCTTACTTTGCCAAATCTTGCCACCCATCAGTGGCTGTGACAACTGGATGCCACTCAGAGCTTCTTTGTAATTTGGATTTGGTAGATGGATAAAGTAGTTTGCTTTTTTTTTTCCCCCTTTTTTTTTTTTTAAACTGAATATTAATTGAAAGTACTGGGTAATTTATCAATCCAGGCTACCAATGCACAGAAATGTCAGATCTGCCACAGGAGAAAGTTAGGGAACTATTTGATATATCTAATTGTGTTCTTGCCAAAGTGCTGCACTTAACTTTTCTTAACAACCATTTAACTGTTCTTTTGAATCAAAGATGAATTTTGAAAGCTGTTACATTCATACCAACTGTGAGGCTTATGCTTTCCTTCAACCAACAACCTGTTTTCAGCGGTAGGAAGGAGGCATCTGCAGAAGCCATCAAGATCAGAATTAGATGTACTAAACAAGTATGGACTAAGGTGAAGAAAAGAATCATGTGGATGAAATCATATGTCTTATAAATTGGCATGAGTGAAAATTTGTTTAGTAGTGTGGAGGTTATCTGGTAGCTAGAAGGTTATGTCTATAACTACAGTGGGAAGTTTAGTTGTAAGCTGTGGACACCTGTTTCTGTTCCTGTCATGCTAGCTGTCCTGTGTAATAGCTTTTTGTAGGTGATACTATCTTGGTCATCAGCCATCAGGACCTGAAAGCATGTATAAACCCTGAAATATTTGCTATCACAGTTTCTCTGCCAAGGCTATCTGTGCTAACACTCTTAAATTCAGCTCCATTATTTCTCAACACCAGTCAGGTGCATCTTACAGCAGCATGCTGTAAGTGTGAGAGCCCACAGATCTTCTGCTTTCTCCTATACCTTGGTTTTAGAGGAAAACTGAGCTTTTAAATCAGTTGCTTGTCCCAAATTGCCCCATTTATGTCCCTGAACTGGACAACCAGGCAAACAGTGATCAGCTGATAGACAGGCTGATGTATGTCAACACCATCACTGAGTAGTACTTATATAATAGGTGGGAACAAGGGCACAAAGGGTTGGGGATCTATCCCTGAGAATTTACTAGCTGTTATCATTGTTTGAGTTTTCAGTGATATAAAGGGTTGTTTTCATGATCAGGAATGAAATTGGAGTGGAGATACAACTTTTTTCTTGTATGCTATATTTTTCATTTTTCATTTTATTTATTTATATTATTTTTAATTTTAAATTTTAAAAAGTACTTCCAACTCCACTGTTGTCATTATTCTGATTACTTCCAACCCATGTACTTAGCACTCCAGCCAATCATTATTGAAAAAGGAGACCTTTTTTCTTTGTGCACAAATCCTTCCAGCAGAACGCTTCTTTATTAGAAAATATGTTGTGTCCTAGTTGGAAACATTCTGTGTTTGTCAAAAATATAGCTGTAAGATGGATAATGCTTCTCTCATATGTCTCTCTACTGCTTTAACTCCACTGTTTTCCCTTGTGTCTCTACCTAATTTTCACTTGTTTTGTGCTTCTGTGTAACATTTCTTCAGGTAAAATTTCACATTTTCAAAGTCTATCATGATGGAGTGGGAATAAAATGTGGATTTGATTTTCAGGCTAAGCTTTCAATTAAGGTTAATTAAAAGTAAATCTACTGAAAGTTTTCTTTGAACATGGAGGAGGAAGATTGTTTCGTTCTCAGAATGTTTCTATCAGAAAAATATATCATATGATGTCCCACAAAAATACCAGTTCCGTGATATTTTTCACCGTTCAGGAAAAGCAACATTTCCTGTACTTCTAAATTACTAGTCTTTGAACCTCCAGTAGACAATGTCTGTGTAGATGGTCTGTGAAGACATGATGATCAGTGGAACTGATAATGTCTCAATTTAAATTTAATTAAAATTCAATGCTGAGCATGCTTTTTTTTTTTTTTTTTCTATCAGAAATTTAGAGAACTCTCATTTCTTAGACTCCAAAATTAGGAATCTATAGGCTCCCACAATTTTATTTTGTACCTACAAATACTAACCATAGGTTTCACTAACATTCTCCATGAACAATGTATGCATCCATCAAATGAGCCTTTGACACAAAATGCCCATCAATATTTGTCTGTACACTTCACATCTGCCATTCAGACTTACCTAAGCTATGACTTGAGCTTACATTGCAGAAAACAAAATTGTGAATAATGAAGTTTTGAGTATTATAGGGATTACAGAGTGTTACCAATTCAGAAGCATGTTTTAACTAGGAATCATTTGTAAAATACATATTTGCTTTCTATTTCCTATTTTAGACCTAACCATAGAACAAGATTTTACAGCAGATGTACTACATGCTGCCAACAAGAGCAGCCATGTCATACAAGAGCTGGGATTCTTGCAAAATTAAGTAGATTTTTTAGCAAGATGACAGCTGTTTTTTCCTGGCATTGGTGATTACAAGTCCCCAAGAGAACACTATGAAGACATTACGACAACCCTGGCCAAAAATGTAATTGAATAAGGGGATCAGCATTCAAATGCTGCAAAAACTGATTTGTCCAATGCTTGTCAGGCTCTATAGTTAGCATTACCACCTATGGAAAACGAGAACAGGCATCTCAGTCAAATGACTGCTGTGTGCATGTCCTAACTTTAACAGCAGCCAGCAAATCCACAGTAAAATTGGTTGGCTGATGCATGAATACCCAGGTGGTAAACGCTGGCTGAAGATTGGGGTGATGACTGGTGTGAGCAGGCTCTAATTCTGTAGTGCAAGTGCACTGAGGTATTTAGTTTTATTATGCAGAAGTTTGCTTTAGGGAGATATGTTTGAAAATTACAAATGCACAGGATTTCTACACTTCCCTCGCCAGTGAATCAGCAGGAGGCTAGGGCACACTTTCATTGAACTGGTATGTGCCAGAAAATGGGGTAGCAAGATCTCTCCGATGTTTCAAGATGTATCCTCAGGAACAAGTTCCTCTCCTAGTCCATAGTTATGATCCTAGCTTCCAGCTTTAAATGGGTACTCAGGCACTTGTGCTTTCTGAAAGTCAGCTTTGCTAATATTGTTATTTTGTGTCTCACTTGTGATGGAAACGTGGAAGCACACGTGGAAGCACAATTAGCTACACAAGTAGCTAAGTCCACCTGAAATAGGTCTTTCCTTGGATAAAACTGCTCCCATGGGCTGAGCAAGCACAGTCTGACTCTGACTTATGGATTCAGGGGTGGGAAAGTAAAGCTTTAGTCTTTACAATTAAGACCAGTAGTTTGATAAAAAGATAAGACAAACATAGACCTGTGGAATAGTACCTGTGTCACCAGTTCATTTATTTGATATCAGTATATTTTCTAGGTGGTTGTTGTTTTGAGTTTGTCTCAAAAATACCAATCCATCATGTAACATCTTTGAAAGCTCACAGGAGGACAATCAGCATCAATTTTCAAATGCCCAGTACATACAACCCAAGCTAACTAATATCATTAGCAAGCTGAATTCTACAGTAGCCTCAAATACAGATTTTTTTTGGTATGAAGGAATAATCCTCAAACTAATAAGCAATATCCTGGCAGAGCATAAGCTTTATTTTGTTTGTTTGTTTGTTTGACAGAGTAAGTCCCTGGACAGTATTACAATGTAAAAGAAAAGCTGAGAAATATTTATGTGCTGGGCAGGCATTAACTACCACATACAGTCAGCAATTACATTTTAGCAAGAGAACAGGCACTTTTTTTTTTTTTCTTTTTTTTTTCCTATTCATTAGTCTGTAAAAGGATGGCAAATATTTAAAGGGTGGTGCTTGATCTCCAGGTGGATTTAAGGATTCCTGTGTTTAAAACACAACAGTATTTTTGCTCTAACATGCTGCAAATCTCTGCTAGTGAGAGATGTCATTTGGGTACATTCAAAAAGGGAAAGGGCCCAGGGCCATACTTAAAATAAAAGGCAAAAATGTTGAATTCTGAAATGAATGGAGAGGAAAAACACCTAAGTATTTCTGCTTATGTATATATATGACAGGGTTTTCTGTCATTAGATGGAGTCTCCTTTTAAAGGCATTATCACATCACTTACATTAAAGTAGCAGAAGGTAATTTTGTGAAACAAGAAAGGTGTTAAACTACAAATCACTTACTCTACAAGCACAGGTGCACGAGTGACTACACCCATGGAAGCAGCCCCCAGGAATTGCCTGAGCAGAGAGCTCTCTTTAGAGGTCACCTTGCTTGGTATTCCTGATGTCTTCAGGAGGGGAAAATAATCTCTGTTCAGGAAAATCTATTTCCAGGGGAAGGCCCATGCCTGTGCTAGTCTTGCTTTACCTGTAAAGGAAACCAGTAATGACCTGGAAAAAAATATTTTCTACTACTGGTTGAGAATTTCAAGTTATGCCTTCCTCAGAATGGTCCCTATCACAATGATCTATGCTTCTTCCACCACTTGTTTATTGTGCGCCTATCTTTATTTTTCTTTTTAATAACAAACGTGAGAAAGCAAGATCTGTATGGCTTATTTTTAGAACTGAGCAAACTCCTTTGATGTCTAGAAACCTTTACTCAACCCTGCAGGTGTACTGAAATCACTGCCTGTTATCTCACTATGCTTGCTTCACAGGGTCACTGTGCTTCCTCATCTGTCTGTCTGTCCCCTTTTATCTCTTGATGTTGTTATTATTTGTTTGTGGGGTTTGTTTGTTTGTTTGTTTTGTTGTTTCCTTTGGGGAGAGGGTTTGGGTTAGGGTCTCTTTTTGGGCAGCATTTGTGCAGTACCTATGGAGTGACAGTCCATTACTGAGGACAAGGATAACAGGGTTAGAGCCTATGACTACAGATCTTAGGAGAAACTACCACAGAGTCAGCGACTGCTGCTTATCTTTGTGAAGATAACATTTTGTATGTCTTCTGTACTTGATTCTGTTGAGTACAACCAAAAGATGGCAGCATTTTACTCAGCATGGAAGTGTGAGCCTTGTGGCTGTTTACAGGCTGCAATTTGAGATGAAGCAAAAAAATGCAGCTTCGAATTAAGTAGTCAGGGTTTCATTATAATCCATGCCAAATATAAGCAATTCCAAAACGTGTTTATATGATGAGTAAGAATAATTATAATCATGGGAACATATTTTTTCCATAATCTTACTAAAACTGTTTAAGTATTGTTTGGGGAGATTGGGAACACGATGGGTTTTTTTTCAGTGTGGTCAGATTTATTTTGTACATATCTTTCTGTTTTCCACCAACTCCCAGCTGTTGAGACCTGAAACACAGTTTTGTTAAATTTGGACATTTAGAAGTGGGAAATTTTGACAGCTGCATAAGTGCTTTCTCTGCAGTGAAACCTATAAAGATTTTTTGTTTGTTTGTTTAATGCTTATACCTTGAGAGAACTTTTCAGTCCTGTGAGATGCAGGTCAGAATTATTTCAGTCACATGTGTGTGGAAAGTGAAGCAAGTCTGGTTTCTTAACAGGTGACTTTTTGACACCCATCTTTTTTGGCTACCTGCAGACACTTTTGTAAATCACACAAAGCACCTCTGCATCTGTAGGTGCAAAATACATTCAGAAACCCAGCCTGAAGTAACTCATGGTGCCGTACTGAGATATTATGCACATAATTGCCTTTGCTTCTGGGTCATATTGTAAGGGGAACTTTCAAAACCTTAAGGTAGATTAAAAAAAAAAGAAAAAAAAAAAAAAGACAACTTAGCTGACACTATTAAAAATATTTATATCTTAATTTTCAAAAAAACAACGTGTTCTCCTTAGGTAAGTCTTTTTTCCCCAAGTTTATGAACAACAATGGATTTGCAAAAATGTTTAGAGTTAATTTCCAGTCAAAAGATATCTTGCAACCTCTTGTAGATTAAAAAAAAAATAAAATAATAATCAGTGCCTGGAATATATGCACTTGATTAAGTGTATCTGGATTTAAGAGTATTAGTGTGCTGTTGCACTGACCTATACAATAGTGGTTACATCATTGACACTTTGTCTTGAAACCTTTCCCAGTCACTCATCTAATTCAGATGAAGGGACTGAAAACACTCTTCTTAAATCTATTTCCTGTTTGTCTTCAGTCTCAAAAAGTCTCCTGGGTACCTACTGACATTTTGAGCCCTGTCAGCCTAATTAGAAGGGCTGCAATTTTAATTTTAAAATGCAGTCTGGGTGATGTGCACTGAATACTTCTCTGACGCCTGGTAGATGCCTGCACTCGTTATCATTGGATCAGTGCACCAGAACCTGCTCTCAGCACGTGTGAGCATGTGTGCTCACTTGCAGCAATGCCTCTCAGATGAAAACTTGAAGGCACCTGGGAGCCATAGATTATCCATCACCATTGCTGCAAAGCCCCATGGGGGCCGTCGGTAAAAGACTGTCACCAGCACCCTACCTGGTTCCAGGATCTTTTAATACCATAGCTGAGAAAAAAGTGACCAGCTAAAGCTGGTGACACTGTCGCTAGTAAAAAAGAGGTGTCATCAAGTCAGATGGGACTGATGGTGTGAGCAACCCACTGCCCCATGGGGCAGGTGAAATGAGGAAGAGCTGGAAGCCCACATCCCTTACCCCGTGATGTAGCCAAGATGAGATAATCCTCTGGTCTTCTCTCCTTATGGGCCTCACTGCACACCCACTCATCTCTGAGGCAATGGGGAATAACATCACTAGTGTGCAGGACTTAGTCTGTGTGAGCCTGAGCAGTCAAGCTGTGGGCTGCTGAGGGGATGCTGGGGAAAATGAACACAGTTATGAGTTGTGAAAGGGCTAATAAATCAAACTCAAACAAACAGATGTTAGGCAGTTTTCTAAGCTATCCATTGCTTTTAATTTGTTTATTTTTAACTGTCAAAGTAAAGTGTCTGTGGCTGTGGTTGTTAGCTACACTGAAATCACAATCTCACAAAATAAAGTCTTGGCTCACAGAGTGAGTTAATCCATTTGAAACTAATTCTCAACACAGAAAATATTGTCTAGCAATCAGTTTATGGCCAATGAGCATATACAGCCTGGATTTTTTTGCCAGCCACAGCCTCCGTTGGGAATGGAAAAAAAAAAAAAAAAAGCTGTAAATTAGGTTTGTTAGCTCTCTAGCCATGAAGAAAGCAAGGCTGGGAATCCTGCTCATTCTAGAAAACTGATTTGAAGACACACATTATTCTTTCTAGAGGTTATAGAATGTTTCTTCTTCAACATGTTTCTTCTTTTTTTTTTTTTCCTTAACCTGACTCAATTCTGTCCAAAAAAGAAAAAAAAATCATTTATCCAAAATATTTGGTATTTCTCAATGCAATTCCAAGCCTGATACCAAGGCACCCAGGCCAAAAAAAAAAAAAAAAAAAAAAAAAAGAATGAATTAAATTTCTTAGTGTGTCACTGAGGTGTTTACTTAAGACCCTGATTTTCTTTCATCTGATTGATGCAGTTTTCTTGGATTGATGCTTTTTCTCATTCTCAAGGCTTTATAATGTGTGTTTCAATCAATACTTTTGTCATGAATGTTTCTATTTTATATATCTCTATATATACAGGTGCAGAACTACTGGAGAAAAGTGACCGTTTTAAAAGTTCATGAAGCTGGATAGATTTAATCTGAAATTTTCAATTCTCACTGTACATTCATCAGTAGCAGCCTATTAGATCTAGAATGTTTTCACCACTAGAGCAGAAGGTAAGCCATCTTTTATCTGTGTGAAAATAGTATAGCGTGTTGTATGTGTTAAGAACTGCTTGAGCTTATTTCTCCATTACTTCACACCTGATTATACTGGGCTATCAAAAAATAAGTGTTAAAATTCTACCTGAAAGTTCTGTTATCTGCATCAGCAGCTTTGATTATCCATCAAGGACAAGGTTTCCAAGACTTCCAATTACTGTGAGGAGTAATACTTTCTTTCTGTTGATCTTGTGAAGAGAGAGGACCGTCAGAAAGACATATGCTATTCCCTATAATAAGTGAGAGTACTGCTCCAGTTTAGTGGCTGAGAAGTAAAAGCTGGTAAAAAACTACCAGAGATTGCTAAATCACATTTGATCAGCAGGAGATTACATTTTCTTTTGCTGTCTCTGCACATATAGCTTTTCTCCTAGTACTTTCATTTGCAGTACAGCTAAAATGGGCACTAAACCTAATTATATGCTTCAGTCATACATTTCTATTAAGAGGAATTTTCTATAAATTAGTCAGACGTACTCTTGATGATTGTGCATGACTCCAGCTGCTAATTAAAATTGATGCGGCCCAACAGAGCATGGTGAGCTCATGTCACGTATAACAATTGATGCTCTTCTCCAGAAGCACCTTACAGACCCAAGCCTCTGTTGGATTCAGTGCTACCAAGTCCATTGAGCTAAAAGCAGCTGAGTATGCTTTAAAAAACAAGACGTTTGTCCAAAGAAAGGCTTGTCAGGACTTTGGCTGTAATATCAAATTGCATGAACCAGAGACCCTTGCTCCATATCCACCAGTATCAGAAGGTTTCCAAACAGGATCTTAGGTACATGTTTGATGGGAAGTCTCTCTACTGGTCTGTGGCTCTGCTTCTGCATCTGTCCAAACCATGCCAATCTAAGCAGTGAGTGGCTCACACCTGCTGGTGATTCAGAAGCTAGCAGTCACTTTACACAGTGCAGTGAAGAGTAGTGCAGATACCTGTCATGGTTCTCATAACAGCATTGCCATCATAACCACATGAACATCACTGAGCTAGTTAGTCCTGTTAACTCCTTACTGCACTGGAGACCACAGCAGAGAAACCAAATTTTGCTTGCATTGGTACAAGATTGTGGGTCCCACCTGAACAAACCCAACTGGAGCATTCTTCATTTCTGTTGGATTCATCCCTGGATTCCTAAATTCTTCCCTGAGGACATCTTTGTTTTTTACATTGATTGGAGTGTGGTTTAAAATAAAAAAAAAAAATAAAAAAATCATAGAATCATAGAATGGCTTGGGTTGGAAGGGACCTTAAAGATCACCTATTTCCAAGCCCTTGCCATTGGCAGGGATGCCACCCAATAGATCACATTGCCTCATCCAGCTTGGTCCTGAACACCTTCATGGGTGGGGAATTCACAGCTTCTCTGGGCAACCTGTTCCAGTGCTTCACCACCCTCTGAGGGAAGAATTCCTTCCTAATCTCTAAACTAAATCTCCCCTCTTTAAGTTTAAAACCATTGTCCCTCATCCTGTTGTGTCCTGGACCAAATAGTTTCTCTACTTCTTTTTTTATGAGCCCCCTCTAAGTACCAAAAAGCTGCAACGAGGTCTCCCCAGAGCCTTCTCTTCTCCAGGCTGAATGTCCCCAGCCCTCTCAGCCATAATTCATAGGAGAGGTGCTCTAGCCCCTTGATCATCTTCATGGCACTCTTCTGGACCCATTCTAATAGATCAACATCCTTCTTGTGCTGTGGGCTCTCCAGACCTGGACACAGTACTCCAAGTGAGCCATCACAAGGACCCCACTTGTAGAGTGGGACAATCACCTCCCTCGCCCTGCTGGCCACCCCTCTGTTGATGCAGCCCAGGAGGAAATTGGCCTTCTGGGCTGCAAGCACACACACTGCTGGCTTGTGTCGAGCATTTCATCCACCAGAACCCCCAAGTCCTTCTCTGCAGGGCTGCTCTCAATGAGTTCTTCTTCCAGTCTTTCCTCGTGTTGGGGATTGCTCTGACCCAGGTGCAGCACCTTCAACTTGGAATTGTTCAACCTCATTAGGTTCCCATGGGCCCACTTTTCTAGCTTGCCCAGGTCCCTTTGGATGGCATCCCTTCCTTCTGTTGTATCAACTGCACCACTCAGCTTAGTGTCATCTACAAACTTGTTGAGAATCTCAGATTCCTTTCCCATGAAATGTTGTGCTTTTCAAGTGCCTTTTCTTCATGTGCCATGCAGAGGTACACTGATCTCCTGCATCCATGCCAGTTCCTACTCTGCTGGCAATATCACCTGTTCAACAGCATCCTGTCACTGAGACAAAGTGTCTGCCCTATCAGGAAGAGGTTCTTCACTGAGAGGGATGTCACGCACTGGAACAGGCTCCCCAGGGATGTAGTCACAGCACCAAGCCTGTTGGAGTTTAAGAAACATTGGGACTGTGCTCTTAGTCATATGGTCTGAATTTTTGGGTAGACCTGTGTGGAGCCAGGAGTTGGACTCAATGATCCTTATGGGTCCCTTCCAACTCGGGATATTCTGTAATTCTATGATTCTATGACAGTCTGTAGACTTTTATTTTCTTTTTTTTCACTCCCTTATGTATAGCAGCCAAAACGTGTTTTTTTTTTTTGTTTGTTTTGTTTTGTTTTTAACCACTGCAATACTGCTGTTAACTTCATTTGTCCAAAATAAACCTCCCTTAACCGAGTCATGATATTTTCTCACTAAACTACAAGAAATAATTTAGAGCACAAGATAAAAAAGTAATGCTGGAGAGACAGAGAAAATTAATTAGCAGCACCAGAACCATCTAAAAACATCAGTATGGAAAGGATCTATGAGGCCGTCAAGTCTGTTTCCTGCTTTCCACAAAATAAATAAATAAATCCAGTATAATCTGATATATCTTTATCTTCAAATGGACTGCCTTGCTTCTTTCAAAAGGCCAGAGAGAAACCCACTTCATGACTATGCATCTGTGTTTGAACTTGTGCCCACTTTCCACTTTTACATAAATATTTCTTCTCATGATATCTAACACATTGATGTATTTTAACAGAGCAGCCATGTCCATCCTCAGCCTCTGTTTTGCTAGACTATATAACCTATGGATATTTAAGGGATATCTACCCCTTCAGGGGAAGGAAGTCATGTGCTTAGTGCTCTGTGGAATCAGTAAATGTATGAACTGCTATAACCTAACCATAGGTGCATTCATATATTGCAGTATCTGAGCTAATAAGTCTCTTAGCTGGCATTAATTTCCTTTGTAGATTTTTTTCTGCCCTGTCTTTATGACATAATATCTTTCAAAGGGTTTTTAAATTTTCATCATAAAAGATATGCAGGTATTGACATGTTAGCTTTGATATCTCACTCTCCTTCACTGTCTTGTCACCATTTGGAGCTGAAATATGGTTGTAGATATGAGTGGGTCTCAGAATGGAATTTCATGGAAATGCTCTCTGAAATGGGAGTAGAAGAGCACCCAGAGCTTCTGAAGTTGTGTGAACTATCATCACCTGAGGGAAACGTGTGAACACACATATTCTGCTCAAAAAGGCTGAACAGAAGGCTTTTTTACCACTTAGCTACATCAATATGAACTTAATGCTTCAAACGTGCAATAAAAATGTGTCTGCACCATATAACACACGAAAACTTACCAGGATCATGTAAATAAGAGCAGTGATAACAGATGCATAAATAAACATGGTATCATGGCATTCAATTTTCATTTGGCAGCTATCTCGAAAGCTGTTCCTGTGGGAAAGCTATAAGAAGTCTTTACTAACCCACATAAATAAATCTGTCTGTTTCCAATTTGCCTTGTTAGTGATGTAAGCTGGAAAATTGCCATCCTGAATAGCAGACCTGGGGTCTCAGTGTTATTACAAAGTCCACTGCTTTGCACTGATGTGTGTGGTGTGCAGTAGCTCTTGGAAGAGTACGGTCTGTACAAATACTGACAGCAGGGTTATGGTGCCATTTTGATTTTCGGCTATTTAAAAATAAAAAAAAAAAAAAAAGAAGGCACCTTCCTGTACCACGTCTTGTCCTTATCTCTCAGATGAATAATTGCACATGAAATTGTGTTTATTCATTCAATTAACAGTCTCTGTATAAAATATTAGGTATCTTCCTACAAGACAACTTATTTAGGTTGCAAATGCAGCACCAAAAATTTGCAACTCCAATAAATATACCAAGGAGATTGATTCTCACATTGTAGAAAACTGAAAAGAGGAAAAAATAAAGTAATTAATACAGAGAAACAGTCATGTTTTCTTTGTACCAGCATCAGTTTTTGCCTATTTTCAGCAGTGAATCATTGTAGAAGACAGTCTGTAGATATGACCTTCCATTAGGTGAGAGGCTGAAATAGCATATATATATATATATATAGTCTCTCTGGGGAGACAGGGAAAAGAAAAAGAGATAAAATTGTCTTTCCTTAGTAGAATGGCATATGAGACTTATGAAACTGTAGATTATGCACTCTAACAGGACCATATACTCTTGAGAATGTAGCAAATGTTGATTGGAAAAGAGATTGCTTTAAAGTCATTTTTATGAGGGTTATAAAAACTTGGAGCCAAGAAACAGAGAGGAGGTCGTAGTGCATATCTTTTTATACAACAGCTGTAAGCTGCATATTGATCTGATTTTGAGCAGCGATAAACAAAGCCATGAACCCAGTTGAGGCAAATTGTGGAGTTCAGCACAAACATGCATCAGTCATCATTCAGGATCTCGTGTCAGCAACACAACCCTAGCTAAGAGGGAACTACGTGAGGCTGGAACTTTGGGTAGATTTATTAAAGAAATGAATTCAAGAAGCTGCTTGGAGCTCCATCCCATGACATTATGTTTTGCAGAACTTTGAACAAACTTGCAGGAGGCCACAAAAAATGCAAAGTAGAACAGGCCAAAAAAATAAAAAAATAAGAAAATAATGAGGCAAAAGCAATCCAGAATAAATTAGGGAGTGATTTTAAAATATTTTGCCATTTTAAATCATATCTTGTCTTCTTTCATTTTCACTCCATTTTTATTTTAATTTACTTTTGTCTCTAGCCCTCTCTTCATGGTATGAGCTCAATAGAAAGTCTCTCATTAGGGCTGTTAAAAATGAGTGGTTATTCAGATTTTGTCATCTGAGCAAAGACAGTGTATGAAATCTCCTGAAAGGTAAGATTGTTAATTGGTGTTATCTGTTGCAAGCATCTCTTTGCAACATTTTGCTTTCTCGAAGTAGATTAAGAGAAGTGCATAGAAGAAAGAAAGTGCAGGATGAAGGATACTGAACAGAGACAATTCCAGAAATGTTAAACAGAAAATAAAAGCCTATAAAGCTGTCTTAGATTCAGGCCTCTCTTTGTGTCAAACATCAGAAAAGTCATACTTTTTAATTCATCTGGATGCTTATACCCTAAGGGCTTTATGTTCAGCTGAATTAGATGAAAACAGATGCTAGTTCACATGTAAACACTGGCATGAGGAGCACATATTCTAAAGGCTATTTGTATCCTTTGCTTCTCCTTCAAGTACATTTCTCTTGGTTTCTTTATAGTGTAGTTATAGTGTAGTTGGGACCACATGGGGCTCAGATCAAGAGAATAATAGCATAATGGCTATTTATGCTCATCTTCCCCTGTGGTGTCCCTTACCCTGGCTACCTTTCTTGCAGCACATAAAGTATATCATTTTAATTAAGGAGTCTGACTATGTCAACATGGTGATCTACACAAGAGAGTGCTCAGATATGGTGGCACAAATCATTTGAGGAAAACTTTTACTGCAAAGTTAGGAAAATGTCCTACAAGTAATCCTGACAGGCTCAGTAAACTGTCTTAATAAACTGCTACACTGATAAGTAGCCTGATACTTTCTGCAGTTTTTGAACAAAATGTTTTCTGTTACTCTTATAAAACAACTTTACTCTAACATGAATACACAGGACAGGGTATATCTCATCTCACTTTACTATAAAAGCAGTAGTAGCAGATGCATTTGTAGGTAATTATTCTTTTGAGTCTGAGATTTATCTACAATAGAAAAAAAAAAAAGTGTTCCAGGAATGCCTATTTCTCTCCATTTATTATAGAGAAGGTGCTTAGGTATAGATGTCAACAAGGCAAATGCCTAGCATGAGCTAAAGTGAATCTCATCCCATGTGTCTACTTACTCCTCTCCACTCTAATATTTTCAGTTCTTATTTCTTTTGTCCAAATATCTGGTCATTCTTGCTGATTTTCTCCTGGAACTGTCCCATCTTCATTTTAGATTCAGTCTTGCATATCCTTTGTTTTGCAAGTTGAGGTTTGTTAGTCTGACAGGAATTGTGCTGTAGCTTCTGCCACCTCACAGATATCCTGCTGGTGGTCCGTGCTGGTTTCCATTTGATTTTTGTGAAAGTATTTTTGAATTATACCAAACTGAATGTGAACAGAAATAAAGCCAAAGTCAACTTCCTGGTTTCTAACTATTTGAGACAACCACATTTGGATCAATGCACCATTTTTCCTTGCAGAAAAGCCTGAAAACAGGCAATTTAATCATTTTTGCCACATTAAAAATCTTCTTTGAAAAAGCAAGATGTTTTTTGAAAGGTACTTACAGTACCACTCAGCTTTAAAAATAATCTTGTAACAGGCTTTGAAATCTTTGGCTTTCTCACTTGTTTAAATGGCAAGATAATTCCCAGCATCCTGTAATGTGTGCTACAGCACCACAGAAATATCAGCAGCAGTTTAGAGGTGGTAGTGTACATGAAATCTACAGGTTGAGAACCGATGTGTGAATTGCTTTGATATTCTGAAAGATGGCAACTCTTTGTTTGTCTAGAGCTTCTGGGAAAATGGAAATTCATCCCATCAAAAGTCTACACATTTAAAAAGCACGGCTCTGCCCTGAAATTAAACTCTGGGGGTTTGTGCGCTGCACAGTTGGAAAGTTCTTGCCAATTCTAGTAGCTTTTAGTAGTAGTAGTAGTAGTAATAATAAATAATAATAATAATAATAATAATAATAATTTACTGGTTTTACTATCTTTAGTAGGAAGTGCATGGCCATTGAGAAGGAGAAGCTGCTTTCCATTTAGAAAGTGGAATTTGTTTTTGTTGTTTTCAAATGGCAAATAGAAAATTTCCCAAAGAAAATTTTGGGTTGCTTCCAGAAAATTGTTCTGAGGGAATGCTCCTAAGTAGCTCTAAATGAAACAACAGATATCAGCCAAGCTAGGAATACTCTCTGACACTGTAGGTACTTCTAAGTGCTGGCTTGTCTATTCAGTTTTCATATTTTTATTCAGTAGCTATTTATTTAAAATTCCCAGATTCCTTTCAGTGATTCTTTGAGATTTCTTGTTTAATATTTTGGATTCCACTAGATCCTAGAACTGGAAATCCCCCCATGTTACAGGCTTTTGCTCCTCCCCAGTACAACTTTGGGATATACAGCTATCTCTTTACTTTTTAAAGAAAAATCAGTTACAGCTAAGGAAAATAACAAAGTTCCTGTGCTGTAATACTGCCATTCCTAATTTCTGTGATAGATTCAGTTTTGCAGACTGCTCTGGCTGAAATAGACAAACATCAATTTATTCAATTAGCAGTTTGTTTTTCCCAGGAGTTTCAAATTGTTGCTTAATCTTAACCTCACCTGAAAGAGACTATCTGCAATTAAAAGCCCAGTTGAAAAAAAAATATATGCTGGCTACTTCCATTGAACCTGTACAGCAGGAATTCTTCCTGTGGGAATACCTTGCAGGTCTTTTGTCTAAATATTTCTGTGATATGATCACATTTTTTTCAGGCTTTTTTTTTTTTTTTTTAATGGCTGATTTTCTACTTTTCTGCCAGTGGCACTTGTGCAAACTGTTGGCAGAAGCCTGTGGCTTCCATTTTGATTTGTTCGCACCATACCTTAATGCCCACAATTCCAACATCAAAAATGCATTAATTCATCTTTCTTTGTAAGAGCCTTTAAGCAAAACATGATGTAGTTCAATAAATGCCTTCAGTGAAGATACGATGGTCTTCAGAGGTAAAGACTCTGTTGAATACTGAAATAAATTCTTACCGAAGCTGTGGAATACAGGAATTGTCACACTGTCAAATTTGCTATTAGATTTATCTGCAGACTCAATAAGGGAGAATAGGGACAAATATTAATGCACACAAAGGTTGGTACTTTTTAATTTGAAGCTGTAACATAACACATTCTGAGGTGTTCCTTTTCTTCACATTTATCTGCTTAGCTTCTTCAGACCTTGGTCCCAGGTTTCTGGTAATGAAGGTGATGTGCCAGACTTAAGACTGTGCATGCATGCATTGCATTTAAGTAGATTTGGAGTCCTCTGAGAACTGGCTGGTTTTGGTCAATTTTTTCCTATTTAATAAACTATGAAATACAATTCCAACACTCAGTGCTAGACTGCAGGCCAGAATGTGCTGCATCTTTAACTGTGAACTAGCATCTGCTCCTCCCAAAGTGACAGCTCACCCTGCCCACCAGCAGCAGCCTCACCAACTGTACAGGTAAACTAAATGATACCATGGTATGAACGAGGCCAAAGAGTTTTTCCATTACCCAACCCTGAGTCACCTGCACAAATGTAAAGAAAAACAAGGATTTGGCACTGGACATGTGCAGTTGTTTGTTCTGAGGCTGCCTTTCTGCCCACACCAGGCCAAAATACACCACATATATTTGTGGTGCATGCCTTGCCACACAGAAGTGGCCCCATAAGTGCAAAGGGGAATTGCCCAAGTGCCTAGGGAGAACTGTACCACAGCAGTGGGTCTGGCTGAAATTTAGCAGCTGCCTAACTACATTTTGGATGGTGAATGAGTCACACGGAGGGTAGACGCTGCATCTTAAGCTCTGGCAGCTGTTGGAAATGAAGTCTTGGATGAATTTCTCTAGGTCTGTCACCCTCCTTGATAAATTTAGGGAGCTGAACCTGCACACATTCACTTGCAAGTGACAGCTGACATTTCCTAACACTATTATGTAGAAAAACTATGCCAGATGGACAATCTTGTCAGGAGCAGCATTTGCTCATTTTATTTCTCTGCTACTGTGCTGAAATTCAAGATGACTTAAAAAAAAAAAAAATCTGTATGAAAAATGTACAAGTTGCAAAGCTGCACACTAAAGAAATCTCCCAAGTGTCCTTATGGCCCCTTTTACACAAGAACTACTGCAGTAATTTAATTACATGGACACATGCTGTTTTTCACTGAACCCTGTCTTGGGCAGTGGCTGGGTATTCAGTGTTTCTCTTCCTGTCATTCAGGGAGGCCTGGTTTAGCACATTTCACCCAAGCTGTATATTAAAAATTGTACTTGATGAACCTGTGATTTTCCCACAGAGAGTTTCATAAGTCTCAATGATGTTTCAAAGATATTTTTCCTTGTTTAAATATCTTTGAATATCCTTGTTAAATAGGGAAAATGAGGTACAGAGAATTATCAAAGCTGGCAAGTGCCCATGAGCTGCTAACACACAACTTCAGGAGGAGTGTTTTTAATAATATTTTATTTTACAGCACAACCTACCCTTTTGCCCCAATCCGGTACTGCTGATCCAGCCTACCTCCTGGGCTGTGGTTCCCAGGACACTTCAAATATCCCTTGTGGAATTGGATGAATTCATTAATATTGGTGGCTTGCACCTAAACAGTTAGAAGTTGCCACTTCTGTAACTCTTTACTGGCAAGTGTGAAGCCCGTAAGAGTCTTCCTAACACTGCTTTGCTAAAAGAGGTCTGCACCACCTCCCTCAGAAATTGATGTGTCTGCAGAGAGGTAAGAAATAAGCTTGGGCAGCCTTTCGCTGCTGTCACCCTCCAGAAGGACATCAAAGAACGGGCATGGTATGCTTCATTACCACTACCCATGCCAGATCTGCTATGGAAACATGCAATCTAAGGCTGGCTGTCAGAGGCTTGTTTTGACAGTACAAAATGCTTCAGAGGGTTCTTGGCCATACATTCATGATTAGCCTTGACTGAAATTTATAATTGTGATTTTGGAAATTCTGGCAATAAAATTTAAGTACAATCTGGATATTAATAAAATTTTAAATAGTTTACAGTTTTGTATTGCCAACTATAATAAGGCACTGTCATGAAAGAAAATATGGTAAGCATTGCAAAAGCAAAGTTTCAACATAAAATCCTTCATTTTTATGTTCCTGTAGAGCATTAACTACACTTCCCATCATGTACCATCAGGGGAAAGAAGAGAGCATGACACGAAGTCTAGAAAACAGGCTTCCCAGAAGCTACAGAGACGCTGTATCACCATAATACTGTAATGTGGTTTCTGCTTAACTCAGTAAACCCAAATACCTTGATGTGGAGTTCACTGAAAGCATAGTGTTATATTTCACGTTTGCTGTTGAAGTCCCAAAACATTCCATGTGGAAACATTATCTCTGTTGTAAACTTTTCAATTTAACATTTTCTACCAATTCATTTCAGAGGAAAAAGTTCTCCTATTAGCTAATATTTATTAGCTTTCATTTCAATGTTTCTCCCTTTTTAAACTTCTCTTCTAAAAAGTCTAGTACAGTATCCTTTTATAGTCTCCCAAGAAACCCCAATACCTTCTGGGTACATCTGTTTCCCATTCTTCCCCTCTCCTGTAATTGCATATCCAAGCCTTCTAGTCTTAGAATGAGTAAAATGTGAAGGTTTTGCTCTTCCACTGCAGTTTCTGACAGTGTGAGCATTGCGCATTTTAAAAGTACTCATACTGATATTTACAGGTAGTCTCATGGGTACTCCTTTTTGCTTGTCCACCACTTGAGGAAGAAAGTCAGATTGCTTAATGAAATACAAAAGCAGTGCCTGACTTACTGAGAGGTGAAAGACTGAATAACTGTCTGACCACTGGTAAATTATCACTTCAAAACACACCTCCATTAAGTAATTTGCTGAGATTATGCACTGAGGTCAGTCCATGATGGGAACCAAACCAAAGTTAGGAGATTTGCTTCAAGGGTACACTGAAGATTCCAATCTGAAACGTTAGATGCACCAAAGGCTGCCTTCCTGGCACAATAAGCCCTCCAAATACCAACAGATATGCACATTATAATTGTGTGGAATTTCCAGTGCAAAATATCTATATTATTATTCATTCACATTCGTTACACCTGAATTCACAACACTAGCAGGCAGACCTGGCCATCTCACTTTGACATTGATTATTACACCACATGGAACAAGATTAACAGCCCACTTTCATGACACTTTCTACATGTGATACACTTTTAACTTCATGGTTGATTTTGAAAACGATCAGAATGAAAAAGAAAGACAAGTAGTATGAATACTCTTACACATCTTTCATTTTTATCAGTATGAATATTAAATAATTTTATGCTGACTTCTGTGGAGGCACCAAGGAACAAGAGTGCCTCTTTGAGGAAGATCTGGGCCTTTTCTATTTCAGCTGTGCTGTAGCAACACATATATAGCACTGCTTAAATGTATTCTAGAAGATTCCCTTTCCCTAGGTATTTTTCCCTAGTGTTATGCAGATTTCACAGCTCAAAAACCTGCAGTGCAGTAATGTTGAATTGTGAAGGCTGCATTATTCCTGAAACAAAAAGGGATCTGAGGGAAAGGCTACCTTATAAAATGCACTTATAATTCTCCCCAACCTAAAAAACAAAAATAATGCATTCCTATAAGTATTTTATAGGACATTTCATTCACCAAATCTTCCAGACCGTGCTTCACTAAATACAAGGTGACATTTTTCCCTCAGGAAATTATTAAACAATTATATATCAAAGTCATGATGGAATTCAGAATGTCTGAGGGATTTACATTTTTGTCCACCCTCACTCCTTATTTATTAGAAAATTACATTTTACCCTCAGGAATAAGACGTGCCTCCCAGTTCCCCCTCAGTTTCAACTAAGCTGTAAACGTGGCATGTTATCTCAATATGCCAGACAAATAAAGACGTATTGCATATTTGTATAATTCTGATGTACAAGAAAAGAAAACTTGCTGTCACATGAATGTGTCTTTTGCAGGATACAAGGAAATGTTGACCTTTACGTAAGTCTTTTAAACTTATATTTGGAGTTGTACAGTAAGGTATTTGATCAGCCATTTGTGCTGAGCTCACCTTAAACTCATTCCCTTTTATCTGCAAAATACTGAAGCAATCTTTAACTCATACTCCTCTCTCATTCTCTGCTATTGACACAGGTTTTAGAACTCAGGTTGCAAAATATTGCAAACTGGTGAGCTTGTGGTGATTTTTATTGAATTAATATCTTGTTTTGAACTATTAAATTTATACTGTGCACCTCTGTAGTTAAGGCAGAACGAATTTCACAGTATTTAATTTTGCAACATCCTTGAGGATCTAATGCTCTTAAGACAGGGAGCCCTCACTAGGAGATAATTGTCAAAAATAATTATTTTATATTTTTTAGACCCCTTAAAGCAGCATGCTGAAGCCTTCTTTGTTGATATTCTTACAACTGCTAACAAAAGACTTGATGGATACTATACCACAATAAAGTTCTCTAAAACTATGCTGGTTTCCTATGACCTAGGAGAGGATATGCTTAAAATAACTGAGTTGAAGATGGTTTCAACATTTAAATAGCTTAGGAACCCCAGAATGGTCAGTGGGATGCTTATTGTGTTCAGGAGTGTCCATCCTCCCCCCATACACACACCTTACTGTATTCACCAAACAATACAAGGACTTATTTATAGCACGTGAACATTGATCTCATTCTTCTCAGTTTAAGATTTTGGTTTGGAAAGAAGACAAGCAAAACAAGCGCTTCAAACAAAATTTCAGAAGTACATGGGGAATGGCTTGGATCGAGCTGGCTAGAACTCAACCAGTAGCTAAACTGTCATTTTACTTTTGATTGTGTGGTATTTACTGGGGGGAAAAGCTACCAGAATTATCCCAGCAAACTTATAGGGATAACTTAAAACTTAAAAGGTTAACATTACAGAGAATCTTTTTCAACATTAGAAAGAAAGGAACATTACTCATCCATTTGCTATGGAAATAAGGCCCTTATATGAGTTGCCAGTAATTACAATTGTTCTCGTTCTGGGCAGGCTATTTCAGTTTAAAGGAAAACTGAAGAACTGTTAGTGTATTCCTGTCTGACAGGCAGGACTGATAGCTCTCCAAGGTCAAGCAAAACTAGAGATCTGCTGGAAAGCAGAGAATGGGTCTTCATCAGCTCCGTGATAATGCTTGGGCAAAGTCAATAAAGAACAAACAATATGCTTAATAAAGAAGGAGAGAATAAATACTGGAGAAGGCTGGACCACTGTCCATGGCAGCAAAAGATGTATCATGTAGTTATGGAATAGAGGTGAAAAAGGGAAATGGACTAATTGGACAATCAGCTGACGACTATGAGTCCTATCAGTCGCACCAAGAGAACTGAGTACCTACAGAGATTAACTGAATAGAGGGACAAGCTGGGACTGCAAAAGTAAGCAATAAGAGTGATGAGGGGCTGAAAACAGAAGTCAGGAGGAATTTGGACTCATTGGGACATCAATCTAGACAAGGAGAGAAGAGGAGAGAGAGAGAACAAAGAAAAAAATTACTGGTTGTTTTCTGAGAACATTGTTATTATCAGGTCAAGTATCTTTGTGTAAGTTTATGACACAATGAATGTTACTCACACAAACTCACTTTGAGCCTCTTCTTTGTGAAGAAAATCTCAACTATACCTTTTTATGTTGTTTTCTTCACAAAAACTTTGCTTTAGTATGTTCTGAGGATATCAGGACACCTTAAGAAGGAGTTTGTTTTCTGTCAGATCTGTAACTTGTTACAGAATTCAGGTCATACTTCATGCTATTTTTCTAAGAAATTGTACACAATGAAGAGCCAATGGTCAAAATAAAGAGTCTGAAAATATACTACGTGTTAAAATTTATTACCATAGATGCTGATTTCATAATTATGAAAATGATGCAGTACATTCATGGTGATCAGGTTTCACAGTGCTTGGTTCAACTCAATCTAAAGAAGGGCTGACACAAATGTTAAATTTTTGAAGACAATGAAAAGTATGTTTTTAATTTAGATTGCTTTTAAACACAAAATTCAGCTACACCTCATTGCATCAACTTGAAAGCACAAAGGACTGCATTCACAGCATTCATATTGTACTCTTTGGCTGCCGGTTTCTGCTGCTTTCTAGCTACATCATTTGAAACTGAAAGTGGAACACATTTTTAAAGGATCGGTAAGTTTAGTGAATACTTTGAAAGTCAGTATGATGAGAATGCTAAAAGGAACACATTATTCAAGCCACTTAGATCACAGTCAACAACACTCTTGAGTTTTCCTAGGAGTACCTCATCACCATGGAACACATCAAATATCCAGGCATGGTTATTTTAGCTACCTCTTATCTTCTTAGGGGCACTGTTTTTGAATGTTGAAAGATTTTGATTTCAACAAGAGGTCTGTACCTGCTCTCTCAGATTAGACATTTAGTGGCACCTTAGATGCTGACTGATACAAAGTAGGCTATAGCCACAGTTTACATGTTAGTAGCTAAAATTTATTCTTGTGTGATAAAGGCTGTGGAGATGATGAGAAATTAGTACAGCAACAGCAGGCTTTGCAAACAAAAGTAAAGTTTGAACTCTGCCACAGTCATTCCACAAGAAAAGTTAAAATCTGAGCTTGTAGCACTTCCCAGAAATCTGCTTAACTCATTCGGTTAAAAACTTTGAATTCACTGTGTTATCTGAAGGAATGCTCTCAACAACCGCTCATAAGCGACCACCATTTTCCTTTTTCTGCCCAACCCTTTCTCAACATCAGATCAATGAGCCCAAGATAAGTGAGGCAGAAATTATTTTTATCAGAATCCAGCTGTGCAGGCTTTACAACCACTTTCTGGCAGTGAATTCAGTTGCAAAAGTAAGCAGAGACAGTTCCAATCATGTCCTGTCCATGCTAACACAGAAGGGTGTAACGCAGCTCTGCTGGCAAAGGTGCCACAACTGTTGCACACAAATGTGCACCTTCTGCACATTTATTCTGGAGCCTGGTTGCCAAAGGGAATCCTGGATCCTTGCTGAATGAATAAATAAATAAATAAACATTCTTGCTTCGCTTCCTTCTACTAGAACATGTCTTGTAAGCCCTCCAAATGATTTAACTCTGCTGTCTAAGCAATCTGATGTTGGATGGACATACTAATCCATGTCCTGTGTTCTCCTGGAAAGGGAAAACGAAAGCTCTTTAAATCTATTTCTAAATATACATCTCTGTATGAGTTTCTCACATATGGTCACCATGACTTTCTAGGCACCTTGTTCTGAGGCTTTTAAAAGATAACGTCATGTTAATTAACAGTGGATATTCAAGATGAGTTTTTAAGAGTTTTATCCCAAAATGCTTGCTATTTTTATTCTGTAAAAACACTGTTTTTTATTTGCTGGTGATAAAATGATTAGGAAAAAAAAAAAAAAAAAGCATCAGTAAAAGTTTTAAACTAGACCTGAGTTCCTTGCATTGAGTCCAATATACAGACCTGCTAAAAAAAGGTTGAACTGGCTTTCTGCATGATTCTTTGCCATTGGTCATGAAGAAAAGAAAGGGAGAAGAAAAGGGAAAAGAAAAGAAAGACCCTGAACTTTTTTGAACAGTAATGAGGTCCTTGGGCTGAGCCTTTTCAGTAGAAGTAGTGATTTACTCATAGATTGTCCAGAAATGTGCAAGAAAAAGTGTTTACCATGTATAAGCTTATATGCATCACATACTTGCATGAACTATTTCTGTTCTTAATATACTTTTTTCACTTGCTCCACTGTTATCATATGTTGCAAGGACTCACACTAAAGATGGTGCTTTCTTATAGAGGCAAGGAGCTGTATAATTTGTTTATACTACACTAACAAAGCCTAAATACTTCCTAATACTACTAGAGAACTACATGGCACTTGGGAAATGATTTAAGAAAGGTATAACTGCTTTAGCTGAAATTTGATTTCATCCTGAAACTAGTTTAAACGTTTTATAAATCAATGAGATTGAACTATTTGTAGTAAGTAATATAATATATAAGCTTATCTAAAACAAAGGCACTGTGACCTTTCTTATGGAAATAAAAAATATTGTTATGGTGGCATGATGCCACCAAATGGCATCATGCTTTGAGTGGAAATAGGAAACTATTTCAGTTCAGAAGACTAGAAACAATAGCATCTTTCATGTGACAGAAGAGAGAAAAAAGATCAACAAAAGGAGAGCAAGGCAGAGGGAGAAACAGATGTAAATGGAAATCTGTGGCTGAAAGCAAGAGCCTATTAAACTAGTCAGTACACAGATTCAAGCCGAAAGCAAGGCCTACAGGGTAGAAGTTAAACTTCCTTCAAGACCTTGTACTGCAGACACTGAAAACAGACTTATCAATATGCTAGTAGGAGACAATGAGGGCACAAAATGTCACAAAAAGTGATTTTTTTGTGCCTAGGAGGACAATTTTAGACATGTGAGGATGTTTACCAGTTTCTGTGGAGTCCAAGGGTCATATCCAAAGGGACAATCAGCACAGTTACTATTTGTGAATACACTCTGGGGGAAAAAAATAAATCAAGACATATATCTGAAATTGAAGAGTTGCCCACTGCATTTAGTGGATTTTTAATTACTGTCAGACAAGGAAGTAGATGCAAGTTAGAGGTTTCAGTGCTCTGCCTAATCAGTGGCTTTGAAAATAGGAGTTACAGAAATTTATCTACAATTGTATGCACAATGATTTATGTAAAAATAGGGAAGTATTTCAATTCCAAAGTATATACAAATAGCAGCTTTCTCCTGAGAGAAATTAAATAAAGATTAATAAATATTCTTTGACAAAATATAACACATTTTGTGTTTATAAATACAGTATTAACAATATATTGTTTTGTTGGAAGCTGTGTGCAGTACAGATAAGGTATTCTATCACCAAGCATCATGAGAAAACATTTACAAGATCAGTTAACTTTGATATCAATATTTTTAAGGTACTCATTTAGTCAGATTCTGATAATATTATGACCCTAAAGTTGCTGTTAATATAGAGGTGATGTGAATCCTGTTCTAACAAAAGAATAAAATCTCTGAAATCCACTGTGGGATACCTGTCTACATTTAATGTACAAGGAATTATTAATAACTTATCTTGCCCT
This sequence comes from Cygnus atratus, assembly GCF_013377495.2. Taxonomy (NCBI): domain Eukaryota; kingdom Metazoa; phylum Chordata; class Aves; order Anseriformes; family Anatidae; genus Cygnus; species Cygnus atratus. The sequence continues at coordinate 143,153,502 of NC_066362.1, read as the reverse complement.
GGGGAGAGCATGGACCACCATCTATTCCCAGCAGACAGTGTAGAGGAAACAGTCTAGCAAGATGAACTCAAGCCAGAGCCCATTTTATTTACTGGTAAAAATATAACCTTAACATATACTTTGCTATTTGATTCTACAGATATAGTCTTAAAACTTGCAAGGAAACATGAATATAATTGTCAAGTGTTTTTCATTGTTTTACTGCTGAACTAAATAACATAAGAAAGTTACCTGTGCTGAGACTTGTTTCTGTAACCAGCAATGGTGATTGCTAATGTAATGAAACAGGGGAGCTCCAACTTTTCCAAAACATACATTCCTAGCTGGAATTATAACAAAGACCAACAAAATGGGTGGCTGAACAAAAACCTTGTGACCAACATGGTGAACTAAGCAGGGAGAAGGTTTGTTAAGATATTGCTCTCTGAATAGGTTTGGCAGCTTCAGGGAATGCTCAGCTACCAAAGCCTGACCAGCAAAATACTGGGTTGCCATCCCCACAGAGATGATTGGCATTCCATAGTCTTTGCATACCTTGGGAAGTAAAGTGGTGGAGAGTATTTTGATACGGCGCCCTGAGCAATTTGCAGCAATGGACCATCAGACACCTTGTCCAGAGTCTGGCAGAAGCATGGGGAGCAGAGAACATTTAACAGTGCAGTGCTGTTAATGCTTTTACCATTAATAATGTCCAGAAAAAATGCCAAACAGGAGCACCAGACAAACAGATCAGATGGCACCAACAGTGATCTTGATTGAGCAAATAATGTCAAAATTACTAAATGACAACAGAACAACAGAACGGTGAATTCCAAAACTGAATAAAATTCATTGGGGTTTTACAGTGTGATTAAAAACAATGAAGCTTCATCTGGAACTATCATATTTAGAGGTACCACTTATTAAAGCCGCTGGCAAAATAAACATCTATTGAAAAGTCAACATTATCTTCATTCACTGTAAACTAAATGACAGAAGCAGGGAAATCTTTGTAATCTAAGACAGCCATCTAAAATAAGTCTGAGAGCTGTTCCTGAACACAAATTATGAAGTGAGCAGACTCTTAGGAGCTATGATGCAGGCAATGTACTGTTTTCAACAGCTACTCATTTTTGTAGGTGTCAGATGTTGACACGTATATTGCAAATTCCTAAAGATAAATTAGGCTAATCCCAGTCTGTGCATTTGATATCCAGCTGACATTGGTAGACTCTGCAATATTTGTTGGCAGTTTCAGGAGAGAAGGAAAAAGTGGGTCGCAGTTAAGGAATTCCTTACCACTGATATAACAAGAATAACCATTCAGAGTCATGGAAAGATGGTGAGAAAATGCAAATCAGGAGCAACAATCAGCAATTCTGCATGCAGGTCCTGCTACTCTGAAGAAACGAGCTGACTGTGTTTTGATATTTGCACATGACTACTGTCATTCCAATATCCATGCATGTGGGATTCAGATTCTCCTTTAAGCCCACTGAATAGGTGGATACTTCAAAATATGCAAGCCTTTATTTCCCAGTGCATTCTGGGAAGATTTTCAGGATATATTCTACTATAAAATAGCATACTTTCCCACTTGGTCTAAAAATCATGTCTTCTTCTTAGGGTGCATTCCTTATGATTGTGAAAAGGTTCCAGCCTTTGGACACAGTCCCTGGACAGATAAAAATCTTGTGTCTGACATCAAAATGGAAGAAACTGTCTCATGCCAGACAATATCATAAAACTTAATTTTTATCCTGTAAAAGAGACTGGTAAATCAGGTTGTTCCGCTAGATGATTTGCGATCTACCCTGCCTAGAATACAGAAAGATTTTTGATATATGTGTAACAGGCACTTTAGGTGGTAGCTGAACTGCTTTTTTACATTCTCTCCAGTTGTTAGACAGGACCTGTTCTATGCATTTAATTTCTCCTGAATTAGTGTAAAAATGTGGATTACATCAGACTTCTTTTAAAAAGCAATTTTTTCTCAGAACACTTTGTTTGAAATATGCAGGAATTGATGCATAGAGAAGACAAGTTTTCTGACTGATAGAAATAAGCAAGGTTCCTGCAATGAACTGAACCAAGGAAATGTCATTATTGCAAATGAATTAATGAGATGTACAGGATAAACCACAGACATAAAGATAAAGGACTAACAGACTGGAGAGAGAATTGACTGTCATATATGCAACCTGCCAAGCAGTTGAAGAAAATTATGAGAAGTAGAGACCAAATCTCACTAACTTCGGTGCCAAAATATGCAAAAGTATCCCTTGAAAGACAGGGTATTTTAATTTATTTCAGTTCAGTAACTTCAGAATGGGAGGAATCATGGCAGAATTATCCCTTTTGCTTTAAAATGAGATCCACATTTAATTACTTTCAAGTCCTGTCACATATATTACAGACTTTATTTTGTCACAGACAGACATATTGTGATACAACTTGACTATGTGCACAATGATTGAAAAAAACACTGCATGTCAGTGTCAAAGCATCCCATCAAAGAATCAGAGATAAATATCTGCAAGGGGTTATTTGTGTACATGTGCTTGTTTAGTTTATGAATATGCTGCAAGGGATATACTCATTATCGTAAAAGTTCTGCCTTCAACTATATAAAAGTAACTGCAGACAAAGAAAGAAGATGAAGACCTTTGATATGTAGTGACTGCATCTGGAAACGTTCTCAAAATATTGGCAAATGGCATTTACCACATAAGGAAAGATATGTACCTGAGAAAAGCACAAATAAGAACTGAAGCTGCTACTTTGGCCACATCTGCACTGACAAACGTTGCAGGATTTAGTTAGTGCTTTTGTGGGCTGCCTCAAAGGTCATTGAATGGACAGTTTCCATTTCTTGAAAGCCTGTTCTTGCTTGAGTCAGCTCCTGGCAGAGCACCAGTATAGCAGGACAATCATCCCCAAAAATACACTGATTTACTTAGACAAGAAATGCAACAACCTGAAGCAAATAGAGAAGAATGCAATAGTACTGAAAATAGAGGCACTAACTAGGCATTCCACCTCCTGCAGAAAACCCAATGTTTTAGCATTGCAGTCACAGAAGGAGCCTGCTTAAGTCCGAGCAACTGTAGTGCTTGAAAAAATCTCTGTAGGCTCTCTTTGCCAAATCTCCATAATCTCACCCCAAAATAGTAATAGTGGAGCTGTACAAATCATAAGAAACATTCTCTACAGAATCACAGGGTGGCAGAGGCTGTCAGGGCCCTCTGGAGGCCACCAGGCCCAAGGCCTGCCCCAGCAGGGCCACCCAGCGCAGGCTGCCCAGGCCCATCTCCAAGCGGCTTTTGAAGGCCTCCAAGGAGGAGACCCCACAGCCTCTCTGGGCAGCCTGTGCCGGGGCTCCTCACCCGCACAGCACAGAAGGGCTCCTGGTGCTCAGAGGGAGCCTCCTGGGTGCCACCACTGAAAAGGGCCTGGCTCTGTCCTCTCTGCAGCCTCCCTTAGTCTATCTATACACACAGATAAGATTCTCCCTGAACCCTCTCTTCTCCAATCTGAAGAGTCGCAGCTCTTTCTACCTTTCCTCATAGGGGAGGTGCTCCAGTCCCTTGATCATCATGGTAGCCCTGTGTTGGACTCTCTAGTATGTCTATGTTTGTCTTGCTAGCTGTGCAAGGTGGCAAATGTTTGACAGCACCCTGACTCTGCCCCCACGTCCTGACACAGAGAAACGGATTCGACTATGGACACATGGGAATAGAAAGCAGATTACAAAAGTATTAAAAAAGAAACAACAAATCAGCCAGCCTTGGGTTTGGAAGAGCACCCATCTCTATTACTCTCTTGGTTGACACTGTTACAAACATCCACGCATCATTGATTAATCATTACAATTAAAATGACGCAACGTAGATTTTTACATTTATGAGAGAGAGAAAGAGAGAGAGAGAGATTTTCTCCAAAGTTATATTTTTTCTTATCTCTTTTACTGCCCCTCTTGAGCTCTTTGAATATGTTTTGTCTGGTTTGCTCCCAGTTTTCTCTGGTTTTAGAAAGAAGGCAATAGTTGTATTAACCAGCCCTGCTTTCCAGTTGTCAGTGAATTCTGCATTTAAAAAAGATCATGACAAACACAACTATTTGAATTGATGGTTGGACTTGGCGATCTGATGGTTGGACATGGTGATCTTGAAGATCTTTTCCAACGTAGTTGATTCTATGAATTCTCTTCATGGAGCCGACCCAGCAGCAGAGAGTGATATGTCAGTGGCTGGAAGTCACTGCCTGCAAAGGACACATGGGAACAGAATGGAGCACTGAGCAGGCTCTTGTCATAACTGGGATTTCTGGAGGTGGGGAGAAAGGTACTTGCTCACAACAATTTGCAGCAAGACCTGGGGGCAGAATGGCTGTGATCTTGGCCACTGCCCCACTCTGAGAGCTGTCTGCTTGTAAGAGCAAAGCTAAATGCATACACAGTCTCTGATGTATGGAAAAATCAATCTGTTGTTACTGCTCATGTGCTCTCATGGCATGTTTGGAGGCAATTCTACTTAAAACTGCTAATGTAAAGCCTGCTGTGTTTGATAAATATTGCATAAAAAATCTTCTGCAAAACTTTCAAAATAAAGCTGTGTTTTTCATTGCCCATCCTCAGTTGCTGGGGGGCGGTGGGGATGGAGGGTGGGATAAAGAAAAAAAAGTTCCATATAATTTAATGGACTTAGAAAAGTTTATCCTTGTAATTTCAACTCTTAGACACTTCAAAGTGAGTTAAAGGTAGAAGTATATCAGAGGATCTTGTCAGGGGGAGAGGACGAGGAAGAAGCTGTGCCATGGCTATACACTGCCCCATGTTTTCTAATGATACACAAGTGTGTAAAAATGTGCTCAGAGATGGTAAATGCTTTTTTTTCATTGGTATGCAACAGCTGAAAATATGAATTAGCGAACCACTAGGGAGTGCTAGAGGAAAACTCAATATCCAGGAACATAACACAATTTTCCCTGTCACAGCAGTCCTGTATTTTGCCCTTCGTTTCTTCTCCCAAAGCTTGGATTAATTAGCTAGACAATAATTACCTGAGCAATTTCCTGAACAATGATAAATGGTTAATGTATTACTCTCTCAGAACAATGCTGCTGTAAAACATCTGTCATCTACAATGACTGCAATTGCAAAAAACATTGCAGAGATTATTGCTATTATACCACAGTTTATAATAAATGGTCGGTCCAGTTTTATGCATCTGAAAGCTTATCAGGTAGACAACATCAGTACAGCCAAAGAGATTTATTTATTTAAGTGCTAATTACTTGGACGCAAATGCCAGAAACAGGCTAACTGTATGGCTTGATCTTATGGTTCATTTATTTCAGAGGTTATTCTTCAGGGAAAACGATCGTTAATGCCATACATCTTCATATGCATATCTTTCATCTGCTGAAGATACGACTGGCTTTCAGTTTTGAAGCTAAATATGTGTTTTAAATGGTTACTTGGATGAAGCAAGCAATATTTTAAGATTTTATTGCCTGTCATTATCTTTTAAGCTTTATAGAGAATTGATCGTTTTTCAGGACAAACAAAAGGAAGCGGTATTTTGCTGGAAGCAATGAATAAAACTGAGTACATCAGTTCCTAGCCTGACGGTCCACTGCCATCAGCTGCAGGAGAGCACTGCTTCTGTTCACTTATACATTCACAGTCAAGGCTCATGCCAGCCCCAGTTCCCCCTCTGAATCCACCCATAGTGTCTACCATGCTCATCCTTACAGGGCAGGAGTACTGCAGGAATGCACAAGCCCCTCCCTCTGAGTCTCTCTCTACCCTGCTCTGTTGTATGTATTTGTGGGGGCCAGAAGCAACCTCAGCATGAAACACCTTTGCATTTTATTGTTCTAGTGCATTGTTCCAGTTATCAAGTGGGGAACGCAGAAAAGCAGTGAAAAGCCATCAACTGTTTACTTGCAATTTTTTTTTCCTGAGAGAAGAAAGCCTTAGAAACTTTTAGAGCCATTTCCTTTTCAATATTTTCAGCCCTGCCTTCCACAAATACACTCTAATTTTGTAGTTTTTACCTCAGTGACTCAAATCAATTTTAAATATTGATACCGAAATGTAGGAACATTCATCTGGTGTTAATAGCATAATGTAAGAACAAGCCTATTGAAATCCATGGAATCAGACCTGTTTTAAACTCATGTAAATGTCATTCCATCTCATGTAGAAATAACATTCCTCAAAGAAATGTATTTATTGACAAGACATTAACAAAGTTCAGATGTGTTCTTACTGACAATCATAACTGAAAATTTTGCAAAGGCATTCAGTGAGACTATTACTTTTCAATTGTTACTAAGTAGATAAAGATCCAAAGAATGTCATGGCAGACAACTTAGATGGTTCAATTATAGCCCTTAAACTAAGCTATAATACAGCTAAGATGACTCCACTTTATTTGCGGTTACGGAGAGCCTTTTTTTAATTTTTTTTTAAACCTCAGGTCTTCAATACAAACCTGTGCGAACTCACAGACAGAGAAATATCAATATAAAATCATAAAATGAGAAAATCTTATAAAATGATAAAATATCATATAAATAAATGTTTAAAATATTATAGATAATGTTACATGGAGAAGTCTTGCCTTGCAGGAGCTTAACAAGAGATAACAAGTGATTGTCAGTGTATTCTCACTGACATCCAGATGCACAGTGTGGCCCTGATTTTGTTTAGTGCATGTGGTTTCTGTTTTCAGAGTCTTTACGTGTGATGTTCCTGGGTGACGTGTGTGTGGGCAAACGAGTGATTACTGCAACGCTCTGTGTTTTGCTGCCAGGAGACTGTTCCAGGTTTGTGGCCACCTTCTAAGTACACTGCAGCTCTTACATATATGGAAATGTTTTTCCAGACAGTGTCTGCTGGCACTCAAGGCTGAGTCCTCTCTCTAGATGTGTTAAAATACTTGGGCAGAGGAGCTTGAGTTCCGCCCAGCCTCTCCCCTTTCCTTTATTTCTCTATCTTCTATACCCCTGCCCCCCACCACCCAGCCTAGGAAACAAGGCTCACACTGTGGTGGCTGTGCTGTGGAAGACAACAGATGGATTCACCCAAAGAGAAGAGGAGAAGAAAAGGGGAAACACAAGGACAAGTCAATATGTGAATGTGAATTTTCCCCAAGAAAAACCTGCAGCATACAGCCATTTTCTCCCCTGTGATTGGCAGGTGGAGTAGCCACCATGCACCAGTTTCTTATGCATGGCTAGGGATGCTGAGCTTTTGTACCCCGGCTGCTAACCAGGATGATGCAATCCCTGAAAACTGCTTCATCTTAATCCTACCTTTTGCCTGCTGCTCCCGCTGACAAGCTTCTGGATAGTTGTCCTTGCAGGTCTGGTTCTCCACCAGCCAGTCCTGCAGCCCACTACCTGCAGTTTGTGTAGCTGGTTGGCAAGCTGGGGTTCATGGGCTGGAGCTCAGGAGAAGATCCTGGACAGGCAGGGACCCATCACAAAAAGTGCACATCTTGAATACAGGTATTGCTTGAAGGGTAGGAATCAGTCAAGGTTAAGACCCAACATAGGACTATATAAGTGGTGTCTACAGCACACTAGTGTATTGATTCAATTGCTTAGGAAGCTTATATGATTATTTCAGACGCTGCCAGTATAGAAAGGTTTCCTATATGTCCCATATTATATCTGTCTGTCTCACATATATATCCTAGATATCCCAGGGCATCTTAGATGACTCTGGGTTCCCACATATGGTCAACCAGACTAGGACCCTAATCACTAGAGCCACTGGAGAAGACATCAGACAAGTAGACATGAGGTGTCTAAGTCAGGGTGAATTGAAATGTGCTCCAGGCTCTACTGCCTGGATTGACTGGACCTCTGTTACCTGTATAGAGACATCCAAAACAATGTACTCGCAGGTGCCCCACACAGAGGTTACTACAGCCAAATGTGTTAATCTCAAACAAATCCCACCAAAGGGGTCCCTATTGGGACAGCGTGATCCCATAGCTGGAGATGTCACATCCTATGGTGGGCTGCTCCCTCATGGCTGTCCCAGGAGTGGCACTACACAGAGATGTGATGCAGTCCTTTGGAAGCTGAGCTAGCACAGAAGTCGTACCACTTAACTGTTGTTTTCAACTTTTATCACAACTTTAGGCTTTATACACTTCCACCTTGAGATAAACAATTTAATCATGAGGCACAAGGTAATTTACTTGACTTTTCTAACTCTGCAGATACTAGTAATGCAATCAGCTATGCACACAGCTGGGGTCAGGATGAGATATGTGACTGTGGGCTCCAGAACTGAATTTTTAGCATATGTATTCTCCCACAGCTTCCTTTTCACTTGCTCTGCATGACACAAGTATTAGCTAGGAAATGAGATAACCCACAGGTGCAGAATGGAAGAAACATGCTGTTTTATACAATACAGAGCAATAGCATGATTTTAAACATAATCATAATGGCACTTAGAGAAATAAGCCATCAAATGTTAGATTAGCTTTCAGGTGTTTCAGGATGACAAGCTTCCATCATCAACACCTGGTATTATGGCACTTTATAAAAATATTAAATATGAATTTTTATGAACTGTGAGTAATGAACTAAATGGATAGAAAGACTACAACAAGGAGTTTCCTTTTCTGTACAATCCTTTTATGCATTCAGGGCCACAAACAGACGTCCTTTACAAAATATATTAGAAACACGAACAACTTCGGCAACAGTCTTCTTTGAACTAACAGCACAAATGCTGTCAAGCATATTTAATTTGTATATTGAAGTCTGTAAAGGTAAGAATAGAATTCTATAACATGCAACAGTGAAGCAGTGTTGTACAGTTAAATAAATATAGGATTTATTTCCTCTCTGTCTAAAATTACTCATAAAAACAATCTATAATCCCCCATTTTCCAACAATGACCTGTGTTTGACAGGACAAGCCTATAATGCACTTGTCCAGCCATGTGAAGTTGATACTCATGGGCTTGATTTGCCTAACAGTTTTTGACTCAGATCCTATACAAATGTGTAAACCACAAGATGGTATATCATAGAATATATTTCAGTCATTATAGACGGATGCTTCAGTTTAGGTGTGTTCTTTGTATATCTGACTTCATTCTCATAACAAATGAATTTTAGTCTGGAGAAGGACTGATATCTCCACCCGAAGACTGTTTTGACATTAGTATCCAAATGTAATATTTCTGTATTTTACTTTTCAAAAAATTAGCATAACTTTTGAATGTAGTTTTTGATGTGAACAATCACTATCAGTAATTTAAGGTTATTAGGGATTATAATACACAGGCAGTTATTGGGACATTACCAAGAAACAATACAGGCCTATATAGTGTATAATGGTTATTTATATTCAATACCCCATGACTTTGGATCATCTCAAGAGATCAGGAAGCCCTGATTTCACCTCCTGTGCAGGTATGCATATTTGCAAAGGACAATCTTCTGGCCTGCCAATCCAGTCCCTGAGGATGGGGGATCTGTCAGACCTGACGTGTGTGCACAGACAGCAGTTACTGTCTGTTTGGCCGATAAATTAAGAACTCACCTCCATAGTACTGGGAATAGCTAGCAGGATGCAGCAGGACAGCAAAAATCATTTAACATCAATACTGAATATAGTGTTCCACACAAGAAACAGAAATGTATGACAGCAATCCAAATTACCAAATTAGGCATTTTTAGTCTTTCCTCCAAGATGAACCTGTCTTTCTGAAGAGGATTCTGATCTATCCAGATGTGAACTGATTTCCTACAAAATCCTCTCTCATTTTTCTTTTCACAGTGACACTGATGAACAAACAGCTAGCAGTACAACACATATACCTAACAGCTGAAAGTCCAGCAATTCTTAAAATATTTTGGGAAAATATGCTTCTTGTAAATTACATGTACTGTCATGACCTTAAAGTTGCCCATGTTAATGGCATCCGTGTCAATGATGCTAGTTTCAAATGCCAGATCTTTAAATTAGGTGTAGCTCTTCCCTTCTGTAGTTGAAGGGCTCTCCCTGTATGATACAAATATTTAAGTTCACAGTCACCCCACTGAATGAGGCCTGCTTCACATGATGCAGGTGAGTGTGTCCCCCATCTCACCCCTAACGTTATTGATCTTTACAGCTGCTGTTAGTTTTCTTCCTACCCAAAATAAATACGTCTGCATACGGCAAAATAATATTCCAATAATACAGAGACAGTGGCAGCAGGTTCAATGTTTTCCTTGACTCAGGTGGAAATTACAATGGTTGTTTTTATGATTAAATCATTTTGGAGAACAGCTGTAATAAATCTTCTGAAGTCTATTTTATAAAAGCAGAATATTTCAGTAAAAGTCAGCCTGTCTCATAGCACCAATAGCTGTTTAAACCATTTGTCATCAGCATGCATTTGCCTCTGCTGTGAGAGCTGGCTAGTGTTTTTTAACCTCTTCATATTTTTCCTTCAAGTGGACAGTTAGACTACAGAGTACGCAAACTCAGATATGGCTAAGAACTTAGAAAAGGACCAGATGTTTCTGTGCAACACAAACACTTTTGTCTGTACATTAATACAGCACAAGGGGAAGAGATGCAGACCTTCCAGTCTGGTGTTGGGGTCAGTGTTTAATTGTGATGGATTGAGATATTTATTTATTTATTTATTTATTTATTTTCAATTGTATCTCATGTCTAAGGTTTTTATTCCTTTTCTTGAGGTTACCAGATGGATTCATCTAATCACTAGTAGATGTCTAAACCTTAGCTGGTCGTCCCAAGTGGACATCACACATCACAGCGTTAACGAACATTAGTATTTTAGACATGTGACATCCGGTAGGAGGACTCATTTGTGCAATGTCCTGTTGACGCAGGGTGCCTGTTCCTTCCTCAGATTTCATTCTTATTCTTGGTCTGCGTGTGCACAACTCCAAATAATGAGGTGCCTGTCTTCATCAGCCTGGGTGCTATGGAAACACAGCTAAGCTTGAATCCAAAATTCAGCAAACTTCTTCCTATTGAAGAGATACGGTTTTCATTTGTAAAAGTATTCAAATAATACAGAACATTTTAGTTTAGAAACTATACACTTGAGGTATGGTGTCTTAATATTATCTTACCTAATCACATATGCCTCTGGCTCAGTGGTCCTTCAGGTTTTGCTACATGAATAGACACCCTTATAAAGTCCCTACTGTCGTTCAGTCACAGAATCACATGAAATGGCTGAGGCTGTCAGGGCCCTCTGGAGGCCACCAGGCCCAAGCCCTGCTCCAGCAGGGCCACCCAGCGCAGGCTGCCCAGGCCCATCTCCAGGAGGCTTTGGAAGGCCTCCAAGGAGGAGACCCCACAGCCTCTCTGGGCAGCCTGTGCCGGGGCTCCTCACCCGCACAGCACAGAAGTGCTCCTGGTGCTCAGAGGGAGCCTCCTGGGCGCCAGTTTGTGCCCAGGGCCTCTGGTCCTGGCACTGGGCACCTCTGACAAGAGCCTGGCTCCGTCCTCTCTGCACCTTCCCTTCGGAGTGTTTTTATACACATTGATAAGATGCTCCCTGAGCCTTCCATGAGGACCCTGAGGTCCTTTCCTGCTGAGCTCTTCCAGCTGAGTGGCACTGGAATATGCTGGGGTTGTTCCTCCTCACATACAGGACTCTGCCCTTCTCCTTGTAGGATTTCATGAGATTCTTGTCAGGCCGCTTTACGGCAGTACAGCCCTCTGGGGAATCAGCCACTCACCCCAGTTTTGTCAGGGGAGTAAGGTATGTGTAGGGGGGGTGTTGGAATTTCCTTTGATTCTTTTATTTGCTTCAAAGTATATTTCTCTTACAAAAACAAATGCAAACGTACTTAATGCTTTCCCAGGTTAATCTACCTGTAAAAGGAATTTGTAATCTTAACTAGCAGAAATTCATTCTCTGCCATGAAATCTTCCCAAAGGACTCAGCTTGTTTTCTGTCTGATCCTGGTTCAAGTAATACATTGATGGTTTCTCGTACCTTGTTGGTATATGAATGCCTAGAAATATTTTCCATAAGTGAAAATTAAATTAAAATAAAATAAAATAAAATAAAATATTAAATTAAATTAAATTAAAATTAAATAAATAAAATAAAATAAAAATACATGGGAAAATAGACACAATCATATGTTTTGTTTTATAACAGAAACCATATAGCCTTTTCAATACAAATACGCTATTTTTTACATATCAGTGAGAAAACATAGCCAATATTAACACACTCCACCAAGCAGAAACAATGTTATTTTGTTCAAGTTATTAACTTTACCTGAGGTGTAATAAATCTCCTGCTTGATTAAACAGACTCCTTATTGTTTTCAAGCTAAGTAACACTCTTTTCTGCTCCAGAGGCTCTTTCAGAAGCAGTTCAGCGTGTCCTCACCCAGCTCTGTCTTCCTTGCCTGAGCTTCAGATAACATCACGTTCATCAGCAGTGCAGGAAGCAAGACCAAAAATGAGGCATTCCTTCAGAGCCTGCGTTCTCCTTGCTCCTCTCTCCATTGGAGCTAAAGATCATTAAAGTTTGTCGGCTTCCTGGAAAGGATGCCAACAGCAACACTGCAGTCCCTGAGAGTCCCCGAAGGTGGACTTGGGCATGGACTTGGGTGGGCATGAAGTACTCCTGTGTCAGAGGAGCAGGGAAACAACGGCTGGCTTTTCTGCAGGAAGGTTCAGGTACAAGGAGGGCCAGCCCCAACCACCTCCGTCCCAAGGGGCATGAAAGCTTTTGCATGGCCAGGAGGAGTGTGCGCATGCACAGGGCAGGTGGACAGTAGTAGGGAGCTCTGGGACAACAGCAAGACAGACCCTGTCCCTGCCAAGGGTGGCACACAGCAAAGGGGCTGCTTTCTTCTTTGAAGAGTTACCCGAAAGACACAGAGGCACCCATTGCACTGGCCCAGAGCTAGTAACATTGTAGGTAGGGCAGAGTTATGAAATACCAGAAATTTCCTTTTTTTAAAAAAAAAAAGAAAAAAAAAAGATTTTCCAGAAGAATTTACTATTTCCTGTTACTCTACCCCACTGAGTAATCTATCCCACTGAATAATCTAAAATTCTGGGGAAGCTGCAGTGTTTTCTTTGTTCTCAAGTAACCTTCCTCCAGCCTCTGTGTGTACAGGATCTGTGACTGATGGCACAAAGTGGCAGAGGAGGTGGGAAGGGGGAGCTGCTGAATCAGTGAGATACTGCCGGTGCTGACATGATTATGTCAGTTATACAAATGGTGGTCTTTATCCTGGGGGATATAAAACAGCATAAATTTCGTATGAGTTTCTTCTCTGCTGCAGATATGCAATTAAACATCTTCATCTTGTACCGCTTGCGCTGGGAAGGTGTAAGTGGAAACTAGTGTAGATCTATAATAAGGCCTGTGAAATTCAGCAGATGTGATAGTCATTGCATTGTTCGTCTTGATTTGTAGGAGAGGTGGATGTCTTTTGATCCGATAATTTAACGCACTGAGGTTGTACAGGTTTTGTGGTTACATGAAGCCACAGAGCATGAAAGATTTGATTCAGAAAGAGGTCTAGCTTCAGTGTCCCATCTGCACTTCTGTCTGGTCATTTTTGCACTTAAGGGAATGCTTTTACCTCAGCTGTCTTCAGCCATCCTAGTTATGTGCTCAGTTCTGTCTCGCAATCCAGCTGCCTTCACAGTAGTTGAGAAAGACAGTACCTCCAGGTTCAGCTACTCATCTTGGGATGGGATAAATCATCCTGCAAAGTAGTGTGTGACTAGGATGACTAACGTGTTTTTCAGGTGAATGGGATGAATCTTATCTCAAATGTCAACATCTAAGTCTATCATAGCCAATACCTTCTGTGTATATCAATGAGGGCTGCTCCTCCACCCAAGTATGTGGAAAAAAAAATGCTTTGTGTAGCTAGCTCTAGAGTAAAATTATATACACTCTAGGGAACCTGCTTTGGCAGGGGGGTTGGGCAGGATGATCTCTTGAGGTTCCTTCCAACCCCTACAATTCTGTGATTCTCTGATTCTGACCACAAAGGATCAAAATGTCAGTCAGCCAACTTGGCTGGGGACTGCATTCACATGGCGGAACCTCCACCTCTCTCACAGTCAGCAGTGTGGCTGTGCATCCTGCTTTCTGAGATCTTGGAGGACAGAAGATGTCTAAGGATGCAAGAGAAATCAGCAACCCTGACACTTGCCAGGGACCAGAGTGATGCACAAGCTGCCCTTCAGCTAACACCTGCACTTGCTACTTTTTCCCTCCCACTTTATGACAATGTTCATGCTTAGGATATACCTCTTTTGGCTCAAGGGTCCTCTCTCAGGCCTGATAACCTGATGGTGGTCATGCAGAAACAATTCTACTGCCTCCTACCTGGGCACTTACTCCCAAACCAGAGCATGAATCCCAACCAAGACAGCAGCTCCCTTCACCCTGGTGGCAGTGGCAGACTGGCAGGACTTTTCTGACATATCTCCCATTCTCTCAATACAGAAAAGTACCCAGAGTGGTGTTTTCCTTTCTCTTTTGTTCATCTCCTATTTCTACTTTCTGCCCATACTTCCTGTCTCTCCTCAGTTCAACCAGTAGCCTAATTTATCCAATAGTGCTTTTAAGTCACATAAATACATACATAATACGTATAACATATAAAGCCACTGTATGAAATATATATGTATATATTATTTAACAAAGTATAATGCAAACAGTTTTTCTTCCTTTGCAAGCAAAACTACAAATAATTAGGTCTTTAATCTTCCCCCTGTGTCACAGATCTGTACATTAAGAGCTTTCCAAAAGCTATGAGTGTTATAAGATATCCCTGACTGTATAGTATGCAGTCAGCAATTTTATAAGAGATGTCAGAGTCTTTTTGGGGTGATCAAATATTACCCATTTGCAAAATATAAATATTGAATATCCTTGGCTTTTAAAATCTGTTAGGATGTCATATTTTTAAAGCCTTTTTTAATTTGAAGATAGGTAAGTAAACTGGCAGATAAACTCTCTAGGGACCTGCAGAATGCATTTTAATTAATCACAAAATGTCATGGTTCGGCAGAGAAATTATTTTATATTTGAAAAGATTTGAAAAGCCTCTAGGAACTAAAATAATTTCAGATGCTGTGCACTGATTTCAGTTCTCATGCTTGCCTGTAGATCTGTACTACCCGTGATCCACAGAGACTTTTAATCTTTCAGACATAAACACAGTAAGAATGGCTGTAATTCAGCAGCTGTTGTTCCTGAAGCAAGAGGAAATTCTATGCAAAGAGTAAGGAAGAATAATATTGCTATTACATGCACACACACACACACATAAAGATCTGAAAGTAATACAAAAATTTAATCAAAGAAGAGAAAGGCAGAACTCCCTCTCCAGCTTCAGAAAATCACAGCAAAACTAAATTTGTTTTTCAAGACTGGCTGCCTTTTTTGTTATTTTGTAATGAAATATAGAATAGATGTCTCTGTAATCAAATAATAACAAATAGTGAAACTTTCTACTGCATGGGTAAATCTTATGGTAAGAGGTGCAATAAAGTATTGAAGAAGCTCCATAGTTATTTGGAATATTTGCTAAATTTTTCTTAGGTAAAAATAATTTAGAAAAAAATTGGATGGTTGTGGGTATAAAATTTATTATATTTAGAAATTTATATTATTATTATTATTATTATATATTATTATATTTAGAATTTATTATATTTAGAAATCTTACTAATTCTCTTCAGTAAAGAAGGGATGGGTGGAATTATATGGTCTTAATGGTCCCTTCCAACACAAGCAGTTCTATGCTTCTATGAAAGATTCTTTATTCCCTGTTCTGTGCAGACTTGTATATGGCATCTAATCCTATATGTATGACTGTACCTTATGATAAGATGGGAAGTTTTACCATGTATTCACACTTTGCATCTATCCTTCTTGGCAGTACAGAATGGAAAAGGGAACATGGTAAGGGATGGAGTGAATTTCATATTTTTGTTAATAAATATATCTCACCTATCAGCTGGGCCAATTGTGTTATATACTTTGTCTGTACCTAACTGTACCTAACCAAATAAATCTACATCTCATTTCACTGTGTTATATTTGCCAACAGGCAAAAATGAATAAAATTTTCAGTCAACAATATATAATTTTCAAATCTTTTGCAAAACTAAGTCTACGTTAGCTCCGTCTCTGAAATCCCCTTTACCATGAGCAGAAGCCCTGTGCTCCTCTTCAGGAAGAACATGGCCAGAATTCAAAAGGACTTGTTATAATCAAATTGGAAGGAAGAGAACTCAGAGGTAATTTTATTAGAATGAGATTCTCTGCAGGAATGTGTTTTTTGCTCTGCTGTCTGTTACCAAAAGTCAGAGCTAAGCACTCCTTGTACTTGATTTAATTAATTATGATAGCTATCAGTTATTTTCCTTTCCTTTCCTTTCCTTTCCTTTCCTTTCCTTTCCTTTCCTTGCCTTGCCTTGCCTTGCCTTGCCTCGCCTTGCCTCGCCTTGCCTTGCCCTGCTTTTCCCTGCCTTGCCTTGCCTTGCCTTGCCTTGCCTTTCTTTTCCTTGCCTTGCCTTGCCTTGCCTTGCCTTCCCTTCCCCTCTTTTCCCACAATATCTTATATTTCTCGGCTGATAAAACAGTCCAAGTTTATAAGCTACTGTATTTATTCTGTGTGAAGATGAAATGTGATTAAAGAAGCCAAAACAGTTTTGGTAAATCCAACAGCAATGTCTGCTAGTATACAGACATAGAGAGGTGTTAGCTTAATTATACAGCCAGATCATAATAAAGAGTTGTATAAAAGTATGATTCTAGCAAACAAGTGCAAGCTAAAATATTCCTCTTGTTGTCTGATTTTTTTTTCAGTGATTTCTAACCAACTCAGCATGGTTTTCAAGCAAAAGTCTGCCTTTTAACTGCAAACCCAACTAAGTCAACATGGGAGTAGGAAGTCAAGCTGTGAACTTTTTGGCCTGTATACTCTCAGGACTAAAATGACTCAAATTGATATTTTACATTCTTGTACATATCAGCCAGAAATAAACAAATAAAATTAGATAAGTAAAATAAACAAAATGCTATTGTATTTTTTTTGGCTCTGTGTTGGCACTGGCTTGATAATACTCAAATAACTAAATTGCTAAAAGAACTGATTGCTGTTGCATTTTAATTTGCATGTAAAGTACTAAGAATTCCTATCTATCCTTTCTCATGAGAAATTTTAACAGGTACAATAAGCCCTTTAGCATTGTTGATATAAGTAGATCTCCACTATGGTGAAAATATCTGCAGTCAGCCCTGTTGAGGCACAGACTAGTATAACACCCATCCAAATCTTCTGTTTTCACTGCATGGGTTGCAACTTGGTAGGATGGAGAGGAGTAACCTTGATGGTGCCTTGCCTCTGCCTTCTCATGCTGCCCCCTGCCAATCCGCACATGCCCCTCAGTTAGCACAAACCCCACCAGGACTGCATGACCATGGGCACCAGCATGAGCAGGAGCTGCTTTCCTTCCTCTGCCATTGCCACTTCCATCACACTCTGGCTAGAAAGGAAAACTCTTCTCTTCTGAGCAAGTGCCAGAGGAGAAGGACACAAGTTATCTGAGTACTTTTAATGAACAGATTTTACTTAGTAGATCTGAGAGACAAAGACTAAGAAAATTCATGGAGGAGTGAGACTTTTCCGTAAATGATCATCATTTACAGATCACTGTTTTCCATCAAGTGCACAGAAGGGAAGCCACGTCACTTATTTAAATGAAGCATGAAAACTAGTTTGACTTGGCATTGTTCCCTTTCAAGATCTGTAACCAAGTTAGATTCTTCACTGTTTTGCTTTCCTTTATTATTTAAAAAACCTGCATAGACATACAGATTACTGACAATTCTAATCTCTAAGTGTGGGCACTTTTTTGATGGAGTCACTGTTAATGACATGATTTCTGTGCTTATGCCTAGAAATCCATACAAGCAGGAAAATTATGCAAGTTTTATGAAATGCTTAATTGTGTGATGAAGCTAGTGGGCTGGTATTTAATCAAAAACAGTATTAAGCTGTATTTACTTCTTTGAGTACTCTTCTTTTTTATGATTTCTTTCAGAGTAGGTTGAAAAAAAAAAAGCATTCAAAGATTTTTCATGAATAGCTGTAGCCTTTGAATAGCTGCTCAATTAGAATAGAGTTAGTTTATTCTGTTTGTTTGTTTTTGCTATGGTCAAAATTTGCATTTTTGCCTGGCAAAGACTGAGTTAGTTTATGTGATTGTTTAGAATTGCCTTGCATAATTGATCCGCCTCTCTGATGACAGTCTGTCTCTTGGGATTATGCACATTCTGCCACTAAAATTCTTCTATCCATTTATTGCTAAATGTCCTGTAAAAAGGTATCTAACCTAAAGCAATTAACTTTAAACATGCTCTTAAAAATCTTACCTTCCAATTCATGTCATGAACATTTATGTAAGTCATAAGCTTTGAATGGGTTTGACAAAGCTAGTTCCCCGAGCAGTAAAATATGCAGGAAAGATGTTCTGTATTCAGAAACCGCTGTTCCGCCTTTTAAACCAAAACGACATCAGCTCTCATGTTGGCACATACCCAAGCTTCCCAGATGCTGCTATATTATTCATAATTAGGACCACATATTTTTTTTTCAGTGATTTTATTATAGTATGGTAGTTCGTGTGCACAGTAACATAAACATGAAGGTAAATTAATTCCAAAATAACACTTCATTTATCAATATAAGTTTCTAAGTGGATTTTACAATCATACTTACAATTGCTATTGAAAAGATTTAGAGAGCTAGAGATTTCTGAGGTTTGTTTTTCTGCTCACAAAAGAGCATAAGAACAATGAATTCCACTCAGGAACAGCTGTACAAAGGCTGCATGTGCCACACAGTTGTTTAATCATTGGCCACATTGTTTATCAATGCTATATGATATTTGAGCATGTAATAGCTAAACATGCATGCTAGCTACTCTCTTCTCTCAGGAGTAAACAAGAAATTACCAGTCCATAAGATTAGAAGCCTAATTAATGAAAGTAAAATTGGGGAAATGAGTGAGCCAACTGTGACCATTGCTCACACCACCACAATAATACAGTTGGTTCTGCAAATTTAGCCTACTGTGATGGAGAAAATTTCCTTACACTCAGATATGGCTCAGCAAACCTTCTTCTAAGCTTTAAAAATGGTAATAATTTCATATAGGAGCTATATAAAAACAATGAATTTAAACTAAAATCCTTATGAGGATGTGAAAGCAACCTATCAAAATAAAAGTTGTTCTGACTCCTTAGCTACAGAAACATTTGGCTTTAGTTTCTGTCTAATAAAGGAGAATTACCCCAAGCTGCTCCTCTGCCTTTGCTTTAGACTCGCCCTTGCTTTACCTGTACCTCCTTGCATTACAGCCAAGGAGGTGGATCAGTCTCCTCACGCTTAGCTCCATAAAGGATCTCATCCACACCCTGCTTTTGCAAGCTGAGTCATTCACTGAACAAGATCTCATTAAAACTAGCAAGGTTTCTTGATCCTGCTGTTCCCAATAGGATGCCTCTCCCAGCCGTTCCTTACCTTAGACCCTCATTATACTTATGCTAAAGCTATCCATTCAGCTGCTTTGTTTTGAGCATGGCCTTCATTATATTTAGCATTCAGGCTGACCTGAAACCCTTTTCTTCTCTGAAGAAGATCAAAAAAGGCTCCTTAGCATCTTTCCTACAAAGGAGAAAGAGGCATGACTCCACAGGAAGAACTGAAAACAAATATGACCTTGTTTTAAACAAGCTAGCTTAAACCCTGTGAGGAATCAGATCAAATGTGAATAGGTTTCAGCTTCAGCTAAATGAGTCAGCAGAGCATCAGGCCCAGAGCACCACTGCCAACCAGGGCTCACTGGACTAGAAACAGCCTGAGTACACATTTCTGGGCAGTACTCACACCTCCAGCTGCAGCGTAGAGCAGCCCATGGGACCCAGGACTGCAAGGACCCTTGGTGCTAAAGAGATTTAAACAGAAGAAACTTGGACAAACACAGATGATTGCAAAATAACCAACAGGAGCCAACATTGGCACTTCTCCATGGCACTTTTCCTTTCCCAGAATGGGTGATAAAAATGCTCCCCTTTCCCACCCAGTTATGATGAGACCCTGACCCCCTACTACCACCACCTGGTAATGTCCAGGTCCAGCTGTTGGGCACAACTAGCTCACACCTGTAAAAGATGCACAGTGACACCAGAAGTGATTGCATCGTCCTTAGTGGTGAGCCCCTGCCCTCCCTACTATGTCACCACACTCGGCGCACAGCTCCCCATCTCTCCCCTGGCTATTTCCCATCACAGCTGATCCAATGGTCAGTTTGAAAGCACCAACAGTAGCTGAACCACAGATCTCTCAAAAACTAGATTAGGGGCAGGAGTTGAGGAAAGGGATGGTATTTCTGGAGGAAAGCTCCATTTTTCTACCTCACAGCATCAAGGATAACATTTAGAGAAGTCGTAACGGTATGTCTATATCAGGCTTACTGCCTATC
Organism: Cygnus atratus; assembly: GCF_013377495.2. Taxonomy (NCBI): domain Eukaryota; kingdom Metazoa; phylum Chordata; class Aves; order Anseriformes; family Anatidae; genus Cygnus; species Cygnus atratus. The sequence continues at coordinate 143,132,972 of NC_066362.1, read as the reverse complement.
ATCATGCTGGGTGCACTGTGGGAAACATCCTCTCTGCTTGGCCGAAGGAGCCAGAGAGCAGAAAGGAGATGTTGGTGTTGATGTTGATATGGGAGATCCAACATCAGTGGAGAAATCCGGAGGACAGGTTTGCTCTTTGTGAATACCAGGAGCTGCATGAAGAGTTTATAGCTTTTTCAAGGCAGAAAATCTTTTCTCTTTCCAAGAGAATTTTGATGAATTTCCATGCAGTTGTCATCCTATCATAATAGTTTTCTGAAAGAAATTGTAATTCAACTGAATGCAACTCTAGATATTATAAGGAATGTGGGGAAAAATATAACCAAAGGGGCAAGAAGAAAATTCAGTCTTCTCTCACTCAGAGCTTCACAAAGTCACTTTAATCAGGATTTATCACTGTGGCTTAGTCTTCCAACACCTGTGTTCGTTTTCCTGCTAGATGAATGGAAAGGAGTGAGAATGTGTTACCTCAAGGGAAGATTATAAAATGAGTTGTGAATTGCCCACAGTAAGAAATAATTTTACGTAGTAATGTATAATGAACACAAACTACATAGATGGAGGGCTTCTTACAGATATCTGTCTAATGGGGATAAATATGGTTGGGTATACAATAAATAGAGACATGATAATTAAATCCATAGATTATGGCATTTTCATGCTTCAAAACCCAGTGCAGGATAGTAAATGGAACTTGAAGATCCTGATCCACAGTGCAGACCCCTGCCTGAAGGCATCCATCTACCTGCCCCTTCTGCTTGTGCATAGGTTGGGTACTTCCAATAAATGTTTATTCTAGCAGTAGGTTTACAAAATGACAGGAACACTGTCCAAAACACAGAAGATTTTGAAAAGGTGACATTATGAATTTCAGGTCCTAGCTGGTAGAAAATGTGAGTTTCATATGTTCCTGCTGAGACGCTTCTTACTCTACTGTCAGGTAGCTGTATTCCAAAGCAGGTGGCACTGCAGGTTATCTCACTTGCTTTAAGGGCACTGCAATAATTTAACATCAAGAAAATATGTAGGAGGGAAAGAGGCATCATCCTTCCTCCACAACCTTCCCAAATTCTTTTATTACTCTCATTTGCTCCAGACTTTCCCTTCTTCTCTTACCATCTATCTTTCCTTCTCCCAAATGGCTTCCTTCTGAGAATTATTTGTTTCCTTCTGATATAAGTATAACATACTCAGAGATAACATCTCTGAATCTACCTCAGGCTTCCTACAGAAAGCCTCAACCATAGTAGGAGGTATGTAGGGTTAAGTGCATTCTTGGGAAAGATCTCTTTAAGTCAAAATAAGTTAGACTGAGACTGAATTTATCCAACAATAATAGAAGAAGAAATTATGTGTGTCCTGGTTTCAGGTAGGACAGAGTTAATTTTCCTCCTAGTAGCTGGCAGGGTGCTATGTTTTGGATTAGAATGAGAAGAGCGCTGATAACATGCTGATGTTTTAATTGTTGTAGAGCAGTGCTTACACCAAGCCAAGGACTTTTCAGCTTCTCGCTCTGTCCTGCTAGCGAGCAGGCTGGGGGTGCAGCAGGAGCTGGGAGGGGACAGACCCAGGACAGCTGACCCAAACTGGCCAAAGGGGTATTCCATACCATCTGACGTCATGCTGAACAATATATAGGGGTGGCTAGCCGGGGTGGAGGGGGGGCCGGCTGCTCGGGGATAGGCTGGGCATCGGTCAACAGGTGATGAGCAATTGCATTGTGCATCACTTATTTCGTACACATTATTACTATTAATACTATTATTATTATTTTTTTTTTTTTTTCCTGTCTTAATAAACTGTCTTTATCTCAACTCACAGGCTTCACTTTCCCGTTTCTCTCCCCCATCCCGGAGAGGGAGGGGGGAGGGTGAGCGAACGGCTGTGTGGTGTTTGGCTGCCAGCCGGGCTAAACCACAACAATGTGTTAATAGGATATAAAAGCACTGAACTGCTGCAGATTATTTCAATTTAACTTTCAAAGATACAGATTTTTAAGATTTTGACATTTCCTTTCCATTCAGAAAGCTGTCTGTATAGTGCAGCATTCTTCAAGAAAGAATTCAGATTGCTAGGTAAAAATGTAAACAAAAATACAAGATGGGGAACTAAAAACCATAATGACACTGAATATTAAAAATCAGGGATTAAATATAAAATTTGGTTCTATAATCTAGAGCATTTTTTCCCATTGCATTTTGCCTTTTACTTATACTGTTTTGCTCCACAAGTTCTACCTATCTGTATTTGTATGTAGCCCTCAGAAGCTAATAATGTGTCATTCTTCTTTCACTAACATCTTTTCCTAAACTGCATTTTCTTTCTCAAATAATCCAATTATTTTAAACTCAGAGCAGGTGTCTGTAGCTGGCACTCAGCTTGAGCTTTGCTGCTTCTGTTTTGGTTCTAGAGCAAGACTTACATGTCAAAACTTAGCTAACTTTTGTCTAAGAAAGGTCTGAAACAAAGCTTGTCTCTTCAAAAATCCTATGGTAGAATGGAAGACAGATATATGACTACTAATAGGCAGACTTATTCTCCAAATAGATTTAAGATAACCTGTAACCATGAAGAACATAAAGGAAATTTCCTGGCCATAGGTAAGCTGACGGCTGGCCAGATGTTGGGGGAAAGCAGGCCATTTGCCTCCCACCAAAGACTGACAAGTCCACTTCTGCCACCAAGCTGTCAAGCTCATGATAAGCTCAGGTACCCCAATATTCAAAAGGTCAGGCAATAATGAATCATAGTAACTGTCATTCAATGCTGTTTTTGTGTAAATATAGGCACTATTTTTTATTTTGCTTGTAATTAACCTTTATTTTTATTATTTTTCTGTTTTGTGGCAAGCAAAAAGAGCTAAAAAAATGCTGGCTAGGAAAAGAGGACAAAAATTAACATTTCTTTCTTAGACTACACTCTCTCTTCATATTAATCATACTTTCAAGAAGTTGCTACTGCTGAACTGTAATTTCTGCCCTTCTATGCCCTTCTACTTCTGTGCTCCCCTAGCTCTTTCATCAGAAGAGTCTGATTTTTAAAGGGAAAAAATAATCTTGCCTTCACACAGAAGCTGGAGCATGAACTTTTTATATGGATTTACTCTGAAGAATTTATGACTTTTCTTCCTGTCACTGAAAACAGGTCTACCCTGACCTACTACTGTGGAGTTTTTCATAACATTTCAGGGTCTTCCTTTTTTCTCTCTCTTTTTACTTTTGTTGAGCAAACAACTTCCAGATAACTCAGTAGTTTTAAAAAGAGGTCATTCGTGAATTTTTTCATTCACAGAAATCTCAGGAAGTCAGTGATCTTCTCTCAATGTAGTCTCAATGTTATCCATTTGACTTTCCTTTGACCTTTGGCAGACTCTTGCTATCTCAAGCTTTTTTGAAACTGTATTCATTACAGCTCTCCCTTTCTGAAATTCATAATAAGTTGAGAAGACAGGAAAACCACATCACAAGGAAACTGGATGAAAATTGATTTAACACATTTTTTTTCTTCATATTTTGATATCTTCGTTTTTCTTATTCACCTCAACAATCATTTCCTCGCTTTAACTACAAACACCAGTTTAGAATATGCACACTTGAATATGGCTTTTTATCTTTTGTGCTTCTGATCTAAAACACACTAGACAGTGGACTTTGCAGTTTATCTCGAGTCAATAGGAACAAATGAAAACTTCCAAGAACTGTTCACCTCACACTAAGATAGGTGTCTAAACTTTATATGTTCAATTACCCTCCGGAAATTCTCTAAATTTCAACACTGACTGAAGCTTTAAAAAGCTCAAAAGAGTTGAAAGAACAAGATTTGTTTAAATGACCTAAAAATAAGTTTGTCTCACACAGAACATTAAGGAATGGTTTTGCTGTTCAGGAAGAGAGAAAGATTTTCAAATGGACATACTTAGGAATGGAAAATATTTTCCCAGCAAGCTCCATTGATTTATGACATGCAAATAAAAAACCTGAAAAACTGTGTTTCAATACAGCACTAATCTTTGGTGGGAAGGCTGGATAAAGACTCCCACCAGTGTAACACCATGTTTATTCTCAACATAAGATATTGGGGAGAGGAAAAGTTTCAATGTAATGTGTTTGCCAAGTTCTCAGAACTCCTGCTGAACTTTTGCACATAACTTTATATTCAAATATTTCAAGATACAAATAGGATGTTTAAGTTTCCTGTTGATGATGCAGTTATTATTTCTAGGCAAAGCCATGGCATTCCTGCACCATCCTTACTCATATATTATTATTCATTATTATTTTTGGTACTATTTTGTACTTCTATGAAACTCAACATAAACACCAAGAGGGAGGAGATGGACAGAATCTACAGCTCATGGAACTGACCTTAAAAGAGGTTATATGGATTAAAATCTGCTTTTTAGATCAAGAGGCAAAAGAAACTGTTTAAGAAAGGGGACCTCCCCAACAAAGCTGTCTAGCACAATGTAATATCTTTTTCCACCCCTGTTAATTCTCAGTGCCAGAGACTTCATGACACTACACGCTGCAGGGTGGAATACTTCTTATATATAAATTTAAGGCTCTACTGCAGAATGCCAGTTGTCTCTTCTTTTTTTTTTTTTTTCCCTCCATAAAGTGGGTCTGGCCTGGTCCCAGTAATGTCAGGTGTTTAGGTGTTTGTTAGGTACATATAAATATATTTGTTTTCCTAAAATAGTAGCGTTAACTCTGTTTATGCAGATAAAACTTTGCACAGATGTCATTTTAGATACTTGCAGGGATTTTTTCAATCATAAAGAGTTTGTTTTCTTCCTGTCCTACTAGTCTGTGAACTCATCTAATTTATCTGTAGTGTCATATGTTCCCACCTGCTGTTTTTTCATCAGCTGCAATTAATGTTTTTTTTTTGTTTTGTTTTGTTCACCCCCCCCCCCCCAATGTGTATTACCATGAAAGCTAATACTTCAGACCTGAGGAGGAGAGTGTGATTGAATATTAGATAGATTGGAGATTTTTCTGAAATATAACAAACTTTTCAGAAACAAAGAGAGATCCTTCTTGGTAATTATAAATTGTTTATTTCTCTCAACAAAAGAGAAGCGATGCTATTAGGTTTCTTAAAAATATGCTGTTAATACTTATAAACAAGCACAGCAGGCCAAGCTGTACACATTGTATTGTTCTCATTTTTTTTCCTTGTGGCTTGCAAAACACACAGTACAATGAGCAGAAAGTGGACAATGTATTCTGAAATCTTATATTTCTGCACCGTTTCCACAATTCTGTTTTCCTGTAAAAAGTTTCAATTATAAAAATGTATATTTGATATGCACAAAAAATATATTCCATTTCCCTAAATTACTGTCAAGGATTTAAAAGTGCTGTACACTGTAAATAGGTCAAGATGCTCAGCTGGGGAACTGCATTTTGAAGAGCTGAGTGACATATATTTCCATTACCTTTTTTAGGTTATAACCTTGCAGATATGGTGCATTTCAGCAGCCTACACAGGCTCAGTCTCATTGACAGTCATACGTCTTCCCAAAAGATGTTGCTGTTGTGGAAAGCTTGTAAAGCATTTGCCTGTTAGACATTTAAAAGACTGGATTGTAAACATTAATGCATTTGCAACAGCAAAAGAAACACTAATCAAATTTTAAACTTTGAAATAAAAATTTTCAGTCTGGGTCAGCTTTTATGACAGTTAAGTTCAACTCAGCATAAGGAGTTGAGATTATTTTGCTTTTCAGAATAAGAAAGAAAAGTGGAGAGAACAACAACGACAACAACAAAAAGGCAGGTATCTGAAGACCTCCTTTTGCAGAATGATACATAAGAGGAAAAGACAGTATTGTGCCTATTACGATAATTTCATTGTGCCAAAACACAATTCCCCAGGCAACTTCACCAAACTTTCTCAAGGAATTTGTCTGGAAGTACTGTCTTCTCAGCTTCTTCTGGATAGAGTGAGATTTACAAACTCATGAAGCGTTTCCTCAAGCAGTGGTTAAACACTAACAGTCTGTTAAGAAGATGCACTGACAAAACCTTTGCATGTCATTATCATCACACACTTATCCTCTGAAAGACATCTGAATAGCATTCAAGATCTGTTGTGTCAAGAAAAAAATGTTGCAAAGAGGTTGTAGTGACGAAAACTCACTCAAAACTTCTGAAGTACAGAGTGTTTTTCAGGCTCTGCTTCCACATCTCTACAGTAAGAAGGAATTTGGAAATTTCGTCTGGACAAAACAGAGACGAAACTGTTTAGGGGGCTGAGTGATCTCAGAGACCATGAGACACTCAGAGACCGTGAGACACAAGACACAACTAACTTCATATCAGCTTCTATAGGTCTTATTTGAAGGTCAGAAAAGCACAGGAGTGTGAGGGCAGATAGATGTTCATGGTGTAATGCAGCAGATACAGAGGGCTCTAGAGACAGCCTCAGAAACAGTATCTTAAAAGCTGTTTTATAAACTGGAGTGTGATACTGGATGGTGTTAGATTATAAATTATGATGCTGCAGAGTGCTGAACAGTGCCATGTTATCAGCTGGAGCTCATTTTCAGAAATGGTGATTTAGCTTCTTTCAGAGCACTTAAAGAGCCATGACACTTTGGTTCCTATTCACACTTTGTTGTAAAACATCTTTTTAGTTTCAAGGGTCCTGCTCTATTAACACTGGAGAAGAGATGACATTATTTGCCCTTCTTGTTCACTTCGTGTTGCTCAGCATCTCTGAGGTGTTGCCACACTGAGGAGCAGTTTTATGTCCATCTGAATCAGAGTGAGGGCATGAGTGGTAGAAAACATTTACCTGAGACTTGCCACCCAGTGTCTATTTCATTCCTTTGTAATTTCTTATGTGGTACTACACTTGGAGAGTGTATGATTTATTTTCTCACAATCTCATTTTGACAGACCTCCTGTCTGAGACTTCTCATCAGGTAGAAACAGATTCATGACACTAATGCAGTGTTATGGATTATTGCACAAAAACCTCCCTTAGGAGTGTGACTTTTTTTTTTAGGTTAAACACTGCATAATCTTTCTGGGTGAATGCATTATTTTTCCAACATGGGCATTCTGCGGTTTAGGACAGAGTTAGAAGGGATCTCACATATTAATATTACAATATCTATTGTAATTTTATACCAGGAAAAGACCATCACTTGTCATACAAAGAAACATTTTCAGCTGGAAATATTTCAGCTGGAAATTTATTATTGGAATGACCTGGTCATTCAATGTCTGACATTATTTATTGCCTGTTTGATAGAAGAAAGTGAATAATACTAATAAGATTCCAAGAAGTTAGATTTTGAGCTGTCTAGGTATCAACTCTTTAGCTATATACATTTTACAATTTTTAGTCTAATATTTAAAGCTCACCAGTTGGTCTTACTTCAATGTCTCAGTGGTTGTAAAAGGTAATACAAAAAACTTCAGAGTTTTAAATAAAAGAGAGATGCTGACTGCATCTCTACATCTGTTTTAATAGCTCTCAGACCATCTGCATGGGAATAATTGAAGGTTATGAAAACTTCACATAAATGAACAAATGATGACCACAATGTGAATTTTAATATCCAATTTAAAATTCTTGGTCTAATGTGAAAATGATTTAGTCATTTGTAACTCTTTTGAAGAAGTAGGGCTACATGCAGATAAAGCAAATCAGGCTTTAGTCTTACCTACATTTAGTGAGCCCATTCCCTCTGCTACAGACTGGTTGATACATCTCTGCTTAGCAAAGTCATTATGGTAATTACTGAGCATGTATATCTCAGCATGCTACTGACCCGTCTCCTGTCTTTTCAGGTCTGCAGACTCATCTTCTCATTTCTTGTTTATTTTCAAAGTTGGTTAAAAAGCTCTCACCCTTTGAAAATTCTCATTTTTATTTTTTTATTGATCTTAATCAGTTGGTTCACTACAAAAGAAGAACAAGTGTTAGTGGGCAATCAAGTAGCTGAAATTGCAATTTATAGTCATAGACTAGAATCCTTTGTCTCTGCTCCCCTTTCATTTGTAAGATATTTCTATGTCACTTGTTTGAAACTAAACCTAGTCTAATCCAGCTAAGGGCTGGAAATTGACTTCAGACACATCCTGAAGCCTACAGGGATGTGCTGACAGGGGCATGGGCCATCCCCAGTACCTCCAAGCTGTCTGTGGCTCAGACCTGCATGTGAGTCCACATTCCCTGACGGAAGATGCAGAGTGCAGCCATGCAGCTCTCCTGGCGGTGCAGGACAACGTACCCCTGCAAGTCCTGCCCTTTTCTGCAGTGTTGCCATGTCTTGAGACATTTCTCCCTGCAAATTTAAGCCCAAACTTCAGCACAGTAGGCAAAGGTGCCATTCACATAGTTTTCATGAGGCAAGATATAGGGGAAGGTGACAGAAGCACCTTGTGTCCTCTGAAGCCTATGCACTGTCGGTGAGCCTGCAGGTAACATCCAGGGGTATCTACATGCAGGCATTTTGGTAAGAGATGCAGCTTCGAATCTCTTAAATGGCTATCAATGACAGGGAAAAGATTTAAGTCAATTTTTCTATCTATCCATCTGACCTCATTAGGATGACAATGCTACGGACCTGTATGGAGCCTTGTAAAAGTCATCCTTCATTTGGAAGGAATGGAACAATATCTCTGCAGGTCATTTGTGCTCAGGTCTGTACTAACAGATGTTTTTACACTCAAAGAGATGATACATTTTGGTGTAGCTGGAACCAAACTCTTCTTGGCAGAGGCACAGGATGGCCTCTTAACTGCCTAGGGGATTTAAATTGGATATTAGGAAAAGCTTCACTGTGAGGGTAGTGCAGCCCTGGAAGGCATTGCCCAGCAAGGCTGTGACACCTCCATCCTTGGAGGTTTTTGAGACAAAAAATTTTGTCCTGATTTTTTGTCCTGACAAAATCACAAGTGCTAGGGTGCTGGAATTGATGATCACTGGGGGGGTTTGTTTACTATGGCCACGCCTACAGTTGATTCATGAAAAGTTGTTCACACTTCCATAGTCACACAATTTATCTAGATCTTAGATTCTGGCTGTCTTGGATAGAAACTGTCTGGTTTGGGGTATTTTGGTACAAATCTGGTATTTGTGTGCATAGTGCCTAGTGCAAGGGAGCCCTGACCTCTCATTGAAATCCTTACTTCTTTTGCAGTTGAAATAACAGTACCATGCACAAGTGAGCTAAAGGTTTCACCCTTCATCCTACTGTGGTGTTTTTTGTTTGTTTGTTTTGTTTTGTTTTGTTTTAATACCATAACAGGCTTTCATTATTTAGCTGCTCTGTCTCCATTGCCAACTTTTTTCCTGGAAGCAAAATTCACTAAGTAGACAATTGCAACAGGCATATCAAAGATGAAAGCTTAAAATTTTAATGTTTTTAATTTAATTCTTTAATGACAACTTGCTTTTCCTAGCAGGGTTCCAACAGTGAGCTTCTTCTTTTTTATTCTCCTACAGAAAATTTTATAATCATTTGTAGTGGCAATTGGTGAGTCAAGATTAACACTGGGAGAGCAATAACAGCCTGAAAACACACTGAAGTGCAGACTAGGAATATTTACTTGAACTATTACAGTAACTAATATTAATAATATGAGCATAAAAGAAAATGTCTGAGCTTAAAAAAAAAAAAAAAAAAAAAACATAGTATAAATACTACAGAATGTTTCCTATAAAATATTTCTATAATAAAATGGTCATTCCCAGCTCTTTTCTCGAAGTCTCTGAGAGCCAGTTCCAAGTGATGCACTGGCATCAGTGACTAGGGCAGCAGGCTTCAGAGAGCTGCGGTCGTCGTATGACCCCTGCTGGCAGGAAATAATTATTCATAAAGAACGCGAGGAGAAGAGACTTTTGCTTGCAGTGAATGACACAGCGTGACTGAATCAGAAAACTGCATAAATCAAATAAAAGCAGTAGCAATCAAATGAATAAATAAAGGGCCCTGTCACTGTGGACGATAATATACAAATGAGTAAAAAGTGTTCATTAAAAATGTTAATTACCAACTTCACTTCTTCAAGAAGGGCAGAAAGACGCTGCCAGCCCACCTCAGCTCGAGGTTTGTCCTGATGTGGTGTGTGCCTCACGCAGCACATCGCCAGGAGCAGAGCCCTCCATGACATGCGGTGCTGCCAATCTGCCTCCTCCTGCAGCTGAGCCCAGTGCGCCCAGAGCTCCTCTTCCACCTGCAGTGGTTGTACAGGTCAGCATCCAAGCCACTTCATGGGAATTTCTGAAACAACACATGAAGGTCAGCTCTAAGTGCCAGTCTTCTACAAGGTTTCTGGAGTTTCTTGTGTGTTTTGACGCTACCATTAGCCACAATAAAAACAGTCCTGATGAATGACGCTGTAGTCAATAGCCCACTATGGTGTATTTCCAGCTGTACCTTTCCTTGAAGCTAATAAACCTTAGGGGACATGGAACAGAGGAAGATCCAACAAATGATGTATGATGATGTTAATCATTCATGTTAGTGTAGAATAAACATATTAATTATTCACCTTTCACAATGCAATGGATTTCCAACACTTTTAGATTAGGTGCTTGTTGAGAAGTTATCATGCATTTTACTGAGAAGTTGAATTATTAAGGCTGGGATTGACTCATGGCCCATCAAGCCAGTGCTCTTTTCTGGTGCTTGGATCTTCCCCTGTTTTCTGGGCACATCCACCAATGCAGAACCCCATGGTTCATGGCCTTTCCCATGGAGCACTCAGATGAGATGTCTCCTGCGTTTCACAGAGCATTTTCTACTCTGAGCTTTCTGAAACCTCCACAGGGTAATGAAATTAATTCATTCACTCACTTAGGGAAAAGAAAAAAAAAAAAAGAAAAAAAAAAAGAAAAAAAAAGCCGAAATAGAAAATAATGCACATAAAAGGATTAGTGCATCTAGGTTACATCTGCCATAAGATACACCAAGATAGACACTGGGGGTCTTGATCTGCAATCAGTTTACTTTGGTTTAACAAATTTCCATGATTTCACTGATCTGTGGTGATTCCCTGAACGTGGAAATTCCCAGTGTGTAGTAAATTCTTCCAATTCCTGTACTGCTCATATAGCTATTTCAAGTTGCTATTTATTTCCCTGTCTAAAAGTATATACACAGTTCTCCCCAGTTCAAACAAAGGGAGCCTGGCTATTTACATATCATGTGTCAAGTTATCCAGGTTATCTGCTTGATTCATCAAAATGACTTGCCCTTTCCAAAGCTCCATTTTATATAACAACTTCACATACCAACAATTTTATACATCTTTTTTTTTTTTTTTTTACATCTTTTAATCCTAATTCACAAGAAGCGTTCCCCGGAACATAGCTTTTCCGAGCTGCAATGGAGACATGGAAGATGTATGTAGAATTTATTTCCTAAAGAAGATGTTTTCTATTTGGACATCTAGAAAAAGATGTCCTCTACATGGTAAAGCTTCCTGGGCATTACCAAGCAAGGCCACAGAGAAGAGGACAAAAGAAGCTGCTGGTTTTCCGTGAGAGAAGGAAACTCAACTGTCCTCTGGCTTCCAGTGGGGACACAAACAAGTCTCTTTAATTCATTATCGAAGGGGTGTTCTCAGGTGAGTTTTTGGCCTAACAATGTTACTTTTTCTTTAACTTTCCTAGTGAAGGATATCATCAAAGCCATCACAAAATCCCAACAGCTGGAGTAGCAATTTAGATGCACCAAACTGCATTCAAAATAGAGGTAGCCCCTCACTCAGAGAGGTGGAGAGATTGTTCTGATTTATTTCTCATGTGCTTCTCTGCTTCTGCATCTGAAGTTTACATCTATCTGCACTGACTATGTGTTTTTAATACGCAAACAGAAGACTCTTCAGAAAGATAGCTGTGGAGAATGACGTTTTTAATGGGTATAAAGTTATGCCATGAAATTGCTGGCCTCCAGTGGCAAGCTAAGGGCTTTGGAAACATTTGTATTTTGTGGCGTGTTGAACCAACTGTTGAATACTATTCTGATACACTATTCATAGAATGAACATTTCTTTGACTTAAACACAGAGGTAAGTATTTTGCAGATTTGTGTACTTGCAGGTCATGATAGTTAATGACTATCTTCGGTGTAATGTTCAGCACTGAAGTTCCAAAATGTTTTAGTTGACAAAACCAAGCAAACATAAACTGTTTATTTTTGATCAAAGCTAATAAGATAGTTGAACTCAGCATTCACAGAACAGCTGTGGTTTGGCCACCCATATCAGATGAGAGTTGGTTCATTTTACAGAGTGAGCTTGTAAAGAAAATATTAATTTATTTTAACAGATTTCTACTAAAATGAATACTTTTCTCAATCTAGAATATCCCAAAAGAATTAATATATATAATAAATATATATAATAAATATAGAATAAATATATAGGAATAAATAAATAATAAATATATGTAAAATAACATGAGCGTTGGTGGGTAGAAGAAAGCTAACAGCTGAGGACATCAAGACAAAACTCTAGCCCCCACCAGAAGGAACTTTGTGAGTTCTCCTGCATGACAATGTGGAGAGGTCACAACCAGCACACATGGACAGAGGTGACCATAAAAAACATGGTGAAAGAAACCAGCCAGCCATGGTTTCTTTTGTCTGTTTTCACACTTTTCACATTATGCCTTCATAAATGCCTCTACCCTTTTAGCTGTTTTTGACATTTTTAGCGCTTTTTCTCTCACAACATTTCATGTTGCCATTCCAAATCAATTCCACCCCTCTACGCTAGATCCTCTCCTTTTCTGACCTTTTCATTTCAGAATGAATTAAGATAAATACAGACGGACATATTACTGTGGGAAAGTATGTCCCCACATACAGCTAATCAGCAATAGCTGCAGCACATTGAATTCACAGTTGAAACAATTTAAATTAAATTTAAATTAACTTTCAAACATAGCTCTGCTTGGAAAATATCTTAGTTCTGCTTGCAATAATTTAATAGAGAGTAAGTACTTACTATGGCAGCTATCTTATTAACCTTTTTAGAGAGAAAGTAAAAATTAAAAGGTGTATTGAAACAACCATCAGAGGGTGCATGTACACCATCAGTTTGGACTGATCCTTATTTCACTCTTAGGTGCTGATACTTTAGCTGTCCGTACTGTGTCCATGCCAGGTCTTGGACAGGGGTGTCCAAGCTCTTCTCACTCCCCCTGGAGATTCAGTTCCAGCTGTAAGGGTACAGGGCAGATCTCAGTCCCTGCTCTGAAGCTCACACAACCTGGCCCTCCTTTCTTAAAAGAGGACTTACCTTTAAAATTTATAGATAGATCCAAATGTGAAAAATATTTTCATCTTTGCTAACACTTTGAGATAAGTATGGACTTGCAAAGTATAAGTATAATTTTTGACTTGTGTCTCCATAGCCCATAAAAAAAAAGAATCAGTGGAGGAGGTTTTAATATAGAAATGTGATAAATTAAATTGGCATGGTACCAATTAAGGTAAACCTTTTCATTCAGGCCACTGTTGTATGTCTCATTTAAGGTAGAGGACTTATGGGCTTATTTAAACATTTGCATGAATCAGGACATAAAAGACTAATAACATTCATATGTTAATAATGTTTATACTCTACGTTCTAGAACAGTAGAATATGGGGTTGTTAATAAAAGAATAAAATGCTGAGAACTTGGGGTTGGAGATTTCCACTCATAACAGTAGCACACACTATTTAGTCATACATAATTTTGTTAGAATATTGACAGAAATTATAGATACACATATTTTGTATGTATTACATACATATTATGTACGTAGGTCTATAAACTCATATGAATGTACATACATATTAAAAATAGGGAGACAGACAGGTATCTTAAGGTTGAAGATTTAAGAGGTTAACTGATTACTTGGATGAACATCTTGATGGCCTGAGTTACTTGCTCTCAGCAGCTTGACAGCATCCACGCAGTCTCAAGGTCTAGTCAAAGCTAGACTGAAAATCTCAGTATAAAGAAAAGGAGAACTATGTTCCCTAAGAAATTCCTTACACACACAAAAACGCACATACATCACTGTGTATGGAGCTTACACTCCTTCCAGTGCAAGCAGCCACCAGTATATATTTAAACTTCTTTGTAGCTCATTGTTGGAAAGTGAAAGGCTATAAAGGAATCATTCAGATACATCTATGCAATGGTCCAGATAACTCCCAGTCAGATGTTTCCACCCATAAATATCAAAAGCTTCTGTATTCAAATTGAACAGAAATGTTATAGCAAGAAAATATCAGTCAGGAGAAAACCAAGAACTCATGCAAACTTTAAAATGAGAGATTTATGTTTCTACAGCTGTGCTAGTTCTCACGATTACTGCTCTGGCCATGACTATTTCTATGGCTATTAAAGAAAGAAATTCAAACTTGTCTTGTTTTGTAGAATTCATTAAATTTATCCAGTTAGAAAAGCTACAGAAATAAGATAGAGATTCTTTGATTGTATAAAAGGAGAGAGAAATTGAACTTGGACAAGTTCACTGACACATATGTGGGTGTTCCTAATGTTATTTCATAATCCTGTTTCCCACAATCTAAAGAGTTTTACTCAGGTCAACAGGGCAAGTTTCATCTTCAAATTTGGCTATTTCATTTATAGCTGCCAAAACACAGTGAAAACAATATTGTTATGCTAGAGGGGAAAATTCCCCTTCTAATTAAGAAATAAATAGATAAATTGAGAGTTACTTATGGTTTTCTACAGAAATCTGTTCTTGGACTGAAACCAAGACAGAATGTTATAACCTGAAATGAAGCAATCTGAGGATTAAGGGTTTGATCTTTAACTCAATATCAGCAGAAATTCCACTCTCACATCCTGACTCCAAATGTGAGTTCAACACACATGTTAGTCAACACTTGAAGATAGGCTTGTTCTGAAGTGCTCTACAGAGGTATTTTCATGGCTTTAGCCTCTGGACATGCACACACTGCTTTATCTTGTTTAACACAGCCATGGAGCAATGGTTAAATGTACAGTCTGACGGTAGGAAATGCCTCTTTTTATAACAAACATGAGATGCAGCAAATTATATTAAAGGCCAAAGAATTCAAATAGAGAATCTCAGAGTTGCTGAGGCTGGAAGTCACTTCTGGAGATCATGTAGTCCAACACCATGCTCAAAACAGGGCCAACTAAAGCAGCTTCCCTAGAATCCTGCCCAGGAAGGGTTTGAGTATCTCCAGGGAAGGAGATTCCATGACATTTCTGGGCAACCTGTGCCAGTGTTTGATCATCCTCACAGAAAAACAGACAAACAAACAAACAAACAAAAACACAACAAAACCCACAACTTTTTCACATGTTAAAATGGAATCTCCTGTATTTTAATTTATTCCCAGAGATTCTTGTCCTGTCACTGGACATCATCTAAGGAGAATCTGTCGTCTTTACTCTCCCCATCAGTTATCTATACACATGAATAAGACCCCTCTGAGCCTTTTCTTCTCCAGACTGAACAGTGACAGCTCTCTCAACTTCTCCTCATAGGAGAGATGCTCCAACCCTTCAACCATCTTGGTGGCCCTTCCCTGGAATCATTCCAGTAAGTCCATATCTTTCCTGCACTGGGGAGCCCAGCACTGGACCCAGCACTCCAAATGTGTCTTGCCAGGCCTGAGTAGAGAAGAAGGATCACATCCTTTGACCTGTTGGCTACACCCTTCCCTATGCACCTTGGGATGCTGGAACTGTTATATAACTTTCTGATATAGAATCATAGAATTATTTAGATTAGAAAAGACCCATAAGATCATCAAGGCCAACTGTCACCTAACACTAGCAAGTGCACCACTTGATGGACTTGTAGTCCAAACCATGTCCCTAAGCATCACATCCACAAGATTCTTAAATACCTCCACGGATGTGGACTCCACCACTCTAAGAGTGCCTAACCACTATTTCCATGAAGAAATTCTTTCTGATATTTAATCTAATCTATTTGCGGTATCAACCTCCTACAAAAGCTTTTCAAAAAGTCAGCATCTTCACATGCTGTTGACATTTTATACAGAAAAATCAATTGTTTATGTACATAACAGTTATATTACAGAATCTAAATTATAAATAAATAAATAAATCTCTGCTCAAGAATGAACAGCATAAAGAAAAATCCAATCTCCTCAATAAAAATGTACTTTGTTTTACAGCAACAGGGAAAACACACAAGCCCCAGATATCTTTTGACAACAGCATCTCAGAAAAAAATCAAATCAGATAATCTAAGCTATTCATAGTACCTATGACTATGCAATTATAATAAATCAGTCATCAAGAGGCAAAGCCAGTGTATTTCTGGAGCTGCTTGATCTAGATAAGCCAAATACTTCCAATTTGCTTGAATGAAATAATAGAACTGTAAATATTATTAGAAACATTTTTCTTTTGCTGGGCACCCAAACCAGATGCAACAATATACGTTAAGAAAAGCGGAATGATTATTCCCTGTGACCTATGGCAATGCTTTCTCTATGCTTTCTTGGGTTTTGCTACTGCAATATGCAATGGAGAAGTACACTAAAGAGTGACAGAGTCATGAAAATCCCTGTCCTTAGAGGTTTTCAAGACTTGACTGAACTGAGTCCTAACAACTCTAGTATCATAGATAGCTGACTCTACTTTGAGTAGGTGGTTGGACAAATGACCCTAAAACCTGAATAATTCTATGATTCAATGCTTCAGATGATTAGATTTCTTCTTTTGCAATATATATAATGTTGGAAACCTGAAAGGCTTCGCATTCCCCTGTTGAAAATAAGCTCTTTTTGCAGCTTTGTGCTGCATCCAAAGAAGCAAGAAAAAAAAAAATATCTTATTTGAAAGTGGAAATGCACTCAGAAAATTCATTGTAGTTATTTATATTGCAGATGATTTTTTTTCCTCATGTGTGCGAGAAAAAGATAAAATCTAGTATGACAATCTGAGGAGATTTTCTGTTTTTGCAACCTGCCAAAATGGGAGAAAATGGAGTTTTATCCTACAGGACCTGAATGTCCTCTGTGTTTCACAGCACTGGTCCCATTCCTCCTGAGTTTTCTGGTGCCTAACTCAAAGAGTTAGGTTTGTCTTCCCCAGAAACACCAAATTAAGAAAGGTACGGAATAGCTCCAGAAAAAGAGGTACCTTGATAGCTTAAAATGTATGTGCTTTCTTTTATCTATTTGCTTTTGGGGATAATAATTCCACAAAGATGGAATGCAGAATTTCACATTATACTAAAGATTTTATGAAGCAAACACAACTGAAAAGCTTTTAGCAATTAGAAGGAATAGGAACTATTCTCTTCAGAGAAGAAGTTGTTACAGGATAAGAAAAGCTTTTACAATGCAATCCAAATCCAAGCAACATCCACTTCACTTTAAACTTCATTACAGTCTTCCCTCCCAAGAGTCTTTTTTTGTTTGTTTGTTTTTGCTTGTTTGTTTTTGTTTGTTTGTTTGGTTGGTTGGTTGGCTTTTTTTGAGCTTTACAAACAGAAAAATAAACTCAGCACTGAGTAACCTTGGAATGAAAAGTAAAAGAGTTAGGTTTGGCCTCAAAGCATCATCAGTGTTTTAATCAGCTTTTTCATTAAAACTGTCAATAATGAAATCTTCAAAGAACTTCCCTACAAAATTTCCATTAGGAAATAAGTTGTTTTCTAATGTAAGTCATTTATATAAAGAGAAGAAAGATCAAGAGATTCTAGTCAACTGAAACTGCTGAACTCCATGCAGATTTGCCTGTAAAAGCATACTTATCTAGTATCTCTAGTGCATCATACTCTTTTCTTTAAGATTTCCTATCTGGTCTGAAGAAACAAAATAATGAATTAGAAAATAAAGTATAAGGAGTAACTTTAGAGGTAGTAGAACAAATTCAAAAGACAGTGTGAAACTTTCATTTTGCTAACTACAAAAATTCCAAACAAATGGGGAAAGTCGGAGGACTTTTTTTCCCTCTTTGCTGTGCCTTCACACATCCATGGCTCTGACCATCTGCCATAACCTCCAGCTCCACAACTCTTCTTTCTTGTCTTGGATCCTTTCCCTCTCCAGACAAGAACCCAAATCTTGTGACTCCTATTTACTGCACTTCAAATTATTCACCCACTATCTTTGCCAATTTAAGGAGCTGCCTTCTCATCAAAGTAAGAATGCGCACACACAATCCTTTTTCAACAGTTTAACTACACCTACTATAAAAGCCAATTAATGTTATATTCATGCATTTCTGTATGTTCAAGCCTTTACAACCAGCTGTGAAAATTGAAGTTCGTTGAAGGCAGGTAAAGCCTCATTGAACTCTGTACATATTTCCTCTATTCAAGACGATAACCTACATTAGCATTTATGGTCTTCATTACAACTGAGTGGTTTCTGTCCTCTTAGCTTGAACCTGTGGCAGTGACATTGAACACCAGCTGCTGTAGACAGACAGAGTAAATTCATAAAAATACACTTAGCCTTTTGGCACGTTTATGCATGGACAGACAGCTTAAGACAACGGACATTTACTTACTGTCAGGTCATTGTCATATTCCTGAATGGCATTGGAATGAGGGAAATCATGTGATGCCTAAGTAAAGTGGCTTCTAACAAATTCACTTTTTGCTGACATCCCTGCTGAGCAAGAAGAGATTAAGGCTTCCAGGACTCCCTAGAGCCATCATCTTTATTTCTGAGCATACTGATCTGCCTTGTTAGACCCTCAGTTTGTTTGGTAGCCATGTGTATACATCAGTGTCTATGCCATAGGCAGAGTCTGTGTGTAAATGCTGTAGCCAAGGCAGCCTGATACAGAATTTTTGTCCCATGAAGACAGCAAAATTTGGAAAACTTATTTACAGAACAAAATCTTTCTCCTTAATCAAAGTTTGCACAAGGGGTTTGGCAGGGAGGGCTCTCCATATCACCCTTCATCGAACACAATCTCCATTTCAAATAGGTTTTTGAGGCAGAGCCATCACCCTGTCACCCTGCCTTGGGCACTGCACTGCCGGGGTGCAATGAGCTACACTGGGGCACTGCCCTGAAGCATTTCCTGCACAGAAGCAGGAGGAGCTGGCTTAGGACCCAAGGCCCTGGGTGTTCTGTGCCAGAGATCAAGAAGGTGAACACCTCCAAGTACTTAACAAACAGGAGCCAACGGGTCCCATGGGTGATGTGCGGTTTTTGAAAGCTGTTTGAAAAGCCTCTCTGCTCTTATTTATTTATATCTGGAAAGACAGAGGCCAAAGACTGAAAGAGGGAAGTGTTGTCAGGCAGTGATGGGAGACCAATAAATATTCTGCATTAGAAAGCAAACAAGACAAAACAAAGTGCTTTCTGCTCTGTGAATATTCCCTGTAGGTCTCATTAACTGCCAGAAATTAAACAAAGACATAAACATTTTCCACAGTGGCTCTTGCTGCTGGGAGTATCCACACTGATATTATCATTTCTGAAGTGATTCAGAGCAACATGCAGGCAGCACTCAAGCGAGCCTTGCACTGACAATAATGTGCTCTGCTGTCATTTTACATTTTAATTATGCTCCCTGGGCTGCAGCAGCCCCCAGCCCACCAGACCTTCCTGGCACTGAAGTCTCAGACAGAAACACCCAGGCACAGTTTTGGTTTGGTTTTGATTAGATCTCACAGTGACCTTGCTCACCCTGGGGAGAAACAAGAGCCAAAAGTTGCCCTTTGTTGTTGTGGCTCTTCAAACTCCATTTCTGTTGGCAGCTTTGGGAACCCTGTGGTAGACAGTTACTATTTTCAGGACTGCATCATGCTCCTCTTCAGCTCAGCTCTTCTGGCACAGGGATAAAAGGGGATTTATGGCAGGATACCTCTTTTCTTTCATATTTAATGCCTCCGATGCACAGATACTCAAAAGCATGTCAGTGGCTAATATGCCCAAATATTTTCAAAAATCTGGATGAAGTGAGGGCAGTAAACACGCATGGGTCAAGCTGAATGCAGCTGTGGGCACAGGAGTATATCCTCTGATAAATCAGTCCCTCTGGGCTTACAAAAGGAAACCTCTCAATGAAATCAAGGGGTTACCAACCCAGCTGAGAAACAACTCAACAACTGTGGTTTTTGTGGCATTCAGCTCTTCTGCTTCTCACCGTACCTGGCACTATTGCTCCCTAGGGAAGCTGGTCATGGATAGTATTCATCAGCAAAAAGAGAACAGGATTAGAAACAAGAATGTAGGACACCAAGTCACTGTGAATAAGATGAAACCAAACAGGCTGATTTACCAGTTCTCAATCTGCTTCAAAAAGCAGGACCATCATTGTTCCAGATATTTTTAAAAAGAAGCAAAATGCATATATTGAACTATGTCATTGTGGCAGTAGACCAGTTAATATGTCAGCTCTGATATACCAATCCATCTATTATAAGCAACATAAAAAAAAATCTCTCTGAAAAATGTAATTAAGTTTATCAGAATGAATTTTCATCACAGTGCTCAAAGAATCTGATAAACAGGATTAAAAAAAAAATGTTGTAAGGTCTGCTCTTCTCTTGATACGGGCACCACGCTCTCACCAATCCAAATGAGATCTGTGCTATTGTTACAAGTCATATAGACAGGATCAGTAATTCTTCTGTGAAAGAACAATTTAGCAAACTTTGTGTGACTTTTAACTTGCAATAGGTTACCTGAGTATAGCCGCAATCAGGAGTTCAGAGCAAATACCAAAGAAAACCAACAACTTTGTCTACAAATCCATTAGCTGTCAAGGGATTTACTTTTCTCTACAGTTATGACGAATTGAACAACATTTTTTTTTCTTAACATTTTAAAAGAAGTTTGCAGTCCAATTTTGTTTTCTGAATCCAAGCCAGAGATTTATAAAACTATATTCTAGTATGGTTTTATAAATAAGA
The DNA here is from genome assembly GCF_013377495.2 of Cygnus atratus. NCBI lineage: Eukaryota > Metazoa > Chordata > Aves > Anseriformes > Anatidae > Cygnus > Cygnus atratus. Next base: position 143,112,097 of record NC_066362.1, on the reverse strand, counting down.
GAGCTTTAAAAGTTCTATAAACTCTATTCTAAAATAGCTTGGAATTATGTTTTTCAGAACTGAACCTAATTGAATGTGCTATATATTCTCTGAGCATTGTCTCTGGCACAGTTTAAACAGATTAGGAAAAAACAAAACAAAACAAAACAAAACAAAAATGGTCAGCAGCACAAAGCAAAATAATTAAGATTTCTTATGATTGCAAATGAAAACATAAAGTTTATCCTGGTTACTGTTGCACCAGCTATTAAATACAAATAGTCATTGGAATCAAACAGGAAATCCCATATTCTGGTTGGTAGAAATCCAGGCATGTAGAGTTTGCCTACATATAATTTTCTGTAAAATAGAACTTAACTGCCCAACCTTGTATACATCAAACATAAGTTCTAAGATACCACCATCTCTGAGGAAGGCACCCATCAGTCACCTTGTCCAGCAGGGCTATGTGCTGCTCCTCCATTCCCACCACAGACACAGTCGTGATTTCAGAAGCTCGGCTTAATTCACCTCAGCCTGCCAAGTGCCACTATGCTGTCCCAAAACAGCACTAGCTGAGGTTTGAGCACATGGAGAAAATGTATTTCTAACCATGCATGACACCATCATTGCTCCAGATCTCAGGTCCCCTCTATCACTGTTTGTCCCCAGGAACAGACAGGATGGTTCCTCCTGTCTGGAACCAGGACACTGCTGGTGGTTTGTGAATGTGTTCAGTGTGTGGCACTACATTTTCAGTGTGCTCTAGATTAATTCCATAATAAATGTTGGTTTCCATGATTTACAGTTACCCTTCTAAAAGTCTTAATGAGCAGATCAGTGGCTTACAGCATATTTAGAAACAGTGGCAAGACTGGTCAGTGGGCATCAGGAAGCTCTGCAGTCCTCCTGTGCTTGCCTTGATTTGTTTTTGTTTGCTTGTTTTATTTTCTACAGTGTTTTCCCAATGTCTCAGCCCACCTTAATGTTTTGGTAGGCTGACTACCTTCAAAAGGCAACCTGAAAACAGGCTCTCAGAAGCAACTGCCCCCAGTCCTGACAGTTATTTCAAGCCATCAACCTTCAAAACTACGCAAGAAAAAATATCAGTCTTCTGATGAGGGTGTGATGTGTATTCTTTGTATCTGCCTTCAGATGTGTACAGGATAGCATCCATACGTGAGCAGGCTTTTTTTCTTGCGATGGCAGGAAAAAAGGGCTATGGGGGTATGAGCTGTTTTAAGCAATTACTTGAGAATAAATTAAATTTGTTCCAAAAGTTCAAACTTTTTATTTATTTAATCAATTATTTTATTTTAATGGGGTGCTAGGAAGCAAGCTCAGAGTAGAAATCTATCTGGTACATTTTGTCAGAGGAATTTCCTATTGCTTTCCTGTCCTTAATTTCTTTGCATTTCCTTTTCCTCTCTATTTTCTCTCTCTCTTCCCTTGGCACTTCTCTCTCCTCTCCTTTCCACAGCAAACTATGCACATTCAGACCAAAGGTGACATATTTCTCTCTTCTTTCAATACCTGTATCTCCTGCCTTCACCACACTCATTTTTTGCATCATACATCATCTGTTCACCAGAGCCTCCTCCCTATGCAGGAGCAGCCACCTTCCACAGGGCCCTCTCCTTTCAGTGTTATATTTCTTTACTGCTGCAAAACGAAATGACAAGAAAGGAAGAAATACATAATACTAATAAGGTTGGGTTTTGTTGTTTTCTGTCCTCAGGAGTCCAGATTTTTCTCAGGAGCTTTGGAAACAGATCCTTACCGTTACAGGAATAGCATACTCAGTGTGCAAGGTCAATAGGGTCAGGTATTTCAGTAAAATATTGTCTTCTAAGACAACGAAGAGGCACAATGGTTCTCTTTGGTTCACTGACTGAAATCCTGAATGACTTCTTACAGCATTCAGGAAGTCAAGCATCACTTTGCACATTAGAGACAATATTGATAAGGTAGAGACAAGATGAGAGCACAGGGAAAAAAAAAAAAAAAAGACCAGATTCTGCCATGGCACCAATAAGCACAAGACTGCATTATGCAGAAGGAGTCAGGTCTGTTTCCAGAAAGGCAGAATCAATAGTCTTTCCTTCCTTGATGCAAGCAGGGAAAGTGAAGCCAAACAGCTGACTAAGGTGTGCTGACAGGAGTATCCTATGCACAGAAGTGTGATTACAAACAGGAGAGAAAAGTTGTTTGTCTACACTTCCTAAGCCATTAAGTAATTCTGTAAATGTCCAATGTCTTATGATAGCAAAGATGTAGGGCTTGGGCATTTTCTTGGGAATGGTGGTGGAGATGGATGTAATGAAATCTGATGGCAGGAAATTGGAAACTCTCTTTACATTGCTTCACCTCGGTGACAGGGTGTTGGTAGGAAAATTCAGGCCTCAGTCATATTCAATGTATTATTTATTCACTGATAAACTAGTACACAGTTTTATCAAGGAAAGAGCAATCTGGGTGGAAACAGAAAGTACATATGCAGGCACACATATATGGAGACAATGACCAGAGACAATTCTTATTTACAAGGCTTAAAGCAAATTTCTATTAATTTTTGTATGCATCCACTGGGTTAACACCTATACCACTAAGTAATGCAGCACAATAAGAACTGATGAGCACATGGCAGGAATTTTGTCTGTCTGTGTGAGGCATAACCAGGGACACAATAGTGGGCTTGCAGGGCTTCAGGGAATGTGGTCACTGCTGGTTCTGGCTCCACAACCAACACCACCAACCCGCTGCCTGCCAAAACCAGGCCTGTCAGTCCAACAAAAACGAGCCATCTGGGAGATAATCAGGAAATTTGCTTTGGAAACTCCCTGCTGACCCAAAACAAAAAAAGCAGGGAGGTGGTTTGTCACCCATTAGAGTGGAGCCATTGGACCCATTGGAGGTGGGATTTTCTTCTTGCTTCACCTCACTCTGATGTTGACTGCTGGATACATTTTAAAACTTGTGAGAGTCTGTGTCTTGGTGCAAACAGGGTCATTTTGGAAGGGACATGAAAAATGTGCAACGCAAATGGCTGCTACCCAGAGCATGATGACATTGATGTCTTTTTTGCTTGAAACCTCAAGCAAATGCCTTGCACTCTCTGGGCAAACCCAACTGACAAATTATCATGCCCCTTTAAAGTGTTTTTTTGTTTTGTTTTGTTTTGTTTTGTTTTGTTTTTCCCAGACAGTACATTTTCTATTACATGGTAAACCACAGTATGGCAAAATGTGAAACCATAAGGGACGTTCTTGTTTCTCCACCTATAAATGTACAACTCAGTACATGAGGCTGGAATGAACCTGCCATATTTCCTACACCTGGGCCTTGTTTCTTCAGGATTTGCTTATCACACAGCTCTTCGTGTCATGTTTTATAGTCTTTTCCATTGCACTCACTAGTAGGCTGTCAGGACATTATATTATTGGATATGTTGCCTCCAGAGAAAGTAAGCAGTAGAAGGAAAGATTTCAGCAGGATGTCATTATTCAGAAAATGTAAGTCAAAGCAAGTCAGCAGAAATGAAAATAGACATAGCAGGAGGAATGCCCTACAAAATAAGGTTTTCTTCTCCTGCCTCCACTAAAAGTCCAGCACAACCTATACATGTAAGACCTGAGGTTAGTGCAACACTAGCTAATGATGAGGCTTGTTATTGAGTGTTCCTATGTAACTGATGGAGAAAGAGATCAAAAGAAATGTTTCCAAGGGAAAATGTGCATGTTTTCAGATGCATGTGTCCAGTTTTGGACTGCCAAGTATTAGAAGAACATGGAAGTCCTGAAGCAAGTCCAGTGGAGGCAACCAGCTGGTCAGGGGATGGAGCACTAGACATATGAGGGGAGGCTGAGACAGCTGAGTCTTGTCAGACCACAGAAAAATGGCTCAGGGGAGACCTTATTGATGTCTGCAACCGCCTGATCAGAAGACAGAGAGAAGATGGTGTCAAGCTCATCCAGAAGTTCACAGCTATAGGATGAAAGGCAACAGACACAATTTGGAACATGGGAAATTCTAATTAGATATTAGGGGAAAAAATTCCATGAAGGTAGTCAAATACTGGAACAGGGGCTGTGGTTGCTCCATCCTTGGAGGTGTTCAAGACAATTCAAGTCACTCTTGAAAAGGGTTGGAGAGAGAATACAAACATACTGCATTCTACATAGAAGAGAAATACAAGACTTGTAGTAATATTTCAGATCTAATCTGAATACAAATAAATGAGGATAAGAATTTGATTTTAAGCTAAGAAAATATACAATATTGGTCAAGATTTTCTTCAGCTTCTGTTCTAGTACTGCACAAACCAATCTTTTGCATGTTTTTTAAAATAATATACAACCATAGAAAATTACGAATTGTGTGTTCTACGAATATGAAACTATGAATAAAAATGTTAATGTACGAAGAGGAACAAAAACAATATTCTAAGTGATTGAAAAGGGAAATAGAAGCCTAAGATAAGAATAATAATTAAAAAAAAGGTTTCAAATCATACTTAAAAACAAAACAAAACAAAACAAAACAAAAACTTCTATAAATTGGTTGAAGATGTGCCACTTTTGAAATACAACTCTTTTTAACATATATATATATATATATATATATATAAGTATTTACAAAGGCCCTGGATTTAATGACATCACACAGTTTTGTCCAACTGTACAGCTGAGTTCTGCAACTGTCATCAAGCAAAATAGTTTTGGAAAAGCAAAAGCTGTAAAAAATGAGTTTAATAACATCTAAGTGTCACTTCCTTAAAAAGATGACATTTTAGTAAATAAAAAGTTTGACATACCAGTACTTATGAAGTGGTAGCAGCACAGATTTGACAGCCCTTTATTACTTTGTTGTTGGCAAAATCTATTCTGTCATATTGTTTTAAAATATATTGAATTAAAACATACTGTTTCCTTTCAGATTAATGATGAAATAATTTTGTTTTACATCTTTTTGTACCCTACAATGAAACAGGTCATAATTCTCCTGCACACCTCTGAAAAAGGATAAATATGTGATTTATACAGGTAACATTTAAAAGTATGATATCTAATAAGGAAAGAGGCTCAGATGTGCTTTTGGGAAGAGCTGTGTTTTACTGCTTTCTATGTCATGTGGAGAGTGTCCTGCAATTGTTACAGAAGCTTGCTGACCAACTTCCACAATATTTCAGAGTATTCAGCATGTAAATCTCCTAGGAACTCTTGAAAATCTCAGCCTAGTTTTCAGAAGTTCCGCATCTTTCATGGAAAACTGACCCAGAGGCAGAGTTTGGGGTATCTGTCATAAAAGTGATGCAACTCCCAATGATCCTTCCATGACTGCACAGCACACTGTTCAGAGATGCTAGGAATAAAGAAGAAACAAAACAAAACAAAACAAAACAAAACAAAAGTAATTTCAAAGGAAAATTGTTCCAAACAATAGGAAGCTGAAACATTGAAAGACTTTTAAATAGCAAGATTAAAAAAAAAAAAGTGTTTGTAATTTGAATTTTTTTGGTTTTGATTTTTTTTAAAATTGTTATTATTTGATTGATCTATTGCTAGTTGTTCCTATATTTATGTTCAGCCATCACTGAAGTTAATCAATGCTGGCTTATATAATATTTTTATATTTTACAGCCATGGCAGAGTTGTATGTTCCAGGTGAAAAGAAGCTTGAAAAAATAACATTTACTTGGAGAACTAGTCTCCAGAAATAAACAATTTACTTACAGATAGGCTTAACCTTCTTGTGTTGAGCTCTGTGAGTGACAATAGTCATGCGTAGCCAGCAGTTTTCGTTGGTAGGATACTGTTTTCATAATTTAAGCCAGCCTAGGATCATAGATTTTCCCACCACCTTCCTGTCACATAACCATGAATTATTTTTCATTGTGTGTAATGGTTTCTGAGACGCCATGTTTTCTGTCCAATGTGAGAAACTTTTCTTTTCTTTTCTGAAGCTGGGGATGAAGTCAGCAATCTTCAACAGGAGATGATACAGCAATCTTCATCAGGAGATGAAGAGTGGCACCGCATCGGAGAGAAGGCTGTTATGCAGCATAAATCTTCAAAAACTGACCTTTTTGTGACAGAGTGAATAGCATAATGGCTAATGTGGTTTACACATAGGGATCTTGCAAACCTTTGCTGCTCATTGCTTGTGATTTTCAAGAACAAGTGTGAGGATTCCGCTGACACTAGGCATTTGCAGATGTGGATAGGTGCAGGGGGATCTTGGAAGATGAGTTCACTGCTAGAAGAAGGCAGTGGAGAACTGAAACAAGGTGAAGCAGCTGAAATAACCAAATATGGGATGACATAAGAAGCTATTAATGGATTATCAACTAACCTCCTTGTCTAAAAAATAGATGTCCAGTCTCAACTAGCAGTCGAAACACTTTCTCTAGTCCAGAGAGAGAAACCAGCACCTCCAAAGGACAGCTGCTAGCTATTTTAGATACTTGGCATAAGATGATTAGAACTGCTGTGATGATGAACAAAGATTAGCTGTCTAAGTCCAGTTGAGAGGAATCCCGCCTTTTTTCATGTGCTGAAACTGGGAAGGGAGCTTTGTGGTCACACCATGCATTGCCAGACAGCCTCTGTGTGAAGCTTGGAGCTGCCTGCTTGTTTAGCGAGGTAACAGTTTGGTGCAGGCCTTGCAGTCTAAGGAAAGGAAATGACAGACAGCTTTCTCACAATTTGCAGTCGTTTGAAAAAAAAATCACTCTGACAAGATAATAACGTGTTAAAATGAAAACATCGTGACAAGGGGTGTTTTATGGTGGTGTTTCAACAAACTGCAAGAAGGGTTGTAGGTGAATATGCAAAGCAAATTTTGGTCAGGCTGCCTGTCAACAGGTCAGATGGGCCTAGCATGGAGAAGAGAAAGACAGCCTTAGAGAGGAGAGGGATATTTAGGAAATGCTGCACAGAGAATGTGAAGTACCAGTCAGCCAGTCAGCCCACAAAATGAGCTAGTTAAAAGTGTGACCTTTGTTTGCTTTGGTTTTACTTTCAGCAGAGAGACAAACCCTGGCACGGTAGGCTAGACTCTGTGAACACCACGTTCAGTGACAACAGATTATATCCAGTTATACAGAAAACTTGATATCCAGACAACCTAGCTGATGAGGGTCAGAATCCACCTATAGCACCCCCACCTGCTCCCACCTGGGCACAATCCAGCAAATACTGAATTATGTCACTTCCAGTCTATTTGAATCTTGTTCTTCTTCTGAATAAGACTTGTTTAAGGTAAATAAAGTAATTAGCCATACACAGGTCTCCCTCACTGTCTGGAAATACCTTCGGACAGTGACCCTTCAGTGAGCATATAATCAGTTTTAAGCACAGATGGTCCTAGCAACATATATACTTCAAGATTTTATCCAGGCTGTAACCAGTTTTTAAGTCGCAAAAGTCTCGATGCCTAGAGCTCCTAAAACAATACTCTCTTTTTTGTGTGTCCAAAGTACACCTACTGATGGAACTGAAAGTGAAGGTAGAAAATTTATATATATATATATATATGTATATATATATGGCTGCCCACAGTTGTACCATTGCAGTTTACATCAACACATCGATAAATGTTTCCATTCAGTCTCTGAATAAATGGTAATTAAGGTGTTGCCTTTTTAGGGAGTTCTGATGCATTAAACAGATTTGGTTGGAAGTGTTTTGTTAGTGCAATTACACTGCAAGCTTTCCAGTAGGTTCTGTAGAGATGCTAATCTACATCTTGAAGCAATTCTTGCTTAGGTAAGTGTTTCTTTGTAATGTTATTTGCTTGAGTAGTCTTAATAAAAGTTTGAACATTTCTTTTGAAATGCTTGGGTACATACAGCCTGAAGATTATGGCACAGCTAACAAAATGGAATAACTGAAAATATACAGTATTTTACCCATTCTGGAAAAGAACATAATTGCAGCAGGCAAAACTGTCTGAAACAACAACAACAACTTCAACAACAAAGCACAATCTGATTCAAACCCCACCAAACTCTTCAGGCCTGCAGTATCCCAGTGATTTTCTACTGCAGTGTTGGGATTTTCTCCTCTGCCATTGATTTTAAAATACCTTTTTGGCTGGACTTTATAGAACATTATCATTTTTACTGACATTTTGATATAGAAAAGACTCATTGGGAAAAGCATTTCCTCCTGGCATCTATGGAAGGAACATGCAGGGATGTGAAAAATGAATTAAGTTGTGGCTGATTGTAAATATGACTCCAGCAAGATGGTACTCTAGCACTAAGGGTGAAGACAACAGTGGGAACAAATGAAATTCGTCTGATATAGAACAAGTGCTTTTATATTTCCAGATTAACTCATGGAGTTGAGAGAACTGTAAAAGAACAGGTACAGCCATTATGAAGGCTGGAACTGATTTTCCCCAACTATAAGACATAGACTTATATAGACAGTAAGAAATGCATTGTTTCCTAGTTAGCCAATGGAAATAAATAAATAAATAAATAAATAAATAAGACTCTCAAAATACTGGATTCAGTTGCTGAAATGATTGGCATGCTTTTCTGAAAAAAAAATTAATTACTGCTTTATTGATGTTTATTAGGAGTACTAATAGCATGGTCCGTATGCTGACTTGACACCAATGGGGTACAGCTCCACTGATGTGACCAGAACTACTCACACTTCAAGATACGAACCACTTTCTTTTTGTTATTTTCAAATTTTTCAAGTATTAGAACTCATAATACAGCAAGTCTTTCTGTAACTAGTATGTATGCCAGCTGAGCTACATTAAATACCAGTCTATGCTAGCTTAATTATGCAAAATACAGTGCTGGGTATTATAAGCTGAAAGTGAGAGTCATGATTATGTAGGTCTTTATATAGGATGATGATGTTATGCATTGTGAGACAGGCTTTTCATAAATCTTGCTCCTCTCAGAGCATTTTGCTTTGACTGTGAAAGCTTAACTGTTCACATTAACCAATTGTGTTAGCTCATTTCTTAGTTATTACCCTAACAGCCATTCAAGGCACTAATGGCACAGGTGCTTTATTCTGTATTATAATAACTTTACCATTCCAGATGTCTAAATCAATCATTCATGTGTACTCGGGGTGATTGCAACTGATTGACTAAGATGGGGATTTTGAAAATGAGCTCAAGATCTCAGGCAGAAATAGATTTTGATGACACATTGCTGAATTATAAGTACTGTTCACAGCTTTCAGGATGCTGTGCAAGTACCTTAAAATAATACATGTTCAAATCAACCATGAAAACTCAAGAGATATTTAAGTTTTACCCTTCAGATATGAAGCAGATTAATTTGAAAAAGAAAATAAATTTTAAAATATCATTAGGAGAAAACCAAAATAATTAGCCAGTGTTTAGTCTGGCATTGTTAATGCAACAGAATTTCATAAGATTGATTTAAATACCTTCAGTGCAGTGTTAATTACTTTATGTATCAGACATTTTGGTGGTTGATGCTGAAGGCTGAACAATATCATGGGAGAAGCTAGAACAGGGCTTCCATTCCCCATTCACATTGGCACATGCTCCCTTAAGAGCATATGTTGCTTTTCATCCACTCTGCACTTTACTTTTATACACATAATGCAGATTCTGGTCCAAGTCTGACATAAAATTTCTACCTCCTCTCCAGCCAGTCTGATCTGTATTCTCTCAGTGGGCAAAAAGGACTGGATAGGAAATGGACTGTACCATGATAATCCTCAGGCTTCCCTGAAAGATAAATTCTGGGCTTAAGTTTTGGAATAAAATAATACAGATTTCCTCCCACAGTTCTCAAAATAATATTAGGATAATAGCATAAGCAGTGAACTTGCAAGAAGTAAAGAGTACAAAAGTGTCATATAATTAATAATTTTGTGAATTGCAGCAAAATACCAGAGCATTAACACTCCTGATGGTAAGTGAGGCGAAAGAAAAAATCTCATAAAGCATAACCACATTCTGTCTCTGGTCTTCTAGAAAATGATCTCTTCCCATTTTTTCTCTCTCTGGACCCTTACCTAGAATTAGATATAATACAAAACTTGCGATACATGATACTGTACAAAGACGAGGCTAAAATTAGTTACAGTGAAGCACAATAATTTAAAAATTACTAAACTAAGTGAAGTTAATCAAAGAGGGCCTTATGCCATGCATCCCAGGGTCCCAATGGAACTGGCTGATGTAGTTGCCAAGCCACCCTCCATCCTATTTGAAAAGTCCTGGTAGTCAGGTGAAGTCTGCAGTGACTAGAAAAAGAGAAACATTGCTCCAATTTTTAAAAAGGGTAGAAAGGAGGACCCAAGGAGCTGCAGACTGGTGAGACTCACCTCTATGCCTGGAACAATCATGGAACAGAGCCTCCTGGAAGCAATGCTAAGGCACATGCAAGACCAGGAGGTGATCCGAGAGTTGATCCAGCTTCATCAAGGGCAAATTGTGCCTGACCGACCTGGTGTCCTTTTGTGATAGTGTGACTGCATCAGTTGACAAAGGAAGACCAAGTGATGCCATCTACCTGGACATCTATCCAAACTGATCTCTAAATTGGTGAGTGATGGATTTGAAGGGTGGACCATTCAGTGGATAAGGAATTGGCTTGAAGGCCAGACAGAGACTTGTGGTCAATGGCTCTATGTCTAGGTGGAGGCTGGTGATGAGTGGTGTCCCTCAGGGGTCTGTTCTGGGACTGGTACTGTTCAATACCTTTATCAGTGACATGGATAATGGGATGAAGTGCACTCTCAGCAAGTTTGTAGATGACACCAAGCTGAGCAGTGCAGTTGATACAACAGAAGGAAGGGATGCCATTTAAAGGGACCTGGACAAGCTTGAGAAGTGGGTCCACGTGAACTTAGTGATGTTCAGCAAGTCCAATTCCCCTTTGGGAACTGAATGACTAAGGCTGCCTTTGGACCACATCCACATGCTTGTCGTCCTGAAGCTTTCTACACCTCCAAATACCCTGAAGTAGCTATTTTCTATAAGCTGAGGTATAGGAGTCACTACAGTGAAAGTCAAAGCAAGACTAATCTTTGAAAGCTGATCTCTGACACCTGAGGAAAAACATTTGTAATGTGCAATTTGGAGTCAAGTGGCTGTCTGTCCCCACAATCTGCCTGGAATGGTTTATGTCCTATAAAAGCTTGGACTTCCTGTAAGGGAATTATTCAAACATCGTGTTGCATTTGTGTACTCATCTTTTTGCGCAGCTTGTTTATTCAATACAGTTGGGCAGTGGCAGCTTTAATCTGTCCCCTCACATGCCACCATTTACCAGCCATGCTCCCTGCCTCCTGACAGACTCAGCAGTGTCTCCTGTTGGAGAAGTCTGCAGACCTCCAAATAGACATTTGTAGACCATGAGGGTCTATGTAACTAGTATCCTAAAGTGAAGGACAAAGATATTTTAAGATGACTCAAAAGTCATTCTCATTCCTCTGCTTTACAGGCACTCTGCCTCTACCAAAAACAAACAACAACAACAACAAAAAAGCAGTGTTACTGATGAAAAAATTCTTTGTATCACACTTAGAAATGCAGCTGTCTTCCTGTCAATGCCAGAAAAACTTGCCAGCTTCCAGGTGCATCACAGTTTTTCTTAATATTTGCAAGCCCCAAAGAACCCCCGCTCTTAAACATGGAAAATACCCAGTCCCTCTTCAGAGTGCCATCCCTATTCAGTAACTCCATGTCTGAAAGTACCAAGTACAGAAGGCACAGAAAGACAAATGGGACAGTATCAATATGGGAAAAGTCATACCATCTATAAAGGAGCGACAAATAACACTCTCATCTTTATGGCAACTTTAATGTAGTTCCTTTTCCATTGCAATGAAAGGAAACATCCTTTCGACACATTCCCACTTTAGGCCCATTTTCTGCCTTTTTCTTTTGGGTGCCATTGGTTTTAGTATAGGCCCAGAGTCCCAGAAGGCAACCAATTCAAGCTATTTCCACCTCCAAAGCACTGGCTGGGCTTACACTGATTCTCTGATCCTCCCTGAGGTTAGTTGTTTCAATGTGAGCAGCACCAGGATGAAAAAAGTCCACTTCCTGCTCTTTGCGAACCTCTCTAAGCAAAAATTTGTCCTCTTGTGAGGCAGGGGAAGGAAAGCTTCCACAAGCCCTCTCCTGGGGGAATTGTCCCCTGTCCATCAGGAGATGCTGCAAAAGGCAGCAGCAGCCTGCTCAGCACCATGCTGCCTTCCCTCATTTTTCCTGGTGCCAAACCCCAATGCTTCAGCCTGGCAGCTCTCCGACATTATTTTCCTGGGGTGTCACAAATGCACTTCTTGCTACTGCCTCCACCCAGCCCAGGCTCACCACCCTTGGCTGGGACAAAGCTGCTGGGGCTCCCAACCACTGGCACCAACCGACGTCACAGGGGACTACTCGCCCAGTAAAACTCACTGCGGTATGATGAATGCACAGCTTTCTTATTGACCGATTCTGCCAGTCTGAGAGACAGAAGCAATTAATTTTAAGTGAGTGCGCCATTAATTCCTTGTTATCCTAGCTCTGTTAAATGAAATGTGGATGCTAATATTTGCAATTGAATGCACATTCAAAAATTACCCTCAGCAGGATTTAGCAAGTCCCACAGCCACTGTTAAATTATAGTTAGCAGATAACTATAACATTTATTTGTTCATGATGTAGAAAAAGGGGGAGGTGTATGTATGAGCATGTGAATGTTTTCACATGCATATAAGCAAATAAAATATGCAAATAAATCATATTGTTTAATTTAGTCATTGAGTTGAATTTATCTTTCTTACAAAATAAAAAGAGGGTTGATAAGATTAGAGCACAAGAAACAATTAACAATTGTAACAGTTTAAAATAATAGCTAAGCCTTCTGCATATCTTGAAAACACTGATGCCAAAATGAGTATTTCGTTGCTTTCAATCAGAATGGCTTCAACCCACCAGTCACTTACACTCCAAGGTGATTAGCATGCAGATGTGTTAAAAAAAAAAATCCTTTAAAAAAAAAAAAAAGGTTACGATTTAGATTAATCCAAAGAGCAAAGGTGCAAATCCAAGAAGCAAATAGGAAAATCCAGAGGTGACATCATTAAAATTAAATGCCAAATGTGGCAACATTCTGCTTTTCATAAAATGATACAAAAATGCTGTGCTAGCCAACTAATTACCATCTAATTTTTTTCCTGAATTGTTTTCCCACTCAGATTGTCCATTTGTTCCGTTTAAGCTACTATTTCAATTCAATTATATGATTGTATGAGTAACATATACAGTAATGCAGTTGGCATTAACGGGAAAATCATGTTCAGAACAAAAGTTTTAATTTGATCTAAATATAGACTAATAGTGCACACTAGCTATTTGAAAAGGCTTTTGAATTATCAAAGGTTAACTGTCAACATATCACTGACATGATTAAAGGGAACACATATGCCACATTGTACTTGGCTCAACAATAACTCACTGAGTAAACCATAAACTGTTGCACTCACTCTATATCAGCCTGGTTATTGAAAGCAGGTTCTTAAAACACTACCTATAATGAAATTATCTGCTTCTGTCACAGAGATTATGGCAATCTTATTCAAGGTAACTGGAACATGAAATTTCTCAACAAGGTGTCAATACAGGTGGTGCGCTGATTCAGCAAAGAGCTTACTAGGTTAGGAAATCTTATGGGGTTTAAGTTCTTTCTGAAGCATTTTGCTCACACCACATGGAGACGAGTTACTCAATCTGTGGCAGCGTTGAGCCTCAAGACTTTTGGCAGTATTTAATTTGGATGTGAATGTTGCATTACTAATCTCAACTATTTGTTCAAAGAAATCCTGGAATTATCCATGCTGTTGCTGAGATCACAGAAAATGTTGTTTCCCAATACTCACATTAGTAGCTGGTTCTCTTCCCACAAAGGCAGGACCTGCTAGTGCAGGGATCTGACTGGGTCTCTGCCTCTTGAGCTGTCACCATACTAGCTGTTGTGTCTAAATTGAGCACCCTAAATGAGGGGGTGTAACAGCAGGTACACAGCTGCCATCTCAATAACAAAAGGATTCTGCTAGAGACTTGTGTACCAAAGTTCACATATTATTGTCCCCCCATCTTTACGAGGGTGAACGTTTTTCCATTAGTGGGCATTAGTGAGAATTCCTTAAGCATCAAAGGGAGTCCTTCTGGTTCCCCTCACTGCAAACAGAGGGAAGGAGGCACTTGCAGAGGTCTGTGGGAGGGTGGAATAAAAGTGAAGGTCACTGTCTCATTCCTTGGACTACAGGGGGAACTTAAAAAATAAAAAATAAAAAAGACATTTCACATGTGGATAGCTGAAGTTAGCTGAGAAAAGTACCAAATTGTGGGTATAACTTAGGCTGTGCAGTGATTTCTCTTCATGCAGAGCATCGGCCCTGAGCAACAGACCATCTGGATTGACCATCACCACTCATGTGAATAGAGGCTGTACCAAATTAATGTCCAAAGTTGGCACCTGTACTAGGCGATCTGAACAGTGCCCCGTTCCTCCACATCGTCATCATAATGTCATTCTTCTAACTCATATTATGGGAAGACTGCTGTCAGGTCAGTGTACTCGGCAGAGGCAGTGCAGTGCTCTCAGGGAGTTCCTGTTGTTTCTTGATGCTCAGTGAGACAGCAGGCACTTAGTAAAACAACTGTTTACTGCTGCTGCTGTCTCAGCATCTGCACTTGGGAGTTGAGGGTTCCTATTTTCCCATAAGAAAAACCCCAAGGACCAAACAATGGAAAGGACGTAAGCTGTCCATCAAAAATTCTGCACATGTGCTTTATGGACTTTTAGCCAGCATGTTTAGCTTGGCCCTGTGCTAAAAATAGTGAGGCGGGGCTTTTATATTGTTTCTGGTTTTTTGTTTGTTTGTTTGGCTAGTTTTGTTTGATTGTTTGTTTATTGTGCATTCCAACACAGCAGCGAGGAAGAAAGAGTTTTTCCTCTTTTCAGCACATTTCTAAAATCCTAGAACAGGGAGGTCCCAGCATACCTGAAAATACAAATACTAGATATTTCTGAAAGATCAATCTAAGACTTGCAGAGCAAGTTTAACTGTCGGGGCAACCTGTCAGACGTGGGGCTGTTACGGTGCCTGAATGTGCTGTGACTGTTATCATTATACAAACACTACATACAAAACTGGAACTTTTGCATATTTACAATATATGAAAGCTCCAGAGCATCTGTGGGGAAAACGGTCACAAGAACTTAAAAATTACACACAGCGCATATATATACATATAATTACACAACAGCACATATATATATATATATATATACATATATTTAATGGCATTCACTACTAAATGAAGTCAACAAGTCAGCCTCATCCTGTCCAAGGAACGTCTCTTCCCTACAAGCATTTTATTTATCTGCTTCTAAAGATGAAGGGGAAAGGGTAGAAGGCCATCTGTAGAGACACTCTGAAAAATGGAAAGGAAGTGAAAAAGTCATTTGTGAGGAAGTGCAAACTTAGAGATGGAGCTTCAGCTGAGAGCCACTGGCAGAGCCCAGCACTGCCATGGGGCCTCAGACATCCACAAGACAGTGAAGGTGGCTGAAATGGTCCTGGCTGATGAGAAACAGATGCCAGAGAGTACATAAGAGCAGGCTGAGCAGGTGTTAATATCTCTCCCAGTTATCACACCCCATCCTACATTTTGCATTTGTCATCTGGTAATAAGTCCAGCCCTCCCCTGAACCCATGTAAAACTCTAACATCTAATGACACTGATAATCTTAAGGGAATACTGTGGGAAAGAAACTGGAGCAGAAGAAGTACAATAGGCCTGAGAACAAACTTCTAACCCAGACCATAACCATGCCTGAGTGACATATAAACAAAAACCAGCCGGTGACACAGATGAAGGCTAGCTGCAGTTTCACTTCAAGCATATTAACATTGAATAACATTTACTGAATTATGTCTTTGTTATGCTTTTGCTTTACTGGAATATGCAATGTGTTAAGCTCCATGAGTAATCCACTGAGAGTCCTTGTAATAATGTTCCCAAAGAATTTCTGAACACTAGCTATTGAAAAATGTGTTAGAAATATAAGTCAAGGGAAAAAGTTAATTTATAAGCAAGCAGCTTCCCCATCTTCATGCCACCGCACTTAACAGGAGGATGGGCATTTCAAAGGCACAAATGTATTAAGGAAAACCTTCCAGGAAGGATAAATATAGAAAATGGAAATTGATAAATTATGTTTAGACAGCACAAATAAAATTGAAACTGTAGAACTTGTTCAGGCCACTGGTTTGTTTCCAAGAAAATAAATTTTAAAAATATGTGCTATTATGGCAAGGGACTGGTTTATATAATAATAAGAAAACGGTAATAAAGTGGTGTGTAAGAGATGAAAATGAAAGGAGATTAAAATATGTCATCAGAAGTGGAAAATCAGAAGCAATGCCGACTTTAGCAAGTACTTGGTGTAAGAGAAGCAGCTTGGCATGAAAGCAATCAATGCTTGTCTTATATAGCTATATGAGGTGGTGCAGGATTCTTACTTCAGATCAGATTTTAGCTGCTCCCCTGGCTGTGGACCAAAGTTGCCAAAAGGACCATCATTGGTTCAGACCCTGAAGTCTGCTAGGGGCTGAGGTGCACTTGATTCACAACAGGAGCACAGCTTCTGATTTAATATTCTTCAAAAGGAACCTATTTTGCACACAGCCAACAGCTCCACAGGCCAAACTGGTAAATGCACAGCTGAGTACAGTTGGAGAAATTCCTTACAAAGCCTCAATATGTATGAAGGCAAAGTCCAGTGTAGATGCAGCCGTGGATCACTTTAGCAAATATCAAGTAATGTCTTGTATGATCTGCTTGTCTTTAAATGAGGAGAATTAGTACAGAACCATTGAAAAATTGGAGATCAAAACATAACTTTTTGTTGTGAATGCATTTTTCATATTTGACAGGAATGTAAAATATTCATATGAGAATGAAAAAAATTTGAGGAGAGGAGGAGACTCAGCTTGTCAGGAAGTTTCCTTAAAATCAGAATGAACAGAATCTCTGAGGAACTGCATAATTCTTTAGTCAGTGTTCTCCTGTTGAAAAGATTTAGCTGTTATTCCCTGTGCATGGTAGTTCTATCTGTCACATTAAAAAGTAAATAAATCCCTTCTCATCCACAAGAGAGCTTTTCTAGGTTGAACTTTCTGTCTTCACAAAATTTCTTCAGTTTGGAAACAAAATCCAAACTGTGGTCCACTCTTCCTTTTACTGATTCCACAAAACAGATTTCTATTTCTCTTCTCCTGGGATACACCTGGAAAGCTGCATGAACGAATAAAATAAAAATTCTCCAATTCTAAGTAGAGCTTGCAGAATTTCAATTTCTTTCTTCGAGACAGCATCTCAAAACCCAAATTTGCAAGCTCCCTCTTCTTTTGTATGAGTTCAGGATCAGATTGTATTACTAGATTTGTAGAGTCATGTTGCCTTTCATATTCAATATATGACTTTTTTTTTTTTAGGTTATATAAAAAATACATTAATTTTGGTCATAACCAGTCTATAGTGCTGGTCTAAAATTGATATTCAAACACACACATATCTAGTTTCATAATCTCTGCTTTAATTTGGATAATCAGTCCCACATAACTAAAGTTTGAAATACATATTCAAACTTGCTTCACCACTATCTGCAAAGCCCCAGAATAAAATTGCTTTGTAAGCAGAAGAAACTGGGAAACTGGGCAAAATAGGAAAGATGCATCAGCAAGTGGACTTCGTTGCTTTCTGTTTCCTTTCTGATTCAGCATGGCCAAATGTGCTGAGAAACCGATGCCAAATCAAACAAGGCCAAGATGGAAAGTGGAAAATAATGACTAAGCAGCAAGTCTTTTCTTCTATATTATTTTCTTCTTATCACTTACCATATGAAAAACTAGGTGTTATCATTTTTTCAAGCTTATACTTGGTCAACACATTCTCCAACTATCTATGAACATAAGATAGCCTTTCAGTTTAACTAACAGACTACATAGAGGCACCCTTCTATGAAGAAATACAAGCTAATTCGCACAGAGGCTGGGAAGAAAATATTCTAGGAAACATCAAAAAGTCAGTGCTACTAATCTTCAAAGATACTTCCTGCTGAGTGAAAAGAACTGTATGAAGAAGGGGGAGGAAGAAGTCCTGAAAAGCAAAAGAGATGTTTTATTTGTTTGTTTTATCTTTCAAGAAATGAAATATTTCAGCAATCAAGAAAACAGAATGTAAAGCCTCATGGAAATTCACTGTGTTCTTATTTTTCTTGTGTCAGAATCCCAAGCATGACTCTATTTTCCAATATGTACTTCATGTGGGTACACCCAGCATATACTCAGATGATTGATCAAGACAAGAGACCATAAAACACAGTTGGGGCTTTATTTGAATCAAGGAGCCTTAACTGTAGAGGAAAACATGCCATGAGGAAACAAACAATGGTTTCTGTGGGTACCTCAGTGGTAACCTCTTTTATTAATATTTATTTTTAAAGAAAAGGCAAGTGCCCCTTGCAATTCCAATATCAAGCTCTTTAAAAAAACCTGTACATCACCTCATTCTGAAAAAGACAAGACTTAGTCAAGTGCTACTCAGCCACAAGAACTTTTCCAGAATCCAACGTCTGGACAAAATAAATAAATAAGAAATAATTGTCAAGCTGCAATTATATGTAACAGCTGCCTGTGCTTTGAGTGTCTTGAAGAGAGAGCTCAGGTGAAGGTACAGAGGAGAAAGGAGTCTTAGTGCACTAAAACATTTTTTTGTTGGTCCTGGAGATCTGTGTGTCCACCTTGCTGAGCTTCTCAGCAACTGGGTATTTCTCACCAGTTGGGTATTTCTAATTTGCCCATAAAACAGAGTAAGAAGAGAGGACCTGGCAACAGCTTTCAATTCTTTCTCTGCAACAGAACTCAAATAGGTTTGCAAGAGAACATTGCCTCCTCTCTGAAATTCTTGCCACTAGGGATTTATAGGGTTTGTTGTTTTCACTTCTTTCCCACAGTATAAATAATAAGAATCTGTGAATTTAGCCATGCTGCTGCAGTGTGGGTCCTTCTGTGCTGATCGAATTGCTCTCACTACTGGAGTTTCTGAATGCTCCCTCCACAGAAAGCAATCCTGGATGAAAAGCAGCTGGTTCAAGGGAAACAACAGTCATCGTGAGGTAATCTGGATTAGGAATAAAATTTGGAAATAATGCTGTCTTCCCACATAGGGCTAGCAGAGTCTCCAACCAGTTAAATATGTCTATCTTTAGGAAAAGATCTTTAGGAATTTCTGTCAGAAAAGAAATTTACACTGTAAATATGCTTTATGTACAGAGACACATAGCCTAAAAAAAATTAATAAACCTAAATATTTGTGGTGTACTGACCCCAACCAGCAGTTTGCCTGCTACCCAGTCACTTGCTCAGTCCCCACCCTAAAAAATGAAAGAGAGACTCAGAAGTGCAACAGTGAGAAAAACTTGTTGGTCAAGACAAAGAAAGTTTAATAAGCAAAGAGAACAGCAGAAACAATAAAAAGTTGCAAAGGAACTCACTCACCACTTCCCACCAACAGATCAATGCCCAGCCAGTCTCCAAAAAACCGCCACCTTAGAGAAACAACCCCCATCTTGAGTTTTATAGTTGAGCATGATGCTATATGGTAGGGAACTTCTCTTTGGTCTTTTCAGGTCAGCTGTCCTGTCTGCTTCCCCTCCCAACCTCTTGACCACCCGAAGCCTACACCCTAGGGGCAGAGTGAGAGACAGACAGGGCCTTGGTAGTGTGAAAGCTCTGTTCATCAGTAGCTAAAACATTGGTGTGTTATCAACATGGCTTTATTCACAAATCCAAAACACAGCACCATACAGGCTGCTATGAAGAAGATTAATTCCATCCTAGCCAAACCAAGTACAATAATAAAAAAAAAATCCTTCCCAAAAAGACAGAAGATTCATAGACTCTAAACATCTTCCAGGTTTGAAATAGAGTCTGTGCATATGGAAGATGTTTAGATATGCCTGTGATGTATGATGTATGACTTTATATGAAGTCATGAGAACTTTATGGACTAAGGAACAGGAAGGAAAGACAATAAGAACCATAGGTTTAGAATATAAGACCTATGAAAAAAGTCTGAAATAACTAAAAATTTGTTATCTACAGCAGAGAAGATTGAAGGCATAATTGTCCACACATAACATGAAAGACTGTTGGGGGCGGGGGGGGAAAATCTGCTCTCCACATCTCTAGTGAATGAGGTAATAAGTAATGGGATTAAGCTGTAACCAGAGGAAGATTTCATTGAGACAGCAGGAAAGAATGTCTCACAAGAGGACTAGTGAAGCACTTCAGTAAGTTGCCTAATAGCTCAAAGAGCATCCATCAGATATTAAGTAAATAATCCCCAGGAATGCCAGGTAGGAGGACCAGGTAGGCAAATCCTTGAGGCTCCTTCCAACCCAGTTTACTGTGTTAATAAAATGGCAATTCAACTTTCTATACTGGGGAGCAGGCTTGAAGGTTTTGGTCACTTTCAGCAGACTGTTCTCTGGTTGAATAGAACTGTCAGTACCACCATTAACATTACTTCAAAAATTGCTGCTAGCCCAAAATTTTCATCTGTCTTCAGAGGTGTCTTTATCAAACCAGCAACATCACAGTTACGAGAGGAATCAGATTGCTCAGTTAGTATTAAAGTCCTGCATTTGTGTTCCTAACTTAATAGCCTTGCAGCCTTTCCTGCAACAGTTGTGAGCTGCAGCAAGGTCATCAACCCTTTCATGAATGGTAGAGATAACTGGCAATATGCAGAGGCTACTCAGAAGACCCAGCTCCCTGAGCATCACTCAGTGCTTATGAAGACAGACAACACTGCTTTCCTACAGAGTCACCCTGTACTTTGGTGGGATTGGAACTGGGTTAGTAAACAACAATTCTTCAAACTACTCTTAACTTCAAAGATGAGAAATTCAGTGAAGGAAAAAAATAAAAATAATAAATAATAAATAAATGAAAGCTGTCTGCTAATTCTCAGATATTATAACATACTTTTTAAAAGTGCTTTTTCAACCAAGTCATTTCCCAGTCTGGTTCACTGCAGCTGCATGAAAGGCAGGATTGTTTCTTTCAGCAAATGCTACCCAAGAGCATACAACAAAAGTAAAACAGCTCAGCTCTCCAAAGATATAGCCTTTTTTCTCCTTCCTGCTTCAGTCCCCTAGTTGTAAAATTGGAATGAGAGCAGCTTCATACTCTGCGGGGGTTACTGTAGATTAGCAGTGTTTGTGAGGCTGTCAGGCCTATTGGCCTGATGAAGGGAAGTACAGAAGACAAACCTGAACAGAGGTTTGGATATTGTTTTGAGAGAAACTCTT
Source organism: Cygnus atratus (assembly GCF_013377495.2). Taxonomy (NCBI): domain Eukaryota; kingdom Metazoa; phylum Chordata; class Aves; order Anseriformes; family Anatidae; genus Cygnus; species Cygnus atratus. Next base: position 143,090,730 of record NC_066362.1, on the reverse strand, counting down.
TTACACTGCAATTAATTCATAAGCGTCCACTACTAATATTCCTGTGCATTCTTGATCTATGTAGAGATCTGGACATGGTCAGATCTCTAGATGGACAGGGCTCTGGGTAGCCCTGCCTGAGCAGGGCATTGGGCAAGGTGACCTCCAGATGTCCCTTCCAGCCTCAGCCATCCTGTGGTTCTACAACTCTGTGACCTTTATAGATAGCAACTGCTTGGAAAAAAAAAAAAAAAAAAAGCAGATTTTGTGCTTGTTTAAAAGCATCTTTAGGCAGGACATGTCATATTCTGACATATATATCTTGCAGTATAAGGATGGCCACCGAGAGTAGACTCCTCAACTAGTAAAACACAGATGCACGCACACAAACACCACCAAATCGTAAATTCTCCCAGGGGCAAAGTTTACTGATTTTTCTTTCTGTAACAATGGAGAACCCCCACTCTCATGAGAACACAAAATATAGCAGCAGCAATTATATATTCAGCATTCAAAAATACTCCCAGAGACACTTGAGCTCTGGATATAGCTGTTCCCTTGTTGTTCTGTGTGTCATCCCAGCTCCTTTACCCTGATGCATATGAGTGTTTGTGTATTGACCAGAAAGGGTGGTTGTGAAGAAAGATACCAATCCCTGCTCTTGTGCATCCTTTCTGTACTTCAGATAGAGGTAGCTGATGCTAATCTTATGAATACCAGCTGGCATAATTTCCAGAGGGGAGGGTTAAATTATGGTGTGGTCGCTGGTCTGAGAGGCTTTCTTCCTCCTCCTCCTCTTCTTCTTCTTCTTTCTTCTTCTTCTCCTTCTTCGTCTTCTTCTTCTCCTTCTTCTCCTTCTTCTTCTTCTCCTTCTTCTTTTCTCCTCCTTCTCCTTCTTTCTCCTTCTCCTTTTCTCCTCCTTCTCCTTCTTTCTCCTTCTCCTTCTCCTTCTCCTTCTCCTTCTCCTTCTCCTTCTCCTTCTCCTTCTCCTTCTCCTTCTCCTTCTCCTTCTCCTTCTCCTTCTCCTTCTCCTTCATAAATAAATAAATAAAGTTTGAAATATTTGTGTTTTTAAAAAGAAACACTTCCAGGTCTTGTTTTTTCTTACAATGGAGAGCTCAATGGTGAACTGGAGAAATGGCAGGGCTATGATATGACACAAACCAAGAAATAGGTTGATCAAGTAAAGCAAATGAGATAGATAGTTCCTTGTACTGCTTGAAACACTTCAGTTGTGCAATTTGTTGTTGTTTAATTAGAGTTAGTTTACATTTATTTAATTAAATTATCCATCAGAAATACAATCCATGTGAATCATTCAACGCATCTGCTCTCTCAACTAAATGCTGAATCAATCTTTAAGCAAAGCTATGAGAGACAAGATTTCAGTTGCTGATATTTCAAGCATTAGAAAGTGAAGCAGGAAGAAAATATGCGAAGTGTCCCTGATTCTCCAGACAAGAGGCCTTTTATGGTTCTGCACTTTGTTCTATTGTGATTTTTTTTTTTTGGTAGGTTAGTTGGTTGTGGTTTTGTTTGTTTGCTTGTTTGTTTGTTTGTTTTCTTTTAATGAGAACTGATAAACATTATTCTCCTTTGTAGAACACCTTTAGTGGAATAGCAGGTACATGCTGACTTGCTGACCCAAAACCAGCTGAATCAAGATCAAGAGCAGAGCACTACATTGTTTTCTCTCTATATATGTAGCCACATGGGATGGTATTCTGCATGCCAAGACTGAGTACCACAAGACAATGCTATTTTGTTGATTAACCTTTCCAAAGTAATTGTTACACCAATTTCTTCCATCCATTTGATGGAAATGTTTTACTGTGTCCAGGGTTTTAAAAATTACTTAATTCCCTTAATCTTAAACATATTTCATTTCTGTGACAGGGAATAAGTGTGAAGAAAGGAAATAACAGGAGTTTCCATCAGGGATCATGCTTATAGGTTATTTTTTCCCCACATGTTAATATATGCAAAGTACCTGCGCCACGGATGGCCTTATTGTTTGCAAACAGGAAGAAACTATTATTTTTGCTGTTGTACAGTGCATGACATGGCTATAAGTCACTTCTACTCACTTCAGAGTAGTTCAGGAGAACAGCTAATTTTAAGAGAATCTCTAATAGGGGAATCATAATAATCTCTCAATGAAAATCAAGCACATTTCTGTGTCAGAGGTTTCTGGGCAAGGAAGCAAGATCTCTCTTTTCTACATTGTTCTGAAAGAAAAAGAGAGTTTACTTAGGTTCTCCATGTTAAAGATGCGTAGCAAATTGAGTCAAAATGTACAGAGAGGCATCTTCCAATGCCTCCACTTTTTGGTTTTATGCAGCAGCTTCAGCAAGACAGGAGATGGGAGATAAAAGGACTAAGTCAGAACTGTGCCAGTTCAGCCCGTGCAGAAAAGCTTCTTAACCCATTCAGATCAGTGTTATAAGACATGTTGGAGAGAACAGGTTTTGAAAACGTGGGCCTTCTTGCTGATGTTAGCAATCAGTTTACATTCAATAAATGTGGGGAAACTAAATTTTGGTACTGCTAGTCCTCCAGTTCAAACACATTTATTACCAGGCTTGTAATTCTTTGTTGAATTTCTTCTGTGTTATGGATTTTTCATGTATTTCTGTCCCATCTCTGTGACTCCAACAGAAAACACATTTCCAGGAGCTGACATCAATCTTCTGGTAAGCTGTGGTATGGTACCAGTAAAGCATATCAAGAGGGCAAATATACTTACAATGACATTTTTATGTTTAGCAGCCAAAAAAGAGTCAGAGAAATCAGCTCACTGTACTACAAAGCACTTGCTGGATGGCAGACTCTGTTCCTTAATGGCATCCTTATTAAGTTCTTGCTGCCAAATATTGTTTGCTTTTGCTGTCAGAACTGTCTGCATTAATAATGAGAAACTGTATGGAAGCTACTAACATCAAGCATTGTTTTCTCATCGCTGCCATAGACAGCATCCCTGGGCAGATGAGAGAACACCTTGTGAATGTGTTCATTGAACAATCTTTCTTAAAACACTTAGGCTGGGACAACATTTCTACGGGCACAATCCCATCAGGCTGACCTGCAGCATCTCTAGGCCTCATGCACTCTTTATCTGAATTGTCTGATATCATACTTTCACTTTGTCTTCAATTGAGCTAGCTCTGAAGACAGGCTATTAGCAGTAGTTATGAGAGCAGTGAGCTGAGATAGTCAGGGGAGAACCCTCCAGGCAAATGTGGGCACAACTCATTGAGCTAGCCAATATCCTCATGTAATATGGTCCCAGAAGTACAAGCCTCTTGGAAGACAGAGGAAGGCTTGCAACACATAGGTGAGGTTTCTGGGTAGCCTTGTAAAATCTTGCAAAAATTACAGCTACCAGAACAAATAAAACAAAGGAAAATGACTTTTTTTTTTCCACATGCTGTAGTTTCTATCTTTCTGCTTGTGTCTCAAATGTATTGCTGCTTTTATTTCCTCCTGCTCCATACCAGCTCTGTACGCAGAACTTATAAAGAATACATAATTCAGAGAGAGTGTCAGACAGGGAAATTTCTACCATGGCGCTGATTTGCTTGCAGTTTGTTACCATGATGATTTGGTCTGTGTGAGTTCTGGCTATTGCTGGAAAGCTGATATCATCAAAACTCTCTCTATGTGAATGATCTTCTGTGGAAGCATAATCCAGTAACTGTTGACGGATCACTAATGTGCCTTTTCCAGATAAGGTCAGAAACATATTTAGCACTAGGCAGCTAAATTGGTTTTGAAAATGGCAATCTTGTCCTTTAAGCATGAACACTACACAGGAGATATTAAAGTCCTTCTCAGCTGTAACAAGGTATTACTGAGGTACAAGTTATAAAAAAGTGGAAGAACCATGTAGCGGTAATGAGAATTTAAAAGGGAAAAAAGCTCTGTGTGAAACCTACAAACCTCTAAAAAGAGAAAATGTCAGTCCCAACAGGCTGGTCAAGGTCATACAGAATTGTGCAAAAGGGTAGAAAAGAGCTGTGCTGGCTGCAGTAAAGCCACAAGTCCTGAATTATCCCCATCTGTGTAACCTACATTTGGGCCCCTCTGGCACATTGTCTCCAGTGTCATTGTACCACCTGCATGTCAGGTATTCATGCAGCATAAAGACAAGCATGGCTGAAAACTGTTTAGAGACATAGACAAAAAGAAGAGATCCTGCATATAGCTGCAAACATCTTTACGTACTTTATCGGCAAACTTTCGCACTTATCAGGATACAAATTTACTGGAAAGGAGCACAATAATATAGTTCTGGTAACTAAAATCGCAGCAAAACTACATCAAATTTACAAATTGAAGCCTGGAAAAAATTGTATGTTTTTTCACTTTTAACTATGGTGGTGAGAGATTGGATGATTTTTATTTATTTATTTATTTATTGCTATGTTAGTTATAGGTGTCATGCATTTCATACAGCCCAGAACACATCCCTCAGCTTTTCAAAATAAGCCCAATAGTATGCATCATCAGGGAAGATAATAATTACAAGAAGAAAAGTTGTCAGGTATATAATGTGACTGTACTTCATCCTGCAAGACGACCCTATTCACCTCTCAAACTGTTTTTCTGTCTTCAAGCTGTCATTGAACGGTGCAATACCAAGGCTACTGCTAATGAATCTCCCTGATTCATTATGGCAGATACAGGACAGCAAGGACTGAGTCCCACAGTACCTGAGTGAGGCAACAAGAGGAAGTCCAGTGATGGTATCAGCTTAGGTTGAGAGTCCATATTACCAGACAAGACCATAGAGATAAAGCAGGACTGAGACCAAACCTTGGAGTCAAGCCAGCGAGTCACAATCAAGGTTTGGGTCAGCAGTGGCCATGGCCAGGGATGGGCACAACGGTGGCAAAACTGCAAGGTAGCTTGAGGGTGGGACAAAGGCAAGAGCCTCAGCTTAAAAGTAGCTCTGAACAGAAGGAGTGGGAACCCCTAGCCAAGGCATCATCCAGCTCTTTCCTCAGAAGAGTTCTGCTCAGTGAGCCCACCTTGAATGCTCTCGGCCCTAAGCCCAGGCCAGCAAAATCCTAGCAAGAGAGGGAGGATGTGTTGACACTGTCTGGACTTCCAACATCAGCATTCAACATGGATTCTCCTTCTACAGGCTGATGAACTCTTGGAAGAAATGAGAACAGAGTTGTACTCACAAGTGGAATCATACCTCTTTGGGAAGGCTATAATGTACATTAAGAGCAATGTTGATTCTGAGTGTTTCCTTTGCTCTATAGTCAAAAAAAAAAAAGCTCTAAGGAGTCTTGTAAACCACACAGGATATTCCATCTATGAAAAACAGGAAAACAAACTGACATATGGTTGTATTTAAAAGTGGATAGAGATCGTTACTGTTTAGTTGATACCCATCCTATTTGTCAGCGGCAGGTGGAAACAATATTCATTCACACCATCTAAAACAGACAAGTCTCTATTTTTGGTGTTGAAACCAAACTGATCCCTTGTCAATTAAAAACTGTGGATTGGGATGTGAGGTCTAGCTAGCTAGTTCGCTAGCTTTACTTTGTGGAAACAGAGAATAACAGTTAAACCACCAAATTAATTCAAATGCAAAATTAGTGAAAGACCAAGATAATAGCCTTGTTATGAAGTTCATTATAAAATCTCCATGAACATATAAAGTAGTCATTCCTCCTGACTCACAGAAGTCACCTTTGGTATTTCGATCATGTAACACTGATTTTGCTAGCCATTGTGCAACCACTTCAACCTACAACACCAGAGTACTTTAGGTTGCCCCACTGTTTTCTTCTTTTTCATGAAACAAGGGGGAAGATAGTTTTGATCTCGTCGTATAACAATAATTGGTACCAGAGAGGGAAGGGATAGGTAGAATGAAGGATGTCCAGGAAAGAACCAGTTCCTCTGGGAACCTGGCAGGTATTTTGAGCCAGAGCTGATAACAGACTTAATCACTTAAAAGCTGAACCCAAGAGAGTCTAACACTTAGATGTCTGACCCCAGCATTGAACCTACAGTCCTGTGCCTTGAGTTCTTTATATAATATATGAGATAATCAGCTAGCTCTGAGTAAAATCCATTTGTACAATAAACTATAAGTTGTCTTCTGTGGTCTTGGCATTGGGTAAGTCATTTTCCCACTATATTCAGGACTTTCTAGAGGTCCCCCTATACCACACTCATTTGATGTAATGCTGTAGAGTGGATGAAGATTCTGCTCACATTTTTCAATTTACTAGGTTCCAATCAATGCTGCAACACAAACGGTTATAGCTGAAGTTGTGTCACAAAATATAAAACAGTTTCAAGACTTGCTTAGGTATGAATTGCAGGTATAGCTGTTAGCAAATGGGATACAACTTGCATTCAGCAACTGCATTTTTCTGTGGAAAGTACAGGGGACTAGAAGTTTCTGGAACTAGTGTTTGGGTTTTCTAATGTGTATTTTAAACAACAGGAAAAAGTCTGAACACAAGTGGTGCAGTTTCCCTCAGGACAGCCAGAAAATACTCTGCTTCAACATCCATGGACTTCCAATCCAGAGTAGAGTTTGGGACCTACACCAGCTCATCTTATCATTAAAGATGTGGCTTAATGCTGCCTTTTTAACAATCACTATTAGTGGGTGGATCTTTTGAAATTTACTTTCCATGCTTTCCTTGCTTTTAACTTGTACCTCAAGGAATTCACTCCATTTCTTGTATGAGGCTCTTCACTAACTTGGCACTCATCCATACTCATAAAAGGCATGTTTTGTATGCGCAGCTCCCATTAAATTCACAGGGAGTAGAAAGACTGTTAAGAAGTGTATTCTGGAGGAGGGGAAATATTAAATATTGATGTGTCTGACTGAATAGCAGCCCCTTAGCTACTGTCTTCCCTCTCCCTGAGTTACCCTGCTTTTGCAGGATTGGAGGGAGACGGTACTATCATAAATAAAAAATGATTTCTGTATCCAGAGCAGGCAGTGAATTAGCAGATTTTAAATAGACCTTTCTTAATTCTGTCAGATTGAAACAGCATTATATAAACTATATGATCCCTTGTGCTGATGGAAGAATTTTTAAATAACATTTCTCCCACTCTTACTTGGAAAACTGGATGGCCAGAAGATAATTACCCTATTTCCATCTCTAAGTTATTGCGAGAGGAGGCTCAGCTATTGCAATCTAGTAGAGATCAACACCTCATCAAGCTCAAGAGGCAATTAAACTACTGAAGTCTAAAAAGAACTCAGGCATGAACACTTTTTCAGTGACTTGTATTAATTGTTCCGAAGGTTTTACTCACCTTCTTGAAATTGTCTGATCTGTACACTGGGAAGATCTTTCATGTGGTGGTAATGGGAGCACCATACACATTAAAAGGATGAAAAAGATTCCCTAACTGCCTCTCCTCTAGTGAATGATTTCAAATAATAAACCTGAGACGGTTCAAGGCAAAGTATTTCAACGGCTAAATCAGAGATCAGAGCTGTAGATTGAGTGTTTGCTCTGGCTTTGCTGCAGGAATGCATAAATTCTGCCCTGGTTGCTTCACTATATTCAGAGCTCTACCTTTCCATGCTGTCTAGGATTATAAAAAGGAAAGGTGTTTGAGAAAGAAAGCATCTGTGCCTTTGGGAGAAAAGTAACTCCTGAAAAACTGAAGACCAAAGTAAAAGCCGATAAAAAATAAAAATCATCTCAAGCAGAAGCAGCACTCACAGCCAGGCTCGGTGCTGACAGTAGAAATTTGCAAACAAAGCTATTGAAAACACAAGTTAGACAGTAAAAAGGGCTTTTACACCAAACACAGCTCCTAACACCCTCTACCTCTCCGCTCTACCTGCTTTCTTTCCTATTTAACTAATGAATATCCATGGCCTTGTGAGCTTTCAAGCCAAGCAGACAAATAGATGGGAAAGAAGCACTTATAAGAGCAATGAGCCACTTCACACAGGTGTGCAGAAAGGCTGACCAGACCCCCAGCTCTAGCCAGGCATTGCATCCATGTCCCTGTTGCACGTAAATACCAGCTGAAAGGCCATAGAGCATGCTTCTACAGCTCCTTCCTCTGGGTGTTCTTATCATACCCACACAGAGTACGGAACATGCTGGGCCATGATGCCTATGCTACAAACCCAAACCATATCCCACACCTTTCCAGCACCCTCCTGCCCTCATTTGTGCGCACACGCCAGCTCCATATCTCACTTTTACTTAAAGAGTCCTGCTTTTCTCCTCATATTTGCCCAACACCTTAGCCTATCTATATGTGGGGAAGAAGAAAATTTCTGCTAGGTGTCAAACACAAATCCCTGGATTATTTGCATTCCCTGCTGTTTGACTATGGCATCCCCAGGACTTGCACTTATCAACCCTGAGCTGGAGCTGTGAGTGCTTGAACCCCTTGCCAGTCATCAAGACTGTCAGGGGGATGTACTAATGGCTAGTAAAAGCTGGGAAATACAAAGATTTTTAAGTTGTTGTATTAGTTATTGCACTCTATCAGTGATTTTATGTGTGGTCTGAGACCAAAACAGTGAGAAGGGTCAGTAATTTGGTATTAGGGAGTCCTTCAGCTCCCAGTCAAGGACAATGGTCCCATAGACAGCATCTTACCTAATTGCAGGATGCAAGATAGACTCCAGCTACTGCTAAAAAAGAGAGATTTCTTTGTCCCTGGTAGTAAACTGTAATTACTTCCCAAAGTGCATGACCATGTTGAAGGGCATCATTTAAAAGTCCTTAATAGATAGGTTTTTAATATGGTTTTTGTTCATCCATAGTTATTTCCATTCAGAGACCACAAAGATTTCAGTGGCCCGTAACTGTACAAGTATAGCCTTTATTGAAGCTAGATGAATGTGAAGGGTGCCACCTGTAAGAGTATTACAGGTTTTAGAGTCACACAGGATTAATTTTGATGCTATGAACACTAAGTCTACTTGGCTCTAAAGATTGAAATAAATAATACAGGCAGTCAGGAATTTCTTGTTGGAATCTCTGTAGAACAACACCCTAATATTTAATCTCTATACAGAGCTTGCTGATATTGCCTTTCAGTTTGGTCATTTTCTTCCAAAAAAAAAAATATATATATATATAAAGGGAAACTATGTATTTCAAATGCATTTTCTTTTGAAATGTCCAATGACCTGTGACAAAACCACACAGAAGACAAAGAATGGCCTGACAGATGGAGTATAAAACTGGTTTTACTTGTACTTGCTCTCCAGTTGGCTGGATTTAGCGAATGAAGGCTTCGTGACATGCATGAGTAATTGGAGCCTACAGCCAAGTTCATTTTGGGTGAGAGTGGGTGGATCTAGCCAGTGTACACTACCAAAGTGCCATTTGTGTGGATGACACCCTTCCTTCCTTCTCTCCTCAAACAAACAACCTCTTCCTTTTGTAAATGCCATGGAGTACCAGGTGTTGGGATAAAAAGGGTTCAGAACTGTACTGTAGATCTATTGCCTGGCATTGTCCTCAGTCTTTTGGGGAGAAACATAGGTAGTTCAAGATATCTGGATAGATAGATTCTTAATTTCAAGAGTGCTTTCTTTTCCTTTCCCCTTCCCACGTTACTCTCCTCCTTCTCCTGTAGATTGCTCTGCTTCTGGGGCCACATTCATTTTTTTTTTCCCAGGAAGCTGATACTGTGGGGTTTATTCTTAAGTTTTGCAACAATTAATAGCTCCAGGAACAGAAGAGCTAGTGAAGTCTAGTTGCCAAAGAATCTGTGTCTTGTGATTGGATTGTTTCATACCTAATAAATGACGAGCTATGATTAAAGTTCTCAGACACAGCGTTTATAGGTCTGGCATGGATTCTTTAATAAGACTTGAGAATAACCTATATCTTTTCTATCCAGCTACCACCAATAAATGTATGGTAAACTTAACATCTTTGAGACCTATGCTATCTCAGATGAAACAAACTGGTGATTAAAAAATTACTGAGGGACCAGAGAGACAAGGGAGAAGGGAGAGAGACATCAAAAGACATGGATATGCATGCACACAGCGTAAAAAAAATCACAGCCATCACCAGCACAGAGATTAAGGCAAAATGTCTATTAACAGCTCATCATACTGAGCTATGCCAGCTATCCTGGCAAGAGATGTCTTTTTCCAATATAATCTCTGTGGGCACTTTTGTGCTGTCTGGAAGTGAATCCAGTACAGCCTGGCTGAGAAAACCTTCTGTATGTACAGTAGGCAAGCTCCTGGGCCATGCATTTGCTGAAATTACAGGTAATTTGAATCAGCATAATGATTTTCATTTTAACAGGTGCTGGAGTTTGAGATTCTGTTCCTACCTGGTCAGCCTATCACTTTTGTGTAGAAGAAAGGTTTCCAATGTCTTTGATCTACAGATCCCCAGACCTCAGATACAAGTCTCCTGATGAAAGGCTTACTTTTCTCAGAACCTTTTGCAGAATCCTTCAAAACAGCCCTCAGGATGCTGAAACCTCAGGATCTAGGAGTACTTCCAAGAAGTAGTTCAGGTGTATGTTTTGGCTTTGTCTTCATCACATTCCTTCCTCAACTCACCATTCACCTCACCGTATTGTTTTCACAGGAAAAAGAGATGGTTGCATGAGCCAGTAAGGTCATACGGTATTGTCCAGGACCGGCCTAATCAACTTAGCTTGACTGCCAAGTTGGAAGCCCATGATAAATGTAAACTCACTCATTTATAAAACCTTCCCATGGAAGTACTGGCATAACAGGAAAAGATAAATTTCTGGTAATTATTTTTGATCTAATGAGGCAAACACTGTATGCCTAAGACCTTTTGTCTTTTGTTGGTTGCTTTTAATAAGCACTGTAGCAATAAATCTTCAGCTCCAATGACAGGCACGAGGTAAAAATATGCACATGAGAATTACCACATTTTTTTCTATGAAACAGTTTCACGCTCAAAAGTTCACACTGCTTTTACATGACTTGGAAATCTATGGACATATTGCTTTTACCAGGAATGAATTTATACTCTGTATAACAAGACAATCCAAGGGTTCATTTGTTAGGTTTGTTTGTTTGTATGTTTGTTGGGATGAAACACAGTTTGCAAATTCATTTAACAGGTATTCACAGAAGGAATGTATTGCTTATGTAAGACCATAATTTAACTTTGGAAGGCAGCAATGAAAGTTTATTTGGCTAAATCTCATTAGCTACTGGAAAACTTATCTGGAAATTACTAATCCTCCTTACTTCAAAAAAGAAATTTGATACTAAAATTACCTTGACCATAGGCTATATTTCTACACGTGGAAATTGCAAAAGAGAATAAGGTTACATAGAAGACTGTTCATTAGTGTCTTTACTCACATGAATATTTCTATTGAGATGACTAATGCCAGTTCATACAAAGGTACTTTCATTCACTTGGTTTTGTATCTATTCAGCGGTATCCAGGAGCAGAAATCGAGTAACACAATGACACAAAACAAAGGAACATATTTGGAACAGTGCTTTTGCTTGCTTTGTAAACACAGAATCAAACAATGGTTAAGGTTGGAGGGGACTTCTGGAGGTCATTTGGTCCAACCCCCACTCTAGCAGGGACACTTCTCTGTTCCCGTTTGTGCCCATTGTCCCTTGTCCTGGCACTGGGCACCATTGGCTGTGTCTCCTCTGCACCCTCCCTTCAGGCACCTTCCCCTGAGCTTTTTCTTCTCCAGGCTGAGCAGTCCCAGCTCTCTCAGCCTTTTCTCATAGGAGAGACACTCCAGTCCCTTCACCATCTTTCTGGTCCCTTGTTGGACTTTCTTTAGTATGTCCAGTTCTCTCTTGTACCGGGGAGCCCAGAACTGGACACAGTACACCAGGTGTAGCTTCACCAGTGCTGAGTGAGGGGAAGGATCACTTCCCTTGGCCTGCTGGTAATACTTCGCCTAATGCAGCCCAGAATACCATTGACCTTCTTTGGGGCAAGGGCACATTGCTGACTCATGTTCAACCTGATGTCCACCAAGACACCAAAATCCTTTCCTGCCAAGCTTTCCAGATGGGTGACCCTAGCATGTCCTGGTGCCTGGGGTTGTTCCTCCCCATGTGCAGGACTCTGTACTTCCCTTCACGGGTTTCCTGTCAGTCCACTTCTCCAGTGTGTCCAGCTCCCTCTGACTGGCAGTGCAGCCCTCTGGTGTATCCACCATTCCTCCCAGTTTTTTGTCATCTGCAAACTTGCTGAGGGTACACTCTGCCCCATCACCCAGACCAGTAATGAAGCTGTTGAACAGGACTGGACCCAGAATTGACCCTTTGGATAATCTGCTCGTTACTGGCTTCCAACTAGGCTTTGTGCCACTGACCATCACCCTCTGGACCTGGCCTTTCAGACAGTTTTCAATCCTTCTGTTTGCTCATATAGCCCACACTTCAACAGCTTATCTATGAGGATGTTACGGGGGACAGTGTCAAAGGCCTTACTGAAGTCAAGAAAACATCCATTGTTCTTGCCTCTTCTACCAAACCAGGCATTTAATTGCAGAAGGTTATCAGATTGGTTAAGCACGGCTTCCTGTTTGTGAATCTGTTCTGACAACTTCTGATGACCTTCTTGTTCTTCATGTGCTTGGAAATGGTTCACAGGATTAGTTGTTCCATTTCTTTCCCACAGATCGAGGTGAGGCATGGCACCAAGGCTGATGGAGTTCAAGAAGCTTTTGGACATTGTTCTCAGACATGTGGTTTGATTTTGGGGCAATCTTGGTCAGAGCCAGGAGTGACTCGATGATCCTTGTGGGTCCCTTCCCACTTGGGGTATTCTGTGACTCTATTCTATGAGGAGTACTGGCCTGAAGTTCCCTTGGTCTTCTGTCTAGCCCTTTTTGAAGACAAGAGTGGCATTTGCCATCCTCCAGTTTTCAGACATCTCTCTCTCAGTCTTCATGATCATTCAAAGATAATTGAAAATGGCCTCACAATGACATCTGCCAGGTTCCTCAGCACTCGTGGGTGCATCCCATGAAGGCCCATGGACTTATGTATGTCCAGTTTGCTTAGATATTCCCTATTCTGATTCTCTTCCACCACGGGTAATACACAAATGCCTCTAATTAATTTGATATTAGAAGTTAAGGTCTTCTTAACTCTTTTTTTTTTTTAATTTTCCCAGAAAGGCAGTCTTCACGAATGATGTTACAATTATGTCATTACAGGGAACAAAGCAGTGAAGCTTGCACAATGAGAGACAGACAGACATCTGGCACTCTGGTTAAATCTTATACACACATATAAAAACACACACATACAGATGTATATATACATAGTCACGGCAAATTTAATGTCAGCAATGTGCAGCAATGCCTTATGTGTTTGAACATAACTGATTAACCTAGACGGTGCACCACAATAGCATGCTTGCTCTGTTTCCCATGCTTAAATCAGCTTGTTCAGAGCTAGCTTGGTTCTCTTCCCGTGGCAATCTATCAGGCTGGTCCTGATGAATCATTTGGTCCTGATGAAATCCCAAAACTGAAGCACACAGGCACATCTGTGCACAGGGCCTGGGCTTCCCCAGCTCACATGGCCCTCTGCTGATCGGGCCTTGATGAGCCTGCAACAGGAGGCTCCGTTGTTTGCAGCTGTCTGAGATCCTCCTTCCTAAGACCATGGGCCTTCGTAGCTATGGGCTACATAAACTTAATAATGCTTTTACATTACATTTCCAGAATGGGTGAGTGTGTGTGCTCTCTCTGTCAGTCATCCTACCTGTCTGACACTAGGGCTGGGGAAATTTGTGGAAGAGGAATAACATCAAAGAGGAGTGTGAATTTGTGCACTCCAAATACATTTCAGCTGGATTGTGGCACAGACTCTTCTGACTAGTGCCTTTCCATCAACCTTACAAGTTCTCTAACACCTTTAATGACCTTGTTTACTTTCTGCTTTATTGACAGCTTTAGAGTAGTTGAACACCACTAAGATTTTCTTCCTCAGAGGGAAAAAAAAGATACCAGTAGATAAATCTAGCCTGCAGAGCAGATGTGCTCTCCAGCCTCTTGCAGTCCTGCTTTTCCAGTTACTCAATGTCAGCCCCTTACTGGCACTTCAGCTGATAATTCTCACATTCATGTAACACAGAATCACTATTACTGAGGTGACCTGTAAATCTTTTGCCTGGGGCTTGTGTGAGGAAAGGAGAAGCAGGCTTTTTATATAGCATGCAGCTAAAATGGTTAAAGTCACATCCAACTAGCATCATTGCAAGTAAAGTAGCAGAAGAAAACCAGCTTTTCTCTCCCTAGCATTGCAGTGGCCAGCACAGCCTCCCAGTATAAATCGCAAGAGGGTTACCTTAAGAAAAAGCAGTCCTCAGCAACTACATCAAGTGCATTTTACATGCACATACATCCTTGTCCCACTCCAAAACAGGTTTGGTTTTGTTCACTTTCTGGGCCAGTGATATACTGGGGAATAGAGGCACAGAGTTGTGACTGCTCTGTATCATCATGCAAAGACGCCATAGGCCAGGTACTAATTCCAGCATGATCTGGACTGAATCCAGTCCAAAATAAAGCCATTCAAAGCCACTACTTCCCAAATGCTGTAGGGTAGAACTATGCCAATTTAAAATCTCCAAAGGACTTGGGTAAATTATGAAATGTGAAAGAGCAGTGAATGATTAAAGTACTTGCTGACCTAGCCTAATGAAATAGCCTCTTTGATGGGTGATAAAAGACCTTTCAGGAGCAGCAGCTTCAACTGCTCACAAGTTTCTACAATTTAGCCACTCTCTGCTATTTCATTCTTACCCAATTACCAGAGAATTTTGCACACGACCTTCTGCACTTTCAGAATAGGCAGTAGTACCTCAAAATCTGTTTCCAGCTTTGAAAAGGTTCAGGGCTGTCTTTGGTTACCTTGGAGGAAAATTGCATCATGGAGAACAAGTCCGTTATGTAGGTAATACAACCAGTCATGGCTACTTGACTTTTATTTTTCTGTCTAGTCCCCAAACCAATTTCAAAACTGGAGCTGGAAGCAACATTTCTGAGTGTCTTTGAGAGTTTTATTTCTATGTTCTAGATGCAAAAAGGACTCTCAGCTTTTACAGAATGAAATCTTGAGACTAATATGATACATAAGGAAACTGATTAACAAAATAGATGGACCGCAAAGATTTTTGACATATGATTATTTGCTTTTATGTTATAATTTATTCTGTATAAATAACTGATTAAATCATGAAATCATTCACCTAATTTCAGCAAATCTGTATTTAAGTAGTCATTTCCATACTCTGCTTTGACACCTGCTTGTTTGTTTGTTCATATTTGCTGTATGATCAGCCTCCTACTTTGTATGTTTTCAAGGCCTGGGACTGACTCAATTCTGTATTCATACTAAATACTAAAGGAGTTGTGATCCAGTCATATTTGAATTTATTTATTGCCATCACTATCCAAATATTAAATAATAACTCACTGAAGCAGTTAGCAGGGTTTTTTTTTTTCTCTCTTGAGATGCTAATGTTAAAAGAATTGCCACCATTCCCAGAACCATGTTCTCTTTTCATTAGTCTTAGGGGAAAAAAATAAATTAATTAATTATAAAAAAAATAACCCCATAAAGTCTCAAACTTCAAACCTTGCCACCAAAGAAACACTACTACTAGTTACATCTAATACCTTTTTCCATTTTCAGTTTTCTTCCTCACTATGATCTGTTGTTAAAAGTAGAGTTAATTTTAAAACAAACAAACAAACTTTATATTTCAAACTTTTTTTTTTCTTTTGTAAAAAAATATTTCTGTATTTTTACTCTCTGTACTTGGATGAATGCATTTTTTTAAAAAAATTTTTATTATTTTTTCCCCCAGATTTATCTAGGTCTTTGTATAACTGTACTGTTGTGCCTGTGCAGTACAATAGTGTCACTCCATAGAATAATCTGTAGATTTCCTAGAGGATAAAAGTTCCAGAATAATTCCTCCCAGGTATGTAACACTAGCTGTGGGATGCAGCCAGGCTGGGAGAGAGGTCATAATGTGCAACTCAGTCTTACTTTCTTGGCTACATTCAGCCTTAATTAGAGTACAAATTTACCAGAGATGATAGCAGTGTGGTGGGAATGGCTTTTTTTAAAAAAATTATTATTATTTTTTAATATTTATTTTTATTTTTGTATTGTTTCAGTGCTTTGCAACTCATTTCCTACTCTCACACCCAGCAGGTCTCTCTGCTTGGATCTCACTACCCAGGGTTCATTTCTGTTTGCCATATTGTCAAATGACATCTCTTGCAGAAACATGACTGGGACAGAAACACATGATCTTCCTTATGTTACACATGGCAGAACAGTCTCCCTCATGTAGCGTCATGTTGAAATTGTACATATGATGGCAGTCCATTTTTCCCTGATTATGAAACAACAGCTGGGAAATCGAACAGTTCTGGTTGTGTCAGGCATGAAAGTATGTTGCAGGGGTGCTGTTAATTTTAAGTTTTCACCGGTTGTTCACATAGATACAACTGTTCCTTCATATTTTTAATTATTAAGAAAGACATTTTTTTTTTAAAAAAGACCATCTTCTTATAGACTGTGGTTTAGTGCAAAATCAAAATGCTCTCATAAAGCATTTTAAGAACTAAAGATGAAAACTGCAATCTAGGAGACAGGGTTTATTGCTTGCACACTAGCCCAGAGAGGATTGCCATTAGCTAAGGTCATGCTGTCAGCCTGGCAAAGATAATGACTTAAGGCAGAAGGATGCCTGCTTCATGTTGCACAGCACACTCATAAGAGTCAGCACCTAAGAGAGTATCATCCCTCAGTCTTTCTCTTGGCACAGTTAGCAGCCGCTGCATACCAAGACCTCTGCTACCGGTGCCAGTTCTTGCCGCAAGGTTGTGACTGTGACCAGCTGTATCTTGAAATAAGCATCTCTGCTGCTGTCTATTGTGTGGATGGAGAACTTTATAGCTTTTATAATACACATGCCTATAGTTATAGTTGACGTAAGAGGGATTTAAGCACACTCTCCTGCAGCCTATGTTAAGTTAGACATGCTCTGGTTCACTCGGGGAATGACAAGGACACAGCTGGCCCTGGTGCCATGCATGACAAAAAGCTTGTCCTTTAGACAGCACAGTCAAGTTGCCTCCCATGGGGTTCAAGTCTCCTCCGTCACGAACTTCCACGGAGCACATTCTGCTCCCTTACTCTCCTTTTCCCATCTTCACGGACTGCAGCCAGTCTCAACATGCTTCTGCAGCAAAATTAGCCTGAATGCTGAGTGTGGTGCCAAACAAGGTGCCTTACGCAGGCAGCCTGATAGAGTCGTGGATTGTGCAGCTGAGCTTCGGGCAAGGCAATTAAAAACGTCTCGCCTATCCCTAAACGTACGTGGAACAGGAGCTGTGCATGTGGATACCATTATTCAAAATTCTGTCTGAAAACAAAGTGAGTCTGAGCTGCCGGGCTCACCTCATAAAATGGATGCAGTCATAGTCCAGTAATATTCTCTAGCTTTCATGCAGCACTGTTCAGCTACAGCTTTTTGATGGCCAAATTTACTCCTGGTATAAAACTGCATTACTATGAGAGTGATTGCTCTGCAGATAAATTCAGCCCTAGATTGTGGTTTAGATGATTTTTATTTTTATACCCTTTTCTCCACATAGATATAAGCAGTGGAATAAACATGCAAGTAAAGTATTTCAAATACAAATCAGAGAAAACAAAAGCCAAGAGGAAAGGAGTGGCTTTATACTAACAGCACCAGGGTTAGGAGTTAGGAAATTTTGATTCTCAAGGCTTCCTGAGTAAAGTCACTGCCTCTCTGCACTACAGGGTGATATTCTTCATCATCGTGAACAGCATCTTACTGCACTTATCCTTCAAAGACTTACACATCTGCTCAACTTTTCACACTTTTTACCCCTCATAATAAGGAGGGGTTAAACTCTCATTAAATGGGTGGGTTTTTGCTTCACAGAGGTCATAGTTCCTTTGGTGCAAACAGCTGCATTTCTACATCGAAAATAAATAATTGAAATTAATTCAAGAACACTTGTTCTTGCAGTCTTCTCCTGCAGGAGATGAACCTGAGAAAGAATATCCCTTAGTAACTGTTTGAAGGTCATAGCACTGAGTGGGGAGACTGGCTTTTGTCAGATTTCTTTTCAGATTAAGTGTATTTTATTGAGAGAAGAATGTATTTTGACACATGAGAAAGGTGCAAGGCCTTCAGGTGTAAGTTGAAGGAGAAATGTGGACTGTTTTAGGGTAGTTTAAATCTCATTATCCTAACCAGAGGCAACTTAATATTAACTATTTCTTCGGGGAAAGCAAATGCACACTGCTCTATGTGCACCATAGATGAGAGATGTGTGGAGACAGGAGAAGAATATGAGGAGACATGAAGCTTTCAAAATGCACTGAAGGAAACAAAGTGACACACAGCTGGGGCATGCTTGTGTACGTCCAGGTCTGTCGGCGACCACCAGGTCACCCACAAAGCTGCAAAGCCACTCACACGGGAACACCATAACGGACCCGTGCGCTCCCCTCCCCTTCCCCACGGCACCACGGCGCACGCGCCATGACGGCCGCTGGCCGCCACAGCGGGGGAAGGGGAAGGCGGGCGCGGGGGGCGCCGCTGCGCCTGCGCGGGCGGTTCCCGGGCAGCCGGGCCGAGCCGAGCCGAGCGGAGCCGAGCCCGGCCGAGCAGGCTGCGTGCCGCCGGGCATGGTGAGTAAGGGGCCGCTGCTGCGCCTGCTGACCGCCATCAACCGCAGGAAGATGAAGCTGCTCACGGGGCTCGCCTTCGTCGCATACGTCGCTTGTGAGTGAGCGGGCGGGCGGGGGTCGCCCTTTGTCCGCCGCGGAGCTGAGGGGAGGCGGCGGGGTTGTTCCGCGGACGGGCGTCGCGTCCTGTGCCCCCGGGGTGAGTGGGGGCTTGGTCGGTGGCTGGCTGGCTGCAGAGGCCGAGGAGAGGCGCAGAAAGTGCTCGGGAAAGGGCTGGAGGAAGCGTTGACAGGGCTGTTGGTGGCTGGGGTTGTGAGGCGTGAGTCAGGCTTTCGGCTCTGTCGCCCTTCGTCCGGATTCATTGCGTTGCGTTCTTCGCGTGCAGCGTATTTGGGGCTGGCCTGTTGTGTTTTCAGACGTTTCTGCAGGTTTTGTGTAGGCAGCGCGTTGTGGGAAGGGAGCTCTGAAGCCTTGTCAGCGTGGCTGGAGCCAAAGAGCTCGCCTGATGCTCCGAAACACGTGTAGGTGAGCGAGCTTTGGAGGTGGGTGCCTGCGAGGCGTGTGTATAGAGCCCCCTCTGCACATTTGGGAGCATGGAGAGATATAACTTAAGCATTGTGGAAGAAAGCTGCTGTTTCTACCCCAAAGACGCGAGACAGGAATTCCCTTTGCTGCCATATGTTGCCGTGTTTGCCAGACCTCATTATTTACTTACTGCTATAATTGTTGCAATTATATGCCAGACCCGACTGTTAGGACAGTTTGTCCAAGCGACTTCGGGTTCCCTGCATACTAAAGCCGGAACGGCTCAGTGCCTGTTCTTATTTTGAAAGGGTTTGATATCTTGCCAGAAATGAAACTTAATATGAAAACAAAGTTACTAGGCTGCTCTGAAAATACCGGGGATCAGTGGCAATTGGCATGGCCCCTGGGACCTGGCCAGCGATGAGATTTGTGAACGGTAACAGTGTTTGCTTTCTGGGTAAAAGCTAGCCTTAAGGAAGGGAAACACTGCCATTTGATTTTTGCTGTAAGTCACAGAAGTCTTCCCAGTGCACATTTCTGGTGATTCTTTGGGGTTAAAAATCAGGAGAGGGACTGCAGATCGGTGTGGCAAAGGGTAGCCTAAAAAGGGAGTAGATTGGTGGCTGACTGGAATCTGCTTTTGCAAATCTACCATGTAGTTGCTGTGCTTTTCCATCTTTTCACTAGCAGTGTAGTAAAATCATTAGTTACGGCTCTGGTGCCTTCAGCATAGTATGTTATGCTGGCAGAGATGCCACTGATCTAATAGATTGTAGAGAGACTATTTTCTGTTATCTTTTCTGTGGGAACGACTGGGATCCCAGCCCCCTATCCTTACAGTGTACTTCTTGCAATGTTACTGAATCATCACTGTTCTCTGCATGCTGTCAGATAACGCGAGGCTAAAATAGCATAGAATTTGAGAAAACTGAGCTTGTGGTGTAGGTGTATGTGCTGGCACTTAGTACATTCCTTCTTTCTCAAGTGCTCTCCAAATGACTAAGTGTTTTCAGGCTGTGCACATCCTTCCAATGAATTTCCATTCAGTGTTAGTGCATGGGGACTCAGATTTGGAGCACATTATGTTTCAGGGAATGAAATACTTGGAAGTACCTTAATTTTTTATGAACTAGGAGGTTGGAGTTTTCTGATACTGTCGTCTTGTTAGTTTGTGTATGAAAACCTGGGAGAGTGTTTGGAGAGTGTATTTTGGAAGAGTGCCTTATTTCACATAAAGCTTCTGCCTTTGAATGCAAATTTGTTAGAAATGTGCTTGAAGAACTTCTTCATGGGAGTTAGCAAATGATGGGAAGAGCTTATTACAGGCAGTTGAAAGGCTCTCAGCTCTCCCGCTGTCAAGAGTCATTGTTCTTGGTAGTTTCACAGCTCATGGTGTTGGATGCCTGGGCTGGCTTAGGTATCCCTGCTCCACATCTCTCACTTCCCACCAGTCTCCTCCACGTATAAGGGCTTAAAACTCCTGTCCTGTGCATCAAGTAAAGGAACCGGTCTGGGTAATGTCACCTGGCAGTGTCGTTTTCCCTTTTAGGTTATAACCAGCTCCCAGTGGGCATTCAGACAGATGTTTTGGCCCAGCTGAGAGGTGGTGCAGTGGGGAAACGGGGAGCTGGGAGCAGGGGTAGACAGCGTTGCCATCACGCACCTTGCAGGTTCTACAACTAGTGTGTAATATAAGGAGTTTAGTTAAATTTGGTTAAAGTACTACCTTGATGTGAGGTGCACAGTCAGGCCGATGTTACCTTGGACTCTTACGGACCGCAGTGATTTCCCTAATGCCACTTACAGCAAGAAGGGTCTTTGCTTTCCATCTGGGTTTGAATTAGTCATGTTTGATGTCTCATTTTTGTAAGTCTAATTTCTGTTAATTTAAAAAATCATTGTTCATTTGAAACAGCCTGCGCTACACAGTTTTTGCCTATAAATAAAAACAGAACCCAAATGGAGCATTTCTATGCAGCAGGCAGTAAAAAGTTGTAGCTTAAGCAAATGTTCTCTGGCAAAACTGAAGTGAACAGAGTTCAACTAACACTGCCGTTACTTTACCACATCTGTAGGCCCTTAGTGAAAGAGGTGATTTTTGTTCCCCGTCACACAAGTGATAAATCTGGAGATCCTGCAGCTACTGAGCTGTCTGAATCGCTCTGTAATCTGGTAGAATGCTGCTCTTTTTATTTATTTATTTCAGAATTAACTTATTTGAATCACTTGCACTGCTGTCTCCTCCTGTGAACATTGTGTTGCTATACTGTGTTAGATGTAATAGTGGGCCTTGCCCAAAGGTTGAATTGTCTTTACCCTTTTAAAGGAACAAAGTTTTATTGCTACATCTTTGCTCCTATTTGATCCCCTGCAAGGTACTGCAGGAGTGCTAGTGCCAACTGAGGGGGGATGTGGGTGGTGGCCCCAGAATGAATCCTTTCAGTCACAGACTGCACTTGCATCACCTTGAAGCCATTGTGAAACCACAGCTTAAGAACATGAGGTAATTATAAATGCAAGTGAAATGGATTTAACTGATTTTTATTGTCAGACACAGACACACAGACACAGATTTCTAGGTTGGAAGAGACCTCAAGATCATCGAGTCCAACCTCCGACCTAACACTAAGTACTCCACTAAACCATATCACTAAGCTCTACATCTAAACGTCTTTTAAAGACCTCCAGGGATGGTGACTCCACCACCTCCCTGGGCAGCCCGTTCCAATGCTTAATAACCCTTTCGGTAAAGAAGTACTTCCTAACATCCAACCTAAAACTCCCCTGTCGCAACTTTCGCCCATTCCCCCTCGTCCTGTCACCAGGCACGTGGGAGAACAGACCAACCCCCACCTCGCTACAGCCTCCTTTAAGGTACCTATAGAGAGCGATAAGGTCGCCCCTGAGCCTCCTCTTCTCCAGGCTGAACAAGCCCAGCTCCCTGAGCCGCTCCTCGTAAGACTTGTTCTCCAGACCCCTCACCAGCTTGGTCGCCCTTCCCTGGACTCGCTCGAGCACGTCCATGTCCTTCCTGTAGCGAGGGGCCCAAAACTGAACACAGTACTCAAGGTGCGGCCTCACCAGAGGCCATAGCAAGAGAAATGTACACATCATAAAACAGCAAGCAATTAACAAGGTACTGGAAAAATATCCAGTGTAACCACTGAGCAATTTATTTACATGCAGACTGAATTTAAAAAAATAATTGAACTTAACTGAATTTAAAAATAAAACTGAACTGAATTTAAAAATAAAATAAAAAGGGCCACCTTTTTGTGGGTTGGTAAGTCAGTACATAGGTACCTTAAATTCATTTCCTTGGAAGTTTTGAATGTTCATTCAGCTTTATACAGGCATGCCGAGGTGCTTCAGTGAGGCTGTCTTTATAGAATTAGACCCTTATTTAATTGTTGGATGTAGACTCTGAAATCATATAGCCAGGATTTAAAGACCAGAGCTTGTCAATCTAAGTGGTTTGCTTTTTTCTTGACGCTACTCTAAATAGTCCACTGATGTCTTGGTATAACAAGGGAGTTGTATGTTCTTGCTGAAAATAAAGGAGGAGCTCTATTTCTGTTGAAGTAGAGCAGGTTTTCTTTGCTCGTTTGTAGATCAAATAGTTCTCTGGAAGTATGTCAGTAGCCTTGTTCATTTTTCAAGAGAAAAAAAATGAATAGTAGGGTGTTGTCAAGAGATCTGAGATTAAGACCTCGCTACTTTTATAAAATAAATCAAAGAGCAGCTACTAAAACAACTTAAAAACAAAATGTCAAAATATTGTGAGTAACGTGCATCTTGCGGTGTAGTAGCTTGACTTCTCCCAGCATTGCGGGTTTTCACGATTGTTACGCTTTGTTTTATAAGGTTAGCCATTTGTTTTTGTCAGATTTCCATCAGCTAGAAAGAGTGTAACATCCCCTTCTTGGAATATCAAGGGATGGGGAAGCTTATCGGTTTAAATCTTACTGGGCTCTTGCGTGCTGGATGTATAGCATTTGTTCAAAATGAAGTTTAAATACCACTTAATGTTGTATTCTGATAAGCTTTTACTTTCACTTCCCGTGATAGGAGAATAGCTATGAATTTGGTCCTGTTTTACCGCTTCTGGCTAGCTGTCTGAAAGTTATTTAGCGCTGCTTTTGAGAATAGCAGGAGCCATTCTTCCTCCCGCGACTGTTTTACAGCAAGGCAGCAGGATTGACAGGCCAGGGATGATTCAGGAGTGGTCTGATGTGACATCAGGCTCGCCTGCTTTTTGTGTCAGCATGCCACGGATTCTCCACCAAAAGAAAACAAACCATAAACATTTGCTTTCTGACTTTATGTCCTGCAGAGCAACCTTTCAACTGTGGGTTTATGCAAATCAGTTTACTGTCTTCAGCAGCTTCCAGTTCCCTGCTCGTCAGGCTTCCAGCTAGCTGTAGCCGTGTACCTTACGAAAATATATTTGTGGTCCAGTAGCAATTTTGAGTTTAAGTCAGGAATAGACGGATTTCTATTCTGCTTTGCTAGCCATGATGGTTTTAGTGTAGGGTGTGTTTGTTTTTTGTTTTTTTTTGTTTTTGCTATGTCAGAGAAACTTACCCATACAGTTCCCCGCATATCTCCATTTAGTATTTGTCTTTATTGGCACATGCAGGAGTGATGCTGTCGTTGTTCTACACCAGGACAAACACTCTTAGGGCTTTCATCTTCTTTCCTTTCTGCGTTTTTCAAAAGGAAAGTGTTTCCCTGTCATCTGTATTGCTTATCTCTTTTCTGGTAGGTTGGTTGACCAAAGCAGAATTTGGTTCGTAAGTTGAGGTAAGCTGACACAGTGACCCCCACCTCTCCTTCCATAGGGGAGAACAGAAGTTGAAAACCACCAATTTAAGCTAAACTCCACTTTGGTCAATCAGCCTTTAAGAAAGAAAATGAGCAATGTAGAAGAGAAGGGCAAGCATTTCCCCTTTGCAGAAATTCTTGGAGGGAAAGCAGATGTTCCAATTATTTGAAACTGCCTTCCAAGTTGCTAAAATGCACTAAATACATACGCATGTATTTATATTAGATGTGCTGTAATTTCTTTTATTTAAGCATATTTCAGGTGTATAAAACACTTACTCCTAGATCTGCCAAGCTTTACCAAGGAAGTCAGCGTTCCTACTCAGGTGCATTTCAAAAAAAAATATTGCCACAACTTTAAGAAGCATTTCTTCAAATTCAAAAGTGTATCAGGTAGAATGTTTAGTGCCTGCCTGTTGTGGGAACTGAAAGCTAACCTTTATCCTTTCTGCTGATTTTGCTTTTTGTTTTACTTTTAACCTGCAGTTAAAAAGCGTTGCTTTAAAGGAAACGGAAAAACTGTTTTTCTCAAAAGAAATTTTGTGCATTTGAATTGTGTATATCAGATTTATCTGGAGGCAAATGTCATTTCATAGGGATTTTTTTTTTTTTTGAGCAGCAGCTTCTGCTTGAGGAAAGACAGGTTTTCAGTTTTTTCTCTAGTTTTACATGAAAAGGGGGCACAGGAGCACTAGCAGCTTAGATCACTGAAATTTCATATTGTCAAAACAATCCTGACCTTATTCAGAATGTAATTATGGCACCCAGTCAGGGTGAAAAGTCCTTCTTTCTCAGGTGAAAGTCCTTCTGTTGGCTCCCTTGGGAATTCCTACCTTCTGTAGGTAACCAACGTATTTGTAAAACACTTTTTTTTTTCAGTAACTTCAGATCTGGGAAAGTTTTGTGGTGTCCAGGTACACTCAAATGTATGTAGTGATTGAAATGGAAGATCCTGATTGAAACTTAATAACTGTGATGAGCTCTTTGGGATGAAAAACATGCGTACATTCTGTTGGTTCTGTAGTTGCTGTAGATACGGGGTGTTTCCGTTGGTAGTAACTAATTTCTGAATAGGATTACCTTGTTTGTGGCAGAGCACAGAGGACAGACAAAAATGGATGAGTAGTGGTAAAGAACGATGTGATAGAGATAAAAGATAGAAAAGAGTAGAAACATTGAACAGAGAACTGGAAAAAAAGGGGAGGGGGGAAGCAGAAGATCTGGAAAGAATTTGCCAATGGAAAAATGAAGACCTCTGTTCAGCCTTTAAATGATGGTATGAACTGAAATGTTGCCATCAATAAAATATGCATTAATAGTTAGCTTTCCATCCAGTGTGAAGCTCAATTAAGTCTTGTGAAGAAAGAAAACTTGCATAATGTTGAATCTGAAAGCTGTAGGAGTGTATCAGCTCGCCAAAGCTGAAGTATTCCTCCTTAAGAAGAGGTTCAAAAACATTGTCCTGTGTTGCTTGTCTTTCACAAGGGGCTGAGTAGCTGAGGAGTGGCATAGAATGATGTTATCCAAGCTGAAGGTAAAGCCCCTGAAGAGCAGCACACTCTATCCTGATGTCTTGGGAACTTCCCGTATGGGGAAAGCTGAAGTTCTTATCTGCTGTCTTTGATCTGGGGCAGGAACTTTGATGTTGGACAAGACCTTGGTTCAGGAAATCTAACGCAAAGAACTACTTGCCATACAGAAATCTGTATCAACATAAGAGATTTAAAAAAAAATCTGCAACTCTAGTGTTTTTTTTAGATTCCAACTATTATACATTCCCCAAAAGCATAATCCTAAATTTCACCCAGGTGACATTTCCTAATACAAAGCTGTGATTAGTAATTGTGTGGTGTTATATCTACTAACATTGCAACATATTCTCATCAACATATGATACTTTCCTACAGCAAACTAAGAAACGACTGGAATTAACAGTTAGGATATGACTGCAATTTATTTATTTTTTTTACTGTTACAGGATCTAGGCTATAAAATGCAGTTCAAAATACATTAGCCAAATAATTATATCCTTTATATCGTTCCATACGTAACTGAGATCTGCAAATAATTGAGTTTTTTTTTTTCAAAGCATCTGCAACAATCAACGTTTCATGAGCTCCCTGTGCATACTTCTCCATTCTGTCTAGTATTCCTCTATAAAGAAAAAGCTTGTTTCTACCAGGAGACCAAAGCTGCTCAGCAACTATGGAGAGTGATTTAAGAAAAAATCCTGTTTTTAACGTCATTGCATCTCTCTGAAATAAATTTGGCTGAAGCAATTCACTCTGGACATTCGAAGGTTAGGATTTTGCTCTAGAAATTCAGGTAACAACTGTGTATCAATTCATAGTGTTCCCACATGTTGATTCTGTTGATTGCAGAATCCGTTTGTAACCAAAATCCTCTTGTACTCTCCTATTCTGAGGAACAGAGGATGTAAGGAGGGTAATACAGGGAAAATTCTCGTGTTTTCAGCTAAATCTACTTGGGCAAAAGCTCATATAAAAGTTTCTTTAGCTAAGTGTCTTGAAAATGCAAACAACGTAACCGTTGTGAAGAAAACGGTTTTAAAAGGGTTGCATGTGTTGTTGCTCTTAGTGCAAGTGGATCTTCGTAGGCATTATGGCTCTTGCTTTTAAATACATATATTTTAAAATGCACATGATCCTGAAATAAAACTGTCACTAATAATTTAAGATTATGAGTGTTAATTACTGTTGGTGCCTTGTGATAGACTATGACTTGATTTTAATGTCATTTAAAGAGACCCAGAGAAGAAGGATCATCCTGGGGTAAAGGCACAAATTTCCTTTGAGATTTTTTCCTACCTTCAGATTGTGTTAGTGTTACTCTTCTGGCTCTTCAGCCTGTTGTGGATGAGTTAAGGCATGCAGAGTTCTCAGGGTAGTAATCTGTGTTTTATTAAAATGTATACAGTAAGTATTGCTGCAATTGACAGCCTCAAAGGACAATCGAATTATAACATGCATCCTGTTCCCGTATTCTCGGGATCAAAAAGAATGACTTCTGCCAGCTGTAAAAAACAACTGGTTAGAGCCAAAAGGCTATGATAGGCAGGGAAGTGTCCATTTAGTATTGGATGCTGTACACAAATTGCTTGGCTTTTCTGTTGTACTTTTTTGTGCCTGAATTACTAGGTGTGTTTTTTTTTTTTTTAATTCAAGCCAACCCTGACTGCGTAATGTATCTGAAGAATGGCTCTTGAAATGTTCCTTTGGTGAAAGCAGCCCAATCTTTGCACTGCTCTGCATCCAATGTAGGTTCAGAAATGGTCTTCTGTAGGAAAACTAAACAAATTGTTAAGTTTCCAGGAATATACTTGTACACAGTAAGAAGAAAGCCATTCTTTATTCATCTGTAACTGGCTGCCTTTTGTTTAAGGTAGTTTCAAGAAGTCTTGGAGCTATGCAACAGTTTTGCCGTAAGGCTATGCTTGCCAAATAGCTGCAGCTTTATCTCTCAGGGGCAGGAGGAGAATAAAGGAGGCTGGGGGGGACCACGAGTGATTAATGTTTAATATTTAAATCTGGTTGACCTCTTTAGTAACAATACTGTGATTAGGGCTTTAAAACACAAATCCTGTTTTCCTAAAACTATAGCTCTTTATCACATCCAAGTCATGGCATTCTCCTCTGGAAACTGTCACTTAAAAGTGTATTATCTATGGGGGTGATTAATGCCTCCAACGTATTTTTAATTTTCATGGTACGTGTAATTAATCCTTGCAAAACCCCTACAATAAAAGTGATTGTTGTTATTTTACGGAAGGGAAGCAGAGGGGAAAAAATGTTTCAGATCAGATGGAATCAAAATAGGACTGCACCTTCCTCCTACAGGCCATTAAATGAGGCTTTCCTGCGTCTCTGAGCAATACAAATACTTGGATCTCTTGCCTAATGGCTGCTTATTATTGCCTTAATCAGTTGTTGGGCGAGGTTTAAAAACGGACTTTTGAGAGAATAAGGCTTTTTTCTTCTCTCTTGTAAGTAAGCAATTAAGGCACTGATTACAAGTCATGCACCTGTCTGTCTAGTCCAGTGAATCGTGAATTCGTCACTGTCAGAGTTTCAGAGGGTGGCAGGAAGGCTGTGAATGCTCTCTGGCTGGATGAATGGGAAGTTCTTCACAGAGCGCATGGCTGTTGAGGGAGAGGATCTCTACGGCTTGAGAGTTGGCATCTGTTATCCTGGATAAGTACGTCCTGAATTAAAAGATTTAGCTTTAGATTTTTCTTGTGTTGTGGTGGTGTTGGTTCATTTTTGTTTTGTTTTAGACTGGCTTTTACACTGGAGTGCTCAGTTACATTAGAATTTGCGCAGATTGGGTCCATTAGGAGTCTGATGCTTCTGAAAGCTGGGTTTGTGCGTATTGTCTGATTCATGACCTGGTATGGAAGCATTTTTAACCATCCACATCTGCGGCTTTTGGTGCCTGAACTTGGTTGGTGTGGGTGTTATGGTGCCTTTGATGATTTTTGTCTCAGATTCCGGCTTGTAATTCCGCATCATTCTGCTTGTGGATTTGGGCCCCGTAGCCTTAATATGTTTTCATCGTTCGGAATATGTTCCTTGCTGAATGTCAGACCTGCCTTGGAGTAACCTTTAGGGCAAGGAAGTGACAAGTCCAGGAAATCCTCTGTAAGCCATAATCATACTGCAGGTTCTGCAGCTGTAGAAGACCGATATATAAACAGCTGTGATGTGCATTTAAAAAAATAAATAAACCCGTGCTGCAAAACCATACCTGTGATCTCTTCAAACTTGACATAAGCTAGGTGTGAACACCCAGCAGCGAAAGAAAATCTCTGTAGAGCCGTACGTTCAGAACACTTTGTGAGGACAGCAGGTCCACGCAAACTTCTGTGGCAGCTCTGTGCGTGAGAGATGCTTTAGTGTCCTTCGGATCCTTCTGTGCGGGATTTCCTCTATGTGGTTCATTTTGTATTTTTTCCTTTTTTTTCAGTGTTAAAACTTCCAGGAAGTTTGACTATTTTTGTAAGGAGGTCACTTAGTCCTACAGAGTTGTGATATCAAGCATAGTATTTTTGGAAATCGATGGATGCTTTTCTGAGTTCCCATTCCCTGCTGTGGAAACTGAGCATGCACAGCTAACGCGTTTTCTTTAGGAATCCAATTTCTTGTATGTAGTGTAGCTGCACAGTCTTTTTTGCTGCAAGAAAACCAGCAGGATGGTATTTGTGGTGCAGCTGGTGACTTTTTTTGTCAATTCCTGCCTCACCAACTAAGCCCAGATGTTTCCTGACATTGCATAAACAATACCTTACATTACTTGTATGGGTTTCGGTAGCCCAGAAAAATAACCGACTGTAAGTATATCTGAGTGATGTATAGCTTGAGAATTCTGTACCTGTAGTTACTACATGATCATCATTCACTATAAAAAAAAAAGCTTTGCCTTTAATATTATCACGAATAATTCTAAAATCCTAGCCACACAGTAAATAACCTGAATTTACCATTAGTGCTCAAAACTGTCTCTTTTCCCACTGAGAATTTACTCTAATTAATGTAAAATCCACGGTGCTTTTTATTTCAGCTGAATTGGATTGATCATCTATTCCAATATAAAGCTTCCTTCTCTCTTCCCCAAAGAAGATAGGGGGTTTATGATACCACCACTGATATCATAGTGCCCTCCTATAGTTTGGTGGTCAAGAATTCGTTTGAATTTCTCTTTGAATGACTCGGCAGCACTTGGCAGTTTAACGCAGTCCAGTAGCTTTGCCATCCCATGAAGGGTGGAACAGTAACTGCATTATTGAATTCTCACTTGTCCTCCCCTATTCCTCTTTCCCAAGCATATTTTGTTCCTTCTGTTGCCCAGAAAATGCCTGTGACTGTAGCTGTATTTTTGTTCTCGTCTGTGTAACGCCTCTTTGCTTGAGATCACTAAATAATAACCATGAAAGTGTATCTGCAAGGCCACAATCTAGGCAAAGTACTTCACTGAGCTGCTACTTGAGGCCTGAAGCACAGCTTGCGAAAACTGAGGTCACTTCAGAAGCTTTCCATATGTATGTTGATACCATAACTGCATGTGGGCTGCAACAATTGTGAAATGATTTTCTGAAGATATTCGGGGTATATTTTCTGTGTTGTTTATTGTTGCAGAGTCCCTTATGTAACTGTCCCACGTTAACCTTATTTGCGTTGACATTCTGAAGTTGGCAGCTCTGTAGCCTGCTTTATAGCTTCTCTCTCTCTTCCTTTTTTTTTCTTTTTTTTTTCCCCACTTTAAGCTACATCTGTGTCCTAGTTGAAAGTGAAAAGGAAAATCTGTGTTCTGATAGTCTTCGTTTAATCGCTTAAACCCTGAATAGTTTCAGAAGATGTTTTCTAGTAGGGAATAGATTCAGCAAATGAATCTTTTCATGAACACGGAGAAACAGCTGATACTTGTTTGCTGTATCATTTCATATAGTGATTTGTCTGTCTTAAAACATTTCCATACAAAATATGTAATAAATGAGCATTGCTGCTCAGTGAGGCATTTGGTTATGTTGCTTAGGTTCTGTTTGAGTTTGCGTCATTACTATATATTTATTGAAAATGAGAGAGAGCATACAAATTAGCACTTGCAACTACTTTTAGTGCAGGACTGTTATGCCAGCCCTTTGAACTGGTTCAGCTATTGCCTGTAGCAGCCAGTCCTTTTATCCTTGTCATTCTGCAGTTTCCAATTCTTGTTGTTCAGGGCTATGGGACTTCTTTCTTGCTGTTGCCAGTCTTTCAATATATGTAATAAACATGTCTAGAACTCATTTTTAATGTGTGCAGTGACAAATTAGAGAATTCTTGTGTATTTTGTTTACTTAATATAGTGTGGGGATAACAGTCAGGTTAGTGTATCTGCTGATTTGTTGGCCAGACAGTTCCAGGTGTGCACTGGAATAGACAAGTCCTCTTTAATTAAATTGTTCTATTGTCCTTCTTTGTAGTCTCATGTAATCATCAGAATTCCTCCTATACTCCTAAACTGTGTTCTGGTCACTTGGTTTGCTATGCCATGTACGTAACTTACTTAGATGATGTGGTGAACACACTTAATATTGTTTTAAATTCCTTCTGACGATGATGGAAAAAATTACCTTATACTGTTACATGACACTAATGTTCTCCCTCTTTTTATTTTCCAGCTGTGTGGGGAAACTTTGTCAACATGAGGTAAAATCTATTATTTTTGTATTTAATATACTTACCTGAAATAAAACGGGTACCATTCCCATCAACATGCATCACTTTGTCAAGCAGGGAGAAAACAGAAGAGCGGCTCACGCTGTTGTTGGATGGTTGCTAAGCAGCTGATGCCATTTCTTAAATACAGGGTGTTCAGTCTCAGAAAGGGGTGCAGTGCATGTCTGCTGAAAACCTCATCGAGGGTCTTCTCACATTTCAACATCTTCCTTTGCATGAGATCATCTTCTGAACTGGGAGATGTTTTCAGGCAAGTTGAAGAGCGTAGCTGGGCACGTAGGCTGGGATTCTGCTTGCTTTCGTCATAGACCTGACCGATATATTGGTGACAATACAGACTTAAGCATGGAAAAGTAGCAGATCACCCACTGTTTACCATAATTCTGTGCCTAGAATTGGAAATAAAGTTTTGAGGAGTTTCTCCCCTCCATAATTAATTGGGAGAGAAGCTGGTGGTTTAACTGCTGAAAAGCAAAAAATCCTGTGCTGTGTCCCCCAGAATTTATGCCCTTAAAAATAGGAAGGCATAACATACAAATGCAAATCATGCAGATTTCACAGTACTGCTGTTTGAATGCAAGTGTCCTCTGGAAAAGAAGGTGAAGAGGATATGAGGACACTGTGTTCCCCACAACAAAGTTTTGTGCATAGGGGACAAAATATTTCAACGTGTTGTTCCGCTATTAAAAGGCTTAGTTATTCTGTTACTGTGCTTAGCGGCACAGAATAAAGGAATTTTGAGGCAAATTAAGAAAATTATTCAGTTTCCTGTGGACTCGGCTTTACCCAGGAAAGCTTGCTGTGGGATCTGTTCTTGTCCCAGGCTGTCAACTTTACTTTTCTTGCAGTTTCCCACCCTTGCTATGAGAAGTGTTCAGCTGTTAGCCGAACAGCTGCTTGAGCTACTGTGGCTTGCAGATGGAGATATCATTTAGATTACCATGTTATCTCATGATCACCCAACTATGGCAGCTTAGCAGCTGTTAGGTGAGCAGCTGAGCATTTCTGAAGGAAGGACAAAACCTCAGTGGGTTGAGGAGGACAGGCTGTCATGGGATCCAGAGTGTTGGTTCCCTGACAAGCTGTCCTTAGTAATCCTGCAGTTATCTGCATCTACCTTCTTATTTGAGTAGTCCCTTACAGAAAAATTTCTGAAGATCTAATGTTGGGACTCAGTCAATAACATTGTCTTTATTAGGGGGGAAAAGCTCATTAAAAACTAAACTAGAGTGCCAATACTTAAGCTACAGGATTTCTGAATAAACAATACTGGGTACCTTTTTTTTTTCTTGGGAAAACGTATGAAGCAGTCACATGAATTTATAAAAACACTCCAGATAACGTGGTATGACTTTTTTATTTGCTGCTATTAAAAAATAAAAAAATAAAATTCACCATGAAAATATGGTTCAGGGACTGTGTCTCAGCCTATTAATGCACTCTACTGATACGACAAATCCATTCAGTGAGGTTTTTGCCTTAGTAATAGACTGAACTGACTTTAGTAACAGAGTTTTAATGAAGGGTATGAAGGGAATCATTGCTCCAACTTCTAATGGTGTGGCATATATATATCTGCTTAACAAAGGGCCTTCTGTTTCCTTAGGTGTTATGACTGCAGGTTCCAACTAAAGGAGCTCTGTTTTATTTGAAAGAACTCCATTTTATGTTGGATACCCATGAATCCTCTAGTATGCAAAAAATTACTACTGTAAGGCTTGATAAATAATTCCCCTTTCAGAAAGTTTAGTTTGGGGAAGGAAAAAAAAAAAAGAATTATGCAAACTTAAGGAAAATTATATAGACTAGATGCAAGAAGTAAAATGTTCTACAGTTGTTGAAGTTTACCTAAAGAATGGATACACTAATTAAAATATTTTACACAATTACATGCTAAATAAGACCACATAACTTTAAGCAAGACACTAACATCTTAGGCAATCCTCTGTTTTCACAACTTACACTGAAGGACGTCAAGTTATAAGCTTGGATTCATTTCAGATGAGTGACGTGCAAAAAGTTAGTATTGCCCATCAAATGGTCACTTAAGGTAAGTTTCAGTGTAGGTTTTTTCCTTGTTTTGTGAAAATTCAAAGTCAAAGCTAGGCACGTGTCCTCTTCTCTCTTTTAGGTTGAAATTGCAGTTGTGGCATTGAGAGAAAATGTTCTGTTAGCATACAGTGAACTTGCACCCTCAAGAAGACATCTTAGGCATTCAGATAGTAAAACTACACAAAAACACTTCTGCTGACCCTACCTTGGTGCAATGATTAGACACTTTTCTGGTTAATTTAATTTTCTCTGTAAAATGAATGCCATCTTCAGTTTTATTACTTTTTCCTGTGGGCTTGGTTCTGTTTCTGCCAAACTTTGTGACAAGACTGTAGCTGTTTTCAGTGGGAATTGGACCAAGCACTTTCATTTACTCTGAGTATGCCTATGAAATAATGCTAACTTAGGATGCTGTGAAGATACTGTTTTAACAGGAAAAGCTTGATGTTGGTGCAGTGGAGCTAACATTGCTTTGGTATGACTTATGTTTTTTTTGTTTTCTTGCTAACAGGTCTCTCCAAGAAAACGGGGATCAGAAAGTGGAAAGTAAAATAGAGGAGGTCAGTTTTTTAATATTTTTTGTTCTCTTTTGAAGACTCAATTTCTCATTTCATATTGAAAGGGACTAGCTCTGTCATTACTCTCCATTCCATTAAAATCAAAGCATTAGATTTATGCATAACAGCTTTTGAACTCTTACAGATTCACGTAGATATGACTTTCTGGAAATAAAAAGGGTCCCTCTAAATCTTACTGGAAGTTATAGCTCTAGAAGTAGTCTTGTTTGCTGCAGAGACTTTATAGACACCTCCTGACAACTGACTTTCTTGAGTATAGGACATGCACAGATTGTTTCCTCTATCACCCTTCCAAAATATTAAGTATACGTAAGTTTAAGTCAAAATTTGAAACCTTACAAACATGCTTTGCTTTGTTGTCAACTCATGAACAAATATAGCTGTATTTGTGTTTGGGACTAGTTTGCACTGACAACGCTTCAAGGACAAGTGCTGGCAACACAAGTACTACAGTAGGCATGGGTATTGAGCATGCTGGTGGTTCTGAACTTCTTCATCAGCATCTCTAAATTTATTTCAACCTCAGTTTGCTGTGAAATACTATGAAAGTTCACAAACAGATCTTTTTCCAGGTGAGTTTAGGCTTCCAATATTATAACAAAACAAAGAATTGAACAGATATAACTGTCCTTAGTTATATCTGTTATATATCTTAGTTATACTCACCTTGAGGTGAGTACTTGCCACCCCTTTTGTGCATGTGGGTGTGACCATGCTTATTTAGTCTGGTCTGTGTAGTGTCTTGTATTCCTACAGCTTTATACAGCGATCGTTCCTCTGGATACAGAAAGAAGCCTAATGAAATTGCTTAAAATTTGGGGAAGGGCTGTGTTCTTAGGTCATGTCTGTTGCATTCTTTTTTTTGTTTTGTTTTTGATTCTGGTAAATATTACAACAAACATTCTGGAAATCTCAGTTGTTTGAGAATGGTGAAATGCTTGAAATTTAGTGGGTGAAATTTTTGGGGATCAGAGTTACTTCTCTGAGAAGTCAGGCTTGTCTGGATCTTGTTTTTAAAGCTGTAGTTGTACACAGTACTTTAAACTGTCAAAATAAGTATGTCTGTTTCAGGAGCTATTTGCTGCTCCACAGAGCCAGATGCTTGAGGAGCTTAAATGACAATGCAGTATTTCCTCTTAACATGAATATGCAGATTATTTCAGTTAATTCATGAATTTCCTGAGTTGTCTAGCTCTAACCATCAGTATTTGTGGGAAAACTAATGGTCATTGGATGATACGTTTCTATCTAATACCTTTTTGAATGATAACCCTCTGATAGCTATCAATTTACATATGTCCCTACATGGTAAATTTTGTGACAAACTTTTAGTAAGCTTAATAACGAGAGTACAGGGACTTGCTGATATTTGGCAGGAATGTTAGAAATTCAGGTCCTGTAATAAAGAACCTGAAACTGATGCTGACTGAAATGATTCCCTCTTTCAAAGCAATGAAAATATAAAACAGAAGTATTGGTAGGTGAATTTTATTTTTTCTAATGAATTTCCATTTATTAACATTTTTAAAAGACTAATAAACTAAAAACATTTCCTCGAGTTGTAATGTAAAACATGATATTTCTTTAAATTCACATGTTCTGAGAGAATTGTAACCTTTGCACTGGTGCTAATGTCTCTGCTTCTGTATTTACGTCCACTTAAATAGGAATCATAACGGTGGATGTTCATATCACAAAGCTATGGTACTCATAGCTTTGGATGCTCTTTTGAGCAGCTACATTAGCTTTGAAGATGCTTTACTTTTAGTGGTAAGCTTAAGGGTATTAGGTGATTTGATTTTGGGGGAAAACTGCCCAGGGATTTTTTGACATAAAGAATGCTTTAAGATAGAAGTTTCTTGGATTATCTTCTGTGAAGCTCTTTGTAAAAGACTGCCATGGTTTTTGCTCTAAAGTAACTTCCTATATGAATGTTTTGTGATATGAATCTTACCTGTTCTTCAAAGTTTAAATACTATTCCTTTATTTTTAGGCTGTTGCACCTCTAAGGGAGAAAATCCGAGATCTAGAAAAAAGGTATGTGGTCTTTGCTTGGTTTGGGAATCAGTTTAAAAGCGCAATTTCTGCTTTGTAGCATTAAATTCTGTACCTTGTAGGCTAGAGATACATATTTTGCATATGCCTTCAATACTTTTGAATTTTTGTCATATCTACGTTAGGATGGGCCCTTGAATGCCAAAGGACATTAATGCTTAGGGTAGTCAGGGCTGAATAATCCCATCAAAGTAACTGTGAGTACTAAATACTTGTCAAGGTCAAATCCTGTGAAGGAATTTGCAGATTTTAGTGCTGCCGGTGAACAGTTTACCATGGTTTAGTAAGTCTAGTACAGGTATGTACTGAAATACATTGGTTTCAACGACAAGAAACTGGAGGTGTTTTACCTTACATTTCCCATGCTTGTGATCGCTTACCATGGGTCAGCTAATGTACAACAATTTGCTTTTGAATCTTGTTCTGTGCACGTGTTTTGGATGAGCCCAACAGACTGACTCCTCTTAGGATTTGTAAAGGAATGTGATATCTTGAATTAAATTAGATAATACAGTTGAGAAATGCAGACAAGCTTTTTGGTGAACCACAGGTGGTAAATGTGGTAGATTTCTACGCTTGCTCTAGTTCCACCACTTCTTGTGCTGTTTGAGTCCACTCTGCAATATCATTTCCTCCCTCATGTGGCACCAGAGCCATTCAAATGCTGTTAGTAAACTGGATGGGGAAACTAGACATTTCAGCGTCTCTTCACAAGTAGGTCCCTCACACTCCAACCTGTTTGCCTTTCAGCCAGATGCATTCTCCAGTCTGGGGAGACTGGCAGTTGTTGGCAGCAGGACACTGCTGTTTTTGACAGTGATACTGTTTCACGGGTGACAGAGTCCATGTCCCAAACAACCAGCAGGCTGAGAATGCTGCATTACAAAGGGCCAGGTCTGGCCTTATTTAAGCCAGTGCCAGTAAGCCGGGATGGTTACATATGGCATACTGGTGGTTATCTGCTGTTTCATTTCAGTAAGAACGCTGATCTGATCATTGATCTCTTAATATAAGTATGGATTTCATGGGTCGAACTAAACAAGTGATGCAGTGGTGAAATTATAGAGAAATGATTTTATGTTCAGATTAAATTTTTGATGCACTGTCTCTGTTCAATTGACTTGGTTCATCTTTACTGACAGCCCAGTATATCTTCAATTTCAGTTGTTAGTAATTCAGGTATTTCCTTCTGCTGTTGTGATAGGGGTATCCTGGTTGGCTTTTTTTTGCTTTTGTAATTGTTGCATTTTTCCAAATGAGCTATGGGTAAAACCATTAAGTTAAAGCTTTTGTCAGGAGCTGTCTAAATGCTCATTTCACTTTGAGTAGTGTGTGCAGTGC
Organism: Cygnus atratus; assembly: GCF_013377495.2. Taxonomy (NCBI): domain Eukaryota; kingdom Metazoa; phylum Chordata; class Aves; order Anseriformes; family Anatidae; genus Cygnus; species Cygnus atratus. Next base: position 143,053,435 of record NC_066362.1, on the reverse strand, counting down.
ATTAATGGTTCTTGTTTCAAATGTCTAGCAAGTCACTAGCAATGAGCAGAAAGAATGAAAATGTATTTTACCTCTGCAGAAACTGATCTGGGAATCATATTTATAATAATAAATAATTATTATTTATATATAATTATATTATCTGCTGGTTCAACTGCATGTAAGATGTTGCTGGTACTAATTTTTGAATTTTGTATCTACATAAAGAGGTGGTATGCAACTATTCACTAATAGATGCCCAAAGGCTGATCCTGCTTGCAAAACTTATTCTCTAGTGTCAATGTTTTTTTACCTCATAAGCTGATTAGAATCTGAAAGCAAGCCATCTTCATGCATTTGGGAAGCAGGAAAGTCAAGAATTCCTTAATGCTAGTCTCATGACAAAAGGTTGTTTAACAAGCTAAAGTTGGAAAGCCTTTATTAATGATTTGCACAGCAAAAAGCATTGCTAGGCCTAGTGTATTCATCAAAGCAAAACTTACACTTAAGCTGTTGCCAAAAGATGAGCATTCTGCTGGATCAGTTCCAGACTCCTGCATGCTGCCCCTGAGCCATTCCTGGTGTAACGGAAGGTGCAAGAATGGTTGGGACATTCCTTTGGCAGCAGTGTGACTTCGTTATGGGCTAATGTAACCTTGGCCTTAAAAATGGAGGGGACTGACTTTTACCTCACATCCAGTTACTTGACACTTACCTTTTTTAAAAACTTGATAAACATTCAACGTGTTTTCAACTCTCGTTATTGGTGGATTTGCCCTTCTCTCACTGGAAGGCTGTTTTACATGTATGTATTATGCTTACGCACTGCTGTTTCTCATTGTTTCACCTTAAATCAAGGAAATAAGGTTGCCGTTAGTGATCCCTGTAGTGATGTGATGCAAGGCAAGTGTAGGTAGTTCCTTCTTTCAGTTTTCCTGTATGGGTAATGTTGAAAGATTCTGCTGCATATTTCACCTATCCACAAAACTGAAAATGGCTTTAACTCTGGGATGACAAGTTGTCACAAATACAGAAGCACTGTGATTTCTCTTAATTTCCATTGGGCCAATACTGCAAGCTAGAACCAGAGGAGATGCTTCAGAATCAGAAAGTGTCGAGTCAGTTCAATCAGAGCCTGTGAGTACACCTAAACATAATCTCAGTGTGAACTTCTGATGTAAATGTCTCCTGCTTGCTACATCCGATTGTATCTCTAGCATGTGGGCTTCCTGGAGAAGAGTAACTGCAGTTTGATTTCTGTCAGGTGTCACACTGGTATTTAGTAAGAATAACATGAGCTATTGAAATATTGCTGGGAATAAAACGCTACTTAACTTTAAAAAAAAAAAAATCACACCTTTTTCACACCTTCATTTGGAGGTGTTTGTTGTCATATGCAGAGTGCATGCCAGTGAGGGGGAGAAAAAAGTAACATAATTCTGTTACTGTGTCCATAAAAGCATTTAAGGCTCTGAGTATCCATTTTGAATTTAAGAGAGCACCAGAGGTTCATAGGTCACATAATTTTATTTTAGAATATTTTAGTTTTGATTGAATTATTCTAAAGAATGTGAAAAAAATAAATAAAGTGAAAGTAGATTGTAGACCATTAAGACAACATCAGTCTATTCGTTTTTGAGAAGAAAATTAAGATTAGCTTTCAGACTGAGTAAGGTCTCTTGTTTGGAGGAAAAAAAAAAAAAGGTTGAGGCATCTTAGAGGGTGTCCTCAGCATTCTGCTTGTAAACATTACATTGATTACACTGAAACTTTAAGGAGAGTTGTTTGAAGTCAATGTGGTAAGTTAATAGAATTTCCTTTCCAGATTTTTATAGAAGGTTGCTTGCTTTTTAAAACTTCAAAAAATAAAAACTAGTTGCTCACGTTTTATGATTGTATTCTCTTGTGATGTCATGCCTGGCTCTAGGCCTGTTCTCAACAGATAGAAGAAGCCAAGTGATTCATACTCGAAAATCACTTAAGCAGAAGGTTAAAAGCATTTCTTGCTGTTCAGTTTTTATATTTTTCATGGTGCTTCAACAAAACAGGTAATTTCTCATGTTGGTCTAGATTCTTCTTTAGATAAGAGGAGTAAGCATGGCCTTACTTTGAGTATTGGGCGTTGTCAGAATAATGTTTCATAATTCAAAGAAGCAAAGCTGAAACTTATATGATTTTTCTTCTTTGTTTTGATTTGTTTTTTAGTTTCACCCAGAAATACCCACCAGTGAAATTTTTATCAGAAAAAGATCGTAAAAGAATCCTGGTAAGTTTGAACTTACTCAAGGGTTGTGCTTGGGAAATAAGAGCTTGGTGGAATGTAATCTGTTTTACAGGATTAATTAAAAACCACGAGCAGGGTTAAAGTAAAATACTTTGGATGTTGTATGTGCTGCACAGGGTATAGGCTAGTGCTTCGCCTACCCTGTGTTGATGTTCTCAAACACAGCATATGGATTTTAGACTTGGGCTCTGGTTTAGAGGTTTGACTTGCTGATTAAGCTGCTGTTCTCTGCTTGTAACAGCTTAGACCTGCATCGCTAGACCCGCGTTCCCAGGTGGCTTAAACTTGCAGACTGGGAAACTTTAGGCACGTCTTGGCAGAAAGTTTGTATGGTTGAACTGAACAAGTCGTAAGGCTAAAAGGGTAGCTGCTCTGCAGTACTGTTAAGAAGGAGCAGTTAGACTGAGACAGTGTGTATCTCTTATCTTCTCTGTTTCTGGTATTTTGAAGCATCACAGACATTTTAGGATGGGAGAGGAGGACAGGTTTAGTCAGGACAAGTAATAGTCCAAGGCGTCTTTAAATTCAGCAAACTGCTGTGATGTCAGTTTTACAGTTTTGTCTACAAACACTTTTGAAGTTAGCAGTGTCTTAAAATTTTTCTTGTTTTTGTCTGTCCTGGGCAAAAAAAGAATGTCCTTGTTTCTGAGAGGTAGTGGAAGTATAGCTACTTAAGATATGTATTAAGAGCTTCTGCCTCTGTAGTAGAGAGCAGAATCTACGACAAATCCCCAAAAAGTGCTGAACTTTCGTGGTTTTGCCTTGACACTTCAAAATTTTGACAAAACACTGAAAAGATATAAGTAAAAACAAATGACTTTATTGCTATTGCAAAACTTCATAAAGAATGTGTTACTACATTTTACTAGTTTAGTTTAAGTTCATTTGTTTATGGCTGCCTGAAGGGGACAGGTTTGTAGGCTCCCTGATTCCTTGTTGAAATTGGAAGGTGTAATGAGGAAAGTAACAGCCTTAATTCTGGAAAGTCCTAAATAGTGTGCTTATGCATGCAACTGTAACAATGTTACCTCAACGTCCTTTTTTTGGTATGATAAAGTGTTTACAAGAAAATTATCAGTGCAAGCTGTTAATGGATTATGAAGCTCTTTACTATTTTAACTTTGCCACTTGAAGATATTGGATATCTTGCTGAAGTTCATTGCTTCAACGGAGATGACAAATAGTTGGAATGGGAGTGTTTTCTGCAGACCTGGAGGTGAATAGCTTTTTAATGTCTGCATTCCGTAGAGATTAAATTATTAAAGAGAGAGCTGCCCAAAAGGATGAGTGAGTTGCATAGTCATTTCTTCTGTATTGCAGTTGGGAACTAGTTCAATGCGCACTCATTGGCATTCACAAACCTGCTGCTCAACTGGGCAGTTTCACTCATTTATAATGTTCGTGTCATCGTGTAGGAAAAATTTTGAATAGTTGACTTCAGCACATAGAAGACTTGTGTAGACCTTGCATGGCACTTCAAAATTTGTCAGGAGTAAATAGAAAGAACTGGTGAGCCAAGTGAAGTTTGGTAGGTGATTTGTTTCATATTTTGTTGATTCTATGTGTTTTTTTTTCCCTAAACCATTCTAAGTTCTTATTTTCCCTGAATGCAGTCTCCAGCTGCAAACCTGCAGATATCCACAACACTGATGTGAGCAGACAGCAGTTCTAGCAGTTCTTTGCTTATTCTGTATCTATTTGCAGATGATTGCTAGTAGCAGCGGTATCTCAGCTAAGACTGGATACTCCAGTACTTTCTTTCAAAAGAGCTTAAGTTCATCGAACTTCGTCCTGGGGTGTATGATTTGTCTGCTTGTTCACTTCTCTGAAGTGACTAGGCAAAGGGCTTTTCTATGCAAGAGAAGGATTTCTGGTGATTTTATGGATGAAAGCGTTGGCGTAGGCTCAGTGTGTTGTGTTGTTTTTTTTCCTGAATTGAATATGGTAGACCAGTAGAAACACAAAACAACAACAAAATTAATGCAATTTCCATGTGGGACACTAGATGTTTTAAATCTGATTGCAGAGAGCAAAAATAAACCTGTCTAGGAAACAGACTAGTATTTAAACACATCCACTGCAGGAAATTATTAGTAATGTTTGTGCCTTTCCATAGATGCTGAAGTTAAAAAGCATATTGGCACTATTAAATTATATTTTTATATAAAGTTTTGTTAAAGAATGTTTATTTAAGCCCCAGGCGCTGCTATTTCAATTCTGTTATGGAAATGATTCATGTACAGTATATGATTTTGGAGATGAATGTCATTGTAATTTGCAGGAAGTCATATTTAGAAATGAAGTACATTAACCTTGCTTTTATAAGCAATTACAGGAAGGTTATGTTGAGAACTTCAGTGAAAAATGATCTTTTTAATGTAGCCTCAAGTAACGATAAAAATTAATTTATGTAGCTGTTTACTTTTCCAGGGGAAATTCAGCTCCTTTTCCAGGTAGTTCGTTATCAATACCTATGGAATTGGCATGTTAATAAAGCTAATACAGGATTATCATAAAAACGACTTACAGATTTAAAATAATTGTAAACTTCTTTCCGAACAAAATTGGTTTGTGCTTTTTTCCTTTTTTTTTTTTTTTTCTTGCATATAACAGAAGAGTGCTGCTACATGCAGTGTCTGGTTGGGTTAGGAGATGGGGAAGAAGACACCTTCTTCGTGTTTTGCTACACTGAAGGCATATAGCAAACATTGAATTTGTCTTCTCTGCAATGCTGGAAATAGAAATAGCAGCAGGGAATTTTGTTGGATCTCGATTGAAGGAATAGGTTCATAAGCTCTACAGGAAACTTTGGTCCTGGTCACCACAAAAAGACAAACCCTTTGGAATGTTCAATAAGGCTGCTGTTCACTCCCAAGTCAGGATAAGCTTATGACAGTAGGTTTCTGTGCATTTTTTTTTCCCTTAGTAAGGTATTACCTGGCAAAGGACTGTTCTTGCTCAGTTACTGCCCTCTCTGTGCTCATAGCATTATGCCAGAAACCTGTTCCTCCCTCCCGTCTGTTATGGGATTGTGGGAGCTCTGACATCATTGCTTTGTTTTAGAGGGTTTCTCCTGAATCTTCTTTCTCCTTCAGGTTTGTCAAGGAACTGAATTACATACTGAGTCTGGAAGCACTGACTAATCCAAAAGAATGCCAAACAGGCCAACTAAGTGGTTCTTTTATTAACTGGTACAATGTCTTTAACACCAATAGCCCTGAGTTTTTAATATGAAAAAACAAGTGTGGGAAAACAAGAAGTAGAAGGCTGGGGTTCAGAGAAGAAAACAGATGTCGGTCTTTTTTTTTTTTTTTTTCCTTTTCAGTTTTTGTTAGCTTTCTATCTGCCTTTGTTTCTTTCCTGATTATGAAATTAAAAAAAAAATCTGCTCATCTGGTGTTTGCAGCAGTGGATGGGGGGAGAGGGCGAGATAAATATCTTCACTTTGTGCTAGTCAAAGCTTAAGAACTTCAGGCATTTATATCATTCTGTGCACAGTGCTTGGTCGTTATAACACTCTATCCATGCATTAGATTCCTCTTTGACAGTATCACTATGCCCTTTTGTTTGGCTAGTTGTCGCTGCAACTGAAGAATGGAAATGAACAGCTGAATCACCTTTTCAAAATGTAAATTTGATCATGTAGTCACATAATAGAGCTGATGCTACATTGGGCTTTTACCTTCATTCTTTAAAAGTGTTTGTCTGTCATCTTTGTGTATTCTTAAAATAGTTTATGAAGTGCAGAGAAGGTGATTGCTTCCATAGATGTGTCTGTATGGATGTGTCACGCAACGTGGAGTCCTACTACTTGCAGTGTTTACTGCTTGAATACTCTGTTAGTGATTTTTGTTGTTGTTTACCCTTAATGACATACAGAAAGGGGGAAAAATAAAGAACTTGAACTCTAATATGGAACAAGAGCACTATATTTAAAATATTTTATTTCTGCTTATTTCTTTACAGTAAAGCATCATAAAGTTCCAAGACAGGCAAGTGCTGTATGTCCGAGTAAATGGTACAAGAGGCTGCAAACAGAATGATAGGATGTGCATACACGTCCTGTCATAATAGGGTTGTGGATGCATTAAAACAGAAAAGGAATAGTTTGTTGGTTTTTTTTTCCGCCTCTGAGAGGTGAAAGAATTTGTAGTACTTAGAACACCCAACATGCCTTCCATTTAAAGCAGACAGAAGCTGGATTTTATGTTTCTAATGTTATAAATCTTTCACAAAAATAGCATGGACTTTTTTTTTTTCTCAGAAATGGGAATAGTAAAGAATTCTCTTACCTTTTTGGGTCTTTTTAGATCTCTCTCTCACATAAAAAGGGCACAATCCATTTTGAGGGAAGAAAAAGGAAAGATTCTAATCTGAAAAAAAAGTGATGTTGTTGATATGAATAATTAGCTGAACTTGTTGGCTGACAGTGATGAAGCATGTCAAGCATCTCTTGAAATTCTAGATGCCCTAAATATTGGGTAAAAAAAAATTGAACATGGAAATGGAGATGTTTCCCCTGGAGTAAGTAAGGATCTGAAAGCTACTGTTCTTTTGTTTTCATGCTGTAGACTTTGTCTGGTGTTTCTGTAAAAAGAAAAAGAAATTTATACCAACTGTCCTAACGCAGATAACTGGAGGAGCAGGGTTTGTGGGTTCTCATCTTACTGACAAACTAATGATGGATGGCCATGAGGTTACAGTTGTGGACAACTTCTTTACGGGCAGGAAAAGAAATGTGGAGCACTGGATTGGTCATGAGAACTTCGAACTGATAAATCATGATGTCGTTGAGCCCCTGTACATTGAAGGTGAGTAGTTTCTACCTTGGTATTTGCTCTTGGATGTGCTTTACGCTGGTAAGCGTGTCTGTAAAGAAATTAACTTTGGGCACTGACTTCTGAATTGATCTGTTACCTGTATACTTTATTATTAGCCTGATTTCTGTGACTAGTGTGGGGTGAGAGGTTAAGAACACTTGCCTGTGAAATCAGTTCTTCCTTTCTGATTAGATGGGAGGAGGAAGTTTTCAATATTTCCTTCATGTGACTGATTTTGTGAGAAGACAGGATGCCAAAAGGTTAGTCTGTCTGTCCGTCCCATCCATTGCCCCATGTCCCTGTGTGCATGCACATGCTTACGCAGAATCTGGGTTCTGTGTCTCCTGAGCTGAGAAACTTAATTCAGGAGTGTGTAGTTACTGCAGACTGCATACATCTGCAACTGTGAATGGTCAGTTGAGAGGAACATAAGCTCTTTCACAGAGCAAGTCGACTTGCTTTTATTAGTTGCCTTACGTTTCTTCTATGGAAAATAGTGCTCCTAGTTTAGGTATGAGCATTCCACAGCTTGTGGAATAGGAAAATGACAGCATTAATTCCTGCAGTTTTCAACAAAAAATGAAGAAACAAAGATGTAGAAGTAACTCAACATCTAAACTTACTACAAGCCTCAAACTATTATGCCAAACTGTAAGATGACTTTAACACAGCTGTATTTAAAATATATGCATTTGTAGTCTTTTCTTTGGGAATATATCAGTGTATAGTGAGTCAATGGAAAAAGTTATTGTAACTCTGCTGGAGTTCTGGTGATTTTTTTCTCCCTTCCTTTAGACTTCTGTAGCAATGTAATTGTTCCATTTGTTAAAACAATGGATCTGGGGCTGTTTTTTTCCCCATTTATTACTTATGCTGTAGTCTAATGGGTCAGATTTCACAGGAGAAACCTCTAGTAATTGCATCTCTTGTACTGTTGCTAGAGATGAATTCCTGACAACACTACTGAAACAATTCTGCAAAGGTGTTCCTTCTCTGTTCTGACAATGCATTGCTTCAGTTACTGTCTGTTACTTTATTTCAAACTTTTGTTTCCACTGGTGGGATAATAGAACTAGGATATTATTGGCTCCAGGCGCTGTAGTTCAAACCTCAGCCAGATGGGCTTTCCTAATTCACCTATGTTACCTTCTTTCTAACTGATTACACTCAAGAACTTTTCAGATAGTTATCAGTTATCAGATGCTCAGTTACTGGGCACTAATGAATGTGAATTCTGAGATCCTTTTGCTACATGTCCCATTCTTTGTGTAATAAAGACGCATTAATTCTTCATGTTACAGTGATAACATGTTATAACATTATTCAGTAGGCAGTTTATTGAATTTCTTCTCATCCTCCAACAACATAAATTAAACCTAATGTGGCTAAATATTAAAATAGAATTGGCTAAAAAATAAGATAAAATTAACTTCAATATATCAGTATAGCAACTTGATAAATTGTTGTTCAAGTTTAAAAACAGTGCAGGGTTTGGTGTCAAGCATAGGAAAGGAGGGGAAAAAAAACAAGTTGAGGCAGTGAGGAATAGTTATTGTAACAGATTAAAAAGTCATCTCTTTTTATTCTGACATATGGATAAATACCTCTTATTTTAGTCCCTGGTAGTCTTTTTCACTTGGAAATAGAAATTGGAATGAGTGGGAAGTCTTGAAGGTTTTCAGCTGAAGAATTCCTATTTATACACTGTCCTGTATGAACAAGTTCATATACGGATGTTTAGCACTTGAATTCCAGAGAAAGTAATCGGTACTTTATTTTGGAAGGTGACCTCATTTCTCATCTAGAAAGAATAATGTCTGTGCTGTTGATATGGAAAGTGAATTTAGTTTCAAAATGTGTAGCTTTCATTAAATATCTTGATGAATTATTTAGCTGCATAGTGATGCTTACGTAGTATCTGTAAGTAATTATCTTTGATCCATGACACATGAGGCAGCACTCGGCATTCTTGGATCTTGATCTGGGCTGGCCAGACAGAGTGGTAAACCACCAAGATACATGCTTCATTTCTTAGCCCTGTGATAACTATTGTTAACTGTAGTGCTGAATGACTTTGTCTTCCTCCAGTAGAATTTTTGTTGCTGTAGTGCTTGGGGAAGGTGTCAGCAGAGAACTCACAAGGACCATGTAGTTTTCACTTGACCTTTTCAAGAAGAAAAGCAAAGGTGCTGAATTCTGTAATGAAAGTAGTTTAAGAATCTTGAAAGGCAGGAAATAATCAAAAACAAAATGTGGAAAGAAAATTTGTAAAGCTTTGCATAGTAGTTATGTGAACACTTTTATTGTACTTGAGTTGTGCGTTCATGAAGTACCTGGGATTTTTAGAGAGATTTTCTTTTCAGCCTGTTACATCAAGGTTTAAAAGGTTTAATCCACTAATAAATGTGTTGTGTTTTTTTTTAGTCCAAGATGACAACTGTCTTTTCTAAAGGGTTACATATAAAGAAAGGAGTCTTTTCTGTTATATTGAAAAAAAAAAGTATAGAAATCCACCTTTGTTTAATCTTTTACCTCTTATTCTTTATATTCCTTAATATTACAGATTTTACAAGATGTTTACTTGAAAGCACTGTGGATCATGTTCCTGTAAACTTTAGTGTAAAGAGACATAGCTGTTAGTTGGAGAACAGAAGAGAATGAATGTATGAGCTGGTATTACTGTGATCTATACACTTCTTGGTAACAGAATTGCATTAAAAACTACCCAATGAAATTTTAGATTAAATGTATATAGGACAGAAATAATGTACTTAATTAGTTTACACAGGGATTTGAGCATTAGTGCTGTCTTGTTTATACTCATCTTTGCACTAGGGTTGACTGTATGTCTGCAGAAAAAAAAAAGATTTAAATTTTTAAATGATTTCACTCATCCTCTGAAGTATATATTTCTGCTGTGAAAATATCATTTTACTTGCATAAATGGGGCAGAGGCAGCTGATTTCAATGTGAAGTTAAACGATACTAAGTCCTACCACAAACTGGGCATCTAAAAGCAATTGGTATTTCCATCCTCATGATTGAGGTCTGATTATCAGCTGCCTTTAGGTGCGTACACAGTAGCTATAGGAGTTGAACAAGAAAACATCAGACAGAAATGCATAGCCCATATCCTTCTCCCACTGGCTTTTCTTCTTCCTGCTTCCTCGACAGCCTTTGGAAGCCTTAAAACAAGCATACAAACAACTTCCTACAGCTAACTATAAATGGCTGGAAATACAAACTTGTTTTCTTAATGTTAACAATGAATCAGACGCGTCTGGTTAGAGCCATGTATTTACTGTACAAGCATCAGATGCAAAATGATTCTGTGGGGCTCTGATCTTAGACCACATTATTAAACCAGTGCCACCAACATACTTTTGCTACAGAATATTTTGTACTGGCTGGGGTTGTCATTCCTGCACTGTCTCCGGCGCTGTCGTCTGTTTAGTGACCGCCAACATATTCTGCCTCACCCTGAAGAGGCAAGGCAAAAAAATGACACTTTGAGGCTAAATCCAACACTGTCTTCCCAAATGTATGTTATATAAATATTAAAATCAATGAAAATTAAAAATTGTCACAAATTCAAGCATATAGTTGAACCGAAACAGATTAAGTTTCTAAAGGCTTTAATTGGAGTAAGTGCAGTTCCTGTTCACAATAGATTTCTGTTTTGTAAAGCTTTTATTCAGTTGACACACTTGTAACTAAGGCATTTCTATTTTGCAATGTCTTGCTTTGCTTGAAAAGAATCTGGTCTTTAGAAATTCGAAACTTGCCCTTTAAACTTCAGGTGTCACAAAGTAACTCAAGCTAACTCAGACCTTGTAAACACACCTTCTCCAGTTTAAGCCTTTCCTGGTCAATGTTTCTTTATTTTATCACTGGTCTGGTAAAGTGCTTGCCAAAATACTTCTTGCTGCTGCGTTCACAGTTGCTGACAGAGTTCTAGCACCAGATGTGAGTTACAAAAATCTTGCAGAACTTAACTGTTTTTTTGTTGTTGTTTGGTTGTGGTTTTTTGTTTGTTTGTTTTTATTCTTTTTTGGTCCATACCCATTTACTTAAAGCTTTGCATATTCTTTTACCCAGTCATTTTCGATTAATCGCACTGCGGTTTAATTGCAAAGCCATCTCAAGGCTTTGTAGCCACACAGTTGGATGTTGTAAAGCATTTACAGGTATGGAGGCAGGAAAGTATTTGATTCTCCTTTGACAGAATAGGGCTGGGCAGTAAGTTATGGGACTTCCATGCTTTTGAAGTGACGTTTTCCCTCCACAACAATTTCACCAAAACCTGCTGAAAAGATTTAGAAAGGGTTGTGAAGGAATAAGGTGGAGAGAAATAGCATCAAACTCAGGTGAGAGGTCAAGTCTTGTGGTGGCTTTAGTTGTCACTTGGTTTTGTTTCTCTGAGCCACCTCGTTGGAAGCAATGTGCGTGCTGCTGAGAGAGCAGCAGTGAACAGCTTCTCTGGGTGTTTCTTTCATAAGCTTTCAGTCTACACTTCTTTGGTATTGTGATGGTACTGTGCTGCAAGGAAGGGATGCTTACATTCTGAGACATGACTCGAGACATTCATGGATTTTGTTTGTATTCAGGGAGCACTGCATGTGGCAGACAGCATCCTAAAAACATCAGTAGCATTAGCAGTGCGGGTAGGACTTTGAATCAAGCCTGAAGTGGGAGCTCGCTGCCCCCCAGCACTTGCTGTGTCAGGCCACCTTTGGTTATTATTCTTGTTGCTGCTGGAAGCTGCATGCTGTGGAAAGTTCTCTTTTGGTACTGCACTGGATTTGCTAGTGAATGGAAATATTTTTTATTGACAGGAGAACAAATAGCTCTACTACATGAAGTTGTATTTTTCTCCGCTTCTTAATGTGAGAATAAGTCCTCACCATTGTGACTACATTTGCCAAAATACCATCCTTCTAGTTCTCTGGTCTGTTTTGCAGTCTTGTAGGCAGCTGATCACCTGTAGATATTAAAGTCTGTAGACCAAAAAAACATGGCAACATAAACATATTTGGGGGTTGGAGTTAGATGATCTTTAAGGTCCCTTCCAACCCGAACCATTCTACAATTCTGTGAGAACTGATTATATTTTGTGGTACCAGCTTGAAAAAAATGAGTGCTTTACTGCTGGCTCCTCTTTAAACAAAAAAAACAAACCTTTCCTTTTGTAACACAAAAGGAATTATTTACCTTTTTTCCATCCTCCGTTCTAATTCTTACTTCACTTCTTGACTACTTTTCTTGGATGACCTTGGTAGAGGACTTATTTTTCTTTCTTAAGCATCACTATCTCTCGCTTGATCATAGTGTTGGCATTTGCTTATCCATGTTCTCTCTCTTTTAAGTAGCACTAACTAACTGTGATTCATGTTACATAGAAGACACAGATGCTTTTATATTTACATTAACTGTGTTATGAAAAGCTTGCTGACTGAGGTTTGTTGAATATTGGGTACTGTTCGTATGAACAAGTCCAGTTTTTATTTCTTCGTTTTTATTATAATAGACCTCTCACCCCTGTAATATCTCCAACCTTGTGTTCTTATTTTCAGCAGTGAAATTTGCAGCCTGGTGTAGTGAAGCTGGTCTCAGGTTTAGGAGATTTGCCTAAGACTTCCATCATTATCTATGTTAATCACATACTAACGTAATCTAAATGTAATGTAATCTAAAATCCTGTGTTATCCGTAGTACAGCATAGAACACTTGTGGAACAAATGCAGTGGATAATGGAAAATGGAAAAAATTAAATGCCCATATCTTGGCATGTCCCTCACTGTTACTATTAAAATACAAATGTGATACTAATTCCAATGATATTTCACTGACAAGTGGCTTACAAAAAAAAATTTATTTTTCCCCAGAATTTCCTCATAGTATTAAAAAATGTTTCTGCTGTCTTTGTTTGGGATTCCATGTGAAAAAAAAAAAATTATTCTGAAGTTGGTAGTCACTCAAAAACTTAAGAATAAAAAAATAATGCATTCACTTTTGCAGCTTTTAAATGTTACTGAAGTACTCATTGCTAAAATTTGTACAAGTGAAAAATCTCAACAGACTTCTGTTTTTTGTGTCAACGGTGTTGATATGCATTATATGTTAGTTATTGTTTTACTAAAAATTAAGTCTTGATGTGGTACAACAGGTTTGCAAACACATTGTATGTAGGTAGCAACATATGAAATGCTGAGTTCCAATGTAAGGAAAGGCAGAAAGAAGTACTTGTATCTCAACTGTAATGTTTTCTCATTTAATATATCACACGGAAAAATAATAATGTTTTCTTTTCTCCCCTCTCTGGCTTTCTGTAGTGGACCAGATCTATCATCTAGCATCTCCTGCTTCTCCTCCCAATTACATGTACAATCCTATAAAGACATTAAAGACCAACACTATTGGGACATTAAACATGCTGGGTAAGTGGAAATCTTTTTTTCTTCTTACTTAACATTGTTACATTAATATAACCTGTACATTGGTATTAAGGGGAGGATGAAACATGAGTCAAACATGGTAAAAATTTGCTTCTTTAAGAAAACATATTTTTTCCCTCTTTGAAGACTTGTGCTTTTCCTTTAAATGTATCTACAAATGAATTCATGGTCTGAATTTTTGGGTAGACCTGTGTGGTGCCAGGAGTTGGACTCAATGATCCTTATAGGTCCCTTCCAACTTGGGATATTCTGCGATTCTATAAACCCTGACAACAAGCAAGCTCAGCTAACAAAGCGACAGAACTTCATGCCTGTAACTTGGCTATGGAGTAATACCTGTGCCGTAATTATAGAAAGTGCAGTTAAGAGCGTGGGATTTTTATAGTGAAGTTATGCCAGTAACTGCACTCCTCACCTTGGTGGCTGCAGAACAATCCCACATTGGCCATGAGTGACTGGGCCTTTCCACCACAGCAAAGGTTGAAGTAGGTGGAAATGCAATTGGTCTGTAAACCCCAAACTTAAGAGCACTTCTCCCTCTTGTGCACTCACTCCTTGGCTAGCAAATACTGAAAGGACATTTAATATCTAGCTTCATACTAGATAATTGCAAGGCAAAATTTTCAGCTTTCTCTGTTGGTTTTGATGCTGGGAATGGGCCTGTAAAAAGAAGGCATCAAGCCTTTGCTACTTTTTCCTCCCATCTTTAGTCTATTTGGCATGTATTGCAACTTGAACTGGCTGTCGGTGATCCTGAGAGCGAGACAAAAAAGACTGCTGGGCCCTAGCCCATCTCACATTTGATATGCTAGTGGGTACAATTAAGATAATTAAATGATTTAGATGCTATGTGGTATTGGACAGTTGTACAGCATAGATGAAAGTATCTTTGGCCATGCCAACTTGAAGGCCATAAGGGCATTGAAATGGAAGGCAGAGTAATCTGAATAGCTGGGTAAGATCACCCAGGCTCTTTAATGGAACAGTAATTATTAAAAATAAAAATAGAGGGAAACTGATAGTTTTTGTTCTATAACATGTTATTCTGTATAAGATTCTTTATGCAGCCTAACTTTCAATTTCATTAATCATGGTACAGTATGTTATTGCTAGATTCTGATTTCATATTTGGAATGGTTTATGCTTCCTTGGCCTTTATTTAGGTGTGATATACTAAGTTCTTGGATCTTAGCTTGGTGTAACATTTAGTTAACCAGAACTGAACGCATCACATGTGGATGTTTTACTGTTTCTCAAGTCTCCTAGCTTGAGATTGGAAGCTGCAGATGTGATTTACAGCTAGATTTATCTAGTGAGAGAAATTGAATTCTCTTTAAAAACAATGCAAATTGGGATCACAATAAAGCAGTTAACATGATTGAAAGATTCCCGTACTTGCTCAAATTATGTTCTTCTTTCTTTGTTTCCCAAAATCTAGGATTAGCCAAACGTGTTGGAGCACGGCTGCTACTGGCCTCTACATCAGAGGTGTATGGAGGTAAGAAAGATTAAAAAAAAAAAAAATTAGAGCTCTTGAGATGCAAATACTGAAGGGTACTTACAGATCTTTTGATGAATGATAGATATTTATCACTGTCTTAGTTTGAATTCTTTATCAGATTAAGTTATCAGTTTAAAATGTAGGCATGAGTACTTGCTTTAAATATCTCTAGTAAGAGCAGTGGAGGAAGGCTTGGACTGCTGTTTGCAATTTTCATATGTCTTTGTTTATGGCTCTTTTTCAAAGGGGCTTGTAGGGGAATTTTTTAGTGTTGAACCCTAATTAAGATCCAGATGCCATAATAAAAACTTGTGAAGAAAGATCATTTGAGTAGCAAACCTGCATTTCTTTTCCCAGTGTACTTACAAATTGTATTCTTATGATTCAGCAGTAGTCCTAGTGCAAAAGACAAGGGCATAAACTTCAATCTGAGAAAACAATGATTGTGCATGCATGCTCTTGCAGTGTTTCTTAAAATTTAATATTCAGCAATGGTATCATATCTCTTCTTCTTCCTTTTCCTATCACTAAGAAGTAAAGTAGCGAGAGAATTACTGATAGAACAGCTAGTTGGATTCAACAAAAATCTTTGATAATTTCTTGCACCATACAACGGACTCTATGCCTAACAGAGAAACTTCCTGCTGTTGTGAACTCCTGCTTAATGGCTAATAGCAGTGTTGCAAGGGTAGTGGAGATACACAAGCACAGGCACCTGCTCAACGTTAGTAGTTGTGGCTTTAAAAAATAACCAAGCAAACAAAAAGTACTCATCTCTGTAACAAGATGCAAAGATGCAGTGCAGATTTTGGGGGGAAAAAGAGCAGAAGGACAAAGAACATACCTCAAGGTGTACACTTATGGTGGAATAACTTCAGTCAAGAAGAATCGAAGCATACACCCAAGCAAGAGATCAGAACTGAAGAGAATCAGAACTGACCATCATTGTTTGAGTTTTCTTTTTGACAAAATGGCCTCCAGCACTTGAAAGTTCAGTAGTAATGCATGCAAACTTCAAACCCAGTAAAAAGGGTAAGTCAGTGTAGATAGCAAAGTGGGGAAATGGAACAAAGTGAGTGTATTGTTTCAAATATGTAGAGCCTACAGGCAGACACACACTGGGAGCCTCCCAGGGCACTCTTGTTTGGTTGTTTGTTTTTTTGTAATTGACTCCTACACTGGATCTAATTAGAGGATTGTCTAGCCTGATTGTGGCCAGTGATGGCTAGTAAAAAAGTGCTTAGGATAAATCAGAAGAAACATAGCATGTACACTGTGATATATCACCCTACTCTTTCTTTAGGAAATGCAATATTTCTCAGTCTTGCCAATTTTTTGTTTCTTGTGTTTTCTCTTATTTTATAAAACTTGAAGTCGCTTTGCTTTATTTATTTGCAAATTCAGTAAAAAATTCTCTCTGTACAACCTATAATGTTTTCATGGAATTCTCTAGGGTCTTATTTGTGCCTTTGAGGTGGGTAATCTTTGCATAGAAGAGTTAAATTTAACCCTCTGTTCTCATTCTTCTATCGGAAAGCACAGGGCTGTTGTTTGCTTATGCTTGGTTATCTTACTAGAGTCTTGCATGTTCTATAATTGTCATTTTTCATGGTTCTAGTGAATACACTTTTGATGAGTTATGTTGAAACTTAATATTTTTGTAATGTATAGTTCAGAGAGAATCTGTTACTGTCTAACATCAGTGATCCACCAGAAGATTCATTATATATAATCACCTGTTTGATAGAAGATCATTTAAGGTGTTTTTTCCTCCATAGATCCTGAAGTTCACCCTCAAAATGAGGATTACTGGGGCCACGTGAATCCAATAGGTCCAAGAGCCTGCTACGATGAAGGAAAGCGTGTTGCAGAGACCATGTGCTATGCATACATGAAGCAGGTATTAAATTTGTATCACATTTTGTGGATTTTCTATAATAATGAAGACCACATGTATGGCAAAACTGCAGTATATATATTTAGGGGTAGGAGAGCAAAAGAAAATGTCTTGAGTAGGAATGTTCATCCTGTGGCTACAAAATCTGTTTTTTCTTTAATGCAGAAGTTTTATTGTTCCCATATTCTGTTATTTCAGATGAGCAGTGTTCTTCAAGAAAATGTGCTTTAGTCTTCTTGATAGACTTATGTCTCTCAGTATAATAGTTTTTAGACAGATTAAACTAAGATGACCTTACTAATTTGAGAGCCAGATAAGAGTTGCTCTAAGTTGGTCTTGTGCTGAAATGCTTTGCTGAATAGGGCAGTTACTGATAAACGTGGGACGTTTAGTGAGCATAATTGAAATCAGAATATATGGGTAAAAATTAGGAAGTTCTTTGGGTACACATATAAGAGCAATATATTCTAAATTGCTTTAGAAATGCCTTAAAAATAGGTAGGTATTAATATAGCCCCTAATGAAAGATACGAATACTCAGTTATGTAAGACATTTTTTCAGCCAAATGCAGTAACACGAGGATTAAAATGAAGTTTAAAATATATTTTTGAAATGACACATGGCAATTTCCCTAGATTTCATAATCAACAAGTAGAAACTCCTAACTAACTAACCCAGCATTGATTCTTTCCATGCGTGTGAATCTTATTTAATTGCTATTCTACTGCTCTCTGGGAGACTATTCAATTAGAAAATGTGGCACGTTAAAGAAAACCGTACCCCTGTTTCATGGTGTTTGCAGCTTTAATATACAAAGGTAAAAATCAATCAAACATAGTATATTCTTTAGAATTCTAAACCTTTAATTAAGAAAATTCTAAGTGCTGTTAAAAAACAAAAACGCACCTTGAAGACAGAATTAAACTTAAAAGCGAAGACTTTAAGAGTGGTATTTTAGTACAGAGGATGTAGCAATTTTCACTTAACTCTTCAGCCAGACAAAAGGAAATTCTGAAGGTTCATGTCTACTTTGTTCTGTTTTAAATCATTAAACATTTTAAAATATAAAATCAAAGTACAATGTGGTTGTACTGCTTGTGTTCAGAATGATGTCTTCTATATTTCACTGTAGAAAAATGTTCCTCATGGGCTTGGAAATGATGGATATAACAGTTTTTAACGAGAAATTCTTGTTCAGTAGGGTACTGAATTTTCTGCAAGTTTGTGGTACGCATGTTCTTGTAGAAGGGCAAGACTGTAGGCCATTTATAAAACCATGGGCCTTGCATCTTAAAGCCACAGGATTAGCAATGATACTATCCCAAAAGTTCTATTCAGGATTTACAAAGAGTTATAAAGGTTTGTAAAGTGGAACTGCGGTGCGCACACACATGAATTGAAAACTCATGACATAAGTTCTCTATCCTGTGGGTAGCTCTGAGAGAGGTACCATGTGCTTTATTATAGATTAGGAGTCTGCCCAAACTTGTCACACCTGCTGAATATTCTGAAATATTTTTGAGTTTTTTCTTTTTTTTAGATAATACACTGTTACCAGTAGTGGAAATATTATCCTTTGCTAGTGGAAAGGTCTGACTTCTACTATGAAAATGAGTATTCTGCTTTTTTGGGGGAGGGGTGTCAGGTAGGTGTGTCCTAGCACAAAACAATCATATATACAGGATTTCAGGATAAAATATGGATGGGGGAGAGGCCGGGGGAAGTTTAAGCACATAATATTGCGGTGTAAATTTTGTGCTTCGTTCAGGAGTTGTCATTCAGTGTGCATTTAACTTTTTAAAAAAATACGATTAGAATTATGGATCTGCCTGGAAGTCCAAAATTCATGAATGCTCCAACTCTGTGACTTAAATACTAGTCAGAATCTGACACTATCTGCATGGCAGTAATCTGGTACATTTGCTTAAACATGTAAATACAAACTCGTACCATTTAAAACGCTTAGCATATTAAGGGTGTTTTGTGAACTAGATTTAATATCTCTTCTTATATTATTCATATGGTAGGAAATTCTCCAGATCTGAAGCTATACTTCAGCTCACTGTGGAGTTGTGCAGGAAAAATTTTAATAATCTTCCACTTGTTTCATCTTTTTTTTTGCATATTGACTGCAACTTTACAAGCTTCAGTGGCAACAAGTGGACTTAGCTTACAAGATATGATGATAGTTTCCAAATTGCCTTAGAATAACTTAGAATTCCAATTAAGAATTCCATCAAATGCCCTCCTCAGAGTATAGAGTGAACTGAGTCATGATAACCAAATATTAAGTATTACCTTATTTAAGTGGACAAGGGTTATGGTCTACTTTATAGAATACTCTAATCAGGACTGTGAAGGTTCAAGAAGAAAAAGGCAAACTAGAGGTAAAGTTTGTTTTAGTAATGTGAGAGGATAACGCACACAAACTGATGTTGACATCAGTTAATTATGGAAGTGCATTGCAATTGCAACCCTAGGGTGATTTCCTGTAGTATATTGAGTTGCACTTTTTTCTCTAATCTTTAATTCACAAAATGAGTTGGTTTTAGTAATCATAAAAAGCCTTGATGTGAAATGCAGGGGTAATGAAAACTGTTGATTGAATTGCAACTGAAAAGGCAATCAATAGTGAATAACCATGTAGTTATTGAGTAATTAGATAGAAAACACGTAGCTGTGTTGGAATAAAGCAGTTCTCTTCTAAATGTCTTCTGGGAGTTTATCCTACATTCTCTAATTATTGCTAGCTATTTTCTTTCCTTGATGCTCATTATAGATTTTTTTAAGCATTCAGCATTCTTTTTTTATGTTGCTATATGAAGTTTGCTAGCAGTTTGCTTAAGAAAACAATGCAGAATTGATGATTTTGTGGAAGAATGGAGTTGGATTTACAGGAACTTGTGGTTCTGTCAGCATGAGGGGAGAAGAGAACCATAGAACCATAGAATCATTAAGGTTGGAAAAGACCTTCAAGATCATCTGGTCCAACCATCACCCCACTACCAATGTCACCCACTAAACAGTGTCCCTAAGCACCACGTCCAACCTTTCCGTGAACACAGAAGGGATGCCACCTCTCACCCAAGGGCTGAGGGGAAGGGAAAGAAGCACTCACACAACCGCTGAAAATTGGCAAGAGTTCTTTATTGCCGGGACACCTTGCAGGTAAGCCTGCAGGATGTCCGTGGTGTTTGGCGGCTCCAAGCTAATGCTTGGGGTGGAGCCTGGGCGACAAGTAGGGAGCTCGCCAGGCACTGCTGCGATGCTGTTTGTGCGCTCGGATGGCAGGTAGCAAAGACGTGCCGGGGTAGTTCCAGGTCTGCTCTGGCCGAGGTGGATCCACTTCCATTGCCTCCTCCACATCTCCTGGTGGATCCATCTCCATGGGCTCCACGGCGTTTGGCAGAAGGACAAGCCAGTCCTTGCCCGGGACTGCCCACACGGGATGCCTTCCATTTGGAATGTTTTCAGGCCAGGGTGCCGAACCAGGGGGTCGTCCAGTTCCACACTGAGGTCCCATGCCACTGTGTGGTTGATTTCCATCCATGGGTTCGACGTTGCAGTCTCTTTTACGGCCGTGGCTGGGTCCCACACTGTGCTCTGGACGATAGGCACACCACTGCTCCACGCAGCTCTCTGCCTGCCACTCCTGTCTTTGCCCCACGCCACCGTGGTGCCATTGGGAAGGCGCAGGCCCCCTGTCGCTGTGTGGCTGAGGGGGCGGTCTGTTCCCCGCGTCGCTGCGGTGCCACTGGTACCGCCTGTAAGTGTCTGTGGGCTGGGTGCCAGAGGTCCCTCGAGAGGTCCCTCGAGCACTGCTGTCTGTTGTGCTGCAGGCGCTTTCCCTCTGCCCACGACACTTCTTCTCGCTAGGTGCGCTCCTTCTCAGTGCTTCGTTGGACTGCATAGCTGTCCTCTCACACCGAGGAGGCCTGCCGCTCGCCTTGCTGCTTCAGCTCTTCTTCCTGCCACACAAGTTGGCTGTCAGAGTGCCTAGAAGCTCAGCGAATGGTGGGCCATCTGCACGAGTCCTGTTTTATAGGGCCCAGAGCAAAGGCAGGGCAGTGGTGGCCACTGTGACTTCAACAAGCCTCTGTGATGGAGTGGTGCACGCGTGGCCACAGGTGGCTGTGTTGGGAGTGGCCTGGAAGATGCCCTCATGTGGCAGAAGGAGGAGGGTTGTGGGGGCTGAGGGCCCCTTTTCTGGGGCTGGCTCCCCTGGGCCATTTGGCTTGCCAGAGAGAAAGGCTGCCCCTCAGCCACAGAAAGAGAAATCATTGCATATCATCAGGTCAACAGTTAAAAGCTCAGAGAATAGTCCTTTAGTACCACAGATGATGGTTACTGGTGATTGTATGCTAGGCCAAAACTAAACTGTAGTGATAAATAATATCATGGATCTCTTTACCTTTTTAGAAGCCGTGCAGAGAAGTTTCACATGCAGGAATACTAGTGAGGCAGAGGTTGGAGCAGTAGTCTATAAGGTGATGCAGGCAATCAGCCACCTCAGGCACTGCCTCTAGGAAAGAAGGAAATGTAGGAAAGAAGACATGAAATGCTACAGCTATTCTCACTGCTGACAGACCCCTGAAGTGCAGGTGTCATCACTACAGCTAGTGTCCTGATATTCTATACCAAGTCAATGAAATTCATGAAGAAAAAAAATCCACAATTCCTTTCCTTTGCAAAGTTTGAGAGGTCACACACTCACAGTTGTATTAATATTCTCAATAAGCACAGCAGTTCCTTTGAAAATTTCAAGTACTGTTAGTTGGTTGCTTTTATCTTCTTTATTAACTGACTGCATTTTGAAAGAAGAAACAGTGCTGCTTTCAACCATTGTAACTGAGTGATTCACAAATATGCTTTTATACTTTGGAAAAGAGAAACCACAGATAATCGTAATTTTCCTATGCTCCAGTGAAGTCAAGTAGTGCAAACCAATACTTTAGAGATTAAATAATGCTAAGATTTTGTTGTTTGTTTATGTCACCATCTTACATTCCTTCTGGTCATCCATTGTTAACATCCACTGAGGAGAAGTGAGGTGAAAAAGGGGAGAAGAACCATGTCATGGCTGAAGCAGTATCATAAAGATGCAGCCTGGCCTCTCATGGGATCATTAGTAGTAGGGAACCCCTCTGTAAGCAGAGAGTTTCATTGTTAGAATATGTTTCTAAATCATATTAGTCCATCTGAGTTGTCAGAACTTTGTTACACAAACAGCATATATACAATAGGAGTTTTTTTCTGTCAGTGCAACAACACCATTTTTCCAGATTACACAAAAATAAAGCAGGAAAAAATTGTCTGGTCTTCTTGCTCCTGTTCACACAAAATGGCTTCAATAGTGCTGTAGTATCCTTATTGTTTGTATGTGCTCTTTGCTGTTAACAATTACAAAATAACTTTGTGCCATAGACAAGGTCAAAGCCATGGACTAAACAAATACAAAGCAGTTTCCTAAGAAAAGTCGGAATGCTTTTTGTGGTCTCTGTGCTCAAAGTTTGTGGTTTTTTTCCTTTCCTTTCCCTTCCCTGCTGTGCTATAAGAAGTCCCATTTTCTGATTTCCTTCAAGTAATTGGAGAACTTAGTCCTTTGTTCCTGCTATTGTTGCACTGTTGTGCAAACTGAACTTTGAAGTCAGGAAAACTTTAAGCTTTTTATTATTATTAATTTTCATAGATCTATTCACATCAATAGGTTTAGTGAGCGTTTGAATAAGAATAGATCAGTAGAAGCATTCATCTTTTGGTGCGAACTGTGTTGTTTCTGATGTTTTTCTTCAATTTGGTACACCTCTTTTTTTTTCTATAAGATGCATCTTCCACATTCAGTCACTATTGCTCTGAAACCATGGACAAGGCATTGCCTTTTACCTGTAACTGTCCTTGTCATACTAATTCATGAACATAGCTTTGCAGAACTCTCCATGAAGCAGAAAACTAAAATTAAGTTGTTTGGAATATGTACTGTTACTTGTTTGCAGGTATTTCTGACCCTTACTGGAAGCTGTGTTAAAGCTCTCATTCACTGGATTTTATTTCACTGTTTATGTTAACTGTTTCTTTACATTCCAAAGCCATGCTGTTCAGTAAAATACTAAAGTTAAAATCCTTGTCTGAAGGGAATATGCTAAATAAATAAATGCACTTAAATGGGTACACATCTCTTCCCAGTGGCAATATCTCCCATCCAAATGTTGTTAGAACAGACCTGTGTCTACGTTGACCATATACACTACATACAAAAGGCATGCAAACTGAGGCAAATGCTAAAATGTATCAGGGAAATAAAAAATAATGATATGAAGAGACCTTGAAGTGATGCAGTAGCTTCTCTAGTCTGGGAAGTGATTTATAAGCATGGCAATATTCAACCATACTGAAGGTGTGCCTTGGTTGTGTTTGAGTCAGACAATTGTGATTGCCCTTCCTAGCTCGTCTAGGAGCTTACCATTTATTAAATTCAGATGTCAGCATCAGGATGCGTTTGCAAAACAGTTCAAAAATCTTGCTGTTACCCAGGAACAATTATTTTGTTTATGCAGTAGGCAATACATATAAATATGTATATATACATAAGGTAGCTTAGAAGTTAAAAAACACATCCTGGATGAACCGTTGTGAACTCTCTGGTAGTTACCGTGCTGTGATTACAGTTCAGGTCTTGGGGAAAAAAAAAGTCAGGGTTATTTAATGATCTCTGAAACACATGAGAGAGAATATGAATCGCTACGAAAGTGGCTAATAAAACAAGGGATGTAGGCAGCAATTTTAGTAATTTTAGCTGAAATATTGGTATAGACTTCTGTCAGGTCACAGTGTTATTTGTGCAACTTACCAGGCTTCCCTGGCAGATTGTCTTCTCTCCATCAGACAATGAGATTCACTGACAAAAACAATTTCAGCTTTTCTTCCCCTAGTTTTATATGCAGGGAGTTCTAATTCTTGCTTTCTGTTTAGATACATCCACAGACTTCACAAAGAAGAAAGTGTTTGACATTTTTAGTGAAAGAAGTTTGCCTGAGACTGTTATGAACTTGGCCACAGCATATGTTTCAGTAACAAAACCTCTTGGCATTTCGGTTATATTCTGTATTGATCTGTTTTCTGAGACAGTCAACACAGGGAGATAACTTTTTTTAAAAGGCTTGTAAAACTAAAATAGGTCTCTTTAAATTGTTATCATACCGTTCTTGATAACTTGAAACTTTCTGGGGCAATGTTCTCCAGAACTAACTGGGAAAGACTCATGCTGAAGACTATGGAAAAGTTTGTTCGTGTTTGGGGGGAACTGCATAACTAATGCTGCTTTTTGACTGACGGCTGTAAAATAGTCTGAGGTTTGCTTTGGGGTGGTTCCTTCAGTATGATCGGCTTGTACCCACCTGGTTTTATGTATTCCACCACTTTTACATTTATTCAGCGGAGGAATCTCTGTGAGCCAAAACAGTCTTTCCTGCGTTTTTTCTGTCTTCTCTTTCCTTCTTTGGAGGCATGGCCTCTGTGATTGTGTCCGTGATGGTGATAGAGTGAACTGAAGTGTCTTGATAGCCCCCAGTGCTGTGTTTGGTTAGTTTGCTCCCAGGCTCTTTTTAGGTTGCTCAAGGAACTTGCTCTCTGAATAATCTGCTGGAGGAAGACATAGTCTTCAGCAGTGAGGACAGAAGCCAGTTGGCCACATTTGATCTTGGTGTCAGGGGTTAGTCTCAAGCTCTCTTTTGTTGAGCAGTAAACATAGGACAAAGTAGTTTTCTCCTTTCTCTAGGCAGTAATAAAAAATTATACCTGACTTACTGCCAGAACTCCAGGGAAGTGATTGACTTCGGTGGTGGGAATACTGTGGGAGGTAGTCAGTTGTAATTAATATGTTGTTGCTATTCGAAGTAACAGCACATAGGTAAGAGTACCACGAGTATTTGTAGGCAGTTAATACAAAAAGGCGTAAAAAAGTACTGAACGTGCATAAAGGATCATCTGAAAGGAGATTCTCATGAAACGGTAAAAGAAAATTTAGGACAATTATTAAGGTATCGATGCCAAAATCTATTTGTGGAAGAGTTTCTTTTTGAGAAGCCAGATCAGTTTTACAGGCACAAATTAATATTCTGCTGCATAGAAGAGATTTTCAGAGCCGTATGCTGCTGAGAAAAGCTTTGCGAGACAGCACTATAAATAAAAAGTTACTCATTTTAAAAGACAACATTACAGATTTTTGTGGAAAAAAATAAATAGAAGGGAGAGGAAATACTGGATTCACTGTGACTATGAGTAAGTGCCTATACAGCATGTGTTGTTTTCGTTTTCTAGATCCCTCACTAGCCAATACTGGAAAACAAGGCCGCTTCTGTAGCTTGTGCTGTACAAGAGAGGCTTTTTGGTCAGCATTGTTTAATGAGTTATTTTTATCTTGAGTACTAGCTTCCAAGTGTCTCATTTTCAGTACTTGTTAGTAATGGCAATATCTGGAAAGCCTATGTGAAATACAATCCCTCCCTGGAGGAGTCAGTCTCCTTTTAAGTCTGAGTGCTGGGGAAAGCAGAAGAACAAGAAACTCCATCAGAGTATATTTTCAGATACAGTGAAGGCAATGGCTCTGTAACATGCTGCTGGAGGTATATTTTTTGACGTATTTTTTTTTAATTGGAAGTGAAGAACATGTTCCCAGTGGATGCATTTTGCATGGAAAGGGACTCTGCTCTTCCCAGGGTATCTCAGCAGGGTAAAGTGGGTGTCTCGAGGCTACTTTTTGGCTCTGTTGTGGATGCAAGCTTGATGTGTAACAAGACGCAAGACTGTAGCTTTTCATATGGCGCAAGTTATCTGCTTGGTTAGTGTTAGATTACAATATGCCTGCAAATATAAGTAGCATTTGCTCATGAAAGCTTACTTGCAGGTAAGCAGAGCTTGATGTTGCTTGGCGTTCTCCATACCAGGGATGCTGGGCTTTACCTTTACTACTTGGTGTTTCCCATTTGTCAACACCAAGTAATATCTAAAACATTAAACGTGTCTTTGCCTCTCTGACTCTCCCATTTGTAAAATGTTAATGCTACTGCTTTCACAAAATTGTTTTAAGTATTAATTTGTTTATGAATCACTTGGAGCTCCAGAAGATAATACGAAATGTTGCGTGTATCATCTGAAGGAATAACTGAGTGTCTGTAGCTCCAGAAGCTTGTGCCTTTGAGTGCAACTGGTTCAGCTGAATCAGCAGCAGAAAGTTTGCTTCAGTCAAAAAGTGTTTCTGGTGATTGATGCAAGGATGGATTTTTCTGGAAGGAGGAAGGACCAGGGAGTATGAAGAGGATGCATAAAACTGGGCTGAAGTTAAAAGCTTCCTCCCTGCCTTGTATCTATCATGGTAGCATCTCCTTACAGCATACCGTGCTGCTGTGAACTCATCCATAGCCAAAATGCATGCTTTAGCTCACAAAGGCCAAGCATCCTTCTTGTGGGCTTTATCATGAACTGTGTCTTGTCCAAGTGAGTAAGTGTCAATAAACAGAAAATACTTGGAGAGAGATTACTTCTCACCTGCAGTCTCCCATTGTTAAAACGCTTTGTCCAGAGGGTTTCCAATTTCACGTTTATTGCATTTTGCTTTGAAGTTTTGCAAAATATCCTCCAGAAGGGTGTTCTGGGAATGACAGAGGAAAAAAAACACTAAGGTATCGAGGAGACCTGGATTATAATGCATGTATTTACACAGCTTAATAAGTAGCAGGGAGTTAAGCAACATTATGGTTGTGGTTACAAAGCCACTTTACAGCATTGGTAAGGACACTTAACCTGAAACACACAATTTTTCTAATCTTTGGAAATGTTACCCTGGTATTATAATCTGATGATTGTGAGATTTCCTGAAAAAAAAAAAAATCTACATAAGCCCCAGGTGGAATAAATTGTTGTTGGATGGGTACTAATGAAAATCGTAAAGTTCTTGTTAGAAGAAAATGCCTGTGCTGAAATCATCAGCTGTTCTAACACTGATTTAGAATTTGCATTACAAATACTGAGGACTAGCATAAATTGTCTTGCTGTATGCACTGCAGTTTCCAGTAGTGTTGATGAGATGTTAGAAGTGTTTCACTGTGAGAAAAAAATGCGTTTTAAAACTGTAGGAAGGATTCTAAGAAAGCTTTTGGATAGGGGAAAGTAAATTTGCACTTTTAGGAAGAAAGAGACTCTTACTAAGGTAATAACATTTCTTTTTTCTTTGCCCACAGGAAGGAGTTGAAGTGAGGGTTGCCAGAATATTCAATACCTTTGGTCCTCGAATGCATATGAATGATGGTAGAGTTGTCAGTAATTTTATTCTACAGGCTCTCCAGGGAGAACCACTAACAGTAAGTAATGACCTGTCAGTGATGTCAAGAGTCGTATGTCTGTGTATCGTAAGCTTGTGTGCTGTGAGGGAGTCTGCATTTTAGAAAACATGGAGGTTACCCCACCCCCAAAGATACAATTTTTCAACATATCAAGCTCAAGCATATAGAGTTATACATCTAAGGGTGTGCTCTGTATTGATATTGCTTTCCCAGAAAGAAACAAGCTGCGATCTGAGAAAGTATTTTAGTCATCCTGAACTTGAATCTCGTCTGTCACAACTCTTCCATGTGGTCAGGTTTAAAGAGTCACAGTTCTGTATTTCTTCCTGTTGAAGAACTGTATCCGAACCGTTTCTGGAAGTTAGGCATCAAAATGTCTTTTTGGAAGCCTGGCTATCAGCCTAAATTTTCTAGGAGTAACATAACATTAAAGGCCTTCAAGCTGCATCATCAAGAAAGCAGGCCAGAACTGGGTTTTGTTACCATTGACAACTGGTGTGGTATAGATGGCCCGCATCTATAGAGATAATTTTCCTGCCTTCAAAACAAGTTGCTACATCCAGACTGTTTGCTGGGAATGATTCTTGGCTCTTGATAATACTTAAACGATGTCACAGCATTGTTTGGGAGAGCAAGAGCTGGCATGGGCCAGAATTCTGCCAAAGGTGCTGCTGGTAGTTTAGCAATACGGACAGTGCCTGACCTATGTCAGGACATGGTTCAGTGGTAGACTTATCAGTGCTAGGTTAACAGTTGGACTTGATGATTTTAGAGGACTTTTCCCACCTAAATGATTCTATGTCCTAATCCTGTTTAGTTTATTATTATAAAGTAATAAGCATGTGTAAAATAAATGTGAGGACAACCTGAAATAGGGAGAAATAATTTGGAATCTGAGATGGGCTGTGAACTCAGGGAAACATTTGCAGTGTGTGAGACACACAACAGAATTTCATACTCATTTCTTAATGCTGCCTAGATTAGAAGAGTGAAGTGCCAGGACACCACTCAAAGGCTTCTGGACTCTTGTTCTGATTAATCACTAAAAAATACCTGCTAACTGTTAAATAGCTGATTCTAAAAGGTTGCCCCTCCACAGGACAACTGTCTTGAGGCAGAGATAGCATTCTTTCTGTTGGAGTCTATAAAATCCACAGTTCAACCAGGACTTCCTCTAGGAAGTTGAAGACGATCAAGGAGGGAAAAGATGAAAATTCTGTGGCAACTCCTGCTACTTTGATTCTTGTAGAGCAAAACCAGAAACCATCATTTGAGCCAGCACTGAGACTGTGGATGCCAGGGCTCAGTCTGGGGTAGGTGACAAACCTGTGAGCCAGCGTGCCTAGTCTGTACGGACAGGAGTCTTTTCAGCACTGAATAGGCTAATTGCACAACAACGTGTTTAGCATGGGTGTTGGGGAAATGAGTCTGCCACATAAATTTATGCCCTACCTACTTAGAAATAAGCATTTGCCAACATAATTTCTGCTGTTTATGTGCTGGGACAGGGATCTTAAGCAATCAGAGGAGAAGGAGACGTTATTTGCTAATAGTCATTAAAAATAAGTAGTCAACTCTTATTTATTTTTTTGTTTGGCTGGAATTTTACATTTTGTACTACTGAAAGCTCATCTCAAGAGAGCAACCCCATGGGTTCTTTTTGTGGCAAAACTGCACTAAAATATGATCTGAAATGTTTGAGTGTTGTACATCAACAGTAAATTCTGATTCCCACACACACACCTCAGACCATGGCAAGAATGAAGTGAATTATGATATAGTGAGACTCCATTTCCTGTCTGTATATTAGCACAGCTACTGTAATTTATTTGGGAATAAACGTTTTTCCAGGCAGTAAATTTGCCTAGACTGAGGGTGTGTATTAATTAGTAAGCTTCAGGATCGGAGGATCCGTTAGCAAGGCTGTCTGTCTGGAAGAAATTGTAAGGATGCTTCCTTTTTGTTTTTGCTTGCAGCATTCAAAATTTCATTCCTTGTGTCTCAGAAACAACTAGTTATTGATGAAAAATGTAAAGCTTTGACAGAAATACGCACTTTTCAAACGTGAATGTTGTGCCCGCCACCATACAGCCAGGGTAATTAGTTGCCTGAAAACTGCTTTGTTCTTTCCATCTGTTTGATGGTGCCCTAGATTTGGGACTGATCTGTAATGCTTTGTGGGATAGAAGAAATGTATGTAAAAGGCAAGTCCCTGAACCAGTCCTTTCTTGATGTGATCCTTCTGAGGTTACAGTGCAGCAGGCAGTCCGTCAGACTGCCCACATCTATCATAGTAACTTAAAACAAAGCAACTGCACAGTACAAAAATCCACATGGGATTATTTTTCCTCTCAAAACATCGAAAAACTTCCTGTAGAGAGTTTCCTTTTCTTACCCACTCAGGCATCTCCCAAAAGCTCCAGGTTGAGGCTGGTTCTGTTTGTTGCAAGACAGTAAGCAAATGGAAGCAGACAAGAAGATGGAGCTTTATGCTTTGAGACTTCTGATTCTTGAAGGACTTGGCTGTATCAAAATACGTATGTGTAACCATATACTTATTTGTCAGTACTGTATGCTTCCAGGATAGTGTCCTGGGGCATAAAGTTTGAGCTAATAAATGATATTTATAAAGCTTATCTAGCCTATAAAAGATCAGAAGGTTCTTCCGTCTGTTATGTTTGCTCCCCTAGTGCATGGATGTAGTGAGA
This sequence comes from Cygnus atratus, assembly GCF_013377495.2. Lineage (NCBI taxonomy): Eukaryota > Metazoa > Chordata > Aves > Anseriformes > Anatidae > Cygnus > Cygnus atratus. The sequence continues at coordinate 143,023,453 of NC_066362.1, read as the reverse complement.
TTTTACTGTATTTGGCCTCTAAAACACTTTTTTATCCGAGCTGCTCAAGTTTTATTGAAAGTAGTCCTGTAATCTTTTATAACTAGAACTGAGTGAAAACACTACCTGGAAGTTTTCTGGAAATTTACTCCATTACTAAATATAGAGTAGTTATCATGTTTTAAAACATGCAATCCTTGGGATATCTCAGACCAGCAATAAGTCTAGAGTCAGTGCTGTTCTTTGGGAGGCATTTTTTTTTCTGTTGTAACTGCAAAGCTGTCTAGACTTTATCAAGAAGGTAATAGAGGATAAAATAAAGGATTTTGCCTAGCACCACTGTTCCATAGGGAGTAACACTCTGCCATTAAAAATGGCTGTACATGAGAAGAGAGCTAAGGGGAGAGTTGTTTAGCTAACCAGGTCAAATAAAATGAATTATCAAGGAGCAGTAGTTGAGACCAAAAAAATTTGTACTCTTGTATTATCACAGAATTTGGCTGACAGGAATATCTAGTATTGACCTTTTTAGAAACCACATGTACTCAATCTCTTGGTTCAAAGTAGTTGTTCAAGTGGAGTAAATTGATCTCACAAAGTGCAAACAGTCTTTTTAACTACCTGCCTTTAAGAAATTACAGCCTATGCAGACATGACCATCATTGCATTTTATTGTTGTAAAGGAAGGATTTATTAAGAGAAACTAAAAGGGGAAAACTGCATTGTATTTTCCAGCCACTACCTGCATGTAGGAGAGGTAGCCATGTTGGGTGACTTTGCACAAATCATTCACAAATTACTTAGTTGTATAAAACTTATTCCATGAGCCAAAACAAGGCAAACAGGAAGCTTTATATGTACATAAAATGCAATTCCTGTTTGCTTTGAGAGGCCACCAAGCTGTTGATGTGTTCTCTTACTCTATTTCTCTCAGTGGATTATTAGGTAAATGCTTAAACCCCCAAATCCTCAGGATCTTACCCAGTGCCTACTGAAATGTGAATTCTTTGGACTTTAAATCTGCCTCAGACAGCAGGCTTAACAAGCAACAAATGATGGCTTGTATGCCAATTCTGCTGTCTTTCCTGTCGCCTAAGAGAGCAAACATGCTTTCAATTTTGTCATTCCAAAAAGCTTTTCTGCTGTAGCAGTTTAGTGGTAAGATGTATGTGTCCTCACTCAAATTTAAGTGTTTTCCCCATTTAAATAAGCCTGCCCATAATTTTCAGAATTTAAGTATTTGTTAGTTATTTATGTTTAGTACTGCACACAATTAAACTGTAAACAAAAAAAAGTCTGATACTGTTATGTGCTTTTTAAGTATGCTTTAATGTCTGTTTTGGACTTAAACAACTTTCTTGCTCCAAAGTGTTAACACATAACCAGAGAACACATACACACACCATGATTTTGGAGAAAAAAAAAATCCGTACAGATGATTCTGGGAGTCATATTCAACTAGAAATTATTCTACCTCCCATTTCCTCAGGTAGTAATATTTAGAGAGTTGCATGATTTTTTTGGTGGTGTACTGATTCCTTGAAACACTTATTGCTATTTTTTTCTTTACTATTTTTTTTAAAGACCATGAATGTTTGGTGGTCTCTTTGAAGTTCGTTGTTGTTAAAGAGCAAATAAAAATTGCTTGTCATAACCACATCTTAGTATTCTGAGGTTTGCTCTAAATATTTGGTGCTCTTTTCTGGTTGAGTGCATGCTACAGCCTTTTTCAGCGTTCCAGGAGAGGACAAAGCATCACTCTGTCCTAAACTGCTAAGAATGTTGCCTACATGCAGAAGTCTGCATTAATGAGGTGCAGAAGGTTGTATTTACCGGAGACACTTCCAAGAACAAAAAGACCTTCAAAGAATTGATCCTTTGCCAAAAGACTTTGCAAACACATCTTTTTCCATTTCTGTAACACAAAGCTTGTGTCTCAGGTGCTTTTCCTTCGGACTTCTTACTAGGAAAAGATAATTGTGCTAGAGAGGACTTTTATACTTCTGTAACTTCTCTAATTTTCATCTGGTTTTAGGTCTATGGACCTGGAACTCAGACAAGGGCTTTCCAGTACGTCAGGTAAGCCTTGTTCATGCTGTCTGATATTTATTTGCTTCACTTGATGATTCTTTGAGCTTGGCTACATAGTTTGTACTTCATTTTAATCAATAAAAGAAATTATTTTCATTTTTAGGCAAGCTTTACTTTTAGAATGGAGACACTGAAGTTTTCTAAAATATCAGGAAATAACACATTAGTTGGTTCAGAGCTTTGAACTAAAATATTAATGTGCTCTTCCCTTAGAGGGACAGCAAATACTTGGTAGGTAGGTTTTTGATGCTACTTTGTCTGAGCAGTTTGCAAGTCCTTGAGTTTTAATGCAATACTGCCACCTTGTGTTTTTCGGGGTGCTATATGTGTATTCCATATTTCATTATTGTATTGCTTGTATTATTCCCTTCTGCGGGAAGGAACATGCTGAGGAGGTATTGCTGTAGATAACATTTGTAGCATAAGCAAGGCCAGAATGTACTTGAACTAATGAAAAGTGAATCTAGGCGTTAGAGTCTTCTATCTCACTTGCTAAATTTCAGGGCCAGGCTTCTGGGTTGCTTTCATCATGCTGCACTTGGTGGAAATGTTGGTCTTCCCCTCTGCTGAAAGTAATAACAGTGTTGATAGAAGCTATGGAAACCCATATCAGTACAAAGCATCCACTCCTTTCGTGATTTTAAGCTGTAATGAAAGATACCTGGATTTGTGTGTCCAGGAACAAGCTGATAAATTTGCTGATAATCCAAAATAACTTTGGGTTATTTTTCTGGGGGAAGGTAACACCAAAATACTCCTTATAATAAAATTGTCTTAAAATTTTCTGAAAGTGAGAAGACACTTCAAAAAACAAACTGCAAAGCAGGTAGTGGTGGTGTCATGTGCCCCTGTCTAACAACTTACTCTGTTTGAAATGGGCTTCTATTAAGTTTGGGTACTGGAGCAAAGAGAAGGTATTAATTGTTTCTGAATAATGTAGTTTTTCTTGATTTTCTTTCATGTACTCAGAGGAATTGTAGCCATTATATCCCAGACATAATCACCCTTTAAAAATAACCTGTAATTCAGTGTATCTTACAACAGGGACTGTGGAATAAATAACTAAGGAAACATGCACCCCTTGAAATATATGTTGTAAATCTGATTTTTCAGCATTTCTCAGCTGACTGATCTGCTTTACTGGAGCTCTGTGGAGGCAGCTCTCTTTTTAGACAAGAATATTATTTATAAGGAAGTGGAAATTGCCTCAATCTGTTCTTCCCTTTTTATAGTGATCTTGTGAATGGGTTGGTGGCCTTGATGAACAGCAATGTCAGCAGTCCTGTCAACTTGGTGAGTATGAGAGCTCCACTCTACTGTGTTTACTGTACGGGAGCCAACATCCTCTGTTTTCCTCCTTGTTACTGATGCTGATTTCTAGAAGAAATAAAGCAAAAAATCTCTTTCCATTATGAATAAACCCTGTGTTCTCTTTATAAATATGAAGAATGAGCACCTAGGTGTTGAGATGTGATAGTTTCAAGAAGATGAGAAATTTGCTATATTGTTTTCTGGTTTAGCGAGAAAATTCACGTAATTAGAATATGGAAGAAAAAAATAGAGCAGGATGCCAAATACAACCAAGAAAATAATTGAACTCTAAAAGCACTGAAGCTCTTATCTCTGAACAAATGGAAATCACTTCATACTAGCTTTGATTGGAGGAAAATGGGATAGTATTTGATTGTGTAATTTTCTAATATTGATTAAGGTCGCATAGAAATGATTTTTTTTAAATAGGATGTTTACTTTGTCCCATTTGTTATCACTTATCCTCAGCAGTGGATATAACAGTAGAAAAAGGATGCATATGCCAGATCACTTCTATGTATGTCAACTTTTGCCAAATCAAGTACTCAACTCTGCAGGGCAGTTGTTCACTTGATTTTTTTTTCTTATTTTTTTAAGTGTGGCTGTAAGTTCATTTCTGTGTTTTTGTCCAAATGTTGATATTTTTTAGCCCCATCACGTTTTGCCTCCAGAAAACTCAGCTTTTAGATCTGTATATAGCTAAATGTTCAGCTGTAGATCAAACAAGATGTATTAAGAAGTGTGTTAAAACAAGGAATTCTAAAGATGGAAGGAGTTGAGTCTGATGAAGATGAACTAATGCTAACAGGAAGCTTTCAGCGTTTTATTCTGAAATGTTGAGATGTTTCTTATGTGCAGGTTGGCTGAAAAATTATGTGAGCATTAAGAGCAATATTGTATAGGAAAGCAGGTAGCCCATATACTTATTTTTATGCAAGATGCAGTAAATTCAGAAGCAATTGTTTGCAGTGAAATTGGTTGCTTTTTCCGATCTGGGTGAACTGAGAACTTGGCATTCTTCTTTAAATGAAGTCTTCGTTATATTGTCTGTCCTCAACTCAGGAAAGTTCTTGAGTCCATACTTTGAACCGATGATGTGGTTGTGTGGGCTCCTGAATTGGAGCACGTAGCTTTACTGTGATTGAGGTGCGTTTGCCCATTCATTACATATTGATTTTTGGGTACCTCCATTCACACATTGAATTACCAAGGCAAATGTGATGAAGGGCAGCTTTTCTAATGAATGTTCAGCTTGTCAGTTAGAATAGAAATGAGGTATAATGTTGAGCTTTTTCAGTTTAACATGACCCTTTTAGAACTATCTAATATCAGAAAGCTAAGATGTCTTAAGGTGTTCACTTGCTGTTGTAATGAATATTCCTTCCATTTCTAGGGAAACCCAGAAGAGCACACTATCCTAGAGTTTGCCCAGTTAATTAAAAAACTTGTTGGTGAGTATGAGTAATTCTTCAAAGAAGCTCATGAAGCACTCTTTAAGATTATTATTTCTTGATTAGTATATGTAATATATGGATAATTTAACTGGTCTTTGGATTTCTTAATAACCTTATCAAAGTCAATTGTATCCTGACCATATAATTAAATACTAACTAGATAATCCAAATCCTCTCGACTGTATGTAAAAGACTGCATGAATAGTTGAATGAATACATTCTTTCTGTGTCTGTGTGATCTATACCAGTAATTTTACATAATGTTTATGCAAGTTACTAGATAATTACCTGAAAGTGAAGAGTCTTCCTCACTGCGTGCTGTGAAAACATCTTACATCCTAGCTGAATTATGGATACTTCAGCAAGGTGGTTCTTCACAATCATGCAGGCTGTTCTCCTTCAATTACCATTAAAAAGCTTCATGCTGTGGTGACAGTCTTCCTCTACTTTTCTTTGATCTACCAGTGACTTGTGCAAGCAATGCCAGCTCCTCCCTTGTTTGTGGCTTGGAAGAAAATACTGTGGCTTTCCCTTCATACTTGCTCTGATATCTGTAGCAAATCAGAACTCTCAAGAATGGAAGCAAATGGCTGTGCGCAGTCCTCTAATGTGGCTTCCTCGTGAGATGAAGCATGCTGGTGCCGTTAGCCAAGGGTTTTTAATCTGTAGACCCCACCAGTGCTTCTGAGGGATCTATAAAAGGTGCCTGAAAAAGACAGGTTCACACACGCAGTACAGAAACTGATGTATGTGATGTTTCTAATAGAGGACTATCCCCACGGGAAAACGTTTGAGTCTACAGATCAGGGAGGGAAATTGAAAATCACAGCACCAAACCCACCTGGCAGATGAAATAATCTTTACCTTGTCTGTTCACAAACAGCTTGACTTGTTTCAATCTGCCTGGAGAGGCAATTTAGTTCTACATCCATAAAATCTCACAGTAAAATGACACGTAAACTGTTTGCTAGATTTCGTTATATAAATTGTCCTATATGCGTCTTGTCATGAGGAAAGACAAGTACTGTGGGTATTTAACAATCAGACTGAGAAGTATGGGCAAAGAACAAGTGAAGTCTTTTCCCAAGGCAAAAGCGCTCACAGCATCACAGAACAGTTGAGGTGTGGGAGGGGACCTCTGGAGGCCGTCTGGTCCAACCCCCCAGCTCAAGCAGAGCCACCTAGAGCAGGCTGCTCAGGACCATGTCCAGGTGGTTTTGAAGTCCTCCAAGGAGTAAGACTCCACAACCTCTTGGGGAAACCTGTTCCATTCATCAGTTACCCTCACAGTAAAAACATCTTTCTTTATCCTCAGAAGGAACCACCTGTTTCAGTTGGTGCCTGTTGCCTCTCATCCTGTCTTGGAGCACTGCTGAGAAGGGTCTGGCCCCATCCTCTTGACAGCCTCCATTCAGATACTTAACCACATTGATCAGATCCTCCCCCATACAGGACTCTACAAGTCCCTTTGATGAGCTTTGTGAGGTTTCTGTCAGCTTGTTTCTAATGTGTCAAGAATGCTGGACAACAGCACAGTCCTGGTATTGGTGTACCAGCCACTTGGTATTGACCCCTGGGGTACACCAGTGGTTACGGGCCTCCAACTAGACTTTGTGTCACTCACCAGCACCCTCTGGATCTGGCCTCTTATCTGTATGTCAGCAGCCTGTCTAGAAGGATCTTATAGGATACAATGGCAAAAGCCTCACCGAGGTCAAAGTGGATGCTCTCCCCTTATCTACAGAGGCAGTTATTTCATCAAAGAAGGTTATTCAAGTGATCGAGCATGACTTCCCTTTTGTGAATCCATGCTGAAATCTTTGTGAAATGTTTTTGTGAATCCGTGCTGTTGTAGGGCGGCTGGTTCACCCAGCTGTTGCATACAATGCAGCTGTGTCTGTGGAAGGCGTTTCAGTGGTACAATTACAAAGCAGAAAACAGCAGAAAGACCTAATGCTTCAGTAGGTAGAAAAGACACAAATGCAAAGCATAGTGAATTGCACATGATAATGCACAGTCTCTTGTTTGATAGGCAGTGGGAGTGAAATCCAGTTTCTCTCAGAAGCACAGGATGACCCTCAGAAACGAAAACCTGACATCAGAAAAGCAAAGTTACTGCTTGGCTGGGAACCTGTGGTATGTACAGCTGTATTACTGTTTGTGTGCGCGAAATCACAAGGAGGCGTACCGTGTGATAAGGATATCTTTAAGTTTTCAGAATATTTGCTTAATACAATCTCCAGGACAGTTCTTAAAAGGCTGTACAGTGCCTACAGTCTATCATAAGCTGCCCTTGCTCGTGATTAATGAACTGCTGGGTAAGATTGCATGCCCTGTGCCATGCAGAAGAGCATATTAGTACTGGCATTTTTAAACAAACTTAACTAGGAAAAAAAATATCATAGGCATTTTAACTTTTTCACATGCATATTCTAAAGTGGCTGCCTCCTGTAAGCCTGACATATTCTTTGAAATGCGTTGTACATAGTTATGAGAGCCTAATGAGTTTGCTTTTGCTGCCCTCGTTCCTGTTTTCCTGTAGTAACGTGTATTATGGAAGGAAAAGATTGCTTTTAACTTCATTAGAATATTTTTAGAAAATCTGTGGAGTAAAACTCTTTTTAAGATGGTTGATAACAACATTGCAACCAAAACATTTGTTTGGGTTAGTGGGGAGAAATATGAGAATCGGATGTTCTGTTCTGTTAGAGTTCATTTAAAGGGAACTATGTGAAACTTGGGCAAAACAAAATATGAACCTAATCAGAGAGAGATGACGCTCTTTTTTCTTTCTTATTGTTTTAAGTTCTGGCGGACAGAACTTAAACCAGAATAAGCAGCTCTTATTTTGGGCTACAGGTATATGTAGAGATGTTCAAGGCTTGTCCTCTGTGTAGACAAGCTTGGAACATGCTCAGGGTTAGTCGAACTTGTCTTACCATCCACAATAAAGCTTGTCTGTCCACCTGAAATTTGGTAATTAGCCATCTGAGATGGTCAAGATGGTGGTTATTCTTCACAGCTGATCAGAAAGAATTGAAAAATGCCCATGATCACTGTTACTTTTTCTCACACTTTCTGGTGAAGTTAACTGTGCAAATCTATAACCAGGTAGAGTTGATAACAACTGTTTTGGTGGTGAGGTAAGGTCTATTCAATCCCTAGAAAGAGCACGACTTTCTTAGCCAGGTCCCCACTCTAGCTAGCATAATGGTTTGTAGGCTTTTTTGGATTTTTTTGCAGACAAAAGTTTTTACGGGAAACCTGTGAACCCATCTAGTAAATACAAGGCTATTAATAGAAAAAGCTCTGGACACTTCTGAAATTATGCAGAGACACCAGATATTAACAGACTGTGCCTCAAAGCACAAGGAGGGTGGAAGGTGTTAAGATCATAAAAGGCTTAAAGCAGTTGACTTTTATACCTCTGACCTGTTTTCGGTGCAGTCAGTACCAACATTGACTCTGAAGTAGCAGCACAGTATTGGTACATCAAGTTTCAGGCACGTAGTTTTTGTGCTGTTTTTATCCTCCTGTATTGAAGATGGTGTCAGCAAGCATGTCAGAGCATATGACACCTGAGAAAAGTGGATAATATTTCTGTTGTTCTGCTCTACAAATCATAGTGCTTAAATATAGGTATAGAATATGAAAAATCATAATTACTTTAATAGGATTTAAGGATATCAAATGGGATACTGGATGATAATCTGTATCCCTTCTTTCTTTGTATTGATGCAAACAACAAATCCTACCACCTTTATACCTTTCTAGGGTATATACCAGTCTGTGAGATTCTGCAAAAGGTGATCCTTAATTATTAAAAACAGAAGGGGCTTAAATTTCTGTGTACTTCTCTCTTTTAATGTATAATGGTCCAATTCTGTAAATCTGTTTTAACACTAAACAGGACAAACATAACTGTCTGATATGGTTTAAGTTTGTTAGTTTTTTTCACTTATAACATCAGAAAATACATCCAATGGTTGAAAGCTGACAGATGCATTAGCAGTGCAGAGATGTAACCAGTATGTGGTGCTGTTAATACTTACATTGGCAAAGAATTAAAGGACTTTCTAGCAGTCTTGAATAGCTGTATTAAAGAAGGTGCTGTTGTGAACTCAGAGTAATAATGATTCTCTCATTTTTGGGAACAGGTCCCATTGGAAGAAGGGTTGAATAAAGCAATTCATTATTTCCGTAAAGAACTTGAATATCAGGCGAACAATCAGTATATTCCCAAACCAAAACCTGCAAGGATGAAAAAAGGAAGAACAAGACATAATTGAAGACTGTTGGTTGGACAGGAAATGCCCTGCTTGACATTTGACGGATGTAATTTTCTTTTCTGTTTTTTTTTGAAAGAGACTTTGAAACAGGTATCATGAAGAACAAACTGGAATTTCATTCTGAAGCTTGCTTTAAAGAAGTGGATGTGCCTAAAAATAACAAACAAATATTCCCCTTCCCCTGCAAATCTTGCCTTGCACTTTTTAAATCTGTCTTTTTATGTAAAATAGAGTAGAAACATCTTTTAGTATCTTCAAGTTTTATATCTTGCTGTGAGATCATTTTGTTGTGACTGTCCTTGACAGTTTTATTTACTGGTTTCTTTGTGAAGCTGAAGATAAACACAAACGGGATGGAAAATGCCAATTTATTTATAAAATGGGTACTATAAAATATGAGATGTTACTATGCATAAGAAAAAAGCTAGTGGTATTGTCAGATGAAAGACACTGACACCTAGTATAGAGGAGTTTAAGAGAATTCTGTATGAGAGCTTTATGTATTCTTTAAAAGAGATTTTTTCAAAGGTTTAGTTTTAGTTGTACACTTGAATTTGAGATATTTTCATTGATTACCATGGATAAGGATATTTTGAATCACTACTGTGTTGTGCGTACTCTGGGAATAAAGTTAATGTATTATTGGTTACAGTGGTTGAATATGCTATTTTAATAAAATATTGAAACTTCTATTTACTAGTTTGTGTTTCACTGCGGGCACATCTCTGGCATACACAATATATACACAGATGTGTAATTAATTAGGAAGTAACACTGTAAATAATTGGCTCAAGGTTAATAGCATTTTGTCTTGCATTGCTCATCTCTTAATAGCTACATAGGAGGGGATGCAGGATGTTGGAATAGACAGGAAAAGAAACATCCTGATTTATTTCAGTTCAGGCAGTTGATAGTGATGCAGTAGTATAAGATTTTCTTTAAGCCGTGGATGCTAACTTCACCCTCCCTAATTGAGGAAATGTTTCTATTTTAAGCATTTATTGAATTGCCAGTAAATGCTTACAACTTCAATAACTATGCCTGTCATCCTAAAGAAATAAACTATAATTAAATTGTGCAGTTCCGCAGCGCAACATACCAAAGACTGAATACCTAGAAGGAAGAATTGGCAGAGGGCTTTTAAAAGGTATTTTGGCTTAGCGCCACTTAAACTTAAAATCGAAAATCCTAAATCTCATCAAGCAAAGTGGCTTGACTTTATCTCGTTAAAACTTGATGTTTCGTTAGCTTTTGAGGAACAGCTCCTTTATGTTTTTGATGTCTGCAGACTGATGATCGAAGTGGGAGCTACCTGCTGAGCTGACCTGGCACGCGGACTCAGGGAGGGCTCTGGGGGCAGTGTGGTATTGAGGCCCCCGTGTCTGAGCATGCCATCCATCAAAGCTGGCCGAACCTCCTGGTGTTTGCAAGGCTTGGAGGCTCACCCAGGCTGTCTGAAAAAGCTCCAGAAACAATTTGGGGCAAAGGTATTCTTTCTCTTCATATTTACTTCTCATTCAAATTGTGCTGTTGGACGCCAAAGAATCTATGAAGAGGTGGTGCACAAGAGTTGCAACCCTGCATCCAGCATTTAGAGCAGCCACTGAACAAGTAACAGGAGTTGTTGGGTACCAGCTGCTATTTCCAGGACTGCTTTTCATTTTATTCAATTACTTTAGTGTGAAATACGTAAACTGCACTGGAACAAACATGCTTCTGGAGACTGGCATAAAATGCGCATTTTCAAAAAAAAAAAAAAAATCCGTCAGGAAGTCTGAATGTTTGGATGGTACAGATCTTACAGATCTGAATTTAAAAGCTTTTTACTTTACTTCACAGCCTGACCTCCTTCACAGAAGGGGCAAATTGGTCAGAGGGCAAATGCCTGGTACTGATACAACCCATTTGTCAGTATGTGGCATGCCTCCCGCTGGGACTGAGTGACAGACCGTATTGATCTGTCACTTTTCTTGTGCTATTTCTAGCTTTTGTTTCAGTGGTTCCTTGTTCAGTTCCCATATCCTTTCTATATGCTGTCTTCTAGAAACAGCAGCTGAGGGCTGTTGCCCTTCAAACAAAGCCAGTGGCTGGCTTTCTAGACAATTTGAAAAGCATGAACTGTGGGTGTTAAAACAGAGTCTGCTGGTTCTGAACACTGAAAATCTAAGATAATTTCACGTTTCGTTTGGTCTGAGCCTTCAAGAAAGCCGTGTAGGTTTGCATGTTGGTGCTCTCTGTTCCTACCTGGTGCTACACATCCAAGGAGGAGGAATGCATCAGTTTTGCAGGGGACCACAGGTAAGAAACAGCTGCTGCCACTTGAGCAGAGCCACTTTTGACAGAGTACAGTGGTAAGCCAAGCCATGTTCTCATCTCAATGCCCAAACACAACGTGTTGCATTTTTTTTTTCAGGAAACTTGGGATTTCCTGCTCTCACCTAGGCAAGCAGGCAGAGTTAAACTAACGTGACCTATGCTATGTGGTCCCTATTTAGTCGTAGTGAGCTGCAGAAGAGGGCAGTTTGGCCCATGTTAGGTGCAAGTTCTCCTGGCTCAGCAGGGAACATGCAGCGCTAGCAGAGGTGTGTGGTGAACTGGATAGCTCGGTGCTGGCAAGTGAGGTCAGTTTTACAGAAGGAGAGGTGTGTAAGGGTCCTGGGTTCCTTGAATCTCACAAGGAGGACCACCCTTGCTGCCTGGAAGTTGTCACAGTGTGAGGTCCACGGTTGGACTTTTTTTTTTTCGCACCGACTACTCCTATTTCTACACACAAGGCTGCTCAGAAGCTCTGTAAACCACATTATTGGTCCACAACCAGCTACAGAGAGCCTTGCAGATGGTTGTTTTAAGTGAGTAGTCCTGTGAACATACAGTCCAGAGAAGCTTCGTGTCTTTGGGTTAGATTTTCTGCTCTGGGGAGAGTCATCTAACCGTCTCTTCTTGTGTCTGGGACGCTTGCAGCTTCTCTAAGATTCTGGTTTAGCAACCATTGAGCTTACCTCCCTCTGGGCATTTATGTATGTCTCTGCCATCTATTTTTTCCCAGAATTTTTTAGAAATATACATATATTTTTAAAAGTTCACTTTTGTTGAATATGTTTGGAATTATCTTTCAGAGTTTAAGCAGGGGAGGAGGGAAGACACAAATGCAATTGCATAAATTTGTTAGCCTTAGAGAACGGGCTAAAGAGGGCAAAACAGGGCTTTGATTAGTCTGATGGATCGAGCTGCTCCCCAGGCCTTTATTAGTATTGAGTTTAATGCTACTTGAGGCCAAGAAGTCCCTGTAGGTTGTTAGAGGCTGATCAGAGAAGACTTGTCCACAGAAAAAGGATGCTTTGTTACTAGTAAGGGAAGCGTGTACTCCGCACTGCTAGTTCCTAACATCCATACATCCTGCCCCTGAAATCAGTGGAAATGTAGCCAGCACAAATCCATAGTGGCTTTGTTCTAAACATTTCCCAGTGCTGGGATCACGAGTGGTGGGAGAAGAGTATGGCATGGAAAAGGTCGGGACTGCGATAGGACTGTTGGCACGCAGACACTATTCACGTGTGCTGGGGTGACCAAGATTTCCCTGTCTCCACCTGAATCCCTTTAGTGGCATTGAGACCCTGTTTTTATGCCATGTTTGTGAAAAAATCTCACGTGTTAAAGTTCTTATTTGCTGCTCTGACTCCTTACAACGAACGGCAGCAAAAGCTCTGGACCCAAGCAGAACTCCTTCTGTATGGCAGGGGGCTCCCGAATGTGATGCTGTATCAACAGGGAGGTTTTTCTGAAATAATAATTCATATGTCTTGCAAAAATCAAACTCTGGTTCCCTGCTCCTTTTCCCAGTCCCTTTCCTTCTCTTACTTACCTACCCACAATAGCATTTTTTTTTCCCACTTTTTTGTTGTTGATGATGCCGTTTTACAGCTTGGAACAAGCAGCAGCTGGTTCATTCTTGCTGTGCGCTCCCAAGGTTTTGGCATGCTCTTGGCAAGGAGGGAATCTTCTGATTGTCTTGGTCCATGCCATGCATGTTGGAAGGTCCAAACATGAAGCCACGGGGAAACTTTTGGGGTGGCCATAAGTGTTGTCTTCCATCCAGGGAACAGTCCTGGGACAGCAGTGCCCAGTTCTGAGTGACTGACTTCCCCAGCGGACACCCGCAAACGGGGGGATGTGGCACCACGGGGTCTTGAAACATGGAGAGCTGGACCACGGCCAGCCTGGGGCTGTTCTGTAGGAAGCCACAATGAACAATGCCCTCTCTTCTGTCCCGGTGAAGTGACGCGATGTCAGTGCTGGGATGGCTGGGGATAATGCTGTGAAGCGCCCTGCGCTGTCTGAGCAGCAGAATAGAAAAGCTGGGAGAGGGTGGAGACTTTTGTCTGGGTTTAGGGACAGAAATATTCAAAGGAAACAACTTTATTAATGTACTTTGAAGCACTCCGTGCATTGTTGACAAATTGTTATTATTTTTCCTCCTTTTGCCTAAACCTGATGGTTTATGCCTGCTTGCTTGCTTTGCAGCTTATTGCATGCTGTTTTGCATCATTGGGACTTCACATCAGGTGGACTCCTCTGCAAGAAGGACAGCGTCCTCCCCTCAGACCTGTTGCTTGGGAAAAATAAAAGTAAAATGTGATGCAAAGAGCATGCAGCATTTCTAAGAAGCCAACTGATGCCTGGCTACCCTGGAAGACAAAAAAAAAAAAAACACTCCTGCCTCTTCCAGGGAGGTGGTGGAGTCACCGTCCCTGGGGGTGTTCAAGGAAAGGTTGGACGTGGCGCTTAGGGACATGGTTTAGCCTGACCCAGCCCGCCCAGTATGGGCACAATGTAATGGAAAAGATTATTTTATTTTTTGTTTTGTCTTAGAGAATGCAGGTCTTGCTGACCGTATTGGGAGCATGCAAGACATGGATAGCTGCTGGACTGAGTCAGCCTGCAGGAATGGACACGGCTTGCAAAGGCCTAGGGAGGGATGGTATTTATTTATAGCACTTTTTTTTTTTTTTTTTAATTCTTCTTACTCGGCAGGTCTGAATTCCCAGTTGTTTTAAATTCTGGGAAATGATGGAAATCATCAGCAGGGTTCAAACTTTGCCAAGTCCTTTGCACTTTTTTGATAGGACACAAACTGGAAGCGTTCTTCCAGGAATAGGTGTTTTCCAGCTGGGCGAAGGAGTGCTTGGTTCAGAACAGGATTGTTCCCTATTGGGAGTAAAGGGTCTTCTGCCCTAGGAAATGAACCAGTTTAAACCAATTAAACTGGCAAGGAGTCTGCTAAGTCTTCCAAGAGCTAGGGGAATGCAATTTCTGGAGCACGTTAGGCTAGGGCGTGTGCGTGTGTGTGTGCAGTGGAAAGTTGACCAACGTGTTTGTTCAATGGGGATCCCTCGGCAAAAAGCTGTCTGCCTAGCAGTGCTCCTCCTGGTTGCTGGGCCATCCCCCACAAGGGGCTTTGGAAACTTCTTGCAAGGCATCACAGACAGCATTACCCACCGAACTCCTCTGGAAGACCGTGACAGCTGAAGTCTCCTTCTTAGGCTCAGCCAGGTCTGCATAAGGTCGTTCTCTACTGTTAGAAGAGAGAAAAAGCAACATAGCTGGGGATGCGGTGGCAGAAAAAAAAAAAAAAAAAAAAAAAGGTCTTATTTCTGAAATGCTCTCTCTGATGGACTTTGATGCTCAGCCTACTTTGCATGGAGTCCAGTCTGAATGGAGGCTGGCAGCAACATGGCAGGCAATTAGTTCTGGGGACCGTGTTGGATGCTATCTGAGGCTACCATCATTTGGAATAGCTTATCTAGCTATTTTGTTCCCATTTCAAGCTGGACTGAAAGCTTGCAGCTAAAGGGAAAAGACACAATGGGGAGCATTCATCAAAGATATCTTTTGCCTGAGATGGTATAGGGCCTCTGCATCTCAACTATTATTGCTGAAGTTGGGTTCTTCCTTGGAGCCCTGGTCCTGAAGAATCCTTTCACAAGCTTTGGAGGCAAGCAAGCTTCTCTGCGCTGTATTTAGCTTTCGTGAACGTCTTTCTCCTTGCCCCAACAGGAACTGTAAGGGTGCCATATCACACAAGTTTGTAAGGCTGTGGGCAGTAGGTATGGAAATATCAGAGGAGGCAACATGGCAGCTTTCATTTGAGAGGATTTCTTTTTTCTTTTCCCCTAGGAATAACTGGATTTATTTGTTCACACAAATGTGAATCAGCAAGCACATCTGATATGTATTGGCATATATTATATGCTCTATATGCCAAGCTAGATGACATAATGTAATTTTACAATTGGATGTAGGAAAGCAAATGAAAAAGCCTTTTAAAAAGTAATCTCTAGTAATACAGCTCAATGAAACTCACTCTACTCAGCTCTACTAAATAATGGAAAATTGTTTATTTTATCAAAAAAAAAAAAAAGCTTTATTTCTATAACACTTTCTATATAGTGTACTACTAAGTAACAATAGTTTAAAAAAGTCATATTTCTCGTTTCAAAATCTGGCAGCTCCTTTACACTTGCTTTTCTACACGAACAGCAGGGAAGCAGGGCCACTGTGACTCAACCTTGCCCATCACTGCCCTATAGGTACCAGCTGAAGGAGGAGAAATGGCATTAGTAATCATCGTAGTTGACGCCTGCCCCATGCCTGAAGGTGTGGGGGTTCCGTGGGCCAATTGGTGAATCCTCATCATAGTGGTGCTGGTAGTATCCACCGTAGTACTCATTGCCACCGCGCCCTAAACTCGTCCAGTAGGACATGTCATCTTCAAATTTCTGCCAGACAAAAAAAAAAAAAAAAAAAAAAAAAAAAAGTAAATAAATCCTTGCTGTCCAAGAATGAAACTTTACAATGAAGAGAATGAAAGAAAAAAAAAATGCAATTTTTCTTTTTTCCTCCAGAAATTCAGATCCTTCACATAATTGACAAAACTAAATCCCTACATCCAAGAGGTTTTGTGACTGTACCAACTTTCTCTATGGGACATATCCGGACCCTGATCTGGTCCTGATGTCCTGACCAGCCCCACCTGGGACCCACCATCCCACAGCCCTGCTCTCTATGCAGTGCTTAAACTGAGAGCATCTTCCACTGGAACACATGCTGAACACCATTAATATTTCTGCTACCTTTTCAACAGCAGCCTATAGAAACATCTCAGTGTTTTGCATTAAAAATTGAAAATTTGTTCTGTTGCCCTACGTCTTCAGTCAAAAGGTCCCCAAGTGCAAAATGGGTGAAAGAACCCTTCACTTTTTGGCTCTGATGTCTCACTTATTTTATTTTTTCGTGTTTAATCGAATATGCAGCTATAGGCAGTAGGCAATTCAATTCTGTACACGGCAGCAGTGGAAAAACAGTATGCACGGATATCAAATACTTGCCAAGCCAAAGCCTTTCCATATGAATGACTCTTTGGAAATATTTTTGGCCGAGATTTGAAAAAAAAGTTTTGCAAAATACACAATGGGTAAGTATGGCCTAAGTCCTTGCTAAAGCATGGCTGGAACAAACAGTTATTTCATTGTTAAAACTGTGTCTTAATACTCCAGAAAACCTCCTAAGTGGATTCATTGTGTCCCACAACAGGCCTTGTTTCATTTTCATCAATGCACACAGCAACGTGCAGTGAGGAATACATCTTATCTGCATGGCTTGTCCTTGCTACTTAACCTCTTGGGATTTGCACCCAGTCTCCAGTTTGGGAGCCACAATGCTGCGTTTGTTATTTTTCCTACTGTGTAGGGGGGTATAGCCATGCTGTTAAAAAGTAACTTGTATCTACATAACGTCCAGGAGCAACAAAGAAACGTAGCCTTCATTACTGCAGTCCAAGCAAAGGATTGTTTTTAATTGTTCCAGCTTTGAAAATGAGTGCATTCATCTTCTAAGCAATCCATGTAACATGAAGGTCTAAAATGTACTCCAGTTTGCCTGTGCCCGTGCAGTCTCATTAAACACATTAATGCAGCTGACAGAAGCCAGGAATTCAATGTCTGTATCTATTTTTACATCTTATTTATGTACAAATTATTCCACACGTGGGACTGCAAGTAAATGCACGTTTTCCGCTCTCTTTCAGTGTCTGTTGAGCAGGGCTTTGTGCAGCGTGCATATCAGGGAACTCTTGCTTCCACTCCAGCGTTTATACGAATTAACTGTTGTAGGGAAATATATCCTTATCATTTGAAGGGAGCACATTGCCAGGCAGGTTTTCTTTCACATTTAGAGTCAAGGCACAGCTGCCACTGCTGGCGGGGGCCGGGAGCCGTGCAAGAGGCAGGTGACAGTGGTGCAATTCCATTGAAGAACGCCACCCAGGACCAGCCTGGTGTGCCTTTCTCAGCGTGTTTAGAAGCAAATTGATTGAGTCGAGCCTGCCAAATTCATTTCCTGAAACACAATTGATTACCCCGTCTGGCCGTCTATTTCTCAAGGCAAACTTTGTCTGTAAGCCTGTAACCTGTTAAGCTTAAATTCAGTAGAAGGCAAGAATTCCTGCCAGGATTTTAACGCTGTTTTGTCTATTAATAAAAGTACGTGGAACAAATACCAAGCTTATATTTCTGTGGAACATTTGCTATTTAAACCAGACGAACAAAATCGCAGCATCCGACCTGTGACCAGGAACAGGGCAGCACCACTCCCAACGGCTCACCCTGAGCCCTGACAGTTCTGGGGTGCCTCACTCACCGCCTCGTCGAAGCCCAGGTACAGGAACTGCTGGTACCACTGCTGCACGTCGGGCTGGCTGCGGTCCCACAGCTGCCGCTTGTGGCGTCTCAGGCTGCTCAGGAACTCCTTGGCCGCCTTCTCTTTCACCGACACCTCAGGCTTCACGGCGGCAGGGGCTGGAATTAATTCCCCCCCCAAAAGACACGCCAGGAAATTTTTTAATCAGCCTGAAATGTACCCCACTGTAAACATTTCTTTCGTTGTGTTCATTACCTCTGTCCTTGGCAGTGCAGTGTATGTAGCAGTAATAAAAACAGGGACTGGCAATACAGTACAGTTTCGCAGCTATTCCTATTCTCTTGGATTTTGTAACAGCTATTCTGAGCTTGAAGACATGCAAAGGGTGGAATTTAACTCAATAACCCAAACAGAGAAAAGGAGAATGGAGTCTGTGTGCTGCAGCCACAGGAGAAGGAAGGAAGACAGGAGGTGAAGTTACAAAGCCTGAAGCAGCTGGAGAAACGCATAGCTCAGGGGACATGGGCGAATGTTCTCAACATGCCAGGCCTGCAAATAAGGGGTTTGTTGCTGCTGGAGGAACATGGGTACGTCTGAAATGTACAGCAGTGAGAGCCAGCCAGCCCCTGCTAAGCACAGTGGTGATCTTCCCATCAAAGCAGCGCAGTGCCCCGTGATGGCTGTTTGGGCTTCCTGAGAAACCAAGAGCATGCATAGGGGTAGGAAGAACATCTCCCGCACAAGGATCTTCCCCCTGGTCTGTCCCCCTCACTGAGAGCCAGAACAAAAGCCAAAAGTTGCTGGGGTGCAGGAACGGCTGCTGCACACCTATTCGCAGGTATTGCACAAGGACCTACACGATGCAGGGAGCCTGCATGCAAGGAAAGCATCCCCGGCGTGCAGGGCTGGGAAAAGCACACGCTGGGAAAGCCAGGTGCTGCGTCCTGCTGCACCACGGCCAGGCACGCAGAGCAAAGGGAAGGGATCCCATGGGGACAGCAGCAGGACCCACACTGACATGTGGGCACGGGCACCACGGAGCTGGCGCTGTGCTCGCAGGAGTCACGTCACACATACTTGTGCATGGCCAGCTTTGGTCTAGGTGCTCATACAGCGCTCCTCTGGCCGCTCTCTTAGAGCCATGAGGACACTTTTAGAGCTGTGATTGATGGCAGCTGAATCACACAGGGGAAAAAAAAAAAAAAAAAAAAGAGGGAAAGCAATTTGCTGTCTCTTTACCTTCTCGTTTTTGAAGCATCAGTTTAAGCTTATTTCCTCTCGAAACGTCTAGAGAAGCAAAAATAAAACATACTTCAGCTACCCACTCTATTTAGCAAGAAATAACAACAACAAAACAGCCGTATCTCAAAGAGCACACAGAGAGATGCCGTAGCTCCCCTCTACCGAGGGAAAGGCTGGAGAAAGTTTCCACCAGTGCTCCCGTTTACCCGCCTTGGTGCAACACGAGCTACAGGGAAGCCTCCAACCCTCCGACACCTTTTGCCCAGCAGTTTTGGGGAGGGAGCCCCACTACCTCGTTCACCTGCCGCGAAGTTTGCCTTTTCCAGCAGAAGGTCTCCGTGCGGCGACAGAGCACCCGGGCTGGGACGGTCAGCCTGGGGAACTGTCACCGAGCGGGTGTCCTCATGGCCAGCCCCCAAACCCTTAATGCGCCCCAAAAACAAGGCGCTGGTGGGAGATGCTCGTCCCGCACAAAGCTGGGGGGGCTGCGGCAGGGGGATGCCCCCCGAGCGCTCACTCACCGGGGGCCGCGCAGAGCAGCGGGAGGAGGAGGAGGAGGAGGAAGAGGAGGAAGGCCCCGGGCAGGGCCCCGCGGGGGCACGGAGGAGGCATAGCGGAGAGCGGCGTCCCCGCCGGGCCGGGCCGAGACGGAGCGGAGCGGAGGGGAGCGGGGGGAGAGGGGGAGAGGCAGCGAGGGGAAGCAGCGCCCGGCCCACGCCGCGCCTACGCCCACGCCCCAGCACGGGGCCCCGCCGCTGGCTGAGAAGGAAAAGAAGAAGGAAAGGAAAAAAAAAAAAGAAAAAAAGGAAAAAGAAAAAAGGAAAAAGGAAAAAGGAAAAAGAGAAAAAAGTAAAGAAAGAAAAGAAAAAGAAAAGGAAAAAGAAAAAGAAAAAGAAAAAGAAAGGAAAAAGGAAAAAGAGAAAAAAGTAAAGAAAGAAAAGAAAAAGAAAAAAAAAGAAAAAGAAAAAGAAAGGAAAAAGGAAAAAGAGAAAAAAGTAAAGAAAGAAAAAGAAAAAGGAAAAGAAAAAGAAAAAGAAAAAGGAAAAGAAAAAGAAAAAGAAAAAGAAAAAGGAAAAGAAAGGAAAAAGGAAAAAGAGAAAAAAGTAAAGAAAGAAAAAGAAAAAGAAAAAGAAAAAGAAAAAGAAAAAGAAAAAGAAAAAGAAAAAAATGAAAAAAAAGAAACAAGAAAAAATTAAGAAAAAAGAAAAAAGAGAAGAGAGAAAAAAGCAAAAAGCAAAAAAAAAGAAAAAAAGGAAAAGGAAAGAAAAAGAAAAAAAGAAAAAGAAAAAAGAAAAAGAAAAAGAAAAAGAAAAAGAAAAAGAAAAAGAAAAAGAAAAAGAAAAAGAAAGAAAAAGAAAAGAAAAAAAGGAAAAAGGAAAAAGAGAAGAAAAAGAGAAAGAAAGAAAGAAAGAAAGAAAAGAAAAAAAGAAAAAAGTAAAAAGAAAAGAGAAGGGGAAAGGGAAAGGGGAAGGGGAGAGGAAGGGAAAGGAAGGGAAGGTTAATTAAAAAAAAAAAAAAAGAATTGTTAACCAAAGGTACTCTCGCTGCAACATTTAGCACATCCTCCCCCCGCCGTACTCCAAGTTCCCCCTCAGACCATACCGAGCTGCCTGCTCTGTGTGCAGCAGGCTCTGTTCCAGCCTGTGCGAGCAGCTGCTAGCCGTAATTGAGGGCTTACGTGATTTTTTTGTGTCCTTTGTGCTTGAACATGTCATTAACTGTGTTTCGGTAGCACAAGGCATGCACTCTTCTGTTTAGCTTTGCACAGCTTGCCAGTTTCCAGCCGCATTAATTTTTGTGGTTACATGTAATCCAGTATTAGCAGACAAAGACTTCTCAGCTATTCATACAGGTTTTTTGTTACAGCGGAAATGAAAAAAAAAATATGGCCGTAACATGTCATTTAACATTTCTCTACGTATTAAGTCAGTTTGTCAGTTGCCTGTAATATGGATGAAACTGAGAGCTTGTCTTGGTGGGAGAATGAATCAGAATTAACCAAAGGTTAAGGTTTTTTCTGCCTCCCCTCCTCTCCTCTCCTGTCCTCCCTCCCTCCCTCCCTCCTTCCTCCCAGGTCCATGGAAGACTGCAGTGCATTTAAACTGAGCTGCTTTAAAAACCATTAGGATTTATTTTTCTTCAGATAGACAGGTTTAGCATGTAATAAGAACTGGAGGTCCAAAATCCAAACTCACTAACCAGAAGTCCCTGCTCAGCAGGACCAGATCTGTAATGCCTCCTAAGCTTACTGTGCATTTTCCCATTTCAGGCTTAAGTTCCCCTCAGTGAATTCAGCTTCTCTCAGCGCCTTCCTCTGCAAACATCCAAAACACCCCAGATTAACCGTGGAGAAATCCTTGTCTGCCCTGGACAGAAACCTCTCTCTTGACTTGCAGCAGAGACCCACAGCTCTTAGGAGACGGTCACGGTTTTCTCGCTGCCAGCTGAAGCAGTGCCAGGGTACGGGGAAGAATGGGGGAGGTTTTAGAGGAGAGGGTGAGTGAGAAGAGCAGGGCTAAAGCTCAGGCCCCCTGCTCATCCCATTTCCTCCGAGCAGCGATCCCAGTGACCGAGGGGCTGACACAGGAGCCAGGTCCCCTGGGCCACCTCCCATGCAGCTGAGAACCAAAATTATTGTCCATTTTATCACTGCCTTTGAGTGTTTCTTCCCTGTTGCTGCATGTTTTGAGCTTCAGTGCTCTCAGTGTGTAAGGCCGTGTTGCAGCAAGCGCCTGTTCTTCAGCATCAATGTGCTCTTTCATTAGCTTAACTTTGATGGTCTCTTTACTAAAACCATTTGGCTTTTCTTAACTAGGAGCACAACAAGCAGAGTACATATGCAAGGTTGCATGAAATACACATGAAGTAGATAATTTATAAAAACTGGGCAATAACTCACAAACATTTACATCCCGCTGCTATTTTTGATAATGGCAAACCACTATTTTGTCCAGCTGGTCAGTTCACAACAAGTCTTGCGTGTAAGCTGATTCTCTGCAGAATTTCAGGTACTTGGTGCATCTGGAGCAAGGGAATACAACGCAGTGAATCTCATCAGTGCACTGGATATATCACCGTGGCTCAAGAAACTGCCCAGATGAAATGCTGTCTTGTGAAACTCAGAGAATGTATTGACTTGAGTACAAGGTTATTGTAGAAACTCATTGCTCCACAGGTGGAAGAAATGATTGACAGGAGAATATAATGCTCAAGGTTAAACTGAATGCTGCATCTTTCCAGAAAGAGTCACTTTCTCAGTTCAGGGGACACAAGTTTTGAACATAAAAAAAAAAAAAAAAGTTGTTAAAAATATAACACAATTTCTTTTCAAAGCCAGTGCTGAAAGGTGACCACTATTTTTTCCAGTAGCAATCTTTATTTCTATCCCAGGTTGTTTTAAGGACTAGCACATTGTTGCCCTGGTGTTGCAGTAAGACACACTTTTCTGCTGAGCTTGTGACTACTGCATCATTACTGGAAGTGTGTACCTTCAGATGAGTACTCATGTTTATTGATACACCTGTGGTGCCCCTTTCTGGTATTTGCCATATAAAAACACAATCACCGTGCATGCTACCTTGACAGTGCAGTGTTTTTTAGGGTTCTCTTCATTAACAATAGCACTGCTCTCTTTAAATTACCCTTTTCTTCAGCCCAGCTTATGGTTTGGAGTCTAAGGAACTCCTGCCAATTGCCTCCTGCTAGCTTGCTTTCTCTTCAGAGCCTGTGGCACACCGTGTACCTTTTTGGGAGGTAAGCAAATAAGATCCCATCTGATTTTTTGTTTTTATTTTTTAATGGTTCTGCAACTCACTACAAGTCTGCCAACAGTCTGAGTGGCCTTGTTTCATCTCTGTGACCTCTGCATTTACGCTTACAGTTTTTAAACCCAGTGGCTTCTACCTAAAGTGACATGGACATATCTCTGTTGTGAAACATCACTGGGTTTTAAAGCATCTACATTCCTTTATTATTATAATTATTGTACATTTGGACTAAAATTCAGACAGATTCGTGAATAGCAGAGAGTCGCCCTAGCTTTTGTATCTCATCACAGCAGCTGTTGAGAGAACTTCTTATGTTCATTAAAATGTAAGAGAGGTCATCAGTATTGCCATTCAAGGATATCCAGAAATTCAACGCACAAAAAACATGTGAAAAGGTTGATCTTGGTTTCTTTCCTTTTTCCTTTATTAGGCTTCATGCTTTCCAGATTTTCAACACAGTTATGTTTTTAAATATAGTGTATTCTTTTATAATCAAAGGACTCCTAAGGCTGGATTTTCAAGGAAGAAAACCAACAAATATAATGAGACATGATAAAATGGTGAGACCTGGCTTCAGCATAACTAAGTAGGTAAATAGACAGGGTGGACACTGGCCAAGGACTGCAGGAGGCAACACTCCTTCTCAAGCAGAGAAGCACCACGAAGATTTTGATGGTCCACTGACAAGACCTGTTGTATTGAGAACAGGGCAGAGCTGGTTTTCCAACACTGAGAAAATTGTTGTTTCCTGTTAATGAGTTTTTACAAAACATCCCAACCATCTTGCCCTGGTAGCTAGCCTTAGGATGGAGGCACTTGGCACTCCGAATTGTTTCTGCAGCCTGTTCCAAGAAAACCACAGGAGTCGTGTTTTTCTGCCAAACAGAAGGAAGAACATTTAAGTCATCATCCAGTTACTCCCAAAACATGTTGAGTTTCACACTACACTTGCTCCTGCTCCAGGGTCTTCCCAATAGTGACAGAACCAGCCCCAAGTCTCAGGACAAACCCTTTTGCTTTAGGGAAATTTTATTTGTCACTGACTACAAGTTTTGCTGGCCTTGATGCGCGGTCTGTGACTGATAGGAACAAGAGCATTTCATCCATTGCAACTTGCTTGGTAGCAGCAGTACTTTGATCAATGCTACTAATAAACATTAACCTTTATATTTTCCATAGAAAATAGCTTAAAATACAGTATTTCATTTTTCCCCCCATAGTCTTGGCTACTACTGGTATTTTCTGCAGCTTCTGGCTGACACTGTCAGATATGAGGTTGGGGCTGTCAGTCTGTTTGTCTTTCTCCCATTACTGACAGTAATTTCCTGCCCTCACTATAAAATTAACCTTATTGCTCTCATGATGAGCACAGTGAGAAGCAGGTTAGTCCAGCAATGTTATCTGGCCACAACTGCCTCCTTTTGTTAGGTGACATACAATAGAGGGATACAAAAAATGCTCTCCCTAAGAAGTCCTTCTCCTTTTTCTCTTCCACTGCCTCCAGTACATTTTTGCAAGCATATAGCAAGTCTGCAAGTTGGGTCTATCAGGAAAGGAGAGGGACTGTAGCACATTTAAACGTGTCTTTTTACCACAGACTGATCTCTTTCAAATCATTCTTTCTTTTGCTGCTGTCTCTAAGGGCTCTTCTTTTAATGCTTTAGAATGTTTTTTTCTGAACTCATATTTCTGAGCTATTTTTGACTTATATTCGTTCCCTTCTTTTATTATACCCATCCAGAATGCACGTACACTGTTAAAAAAAGAGACACTGCAAATCCTCAGAGATTAGTAAATGCAAAGTATTAGATGTCTTAATTTTAGCAGTTTGCCTTTAGCATCCCCTTCCTACACAATATTGCTGTCTTAATGGTTTGTACACCCTTCTGCTCTTTCCCCAAAACTGGACTTACTCATGGGGTGGGTGGTGCTCATATAATAATAATATATATATATAAAATAAAACAGATATTTGACGTTGTGCTGTGCTGCCAGTTGACTGTTCATGGTGACCAAACCCTTCCCCACATAGCTGCTCTGTCCCACCTGCCATGGTCTCCCTGTCGTCCCAGGCCCCCAGCCAAATTCTCGTCACAAGATCATGATTTCCTCCTCATGCTTCACCAGAAAGCTGGTCTGGGGGCACAGCACCATCACACCAGCAACAGCTAGACCAGGGGAAGCAGCAGAATGTGCTTCAGACACCTTCAGGCCCTGGGGCAGGTTTCTCAGGCTGAAGGCACCTCCCTCCACTTGCCACTGGCCCCCCTACAACCCTTTGCAGAGCAGCACATGTGTGTCCTTCCCTCTCCAAAGACTATAACCATGAGAGTCAGCCTTTCCAGCACACAGTTAAGCATGTTATGATGAAGCTGACACAAACTGGAGGACGGATGGAGGCTGGGTTGTTCTTCTCCAGGCAGCTGTCCTATCCTTAAGAGCTGAAGTCCATGTGGTGGCTTGCTACCACCAAGATATTTTTCCCCCTTTCTCCTCCCATGTTATTTGGCTCTCCCCTCTCTTACTAGCACTGACTCTGCTGCTTTTTGGATCCAATTTGGCATTCTCTAAACCAGCAGAGCTGTGTTCAGGTTTACTTTTGCTAGGCCCGTCTTCAGGCCTAGCAAGCTGTGATGGGTCGGCTAGGCAGTGAGCCAGAGCTGGGGCTGAGCAAGAAGGCTGAGGGAGAGTATGTCCAGAACTGGGAATGGGGTGAAACTGGTCAAACCGAACTTCTCCATTTTGCTGGGGAAGTGTATGATGTCCACCCCACCCTGAGGAACAGTCAAGGGTCAGGCCTCCATCATAGTCAGACAGCAGCAGCCCAGCAGCCAGACAGTGTGGAGAGGCCTGCCTGAGGCAGGTGCCTGGCATGGAAAATATCTGCCTAAACAGCAGAAATAAGGCAAAGTCACCTGCTGCTGAAAACAGGCGGTTTCTGTCCCCTGGGTTTGAGCACGAGGCTTTGGGAGCCTTAACAGCAGCTGGAGCATCTCGGCTCTGAGTATGACTCCAAGGTTATCAGAGCAGAAGCTGCTCTCATCTTTCTGACGTTATCAAGTGTGACCTTATGCCCCCCTTGATTTGCTGTGCAGCCACTTTCACCACCTCTGCTTTGTGTCTGTGCTTTCCAGTTTCACCAGAACCCTGCCTAAGCCCTTCCTGTGATGGAGGCTGTGCCTCTGCCCGTTTGATGCTGGATTACATTTCTGATTTACAGTTCAGTTTTTTTCCAGGAGAGTGCACCTTTTGTAGTTCTTGCGTGCTGCTGCTGAGTAAGAGATCATGGCATCTTTAATCTTCCAGCATGAAATCCCTCTGCAGCAAGCCACGCTTGGATGCCAGCCGCTTCAAAGGCAATCTTTACCAAGCTGGCAGCGCAATGCTGCACCGCCACCGACTATGAGCATTTGAGGGGGCATTTTTGCCTGTTGTGATCATTTAAGTGCTTGTCCTGCAAATAGCCACGCAGATACTCAATTTGAATCATAAGAGCAGTGTGGCATCCCATTCACCTCAGAAAGATTAAATTCCAGTCAGCTGCTGCTATGCCTGGGTCTTGCAAAATGCTGTTGTACAGAAGTGTAGCTGCCATGTGAAGGCACGCATTTCATCTCCGGCTCTTTGCTCTCCTGAGGTTGCACCGGGTACATGAATGTGTGCTAATAGGGCTGCACACCTTCCGGACTAAAGCTGGCTCTCATTTACACAGGCAGAAGAACCTGCCCATGTTTGTTCATGTAGACAAGCCTCCAAAGTCTCTGCTAGCTCCTCTAAGCATGGGCATAATTGCTCTTATGTGGTGGAACTATTGCCCTTGGGGATGGCTGTGGCACAGAGGAGCTGCCATCCATCACCAGTGTGTTGGTCCTTCTTGACCAAAAGAGAAAACAAACCCATTTGGGGCTTGATCATTCAACTTTGGGCCAGATCAAATACAGTTTAACCAGAAAGCTAATCTGCTTCAGAAAAGAGAGTTCTGGAGCTGCAGTTCTTCAGGGTGGGGTGAGCAATTTAATAGCTTTACAGCTACCAAATCCAACACCAAAATATTTTACTTCCTTCTTTCTTAAGATCTGCTACCATAAACCTTTGTGTTCCCTTCCACTTCCTTTTTTCCCCATCTAATGAAAACTGCCTCTTCCATGAAACTGCAATAATAATTTCTTAGAAAACATCTTCGTTCTTTAACATATCTTCTGGTTGCACATCCTGCACTGCAGATCTCTAATACCCTTCTTAGCCAAAGGACAGTGGCTTCATTTTTCAGCGATACCAAGCCTCTAATGCCCCATACCTTCCTCTGAATATAAATACTGTCTTCCTATTAGGTAATGTTACCACCTAACGGTGGCAAAAGAAAGGTACTTTCACCTGGTAATTACTACTAATGATGCAATGGCTGTAGCTCTAATAAACATTGGCTGAAATTTCCTGGGAGCTGGGGGGGACTTGAGCAGGGTATTTGTACACTGGTGCAGGAGAGGCTGTGCAGTAGGATGAGATTCATGGCATCATAGAATGGCTTGGGATGGACATTAAAGGTCATTTAGTCTCAGATCATTTTCTTTCAAGTTGAAGCTGGGATAGGAATATCTTCTCAAAGATGGTCAGTTAAAATTTTATTTTTGCAACTGATTAATGCAGAAGCAGTGACAGCAAGTTAGATGCAATGCAACTTGTTACTGGTAATCACTTTTTTATAGGAGACAGGAAGATAGGATGCTCAATGCCTTTTCCCAGTGAGGAGAAAAACGGGGGTGCACAGACAGTTCATCCTTTGAAGTGTGAAGCACCCAACATGGGAGCACAGTTTTCCCTGTCTGACACTCTGCTTTGCAAATTCTAGGCACCTGGAAAAGAATCCAGGTCCTTTTGATTCAAATGCCCTTGGTTTTAATAGGGTAAACATTTTATCCTTAATCATTTTACATGAAATTTTTATTGTGTGGTTTGGGTTAGACCTTTCATGAGAAATTCTTCTACACTTTAGAAAATAAAAAAGAAAACCACAACACAGTATAAACTAATCACTGAATCATTACAAAGCCACTAAATAAAAAAATATGGAAAATTTTTCCATAGCAGTAATCATTCTTGACTTTGTGCTTAAGACAAATCATACTGAAACTTTTGGAGAGGAAGGAGAGAAATACATAGCAGAGGCCTTTTTCTTTTTACCTAAAAAAAAAAAAAAAAAAAGTGTTTGTTGTAAGGTATACATTTCAGTAAAGAAGACAAAATCCACAAATCTCCACTACTGTCAGCTTTGCTGTGCAGTTCCCATCAAACCTGCAGTCTCAATATCTGAAACAATCAATCAACCTCCTCTAGCCATGGAAAGTCCTTGCTGCCCAAGGCACAGATTAATTTACCTGTAAGAGCACAGACAGCTCTAGACTAGGCTAAAAGAGAAAAAAGTAAAGGCCAACAGAACACTTACATTTTGGATCTTTATGGACAAATTTCATCTCCTCATGTTTTGTCAGAGGTTTCTCTCCCATATTTGTCTCTGGTTTCCATTGAAATATCATGTATTTTCATTTAAAAGTAGGCTGTCACATACAGAGAACTAAAGTCTTCTATATATATATATATATATAAATAAAAAATTGAAATATTATTCAACGATCTAGCATATTCTCTTCATAGCATTATATGGGAAAATATATCTGTCTTTTCCCTTCCCAGAATATGTGAACAGCTTTAGGAATAAATTATCTAAAATTATCTAAGGATTAGTTTTTGACAAGAACAATGACAGTTATGAAATGTGTCATTTTTTTTTTCACTGATATTAGAATTCTGTGCACTGGTGATGTATGTGCAGATGGAGAAGAAGACACAATCTAAGTGGCTGTTTAATAGCTTTGGAGTCTAACTTCAGATTAAAAATATTAGATGAGGGTTAACAAGCATGTGGAAAGTATAAGGCATTTTTCTTGGACAACACAGGAAGAACTTAAGAGGGATAGTGTTGGAGTAGGTAGGCCTTTCTTAATCACTGGGAGATTATTTTTCTTTCTAAAAGACAATCTCTGTCAGAAGTACTCTTCATGATCCTGAAAGATGTGTTTATACAGGGATGTCAGAGGATCTGAATTATGCAGGTGGTCAGACCAGATTTATGTCTTCTAGCCTTAAAATCAATGCACTTCTCTCAGATGTGAAAGAAAGGAAAAGCCAGGTGGTAGCAAAGAATTTGTATATTTACAAATCACGTACAGAAACTCTTTGTTCCAAATTTACACAGAAATGTCAGCTGAAACCGAATTTTCTTCCACCTAGCTGTTACCATTTTCCCATCGATTGCACAGCAGTGGCTTCAGGCATTATCTGAAAAAGGACAAATGGCTGATTACAGGGCTACATGGAACTGAGGGTCTGCAGGTAAGCAGCAGAGCAAGGAAAAGGGCAGAGCAGATCATAAAGACCGAGGGGCAGGAGTAAGACACAATTGCATAGGGTCTTGACAAAGCACATTTATTCCCAGAAGTAAAACACTTGTGCTTGTGCCGCCTGCTGAGGATGAACTCTGCATGGCAAGTTGTAAGAACAGCCACTACAAGAAGAGCCTTTAATAAGAAGAGAAAAATGGAGGTGAGTTTTCCCATTGTGACATTGAGATTCAAGCATCAGTCTGGCTGACGGACATGGAGATGCACTGACATGAGGGCTGTTCCTTCCTGTAACTGAAAACCCGTGCTCAGTTAACTGATCACTTCCACAGGCAGTTCCACACTGTGATCAA
Organism: Cygnus atratus; assembly: GCF_013377495.2. Classification (NCBI taxonomy): domain Eukaryota; kingdom Metazoa; phylum Chordata; class Aves; order Anseriformes; family Anatidae; genus Cygnus; species Cygnus atratus. Next base: position 142,993,875 of record NC_066362.1, on the reverse strand, counting down.
TGCTTTCAAAGGCTATTGACACAGCTAAAGGAATCCCATCTGTGTCTGTCACAGGAGAGGTCCTCATCTCTATCTATCATCATTAGGAAGAGGTCGGTCAAGAAGACTGGCATTAACATTCACAAGGCTTGAAGCTGTATTAAAATAAAAAGGCAGTGAGTATGAGATCTCTAAATAGTACCAGAATGGATTTATTACAGAGTGCCAGTGTGCTGCAACGTCTGAATGAACGTTTAGGAACAGACAACAGGGAGAAGACCCAGAAAACATCAGATCCCACAGAGTTTCTTTCAGACAACCCTTCTGTACATCATTACGTCTTGCCTGCGGTAAGTCAAGCCAAACACAGCATGAAAACATTTCGGTATTTCAGCCTGTGCTAAATAAATGTTTCTGCCTATTGTTTTTTTAACGCCAGATGCTTCCCTTTGGATCTTCATGCACTAGCATAGGCTGTTCTGCTGGTGGATAAAAGTTCTGCCTGTGTGTTTGTGAGTACGTGTGGACAAATTGCAATGTTCAAACGTACATACCAGTGAATAAATATGTGCATTGCACATTTTTTAAATGGTGCCTGTCCACCACCATCCCCAGTGACTGGGGACAGTTCTTATAAGGAAGTCAAGATGGAAAGCGGAACAAGTGCTGAACGAAGCAGATATTTGCAGTGACAGTCTCCTGAAGAGGGAATTAGGAATAATACCTGCCCCATATACAAAGCTTTCCTGCCAGGCTGTAGGGATGTGCTCTCACTTTCTTAGATTCTTGCACCTCATCTTCACTTCATTTAAGTCATGGCTAAATTACAAGATATGAGAGGCCAGCCATATAGCTGTGTGTATGTGGGTATTCCCCCACCAGAAAATGCTACAAAAAGACTTCCCATTTTTTCAAATGTGTTGAAATTTTAAATACCTGATGATCTATGTTTCAGTGACTACAGCTAGCGAAACTGCCAAAGGAGACCAGGATCTCCCTCTTCCTCAGAAACACTTGGATCTGCCGATGGGTTTCACAGCTGCACTTCTCTCAGAGAGCTAGAGCTCTGAATGTCATGTAAGGGCAGGGTGGAAGAGCAGGATCTGTCCCTTAGCAAGCGCAGGGCTAAAAGGCTGGTGAACTTTGGGCATGCAGAGGTCACAGAGAGCCAAGGCCATGCCCACCACAGCATTCTCCCATACAGCTATGCCAGAAATAGAGTGGCCAGCAGGACTAGGGAAGTGATTGTCCCTCTGTATTCAGCTCTGGTGAGAGTACATCTTGAGTGCTGTGTTCAGTTTTGGGCCCCTCAATACAAAAGGGACATCGAGGTGCTGGAGCATGTCCAGAGAAGGGATACAAAGCTGATGAAAGGTCCAGAGAAAAAGTCTTACGAGGGGCGGCTGGGGGAGCTGGAGTTGTTTAGTCTGGAGAAGAGGAGGCTCAGGGGAGACCTTACTGCTCTCTACAGCTACCTGAAAGGAGGTTGTAGGGAAGTGGGTATCAGGCTCTTCTCCCAAGTGATAAGATGAGGGGAAAAGGCCTTAAGAAGCACCAGGGGAGTTCTAAGTTGGATATTAGGAAATATCTCTTCACTGAAAGGGTTGTGAGGCATTGGAACAGGCTTCCAGGGAAGTGGTTGAGTCACCATCCCTGGAGGTCTTCAAGAAATGTGTAGATGTAGTGCCTAGTGACATGGTTTAATGGAGGACCTGGCAATGCAAGGTAAAAGGTTGGACCAGAGGATCTTAGAGGTCTTTTCCAACCTGAATTGTTCTATGATTCTTTGATTCTAAAGTTGAGCTACTTGATAGTCAAGCTTTCTTTTGTTAAAAATACCTTCCCTTTATTCCCCAAGCATGACATTTTTAATTGCACTTATAAATTACTTTTTCTGGTCCTTTTGCGTAGCAGCATGCAAAGCAAATTTTTAAATCTGATCTGACAAATCTGTAGAGTTACCTAAACCATAGTGCATCTGTGCTGCAGCCTGAAGTGGGATGGAATATGGAGCTTTCATTACACTAGGGATTTCGAGTTGTTTCCTTGTTGGTCAGATGAAGAAAATATTAAGAAATAAACAGTAGCATCACCAGAGACTCTGATAGTATTCCTCTGTGTCTACTCACTGTCCTTTACTTGCATTATTTTTAGCCATTTCCTTGGCTACAGAGCGTGCATTCACACACCCATGCACACACACACATGCATGCGCACACTGACAAAGAGCCTTCTTACGGCAAGGAAAATACCCTGTATGAGTCTGCAGGCAACTGAAGGCTAAAACATTTCTTTACGACACCCCACAGCTGTTGTCAGGGCAGAATTATACACTCCTCAAATAACTTTTTGTATGGTAATATCTAAAGGTATGTTTTTGACATTCGTCCCGTTCCTTCAGCAAACAAGTATTTTACCATTTTACCTTAAAAAATATATGCTTCCTGTCTCCATCCCAAGTGCCTGGCCAGAAGAACAGACCTTTTATTTTTTTCTGCCACAGAACAAGTTTCTCTTTATTTAATCATTTCTCAGCTTCTGAAAGTAGGGCAAGAGGTGCCCAGGATGGTGAGCGGCGGGGTGGACAGGCTGCTGGGGAAGCCGCGGGTGAAAGGCAGGCTTATTTTGCTCCTCCCAAATCCTGGCCCCTCAGCTGCAAATGTTGACCAAAGTGTGGAGAATCACATTTCTGCTTCAGCAGGCCGGCTGGCTGGAGAAGGATGATCACAAGCAGATGTACCCGTGTTCTCATGCAAAAGGAATTCGGTCTTTTGTGGAGGCTGCGCGATGTGCGACGGGCTCCCAGGAGTATTTCAGCCTCCCCTAATTCCTTGCAGGTGTTGGAGGCTGGTGTATCACAGGGCTGCAGAGCTGAGCCTCGCCATCCAGGGTCTGTGTAGAGGAGCTGCATGGTGAGGGCTAGCAGAAGGGCAGAGGGAGGAGGAATGGCCTGCAGGGCTAGGCAGGCTTGGTTACGGAGGGCTCTGTCTTATAAAGACGTGAGGACGTGGCACTAAGGGATGTGGCTTAGTGGTGGGGCTCTGTTGGTCAGGTTGGTGGTTGGACTTGGTGATCTTGAAGGTCTTTTCCAACCTCGCTGATTCTGTGGTTCATACTCTTGGTTTATGCCAGGTGGGCTGCAAACATCACAAGGCTGAAGCAGCAGAACTGTGTTTTATCCTATGCACAGTGTTTCTTACTTCTTGCTATGGAAATCCAGGAGGAATAAACAGGATTGAATTAGCAGTTTCAATACAATTTCTCTGAATCCATAGCAAATTAGAGACAGGCAATGAGCATGGCTCATAACATCTACGTGTTAAAAAATTCTGGCTTATAATGGGACATCCCAGTAGCATTGCAAATAGCCCAAGGAAATCACAGTCAGTTTAAAGAAGCTTTTGATTCAGTTACAGCTGTACTTTGGAGGCTTGTGATGCAGGGCAGCTAAGACAAGAATTGTACTCTGGGGTTCGACGGAAATGGATGTAGCCCTTGGATCACACCTCAGGATGCCTGGCCACACGAGGGTGTATGTTTGCAGCCATGGCCCATATCTGGACATACGGTGACCGTATGCAGCCCATAAGAGCCTGGGTACCCTGCACGTGGCTCACCTGAAGGCAGTCAGTGGCATCCACGTGCATGCAGGAGTGCTGAGATGCGAGGCTGTACTTCCTGCAGCCACTAGAAAGTAACACGATCGTGCAGACCTCAGCAATGCCACTGCTGCAGCTCGTGTACTGTGCAAAGCCCAGTCCACCTGGGGTAGGCTTCTAAAACTAAAGGAACGGGACCTGGAAGCCTCTAAAGGATTTGGTGGTGGTGGTGGCAGTGGTTCTTTGCTGACTCCACAAGAAACATCAGCACTTACTTTAAGAGATCTACTCTCTCAGATAACTAAAATTGGGGTTCAAGTGAGGCTCCAATTCAGTGAATACCTTTTAACAGCACGACGAGCTAAGCAGTCCCTGCCCAGGTTTTTCCCCTCTTGTTGCGTCTGCCCACACAGATTTCAGTGGAGCCACACAGTGACCTGTACCAAGAAAGAGGCTTTAGCTGAAAGTGCCCCAAGGGATAAAGGGCAAACGACCCCACCAGCACTTCACCTGGATCCACCTCCGGATCCACTCCATCACTGACCGAGTGATCCACCAGCAGAGGGGACCAGAGGGCACCAAGCAGGAATGGGGATGCTGTTAGATGAAACTGAGTCCCCTGATGGTTCACCACCACCACAGACACCTCCCTCCTTCCCTCAGCCCTCCTGAGAATTACTCTTACTGCACAGCAGCTTCGTGAGGTGAACTCAGTGGTGCACCCAACATGCAAAAAACACGGGACAAGGGAGGACATGGAAAAGAGCAGCTGAACTTGAGCAATGGGGTTATTCTTCTAGATTGTGCCAGCTACCTGGTAGGACATTGTCCTGAGCAGGAGAGGCAACTTGAGAAGTGTTGCCGCCCCGTGTGGCCGTGCAGCCACAGCAGCAGCAGCTAATGACAGTGAAGTCAGCAGGCTGCTCCCATCCTTGAGTTAATTGCAGGGTGGCAGCAGCCAGATACTTTGTGATAAGGGCTGTACAACACACAAGGAGACGTGACGCCTCTGGCTTGTAGGTATTCTTTAAGAGGCTCTCATGACTCTTCTGCTTTGCTAGCAGGAAAATGAAGAAGCCTCTGCAGAGACACCCACTCAAAAGCCACTTGATTTCATCCCCTTCAGCATTTTGTCCTGCAAGGACTTGGAAATCTCTGGCCTTTTTCTTGCCCAAAGGTCTTGTCCTTGGCAAGCCAGTCATCTTCCTGCAGCAAGACAAGAGCTGTCAACCAGAGCTGTCCCAGGAGAGTTGATCCAGTTGTCAGGAGGCTTTGGGGCTGACAGGAGGAGAGGCAAACCTGCTGCTGCTGTCAACCTTTCAGCAAAGGGGACAAAAAGGCACTCTGGTGGCTTGGTTGCTTTTTATCATCTCGCTAACTCAGATAAGAAGATGGTGCATGTCCCTTTGCGTCCCCAAGCACTAATCCTCGTGCAGGTTTGCATCTAGTCTGCACTGCACGCAGCTTACACACAGCTTGCTGCACTGCACTGTGCAGCTGGTGAGTGCAAGTACTCCCAGCACATTCTCCCAGTTGGTCTCCTCCTGTGGGATAGGTCTCCCTGCCTGGTGCCTGAACTTTTGGCATGTGGCTCATAGGACAAGTCGCACCTCAGACAGAAACCTAATCCCTACCCTGAACGATAAAACACAGACAATGTCTTCCACATTACAGAAACTGAAATTTCAGCTAAGCAAAAATTCTGTATGAAATAATTTATGATTTTGTACGCCTCAGTCTTTCCTATAGTCTGTGACCAGGTTCTGTGTTTTCATAAGCAAAGTTTCCTGTGCAGAACAACAGTTCTTAAGCATTGTTCCAGCTCAGAGGTACACATTTTTGAGCACTAAAATCAGTTGCTCAGATTTTTTTCTTTTTTTTTGTTAATAACTAATAAAATAAGGATTATGAACACAGTCATGAGACAAATCAAGTAAGACTGGGTGAGAATTTTGCCACGGTATATAGCACTGTGTTATTAAACCAGTAACTGGAGCAGAAACCTCCTTCTAGACAGATTCAGAAGGAAGGAAAAAAGAGGCTGACGAGTCATTAGTCTGAATTACTGGAAAACAGGCAGAAAACTGACAGGTAGCTTCCAGCAAATTTCCACGTAAAGGTTTAGCAGATCCTTTCCAAACAAAGCTTTGAGATGAGTTTCATTCCTGATCACTGGGAAGGGCTTAGACATTAGCCCAAGGAAGTGCTGATATTTAGAAATCTGACAAGGCAACTGCAATGGGGAAAACTCAGATGAACGTGTCTGCTTCTGGCACCGTGGAAGACAGGCAAGAAGGGAAAGGACACGAATCCTGTTCATTGAGATATTTTATTTCATATTTCTTGGCCCATATTATTTAAATAACATGTCACCCTAAATCAGAAAGAGAGACGGTTTATTTCTCACAGTTGTGATTTGGCTTTGTGCTGCCCCTAATAGCTGTGCACAGATTTACAGAGCTATCCAGTAACTGAACTGGCTATTTTGGGGAAATTCTTCCTGTTTGACTGCAGCCACTGCATCTTTTGGCTGCCCCCAACCCCCCCCGCCTCCTCACATTCCAGTTGCAGACCTGTTTATACCACTGCCTTTCACAGCCTGCGCACCAGGAACTCAGGCTGGAGCCCATTTACACACCTCTCTCCCCTGCACCGACACACCATACTGTGAATGCCCCTTCTGTGGAGACACTTGAGGGCTCCCAGAGCCAAGCAGTATTTTTTTGGAAGAGATCAGCACACAGGTACACTGGTGCCAGCTTAATTCCCTAAATAACTACATCAGATTTATTTATTTATTTATTTATTTATTTGAGGGGAGCTACTACCCCCCTGTCTCAATTAAATGCCTGAATTCCATCAAAACCTTCCTCCCCTTCAGACTTCAATCTTCGTCTAAAACAGATGGCCCCATAAATAATACATCCTAGGAAAGCCGATCAGCCATCCCCGGGATGCACTTGAGCTCCTGTCTCTCATAATATCATCACTAGATTAGCTCTGGGAATTCCTTTAATTTAATCCTTTTAACAGGTCATGTGCACATGAAGCGGAGACTGAGAAATTAGACATGTTCAGCTGGGCTCAGTCGTCCCTCACCCGGAGCTGGCAGGTCCCTGCTTGCTGCTTTTGGGGGCTCCGTGGGAGATACCCACTGCCCTCTTTTAGAGCCACGTCCTGGAGGAAAAATCATCCTCGATACCTGGCCCTGGGCAGCTAACTGCCTCTGAAACGGGGAGGAGGCAAGGGAACTGGGCTGGAGAGATGAGCATGGAGAGATGGAGAGGGGCCAGGGCACAGAGCATCTGAGCAGCACCGTCCCACCCAGCCTGAGGACTAGCAGGGAAGAGTGAGGCATCTGCTGGATGCCTCTGGGGGCTGAAAGCATCACGTTTCTTTCAGGATGGAACACAGAAGTCCATAAATTCTTAAATTAATTAATTCTTAATTCATAAATGTCTTTAGTGCCCCCTGCTTTTCCAAATAACCGGCTTCTAGTAGGCACTTGGTGATGTCTGTGGGGTTTATTCTCAACCCACCCAATCTCCCTCTGGGGACCAGGGCAGAAATACCAAACACGGGTGATGAGGTGGGTCCTTCTCACAGCTGCCCCAGTGGTAACGTTGGTCTTAGATCTTCCTGTCCTTCCTCTCCCTGTCCAACTACAGCCTGAGCTCCAGACAAATTGGCAAAATGGGCATATGGGCAGCCCTGGTGGCCTTTGCAAGCTGAATTTCATCTCCCCAACCTCCACTGCACCACTGGGAAAGGTGTTTTGAGCACTGTTCTGTGAAAAGCTTCACCCATATGACCCCAACATTAAAAAAAAAAAAAAAAAGAAAGAAAAGAAAAGAAAATAAAGCCTTCCTCAAACAAAGCGAGCAAAGGAAACCAAAGGAAACCTCCATTTTCTATTGCAAATATGTTGCTTCTCAAGGCCTTGGTGCACAGAGCTGCCACCCATTTTTATCCCCACAGTGCAGGTGATTCACAGTGCAGCTGTGATTCAGGACATGATAACAGCAAGCAAGACATGAAAGATGGACCGATGGGTCTGTTTTGAATGGTTTCTTTGCCAAGAAAATTGCATCGCAGACCTACATCCTCACACTACACTGCAGGCGTGCAGCTTATGCTCTTAGTACGGGACAAGTAAAAGGGTCTGGATTAAAAACAAGCAGAAAGGCCAGCAATCTTTTTCAGTCCAGGGTCATTTTCCCTGACCGATGGGAAATATCCTCTGGCATTGACCTTACTGGGGTGCACATCACAGCATGGGGCTGCAGCCTGCACTGCGCTGTCTCATGGGCTGCAGCAGGCAAAGAGCCATTTTCAAAGGGTTGCAAACCTCTCTGTTTCTTTAAAAAATGGGTCTGGAAAGGAAAAGATAGGCTCTAGTCCTTATCTGGAAATGCCTCCAGGGAGCAAATATTTTAAAGTAGCACTGTTAAAATGGAATGGCTTTTAAATCATAACAAATCATCTCTTGCATTTCTGTCATGCCTTTCATCCTATTTTCTCTTTGCAAACATAAACACATTAAGTTCAACAACACATCTGGCAAAGCGTTGTGCCGTGCGGGAGCTTTCACGTCCCAGTTCGGTGGATGAGCAAGCGCATGGGGACGGTAGGGACTCCCCACCCCACTTCAGATGTGCTCTCTTTGGCAGAACTTGGACCACGACCAAGATCCCCTGACCACCAGCCTTCTGCTGGAGCGGGAAGGTGTCTTTCCTTATGGCCCGGCTGATCTGTTTGTGAGGAGGCCGGATCGTGGATCTGCTCTCATCAAAGATAAAATGCTGAGGGGGAGAAAGACTGCAGGGGACGAAATAAGCACCACTTTCCCAGCTGTCTTCGTTAAGCTCTTCAGCGTCTACCCCATGCATTTGCAATGCTGAGATATCATCCCGTTTGGATTCCTGTTCCATGCATACCCACTTGGTATTGTACTGGAAACTGATTATCAAGAGACACATTTACTGTGTGGCAAATCAGAATTTGTTATTATCACCACCCCATTAATTTCCACACACATCTGCTGGAGTACTTGTTTCTGCCTGTGTCTCACATTTATCTTCATCTAATCCACTTTTTACTGCCCTTGTCCTAGTGCCAGCAACTATCATCAGGAACTGTAAACACTCGTTAGTTAACCATTTATGATCGCCAGCCCTTCAGATCCCACATTGTTGGGCTTTAAGGGGTTTTCTGCGATGCCGCAACTATTTAACTGCGTTAGGAAATAATTCATGAGCAGGTACAATCAGAGACAGCCCCCGCTCCCCAGCTGCCGGAGGGGTGAGGAGGTTTGGGATTGCCAAGGATGCCTGGGGAACTGAGGATCTGGGAAGTTACTGGTCCGAGCCCTCGGCCTGACCAGCCTTTCATCTGTCCTTCGGCCACTGCACAATGTGTCCCCAGCGGGGAGGAAACGTTCCTGAGAAGACGACGCATCCCAGACGCGCCGGCTTCCCATCGGCCTGCAGGACACCTCTGGTTAAAATGTTTTCTGCCGAATCAAAAAGCATTCCTCCCATGCTACTTGACAGCCTCTTTTCCTCCGTCAAGCGTAATTAGCTTACTCTAATTAAAGGGCTGCAGCCAGGCTCAGCAGGAAGCCCGAGGAGCTCTGTCCTTAACCAACAGCTTTTCATTTCGGTTCAGCTTTCAGGCAGCTGAAGGCCCCAGGCCCGGTGCGACCCTTCAGGGCACTGAATCGCCTCTGCCATCCCCTGTTTTGAGCCGTGAACAAAGCCCAGGCCCCCTGGGGTGGGTAGCAGGAGGCAGGTGGGGTGCAGAAGCTGCCCAAAGGTTTCTCCTGGTTTAGTTCGGGAGATGGGCCAGATGAACTACCACGGGTGCAAAAGCTGTTCTCCGTACCACCTCCCCGCTTTGGTGTGCCGTGGTCCTTCCTTGTGCCCACTTGCAGCTATATTTCTTCTTTCTGCCTTCATGTGAACTATATATCTCGTAGTCACATGTTGACAGGAAAAATAATATCCCTCCAGAGCCACTCAGGCAACTGTGTGAAGCCAGGAGGCAGGGGAGTTCCTGGTGCCGATGGCTTGAGGAGCATGGGAGCTCACCCCAGCCCCTCTGTGGAGCAGGAGGGAGAGAGTGAAGAGGGGAAATGTCACAGTTCTGTGGCTGCAGCCACCCACGGCAGTGCAAATCACACGCACGTGTCAGTGCCAGGACCTCCTCTGCCACGATTCCTTCCCTGTACCTAATTGTCTGCAGCTTGCTCCCTCTCGCCTCTTTTGCCCCTCAGTGACTTTGTGCAGATTAAGTGGTGATGATTTCAGAAGGGCAACGTTTTGGAGGGGACACTTGTTATCCTAAACTTACTAAACTCCCCCCTCCCCTCTCCAGGCCCTCTGACATCCCATTAACTTTAGCAGTAGGAAATTACACCTTGTGTCAAGGTTGAATTATTCTAACTTCAATTTCTACTCACCAGCTCCTGTTATGCCCTTGTCTGCAAGTTTAGACTTATATTTTATATAGAGTGTATGAAAGAATATGTATGGATATACTTTATATGTATGTTTAGGAACATAAGTCACCTCTCAGCTGCCTCCTTGGTAGAAAAGCCAGTCTGTCTACCTGAAGTCACACTTGTAAAGGCTTGTTGTCTCACTCTGGCCACCCTCCTGCAGACCCTGCTTGGTGTTTCCTCATCCTCCATGCAGTGTGGGTCCCCAGGCCGGGTGTTTGACTCCAGAAGGGTTTTGCCAATGCTGCACGGAGGCAGGGTGATGTGCCCGTGTCTGTGTGATGCACCCGTTCCATGCAACGGGGGCTTTCCATAGCCTCACCTGGGGAGGTCGTGTCAATAAGGTTATTCATAACAACTCTGGCAGCCTTCCTCCTGTCTTACAGGTACTCCTTATATTTTCTCAGTCTGCAATTTACCTCTATTTTAGAAATATTTAAACGTGTTTTGGATGGTGATTATTTAACCAGACATTATTCTTTCTCGGTAACCTGTCATTATCATCACAGTTTCGTCCACTAACTTTCCCACAGCACATTTTATTTTGCAGCATGGTTGACTGTAACACTCTATGATTTGAATCTTAGATGAAATTTTGCTGATTAAGCTTCTTGATTTTTATTTCACAGGCCTTCTTGACTGTAGTTAAATATGAGCCTTGTCTTAAAATCTGTTTTTGGTGGTGGCTCGGTTTATAATGCTGGCTGTCATAATGATGCTCCAGGCTCTTGTAGTGTAGAAGACAAGAAGACTGTTGATCTCCCTGCCAAAGGTAAATCCCAGCAGCTTATTTAGAAGCAATTTAGCTTCTAAAGTTAAAGTTTAATTACCGAAGTACCTGAACATTTACCAGGTTAATTAGACAGGATCAGCAAAATCTCATTCAGAAGTAGTGGTTTCCTTATTTCCATTTAGATATAGATCTATTTAGGCTTCAATGGATTCCACTGTGAACTTTCATATCTTTCATATCCAAGTCAGCAAAAGTGCCTGCAGCCTTTTTTTTCTTTTCTATTCTTGCTTGCCTTTTTTTTTTTCTTTTCAATTTTTGTCAGTGTTGATTACACAGTGGCACTCTGCCTCACTTTAAATGCAGAGCCGTATTTGAAACTCACTGAAGCTGATGAAAGGCCTTCCACTGGTCTCAGAAGGCCTAACTTGAGGCTCATAATCTATGCATTACCTCGGCTGTAAGCATCTGAGATATGTAAAGAATATAATCTCTTTCTATCATGTCTTCTTATTTGTTCCTATTTTTTAAACATGCCATACAAGCTGTTAATGGAACAAATGACATGGAAACATAATCTGTATTCTTGCAGGTTTTGTGGCTGTGCTTGCTGCTTATTCCTTATCACCCAAACTGATAAAGGCTTGTTGGTGATACCGTAATTGAGTTTAGTGGGAGTGATTTATCAGGTTGCTAACAGAGAATGAAAACTTTGGGGAGGGGGGAACAACAGCAAGAGAATATGAACTTTTCAGAAACAAGAGTGTTGGTTTTTATGCAAATAGCTCTGTTGATGAAAACCAAGGGGAAAAAAATAATCACAACAGTTTTGCTTACAGAGCAGATAGCTTATCTAAGGAAATGGGATTTCAAAGTTCTTTCTGAAATGTCACCTGGGTTTCATTATCTCTCTGATAACATCTAGTGTATAGAATCTGTGCTTTACTCTTTGCTGTTAACTCATTAGGAATAAGTCTGTAATTCTTCATTATGCAGAGAAAACATGGGATAGTCCCATAGTCTGACCACAGAAACAACAACAAACATACTTACAGTTTTTCTTCCATGCGAAAGTATAATTTTTCTAAAGAGCCAGACTGAAGATCCAATGGGCTCAAAAGAAAGGCCATACTGATTTCAAAAGTTTTAACCAAGCTTTTATTTAGCTTATTTTCTATTCTTACTTTTAGGAGTTATTATCCTGTATTTGAGCTGTAGTAACACTCGGAAGCCTCCAGCTCGGGATCCCACCACGCTGAACTCAGTACAAGTGTGCATGAAGACATCAGGTTTTGTCAGCAAACACTCACCTACTGGTTGCAGGAGCCTGTAAAATGTTGGGTGTGATGCTCCAGTCACACGTGAGTGGCCTCGGACCTGGTGGCTCCCACTCCACTGGGGCAAGGAGGAAAGCCACAGGGGCTGCTGCAGGGACTGGGACCGCCAGGACCCCTGAGAGGAATGCTGACCTGCAAAGTGGTCAGATGGTCACATTGCCAGTATCTGTGGCCACAAGTTCTGTGCAGATGCACCTTGGTGGTTAATCAGGGAGTCAACAAGTTTAGAAGTGAGCAGGTGCTTCAAAGTGCTGCTGAATGGCTTGGGATGAAATGCTGAGAGTTAGCATCAGTAATTTAATGCCAGTGCAGACTAAAACTTTCTAGGCACTGGTGTTTATGTATGGTTCTTTACTTCTGAGCTCACCAGCTTCCTTACCAATGCCAAGATAAATTCATTATCATGATAGGTTCAATCTTACTTGGCTGGGAAGACATCTTTAAAAAAAAAATCTCTTTTTTGTTAAATTCATTGTTTTATTTTTCTCTCTACAGGTAGAGGAAATGTGAAACAGCCCTATCAAGAACTTCTAATTTTGATAAATTAATCGTCTCCCTATAGAGTGGTCAATTATAAGAGACACTGTGAAGCGTGCTTGCACGTTTCAGAATGCCTCAAATTCATTAGCTATTCCTCTTGAGCTGGGTTAGTGAGCCACACGAAAAAAATGTGTTTGGAAAATCTCTTTGCAGCTCTCGTGTTTTTAAATAGGCAGCTAACAATTTACCATTCCCTCCTATTCAGTTGTTTGTTTTATTTCTCATATGTAAGAAAAGGCAATCAGCTTTCTATTAAATGAAAAGATGAGGATAAAGTTCCCATTGTTAAATCATGTCTGCTGGCATCTCCTTATCTCTTCATAACAGTGGTTATTTTCTAAATCTTCTATTTCCCCTTATCCTGTGTGTATTTAGTTACTGCTTTTTCTATCAAGATTTCTGTAAGGCAGCCCCCTAAAACTGCTGTGACAACATTTTACCTCGTATTTTCTTCTCTTGTTTGGTAGGCAGGGCTGGCTTCCTTGCTTATAAATCATGCAAGAAGCCAAGTAAGGCTGTTCTCTGTGGGACCAGAGTGGGTCTTTCCGTCTCCCTTAGGCCCTCTATGGAAACTCTGCTGTGAGAAGTCTGCACCATGGTACCCTGTGCTTTCAGTGTCAGAAAAGCCACTGAGCCCTGATGGTCAGTCGTGGTCAGTGCTGCATTCAGACCGTTTCACCCTGTGGGTCAGTGGCAAAACCTTGTGGAGCCACCCTGGTTGTTTGCTTTCTGGTTCCCCTTCCAGAGTAAAGACAGAAAGAGACCAGACGCAAGAGCAGAAAGCAGTGAATTTTCTGATAGCTTGGTCAGGAGGGTGATGCAGCCATGAAGGTTCATTAAAAGCCTGTTGGGTGGGGATGTAACCATCTTGCTTCTCACACAGCTCCTGCACTTCCACTGCCTGAGAGGCCGCAAGGTCCCACTCGGTGGAACAGATGAGACAAGCTTGAGGTGGAGTTGAGACACGAACTCAGCGGAGGCCTCCAAAACCCCAGAAGAAAAACAGGCATGACAAAGTTGTCCTGCAACAACTTCAGCCAAACTCTGCAGCAAACGTACGCCGAATGAGGAGAGGACCTGGTCTGCAGGGTTGTGGTGGCTGCCAAGAGCCTTTCCTCTTGGATCTTGAACTATCGCTTAATCGTTAAAGCATCCAAAGGCCTCAGGCAAGCTTAGGACTGTGATATGCAAAGGGACTCCATTGCTGCATGGAGAATGATAAAGCCTTTCTCCAAAAGAAAGCAAATTCAGAAGAAGAACACCAGATTCAAAGTCAACAGTCTTCAAATAAATTAAGGCTGCGGACTTCAGACAATAGAATATTCTCCTCAGCTATTTTCCCTGGGCCAACTCTCAAATTTGAGAGCTCATTACAAGAGCCCAACTCAACCCAGACTTAAATGCAAGTAAAGCATTTTCAGGGCAATAGTCCAGATTACCCTACAGGCTCGGCCTGAACAACTAGTATCAGTAATGCAACTGGAAGAAGCCAATAAATCCAGTCTTTGGCAGTCACAGGCAACCATATAATGAAAGGATCCACACCCCTTTTGTGCTTTGCTACAAAACATTTCATGAATCCATGACAAACTTAGGATCCTTAGTGCAAAAATAAAACCTATGACCGGCAATTTAGACTACCACCAAGAGGGAGGAGGAGAGAAAAAAGAATCTTATTGCCCTAGGACCATATGAGATGAAGTCAGTCGGGAAAAAAGACAAAAAAGAAAAAAAAAAACACAGATGATCTTCCAAGGTGAAATGTATTTTATATTACCTTTGGAAGCAAAAGCCCCACTGTTTTTCCATTTGATTCCCGTTTCTTACCTTGTGATCATCTCAGTTCTGAGTCTGAGGACCAGAGAGGTGACCCAGCCACTCAAGAGATTGCTTGGTCCTGCATGGAGAAGTTTTCCTTCCATCCCCCTCATCCTCTCCTGCTGTAGCCAGTCTCTGACCTCCAGAATGAGGAGAAACATTGAACATGGCCTTTTGTCCAAACCTTTCTTATTCCCCCCAGATAAACCGAGCATCAAGGGAAGCCATGATGTGCCCTGGGTCCTACAAAGGACCATAAGGAGCAGGAAATAAATTCATCTTTATTCCAACTTGGCAGGAGTCATAATCAAAAGAACATTTTGCCAGGGAATCTGTCACTGAGGATCTAGTTGCATTTTTGTAATTAACCCTGATTTGGAAGTATAAGTCTTAAGCCATTTATGATCATCTAAGGTTTTAACCATGAAAGCTTTAAGAAGTCATATATGGTTAGCAAGAGACGTGGTAGGTAGGAGGCCTATTGCCCATCAAATTAATTTATTGAGAGGAAAACAGTTTACATCAGATTTTAAAATCAGGGCACCTTTAAAAGTTTCTCAGTTCCTGTTGTTATTTTCGTGAATGATATCATGTTCTTCTATTTTTGAGATGATAAACATTTCCAAAGCAATGATTTTAATGTCACAAACAGCAAATAATGATTCCAGGAGAGAGAGAGAGAGATGAAGCAGGATCAGATTCCCTCTTTAAAATAATAATTAATAATTCATAATAATAATGATAAAATCTCCTTTCCTGAAAATACCTCTGGTAAAAAAAGCTAGAAGAGAAATAGAGAAATGAAACGATATACAAGTCCCAGAACTGTCACTGAACACTTGGTTTGTTTTAAAGCCTCCAAAGAAGACATAAGTGGGTCTTTTACCCTGCAGCTATCACTGCCCCAACCCCTTCCAAAAACAACAACAACAAAAAACCACCACCGGCAACAACAAAAACACACCAAAACAATTAATATTCCTCTCTCTACTGTGGAATTCTGACCAGCACATGGACTTAAACACCACATCAATACAGTTCCCACAGAAGACAAGGTCAGAGTCTGATCCTTCACTTTATTTTTAAACACCCTTTTTTGCATTTGAACATGTAAGTAGTAATAGTTTAAAGAAAAAAAAATGAAAAAAAAAAGCAGCAAGGAATCCATTGATTCTGATTCATGTTGATGCACTTAATGTCCTTACTGTAGCAGTAAGACCACTGTAGTTTGCTTTTAGTGTGATGATTACACACAAGTATTTCATTAGTATGAAACATATGTCTCAGAAGATGGAAGAACTGGAAAAAAAAAAGAAAAAAAAAGGAAAAAGAAGAACACAAGCTATGAAATGAGGACAAATTCATGATTTGCCTCTAGTCAAGAGAATACATAAGATAAATCAGTGAGAATAGAAAGATCCTATATGGAGTTCTGAAGGTGGGCAAAAGAAGACTTTCATTGAAGTGCCTTGAAAGAAAAGGAGACTTTGGGAAGAAAAGCTTCTTAAACATCAAAAGATAAAGGGCACAAATCAGGCTTAGTGAGCGAGTCTTTGAAAAAATGGTACCAACTTCCAAGTCAGCAAAACATGCATAGATTTAAATATAACAGCACAATCTTCTCTCGTACTTCTGAAACGTTACTTTCACAAATGAGACTGCAAGCCACTATTAGCAAAATTCCCTTTTCTGCAGTGTGCATTTCTAAAAATAAACCAGTAAAGCAGAAAATCCTAATGTCGAGAGAAAGCCAGAGGACTTTGCCTCAACTGCCTATTAAAAATCTTTTCCGAGGCTGGATGCATCCGCTTGCTTACACATGCTGGTGCACACCTAATTGCTGCAGAGGACGACCCGATTCCAGCATGTCATTCAGATACATGTGCAGTTTAGGTGACATATTCTCAAAAATGGGACCTGTACGAAACTCCGCTGAGCTTGTCAGCCTCGGATGAAGTGCACGAGGCTGAACGCAGCGCACCTTCCCTTCAATCCTCCAACAGGAGGGTGTTTTAGGGCCAAATGTCAGAGCCTGGTTAGAAGGGCAGGGGCAGGACAGCCATGGTGCTGGTTGTCTTGCTCAGCTTCCTCAGGAGCAATGCATTTTACACCACCACGCCCAGCCAGCACATACACGTCTGCATTATTGGCTTCCATGAGATAAATGGAGAGATAGAAAGCACAGTTTCGCTTCCAGCTAGCGAGGGATGATTTCAGGGAACTTTGAGAACAAATAGGCTCACTGAAGTGAAGAAGCACGCTTCCCAAAGTGATGAAGTATGTTTGCCAAAGGTGCTGCAACACAGCCAGCAGAAACCACGCTGAACTTTGCATGAGCTGGACACAGCACAATGGTATATATTGTGGCATAAGTACTTTATTTCTTATATGCAATTTCTGAGGGACTTACCCCACACTCAGGAATGATGTAGGACAAAAGTGAGCTGAGGGAAGAGGGGAAAAAATGGCACGCGGGCCCACTGTTCTCCTTGCTTATGCCGAAGGAGTGGGGCACTGCGGTTGGCAGCCCCAGCTCGCTTCTCCTGCACTCCCTTGACCCCTCACCACTTCTGATTTCCACCACACCAGGGCGGCCAGGAGCAGCTTCCTCCAGCAGCACCCGGGGATGGGAAGAGCACGGCCCCCTTCCCCCTCTGGGGAGACATTCATGGAAACCGTCCACACATCCGAGGGGGCCAGGGAGGGAGGCTCGCTGTCTTTCCTGCTTCAGAAAGAAAATTATATTATCGTTTTGTTTTGCTCCCTCTGAGGAAGCGTGAATAAGGGAGAGGCAGAAGGAAGATATTTTCCTATTAAAAATAAATGATTCAGACATGAATTTTTGAGACTTTAAACATATGGCTGAAAAAATTCTTAGAAAAAAAAAAAAAAAACCCTCCTGAGACCGAATTTCCTTTTGATCAGAATTTGAGCAAGGGTGTGCTCACTGGGGGCCTTTAAGAGTCCCTGTCAAAGCAGACGTGCGACTGCTCACTGGTGGCAAGGACACCTGGCTCTTCCTTTCATCCGTGATTTGGTTTAGGTCTCCAGGATCAGGGAGAGCCTCTGCCTTCCACTGGCACACTAGGGATCATGAAGTACACTCACTGCAGAAGGTGAGAGGAGCGGGCTCCTGGGAGAGGAGAAGTGGGTCTAGCCACCTGGCACTTGCAAGGAATGGAATAACAGCCTGAAATGGACAAGGTGATGTGTGCTTTCTAATCAATGTGTCATTTTTTGCTTCAATCCTGAAGTGTCGGGATCTTGCTCAGGCAAAGGGACCACAGCATAGCGAGGGAAAAGCACCTCTGTGGGGAGGTGGCACCAGGACCCACCTGGGACCAGCGTGGGGGAAGAGGACACAGCCCCTGCATTTCAGTGGTGTGGGAGGGGACACGGGGTGCCCCAGCAGCTGTAGCAAGTTAATGATTTTCCAAATAGCAAAGCACAGGGGGAAGGAGGGCAGCATAAAGCCCTCCGGCTGTACGAGCTGGTTAGGCCACGAATCTTTAAAAAGCAAAGATAGATGAGAGGTCGTATCCCGGGTCAAACTAGCCTGACACGATCGCTGGGGAATGACAATTAATCTGTAATTGGTGTGCACACACTAAAAAAAAAAAAAAAAAAAAAAAAAAAAAGCCCCGGGGAGGAGGAGGATGGGAGGGCACCAGCCCTGAGTCGCGCTCCCTGTCCCCAGCTGTGTGACATCCAGCTGCACCGGATGACAAGCAGCCCTCCCATGGCTGCTTTTTTGGGGGGACAGTTTTGGGGCCAAGCATTTCTGCCCCAAGAGCCTGGGGACAGAGGTGGCTGGGGGGATGGCAAGTCTCTGTGTCCTGGGGCGCAGGCACAGCCTCAGGGGACATGGACACGTGAGAGGAGAGGGGCATGAGTGCTTTGCTTGTGTCAAGCCTTTCTCCACAAGAAGCCCTCCTGGCAGCAGCCACATCCCCTTGTACAGTGCTCAGCTTTCTCCTGCTACCCCAAAAGCCCCATCTTGCTGTCACTCCCAGCAGCAGGGAAGGCAGCTGCTGGCCATGAAGCCACCTCTGCCCCAGGTGGTTTTGTTCAGCAGGCGGTGGCAGTTGTGGGGCTGTCACCACCTGCTCCCTGCAGCAGAAGATGAAGATATCGATACCCCAGCTCCTCCAGGGCCTGCCCTGCCCGTGCCTGAGCATCCCGCAGGTGACGCTTCCCATTTCCTTGTGCTGCTGTCAGCAGAAACATTAGTGCTGCTCTTGCTGTTCCTTTCCCTCAGTCAGCTCTGCCTTTCTTGCCGATTCCTGTTTGCTGCACAGAGCTCTCCCCGTCCCCGAAACGGCAAACTACATTTTAGTGCAAACCCGAGTGCTGCAAATCCGTCACCAGGCCTTTTGTACTCACCCCGACTACTGCAGGGATTAACCAGGTACCCAGCGGTGCTGGGCTGTGCAGAAGGATCACTGCTTCGTTTTGCACATGCTCTTTCTCCCGTGCGAATTTCTTGTCACAGCAGCCAAACACCGAACTCCCACCCATGTCCTTGGGCGCTTGTCTTTTCAGCAGGGGTGTCCAGCGAGCCAGAAGCCAAATTGGAAATCCTCCTTCGCTGCGGCATCTGGTAAACATTACCAGCTAGAGGTCTCCGGGCTTTGATTCAGGTCAGCTGGCATCAAAGGGGAATCAGGAGTGTTTGCTTTCAATTCCAGCGGCGAACAAAATAATCTATTTTAAAGCTCCGGCCTTCACCTGCCCTTGATCGGAGGTCGTTTCTCACAGGAGGAAACACCAGAGGGAAGAAATGTGCTGGGCGAAAGCCTCTGCTTTGTTCTCATGTGTTATGGCTGGCACCAGCAGGCCTCCGAGAGAGGGAGGTAACCACCCTGCCACTTGTTCAAATATTTTGAATAATAGAGATGTTATTTTAATAAATCTCCAGGGGCAAGAGTCGCCTGAGTTCAACGTTTTCCCCTTTCAACCTCGAGTGGCTGAGACCGATGGTTAGCGATCTCGGAGCGGGGGCAAGGGGAGAGCAGGACCAGGATTCAGCTTCTATAAGAGGTTTCTTTTGGTTTTGCTTTTGGCTGTAAGAGCCACTGCTGCCAATGTTCTCCATCTGCTCCCTCCTCAAACCCAGGGTGGTGGCGTGCGAAGCTAGAAAAACATTCACTCCCTGTGCTGTCTCAGCTCAGCGTCCATCTCAGCCCAACCATTTACCTTCCTGACCAGGCAACTTCTGTGCCTGAAAACACTGATCATTTCCAGCACCTTTCCATGTTATTCCCGTCTGGTCATTTCCCTACATCTGAAATTTGTGTTGGAGTCCCCATCCCTGGAGGTATTTAAGAGACATGGGGATGTGGCACTAAGGGACGTCGGTGGGACTTGGTTGGTCAGGTTGATGGTTGGACTGGGTGATCCCAAAGGTCTTTTCCAACCTCGATGATGCTGTGATTCTGCGAGCACCAGCTTTGCTCTCTCCCAAGCAGGACTGGACAGGCTCTCCCCATTCATTTCTATTTCCGATGGAAAGGAAGAAGAAGGGTGTTGGGGGACCCTTCGCTGTCAGGCTATCAAATCCCCTGCTCCCTCAGGGAAAAAAAAGCGATCAGAAAAGCAGACGGATGTCAGCGTGACCCCTGCAGCTGACGGTGGTTGCGATGCTGCTGCTGTGAAACCAAAAGTGGAGCAGCTTTGACAGGGAGGTGAGAGAGATGCACCTGGGGAGCCCCAGGGAGGGAGGAGGAAGCGAGCCCACCTTCCCATTTACCCAGCCACCGGGTAAATGCTTTCGATCCAGAGCCAAGGCTGTGAAGCAGAGCGTGACACTTTCTTGTAGCCTGGGTGAAAGCAGCAGGATGTAAGATGTGCCCCGTCCTCCAGCATGTCGCATTTTGGGGGCTCTCTGTGCTGCAGGGGGGACCCTGAATGCCCCACTCCTGGCCCCACTGGGGAACAGGACATGCAGTGGCTACCACATTTTCAACTTGCAGTATCAGTGGCGGCCATCAGTCCTTCGTGCCGCCTGCTGGAAGTGCAGTTTATAAGCTTCCTAACAATTAAAAGTAATAGAGCAGGACCTCCGGACATACACCTGACTTCTGCACTGACAACGGGCATGTTGCTTGCTGTGGGTATACAAGCCACTATCCTCAGCCTTTTTCCTGTTCTAGACAAAATGTTCCTCAGCTGATTTGGTCCGATGAGTAGGCTGTGATCTTTTGTGAGCATTTGCAAATGCTGATAACTGAAATGTGTCGTGCTAACTATTAGCAAATTGTTATTCCTGCTGCGGCCTCATCTATTTCTCTCTTCTCCTCTGTGTGACCGCTTACTCAGGTTTGACAACGCCATGGGCTTACCAGCAATACCAGCTAAAGCACCCACCCTAGCCTAGTTCACACCATCTCAACACCCATAAAAAAACAAACAAACAAAAAAAACACTCATTTTATCCCTTCCCTTCCCTTCCCTTCCCTTCCCTTCCCTTCCCTTCCCTTCCCTTCCCTTCCCTTCCCTTCCCTTCCCTTCCCTTCCCTTCCCTTCCCTTCCCTTCCCTTCCCTTCCCGCTCCCTTCAAGCTCTGACCCTCAAAGCACAGCCCCGTCCCCAGCAGTGGGATCAGCACAGCAGAGGTGGTGTCGAGCTGCCCTGGGACAGGAGAACCTCGTCCCTGGATGAAATCACCGCTTCACCAGATCACAGCCTGCTTGTTAATTCACTTACCTCACACACAAAAGTGTTTTGGCTGTGGTGAAAGGATTGGGAGTAAATAATGTGTCTTGCTCCAAAGTGTTGTTTCTATTATAACACAGCACATTTCAGGATGCAACCACCTGACAAATAAGCCTTTCATCATCGACTTAGCGAGCAAACGAAACAGACACGTGCCGGGGCTGAAGATTTACTGCTTTCCAATACCCTGCCGGCTGCTCTACCTGCGCGCCTGCTCCATCACACATTACTCCCCTCCCTGCCTTTCCCACTGCTGCCTCTTACAGCCAGCCCCACAGCACCTCCGGCCTCTTCCAACCCTGCCTTGCACCCTATTCCTCTCCCACGGCATGTGGGACTGCACGACAGCTCAGCAATGGGCACAGCTTTGGCTATTTCACTGCGAGCTCACCCCACCTTTCCCCACATCAGTCTGGTTCTTGGCTCCGAGGAGCTGAAAAGATAAAAAATGCAGCAAAACAAGGATTGTTTTTTTTTTTTTTTTTCCTCCTAACTGTGATACATGGATTGTTTGTGTTTGCTTGTTTTGTTTTAACAGCTTTACTACCTTTGGGTAAGGAGTCCTGATTTACTGCCAGTGTCATCGCCGCAGTACGAGCTTTCATGCGGGTTGTAGCTGGACCAGCTGGGAGCAGTTCGTGCCCATGTAGCTTTCTCTGCTAGGCACATGGGAATTGGGTGCTGCCAGTGTGACCGCACCCGTGCCAGAGGGCTGTCCTGCTTCAGTTATAACAGATGTATGTAAGGCACTACCAAAACCACTTAGGCAAGCCCTTGTGTGTCAAGTGAAAGTGCAGCAGGGCTCTCCCTGCTGAATGAGGGTGCTCCATGTAGTCTATTAATTTCCACCCCCCTATAGCCCACGAGTGAGGTGTGGGCACTTACCGTTCATCAGCCCTATACCTGCTATTTGCCTATAGGAACCCTTAACGCAGCAGTTTTCTTCCATGTCAGTGAATTTTTCCATTTTTCCTCCAACTTTCAGACTCATTTTCCCTTCCTAGCCTCACACCCTCAAGCCTTCTGAAAAAGCAGTTGCATTTGCTGCAGGCTCACACTGATTTCCATTGCATTGGTCTAGGTTCAGTCCTCAAGCCTTGCGTCATGGCTCAGATTAGGGACTCAGAGCCTTAAATACAGCTGCGTGGATCTGGAGAACCAGGTTCCCTTGTTTTGATAAGGATCTGAGAAGCCACAGGAGATAACCCTTACTTGGAGAAAGTGTGCCACCGGGCACACCAACAGGGCAAGGGTTTGTTAGCATTTGCTGTTCCACTTTCTACACATGTTGCATTCACTTTCCTGATGGAAACTAGTTCTCTTAACACTTGCTTTTGCCTTCTGGCTGCCCAACACCATCTCCTGGGTTCCCTTTTTTCAGAATAACAGGTAACTCACGGCCCTACAGTTTCATCCTGGGAATGGATGACTTTGCTTGCAGAAGTACGTAAGATTTGGTGATTTGCATGCACAGAAGAGAAAACCTCTGTGGTTGTGGACGGTGGAGGAAAGCAGCCATCTCATCTGGTGACAGGGATCACACAGCTCATAAGTAGACCTGAAAAAGGCCCAAATATCTTCACAGCCTTGTTCCTGATGGGCAGAGGGGAGATTTGGGTGTTTGTTCATGTATGACTCGCTAGTGTCACCTCCTACCAGCCCTCCCATGTGGCGACCATCCCAGGGCAGATGGGTGCTGAGGCTTCAGTACATCGCATTGGGATGGATGCCCCAGCTTTCCCAGCATTAAAACACTACAGAGAAAATAGCGAGCTCGATCTAGAGGCCCCCTGTTGAACTCCTGTGCCTTGAGTGTCTTGGAACATGTTGTACCAAGAGCTACAGAGAATATTCTCTCCAAATATGGGAAGCCTTCCCTTTTATTATTATTATTACTTTTAAGTTACTTTCCAACATGGGCACACACAGTCAAAGATGGAAAGTGCTCTCAGGATTCAGATGGCAGGGATCCGTGGCTTGCTCCAGCTGATGGGTGGGAGACACCACGTGTAAATAAACAGGCTGTTCCTCTCGGCTCTAACAGTAGGAACAACGAGAGACGGATAAAAAAGGACACAGAGCTGGTTAAATCCTTCTGTTCTGCCCAGCCGAACACCAGGAGAGAATGGTGCTTGCCCTGCACCCGAATGGACAGGATGATACTTGATACCTGGCCTTCCATCCTCCCTATAATTAATCACAGACACAACAGTGCTACCTGGCAGATGACTTTTTTTTTTTTTTTAAATTAGAGAGAATGAACCATAAACAGCAGTCACAAAAGCACTGCCAACACATGGCTCTGTTAATAACCTATAACTTTTATAGCATAGCTGTGGTACTAAAACAGAGTCAAAAGGAAGACGGGCCTTAAAACGTAAAAGGGTGTCACCTCATAACTAGGATGAAGGCTAGAAATTGTCAATATCTCAGCACTAGAATAGCCTGTTTATCCCCTAAATACCCCAATTTAGGGATAGGGTTCAAGTCAAAATTTGGGTTACTGTAACACTAATGATTTGGAGAGGGACAAAACCTACAGATCCTGTTGGCATACAACTGTCAAAGCAATGTGTAGGCTGAAAAAAAATGTATCCGCTGACAACTTTTTCACCTGGGCCACGGATGCAGGCCTTTGGCTGTAGATAAGCTCAGGTAAGAGCATGGGGTAGGGGTAGGTTTGGGAGAGGAGCTCCAGTTGGCATGGGGCTGCCATGGGGTTTCTAAAGTAAGGAGCAGTCAACAAAAATATTTCTCTCCTGACATTTCTTTTCATTTAAATGATGGCTGAGGGTCTCGGCCCAGGGCTCATTCCACATCTAGTGTTAGGGTTAAGGTATGAGTTAGACTTCTAAAAGACTGTGCATCTGACATCATCATGACCGTGGCTGGTTGTCCCTGGCTACAGTTAAGTCACAGTCAGGCTTTTGCTTTAGGAGAGAGAAACCCTAAAACTTCAGTTGATGTTGGGTTTTTCACAGGCTGCCAAAAGAAGCGGTGTTCTTCCAAAAGGTTCTTCCATTCCTTTGACAGCTTGGTTTGGGCCCTTGGCAAAGGGCTCATCCCCACAGCATTAGAGTCGGGTTAAAGGTAGGGAAAGGGACAAAGTTTAAAACTCCATTTCGCTCAGCAATGCAAAAGGGCTTTTGAAGGCAAGCACAAAAAGACACCTTCTGATTGCTTTTTCATCTGGAACTTTGCCCCGGGGTGCCTGGCTATGGATCAGCCATGCTCTGGCTTCAGGGCTAGAATGGGGCTAGGAATGGAAGAGGGACAAAGTCTAGAGCTCCAGCTGGCATGGCAAATGGTTTGGAAAAGGCTGGATTGAACAGTAAGCAACTTACTCACCTGGTAAATTTTTGTCTGTTATGGCTGAGTATTCACATCTACAGAGCAGCCCGCACCTCAGCTTAAGGCTAGTGTGGGGACACCTACAAGACCTACAGCTCCAGTTGGCATGGGATTGTCAGTGCACTTCAGAAGGAAGGTGGGGGGGTCGGGCTGCAAAGAGCTTTCTCCCCTGACAACTTCTTTATCCTGGCAATGGTTTGGTCTCCTCAGCGAATTCTCAGATTTTGGGTTAATTTTGGGAGAAGACCAAACCTTGAAGCTCCATGGGGTGTGGGGCTGCCAAGGGACACCCTCAGGGGGAGGGACGGGGTTCATTAGGATTTTGCCACTGGCAACTCCTTCATCTCTGCTGTGGCTTGTCTTCCTCAACGACATTCAAGGCAAGGTCAGCATTTAGGGTTAGGGTTAGGAGAAGGACAAATCCTGGAACTCCAGCTGAGTCAGGGCTGAAGAGGGAGGCGCAAAAATATTTTCCCCCTGATAGCTTCTTGATTTGGGTTATAGCTCACAGCACTCTAGGGGCAGTCATACGTGCAAGACATTCAACCAAACAGGCCACAGTACATGTACTTGAGCAGGTCATGAAAAGCCTTCCACTTTTTTCTTTCACTGGGAGGGCTCAATAGCCCTGAAACCTAAACGATATTTACTGCACGTTCAAGCAGGGAGTAGAAGGAAGTAAAATAATTAATAGCATGCTCTTGCAGCCTGGCTCTGCTACGAAGGTGGTGAGGAGAGGAAGGGCTTACTTCAAGAACCTGTAATTTGAGTACTGCAAGAAATCCAAAAAGCTCTTGAAGCTAAATAAATTCTCCCTGGCAGAAAAATTTGGAATAAGGAGAAATGAGGGAATAATAGGAAGGGTGAAATTATTAGGAAAGGAATCAGTAAGGGGAAACAAGAAGGCCGATGGCTCTTGTTTAAGGAAAGGGATAGTAATTAGCTATCTTTAAGGTTCCTTCCAACCCAAACCTTTCTATGATGCTATGATTAGAGTGGGTGTGAGACAGAGGAGACCCCTCAGAACCACTGCTGCTTCTCACCTGCATCCGCAGTAGGAAAGGGGCCAAAGAACGAAGCTCCCAAGCTAATAGCAAATGGGTCAGGTGCTTGAGTGATCTAGTGGGACAAGAAAGGATGCTCACGTCTGGCACTTACCTGAGGCAGGCTGGAGGCAAAAATAGATTTGGTATCTCCTATGCATTTGAAGATATCTAAGCCATTGGGTAACAACTTGCCAGGTTTTCATGGCAGATAACAGGTCTATGACTTCTTTATCAGAAACCACATGCTCCAAGCATTTAGAAGGCTGAGCACAACCAATGTTAAAATTCATTCAGAAATACATAGCATCCTTTATCTTCCCCATACCACTGCAGTATCTCACGCACACACCTACATAAGGTCAGCAACTGCCTACATGATCTTAGGTAACAGGAAAAAAATGTGATTAAATGAAACCCTGTGAAAAAAAATACCACCCTCATCTAGCTTTTCATGGATGGCAAGCTCCAAGTCACCACCACCTGTGCCTGCTGCTGACAACCTCCACAATGCGGATCACTGATGGTGCAAACATCGCAGGTGGCCTTGCATGACCAGCCCAACTGTGCTTGGAGAGCCGTGCTCATGGCACGATGAGGCCCAGGAACAGGTCTGCCTCCTCTAGCACCCGGTAAAACCATTCTCATGGAGAAAGCCAAAGTGCTGCGGTTGATTCCCAACAGCCATAACTACCTTCAGATATCAGAGGTAGCACTGCAGGGACTTGTACCTTAAATTAGTATTTCCTTGTTTGCCTCTTTGAGTGTGGTGCTTTGGGAAGATGTTCACAGCTCAGCACTAAAAAAGGCCGGGGCTGGCAGGGGCAGGTGGGCACAGGGTTTGTTTTGTAGGTTGTTTTTCATTGGAAATACAGTTTATTACACAGTAAGATGTGCTAGTAATCCCGTCATGTACTTGCACCTGCGTGCACTTAAACGGTTTGTTGGATCGAGGCCACAAGGAAAACATTCACTGGGATGGGAGAGGAGAAGGAGGAAAAGCAGGTGATCAAAGCGAGGCATTTGGCACTTGCAGGGTTAGCATTAAGCAGCTGTTTTGCAGCCACACAACCCCAGCTTTTCCCCAAAGCACGCAGAATGGGTGCATCCCATGCAGGGAGCAACCTGTCTCGGGTTGCACTGCAGTCATCGGGGCTGTCCTGCAGGTACCAAACCAAGAGGAGTTTCTTAGAGGCTTGGGTGCAAAGCCAACGTGAACCAGAGGTACGTCGGTTATGCCCTAGCTCAAAAACACAACGTTGGGATCCTATTCAGAATTAGCCCAACAAAATCAAGCAAACTTAATAGCTCATATCAGAGTTGGCCTCGCTTCAGGAAAATTTCTTTTGCCTTTGTAAACACAGCTGAGTCTCCACTTTTCTCCTTCCTATTGGCAACGTACTCCACTTGCTAAATAAAGATATCTAAACAGTCTCTCTTTGTACAATAATTTTTATGTTTTCCCCATCGGTCTACTTCAGTCAGCTACCTTTACTCTGTGCAGCATACTGCAGAGCAGTGTTCAGAGCATGCATTAAAAATGTTTGGGTTTTTGGTCAAGATAGTTGCTGGGAAAAAAAAAAATCTGGGTGTAAATCCAGGGTGAGAGAAAGCCCCTCCTTCATCACGGTCTCTAAGAGACAATGTCCTGCTACTGATTCCTTTACAAAAATCTCATTTTCTGAACAAAACAGATGGTATAAACTTATTTCAGCGTAAAGTCTTGCACTCAGAATCTATTAAAAATCTTTTCATTGCATAAAATAGTTCATTCTTCTAGTTTATATCCTAAAAACACTGTTGCTCAAAAGACATTAGTTATTTCTGCAACACAAACGTTTACTCCACAATGAAATTGCTTTTATTTTTGCCTTCCCTTGGAACCCCCTACAACTAGTTTCCATTCGCCCTCTCTCCCAGAGGGGAGTTACCCTAGCCAGAAATACCTACTTGAGGACAACTGGAGACTGATAGCTCTCTGTGCCCAGTCATTGTAGACTTTACACCAATGAACAGAAATTACCCCTCAGCTGACCGCTGCTGACTTAAACAGACTCTTCTTGAGGGCAATCCCAGAAGCCGTCACTCCAGAGCTTCCCATCCAGGTGGCACAAGTGCACGAGGGAGCAACAAACACCTCCCTGCACCTCCAGCTGCATCAATAGTGTTGCTGCACCCAGCCTGCAGCATCTGCCAGATATTGACCCTAGAATGCAACAGGAGCATCAGCTTTGATGGCTAGATGGGCTAGGCAAGACCCTAGTCTAGTAGTTTCCCCTCTGTCAATCCAACCCCAGCTTTTCTCTAAATGTCATCATCAGATAAATGGAAACCTCTGTGAAACAAATTACCATGCTGCTGGCATAACCCAGTCCCTATTAAAACAAAATGGAGGTGACAATGACAGGGCGCACACATCACTAGGTTAAGAGGGATGAAACCTGTACGCTTACCGTGGTGTCACCTGAACAGCAGCTCTGTGACTGATACAGGACGGTTTAGGCACACATGAGGCACTACATGCTTCAGGGAAACAGCAGCTCCTCTGAGACTGGGGAAAAAGGATTTACTTGCCCCCCTGCGCCTCAGCTTACAAGTGCACTCCATTAATTCGGTTTTAAATGACTCTGAAGACAGCGCACGGTTCCTGCCTAATCTGATCGAACACATGCTTTGGGTAAAAAGAAAAGCTGTTGTCATTTCTGCTCGTGACCCAGCACACTTCCAGTGGGTGGCACAGGGGGGCTGCCAGTGACCTGGCAAGGAGGTGGTGGGCAGGGGGATCCCATGCAGCGTGCCTGCCCCATGGCTAGCCACCCTCTGGATGGGGGGTAGAGAGACCTTCCTGGTCTCTCCTAGCTCCAGGTTTCCTTAAAGGAGGCATTTTTTTTCCCTCCTCTGGTCTAGACCAAGATTTCTGCACGTGACCCGGTGCAAGCAGGTACCCAGGGGTGGCAGGACTAGAGGCCCTGCATGTAGAAACCTTGGTCCACATGCTGGACATGTGCCGCTGTCCCCATGTTCCAGCACAGAAAATGGCCAGTGTCAGGACAGAAAGAAGATGAAAGGTCTGCCTGATTTTTCCATCATGATCAGCTTCAAATGGACTCTGGAAAGATTTTCTTTTCCCCCACGGGAAGACAGAAAGAGCCTAGAAATAAGTACTGATTATTGGCCCTATTTGCACTCTTATTGCTGGAAATAATTTTGCATTATAAACGTACTTAAAGCAGAATGTGCATGAACAGAAGCAGCACCACCCACGGAATGATTCTAAAGGACAAGGTTTGGTTTAGCCCCCAAGTTACGCTCACAGCTTAAACAGCCTCTCTGCTAGGATCCAAGATTTGTCTTCTCTTCTCTTCTCTTCTCTTCTCTTCTCTTCTCTTCTCTTCTCTTCTCTTCTCTTCTCTTCTCTTCTCTTCTCTTCTCTTCTCTTCTCTTCTCTTCTCTTCTCTTCTCTTCTCTTCTCTTCTCTTCTCTTCCCTTCCCTTCCCTTCCCTTCCCTTCCCTTCCCTTCCCTTCCCTTCCCTTCCCTTCCCTTCTCATGAAAATGACAAGAAAATGCATAAAATGCATGAGCCTTAAGAATTAGACAACACAAAATGTTCACATTTTCATGTGTTACTGAAGCCAGATCCAGACAGTTGGAAAACTGCTATGAAGAGGGCTAAAGAAGCAGGTTTTTATGACCAGCAAGTGAGGGCTGAGATGGAAGGAGAGCAATGCTACCAGTTAGTTCGCTTCAGTCAGCTGCACAACTTCTGCTTCATAAAAGTTCATGCTCACACTGAAAGCACAATTGCTAACATCCTCTGCTGACATGAAGGTTTCTTTGGATCAGGGGAGAGATGCTCAAGTGAAATTAAACTGGCAGTTCAATTCTGCTACTGTACAGCGCCTGTGTTACAAACAGACAGCATCTAAATCGGGAACTGTCAATCTGAAACCTTTAATTTACTTCAGAACTGAAAGCAAAAAAATTTATAAAAGAAACAAAAAAGGTGTAGAATGCCTCACATTACAGATACGTATCTGCAAAATTATAATAAGAATGCCTCAATCACACAATTTTACACAATAGCAGACTAGCTCCAGAAATGAAGCAGAAATGAAGACACCTTTTTTGGTCTTTTCTTTCTGCCTACTTTAGTTGCATTAGACATGCAAACTACCTGCAAAACACGTTTGCTTTTTCAAATGGACACAGAGAAGGCGATGAAGTAATCCTGCCTGTGGCAG
This sequence comes from Cygnus atratus, assembly GCF_013377495.2. Classification (NCBI taxonomy): domain Eukaryota; kingdom Metazoa; phylum Chordata; class Aves; order Anseriformes; family Anatidae; genus Cygnus; species Cygnus atratus. Next base: position 142,964,024 of record NC_066362.1, on the reverse strand, counting down.
ATGCTGGGTGCCCACTTGACTCCTTTGTATCGAGGCAGGAAGGAAAAAGCTCTCAGATTTCCCAGAGCATTTCAGTTTCAAGACTAATGAAAGAAGAAACAGCCTCAGAAAGGGAATCGATACAAGCACATCAGCAATTTTTGCCTTAAACGGTTTGTTTCAAATGCTCTCCATGTAATAAAAAAAAGCTGTTTTTAGAAACCCTTCCCAAGGGGGTGGTTAATACCTCAGCAAGAAGCTCTCTGCTCGTGAGCCTACCCCATGGGTGTATGGAGCGGACCCATCCACAGCTTTCAGCAAACGTGCTCTCAAAGGGGGCACTCTCTCCTTCCTCTCCGAAAGCCTCTCCAGCAGCACTCAGTCATGGCACACAGGCCTGTTAAGAGACACCAAACCGATTACACATGTTCATACTTCAAAACTGTGCTCGCAGGATGACTTAATTCCCGTTATTGGCACTTGACACAACAGGGGGTTTCTCTCGACATGACCGCGGCTCCTCTCATCTCTCCTAGACCACTCCCAAGGGCCACGATCCTGAACTGCTTTGGGAGCTCGCCCACACCAGGGCAAACTGGCTCTCACCTCCAGAAGGATCAGTGCTGATGCCTGAAAGATGCAGGGCGTGTGGCACTGCGCAGCATCCCTGAGGCTAGCTGGCTCCAGAAGCTTTTGCCGCTGCTCCACTCGCCCATCGCTTGCGTTAGCTGCCTTGCTGCTGACTGCTGGCATGGTCCAACTCTAAAAGGCTTCCCTGCTCTGCTACGCATCTTAAATTATACAAACAGAGCTCTGCGACAGGAGAAGAGCGATCAAAATGATTTATTTCTGGGTGAGCAGAAAGCGTCCCCCTTGTCTCAAAACAGTAATTACCGCGGGCCACATTCCACGACTGTCCTTAGTCATGTCAGAAATGCCTGGAATAGAGATCATTTAGGGAGCGAGGAAATTTTTAACAGGTATCAGGATGTAGGCTTTCAGCCCTTAAGCATCTAAGTTAAATACCACGTCTTTAAGTATTTCAATTTACCTTTAATCAAAATGCGTAACTGTAGTGCCTTCCTTTCTCTTTGCTGATAGCTGTTCCCTTAGATACACAGAAAAGCAATTAATTAGTGCAAATTTTAGAACAGAAATAGCTATGCAGATATCTGGGAAGATGTTAAAAATGTCAGGAGAGAAGCAAGATAAATGTCGATGTTATTAAAAATAAATGTCTGCTTAATGCAACATTTACCTACATGTTTGCCAGGAAAACAGCAAATACAGAGTTGAAATCCTGCTGTAGCACCATCGCACACACAGGCTCAAAGGATAAACTCCACCCCTGCACTGAGAGGCAGCCTAAGATGAAAATCTCATTCAAAACCTAGATGTTATCTGTGCTAGTCCTCTGCACAAAAGTGGATTTTATCCAATGTGCAGTGGCTCTGTAAACAATCTACTTCCTTTTACCAGGACTGTGCTGAGCTTTCTAACAGTTCCCTCCACATCTGCAACTGTGCCTTATCAAACGCTACATGTTGGTGAGGCATCAGGATTTATATTCCCTTTTCTATGTCAGGATCCCCCAGTTACTCCTCTCCAGAACCAAAGCCCCAGGCCCCAAAAGACCTGCTGCCCCGATTGCTAAATACGAGCCCCTTTACTGGGCAAACCATCAATGAGCCCTTCCTGCATTCTCCCAGCTTATCGAATAATCCAGATGGCTCCTCAGCGAGCCGAGTTATTTGTTACCTCAGCAGTCTCCAGCCCGCGTGCACATCTGCAAGCATTATCAGTAATGGCTTTGTTTTCGAGTGAGCTATCGACGCAAGTGTTAAATAGTGAAACGCCAACAAATGACCCCTGGGGACCCCTGCTAAACACACACCAGCTCAGAGATGATTCCCTCCATCTTTCTCCGCGTGGAGACCTGTCGGTGTTGAAACCACTTTCTGTTGGATATTGTTCATTTTGTCTCTTGATCAAGATGCAAAGGAGTCATGCTCCAACTCTAGTGCGCCTTTTATCAGGAAAAGCTTGCAATCTCAGTAAAATGCACCAAGCTGTTTTGACAAAATCTGTTTTCCTTAAGGTCAGGTAGATCGACATTAACCAAGTGGTCCTCCTTTAGCTCTTTATCGAAGAGTCTTATTTCAGTTGTTCCATTATTTTGCTTTGGATCGATGTCAAGACTTGTATCAACCGCCATCACTCCATTTTCATAAAATGTTAACAAAAAGCTTTTTTTTTCCACTCGGTAACTAAAAAGCAGGGTTCAGAGCTCCAAAGAGCTCCTCTCTCCAGCTCCTTAATATGAATTCCTTGCATCTGATGACTCTAAAATATTAGGCAGCAGCTGTCCTGTGTAACCTTCTCTAGTTGCTGCCTTGATGGAAAAATACTTGACTTTCTTCTTCTGTGTTACAGCTCCATCTCCTATTTTCTAGAGCATACAAAGCCCTGTACATTAGCATTGGCTTGAATGTGAGTCTCAAGAGCAATCCCTAAGGGTTTGTTCAACATTTCCACCTGAAAGGTTCCTGGGAGGTGGGTTTCGGTGCTGCCCAAACTCATCCTCTCGGCTCCACAGGAAAAACTGCTGGTTTAGAACAGCTGAAAGCTTTTCTGGTTGAGCTATAGAAATTTCTTTGACGCCTGCATGACGGACTAGGAGGGAGCTTAGAGGGCTTCATGCCAAAGAGAGTTAAACCTCTCCTAAATTAGACCAAAATAAAAGCTTTGTTTTACTTGATTTGGGTTACGAGCAAGAGCTTAGATCACTTCCTAATTTGAGCAGGCTGATTTATTCACCCCCAAAAAGCTTTGCTGGCATCGATCACCATGACACCAGGGCAATGCTCAGCTTCACACACACCCTGAGAATCATGGCAGAAAGCAGCAAGTGTCCTCACATGCACTGGCAGCTCCTAACCCTGCAGGGGTTTCGCTGCCTGACAGGACCTTGACACTGCTCAGACTAATAAGCACATGCTCGACTGAGATTTGGAAAGCATTTGCAATTGCCATCTGCATTATTCACCTCCACTGTGGTAAGAAGAGTGGCAGGCCCATGTTTCTGGAATATTAGGGGAGGAAATTCAAGATGCTCTTCACAGGTCGAGGGTCAGGGCAAGCTGTAAAAAATTCCCTCCCTTCCCTTCCCTTCCCTTCCCTTCCCTTCCCTTCCCTTCCCTTCCCTTCCCTTCCCTTCCCTTCCCTTCCCTTCCCTTCCCTTCCCTTCCCTTCCCTGTTGCCCTACAGAAAAGAAGCTGAGGGAAAGGCGTGGTTCTGCTGAAGGAGAAACTCACATTGCCAAAGCTCTCGGAGAATAGGCACCCCCCCTCTTCCCCCATAACATTTTAAAATCGGCTGCAGACTTCGCTGGAACCGCTGGCAGGGACAGAAAGCACGCCGCCGGTGTAGAAGAGGGAACTGCAATTTAACGCACGACGAGTGCCCGCTTTTGTGCGAGCAGGCTGTCCTAGAAAGCTACATAAACACTCCCAAACAACAGCTCTTTTGTTTGGCCGTGACGCTGCCCTCGTGGTGTTCGATCCAGCTAAGCAGATGAGACGAGCCCGTGTCAGTACGGATGATCTCAGAGAAAAGCAGCTCCGGGGAAGTTTTCCTGCAGAGGAGGCTGCAGCCGCGAGCCCCGATGCTGGCTGCCGAGGAGGGGTGTTTGCTCAGCACATTCCCGTGGTTTCTGGGATGAAGCCAGCATTCCCGGGACTCGAGATAATCAAGCGGATGAAGTCATGCTGTCCGGGTGCTTCAGGAGGGAAAATGGATGGTTCCAGTAGGGAGGGGGGAGGAACGCGTTCAGCGTTACCACACGGAAAAGGAGGGGGAAAAACCTTCCCCTTTTAACAATCCTACACACGAACACCACAGCTGGCATTGCTGACAGAAAAGTATTTGAAGGGACGAGCCATTTAACACAGGAAGGCCCAGACCTGCAGGCCAAACACAGGCCCTGCAACGGGGTAGCTGGGCCTACACGCTCCTCCTGAGGGACAGCGATCTTGGTGGCTATGGGGGATGCCATCTTGAGACTACATCAAAATAAGACGGGAATCGACGTGGTCACAGCCCCTCCTGCTTCGGAGCCTGCTTTGGGAGGTGACCGGGGCAGAGGAGCCCCTCTCAGCAGTGAGGCCTAGGCTGGCAAGCAGGCCGGGACGAGATATCAACGACCACAAAGCAGTTTCGAAAGCAACCCAGATCTCCAGACCCCTTGGGTTTTGGAGTTCAACTCCAAGTGCTTAAGGGAGATAGATTTTCAGCCCTATCTAGAAAATCCTACATTAGTTGTTTAAAAGCTGGGAGCTCTGCACTGACCTGCCCCTGAACTCCTGCGCCTCCTTTTTACATTCGTCTCTGCCGGCACTCTCTCCAGGGAGGGATCTGACCTTCCAGCGCAGCACATTGCTGGGGCTTACATTGCAATTATTATAATGGACAGCTTTCTGTTCAGGCTGGGAGAAAATTTGGTGAAAACCCTTTCCACTCGCATGTGTTTCCAATCATTTTTTTTTTCTCCTTCTTACACACACATCTCTTTCCAATTCAAAAATACATCATTTCCCTGCAGATAGCACAGCTGGAGGGGTACAGCTCATTACTTTCTCAGAAGTTTATTTTCTTCCAAATTTCTTATATTTTTTTAACTCTTGCTTTGTTCTTTCTTCCATCTGTGCATGGATCTGGGACACGGTCTCTACTGCTTGAAGCTAAATAGATGAGTAGTATATTCCAGCTATCCGCTGTGAATTATATACAGCCACCTCTGGATAAAGGGGAAAACTGCAGAGGGAGCGTGTTTTGGAAATAAACCCCATACCACGTACCATTCCTGAGATTCTCTCTGTATAAAACACGCAGCTCCAGCAGCGTGTAATTCACTCGTATTTCCATTGTTCCCATGCATCAGAGGAAACGGCAGCATGAAATTTCATCAGCGAAAATGGTTTAGGCTTCGGCATCCCAGCCCCAGATAAAGCACACCTAGCTTCTCTGTTGTCAACCAGCCCGCTGCCTCTCACTGCAGTGATTTTGTTCCATGCTGAGTCTCGTGGCAAAATCCCAGCACTAATGAAGTTAATGGGAGTCTCACCCTTGGATGCTGCAGGGTTGGGATTTCACTCAGACTCTGCAGCCATCAAATTACTTCTGCTCACCTCTGAGCAGAAAGGATGCGCCCGCTACGCCCAGCATGGAGGATCAGGGCTGAGCCAACAGCCATTTCAGTCAGTGGAAAGGCTCCCACCAACTTTAATGAGGGCTGAGATGGCTGGTTAGAGCATGGGAATGTTTTATTTGACAGAGCAAAAAATGCACTAGAAAAAAACAAAATCTGCCTTACTGTAGTTGAGAATATGGCACAGCCTCAGTTACGTATGCTGCATTGAACCTCTCAGCATTAATATCTCAGCTGCATCAAAAGCTTTGGTTTTCCCTTATTCTTACCCCACGGTCTGTTTTCTTCAGATACTATTCTAGAGGGCACCTCCTTCAAAGGGCTTACTTGCATTGTTTACTACTGCTGATTTATTTCCAGTCCCAATCCTTAAACTGTGAGGACAATTTCTTTCATTCTGGATGATGCAAGACACAAGAAAAGGGGTTGTGCTCATCATCCAGGTAAAATGAGGTCTGACCCAGCTCTCTGAACCTGTGGGACAACTCTGGGTGGAGAGCTGGATGACACCAAAGCCCATGGGATCTTCAGACAAATCTTCACTGTGCATTTCCTTCAGCTGTCCAAATGAAATAGGGCTTTTCTGTTTGTCACCTCTTATTTTTACCACCCTCTTTAAGCCCTATCTCTGTATTATGGTATACTTGAAAATGGGTTATAAGGTACTAGGTGGGTTCGATCTGCTCCAAGCACGGGGCTGAAATGGCAGTAACCATTACCTGAAGCATCAGCCAAGGGTTTTTAATTCCATGCCATTGGAAAGAAAAGCAATTCAGTCCTGACTTTCCTGCCTTCAAGCCCCCACTTTTCCATTATTATTTTGGGATTCCGAGTGTGATTTCTGAGCAATGTATTCAAATAGGAATGAATAATCTCACCAGCTTAACAAAAGTCATTAATCCCCTGTAAGCACACTTCTGCAAAGATCTATTAATTCTCATTTCCAAGTTTTCAGAATTAAAGCGTTTGATATAGTACATACTACCTATTCTCTTTAATTAAAAAACCTCCCACTGTAGAAGTTAGAAGTGGGTAAAATATTTCATCAGTCAACAGCACACACAGTTGTCATGGAGAAAATTTCTGGGTTTGTCTGACACACAATAAAACACTGAACATCAGCCGAAGTTTCTCAATTTGCACTAAATCCAGTTTGTGCCAGAAGCAGCAAGGGAATTAATTCCCTTGCATCTTGACAGTATGCACCTAAAGAGAGAATTGCACAGTTCAGATTCATCTTGAATAGCCTCTGCATCCTTCTTCTCCTTCTAAAGTGTGGCTCAGATCAGCAGCAAAACCAAGTGATTAATAGCTCTGCTAATTAACTGAATGACAGCAAATCAGCAACCTCTATGAAACAATTCCGCATCGGTGCAATTTCAAGTCCATTCTCTATTGCAATTCATCACTTTGAAGGCCACTCTTGCAATGGAGGAATACACCAGCTACGCAGAGGTGAAAAACTGGGACCAGCAATACCCATACTTCATGCTGCAAAGCATGTGGATGAAATGCAAGCTCTGACAGCAGGTAGCAGAAGATACAGAGGACCACTTATTTTTCTAATTCCATTTTTAATTTTTGCTTTTTGGGGGGTGTGGTCTATAAGGTTATATAGCGTACAGAAGTAATCTTGGATATTTTTATTCATTATCATAACTAAAGAAAACACACCACTCCGTCGAGAAAGTGAGTGTTCATCTAGCCGATGCAAGCAAAAGTCCATGGAGGGTTTGAATGGTGTCTCACACACAGACCCCCCAAATTGTGCTTTTTGTCCAACATGCTGTCTAGAAATCTCCCATTTTAAGCCCACAGACACTAGAGAAGGCCATGATATCGGAAGCATCAGGGGTGGTGTGGACATTTGAGGTTATTGAGCTCGTGTACAGGCAAGCAGAGTTGCAGAGCACGGGGCGAGGCGACACGTCCAGAAGAGCCTGGGCATGTAACAGCAGTGCTCCAGTAACTTGTGTTTTGGGGCCCAGAACTGACAACCGATGATTGCTTTGAGACTTCTAAGCTTTTAGGTCACTTTGAACAAGCTTCTCTTAAGTGTGTGCAACTCCAGCCATTCCCCAGAGACCCAGAGGGCTGACACCAGTGCCTCACTGGAATTGGACTACAAGGAAAACTTGGGTCATCAAGAAACATCATCTAATAACAAAGCCATCTCTGGCAGTCCCAGTAGACCTCAGTGTAGGAGGCTGTGAGTCACTGAAGATGTGGGAAAGTAGCAGCGAAAGGAAGGAAAAAGAAGACTGGTTTGCAACAGATAAACAGGTGTAAACTAGCTAGATCCTTCTGCAAGCAGTCGCCAGAACCTGATCCCTGCACAAAAACCTCACCATTCTTCCCTTTAGGTAGCCAAGCTCTGATACTAAAAATCCTATAATGAATTCTGGAATAATTACTGCAATATTAAGGTGTGAATCCAGTCAGACCCACCAGCAGAGAAGAAAAGAGTATTGCTAAGCAGCAAGAACTGTGAAGGCGAAACAAAGAGAAACCCAGAGGGACAACCCTGAAACTGCCAAACTTCGTCTAAGCTGTATGCTCTATCACTAGCTCATAACAAAGATAAAAATCAAAACCCGGGAGATAAACAAATTGAAACCCATCACTCAAAATCTGCTTTTGTAGTTGATTCACATATCCATGAAGTTTTCACTACAGTAATGTAACAAGAGACTACCTCGAACACGGGTCCTGAAACTGTGACTGCTGTATAATTCCAGAAGACTGATGGAAATAGCTTTCTATGTCCCCCCCCACATTTTTTTTTAATGCTTCCTTTTTATAGGTGAACGAAATGTGCAAATTCCCTAAGGGATGTGAATGTAAGGTCCAAGAGCGCAGGCATGATAACACACAGGCATTCCTTCATTTGCAAGTTGAAATAAATAAAACACGAAAGCAATAGCATCCTTTTTTCCTCCAATCTGAGGTCCGTATGTCCAGAAGTGTGATACCCTTTAAATTCTTACTAGGAAGGTTTTGTCTGATAAAAATATATCCATCTTTTAGAACACTCTCCTCTGGCAAGGGTAAAATAGCATTAGGAAAGGGAGCTCTGGAGCTGGAGGGCTGAATTTTAATCCTGGAAAATCTGGAAAAAGCCATAGTGATTCTACAGCAGAAAACACAGAAAGTCAGGTTCAGTTAAAGAACACTGCAACAGTTTACAGCAAAGCAAGCACGAAATCCTCTTTCACAGGACATTTTCTTTGCCAATTTGGCACCGTCTCCACTTTTTTTTTTTATCCTTTTTGCCCCATTGATAAAGTATGCTTCCTGTATAATAGTTTAGAAAACACAAACATGATTCAGTCAGATTCTCCGGAACAGAAGTTTACATTTCTGATACCCTCTATCCCCTAAAATTAGGCCTTCTGAAATCATAAACGCCTTAGTACTTTCTGATATCAAACAGAAGTCAGTAAGAAACAAATTGTACTGGAGTTTGATCCCAAGCCAACTGTAGTCCCTTTGATCTTTCCATTAAATTTCAACCTGCCTTGGTGTAAGTCCTTGGAAAACACGCAAAGTGAACGTTGGTGCTATGCTCTCTGTGGCTGCTGCATGAATGTTGTGATTCTCGTTATAAATTGTTTTCTGTTTTTGCATCTCAGTTCATGTCCACTGTCTATTAAAACTAAAACATTACCAATGCTTTGGTACCAGACGAAGGATGGTATCTAGGTATGGAAAACAGCCACATACACAATGGTTCAGGTAGAAGTCTATAAAAACACACCAAAAATTAAGTAAACGCTATCATGTTCTAACACCTGAAAGAAAAGTGTTCAGAAAATATATGCAGAGGCACCTGTGTGCGTACCAGCATCACTGAGGGTTAATAGTTTTGTGTCTGTGCTTGAATGGCTGTACAAGAGTCTTGCTGATGTTAACAAGGTTGCATATTCAGTATACACGGTGAGTGTAAATTGGAAGCATTTACCTTAAGACTGTAGCAGGACCAGCCTGTTTCCTGATCTCTGGGGCACGAAGTAAGGAGAGGAGCACAGAAACTGCCCTATGAATTGGAAAGGCTAGCAGCGCAGGGCCTGGGAATGGCTCAGTTTGGAGCAGCATGCTGGAAGTTCACAACTCACCTCTATGTGACCGGCCTGGGAGGAGGTGGGTTACTTCGAGAAGTCAGAAGGCCCCACAAGAACTGATGGGGAACCACCAAAAAGACAGGCTCGGTCAACACAAGTAACAAGAAAGGTGTATTTAGGTCCAGAAGTGAAGGAGATGATAAACAAAAGAAAAAAAAAAGAAAAAAAAAAGAAGTCTAACCTACTGAAGGTAAGGAGAAGATTCACTATTATGTTCCCCAGCTTTACAAAAAGCACTGCAGTGAATTTTGGTGCTTTTCAGGCATCACATCACACGTCCACCTGGTTACAGCAGTGGAAAACCAGGTTCTGTGGCTGGCATTTGTATGAGTACAAAGCCGGTAATTTTCCATATCCAAAGGGAAAGGCTGGTGTGAAGAGAAGCAGGATCAAGGTTTTCTTCCAAGCATCAGACTTAGAAGTTGGAATAAATTTGGACAAGCAGCAGGGCTGCCAAACAGATCAGAGAAGGCGAAGGGATATGCTTCCCAAAGCAACCAAGGTGGTGGGGAAGGTGGAAGAACAGAGGACTTTGAAGGCAATTGTGGGCACAACTGCAATTGTTCCAATGCCGGCCCTCCCTTCAGAGAGCACTGAGCTCATCCAGAATTAGTCACCCCTCTGCAGCCCAGGGCAAGTCTGCACACATGTTCAAGTGCAATCAAACCTTTCCCCAGCGATCGCACTGCCGCAGAAAGGTGTGTACGGACTCTGAAAGGATAAGCAAGCTAATTCTGGAACGATTCAAATTTGAAGAAGGCTTTTAAATGGACGAAAAGTAAGCCTGCGTGCACACATCTATCTGGGACAAAGGGGATTTCTTAGATGTCTTCATTTCCTGCTGCAGAAGCAGAGACTGATTGCTTATTCAAGCCTGCTGTTGTTTATAGCCAGTCTCTGCATCTCAAGAGAGAGCAAGAACCGCTTCAGAACAAAACTACATTTCCTCCCGCATGGGCCCGCGGCATCTGTGCTCTTAGCAAACGCCTTGTGCAATCGCTCTCAACTTCCCTCCTGCTCTCCCGTGCCAACACATGTATCATCGCGTTCGTGTGGGCCAGCGCGCTCCTAATAGCGTTATCTGTCACCAGTCCTTTATGATACTTCATCTCCATGGCTCCTCGGTGTATGCTCTTTGTCTGCTTTCCATCATTATTATACAGTAGGCTGCAATTATTTTGGCTGCTCTCTTCAGTTTGAGTTGTTCCTTCCTTTTGTACGTGGGCTGAGGGCATTTTTTTTTTTTAATTAAAGGGTTTTGTTTTCCGTATATGGCTCTTGAATGAGGATTTGTAGCAGGCCCCATAATTATAATAGTCCCAATAAACTGCACAAACTATCATTTACAGCTACAACACAGTGTTAAAAGTTATTTATATGCCAGTAGAACATCTCCACTATGTCAGACTAACCATACATCAATGCACTTCAAGCAAATCGGATCTCACAAAACCAGCTACTGCTGAATTACAGCTCTCTTGGAGGACTCCTTTGTGTTTCCTCTCTTCAGTGCCAGCAAACACCATCCAGTAGGTTAGGGAGAAGAAGCTTAGGCAAGCAGGAAAGGAGGGATGGGCACTAAATTCCTTTCTTTACAACAAAACAAATGCAGCTGTACTCCTCCTCCCCTAAAACACCAGCGTAACTCCAGAATTTCACAGCTCATTTTGATGAGCATGATGTGAGACGTTTGGGGTAAATCCACACAAATACTGACCATGTCTTTTTCCCCTCCCTGTTGCAGAGTTGCAGCCACTTGGCCCATTTCAGCACCAAGTGATCCATGCTGCCAACACATGAGCTCAAGCCCTCAAGCCAGGTCGCTGATTTAGGCTGGGATTACCATGTCCAACGAACCACCCCTGTGAATGATGAGAACAGGTTTGCTCAAGCAATACAGTTGCTTGGTGACCTACTGCTTGCTGTGCCCACAACACAAACACACCTCTACCCAGGGATGTGGGCCTGCTTCTCTACAACCTGCATGTAAAAAGAACAAGCGTGGAGAGCAGAGCAATCTTTCCTGTCTGATCAGTAGGCTCTAAATATTACGGCTGAGAATGGAGGGATAGTCCACAGTAAAAAAAAAAAAAAAGGAGCTGAAAAACTTGAGAAACCTTAGGGCAAAGGAGATTAAGTAGAGGGAAGGAGAAAAGGTGGTCTGGGAGACCACGTGCAAATGGGGCAGGAAGTCAGTACAGACGAGCGAAGCACAGGAGCAGCAGGATACCTGGAAACTCAACCACGCGAATGGAAGCAATGTCAGACCACATGGAACTGTGTTAGAAAACACACAAACAAAATCATTCATCCAACTAATCATAAAAATAAAATCACTGCACTAACTGAAAAGTAAGTAAAATATTAAGCTAGATGACTGCATGCTATCCTGTCCTCAAAGGTTCAGAATTGTATTTATTACGCACAGCTTGGTTTTAGACATGTTTCTGTAGGTGGTTGCTTTTATTTTTCAAAAGTCCTACTGGTATTGAAGAATTAACATCCTGTTAATGCTGAAGAAAGCAGTTTCCTCCTTCCCTTGGTAAAGTAGTTCCAGACATTGCAGTGTCATAGAATCATTTAGGTTGGAAAAGACCTCTGAGATCATCAAGTCCAACCTAAGCCTCCCCTGGAGCAATTTGATGCCATTTCGTCTCGTCGCATTGCTTGGGAGAAGGGACTGACCCTCACCTCGCTACACCCTGCTCTGAGGTATTCAGCAAGCTTCTTCATTTTTACAGTTTTAAGACAACTTACATGCATTTAAAAGTGTTTTGATTTAAACCAGAACTGAACTAATTCCCTTGGTTTTTTTTTTGAAAAATGGCCAGAGTTCATCCCATTAGCATGAAGTGCTTCAAAGGACGAGCATAAAGTAGGAAAGCACCACCAGTTCTTACTTACCTCACCAGAGGACCGTGCCATTCAGCAAGAATGGCATTACTTCTCATTAAGCCAACATTCAATGAAAACTCCGTCACTGCAGGTGGTTTACAAAGTTTCAGAACTGACAAGACGACTTTCCAGGAAGCAAGAGGAATGCCAAAGACAAACGCATGTGCATTTTCATGGAAAAGGTGTTGGGGTGCAGGAAAAGAGAAGAGAGGAAAGAAAAGAGACTAGGGAGAAAAAAACAAATTTGATGTTAATTTAGAGACACAAGTCTCCAAGATCACAGTTAAAAACAGGAGATATTATTACCATCAAAGGGACCATGACTGGCATTCTGACAAATATTCACCACGTGGCAAATGACTGAGCTGAGATGGTTAAGTTCTGAAACACGTTCGGACCTCTCCCTTTTGCAGAAGAGGTAACACCAATCAGCATCAGAAGGCTGGTGCCTGATATACTGTAGATCAGAAGTGTGCTGTACATCAGAAGTAAGTGCGTGATATGCTGTATCAGAAATGACAAGTTAAAAAAGTAATGATAATTTTTTAAAATCTGTCCTGAACTTCAGGGCATTACAATTTCTCAGAGAGAAGCCAGAAAAGTGGCACGCCTGAGCAAAGCTACCTATTAGCATAAGAAACTACTCTGTGCCTTATTAACACAGAACAGTCAAACACTGACAGCACTGGCTAACTTGCTCAGTTAGCTAGGGTAAAGGACTGAAAAGTAACCGGATTAAAAGACTCCTCCATGGTACCCATCTATTACTGGTGAAGACTCATTTACCAGCTTGCTCTTCACCTTAACTCTGTGCCTAGTCAGTTGTACAAGTGCTTCGACTGTATTATGGCAATTTGCTCTAAGACAATCACTTTGTCTTAATGGAGACAGGTTATGCCAGCACAAGGTCAGGCTGACACTGGTGCAAAGTCAGGTAAACACTGAGTATCCCACTTTTTACTGGGATATAAACCTAAAAGGATTTTCAGTAGGAAAGCCGGCACAAAAAAAATCGATACTCGTATTCACTTTCATACATTAGCTGTGCATATTCAGATGGAAATAAACGTTCTACAGAAACCTTCAGATACTTGCTTTGTGATCCCAGGAGTCTGTTCACTCTGCCTGTCTGCTGGCGCCCTTACCCTTGACTCCTTCTTTGCTGTATTATCATCATCTACAGACTTAGTATTCTAAACATACCAGCCACCACAACTGAAGGACTTCTTTGCATTACAAATTGTAATTGCTCTGAATGCACTACTGGTTCTGCAACATAAAAAGGAACAAAAAAAAATAATCATTACCAAGCTTATTTCAACTTTATGGAGTTGAACTCAGGTGAAAAGCTAAGTCAGTAACCCACAGTATTGACTGATCAATTACCATATAGATATATGTATCCTATCTGATGGAAATCAAAATAAAAAAATAATAATAATGTAACCCATTATTCACTACCACAGTTTCAATTACAGCTGGGAGGCTAATTCAGTTCAGTTACCTGTGGACTGGCTCACACCCAAAGAGATGCTTCTCAGAAGGCAACAGAAAATTTGTTCAGATGCAAAATTTGGCTTGAAAATTGAAGCAAAACACCTCTTCATAGGTCTTCCTTCCAAAAGTGTTTCCCCCCACTCCCCCAAAAAATTCAAAATTAAAATTGTCCCCTTTTGAAGATCAGCATTGTTTTCTGAGTATGACATTGAGACTAACGTTTTCTTTTTTTTTAAATCTATTATGATTTTATCTGTGAAATACAACTAGTGGTCACTATCAGGGCAAAACCACCTTTCAAGGGGTTCAAGAACCACACAATGCTTTGTTTCATCAATAAGAGATACAGTAGCAAGATTTTAACATGTGACACATTAATTTGTTAACCTTTCTAATGCTTCATGCATCAGTGCCATATGATGTCAAGCTGAATTCCAAACTGAATTCACACAAGGAAATAGAAGAGAACATTTCTTACCTGTAGCTTTTTCCTCATAACTGTGGACTCCCACTACTGAAGATAATCTGTCAATTTAAAGACCTTTTTTAAACCTCCCACTCCTAAAGCACTTAATATTACCACATAGGAAAGAAAAAGCAAAGAAAAACTTGTCTAATATGCGAAAGGCTAAATGCCACTTCTCTTAGTCAGCTTCTGTATAGGAGCTTGGGTAGGTACCTCAAACAACAGAGGAGACAAAAATCTGTTTTATAACAAGAAAAGAAGCATCAAGAAAACATACCAGAGAAACTGGTGTTTTAAAATATCAAAGCAGCAAAGGGCTCCAGAGCAAAGGACCTCTATATAATACAGCTTAAACTGGAATATTTCACATTAGGTAATTTGAGGTCCATAAACATTCTCTGTATGTGTGTGAGTGTGTGTGTGTACATATATATCTATATTTATTATGTCCAACAGTTATGGATATGAATACGCAACTAAACCAGACAATAACCCACTGCTTCTGCAAGACACTAGCACAAGAAGGTACAAATGCAAGGCATTATTGTATACTAAACTTGGTGCACATTGGGTTGGAATTGCAGTATGCTTTCCAGGATAGTACTACACAGCTGATCTACTTGTTACTTAACAGCCTAATCCACCTAGGAGCAACTAGTGAAAGGAATAGCGGCATCTACCTGCATCTTCCTTTCACTCTGAAACCCTTTATTCACGTGGTCCAGGTGATCTATAGCGCTACGAAGGACCGCGCACTCTGCACTCTTGCTGCTTTATACTTTTCCACTTAAAAACCAGCACCACATTTTGTTAGGACTGAAGAGAAAAGAGTAGGAAGGCTCACGGTTCCTAGTGCAATTTGCAAGAGCTGAGAGTTACTTCAGCAATTTATCTTTCACAGCTTATCGGTATGAATATGTTAACAAGCTTCCATTTAAAAATGAGTCATCCTACCCTACTGGAGTAAGAACACAGAACTCATCAGATTCAGATCTGGAAAGATTGTGCAGGTTTCCCTTACTTCCAAATTACTGAACTGGTTTAAGACCAAGAAGAAACAAATGTCCTTCCAATTACTTAGTAGGTTTTGCCAAGCAAAATGCCAGACTTAATCCAAAAGTAGTGTGGTCCCTTTTTCTGGTTTTATTTATTTAGGATTTAAGCAAAACCTGGTCATTTTTTCTAAGAAAAACTGTACAGTGGTTTTATAATATTTCAGCTTCGTTATAACAAAACTCATCATTTAAGTGTAGATTTCGATTTGCCCTCAGTGAAAGCATTAAACCAGGCGGTCAGTTTTACAGTATAGGAAAGCTACAATAAAGGCTTGGAAGAACCGCTGTAAACTTAAAATTCCAGATAAATTTGTAAAATAAACAAATCTGAAGAAAACACTAAATAGAATTATTCAAGACCATGACTTTATAGTCCATTCACACTGTTCATATTCATGTTAATTAACCAACCACCTCTTCTCTCCCAAAAGGGAAGGCTAAGCAAACCCTTTGCTATTACAGTACAGTAGGACCAAAGTGAGTTCACCTGGCATGCTCTTGGTTCACTTTTCCCTTAATCCTTCAATAATCTGCCTGCAGCTGCTGTGTGACTACCTTCAGAACTAAATCAGGTCAGCTGTGGCTATCTGGAACCAAACTGTGTCGTATTTTGCTGACAGACACCCTAAATCAGCTGAAAGCTGCACAGCAGTCTTAAACAGTTTCTGCTGTACTTCTCTGCAAGCCTTCCGGGCTGAGACTCAGCGTCATGCTCCAGGTTCACACTTCTTCCAGTTTGGAGCTGGCTAGAAACTGCCTGGCTTGGGGCCTAAGGAGAAGCTTGTGTGCATTCATCTGCAAAACAGAGTAAACCCTGAAGCTCTCCCAGCACTTTGGCCAAATACCACCATCAGTAACAGCAGCATGGCAGCGGAGGCTCAATGACAAACAGCACCAGCTCCCAGCTACGCACCGCTCTGAAGCGGCCAGAAAACAGAAGCAAAACATCTCTTTGTCTTCCCTCCAAAAATAAAACAAAGCACTGGTGATAGCCAGGCCCTACTCCCCACCCATCTGGAAACTTTGCATATGCACATACTTTTGTAAGACTCGACAGCATAAAAGCTTAGACCAAGGACTAAGATATTTAGGAAGAACAGTAACCACAGCATCCTTTAAATATAACACTCTTAGGAAAGGAGCACTACAGAATTGAAGAGCAAGGATGTGCAAGTTCAGAGGTGACAGGATTTGACCGTCTTTTTGTCATCAGAAATTATTTGAGCCTTCAATGAAAACTGCAGTTGAAGAAACTCAGGTAACCACAATTCCTATAATCTTACAACAAAATTCACATCCCAGTCCTAAGTTTTGGTAAAGAGGCTTTAAGTAGTCAAAAAACAGGAATGCAGTTTTGTCAAAAGATAGGAAAAGCGAGGTAGAAAATGAGGGGAAAAAAAATCCATGTCATACTACACCTTTATTAAGCTGTTACCACTGAAGATTTTTAATGCTTAAGGCCCAGTCCAGAAAACGAGGTCAAAAAGGCAGCAAAACTTGCAGAAACCTATCTTAATTAGCAAAGACTGGGAACGACTGAAGACCTATTAATGAGCCCGCTGAATAGACAGCATGTTGATTAAATACAGCGTGGGCAAAAACAAGATGAAGCTTGTTTCAAAAAAAAAATAATTCGAGCTAGTCGTTCACAGTGCTGGGTCATAAATTAACTAACTGCTTCCAAAACAAAATACTTCAACAATTTGCACCTCTATACACAGAAGCTCTTCGCAAGGCACCAGGTGAAAAAACAAACAAAACCCAACAAGATTAAAAATCCCTCAAAGCATAAGGCATATGGTAAAAACTTCACTTGGAAATCTACTTGATTTAGTTCTAAGTTATCAAGACTCGAAAGGGGTTAGGAACTACCAGAGCTTGTAAAAAGAAACTAGAAAAAAGTGGATTTTTTGTTTGTTAAAAAAAAAAAAAACAAAAAAACACATAGCAAGTGTATAATTGACTTTCTTAACATCACTGCCATACTCAAGGCACACGCTCAGATTTACCTAAATAAAGAACTAGATGTTAGATGGCAAAAAACCCTACATTCTCCGCAGAGTTCACTTGTGAAGATTAAGAAGGAAGCCACTGTGCTGTCCTTCTGCAAGCAGACTGTAAACAACTGGCACTTCTCACCAACTCCCTAAGGAAAGCTGCTCTGTTCCCAGAACACAGCCATAGGTAGTGCTCGCCAGAACAACACGCAACTGTTCTGGGCTGTCCTGAATCTCTGCTTTCCTTCATGAGGCTGGACCAAGCAGGAGTTTCAGTGCTCAATTTTTAGTTAACACACATACAGAAAACTACAGTTGTTAAAGAAACAAGATTGCAAGAGCGGTGGGAAAATAATATGCATGTAGAACTCGAAAAATCGTACCTGCCTGCCAGGGCTGAGCAAGAGGGTGATTTCACTCCCAGAGGTACCAGTGCAGTCTCCTGGCAATGCTATGGTTTGCACCACAGCAGACCGGTGTCTGCTCTGCCTATGCTGCAGCTAGGCACATAATACTACTGGCTGAAATATAAAATCTGTAAGGAACGTGTTTTAATCGAGAAAAGGTACCAGAAAACAGCTCCCTCTTGCAGTTTTCATTAAAGCTATGAACAGACTTATCACAGGAAGAATCACCATGGAGGTCGTTAGACGCTGCCTCATATCAAACTGTACTCTATGGTGGCATTTTTTTTTTGTTTTATGTCACACAAATTCCAAGAGAAACAAACTCAGAATTTACTCTATTTCACCTTGCTAAAGGAACACCGGGACTACCACCCAAGGATAAATGCAGTACTCCATCGTGACATAATACCTTTTTTATTACAATATCCAAAAAACTGAGTATGCAAGATTTGGAGATCCTAAGATCCCCTTCTTCAATCTCAGGAGTGTGCCATCTAAAGACTGTATATTTAAACCATAAAGGAGTTTAAATGTAAAGAAAAGAGAGAAATGCATTTTCTTCATAAACATTCTGTGTGTCTCTTCCTACCAATCACACCATCCTCTGTAAAACCTGAAGATTTCTTTCTGTAAAGCAAATATATATATAGTGTTGGTAGCCCGCCCCACCCATCCCACGATCATTTTTTATTAATCTTCTGTATTAGTGTCAACAATCAGCTACAGATACATATTACTTTGAGAATTAAATACATAATTGTTTAATTCAAACAAGCAGAAGGGCAAGAGGAAAAAGCATTATGTGGATGGCACATTTGGTTGTAGATTACCAAAACATTCAGTCTTTACATTTCAATGATTCTTTCTCTAGTAATCAACTTTCAAATAAAATTTCTCTTTCTTGCAATTACAGACCAAAATACACTAGATAGTTTTCTTTTACTACAATCTTACCATAGTAGTTTAGGAAGTACTATTACAAAATGCTTTAATTAGTGTACTCTTTGCGAAGAGTCAGAGAGGCAATGTAATAGCAGAGTACAGTGTAAAGAGTGCTTCTAGGAGCTAGGAGTTTCTGTAATACGGGAAGCAAAATAGCTACAGAACTCACAGCCACAACCGTCATGTCTACTGTATCTCACTCACTCAGCTGCAGCCTCAGTGCATTCAAGCTGTGCCCGATGTCTCTTAACGAAGAGTTCTGTCTGCGTGAGCCGCCGGAAGAGGTTAACACTGCTTTGAATTGCAAACCCCCCTCCTTCTCATCCGAGCTACCTCCGTAAACGTACGCAGAGGAGGGGGGTTTAGAACTCGGTCATGGAAGCGAGCGCTCGCAACGGCCACCTAGTGAACGGCTCGACCTGAAAGGAGGTGATCTGAGATTAACAGAACTGAAACACAAAAGTAGGCAAACGAAAAAGGACAAATAACAACCAACAGAGCAAACACGTTGGAAAGAGCCTACTCTTTAAGCCTGCTTCAGATATTGCTCTGCTCTATAAAAGTGAATTTAGGACCTAAGGCTTGGAAGTTATAAGAGGCCTGGGCGGCCGAGTCCATCTTCAACGTCACTGAAGTGCTTTCACAAGATATAGCTTTTCCCCGTGTTCACTGGTGAAGATGGGAGCCTTTTTGTAGTGTTCCACCAACTCATCCATAGTATTAAAGCGACGCTGCCCAATACAATAGACATTGTCCACGAGCTGCACCTTGAAATGTTTGTTCTTCCCCGATGCCTTTAGAGATACCGAGAAGTCACTGGGCTGTTGAGAAGAATTCAAAAAGAAAAGAAACAGAGAATTACAAGAAAGTCAACAAAAAGAAGGCACGATTTTGCTGTTTCAGGAACAAACTGTGTAATAGAGCTGATGGTGTAATTTATGCTAGTCTTTGTGCTCCACAGCTCAGTGCTCTAGCTACTTAAGAAACCCAATAGTCTATTATTCAATAAATAATTGCCATTGTTATTAACATGCACAGTTAAGTCAGTTAAGTGAAAGCTCCCCAGATGCACAGTCTGAAGTTGCCAATTACATGACTAAATTGCAAAAATTATCTTAGCTCCTCAATCTAGAAGCACGAGAATGTCAAGGAGAAGAGAAAAAACTTTCATCATTTTGGTTTCTTTGCTAGTTAGAGTGCCCTGGAGAGACCAATTATTGCAATATTGCTTGGGTGAGGTGAAGAAAATCCCCCTATCACTTTTTTTTTTTTTTTTTTTTTTAAATCTGTGACCACTAGAGGGCCGTTCTCGCTTTGTATTGCAAAAGAAAAAAAAGCACCTTTTATCTTCATCACCACATGTATGAGAAATAATTTCTCCTACTGAGTACACCTTTTTCTTAATAAGATAAAGCTACAGAATTAAAACACAAACCACACCGTCAAGTCCCCATCCACAGAAGACAAAGTTTCAGCACTAATTAAATTATCCAGAACAGAGTAATTTCGCACGGTAAATTTCTTAAGTCTTCTCAACTGGTTACTTTAACGAATAGAAGAAACGAGACCCTTCCCCTTTCTGCACCACATGCAGAGGCAGAAAAGAAGGAAGGTGACAGCTCCCCAGCTCCCACCCTGCTCAGCGCCCTCACCCAGGCAGAACAAGACCCACGAGGGACCAGCCGGCTCTCAGCACTGCTGCCCGGGGCTGAAGCAGAGGTGTGCACAAGCAAAGCTCTGAGCAAGCCCTGGGATGCTGGTGCTTCTGACGGTGATCGTATGTCAGATGAAAACTGGATGATGAGGGTTGGGAGGCCCTCACTTTAAATGGAAGAGCTTACAAATGGAAAGTTCATAACCTGAACCAAAACCATGTTTTGTTTGCTTTTAGAAATAGGAAAAGTCTTTACGACAAAGGTTAAAAACTGAAATAACCACTTAGTGCTTCACAATGTTGTCATGTTTTCTAACCAAGCAGTTGTTTCCAGTATGCCAGCATGGGTATGGGTTGTCCAACTTCCTTGTATTCGCTAAGAATCGTAGCCTTTAGACCAGCAAGGTCGCAGCACTGATGAACAGAGAGGTGCTGGAGCAGCTCCTAGACCCCTCTCCCAAGCGCTGGCCATGCTTAGATCTTTGTGAGGTGGCCTGCACAATATGTTAAACACATTTCCTGCCATTTTGGTTACACACTTTAATGAATGAATGTCCTCCTGAACTGCTGTCCATTCTTCCCAGCCTCTGAGCTGCTAATTAGATTCGTGCATAAAGAGAAGATATCATTATTGCTGATTTTTTTCCCAGAATATACGTTACAAAGTTGCTCTTTTCATCCTCTAATTTAATTTTTAAAATAGCGGAAAGGCTGATCTAACTCTTTTGAGAGTCATCATCCGGTGCAAGGAGATGGAAGAGCCTGAACAGCTGTTGCAAAAGCCCCGAAACCCCTTCTTGGCCTCCAATTAGTAAATTCGCCAGGATATGAGAACAAACAGCAAAAGCACCCGGGCCTTGCGTTTCCTTTTATTTTGGTACTTTCCCACTGTAACAAATATGCAAAATGATTAAAAAGATTATCTCCAAAAAAAAAAAAAAAAATCTGTAGATAAAGCAGTGCTTTTAACACTGCTGTTCCAAAGTACGCTGGTTCGATGCAGCTTGAATCGGTTCCCTGCTGCCCTCCTTGGATTTGCTCCAAGCCTGTTTATTTTATTTACTGTTTAAGCTATTTTGTTTCAACTGCTGGCCAATTTTTTTCTCCCTTCTCCCTCTTAAATTAATTGCTCCATTTGGATGTTTGCACACGAACTTTTCCAGGAATAAAAGCCTCACGTACACTGAATAAAGGCACATCAGAAGTTAAGCTTTAATCCCTGCTATCTATGGGGCTCTTGATGACTCTGCAACTGAATTACAGCCTCATGGCAGGGAACCTGGGAATACTGTTGAACTGTCATAATCGGGAAGACCTAAATCTGAAGTTAAATCGATTCCTACCACAGACTGCTGAAGATTAGCTGTTATGAGTTTGCAGCTCCTCAGTCCAGGTGTAAAATTTCTGATAGTCTTTCAGAATCCTTTATTTTAACTCTTGCTTAATGACTAAGACAACAATAGGCTGCTGGTGCACATGGGAGACATCAGGCTGGAAAATGTTCCTTTAATTTTACTTCTTTGGTCTTACAAGGAAAAACAAAGCAAACCAGGGTAGAAAGTACCCTCTTCACAATCTCCATTTGAGAATGCAACAAGACACTTTTCTCCTAAGTGGAGATGCTGGGAAAAATGCCTCCCTCTGAAAGCCTTTTACTGCTCCCATCCCTTAACTTTCCTGTTCGGTCCAGTTTCACCTAGCACCACCTTTCCCTCCGTGGAAGATTTTCTCATTTTGCAGGTTAATCCGTGAGCCCGCTCCCCAACTCCTTCAAGTTACAAGCCCAGGTTTTCCTTGCTCCTCCTCCTAATTCAGTCACATACACATTAAAAAAAAAGCAAGTTATAGCTCAAAGGTCTGTGGCCAAGCTGGAAAAAACGATCTGGGAGGGTTTAGACTTTGCTTATCTACCCCTCCCATCCTATTCAGATATACACAAATACCTTTCTTCTTTATGTAACATCCACCACGGTCTCACGTAAGTGTTACACAGGTAAGAAACGTGAATCAGCTCCATCGGTTTCAAATGCAGTTCTAATAAAATTCCCATTTTTCCATTGAAATAAACCACAGGGATATTTCCTCGAGCCTGTTTTAAAGCTAAGCTTCCTCCTTCTCTCTGCCGTAGCTGTCAATCACAGCACGTCACGGAGCACGACAAGTGCTGCAGTTTTTGAACAGTTGCCACGTTTCATCGCTTCTACCTGACACTCCCAGGATTAAAACTCCAGGATAATAACATGGGACACCCTGAATGCTACCGAATTAGCACCTCAAAAAGCATACAAGCTCTCAGCCTACGCCTCTTTCCTCTGCTGTCACTCTGAAGCAGCCTTGCCTCGCTGGGGGCCCAGCACAATTTCAGGCCCAGCCGCAGCAGAGCGCAAGGGGCCCGCAGGTGCTGGCAGCAGCTCCCTTTGGGCCTCAGGGCACCGGCAGCAGCAGGATCTTCCTTCCAGATTTGCTCCTCTCCCCAGCAGAACCCAAGTCCTGGATCTTCAAAGCACGACCACCACCCACCCAGAAGGGTCAGCCCAGACGTCGTCTCGTGCCAGGTGCTGCAGTGAAAGCACAAATCTGACCGCCTGCAACTCAGAACGGGTAAAAAGTGGCTCTACAGAGACTCTGCAGAGATTACATCTGCCTCATTTGTTAAAGAGTGCTACTTAAAAAGACAAACCTTTTTTTTTTTTTTTTCCTTAAATCAGCCGAGCAGCCTGCAACAGGAAGAACAAATAAAGCCATTTTCTGTGCTCTGCTTCAGTCTCCTCTTTTACAACACCAAAAGCTAAGGTGACATTACCTCCGTGTAACAGAGTTGGTAAAAATCTTAGCAGCAGATAACTGTGCCTGTTACATAAACTGCGGGCTTAAATGGTTCAAACAGGTTTATGATTCTAATAATAGCATTTCGTAATTAATGAAGATAATCAGACTGCTAGCTACCCAGGAGTTCATCTCAGGGTATTCTCCAGTGCAGCAGCACCCCTTAGATCTGAGCGTAACTGAGGACAGCAGTTTTGGCTAAAGGAATCTGGCTGGGAGACAAACAAATGGTAAGTCAAATCTAGAGAAATATTGTAAAATATTGCATATAGTGAAGTTTTAAAAGGAAAAAATGACAGTCTCCCGCTCATTCAAGGGAATGCAGAACAACATAAACCCTCACCTATCCAAACAGAGCTCTTCATAGCTAGTAGCGAGCACAGAACTCAAAAAAATCTAAGACTTTCTGTAATTATGTTGATGGAAGGCTACAGAAAACAACACATCAAAGATCAGGCACAAGAACACCAGGATGACTCTGGTTTATCTATGGGCCTCTTTAGAAAGTGAAAAACCCCTGTACCTTTGGCTTTAATAGATGGGTTCATACTACAATGCGAGGGGAAGTGCTGGTCTGGTAGAAGATCGAGCAAAGGGAGAGCCAACAACTTCCCTCTGCTCAGCCCCGTCCTTCTCAGCGAGATTTCCCCTGATGCTATCGAGCGCATCCATCAGCTTATTAGACGATTCCTGGTACTTACAGAAAAATGAAAACAATCTAGCAGTCCCCAATACTTTTATAAATAACATACATTAAGAAATTATATGATAATATAATATCCATAAGATTAGGGCAGAAAAAAGCGTGGGATATAGTAAAACACGTCTTTAAACCTAACAAAAATTGAAATTCCCAAGTGGCCTCACAACAAAGTAGGCAATTTCATGCCTAACTACAAAGCCTCTCATTGCTTAAAAAAGCCACGTACAGGATCTGCAAGACCAGATCAAGATTGGAAAAAGAAAAAAGATGAGTTCTTCGAATCAGATTATTTTTTATTTTGTGTAAAAAACCTTGCTGTAACATGAACTGAGTAAACTCTCTGGGATTCCCAGAGGTGTTAGATGCTGGGAACAACTTAAAGACTGCAGTCTGAATGAATCTTTTGCCTCACAGAGCAACGATTTCCCCAGTAACAATGAAGAGAATGAGTTTAGAAATGCTTTGAACACAAGGTGTTTAGTGTTACGATGTCATACTAAATTAAAAGGTTGCCTTGTCCTTTCAAGGAAATTAGTTTACTCAAGATGTAGGCTGCTAAACGCAAGGAAACGAGGTGTAACACAATGGTCAGTGTGACACAGCACGCACCAAGAAATGGGTGTGAACTTCTGTATTTTAAGTAATGCATCCATCTTCAAACTATCCAAGACCATTGGTCACTACCAGCCAGGATAACCCAACATGCAGCATCCGGATCTGAAAGTCGGCCTCCATCTGCTGGACAGACGGACCTGTCAGCCGGGGTGCTGGGCTGAAGGGACATCAGGACCGCTGCAGAGCACTTTAATGGTCACCATCATCCTCTAGTGGCTTGCCACATCTGGAAAACTCTATGCCCTTACCTCAGTCTTGTCTTTTGTTGGCTAAACAAACTCAGTTCTGTCAGCCTCTGTTCGTAAGTCATGTTTTCTAACTTTTTTTTTTTTCCTTCTGGGTCTCCTCTGATTTATTTTCATTTAACCTGTTTTTCTCCCCGGTCTTCCCTGATTTACTTGCATTTGTCTTCATTTTGTGATTACAGTTAACTAAGAGCAGAAATAGGAACTCAACAAGAGAGCTTCAAAGAAAGTAGTCTGACAGCTACGTGTCTGCTGCAGAGAAAATCAATTGAGAAATGATGCCTAAAAGTTACTCAGACAATTTTCTCTATCCAGAAAAACTTCTGGAATATTACAGATTTCTATTTTCATCAATATGATGTCAAAATTTCAGGGAATAAGGAAACAGTAATAGTGAACTACCAATGTTTTTCAGAAATCAGAAAGCAATGTTTAATTTGGATTTAAAAAATTCTACAAGATTAACAACTTCATTGTCTTTATGCTTTTTTTCTACTGTCACTAGAAGCCTCTGTTCATCTCTCTCGCCAAGAGCCAACAAGCCAGCCAATCCCACATTTTAGTCGTTACATTAGAAATACAGGCTCTGTTAATTCAGAAGATATTCTGCTGAACTAAAAAGCTGCCTTTTAGATTATTAAAGTAGGGAAAGAAGTCTTATTCCGAGGGGATAAAGTGTGTGCTACCTGTCTCTGCTTTAGTACTACCTGAGATTTTGACTTCATCCTGGGACCTCTTCTGAGTAGTTTAAGAACAAAATCAGCAAGTGAAAAACGTGAAACGCTTCAGAAAATATCGAGAACTAAAAGGATCTTTACTTCCAGATTTGAGCTCAAGCTTCATTCTCCCCATTACTTAGAGCCCGTTCTTCATTTCACACCACAGCCATGCCAACACGTCCTATCGACTGGTTAATGAAATCACTTACGTTAGGAACAGTACACGGGAGCAGCTTCTCCTCCGTTCACAGGCAATTATGATAAAGACTACCACCAGTTCTAACCCACAAGTGATTTATGCAACCAATACAGTCTCCTGAAGACACAGCGGAGTCAAGAAGATGGCTCCACTTCAAATTAAGTTTAAGGCAGTTGACACTGCTTTAATTTTTATTTGCAATCCACGCTGCCAACCAGCACAACCTACAATATGGGGGAAACCTGAAACAACTGCAGCATAGAGATGATGTCTGTAGCTTACTGTATTTTGGCAGCTGTGTACCCTCAAATTAAAAGGCTGAGCGGATATAACTGTATTGATTTTGAATTTTTATACCTGAAGCAGCTAAATTCTTAGGTGGAAGCACATATGAAACAATTTGTCCTCATGGAATAATACAGTTGAAGCAACGAATGCTGAAAAGCCCTGATCCCAAATTAAGATTCCATTTACCTTCAAAATATATATACTTTTGTAGTGTTAGAAAGATGTTTGGGAATTATCAAAATCTGTCATCTTTTAAAAATCACAACAAAGGGATAATTATTTTTTGAGTGCTTTAACTATGCTTTCCCTTGCTTCAGCATACATGAAAGGCCTTTCAGTGTAACTTTAAATTTGAACTTTCAGAATTATAATAATCCCTTATCAGCATTACTTACATCCCTCTGATGTCATCAAGGCTCAATTTCCAAGTAATACGAGCTACTCACTTGGCCTTTTTTGTTGTGCATCATAATCTTAACAGTTAGATACAATAATAATTTTATCCTATTACAACCTAAATCATCTAAGTAGAGCAGAAACACATGAAAATAAGTTTTTAATCAATAGTTTATATAACCTACAGTATTAACCTATGTTAATTAAAGGCAAAACAAAACTGATCAACGCAAACATCCCATTTTAAACTGGCTTTAAATTCAAATTAATGACTAAATTTGCAATTTGCAAGTTTTGTTTTTCCTTGGGAGTGCCGTAAATTTGAGGACTGCATATGAGGAATACAGGAAAAGTCAGATGGAAGCTTTAAATATCTAGTTACTTGTCTGCTAATTAAGAAGCCCTGGATAATGCAGTCTGTAGTTGTTAAATTTCAGTGTCAATGTCACTGAATTTCTGTGAGAGACTGATTCTCACCCTCAGTACATGTATCAGTTTGTACCACTGAAGCATTGCTTGTTTCTTTACAGATGAAAAGCCCTTTTTTTTTTTTTTTTTTTAAGGATATGGTCATTATGAGCTTCCACACTTGTTAAACCAAATATCATGTCTTACAAAGACCGCGGCGCTGAATAGCACTTACCGAGGATTCACTATCTCTAACAAGGAAGTCTCCTTCCACTCCCCTCTCATTTAGGGCACATTCTGCTTGATGTCGGGTAACATTCCCATAATACCACTCTCTTCCAGCAAATCGTCCGGTGGAAGATGGTCCCGTGTAGCTTATCTGAGGTGGATGGGAAGTGTTAATGGTAGGACCATCGCTAACGATTACTACATAGTTTTTAGGAACAAGACCAATTTGCCCTCTGGAATTTTTACATTTCCACCATTCTGGGTCGTTTTCTGGCTTTTCAATGACTTCCATTGTTTCCCCTTTTTCAAAATTGAGCTCTTCTTCTGTGACGGAGCTGAATGGATACAGTGTCTGAACAACGTGGAGTACTTTGGTGCCCTGGCCGTTACTCATGGAAGCGCCTTTCCTCAAGCTCAGGAAGCTCGGTGAATCTGCAGTGGCCTCCTCAACTTCCTCTACCACATAGTTCGAAGGAAACCAGCCGATCTGTCCGTTGTAGCTCCCTCTCCACCAGCCATCGCTGCACTTCTCCATGACGATGACCCGGGACCCCTTGACGAGGGACAGTTCATCCTCTCTCTCCGCCACGTAGGCGAACTTGACATAGGCAGGAATGTTGAGGTCGTAGATGCGGTCCCCGCTGCTGCCGTTGGACGGGTACTCCGCATCTGTGCTGGGAGTAGGCGAGGCGTCTCGCGCGCTCGTCTTCCTTTTTGTTTTTCCCAAGCCTGTTAAATAAAGACAGAAGCGTAAAGCGGTCACTCAACGTCCTCCCCATGCTGCAGACGGCTCCTGCGTCACTCCGAATTTCATCTCGTTATTGGAGAGCTCATTTCTAACTCTGCAGACAGTCAGGAAACGTCAACACGTTTGAGAGATAATCTTTAACATCTAGCTTACACACCATTAGGTACGGTGCAATTGGCATTAAAATTGCTCTCTTCCCTTCCCAACAGTACCAGAGTCTTAACACACACTTAAAAACACATACTTTCTTCACTATGAACATTATGGATCACTGGAAGCTTTGCATAGCTTGGTGTTATATCTAAAAACCCAGTCAACTGATCATGCCTTTTCATTTTAGTGATAACTTTAATCTGGCTCAAGCAAAACAGGAAAATAAAAACCCTCTGCAAAAATAAACAAGTAGAGTGATAAAACTTTCGTTTCTCTACAGATTACATTCTGCTTTCTTCATTCTTTGGTTCAGTCCCCAGGCAGCTACAGCCGCAACCATTTCCAACAGCAAGCCCACTTATGAATCCTGCACCTCTTTCTCGAAAGCCTAGCCACGTATGGTAGAAGTGCAAATCTCAAAATGAAGGTGCCTGTTTGAGTACGCTCCCCCTACAATGTGTAAGTCCTCCTGTAACTGTCACGGCTTCAATTACAGCATGAAATACAGCATACAGAATGAACACCAGTATCGTTAAATGCATAACTTTTCTTTAGGGGCCATGCTAACGTAAGTTTACATATGGAAGGAGTGCTACACAATTCACTATCAAACTTTTGCAGCAAGGACTGCTTAACAGCTTATATATAAACAGAAAGATAAAGTGAGTAAGTAGCCTTCTATTCTGAAATCCAGCTCTAGAAGTTGAGAAGATAAATACAAAAGATGAAATCTCACTATATCACAAACCAAGCAACACCCAAAATGTCATGCCTTGGACAGAATGCAAAAAATCAACATCGAAATCAGGGCTTTTGTACTTTTCTTCGTGCTTCTAGATCCTTGCCGGGAGAAGAGACAGTCACTTGAGACACGATGAATACAAACTGATTATGGAAGACTGAATGAAAAGGACAGAACTTCTTGTTTCTTTAAATAGTCTTATTAGAAAGAGATGCATGCAATTTCATTTTAGCAATTCAGGACTAGTTAAATCGGGCCATGCCACTGCTGAAAAGCATGTGCATTTTATATTTCTATATATACACGTACACATTTACAGAACAGAATAGCTCATTTGGAAGGGACCTACGGAGATCCAAGTCCAACTGTCAGACCACTTTGGGGCTGGCATACAATAAATAAATTCTGCAAAACTATTCTTTTTTTGTCTCGTTTAGTGCAATTGAAACTATCTGGCATATTTCACAGGTTTAGCCAAACAACGCACACAAACAATGGAGACGTGACCACAAACTTAATGCTTACTACAAGTGCTAACCACGTTAACTCACAGCCTTAACATCTCAGAAGACAGCAGAAAATTACAATGATCCTGAAGTGTTTCCTGACCTTCCCAAGCAGTTCCTTGCTTCCTGTTGGAGCCTGCTTACATCCTAATATAATTCTGAGCAGATAATTGGAGCTGAGAGCCGGTGGCTGCCCTTTCGGGCAAAATGACAGCGACCCACTTATTGTACTGGGGGAGACAATCGCAGGAAAACAGCGCTTTTATTCCAAGCGAGCTCTAATCGGAAATTGGCCAGGGGCAGATCTCTGCCAAGAGTGAAAATTTTCATCAGTTTAGAGAGCATTTTCAACCAAAAGGCAAGGAGGTATAATAGCAGAACTACCTGGCATTAAGTTGGGGTAATATAAACAAACACAACTTGAGGGGCGCTTAGTTAGGAAATCCTCGTTACAACTTCATGCAAAACAAGAAACTGCATCTCAGCAGATCCAATCCACATAAAGCCCTGTGCTAACATTGAACCTTTCCAATTAAAAGCTTAGGCTTTGATGAACTTTGTAAGGGAGATGTGCAGGACATCGCCTTGGGTTATAGCAGGAGAACTAATAAAAGCGAAAAAAAAAAAAAAAAGAGTGGATGATGGAGTAGCTGGCCAGAATATGACTACTTCAAAATCAGAGCACAGAGATAACTATGAAATACAGGGATGCGGTGTGATAAGAGAATGCCACGAGCAGAAGTATCTACAGAAAACAAACAAACAAAAAGTCAACAAACAGTTGGAAAAAAAATTGACAAAAAAAAAATCATCAACCTGAAGTCTGATAAAGGTGACTAAACTTTTTAGGAAAAGGTTATCATCCATGCACTTTCTTGGAGTTTCATAAGCTGCATCTTCCAGTGCCGTGCCTGACATTTTAAGCATGCTTTTCCATCCTTCCCATTCAAAACAAACCATGAACGTGTAGGAAAGAAAAAAGAAAAAAAAAAAACAGAAATTTTGCTGGTTTTCATTATCAGTTAGGGCAAACAGTTGGAGTTTTTCAGTTTGAGCTTTAACGTTTAAGGTAGCCAAGCTTTTTAAGGCAATAGCAGTGAGGCGCACCGAAGCCTTGGTTTCCAACCAGCCTGGTTAAGGTAAGGAACCATCCCGAGCCCCATCCGCAGCCAAGCACAGTGGAGGGCGCATGCGGCCTTATCTGCTGCTATTTTTAATGCGAGGTTGTAACATCCGTAGCCACGTCCCTGGCAGAAGAGGAAACAGGTTGTTCTGCGAGCAGAGCGAAGGAAATCTGTTGCTGTTTTTTTCCTCGCGCCGCCTGCCGCACCATTCCCCGCCGCCTGCCCCGTCTCTCAGCCACAGCCCCCTCACCAGACAGCTGCCTTTGCTTTCCCGCGTCCTGCTCACACCTGCAGCTCCCTACCGCAGCCTCCAAACTGCCTCCAAAGCCGGCTCCATCTCCCCACTTGGGGTTTTACCGGCTGGCCACGCGCCGTGCCCGGCTCGCTCGGGCTCCTCCAGCGGAGCCGCAAGCTGGGCTTGCTGGTGTCAAGGGGGGGGACACCATCAGCGACCCTCCCAGCCGCTGAGCTGCACAGAAGTCGTTCCTTTGCCTCCACCAGTCTGTCAGGTTTGCTTGAAATTGGCTGAGTTATCGAGGGTAGGCAGATGGATGGACCATGACAGCTGACTGTGACAGCATGAACTTAGTGCAAGCCTCACTTCCTTGGGAAGCAAGACTAAAAATACGAGCCAGTAGGATGGCCAAGCAAGAATGAAGTTAGGACCATTACAAATTTCACATACATCCATAACAAAAATCACAACTCCGTTAAAAATCTATGCTCTGTGTGAGTACTCTCTAGAAGAATCAACAGTAAATCTTCATTTACTGCTATTTATAAGGGTACCCCTATTCCTGTCTCCAAACTGAATGAAGCCCATGTAAGAAATTTCATGGAAAATTGAACATTTGGGCACTCCAGGAGTCACACCTGGAAGAGCCAAGTAATCTTGTGGCTGCAGCCATCATTTTGGCCTTCTTACTGTCTTTGTTGCCCTAGCAGATGTGTTCGCATTAAAAACACAACGGTATTTTCACAATCCAATTCACTGCTTGCAGTTCACCTGAAACGATAATCCCCTGTAACACAACTAATATTTGTGAAGAGAAATCCAGAACGATGGATTAACTTTCACATGAGGGGAAAACGAGTGGGAGCACAGCAGAGAGCCTCTTTCATGTTACGGCGCCTAATAGGAAATAACACTGTTCGTAATTTACAGTTGCCCCATGCTAAACTAGTTCACTTTTGTTTCTTACAAACAAGTTGCCGAGTACTGTGAGTAGGTTTAATGTTTAGGTGGATATATTGCCGAGATAAAAAAACAAAACCAAAACTGGCTAGCACCGTTTCTAGATAATGTTCCCATCCATAGAAGGGATCCACTGCAAATCTTTCTTCTCTCAACAGAGAACCAAGCCATCTGGCCCCAACACTACTAGGGAGACCCAGACGCGTACCTCCCACCTCACCTACCCTCTTCCTTTCCTCTCTCAGTCACAGCCTTACAGAGCAGACTGTTTTCTGAGCGGCAGCACGGAGGAAGACCTCCTTCCTATGAATTTGCTTCCTGTCCCCCTGGTCCCATTGGGAAAGCCCAGCTTTGCACCCTTTCACTACCGGCTTGTCCCTGCCGCAGCACCCGGGGGTCCTGCAGCCCTATCCTGAACTTCACAAAAGGGGAATTTCCTCCTGATCACCCCTCAGACCCAACGCTGTGGCACTGTCAATTCCCCAGCCCTAATCTGCTGCCCCTGGCCACACAACCCACCCAAAGCTTTGCTGACTGAAAGACAGTAAGTAGAGATGCTCCTTACCTGAGCAGTCCAGCTTTGAAACCAAAAAGAGGGTTTCTCTTTCCTCCTCCTGCCTCCAGTGAAGGCACTAAAGCAAGGCTGCTTAGCTACACGTTGTTCTGAAAACTGCTGCTTAGGATAGAAAAGTTCAACTGGCTTAAAATTGTATCCTACTTTACCAAATGTACACACAACGCTTGTACACCAGTGGCAAAAAAAAAAAAAAAAAAGCCCTTTCTGAAAACTTATATTCCATTTGCTAATTGTGGTTTGTATTACTCACCGTCTTTGCCAGACAAACGCCCATTTACAACCCAGATATATTTGCTTCATTTCAGTAAGACTTATTTGCTAAGGCTTTTCATGCTCCTGCAAGCTGGCGTCTTTGCCCGAAACTGATGAGTTGCTACGTTCTGCATTTTAACTGCTTTTCCTCATCCCCAGAGGTGAAAAGAACAGATTCACTGATGTGGCTGCGTAATGCATCTCCACTGGCTTATCAATACTTCCATTTATTTTATTGAGTTCCCTTGAAGAACAACATCCACTACACACTGAAGATATTTGTAGTCAAATTGCCCAGCATCCCTCCACCCCGAGACTGCTCCCTAAGTTTTACTATGGCTTTCACCTAGCTTAATTTTAAATAGACCAAATACAGTTGCATTTCTTTTCCAAAGGAATTTGAAGTCTGTTTGATACTGCAGATACTGACTTGTCCATTCCTCCCATCTTATGTGTATCAAGTCAAACAATTCCCAAAGCCCATTTCTGAAAAATATTTGGCAAGCGAAACTAGTGTCATCTAAATTCTTACAACCTATTCTTTCTAAAACGTTCTCTGATTTTAATACATAAAGCACAGACAAAAATATATTCTGCAGCTTACTATATATCAAATCAACTTATCAATTTCGCAATACAGAAAAAAAGAAAGGAAAAAAAAGGACCTTTAATAAAAAAGCTGTAATAGAGAAAAACTATATTGCTTTGAGAAATCATCAAGGCAACACTAAACAGTTTCCCAACCAGAATTTCTCAATCGAGAAGTCATGGAAAGAGACCACGTCACTAAATATGCTACCTATGATTACTTAAGAAACCGCCAAAAACTTATTATTAAAATATCAAGAACAATTAAGGATGGATTTATTTTTTTCCAGTTGCCTCCCCAGTCCCCCAAGCAAGTAAACTTTAAACTCTTAAAAACGCTGCAACAACAGAAGGGCCTTAAAACAACAGAGTTCTTGGAAATGACTTCCTCTTTAAGTGACTAGATTTCTACTAAATGGTGTCCTTCACATACCCTGTACACAGAACGGCTGAGGCTGTCAGGGCCCTCTGGAGGCCACCAGGCCCAAGGCCTGCCCCAGCAGGGCCACCCAGCGCAGGCTGCCCAGGCCCATCTCCAGGCGGCTTTGGAAGGCCTCCAAGGAGGAGACCCCAGAGCCTCTCTGGGCAGCCTGCGCCAGGCTCCGTCACCCAAATAGACTTCTGTAATCAGGTTAGTACCCCAAATCAACGCATTACGCAAGGCTCTGTCAAAAGCTGCTCATTAACTGGCCTGACTGTAGTGAGATCAACGCAACCCCCCCCGATGCTGATGCATCGGCCAAACACCAAAATCTTCTTTGGCTCCCCGCTGTCACCAGTCCTGGTCTTGGGACTTGAGCCTTGTGGTTTGCAGGGCTGGGTGACTCAGTGATTTCATGTGATTAGAGCTATTGCCCAACTTCCCAATTTGGGCTCGGTGACAATGCCTTTCAGAAAGATGCTTCATTTCAACATTGCTATTCAATAGCAAATTGACTAACGCATGAAAAGGAAAGTATGAAAAGAGGAGGAAAAACGATGATATCTTCAACTACTGCCTTAAATCTTACCCACTCTACCACAGCTCTCCTGCAAAACTCAGATTTTAAGCATGAATGATGATTTAAAATACATTTATGGGGAAAAATTATAATTTAAAAAAGGATCTCCCATTGGTGTTGCAAATAATTTAATAACTGAAATTTCTTTATATTGTTCATAATTCTCTGAATTAAAAAAAAAATCCTAAGCTTACTTGTAAATTTTTTCATACACCTTTTAATACATTTCAATTTGTGTACTCTTTTAGAATAAAAGGCTTTAAACAGTACTACTTGCTTTATGGTTCAAAATTCAGCACAGAAACCGGCACAAAAAACACATGAGCAGAATACTACTTTTTCATGAAAATATTTTCATTTTAATCTGATTTTTTTTTTTAATATTTTTCTTCTTGAAAGTAAACCCATTATAATTCAAATTGAAACTAGGCACTCCAGAGCTGACAAATGTAGTACTACATAATCTATTAAGACAACGTATATTTATGTTCAAGCAAAATATGTTTGAGGCTGAAAAATGTAAGGAAGCCAAATAAGCCAGCAGAACTCCTGGTATAAATACCTAGAGCAAAAGCTCATTTAAATCTTTAATAGTAACAGTAATCTCTGAACGAGTTAGTAAAATATTGTTTGGCAAAACATTTCAATCGATTTCAGTGACTTATATAAAAAGTTAAGAAATTAATTTCAGCTGAAATGGAAATAAGTTTTCTTTCCCTCAAATATAAAACCATATATACAGAACAGATCTTGTTCTAAAATCCTTAAAAACAGGGTAACCAGAGCAAGTTTGTTAAAAACACATTAATCACATTATTTAATCAACATTTTAGCTAATTTTAAAGGTACTTAAAATCATGATTTTTTTGTGCATTTTAACAGAACTGCAATTCTGCGTGGCTTCACACACATGGAGTTAAAACAATTCCCCCTTTCTGTTTACCAAATAAGTTATTCATTTCCTTTGACTACGGCTCTGAATAAGTGCATATGAATGCATACAGCTAATAATTATGCAAAATGTACAGTGCCTTTCTTAAACAAAAACCGAATTATTTTAAGAAAGAAGTAATTAACTTTTCAGGAAAATTCTTAAGAAATACATAAAACAATTTAATGTAACTGCTTAAATTAATTCAGCCACTACAGAGGTAAATATATAACTTCTTGACAGCTGGAATGTGCAGATCACACATCCCTGGAGCTTTATGCTAGTGGTTATTATTTTTAAAATTGTAAGTTAACTTTGCTTCATTATTAAAAAGGCATTCGGTAGACTGAAGTTTCTTACACCGAATGGAAAGAAAAAAGTTTCTGCACATTTTCAATATACAACCTCCCACCTTCTTCTCCCCCTCCAGCTCCTGAAACAATGCTCAAAGGCCAAGTGTCCATATGGGACAGGCAGTATTTCAGATGATCTCCATCAACAGCACACTTTTTAAAGGAATTTGCTGCTGTAAATTCCCCCAAAAAATCTCCAACTGAATTTGTGATACAGAAATGAAGTCTCACAGCTCTAGTAACGATTTTTTTTTTCTGTGCTCTTTAAGAAGCTCAATATCAAGAAAAGTCTCGCTAGGACAAATCAGAAAATGGAAACTCTTCTTTAAATGTCAAAGCGAAGTTCTGACATTTCTACAGCCCGGCTGCTTTATTGCCGGCTGCCCACCCCCACCCTCCCCTCCAAATACAGGAAGAGGCATTGTCAAAGTTTCCCACATATCAAACACTGCGGTACGGAGGTTTCCACGAGAAATCGACCCAACAACTGCACTAAAAACAAAGACTACTTTAACTCTTTTCATTTAGATTAAAAGGCTTCCATCAATGGCCTCATGTCTGTTCTTACTCCAATGCAAAAGTGGACTGGATTAAGTCGTACTGGGGAAAATCAAAAGAGCCTTGGGATTTTAAATTCCCTGTGGAACCCAAACAAGTCATATAAAATGAATGGGCTTTCTCAAAGTCATCAAGGTCTGTGGTTCCCATTTCTGTCTACAAACTCGAAGACAGCTTACTTTAAAATACAGTCTTTGCTTAAGAACAGGAACAGTTTTAAAATGTTTCCACCTACTTTGTAATCTTATTAAGGATGCCCCACTGGGTTTTGTAGGATGCCCTGATAAGAAAAAATAACTGGGACTACCTTAACCTAAGGTAGCCCTATAATTCTAAGAATAAGTTAAGAAAAAAAGGATTTATAAGGTATGGGGAGAAGGCACAGTAGCCCCATAGGACTTCCAAACACCTTCTCTGCCCTTACGTAGAGAACGAAAGCTGCACAGTTTTGCCTCACCTTCACAAACACTATCAGAATATTGACAGAACCGCCTCCAAAACCCACAAAAACAAGTATGCAAGAGGTGCTCCAACGTGTCTACCCCAATACATGTGCCTATCCCTCAGTACATATAAAATAGATTGCATTTCCCATCTACCTCCAGCGTTTAATGTAAAGATGATTTGCATTCAGGTATCTCACATTTATTAGATGACGTAGAAGTGCACAGGACAGCTTTGGATACAAATCCAACTTGCTACCATGAACACAGACAATCTTTATTTATTTTTTAAAACAGTACTGTAAATAGAAAGGTATTTGCAAAAGGTATACAAATACCCTCAGTGGGAGATGATGACCCTCCAGCTTAAAGGCTCTTGAAGATAACAGAGGGAATAATTTTTTTTTGGATATAGGTGAATATAGTATTAACACGCTATTTTCACTATTGTTAGCTCAAATTTGTTCTTAATTCTATACGTGAAAATGGAAGGCTTAATAGCTGTTACAAATACAGATTGAAGTTCAGATCATCAAGCCCAAATCTAGTAAGATAAATTACAAGACACTCATCATACAGCTCCTCAACTCAAAAAAAAAAAAAAAAAAAAAAAAGCTTTAGGAGAGAATGATGCAAACACAGACTGAATAAGAGGAAACTCGCAGCATCAAGCATCATAAGGTAGCCTGTCCTGAAGCTGACATGGTCGGCACGCCTTCCTGTTAAGAATGTTTTAGTCCATGTGGCCCATACCAACACCTGAAGGTGCAAGAATCAAAACCAAGCGTGATGTAAATCCGCAGCATTTTACGAGAAGGTCAGGCTGACAATGCTATAGTAAACTAAGATTTGCAAGC
Source organism: Cygnus atratus (assembly GCF_013377495.2). Taxonomy (NCBI): domain Eukaryota; kingdom Metazoa; phylum Chordata; class Aves; order Anseriformes; family Anatidae; genus Cygnus; species Cygnus atratus. Next base: position 142,927,150 of record NC_066362.1, on the reverse strand, counting down.
ACTAAGTACCATGGTACAAGAAAATCCAAGGGTTTTTTTTTCCCCTCTTTCTCCTTGGAAACCATTTAGGAGCATCTCACAGACTGCAATTTCATTCAAAGCCCCTTTTATGAAAGGAAAGCAAAGTAAATCCCACCTTTTCTTTACTAACTTCCTCCCTGAACGTCAATGTCCGCAGCTTCGTTAATCAAGGGCTCTCAGATTACTTGCTACTACATATGCAAAACCAGACCTTCCTGTTACAGAGGGAGAAGTCACAGGGGAAAATGGCTCAGTTACCAAAACAGCCCGTCTCCTCCTCCGTATTTTCCTCTGAATGGCACTTTTCCCTACATGAAAATACATTTTCTTTCCTTTTTTTCCCCCCAAAGACTGCTAAACAGGATCGACAGCAATATATTTTATATATATATATATATATATATAAACTATATATATACACATTTATATATATATAAATTTATACACACACATACATATATATAAACTACATATAGTTTATATGGCCTGTAGCCAAAGTCCTAAGTAAATTTTCTGGTTCAAGCTTCTGCAACAAGTCCCCACCTAGCAGAAACAGCACCCTGAATACCCACCTGGTCAAAGCCAACACTCCTTCACATTAAGAACTGTGTCTGCCTAAATCTGTTTGTGATTTGGACACCAACTAAAAATACTTACAAGCAGTCATATTTAATGTCGAAGTGACTCCCAAAGAAAGCCATCTTTGTCACTAGAAATCCTACTTCTCAAAACAAGAGGTGGACACTGCCTCTTGCATACCAGGTTTTCCATCTGCTGTATGCTTGCATACACAGCCTGCATTTCGATTGCTGCTCGATGGCACACTCCACAACATGAAACATCTCTGAGACTCCGGAAACGGAAGGAAATCTTCTTTTGTACATGCTAAGACAAAACCCAATTGCTTTTTGGCATGAGTGCTAGCTTAGAAACTTTGTGCAGTATGAAAGTACATCACTGGACGGGCACCTATTGTCCAAGTCTTCCAAAAAAAACCCAAGGGACAGAGAACCGTGGAACCCGAGTGGACCCATGCAGAGAAAAAGAAAAACCGATGCTCTGAGAGTCCCTGGAAAATGCAGTGTAACGCAGCCTGAGGCCTCAAGAAAAGGAAAAGAAAAATCACCGAAGAGATCCAGTAATATTGAAAGAATTATTTGGGGATGCATGCTGGAGGAAATACTTGTATCTGAATCGGAGGAAATCCTCCCGTGATGCTACGAGAGCATAAAGAGCAGCCACTGCCCCAGCAATAAATAGCTCACCCTTTGAGTCACTGGCGTGCGCTGGGAAGCGGCATCCCTGAGAGCGCTCCTCGTGCACCTCGCACGCACAGGGCTTGGGTCAGCCACGGCCCCCCGGGTTGCACAGGGGCCACAGCTCCGCACGGCAAACCAGGGACTGCCTGGGATGCCTCTGCTCCACAGGGGAATGATGAGTTGGGATCTCACTTCGGGGCTTTGCTCCAAGGCCAAACGCAAGCAGGTGTTGAAACGTGAGGCTCAAAGAGGCACAAACAAGGCCCTCAGACTGGGTCAGTTTAGGGCAGCGACAGCACCAAAGAAACCACCACATTGCGTTAAGGTGATCATTTTATCTTTGCAAAACGTGTTAAAAGACTAAAATGAAGGCTCGCTCTGCAGTTTGTATGTGTCAAATTGCACCTCCGAGCGCGCGCGCGCAGTGCATAGGGAGCAGGGAGAGAAGCCCCCACTACACAAAGCTTCTAACACAAAGCAAAGAACAAATTCTTTTTAAAATCAGCAAGATTTCTTTACGCCTTCAGCTTTTTGACATTTCATGACACCTGGCGTATTAGAAAGATCTGCTGAAAGGTAGGGCACACCCTGGTTTCCATTATATGCCTTTGTTTCAAGTTCTTAAAGCAGCAAATCCTTTAATAATCCATCCCAATAAACGATCTGCGCAGAACATGACGTATGCAAGTGTCACCTGCAACAACAGCCGAGCTGTGCTCCAGGTGCCAGCTAACGCCGGAGCTCAGGGGCACTGCAACAAGCAGCAGGCTCTGCTTCTGCTGCCGCCGCCCCTGACTTCACACCTCGCATCAGATAAAGGGCCTCTTGTACGCATCCGGCGTGAGGAGCAGCAGTGCTCTGTGCCTTGAGTTCTGCCGAATAGTTACCTGCTGGCTTTACTTTCAAGTCTTTTGGCTGCAGGTAACAAAAAAGAGCCACGTTTCATGGTTTTTTCCCCAGTAGTCTGCTCTGGAGTTTCAGGGGTTTTTCCTCCTTAGCACATGTTCTTTTAGAAATTATAACCTGGTGTTTTTGACAAAGTCTGGGTTTAGTTCCACAGAACATGGACTTCAGTTTGTTTAGTGCTATTTTTACTGGACATAGTTTACTTGGCACAAAAGTTATATGATTTTTTACAGGCATACAGTATGTCCAAACCAAGGAATTTCTAAGTTTCTTTTGCATTGTGGGTTACTATTCTAGCATACAATGAATAAATTCTTCTGCCATTACGTATGTATCAAGCACTGAGATAGCAGACCTACCATGTCAGCAGTATCCTCTTGTATCATGGCCCATGGACAGAGCTACTGCTGTTCGTTGTCTCCAGGCCTTCGAAAGTCATCAATAGACTAAAAATAGCTGTCTAAGGCAAACTCATGTTTTGATGGTGATCATGAGGCAGACATATTTCCAGCACATCATCTGCTACCACTCTAGTGGTATCAGCACCGCTAACTCCTAACCCTGCATGCTATAGATGGGAATTCCCAGCATTGTGAAGTCATTGCAAGCAACTCCCATTTCTCCCTTCTTGGCATCTCATGACTTATTTTTGTTGTGAAGATAGAAAAAAATGCAATTGTTCCAGCTTCCTTTTTAAAAGCGCTCAAGACACCACACCTAGCCAGTTTCCACCTGCTTTTGCCACCACCACCACATCACGTTCCTCAATTTCATCATCAGTGGAGTCGGTAGTTTTGCCACCCTGCCTCACAAACCAGCATGCTTATTTTGAGCAATGCAACTAAAAAGCAGGATGTGGTGCAGCAGCAGAAGTGCTTCTGTGAAGGAAATGCAACTATGGAATAAGCGACTTTAACCACATTCAAGGAAGCTTAGCAAGAACTTGTACTGCATATGAAAACCTCCACTGCTGCTTTTCTCTAAATCTGAGCTTAAATTCCTGTATAGCCGCTGCTTAGAAGTGCCGATACACACTGATTTAGCCAGTCCTCCAAGAGACACGACAAGACACTACTGTTGTCATGCCTACACTTTCTGACAAGCTAGAAAACTTAGAAGCAACATCAAGTGACATAAGAAAAATACTTCCTGTTGTTTTCCTACGGGAGGATTTTACTGCTAATTTCAGCTAGAGGTATTTCAGAGAAATTCTAGAATCATTTAGGTTGGAAAGACCCTTAGGATCATCAGGTCCAACCATTCACCTAACTACCAAGTCCACCTCAAAACAACATCCTTAAGCGCCACATCGAGATATCTCTTAAAGACCTCCACAGATGGCAACTCCTCCACCTCCCTGGGCAGCCCGTTCCAGTGCTTGACCACTCTCTCTATGAAAAAATTCTTCCCAATACCCAATCTAAACCTCCCCGGCGCAACTTGAGACTATTTCTTCATGTCCTATCACTTGCCACCTGAGAAAAGAGACCGACAGCCTCCTTGCTGCAACCTCTTTTGGGGTACCTATGGAGGTTCCCTCTCATACTCTTTTCTCCGGACTGAACAGCCCAAGTTTCCTCAGACACTCCTTGTATTTGTTTTTAATCCCTTCACCAGCTTCATTGCTCCGCTCTGCACATACTTGAGCAACTCGATGTCCTTCTTGTAGCGAGGGCCCCAAAACTGAAAACAGCACTTGAGGTGTGGTCTCACGAGTGCCAAGTACAGAGGGACGGTCATGTCCCTCACCCTGCTGGCCACACCATTTCTGATGCAGGCCCAGATGCCACTGGCCTTCTTGGCCACCCGAGCACACTGCCGGCTCAAGCTGAGCTGGCTGTTGGCCAGCACCCCCAGGTCCTTTTCTGGGGGACAACTTTCCAGCCACTCTTCCCCAGGCCTATACCACTGCTTGGGGCTGTTGTGACTCAGGTGCAGCACGTGGCATTTAGCCTTGCTAATGCCATGCGACTGGACTTGGCCCACTGACCCAGCCTACCCAGGTGGCTCTGCGGGGCCTTCCTGCCCTCAAGCAGATCTGCAAACGTCCTGGGGGAGCACTCGGTCCCCTCATCCAGATCACTGATAAAAACGTTAAGCAAGCCGGCCTCGGTACGGAGCCCTGGGGAACACCCCTTGTGACTGGCTGCCAACTGGACTGCACTTCATTCACAACGACCTTTGAGCCCGGCCATCCAGCCAGTTTCTTCCCCAGCAAGCCGTACATCCGTCCAAGCCACGAGCAGCCAGTTTCTCCAGGAGAAGGCTGTGGGAAACAGCATCGCATGCTTGGCTAAACAAAAGACTTCCTATCATTCTTTCTTTGAAATCTTTATAGATGACTAATAACTTGACAACCAGCTACGTTCTGTAGAGAAAAATCAGAATGCTGTTTTGATGTAAAAGATCAGATTTATTAAATGCCTGCTCTTGAGTAGAAAGACTATCACTTCTTACACGTCTGCAACAAGGAAGTCCAACAACACTAGGAGCTCAGTTCTAAAGAGAATAAAATAACTCAAGTTTGTCTTATAAGGCAGGGCTGTTTTTATTAAAACGAGCTCTGCAAGGTTTAAGAGACTGTGATATACACAAATGAATTTATTATACAATAAAAATGTGTTTATTCTTATAGTCACCATTTTTTATTCTGTAGTAAAATTTACCAGAACGTGTCCAGAAAATATTGGAATTGAAAACAGCTTATTAGGAACTAATAAAAATATTTTCAAAGCAGTACTTGACCATCCTGTCATATTGCTAATTTAATGTGTTTTCTGTGATACTACAGCTAATAGGGCTATGGCAGTTTGTAGATAAATGACCACAAATTTATCAAATTAAGTTTATGGAAAACAATTTATAGCCAGGCCTGTGACAGAAATACTGCGTGCATTTCTCATGATTACACTTTTTAAAATAGTGTTGAAAAAATGGAAAACGTTCAGGTAAGAAACACAACAGGGAAAAGTCCAGCAAGCAAATTTCACCAAGGAAATACTTAAGTAGTAATCTAATTTCAGGACTCAATAAAAGATTTAGGAGTGACTTGATGAATGTCGGAATACAACCTTGAACAAAGAAGAGCTTTCTGTTAGTAGATAGCTCTTAAATCTAGGGGAAGGAGTTATGGAGAGTGACAGCCAAATGGAAGCTAGAGCAAATCAGGTAAGACAACAAATTTTTACATGAGGTTTAACTACAGACGGAGGATATTTTCTGAAACCTTTTAGTCAAGAAGGGTCAAACTTCTGCAAGGTATTGTGGCTAAAACACAGCAGCCTAACTGGAAATAATCAAACAGGAAGAAAAATAATCTTGGGCACGTGCTAGTTGAAAAAACCTTTGGCTGCTGCTGGCATCTGTCAGAATCTGGGTAGAAAAGAAAAAAAAGTAGGACATAACATGCCAGAACTACCCAAGTTTGGACACTAAGAGTTCATTTTTTTTCCTGTTTGTTTGTTTTTTATATCCTCAAAGCCAAAACAAGAAATAAAGACTGACCCCCACACAAGTTAAAGGCTGATGACATATTTGCGGAATTAGATTTCATGGCAATGGTTTAGCTTTGAGTTGAAATATTTGTACTAAAAAAGGAAGTACGCCAAGCCTCTTAATAAGCAGTGTTTTCCAGTGTTAAAGCAAGCAATGCATTAGAAATGACCTATTCTGTATTTCTACATTTTACTAAAACGAGGTTGTTTTAAGAAAAAAAAAAACTTCTCCTGGCAGCTTCCAGAAAGACACAGTAAAGGCTGTATTAATTTGCCCTCATAAGGGAAAATGTTAAGAATACACGTGGAAAAAAAAGCTTTTTATATAAATACATATATATAAAGGAAAACAATTTGGGGAGGGGAGAGGTGTAAAACTAACGATTTCTAGAAATGATGATATATAAGCACTCGGGAACTGATGCACAGATCTCCAAACTGACACGGGTACACAACCCGGAGGTTGACAAACACAGGAAATTGTCCTGTACACTCCCAACACGCTGAAATAACGCACACGGAACGGTGATGCAAGGAGGGACCGTTTTCTGTGCTTTACATCTCGTCTGGCAATTCTTACTTTCCATGTGAAACATCCGGCATCCTGAGTGAACTGGATCAAAAAAAGTTATGAAACGTTTTGCTGAAATATGTAAGCTGAGTAAAGAAGAAATTTGAGGAGTCTCTCAGACAACTTGAACACTTCCATGACATCTTAACAAGATGACTTATTTGCCTTCATTATCAACACTCATCCCTAGCACGTCTCTATTGTTCCTACGCATACCACGTACACTTGTCCTGTAATGTTGATGTCCAGTCTCTCTGCCTTTTAATAAACCTTTGTTTTCTTTTGCTGGGCATCTGTTAAAACAATATATTAAAACTACCCCAAAAAAAATCCTTTAAGGGTTTTTTATTTGACTGCTTATTAAAGGGAGCAAGGTGAGACACCTTTGCGAAACTACCAGCCTACAGTACTGGTTGTGAAGCAAAAGTATTGGACAGAAAATCATGGATTCACATGAAACACTGGCACAATGCTTCCTGACCCCCTTCGTCACTCACTTTTGGCAGGCTGCTGTCTGAGGAGCTGTACTGCTGGTAGGAAAATGATCTGTAAATGCGTGAAAAAAATGCTGAAGTGTTTGGTTTTTTTTTGCTTACACAAGCAAGTGAGTTCTTAAATATTTTTGCTTTCTTCACGTAATGGTTCTATTCAGAATGACAGAGATGAACCAGAAGATGCAGATCACTGATGCCACAGCAAAGGGATATTGTGGCTGTGGATTCAGAGAACTTGGAGGCAGCTCTGGGGTGGCACTGGCAAACACCCATTCGGATCCAACCAGAACCAGGATCCCTTCTAACCTTCCAACACGTGGGAATAATTATTACGGAAGATCTCGGTTTGGAAGATGTGCGCTGAAGGTCTCCTGCTTAGTATGACTTAACTGAAATGTATAAGAAATACCCTTCCCACAAAATAAATACTGTACGAGGAAACTATTTTAAACTTCATTACAATGAATGAAAATGAAATTTTAATCACAGGCCTGGAAACTGGCTTTTGCCTAAAGAATAGTAATAATTACCAGATTTCATTCAATATGAGCAAACAGAAGACAGTAATTTGACATGGCTAAATTGCCATTAACTTTCTACTCTCAGCATTACTCAATTAAGACAGAAAAGGGAATGAGAAGTTAAATCATTTAAAATACTTAGTAGGTGGCCTATACTCTACATTTCCTTAATTAAAATGGTCAGTTGTAGCTACGTGTCTAGGAAAGTTCACTTGAGAAAGAGATTTAAGAATACAGAAGTAATATCAAACAGAAAAACGATGAAAACAGACAACCATCAACATAAAAATCACAAGTCTTGAAATCTCTTAGTCATTTAATGAAAGAGAGAATCTTTGGAAAATTTCCCTGACGGCGGGACTAAAAGAAGATAGAAAATAACAGGGTAAGCCTGTAGAAGGAGGAAAAAAGGTTACTGGTGCATAAAAGGCTCTTGTTTTGCAAAAAGAGTAGGATATCTTGTCAGAAATTACTGGGGGTCATTTGGGATATGAAGTGAGCTGGTTTTCTGTCCAGAAGTAACTGATCTAATGAATGCATGCCAACAAGTGTTAATCAGCCTTTTAATTTGCATCCAATACATTTAAAAGAGCTGGTTCTGAAGGCGTTTTATTTGCTGATAGTCTTTTTTGCAAGATGCTGAAGTACAAGGGAAATTCCAGAAGACTACCACAGTGCTGAAAAAAGGGAGGTATTTTAAAACAGCAAGCTGCATGACCCAGGTACATTCACTCCCCTGAAACCCAAGCCAAACAGCAGTAAGGCTGATGGGATTCCATTAATAAAGTGTTAAGGGTCTGAAATTCAATTAATGACAGTCAACAGTTTTAGGAAAATCAGTTTTTATCATCAAACATGCATGAGTTAATTCTCTGATGAGATTAGATTTTTTCCTGATAAAGGCAACTGCATAGAGGTAATAAAACTTTCGTACTGCACTTGGCTTTTTCTATATGAGACACCGAAGTATTAACTGGTGCCATAAACTTTCATCAGAACACACATTACATGGATTAAGAACTGCTTAGCTGATGCATCTTCAACAGCCAACTACGGAGACTATTAATTAAACAGCCATAGATCTTACGGGGTCTCTCACAATTTGAACTATGACTGGCGCTTTTCATATTTACTGAAAACTGGGAAGTATAAATCAGCACTGGTAATTGCTGTGGATAACCGTAAGACTGGGAAATAGTTACAGGCAAATGTATGAGGTGGATGCCCCATCCCTGCAGGTGCTCAAGGCCAGGCTGGATGGGGCTTTGAGCAGCCTGGTCTGGTGGGAGGTGTCCCTGCGTATGGCAGGGGGCTGGGACTGGGTGGTCTGCAAGGTCCCTTCCAACCCAAACCATTCTACGGGTCTGTGCTATATTGCACAATGCACTACATCACTTGTGTGATAACGGTGCTTTCACACAAACTGTGTTTAAATACAACGAAATGCTATAAATTAAGGATGAGGTAGGGAGAAGCAGATCTCCAGGGCACAACCACTTGCTGGAGCGCAGGGACTGACACCCATGACCACCATTCCCATCCGTGCTGGGTCAGTGGGTTTTTAAATGTGAATTTTCTTGTGAGCTTAGGAGAGGTGCTAGACATATTCCTCTAAGGAGAACCTGAGAATTTGTTTCCTTGGACTCAGCAAAACTTCCCAAAACTGCCTCACTAGATCAAACATTAGTCTTCAATTAAAAAAAAGAAAAGCACAAAAAAGCACATTCTTGCTGCTCACTCAGAAGAAAGGATCCTCTAGGAAGGACACGCACTCTCCTCATTCTGAATGGGAAATTAGTCCTTAAGCCTTGCCTGTCTTGCTGCACAGTAAGATTTACTGATGGACTTCAGCTCAGGAAAGGTAAAAAGAAAATTGTACAGATGTGTCTGGCACACAGCACAGATTTAAGTTTCGTTATGCTAAGCAGTTCACTTTACTAAAACCATAAAGAAAGAAAACTCAAGCATCTGCATTTCTGTGTGAGAGGGGATGTCACGTTTAACTTGAGCCAACTTGTGGGCTACGTATGGCTGAGGCAGTTTCTCACCATCACAGGATGTAGCACTAGAGCTGCTTTGCGCTCCCTACGCTTAGCAGGTACACGTGGTCACTCCAAAAGAAAAACCCTGGCCTCCGCTGTTATGTTTTTTTCGGCCTCTACTGAATAAACTTCACACACAGATAAAATTACAAGCACAGGAGAATCGGTAGCTTGCAGTTGTGGTCCTTCAGAACTTAGAAGTCTGCGCAGCTACACTCAGAGGGCTGAGGGTTAAAGACGTGACACGAGGGAAGGTTCAGACACGAAACCACCAAGGCTCTTTCTCACACCATTTTTTGTTGGTCACCGCCGTAACGCAACAAAGCGCCCTGCAGCATGCACCTCTCTTAGGGTCAAAGGGGTAAACGTGACCACACGCTAGGACACTTCTGCGCTCCTTCACAGAAGAGAGAAGGAACCGAGGAACACATTGCTCTTGGATATAAATAAAAAATGTGTTCATTTTCACCAGGTAAATGCTCTCCACATTTTACTCTGACACTTGATGCATTATCACAACAGAAATGCAACTGGCACATAAAATAACTTCAGACAACATATACACACATATGTACACATACACATATTTTAAATAAGCTAAGTCTATATAAAGGAGCTTAAAATCAAAACTGGGATTTGGATTTCAACTAGTTAACTTATGCTGGAGCTTATTCTTCATACAAATCTTCGGAGAGTCATAATCACATTTTCTGGCATTTTAATGAACACATCACAAGAAAAAACTGCAGAAAGGTCTATTGTTTTAAATATTACCACCGTACATTTGGTGATAGCCTCATTTGCCTGCCACCCATTTTGCTGTCCTCGATTTCCATATGCTTCACGGCAGCTCAGCAATGGAGGACACGGTAATGACAAAGTGACCAAGAAATCCAAGCTGTTGGACAACAACACTAGCACTTGACACCCGAAGTAAACCTGCATGAGCTATTGCCATGTTACTTTTAAGTGAACCTTTTCATTTTCTAAGAAGTCCAATCCAAACACTATTTTTCTATTAATGAGCTGATACTTTCTACAGAAAAATGCAGCAGAATGAGTTTTCCCTACATAAGAGTTTGCAAAACACAGGCAGAAATCCAAACACGTGCAAAAACATCTCCAAAACACCTCCGGGTACATTGTTTTATTTATTACATCCTTCACCACCACCAGCAGGATTTTTAGCCTCTATATGTAAAACAACCTCTTATCACTACGTTTAACTGTTACCAGCCCTATGCAAAGCCCTTTATTTTTCAGTCACTAAAAATCATTGCAAAACCAAAAAAATCAAACTCATTTCACCTGACTTTCAAATATATTTCTTCTAAATACACTCAATGTTTTTGAAAGGTATGTTATAATATAAGATGATACACTGTCATGAAAAAAATAAACGCAAATACAAAACACAGTACATATTAACAACTTGTAAGCAGAATGATTGTCATCTCAGACCACAGAAGCAGAACCCCTTGACACTGTACACGGCCACACTACATAACCCCATTCGTGAAGTGACTTGGCTTTGCTATGATAGCTATGCTGAACAACCCATCTGCACCCTTTTATTTCTGAGAAGACTTGGCATGAGAGGAGAGGACTCCAGTGTTTTCATTGAGATACAAACTGTGATCTTCAGCCACTGAAAATATATAACCTCTGACAAACTGGAACAGAAGTAAAACACTATTCTCCTGGATGTGATGTGAGAAAAACAGTTACAGACCACACCATTCTCCCCACCCCCACTCTCTCCTTCCTTTCCCCCCTCAGTCATCCAACATTTCACCTAAGGAAAGAAGTACGTTAAAAATATTTATATGCACATTGCCAATCTGAAGCTCAGCAAGCCAACTAAAATTCCAAAAAATAAAAGGACTTACCCAATGTGTCTTTTAGATTTTTAACCAGAGAACCTTTCTTCAAGCTGTTTTTTCGCTCCACATAATTTGATGGCACATATCCCGTTTTGTTGGCCGCGTTTCTTACCCTCCACCATGTCTTCGAATCATCTAATAGCCAAAGACGTTCATTTTTCTTGATGTCAAGTTCTTGGTCCTGCTGTGCAGTGTAATCCCACTTTGCAATAACAATAACTTCTTCTGTCATCTTTCATGGAGTCCTTCTGCAACAAAATAATGTAACATGTTCATCAATAAATTACATCATGCAAGTCTTGCTCAAATTTTTCAAGCTCTCCTGAAATAGGCGAGTAAAGGGAAGGGAAAACAAGAAAGCCATACAGAGAAAAAAATCTCAGAAGGGAACTGCTTTAAAAATAAGGAAAGTCCCACTGACCTTTCTTGCTTTTTCTGCCACTGAAATATGACAACACCCTGATAATGAAGTCTAGTCATAAGATCTTCGCTGTATATGAAATATTATTCAGATATATATTAACACAGTGTAAGTTATAATCCCCATTCCGTTTTTGCTATATGCGTTATAAAACTATCCCAAACCTAGCATTCGAAGTTCTGATTTGAGAAAAAAATATAACAGTATTCCAAAAATGTATTTCCTTCCATCCTAGTTTTCATACTTAACACATAAATCCTATACTCACAGTCAAACAGACATATTACTTAGAATTTTTCTGCATTTAAAGTTATCCATCTTTAAGTAGGAAGTTAAAACTATTTCAGTATTCAACACATTGGGCAATGTGTTTTAGTGGGGAAATCTCTGCCACCAAGAGGGTACTGTTTCAGTAAGCCTCTGTCCAAATCATCTTGTAAAGGCAGCACACGAGTGCCATTTTAGGAGAAGCCTTTGCTTTGCTGCCAAGATGAGCACCCACTGTATTTTCCTGGGACCTACTGCCATTTCTTCCCTACCCTAAACTTCTCCAGAGTGCCAGAGAAGACTGAACAAATAGTCTTTTTTGACTTATCTGTAGCAAGAACTATCTTTTCAGAAGCTATTTGTCATCCGCATGCCTCCACAGTTTCCTACGCATCAGGTAATTGCCAGGAACAGAGCAGCTCCGTGACAATCAGTGAGCACAATAGCGAGCAAGGAAGAAAGGAGTCCCAGGCCAGTACCACCGACATTCCAGCATATTATAATGCCAACCAAAACAGGGTTACTTTTATCCCCTAAATTAGAATCACAGAACCATCACGACTGGAAAAGACCTTAGGGACCACCAAGTCCAACCATCAACCTGACCTGCTGAGCCCCATCACTAAGCTATGTACACTAACGCCACGCCCCCACATCCCTCAAATACCTCCAGGGATGGGGACTCCACCGTCTCTTCAGGCAGCCCATTCCAACGCTTGACCACCCTCTCCATGAAGAAATTCTTCCTGATATCCCATTTAAACCTCCCCTGGTGCAACGTGAGGCTGTTTCCCCACGTCCTATCACTTGTCCCCTGAGAAAAGAGACTGACACCATCCTCGCTGCAGCCTCCTTTCAGGTAGCTGCAGAGAGCACTGAAGTCTCCTCTCAGCCTCCTCTTCTCCACTAAACAGTCCCAATTCCTTCAACCACTCCTTGTTAATTTTTTTATTTTTTATTTTTTTAGAAATTCTTTGAAAAACTTCTGAGAAGTTGCTTCAAGTTTTCTGATTGCTGGGTTTCTGTTTGTTTGCTTTTGGGTTGGAGGAGGAGGTCAGGAAAGAGTGGGAGATGAGAATTTATTTGAAAATCAGTGTAGCAGACTACTTTTTTAAAAAGGGAAAGCTGTACATTTGCAATAAATAACAGTTTAGTAGAAGCAGATTCCAGACGACTTCAAATTATTCATGTCCAAGGATCTTTTTAGCATGATTTGACTTTGTTGCCTAATCCTTACCAGTCCACTAACCTAGGGTAAACACGGACACTTTAATAGTCTACTTGACAGAGAACTCAAAATCCATAACCTCATTCAGAAATTGTTCCGTTCAGCATGTAAGTTACACCACTTCTATTCAGAAGTGATACTGCATTCTATTCTGCAATTTGTAAGTACACACATACACTTCCTCCCTTTCCAAACAAAAAACGCAGAGGAACATTCAGCAGTTAAAAACACAATTTGAGTATGGGTCTACGTAGCTGACAGCCCCAAAATGAATTCAAAAAGTTGGGATGTTTTGAACAGTAAAGAAGAAACAGAAGTCTTTCAGTTCAAAATGACTGTGGCGTACGCATACAGAATTGTGATATTTACAAGAAAAAATCATTATACCCTTAAAAAAATCCCCCCCTAAAACAGTAATGCTGTCTGACACTGACAAAGACATAGGAGAGCCTGAGCTCTGGAACGCCGTCTCCCATAAAGCACTCTGGTTTCTGACTCGCATGCAGTGGGCAGATAGCCTCCAGATCGATGTGCTGATGTAGCCATGGGGAGACTGCAATCAAGCGTGTGCTGGATGCCGCTGCCGTCAATATAAACTCTCTCTCCAAACCAGATCGATCCATTTTATCTCGGCAATTGTAAAATGGTCAATTCGCACTATTCCTGGGGATATGGAGAACATGAAGAAAGCGAGCACTAACAGTGCAGCTGGCTGACGGTGCTCCCACACAGGTTCCGCTTCTAAAATGGTTATTTTCACAACACAGGCAGGCTGAAGTTATCTAGCCGTATTACAATCTGTTAATTAAAAATAACACATCAGGCATAACATTGCACTAATGACTGATGGAAAACTCTTAAACTCCTCCCATTCCTCTAAAGCCAAAAAAAATCCCTGAGTTGTCCGCTGCTGTAAGAGTCACCGAGCTTTCCCCAGAGTGTTGGACAAGGACGGAAGAGAAGCGCAAGAAAAAACATGTGTCAGGGCTGATGAGGTCAACTATAGGGTCTTTGGAAACTCCCTTGGGACAGGAGCCCTAAGCTACCTGATTTCCACAGCTCCAGCTTGGTGTTACACAGGACTGCCACTCTGAATGAGAACTGCCACCACATCACAAGCAGACTCCTCGCATCTGTAGAAATGTAGGAAAGCCAAGTTTCTCAGGTGGCATGCTCATACACAGCCCAATTCAGTAAAGCAAGCTGGGTTTTGCTTCATGTTAATGGCACAAGCATCTCTGCCCAACAGGGGACAGGAATTACTCCTTTCTTATAAAGGGTCAAAACGCATCGTACATCTGCAGTTAAACATTTGTCCACTTAAAGCTGTCCGCATACATGCGGAGGGGTTTACTTTGTGTTTTTTTTTTTTTTTTTTTCTTTTAAGTGTGAGGGACCAGTATTAAAGTTCTTAAAGTTACTTTCTTAGGGTTGCTTCATTCGACTTGCTCCATCGAGGACAATCCAGTTCTTCCTGTGACATTTGCAGAGCTAAGATTTCCTTGTACGTGAATAAGGACACATTTGTTCTCCAGGAGGGGGGCTGCAGAATTAATGGTTTTGAAATGTTTCTGCCGCACAGCAATGTGCCAAACAAAGGATTAGAAGCAACGACATAACTAGATCTGGGGGAAAATGTAAGGAACAAAAAACAATGCAATCTTCCAAAGCATTTGAGCGTTCCATATAAATTTGACATGCACTCAGAAGGCAAAAATTCTTCAGTATGTTGCTTTCAGACTGCACAACCAAAACCAGTTCCTGCAGACTCTAATGCTAACATGCCTCTTTCATATCAAGAAAACCCATTACTGCTAGGAGCATGCTAGCTTCTGGCACGTTCCTCTGCAAAAAGGTCCCAAGTCCTAACAGTGAATTACCAAACCTCCTCCTCACATCAGATATGACAGCATCTCGCACTTCAGAAAGCACCAATAAAAAGCTTTGAAATACCTATGCAAGCAACTCCGAGTTCATCAAATGCAACATAGCCACTTCTCACTACAAAGGATTGTTTTGCCTTAAAAAGCGTGTGTGTGGCCTTGGGTTTTTAGGTTACTGAATCTACACCCCAGACCTTCAAAAGGCGATCTCTGTATTAGCTACAGGACATAACACTTCCAACCCCTCTTCTGCCTCCACTGCTAGCAGGGCCGGTAAGCTACTTGGTTTTACCACCCCTGTATTTGCCAAAATGCTGGAACCGATCAGTTGGAAACCACCAGTTCTGTGCTTTCACTGAATATTCATGGCCTATAAAAGCTAAAGCCAACCTTGTTTAGCAGACAAGGGCTTTTGGAGATGGCATCCAGCTCTAACAACAAAAACGAGTGGTAAACAGCAAGGCTTCCAACTGGACGGGAGCACATCCCTTACTGGCCAGGCTTAAGCACTGAAACACAAGAGCAACCAGGCAAGCTTTGGTTATATCCCCAACACAGCTGTGAGAGTCCAAAAAATAAAAACTCTCTCTTTCCCAGAAAACGAGGCTGTTTAAACCCGATTTCTCTAGAAAATACACCATGTTTCTTTCTGGAGATTATAGCCAGAAGTTAAAAATGAAGCATGGAGAAAGTGAAAAGAGTGACTGCAAAGCTTTGCAGGATAAAACTCTGACCAGTGGGTACTGCATTGAAATGACAAGTGGTTTTCTTAAGGGGACCTCAAGCAACTCCCCTATAATGGCAATTTCATTAATGCTATCGATGCTACCATCGAAATTCCCAGTTATCTTTCCACGAGCTTCTGTGTCTACGGCTCCTAAGGTAGCAGCTAACTTGAGAGGTAACATCTGCACCGTGCTTCACCCAAGCAGCCACTAGCAGATAAAACCAAAGATAAAATACCTCAACAGCGAACTCCGGCACGATGTTGTGCGATACTAAAAGAGCTGCAGTCTTTGAACTGAAGACAGAACTTACTGAAGTATAAATGTCACGGAAAATGTCTTTGGGTACAAGAAAATTATTTTTTTTAAAAAATTATTTAGCTAGAAGTAAAAGAGCAGCTTTTGGTAGCTACAGAAAAACACACGCCTTGGGGAAGGAAGACAAGCAAAAGTGAGATGGAAAAAAAAACCTGAGTTATTGAGCATGGATTTCTAATTCATGCATAAAAACAACAGCTACCAGAATTTCCACTCTGTTCCTAAATATGGATGGTTCTGAATCAGTTTCCAGAAAAACTGCAACAACGCTAGGAATACCTGCGCGTAAGCATTGGATCGAGCTCAGCTGTTTCAAACACTTTGTCTCTTCTCTCCAGCTGATGGCTTGGATAGGAGACAAAGTCCTCCTTCAGTGGCAGCTGCGCTACTCCAGAAGCCCACATGCAAATGTTGTAACACAAATACATCCCTGGGGGAGAGAGTGAGGCTGGAAACTCTGCTAGGCTAGGATGGCAGTGAACAAAATCCCAGCCAAGTTAAAGTCAGTTTTAAACAGACTGTACTGAAGTCCGCTCAGACAGGTGAGGGACGTTAGCTAACCCTATGGCAGAACAAGGCGAACATCTGATACTGCTGCTCCCGCACGGACTTTATCAGAGGAAAACCTGGAAAAGAGGTGACATCCAATAACTATCAGTGGTTCAAGAATTTGACAGTGTTGAGGGAGAAAAAAAAAAAAGAACCATCCACTTACGGTCTTTGGAACCAACGCTCTTAGCACTGAACCATGCAAGCAACACTATTTATGGGAACTTCAGCATAGAGGAACTTAATTTGCTCCCACAAACTTGTAAAACTGCTAGTGATTTGTCATATGAAATAAATTACTTGGTCAGTTGATAGCATCATCAATATAAAACTTCCTGAAGTTGTTACACAGATCTCACTCTCTACAGAGCTCCCCAGGCCAGGATTCTTTGTTTTCCTCTCCAGACAGGGATAATGGGTTTCTTCCACAAAGATAAATAGAGACGGGTCCACTCCGGTATGCCATTCGAACAGGCACCTTCTGCTTGAGCCTGACACAGGCACAGAGTGCCACCAGCTGAATGCCTGGACCCAACGGGCAGCAAAACATCACCTTCTCTTGCCTCCAGGAGGAAGGCTGGGGGCTGTGCAGGGACACACAGGGTTAGCGAGGACAGCACGCGCGGGAGGCACGGCTGAACTTTGAAGGCACCCTGAGAAAAGAAGCGGTTGCTCTCCCCCTGTGCACGATTCAGTTTGCAAAAAGGAACATGACTGAAAAATGACCGACAGTAATGCCTGAAATGTAATCCCTCAGCAAGGGAACAAGCAAAAATTCTATTAATAGGCGGTGACAATGCATATAACAGACCGTTCTGGAATTGGACGTGCTCCTAAGAAAAGAGAGGCATTATGCTTAACCGGTACAGAGGCTCTTAGGTGACGCTGATGTACATAAGACAATCACTACACAATATTAAGTCAACTCTCTTGGGTCTTGGAAGAATGAAATGATAACTAATGAAACAGCAGAGTTTTCCCTAAGACCTGAGGGCTGAACAACCTCCCCTTCTCCCAACCTGAAACTTTGAAACTGGGTTTTGAACCTGCACCCTGTGCTGCTGAAGGCCCAGCCACCCGCTGTCCCCTCGCTTCCTCTTTCACAGGCCACAGCAAATGAGCAACGCTTGGTCTTCCAAGGCAACACAGCTGTGGAAAATAAACGTTCAAAACACTTCTTCCAACAGGGACTCTTTCGCAGTAAGTGGATGGGCCTGCTGCATTCAGTAATTAATAAAATAACTTTTATTGTATCACTTCATCTGAAATATACTTTATTACACTGAAGCCTTCCTATTTATGAAGATGCAATCTATTCGAGCCTGCCTACTGCTTCAGGAGGTTTGAAGCTGCATCTTCACTTAAAGGTGTTTTATTTGTTGCATGTGTGTTTTTTTTGTTTGTTTGTTTTATATGTGCACCTGGATGGATAAACCAGCCATTCCATGCAGAAGGGGTTCAATAAAGTGCTGTTCTACATTGAGAATTAAGTTTCACTCAGCTCTTTAGGATCAGGAAAGCACCAAAGACCAAATTCAGAAGGAATTAAAAAGAACAGAAAAGCACATTCAAATGAAAACTTGTGAAAAAGAACACGCTTTTTGGACGTGCTGTTAGCTATTTCCGGTAGTGTTGCATTTCTGATGTTTAAAGTATGTACGTTTGGGGAAAACCAGGAAAATACCATCTCCTTCATGCAAAAGCCAAAGTTAACATAAAACAAGCACACTGTTATACATCTAATGATTGCTACAAGAAAGTCCTAAAATGCAGAAGCTTAAAAAGAGTAAACAAACTGACCCAAATTACAGCAAATAGCAGCCCTTTGTTGAAACTGGTAAAACCCTTTCGATGCTTTGTCACGACAGCTCTTCGCTGGAGCTCAGAGAAGTGGAGGTGGATCACATAAATGCCACCTTTTCTAGCTGCTTCTGCAGCTTAACACTTTAATACCGCATATAATGTGTGTCAGTCAACCTCAGGAGACATTATTTCTTTGGAAAGAGGTCACTGCAACAAAAATTATAACAAGGATACTTCCCCCACTTCCTTCTCTAAAGAAGGTTTCAACTAAATAGCGACCAAACATTCACCATCTGGCTATGCAGTTTTGAGGTGTCAAACAGATACCTGAGCAGAAAAATCTGCAACAGGGTAGAAGAGAAAGCACGATGGAGACTCACAGTCGATGCTTTGTTGGACTCGAGCTCAGCAACCCTCAATCTCAAGCTTTAAATTCAAGAACTGTGACTGGCCATCGAAATACAAACTCACAACTGGAAATTTAAAACCAATGGATGCATTGTTTTTATCAAAGGGAGAGTTAAGAAAAAGCTGAAATTGAACAAAGACCTCTCTTCATACTTTTAATTTAATGACCGAGGAACAGCAGAATTTGAATGCTTAAAGATCTATACGCATATTGAAAGCATCACAATATAACTACAGATACCAATACCTGTTGCAAATATATATATACACACAAATAATCTCATACATATCTCGCACGCATACAAATATGTACACATCTCACTGGAAACCAGTGAAACAGTTCCTAGAATACTATCTGAACATATAAAATATGCAGACAAACAAAAAACAAATCAGAAATGTAAGGAGGCTTCAGACTGGGGATGGAGGAAAGTGATAAATACTAGCACAGAACCCATGGTTGAGTATAAAAACATACCTGGACTGCCTAAAGTTGCTGACTTTTAAAGCAAACGTGACAACTAGTTCGGGGATATTTCAATGCTAGGTCTTATTAGGATGCACTGACTATTGAGCTAAAAGTGATAGCTAAGTAAGTGCAAGTGATTATCATTAAATTTAATTTGATGTGCATTTGATGGCCAAACAGCCACAAACCATAGAAGCTGAAGTTGACACTTTAAGGAGGAGGTCAGTTTCCAAGAGCTGAAAACAATGATGAATGGAAACTGTAAAGAATAAATGTGAGCAAAAGATGTAAATAAGTTGATTAACTCTGAAGGAAGAATGTTTTATTACATTTTTGAAACTACTCTCACAATTTTGCATTTATGAAAGAACTATTATACGCTCAAAAGGACAGCCTATTTTTTAAAAACATGAGCTCAAAAGCCCTAAAGATTTTGTGTCCCCTCCCCCTTGCTCCTTTTTTTCAAAATGAAAAGTCTGACAGCAACAAGCACAAACGTTTCTGGAAATGCAAACTGAAGTATCAAAACAAGTACAGTCCATCTAACTAAGAACTGTAAAACATTATTAAAATGTGTCTGGCATAAATTAAACATTAGCAATAGAATTCACATAAAATTAGAATATTAAGTTTCTTAAACATGATTTAAGAAAAATTAAACATGATTTAAGAAAAGTGTTCAATATGTATTTCTACGCTATGGGATTATCCTACAGTGACAGCTATTTTCTGTTCTGTCATTAGATAGGGTAGTAAAAATAGTAAGAATAATTAAACACTTAATCCTCAAACGCACCCTAAGGTAGCAGAACTGCCCACAAAGCTTTTACAGTTTCAGTATCAACTCTGAAGAAAATTTGGAGCTATGAAGAAATTCCAGAGAATTAAATCTGTGCCGCTAATTTGAAAGCATAAATTGAATGTCTTTGGTAACAATGCCAAGCAGTCAGCTTAAGTCTAACTCCAGAAAAATAAAGAAGAGACAAAGGATCCCCCCCCCAAAAATACAGAGTATCAACACATTACGGATGTGCAGTTAGTACTTATTAAAAGGGCTTTCAGGAAGATAGGCATAATGATATAAACTTTTTAATATATATATATTAAAAAATTATATATGTATACATATTTCATTTCAGCTGCTGATTTAGGTCTATGCATCTACTTAAGTCAACATCCACGAGCTGACTGGCAGATCCAAGGAATAACTTCCCAGGAAGGCTCAGCAGAAAACGCGAGTGCTTCCAGAAGGCCCTGAGCCATTTGCTCTCGGGTACAATAGTACAATAGTACTTAGCTTTGAGTCACCTGGAGAACAAAAAGAATAACTGCAGATAAATACTTGAGGGAGGGCGATACAACCTGGCGGACTGGTTAATTACATTTGAGATTTTTTTGGCCTATTCACTGCAATGATCCATTTCTGGTCGGCTCTAAAGATTATGCAAGTGCTTTTTTTTTTTTTTTTTAAGATGCCAGCTCTTACTAAAACATAATTGGGCTGCGCATCTTCAAAAAAGTGAAGGATTAGTCTTAATCAACCAGCAATTTGAAACTAAGCTAGCTAAGTAACATTATCGTGATGCTATCAAAACCCCTGCCCACACACATCTCGAACCCTCTTCCTCTTTTTGCCATCTATTGTTTAATGGCACGGTGCTGTGAGGTTTTGTTTTTTGTTTCTTCAAACGGATGCCTCTGACAGCTTTTAACCAGCACTTGCTCCTCTCTGCCCTACCGTGTATCTGGTGTCCCCATCTCTAATACGCTGCAGCTACACCACGGTGCCTTGCATCTTGGGTTACAAAACAACTGCAAACAGGAAACCTCAAGACTGGTTTGGTGGTAACGAATTTTTGCCTAGCTCCAACACAGCACAAAAGTTAAGCTTGTTTTCTGCCTTAAGAGTGGTTTAGAAGCCTTTTAAAAAGCTGCATAAAGGAGTAAAGAAGAATACAAACGAAACACACCCAGAAAAATCTTCCTTCCTGCCAAGGAGCCAGTGCGGCCTTTTACCACTCGACAACACGAAGCCTCACTTCATACACGTTCATGTAACAGCACGCTGCAAAAAGGAGTTTGAGAGAAGCCTCGCAGCCAATGTTTTCGTGAAGCCTGCCCCACGAATCAGTCCGTCCAGAGGAAGTGAGCAGGGACCGACCAAAACGCTCGTTCAACACGTGAACTCCCCGTTCAGGAAAGAGCAGCACGAACCGCAAAGCGCGCGCCCCCTGCGTGAGGCCTGCGGCCCTAAGGACGGCCGCCTCGGGGAGACTGGGCCCTGTGGGGCCGGATCCAGCTCCCCACCTCTCACCCCTGGGAGTGGGGAATAAATTCGTACCATTTATTTGGAAAAGCAGCAGGTTAAAGCATTACTTCTCCACCTGAAAGTAGAGAGAGAAAACCCTGGACAGTTACCAGACAGGCCGCAACCAAGAACACAAACCTGAGGTCCAGCCTCCTATTAATTCACGCAGCGATGCCCTAATTGTATGGGGCATTCACTCTGCTTCACGTTGTAACCTCCATACCATCTTCCCGATTTCAGATTTATCTTTTTTTCCAACTAGTGATACCGCGATGACCCAAAATTTCCTGGTCCGGGACACTTCAAGATCCAAACACATAACAAATATGACACTCTAAAACACGAAACGCCAAATACTTCTTTTCCTGTTTATGTGATGAGCACGGAGGTGTTCTGGGAAGGCTAAGTTCTAAAAATCTTCTGATGTCTTCCTTGAAAAGGATATTTCTATACCCCTTCTGGAACAGCATGCCTATTGTGAGGTAGGCAGCGTTCATTTTTAGCTTCTGACAGACGATTTAAATTTCAAATTTCAAAAGACAAAAGCTGGTATTCTACAGGAACAAACTGGTATTACATTAACACACGTTCAGCAATACTAGTTCCGAGCCTTGTAACTTACCTATGCTTAAAAAGAAGTTATGGAGAAAGCACTCCCACAGGTCTTAGCTAAGCTAGAACACAGGATGGTCATTCATGCATAGGACAAAGGGTTTATAATAAAAAGCAATCTCAAGTCTTTCCCTACAGGTGGGATTACTATTAAGCCATCACCCAAGGACAACCTTCAGGAATTTAAAACCAACCAATCCACCAACCAAAAAAAAAAAAAAAATCCACCATATTTCAGCTTGGTGGTTTTGTCTCTCTTTTTCCTTTAGAAATTTGTCTTGCATTTTTATTTCATTAGTTGATCTTTCATAACACATATTAACAGACATTACTAGCAATCTTCTCGAGACCAGGCAGAAAATGCTAAGACAGAGTATTTTTGGAGTTAGATGACTTTAAAAGTGCTTCAGCCAACCCAGATGGCGTTTTTGGAAGTAGGTATTTCTCCATACCTTAAAGACCACACAAAATTGCATCTCTTCCTGTCCCTCTTATTATATACACTTACCAGAGAACACAATGAGCATCAGTTTAGTTAGCTCTGGTCTCAGTCTGCTGCAAGAAATAAATTTAAAGAAAACAAAAAAAACAACAACATCTGACACTAAAGCACCTCCGACCGCAGATAGCCAGCTCGCGTCACTTCTTACCCATCGCTTCCTCTGCCCCCAGCCCCCTGTGCTCGCCCCACCTGCCTTCAAAGCCTGGCCCTGTGCCTCGGGCTGGGGGCTTTCTCCTCCGCCCCCCCAGAGCCCTGTGCAGCTGCAGCTACTGCCGCTGAGCTGCTCTGCTGTGACTTCTTCCACGACCAGGCGAGGAGCTGCTTCTCGCTTTGTTCTGAATGCACTGCCATCATAAGCAATGCTTTTCTGCACTCTGGATAGCGATGGTGCAACCCCACACCGTGCAGAGAGGAGGTCTTCAGGCTCTTCAGCTGCACGCAGCACGAGGCAGATGTGAAGGAGAGATCTTATTTGGCTGCAGAGTAAACCAACCAGAACCCCAGCCTCTGCCTTACTCTTAGGTAAATGCGGCAACAGCAACAGAAAAGAGCAGCAGCTTACCTTTTACTGAATTCTTTTAAAAGCGCTTCTAGAAAAGCCGCTCGGTGCATTTGAGCTGGTTATTAGCTAAAGGAAACTTTTTTGGGGGTAGGGGGTGGACAGCAAGACCTCGCCTCTGCTCTATAAACAGCAGCAGTGATGAATGGCCCGAACTCAGAATTACTTTATGGCTATTTCTGAAAGTCAGAGATATGGACAACCTTAATGTTTGCTGGTGTTTAGACCGTTAGTTCCCCGTTCCTCCCAGCAGACAAGACTTAAGTCTATTTGCACATTCAAAAACACGCGAAAACCAAAAGCAAGATAGAAAAGAGGGGAATATCCTGGAAGAATACAACACCCATGAAGTGTCTGGATGAGACAAGATGAGAAATCACTTCCCAAACAAACCTCCCCATGGTCCCTTACAAAAGCGGGGTGTGGGGAGCCAAACACACAAAATCGTAGAAAAACAGACACTGGTTTTAAAGTCAACATTTAGGTAGCATTACCTACATGACAGACTGACGAAACACGCTCTGTGGAATAACAAATTAAGCTTGCTGCTGCTCATGCACTGATGGTCTCACTTTCACACCAGCCATCAATAAGGCTTCCCTCTCGCCTTGAAATTTCAAATCAGCCACCTCGGACACAGCGAAGGTTATGAAATTTTATAAAGGACGCACGCTTTAATTTCTTGAAGGACTTAGAAGGAAGTGTTTGAACGATTTGCTTCCGCTGTTTCTTCTCTTCCCTTAGCTCAAACATTCAATGATCTGTATGTATTATATTTCATTAGAAGGGCTAGTACATTTATGCACTGTATGAACAAAGAACAGTCCTCAAACGTAAGAAGTTTAACCTTGATCCTACACAGAAGGACACAGCTCAGAATCACTGTAGATTGCTACGTTTTACAGCTAATCCCTTGAAACACTGCTACCTACTTTTCCAGGGATTTCACTTTAAACTGTCTATAAAATGCTGAAAATAAAATTGAACTGCTGACCTTCTGTTCCCCAATAGAAAAATCATATATTCTAACTAGGAAGAGATGTTTTTTTCAGTTCAAAAGAGCATTTATTCCCACTAATAAAAGCAGTTTAAGCATAAAAAGAGGAGCTTTTTTAATTTCTAGGCAATGCTTTACAGTTTTAAGCAATTTATCCATCACTTTACAAAAACCATCAATCTACCGAATGACATATTTTGAAAAATATGTATATTAAAACAATTTTTAACTTTTTATTTCACAGAGAACTAAGCACTTTAAAGTCCCTGTCCAGTCTCTGTTCCTGTGAGCTTTCCAGTTTGCTGCTATTTCAAATACTGAACAAATCCTTACACTTGTGGTTTTATTTATTTATTTTACCAAATTGCCTGGAACAGAATTTTTATCCAGTACAGAAAAGGTGTGTGTGGTGGTGGGGAAGACAAATGACAAATACTGCTTCAGTGAACTCTCACAGCAGAATTCTGTGCAGAATCTCACCAGAGCTCATGGTTACCCTAACACCTATTGCCCAAATCTAGAACAGAGTTTCTTAGGCAGAAAGCTACTTTCCAGAAGCAAGGTCTTTGACTGCTACAGGTTAAAATAATAGCTAGATATAAGATATCATCATTCTTGATTCTGTGCTTATGTGTGTAACCAAAGAGGCAGCTGGAAAGGTGCTGTATTAGATTTCATTAAAAGACAGCTAATGCCATTAAATTTATTCCTGTGTAAATTTGTGCATTGTTCTGAAGAAAATCAAACCCAAGACAGTTACTCAGAAACCCATCTTTTTAATTTCCTGATAAGAGATGTACACGGAGAAGGCATGATTTAAATGAAGAGACCTTCTTGCATCTTGTGTGAGATGTAACTGCATGCTACAACATCACAAGTCACTTGCCGGTCAAATCAATGACCGCTGTGCTAATGCTGCACAACCCAAAAAGCATACGCAGTGGTGAAAAAGGGTTGCCTGAGTCTCCCCCTAAAGCTATCTGCCCCCCTTTGAGCTAATAACTTTGCAGAGTCAAAACTCTTACTACTCCCAAAACACAAATGCAGGTGAAATTCTAGTCATCCCCCTTTTCCCAATAAAAGAGGCTTCAAACCAACCTGTCCTGCAGATCTTAAATTCATTTAAATTTGAAGTCAAGACCGAGCTCTTGGTCTGGAATGTTAGCAGCATTCATGTATTTTAAGAAAATTATTTCTTACATATCTTCCTCCAGTTCGAATGAGTTCCTCTTCCAGAAGAAACAGCACTTGTGAATGCTCTGCCACATGACTACAACAGCAGGAAGCCTCTGTTAATTCCTCAAAGGGGAGGGCTACAAGGCAGCACCAAAAAGCAACACCATTCACAGAACAGGGACGTTATACAAGCATTTCTGTAGAACGTGCTCCAGAGAACTCAGATTACTGTGAGCAAGCTAAGGAGTGCACTTAATACTGAACTCTTACCTCTCAGTTCAAGGGTCAGCTGCTCTAACACCGCTCACACAGATAACCTAGAAAGTCACTGCACTGCTGTTAGCCCTAACGTGATTCTCCACTGCTCCAGAAGGTGAGCTTCTGAAAGCAAACTTTCACCAGGCAGAGACTAGGAGTATCTGACTTGTTCCATATAAACAGTTAACCAAGAATAAGTCATTACAAGAACCTGCATTTCTATCAATGAAATATATAACCAACAGAGACCAACACTGCCTGGCAGTGCTGGACTCTTTTTCTCCTTTATTCCTACTCTCAATGACCGTACTTGAACAAAATTGAGTCTTCCCTAACTCCTCTAAATATCCTCCTACTCTTTCATCTTCTGCCAGAAATTTCTGCTCAGCTCACTTTTCTGGATAAAATCCACCTGCAATAAGGAAACCAGTTCAAAATTAAACATTTAGCTTTGGTTGCTACATTGCATTCCCTTTCATTTAGAAATGGTAGGTACTCTTACATGGATGGGATGTTCTATACTTGTGCTCTCACCACCCATTTTCATCCTTCCTCCCACCAGATAACAATAAAAGGCATCAACAAATGTGAAAGGGAAACAGTAGTAGCCAAATTTCCAAACATGAGAGAGACTGTGAAGATTAGTATCTGTGCTAGAAACAAAGTTAAATAGAAGAAAAACAAGTTCAGAATCACTCAGCTCTGAAAACTGGAAGTTTAACTACAGACTTACTCCTTCTAGATGAATACAAATAAAAATTTATATTGCTACTGCATTTCTGTAAAAGTGACTATGCCATCATTGTTTCACATATAAATTTAGTTGGGAGCCACATAAAGAATTGAGTGCTCAACAGCTTCTTGTAGTACTTTAGTATTGCTTGCACTAAAAATTCAAGAGTAAAACACCACAACTCTGTTGTAAAGAATATTACAACAGAAGTAGACCATTTCTTTGTTATCTGTATCTTTGACCTCACGAAGAAGCCAGTGGTGTTATCAAATCTGTCTCAGGCCTCAATGACTAACTTTTCATAAGAATTCATACACAAATACTGGAGTTACGGAGAAGCATCTGAAAGGAGTGGAAAGCAACAATCCCTTGGCTCACCAAAAAATAGTACTCTAAGTACAAGAAGAATATACCTCTAGGCATATAAAAATTCACAAATCATCTTCAGGTGATGAACAGAAAGGTGGGTGGGGAGAAGATAAAAGCACCCCCCGCCCACCTCGACATCAGGGAGAACTCAGGGACACATACGAAAACACCTCCTTTCCTGGATCACAGAGCCTGTGAATGTTTAAGTGACTAATACCAAGTATTTTTAGTTTATTTGCTCTTGTTCTTGAGCTCCTTGTTGAAAATTAAGCTCTGAGGAACAGTTCTTGGACTGAGGTGTTAATTGACGCCACATTCTTACTCCTCCTGTGTGTAATACATTAGGTTCAAAAATTCTCAACCCTGAAACCAGGTTTTAGTTCCACAAACGTAAGCAGTCCCGTGCATTGCATCAAACACTTCCTTCAGTGTTTCTTCTTTTATTTTTAAGGATTCGAGAGAACTAGTCAGCTTACCGACTTAGGAGGCAGAGATGCCCAGCCACCACTTACAGGCTAGGATCTGACCCAGGGCTTGCTTTGTGCTATCGTTTTCCTCAGCTTCTCCTAAACCACAGCCAGGGAGGAGGCTGCAGCAGCCTATTGATAGCTCTGCTGCCACCTTTTTTTCCTAAGAATCGCAGCAGCTGTTCCTCACACAATTCAGACATAAACCCAGCACACATATGGGACCAAAGCCCACCACCACCACCTTTTTGGCCACATGATGATGGTAGTACACGGGAGAAGGGGTACACCTTATGGCTCTCAAGATTTCTGTAAGTTTCACAAAGTATGTTGTAGCAGCTGTGCTCCCAAAGAGTGCCTGAAGCACAAGTCAGCATTTGAGAATGCAAGTTTCCGTCATTCCACTGATGGAAACTTTCCACTTCCAAAGAGCACAACTGTCAAAATCTCGTTTACAAGGTAGTTTCCAAAATCAGTTTTATAAACATATACACACACACACACACACACACATATAAATAAAAGGTCTATTGTTCTAGTGAAAACTTTTAAGTGAAACTAAGGATGTCACACCCTTTGATTTTGAGATAAACACTTTACCTCATGAAATACCTCAATCTTTCATTATAAAGCAGTACTCTCTCCGGAAACAACGGAACAGACCTTTCCAGACCCTATACAAATCCAGGGCTGGTAGAAAATGCCATTCAGTAATCTTCAGGAAGAACTAAGAACGAAAACCAATACTTAATCTGACTGTTTAATCTTGAGAGACAAATTCATTAATCAAATGTAAAAAGAGGTCTAAGCCTCATCTCAGCAGCATTTTTGGAAGGGTACATGGTAACTTGAGAACCAGTACAAGACAGCCTAACTTATCAGGGAATGTTCTAGGCACCAATGGACAAAGAATCGATGATTCTGGTGCAAGACAGAGAACTCACCACCAGTCTCTTAGGAAAGTCCAGATTCCCCAACAACCAGCTGCTTC
The DNA here is from genome assembly GCF_013377495.2 of Cygnus atratus. Classification (NCBI taxonomy): domain Eukaryota; kingdom Metazoa; phylum Chordata; class Aves; order Anseriformes; family Anatidae; genus Cygnus; species Cygnus atratus. Next base: position 142,898,916 of record NC_066362.1, on the reverse strand, counting down.
AGGTAAAGGATCTCTCTGACGTTGCCTCCTGCAGCCTACTTGCACCAGGGGTAAAGCTCAGCTTGCACATAGGAATGTGTTGGTTAAGATGTCAGTATTTCCCAGTAACAAAACAAAACACAAAAAAAAGTATCGGGCTATGGGTAAGTTTTCTAGGTTAGTGGGAACAAGAGGCCAGATGGAAAAAGAAATGCTAAGAAGAAATGCAAGGACTCAGACCAGCAAGGAAAAAACAGTGCAAACAGCAAAGACAGTTGCAGGGTAGCAGGGGGCCTGCTGGAAGGATTGAGCAAGCAAACGTTGCATGCTCCAAAAGCATTCAAAAGAAAGGAGGGGAAACAGAAAAAAAAAAAAAAAAAAGGTGGAAGAACAGGTAGACATGTTGCACAGAGGCTCTATTGTGGGGAACAACTAAGAGCAGCTGACATGGGAAACAGCCTCCAAATTAAGGAGGGATAGGATGAGAGCTGCAGGGGATCCCTGAAACAAAAGGTCACGCAGAGAGAGCACAAAGGGAAGGGGTGCAGAACCCAAGAAACTGCAAGGAGCCTACAATGTCTTAAAACGAGGCTCACAAACTTAAAACCAGGGACAGAAAAATAGAATTTAAAAGGTTTATATCTGTATGCATGGTATTCTGTGTTTCTTACTACTACTGGCTTAAAAAATACACAACAGGACAAGCTCATTTTCTCAGTCCCCTCTGCTCAACACAATCCCAGCTTTGTTACTGCAGTGCAAACAATAACTGTAATCCAAGATTAATTAACTGAGTTATTAGCAACAGAATTCCACAGCAAATATATCGCGGCAATTTTGGAACATTTTGCTTTGTGACGTCTACCGATTTTAGCAGTTACCAAGAATTCTTCAACACACAAAAGATCATCCACCAGATATGAAATAAGATGAACTGCATGTACAGTCTCTTCCCATTCATTAAAAGTATGTACAAAGTAAACTTGTTTTTTAATATCATAATACATTTAATAATAACATATTTAATATAAAATTCAAGTGATATGTATTTGGATATGGAACATCTTAAGAGCACTACTGAAAACATGCACATGTGTAGTTTTAGCTGCATTTTTATTATGTCTTTTTTCTTTTTGAATACAAACAATGAATCATTTAAAGTTCCCTCAAAACCTCCCAAACAGAAGAACCGTCTTCCAGCAATTACCAAATGGAGAAACAATTCTTCAGCTGATTTGATAATGAGGACTGATGCCAATGCTGGCCTGCGTTCCCAGCTCTGGGAAGCCCCAAATCCAAACCTCCCAAAGCGCAGAGCCCTGAAACACACATGGCATCCCTCAGAAAACCGAGGGGAGGACATCTCCAGGAAAAGTTTGCAGGCAGCAGATAACAGCAGCTCCTTCAAGGGCAGGACAGAGGTCTTTGGGTAACCTGATCTTGGAGTAAACTTGGTAACGCCAGCCTCGGCTGCCTTGCTAATCTGTTTCCTCCTTTAGGAGGGCTGCGGATTACTGAACCGCCCCGGCGCTGATACAGCCTTATCACAGTGCACAGCGCTGGCACACAGACCAGCAATCCACACAACCCGAGTTCTCCGGTCGACTTTCCCTGACAGACGCCCCCACATACAACACTTACCTAACTAATAAATGCTTTCGGCGCCACGGGATCCTCTTTCACTAACGCAGCTTAACTTCATAAGCTATCAGCAAGAGTTTCTCAAGATCATATTCTAAAGCACACCAGTTGTCCCTCAGAAGTGCAGTGCGTATTCCAGTCTTTGCATTGAAACTGGTTTAATGCGGGGATATGTTTGTTTAGTAACCCAGGAAACATGGGCTCAACCGGTCCAACGGCAATCCAGTTAGCACTGGTCAAGACACCAGGTTTGGTCACCGAGTATTTTGTTGTCAACTCATGAACAGGCACAAACTTCATCTTAGCGTGTGTTTGTGTCTATAAAGAATATACAGTTTAATTCACAGCAGTGTTCATAAGCTAAGTAATATGTTAGATTCTTTTCAGCAGGCAAAGCTTTTTTTGGCTCAGAAAAAAACTGACACGCAGGATGAGAAGACAGCCAAAGTCCATACTGGCTATCAGACCACAAAGCTACTTCCACCAAGGAAAATGTCGTCACCTTTCCGTTGTTTCTAAACTGAATTTACGCTTATTGATGAAAGCTGGAAACTGTTCTCTGTGACTAGGAATCCACATGGATCACAGTTAAAGTATACCGCAAAGGCTGTTTTGGGGTCATAACAGGTACTGTTGGTATCTATGACTTTAAGCTGTACCTGAAGCCATCAGAAAAAAATGGGGAAAAATATAAACAAATGCTTCTGTTTTGATATTATTAGTAAATATAAACATAATTTTTCCCCACTTACTCAGTATTTATCATACTTTCATGCAAAGACCTACAATTTGATTTAAAAAAAAGTAATTGAAATCTGGAAAAAAAAAAAGCCCCCAAAATTACTTAATTCAATGAAAACCTATTCTGCAATATACTGACTCAGTCAAAATATCTGGGGGTCTACTAGTGGTTACAAGGGCAAGGGAATGGAATGGAAGTGTTCTTTACCAGCCACAGCTCCAGATCAGAAAGCATTATGCCACCAGCATGAGAAAAGCAGCAGTGTCCTCTGAATTTCATCACTATACTAAACTTCTGTAAATATTTTTAAGTAACATTAGAAGTTACATTGGAAGGTTCAAAATCAACACCTTAGGCACTTAGGATAATAGACATAATTACACAAGACTTTTTTTTTTTTCCTCAGAAAAAGGAATCTAGACATCTAACCAGTCCGGAGCTTTCAATCACTTAATTACTGTCAGAATAAAGACTTCCCATGAAACCAACTCATACGGGTCATTAAGAATAGCTACTATTTTCCTCGGGCTTGAACTCCCCAAAAATCCATGAAAAACTACAAACACACTGAGCCACAGAAAAACACCAAGACAGACTTTGATTACAGACAGTTGCATCACGTTGAAATTTCCGTGGTGCTTTTACCTCTTTACAGGAAGATGACAGCTGATCTTTCAGACGCTACAAGCCAGTCCCCGGCCTTGCAACATGGATGCACCCGTGTAGCTGCTGCCTAGCCTCACAGACCTGGCTCTCCAACAAAGCGTCATGGTACTGTAACCATTGACACCTGGTCTCAGTTTGGCAAACCTGCTGAGTATGAAAGACTGTGGTAACTTCGCTTTTACCTGCTTAGCTCTCATCTCATCAAACTATCTCCCTTCTGTGTACGCATAGACCCCTGCATAACCAAACCGTACGTTCCATAAAGGTGCATGAAGGCCTGCTTATTCACAAAAAATTGTATTATTGAAGAAAATTTCCCAAAACATGTTATCTAAACACTACCACTGAAAGGCACATATTAAAACTGCGATCACTTTTTAAAGTATTTTATTGTGAAATACAAGATGCATTTTTTTGGTTTGTTTTATATTCAAAGACACTGTAAGTGAATGTTTAACAAGTTTGAAAGCACAGAATACTATTACAAACAGTATCATATTCTAAAATTGTTAAATGCTTTTAGGATAGTTCCAGATTTGCAGCAGCTGAATGACCGCAATAAATTGCCAAAACATTACACTTGGTAACTTCATACTAAAGTAACTGCAGACAACAACCAAAAAAAAAAATAAAAAACAGCAACAGAAAAAAAGGTGCCTTTCCATACAGTTCTCTTTTTTCTCTAGCTGAAAATAGCTAGTGTGCACAGCTAGATAAAAGATGACTCGGCGGATTCAACAACCACATACAAATTATGCCATAGCTCTCAGACTCAACAAAACTCTCTAAGGACACACTATTGTCTGCAGTTTGGTGAAGTTCGAAGAACATTTTCAGCGTAATTTGTGAATGCTGACCAAAGGGCACAGGATTTACTATATTCTGATTCTGCAAAGCACTTCAGGTACAGGCTTTACTGAATCTACTACCATGCGTTAATTTCCTTTTTGGAAGGGTATCAGAACGCTTTGTGTTCTACAGAATCACCTTTACCAAGCTGAATACAGGCCACCAGAAACACGCACTTCGGTATACACGTGCGCACAAAGGACAGAGAAAATGTTAAATATTAATACAGAAATTAGATTTAATTTTGCTACAAACTGTTGCCTGACTGGACATAGCACATGTCCTGGGTACCTATACAGATAGACAGTGAGAGCAGAGCAAAAATTGAGATGTCCAAAGACAAAGTTCCTCCTCTCCTCCTCTTACTGCGCTATTATCTACTTACAGCCTGTTTGGGAAGTATATAAAACCTTCATATGCTGTAAACATTTTCAATTTGAGTATTTGTGGTGTTTTGTTTTTTGTTTGTTTTCTTAAGTTGTTGTTTTGAAGGGTAGGAAAAATATTCAATAAGCCAAATGTCTCAGAAATAAGAGAAATATATAGTTTTATATTAAACATTTGAAATTAATACAAGATTTGGGCCATAGTTAAAAAGCTTAATTTTGAGTAGAAATTTTAGTGGAAAAGTTAGAATCATTTAACTATGACTAAGTTCATAGTTTGACAAATCACTGTCTTTGGAATTCTATATTTGTTTTCTATTTACATTAACAAACTTTTCAAGAGCTTTTTAATTTTATTAAAATTACCTACATAATGCACAAAAACAAAATCAATCAAACAAAAAACTTACCAGCACTTCTAATCTAAAAATTAAGTCAAAAGACTTCTCAATATTAGTCTTCAGTTATATTCATTTATTGTTCAAGGCTATACACTCTGATCTGCTGCAAAAGTTAGGGTTGTAAATGCATCTTTAAATGTAATGGACAAAAATCAATTGATCTGAAAATGTAGTGTAAAAGCCCACCTGTTTCAAAGTATTTCAGAATTTCCTCTTCTACCTTGAAGGAAACCCAAACATTTCAAAAAATATATGTAGATGTTAAGTTTAAGACTGGATGAAATTCTTAATTCTAACTGGTTCAGCTGCATTTTATAAAACAAATTAAGTCTAATTTTAATGTCTGATAACACTTCACTGAACAACCATTTAACACAACTCACAGCAAAATCGAGACACACAAGGACTTCATACATTGCTTTCCATCTAAGGGCTCCAAAATGTCAATAATTATCCATCATAACTTCCTTCTGAAGAGGGTAACATTATTTTTATTTTATAAACAGAGAGCTTGAGTAAGAAATAATAAATTTGTCTGCTAAAGTAATGAGGTAAAACTGAGAACTAGGATTCCTGGTTTCCTGTTCTGTGCTGCAGCCAGTACAATGCTGAAAGTTCATTCACTGTTCTGCCTTTTTTGTATTGTTGGTATGGCTGTAATGATGTTTCATTTTAATAAAAGTTTTCTGTTAAGAAATCTCCGCTAAACCACAGAGATCAACTGCAGTTACTAGAAACAGATAACAAGGTACATGAATTAACAAAAGGAAACCAGACACTGCCCCAGAAATGAATCCTATGGAAAACATCAGCTTCATAACATTACTTCAGGTCTTCAGCGACAGCCCAGAGAGGTACTTTCTATATCTTAAATGCAATTCTGACCTACTCTTACCATAAAAAGAGGACAAAAAACCTACCACAGGTATACAAACCTTCTTTCAGTATCATATAAGTTATTACTTAGTTTTAAGAAATGAAAGAATACTGAGCCTGCTATGCAATAGGCTATGAACGACCACACCAATATATTTCATCTACAGCTCCTCTAGAGGAAAACTGTCTCAAGTCAAAGTAGCAGGTAACAGGATGTAGAAGCCAAAAAACAGCTGTAACAATATCTAGTGCTTAATTAATAATCTAATCTTGCTTTTTTAAAAAAAATCTAATCATCTTTTTTTAAAATCTTCTAATCATCTTGCTTTTTTTTTTAGAAAAAAGCAAGATGATTAGAACATTTTTTAAAAAGATTAGAGGCTTTTTTTAAAAAAAAGTTAAAAAAAAAAAAAAAAAGACGACCTAAATCAGACTTATCTCAGATTACTGAAGGAAAAAGACCTGCTATTTAATAAATGATCCAGCAGTTTCGAAAAAAATTACAAGTACCACACCACATGAAAGCACAACCAAGCAATACATCTAGTTAACTCCTTATCTTTAGTTACAAAAATAAAAGCCGAATCACTCACCTTTGGCACACTGTTAAAAGGATTCAGGCAGTGAAAGGCAGGACTCTCCAACAAAGTTACGTACGCAAGTATCTGAAACAACAAACACGCATTTTAGTTTTAGCACTAAAATTGAAGATCATTATCAAGGCAATTTCATTTTCAAACTATCCAAATCTCTTAAGAGATTACGAAGTAAGGGGACACGAGCACAGGCAGCGGCTTGAGGGATGGACTGCTGCAGGGCACCTGCAAGATGGCGCCTGGGCTAGGCCGCATGCTTCAGGGCCCTTCAACACAAGGGCGAGCGAGCTCTGAGGGAGGTCAGGAAGCTGGCCAGACGGTGGAGAAGTCCCTTAAGGGAAGTTCTGTCTGGACATGAAGAAGAAGGGTTTCCCCACTGAGCACAGCCGTGTGTAATCCAAGGTGTTATGGGAGCTTCTGCCTGGGATATGCTCAAAAAGTTCACCTCGATGGAGCCACAGCTCTGGCAACTGCAACGAGCCACACGCTGGACCACATGACCTCCAGAGGTCCCCTCCGGCCCCAATTGCTCTTTTAACTATTTCTAGCCATAAATATAGTATTTCATGAGAGACTTCAAAGTATTTAAACAGTTTGTTTCTATTTTCTAATGAGACTCCTCACTCCACAGGATGTCTGACAAATTCAGGCTGTGTAAATCCATGAAGATCCAAATCAAACAGAAGGAAAAAATTCTGAATGTCTTCCTGTGCTTCAACCCTTAGCTTGTAACGACACGCAGTTACAACTCTGACTCATTCGGAGGCTGTGCATGCACAAATGTTTGTGTTCAAAATCTTCCCTGAACAGAGTCAAATCAGTTGCCACACTACAAAAGCATCCTATGAAGAAATTCAATTAAAAATAGCAATTCATCTAGGGTGTAGAATTCATCTAATTCATGAGTGCACCATAATGGAAGGGGGCTAAAAAAAAGTATCGATGAAGTATTATAAATACCTTCCACAGACATTTAAAAGCGAGATTTGGACTTCCACCCTTTAACAAATGGAGCAAGAGAACCACTGAACCCCCAGTTTGATAAACATTGAAGCCAGAATTGTTACGGGCTGAAAAGCAAGAGGAGAGTCCCTGCTTCACAGCTCCACTGCAGCTGCGAGGCAAGCAGGATGCTGCTCACCCTCCTGACATGCAAGGGAAAAAAATACAGGAGGCCAATTTGCGATGAAGTTTTGTTCACTGCACGAATGAAAATACACCTGTGGCAGCAGAGAGCAGATGGGAGAAGAGAATGACCTACCACCTGCCCTCCCTTCTTCCTTAGTGCACAAGTGCGAGCTGGAATGCCTTGTATGCTGCAGCCTGGCTCTTTCACCGAGTTCTCACTAGATACAGACAACTACATTTTACCAAATCAATTTTCCTCCCCACTTACTGTACTTTTATTCTCCATGAACTATATTCTCCACGAGAACTGCTCTATATTTTAAATTACAGGACAGATCTCAAGATGTATTGTAAAGGGAAAAGGTACTTTAATAAATGAAGCATCATTAAAACCCTGAGGCAGGGTAAATCTGTTTTCCTGCTGGCTAAATGTTTTGTAGTACATTTCCTCTCCTGCCAATAAGGCAACAACATTGTTAATAACACGGGGAAAAAGAGAAAATAAAAATCACATCATTTTGTTACAAGATCATCTTCTAAACAGCGTTCTTCTCCCCCCCACCTCACAAATCATCTACTGCCCATCAACATCTACAAATAAAATACTGTGCCAAGCTTCTGACTTGGTTTAGGGTTCTATTCTCTGAAGAAAAACTCAACACTTCTCAATTACTGCTTCCAACTTCACAAATACACATCAGTGTATAGAGCTTGCCTCTGAAAGTGAGCAAAAAAACAGGATTGATAATCACCAATACATGAAAAATTAATCTTTATTTATTAGTTAACTGGAGAAGCAGTACAGTTAGTGAAAATAAAAGTCCAAATCCTACCTAAACACATAAGGAAAAAGAGAGTCATGAATGTATTTCAATACAACAGCTATTTTCTACAGCAAGGAAGGCCTCATTTTCACAGCTCAATTAACATACATTAGAAGTATGTGAGGACATTAATGGCAGTAGCACAAAGAGTTAGAGGAGAAAAATACACCAAAAAAATCATTCCTGCTGACACTTTGACTGAACTAAAATTTGGATGCACAGATACATGCACGAGATGCAGACTGGTCTGCCCTCTCTGGGCTCAATTCCATTACATTTTGACCTCTATTTCTGTTTTTCTCCTGGTAAAAATCTTCATTTTACTACAGAATAGCCAGAGGAAAATTTCTACTCTGACTCTTGTTAAGTCATTTACCGCAAAACACAGGTCTATTGCCATCACACCTCCCCTGCCAAAAACTACATCGGCAACACTGCAACTTGCCAAGTGACTCAAACTAAGGGTGGAAACCTGCACCACGGAGAATTCACTTATACACCAAATATGTTCCTTGAAACAGCATTTCAGTTAGAGATGTTTGAGATCTTCCTTCTCACACACAGTGAATGGAAAAAATAGTTACAGTTTGAGATGGCCTGCCCCCGAGCCACAGGCTTTGCACCATGAGCAGGGATTTTTTGTTTGGTTGGTGGTGTTCTAGCAGCCAAACTCTAGAAGGCTGTATCTGCTGATAAAGCCAGGGTGGACCGGGAATATTTAAGCTTAGAGAACACAACATAAACTCCCCAAACCTCCAAAAGATTTTGAATATATGTGGAAAAGTCATTGTCCATCCATAACACACATTGGTGAATCATGAGGAAACTTGGAAATGAATGCACGGCAGACAGCCACTGCCACAGCTGCCCAACAGCTGCACAGAGCTAGGTGGGCTTCTCCATAGACATCATCAGTGTCTTTCTTCTCTTCCTTTTGGTGTCACATCCGTATGCCATATCCATTTGTCATATCTCAGTTCAACTCCAAGCCATGCCTGGAATGCTGGGTCCAGTTCTAGCCCCCCCCAGTACAAGAGAGACTTGGACGTACTGGAGAGAGTCCAAGGGAGGCCACCAAGATGATGGAGGGCCTGAAGCACCCCTCCTGGGAGGAGAGGCTGAGAGCTGGGACTGCCCAGCCCGGAGAAAAGGAGGCTCAGGGGGATCTGATCCATGTCTGTAAATACCCGAGGGGAGGTGCAGAGAGGATGGAGCCAGGCTCTTGTCAGAGGTGCCCAGTGCCAGGACCAGAGGCCCTGGGCACAAACTGGCCCCCAGGAGGCTCCCTCTGAGCACCAGGAGCACTTCTGTGCTGTGCAGGTGAGGAGCCCTGGCACAGGCTGCCCAGAGAGGCTGTGAGGTCTCCTCCTTGGAGGCCTTCAAAAGCCGCCTGGAGATGGGCCTGGGTAGCCTGCGCTGGGTGGCCCTGCTGGGGCAGGCCTTGGGCCTGGTGGCCTCCAGAAGTGCTCTGACAGCCTCAGCCATCCTGTGGTGCTGTGATTCTCTAATGCCAGTACTACCACAAGAGTGTCAACGCTCACACACGCAGTACGCCAAGGTCCCTTACAAGTCACGGCTGTCTCAACATGCTACACTTACTGTGAGGTCCACAACAGAGGCACGGAAGATGAACATAAGGAACAGAAACTGCAGAGTAGAGGAGCCAGGTGAACACATGGTTACAGACACAAGGTAGCAAAACAAAGCTGTCTACATATGAACTGCAATCTCAGTCACTCGATTGTTTGCTAGACCAAAATCTTCCAAACCCAAGGACTATTCAAATCCCAGTTAAAAGCACTTCTAAATGGTCAAAAACGGGTTTGAAGATAGTACTTCCAAACAAGCATCAAAAGATAAGAATCAGTAGCACCTAATGAAGTAAGCACCTTATATCTGTGTAATCTTTGAAGATTACAACTCTAAGAATAAATTAGTGCTCTCATAATGATTATTTTAAAAGCAACCTCCAAAGTTATTAACCACCTTTCCTTTCACTAATAGCTGTAACGTGCCCCATTTTCTTTATCCCCATGGCTAAAATCCAGATTCAGCCTTACAATAACTATTTCAATGACAATTCTCTCAGGCTCTTTTCCCAATACCCGGCCACCTTCTATTTAAATTTTGACATGAAATAGCTAAAATAATCTCTTTGATACTTAATATGCTAATACACAGAAATGACCTGACCATAAACCTGTACTGCACAGACTGGGAATTTTAACTCAAATGATAAGTCATTCAAGTGACTCTGATAACTATGATAAAATTCAACAATTGACGTATTGCTGGTGACCTTCTGGAGAACAAATGAAAAGCACCACATTAATACAAATTCTCCTGCAGAGAAGATCATGCTGGCAATCTGCCAGTTCATTACACCATCTAGCTCCACTTCAACATTAAATATTGCCTTCCTTTGTAATTGACTCAAATACACTAGAGCAATTGCAGGTAACCACTTTGGGCTATTAAAGTATTCCATTAAGACTTCTCCATTAGGCAGATATTTCAAATGAAGTTACATCAAAATATGCTATGCTCAAAATATTTTAACTGTACAGACAATTGGGCAAGCACAACCCAGTGCCATGCAGGAGCAGACAGATCAGCAATAAGCACTCAAAAGCTCAGTGCCTGAATTTGACTGAAGGGAAAAGAAACCATAAAATGTATTCAACATTCCAGTATATCCTTAGTATTTTAACAACCTACTTATATATCCTCACAAAACACACTTAATGTTACCTTCTGAAACTAAGATAATGGTAAAGTTAAAATATGCAATTATTCTTTAACTCAGAGAAGTCAATGCAATTAGTGAACACTACATTTACAACCAGGTATACAACAGAGAGAAAGCAGAAAATAAGACCGGATTCACGTCATAAGTTTCTATGTTGCATTACAATGTGTACAACATCCTGAAGCAAACAAACAAACAAAATCTAGTATCTTCTTTGTAGCTAAGCTTTTCTTCTCTAAGACTGTGGCTCCTTAAAATTCATGTAAGCAAGTAAAATGAGACAAAAGAACAGATTCAATGCTTTGCACGCAGACAAGATTGCCAGGTACTTAAAACGCTGGAAAAGATTTAAGCCTGTATGCCAGCTGCAAAAATGAGACTAGCCCTTGAAGCAAAGGCAAACTTCAGTGTTTAAATGCGTCTTCTTAATGGTCCTGGTTTGGAGCCACCACCAAAGGCTGTGATGGTAATCTTAAGAAACATGCTTGTCTCCCAAACAGCGCACAGACAGTAAGTTGTGCATCATCTCTGTACCTCTCTCTGGGGTGTCAGAGCTGCAGTACACCTCCCGTCCATGCCCTCTGCGGTGAAGAAGCAGCAATTAGGCATTTAGGTAGCACTGGTCACTCAAACATTATTTTTTCTCCATAATATACCTGTACTTTTTCTTCTTTTTTGGTGTGTGTGGGGAGGAACACAGACAGTGAAAGCATGCAGTGGGTCACACTTGACCCCACCACAAGCAAAGAGGCTGCACTGACCTATATTCTCATTTGAATCCTGCAGTCAAATCCATATCCTCTGCAGATTCTGGCATAGATATGGCATGTTTCCAAAAACAACAATGATCAAAACAAAAACAAACAAACAATTTTACATCTACTTGCACAACCAACAACTCCTAATCCCCTACTGAAACACAGGTAGTTCATTTTCTAAATAATATTGACATTTATTTTAAATATATTTCAAAAAACAATTTCCATTATCAGCTTCCTCTGAAGCTGCAATCCAAAGTACATGCATAAATAGCATCTTTCTAATTTTGCTAGAAATGATGAGGAATGTTGTATCTACCTATTACTGATTGCATCTGCTAGGTCTACTACATACAGTATACAGAATCACATTGTTTTATTAAGGGAATCATGCATTTCTTACATTATCTCAGCCAGAAGTTTCCCTCAAAAGTTTGAGCTATTAAATAACCTAATACTGATACCAAATTACTACCTAAACTCGCTATAATATGCAAAACTTAAAAAAAAAATAATAATCCTGGCTTAAGCAGGATTTTCCATCTTGATACTTATTGATATTGAACTTATTCAAATTTGATTATGCTCAGCTGCAAACTTCCAGTACAGTCCTTGCATGAGAAAAAGAAAAACCCACAAAGCAGAAGTGGAGAAATCATGAAAGCAAGGGCAGAAAGCCTCATCCCACTTCGGGTGCAAATGCTTTGAGAGGACACACGGGAAGCACACAAGCAAGGCAGTGTGCTACCAAAACAGCCCGAGTTCTGCTGAGCATTCCCATTCAAAAGCAATCTGTGGAAGGAAAAAAAATTCAAACTCAAATTGATCTCCATTCAGCTACTTACTCTTTTCTAACAGGAAATATGAGCTCAGACCCTTTCTAATTTTCCTTATTTAAGAGTTTGCAGTCTGGCTGTTTAAGTGCACGTATACATACCCCTGAAGCCCACAGAAGCAACAAAGGTCTCCATTAATGCTTAGGGCAGCTCTAGGCATCTCATAAACACTTACAAAGGTACACTGAAAGACCTGAATCATCAGTTAGAGTTGCAGATAGATAAGCAGAAACCCAACAACACCTATCAAGGATGTTCTTAAACGCTGTATCACAGGATCTTTGAGGAAGGAAAGGATCAGACTTCAAACCTTACACAGTGCTTAGCTTAGCAAGGTTCTCAGGCCGTGGTTTGAACATGAGGTAATTATTTGCTTTCCTTAATAGGATACCTTTTTATTCAAGCTATACATTTGTTTTTTAAGAAACATCTTAGAACGTATAGTTAGATAACTTTCTATAGTTAGATAACTTTAGCACCTTAGAATCTAGAAGGCAGTATTTGTACTTAGGGCGTAACAATTTACCCCATGGGAACTTCAGCCTCTTTCTGGTTGATATTTTAATTTTAATTTACTGCTTGTAAAAACCACACAAAGACAGTCTTTTCCACGAGGATCAGTTCAGAACCTTTCAGGACTCAGAGATTAATAAGCGACCAGCTCAAGCAGCTCCCCAGCAAATCTACTTTTTCTATTGTAACTTCACAATTTAATGTTCTATACACCAAAATACATATAGAACTAACTGAATCAACCAATCCTTCCCAATGTCTCTATTCAAGTCAGAGCTTTTAATTCAATACTTGCGGATTTCAGATTTGCAGAAGATGTCTACAAAGAGCACGTCAATATTGTCTTTACGGTGATCTAGTGATCTGCACATCTGAGTAAAAATGCTTGCCTCCACTGAAAAAAGGCATTCACAGATGCCTTCTGGAGAAGTGAAAAACCACAGATTCTGATGAAATTAGCTACCACGGGAGGATGCAACACTTAGTCACCGGCAGATTATCAGAGCAACACGAAGCAGACACTCCTGGTTACCACTCTTGGCTAGGGACACGTGTTTGAAGTAAGCGAAGAAATCTCACATCTAGGCAGTCAGATTAAGATTTGCTCTGGGGTGAGATGTAACAGCAAATGGACTGTAAGAGGGGCTACAGAGAGCTTTCAGGCGACTATTATGGTAGAACGGAGCAAGGGATGCTTAGCTCAGTGGCAATTCAATGTTAAAGTCCAACTGTAACCCTTCTTAGAGCCCCTGTTCTGCTAAATTACTCATTATTTCTTAGTCAAAAAGAAAATCTTTCCTATTTCTGTATGTGCGCTTTCAGTGAAGTCTCTTGTCTGGCCATGGCAGCACTGCCTGCCTTTCAACAGCAGTGCCACGGCTCTCTCCGTGCCACAGCTACAGACATGGTGATGTTAGAAGGGCTACGGCAAGGTCAGTGGTTGTCTTTGAAACCTCCAGGGAGGTGAAGGGAGTCAGAGGAAGCGCACAGAGCAGATTTTGTGCTTTTTTTTCCCTTCAGTTGGGCCATCAAAGGACATTTGGAAAAATATTAAATCTGGAATGTCAGTATTTCCCAGCCTTGGATGTACAGATGTGTTGGGACAAAAATATCTTGCACCTCCCACAGGAAAGATCCTTTCTATCAGTGCATTGCTGGATTTTACCACCAGGTGCTATTTGAGCATATTCCAATTTAATTACGGGATTTCCCCCACCCCAGTATCACTAACAGTTTCCCATTTACTGTCTGTTGATGCCAGTTCTACACCCCTGCATTTTTTATTATTGTGGAAGAAATACAGAGCCCGAGTACACAGCTCATCGTTGCCAAAACTACTCTTTCTGCCGGTGGCAATTCTGAGACAGATTTCTTTAACTTGTTCTCTCAGCTGAAGTCATTATGGATTTCTTAGCCCGAGGGCCAGGGTGCCTGGACCTCTTGCTGCCATCCCTTCACGGTGAAATGGCTCCTGTTTATGCTACCAGGATTTCAGGTGCAGTTTGCCTGAAGAGACTAGGGCAGAGCTTGCATACTCTTCAGAAAAAAGATGCTCTGCTTTGGCAGCAACGCCTCCAGCATCACTGCATACCCAGTCACCGTGCACCTGGAGGAAGGGAGCGAGCCAAAAACCAATCATCCTCAGCAAAGAGGCGATCAACTGCTTTAATAGCAAGGGGGAAGTGCTGAGACCAGGCCTTGTTCTCATCTGAAAGAGGGTAAGTTTAGATCAGATATCAGAAAGAAATTCTTCACTCAGAGGGTGGTGAGGCGCTGGCACAGGTTTCCCAGAGAAGCTGTGGATGCCCCATCCCTGGAGGTGTTCAAGGCCAGGCTGGATGGGGCTTTGGGCAGCCTGGGCTGGTGGGAGGTGTCCCTGCCCATGGCAGGGGGGTGGAACTGGGTGGGCTTTAAGGTCCCTTCCAACCCAAACCTTTCTGTGGTTCTGTGGTTTTCTGGACGTTGCAGAACGGCAGTCACCAAAGTCAGCACCTCGAGTTTGCAGATCAAAACCAAACTGTGAGGTTCCTCAAATCCAAGAAAAGAAACAAAAACTTGAGTTATTAGATAGTTATTTCACAAGAACAGAGATCCTAAAACCACCTCTTTTTTCTTCCAAATTTGTGATTGGAAACCGTTCAAGCATTTTTTGTCTGAACTTACTGAGAAATTTCACTTTAGGTGGACAGGAAGAACAGAAACTTTCACGTAGCTTTGGTACTACTGCAGCACAGGCACTGCTATTACTGCTGTTTGAATGATAACTAGATATTCCCAAATCTCATAATATCCAAATAAAATTTGGCAACAGCTTAGCTTCTGATGTTTTCAGCACCGATTTTCTCCCTTTCTTGTCTTGCCCACATCTGATGGTCTCTTGTTCTACTCATTTTATTCACACCACTTCAGTGAAAAAAGACAACAAATGAAAATGCAATGAGAATTTTGCAGGCCTTGTAACAATAGCCAAAAACCCAAGATTTCCTATGGCAGCCGTCAAATTAGTGACATCTCCAAAGCTATCTATATACAGTATCTGGGCAGAAATCCAATTATGTCATTTCTGTCTCAATACCCCAAAAGAGAGTCCTACTGGGGTTAGAAGTGGAAATAATTGTAAGCACAGATTAGCTACATAAGCAGCTCCACACTTGAAACCGGAACAAGGGAACAAAAACCTGAACGCATGACATTTATCTGGACACAAGGGAGAGGGAAAAAGAACCACTAGACATCTGGCAAAAGGTCAAAGCCAATTACGTGGTCCAGATTTGCCCCCCACAAGATAATAGCTTCCAGGTTTGTTTCTTACAAATAAGGTGTACTGACTCCAGGAACTAAAAGAGTTCTGCTTACTTCTACATCCTCCAGTATCACTGTATTTTTTTCCAAAACTTCTTTTCCCCTCCCAATGTATTTTTCTAGACTACAGTTTCAGGCTGTTATTACAAACCACAGTTACAAGTAATTGTCGACATTTTCCATAGGCTTTTAGAAAGCTACTGGTAGGCAGTAACTGAGAGCTCTGCTATAGCAAGGCTGCATGTCTGACTACCGGAACTACCTTCCCAAAAACACAAACTACATTGATCTAAAGCTTACGTAATCAAAATAATAATAATAATATTCTTCCCCTTTAAATACTGAAACCCTGAATACCATTTGTCACGGCTGATTTAATTCAAGCGTATGGTTTCTTGCTGCTTTTGTTGTTTTCTTTAAACTATTCCAGCCACCGATTTCCCTTTTACCTTTGGAAGTGTCTGTTACTGCTTAATTACGTGGCATTTGCAGCTTGCTGAACTTCACCACAGAATTCTGTTTATTTGCGGTTTTAAAACACACAACTATCAAATAGCCTTTTAATTCAACGAAGAAAAGGGAAGGAATTTTTTCTCTTTTTTTAGGCATATTAGAGTAACTGCTTCTGAAAATACAGGTAAGTACAAGTTTATCAGTGTTTCAAATGAAGCTATCCAAGAGATTGGCTGCTAAACTAACAAAAATGCAGGTGACAAATAAGGAATATAAATTGTTACTAACTAAAAACTAACTAGAAACCTTTATCTTAATTACAAATAGATAACTAAACTTTTAAATAAATAAAGTGAATGATGATGAAATACACCAGGCTGATTTAAACCACGTTTCTTACCCTGATCCTGGATCACCAGAGTAAACACTTTGAAAGGTAAGAATATACCACACATATATCATGAGTGCTTCTGCTATCAACATGGTATCAAATTCAGGAGAAAGGGAAGCTAATTTTAAAAAACAATTCAAAGAAATGGGTAGCGCACAAACATTGGGTTGTGCTATATGACTCCAGACAGTTTGAATTGAGATCAGTGCCTGTAAAGACCAGCTACAGTCTTCACCTGCTCAGTACGTTTAATCTCAAAGCGACTTCTACAGGCATGTGCAGATACCCCTTTCCAAGCCAGCAATTCGGGGTATTACAAGTTTAGACCAAATTCAAATCAGAAACTTAACACATTTTCTGATGCCACAGCATAACGTGGAATATCAGACTTTAATTTTAACTAAAATCCCTAATAATATGACTTACTTCAACTATTATTTTACAATGAAAAACCCCCCACCATACGGTTTACTCAAAAAATAACTTTCAACTGAACCATGCAGTCAAGTAGCCTGCCAGACACATTTAGGCAAAGCCTAGAGAACACATTTCTTCAGCTTCCAATTTATTTATTAAGGGAGCAAGAATATAGTCGAGGAATCTATTTGTTGCCACTTCTTTATTACAAGAGATTTCATTTTTGCGTTTGCTCTCCATAGCACACAGAGCAGCAGTATCATGAATCCTGCTCTGTCATACATGCACTGCAAATCCAATTACTGCTCTATTAGATCTCATTTAAGTCCCATACGGCGCGACAATAAACTGCACAAAACGAACACCAGCATGCTTTTCAACCATCTTTACAGTATGATATAGGTGGCAATCACAGCTTAATAAAATTTAATTTATAACAAAGGCAGCTCCAAATTGTCTCTGTCTGCCACGTGTTCCAGGGAGAATTCAAAAATACCTACCAACCACAACCCACTGAATTCAACTTCTACTCCAAAGGCATCATGGTTTGGACTGGTTGGTTTTTTGGTTGTCATTTACTTTTAAACTCCCCTGGGTAAGCAATAACGTTGATCCAGGGAAACGTCAGATTGGGAAGTAGAAAGGGGAGAGCAAACCGAAACTCCATAGAAAAGGTGATATGATTTTTATTTTTTTTTAGGTGAACTCTTACCCTAACTGGTTGTAAAAAAGAAAAGAAAAAAAAATTCTCATTGCTGAATATTGCAAAGTAAATCTGCAGAAATTTCAGAAGCTCTGAACACTTCACCACTTCAGTGGAGTCATTTTATGGATATTATAATCATGTGGCCCTCTACTTTCATTTCAGTATTCCAAACTTATCTCACTACCCAGCAACTACAATAATTAGACATGTTCAGAGGTATGTCCTTTTTGTTTTTCCACGAATTCAGTGGGGAAAAAAACAAACAAAAATCTCAACATCGTTTAGTAGTAAGCACTTGCCACACTCGGAGCTCTCTCTAAAGGATGCGTAAGAGCCCCGTTGAATAGCTCATTCTTTAGCGGCTGACCTGACTAAATCGTCTTTGTCGTGTGGGCTAGAAATAAAAATGTCACACTGACATTTACACACACAATCTGTTGTTAAAACATGAACGCCAGGTAAACATATTCCGTCGGCTTTCAAAACCAGTGCCCAAATCTGGACACTTTGTTTGCAGAACAGAAAGGCTCAACCCTTCCAGAACTGGCTTTTAAATATTTCAGTCACCATGTTAAACAATTTTAGTAGTAACTTTAGCACTCCCTCCCGTTTATCTTCATTGTAGACCTAGAAATATGGGCAGGGTGTAGCAGGGAATTCCCTGACAAGAGCTGAGGACCACAGACCCCAGATAACCATCCCATTCCGCCTGCAGCTTTGAGCCAAGGAACAGACCTTGAGGAACGTAGGCTTCACCTACAAAAATATGAAGGTGTCAACTTCCTGACTCAAACGTCTTGCCTGAAAGCACAGCTAAGGGTATCTCCCAGTTTGAAAATCTAATAAGGAACTGAAAACATTAAGTTTAAGGTACTTGCATATTTAAATGACTGGGAAAATTCTGGTTTCCTTCTAAGGAAGTGGAACGATTTCCCCTCATTTCTAGAGAAAGTTCATCACGTCTGCTTTCATTTTATTTTACCATTCCTTCAGTAGCCTACGCTGGCAAATACTCTCTTGAGAAGCTGCACCTCTCCGGCTGTGGAAGAACACAAACTTCTCCTTGGGGACGCAAAGCCTACTGCCGTGACATCCAAGGGTAACAGCCTCAGAAGCTCCCCATCGATTACTAAAGCAAACACGCAATTTTGGTTCTCAACAATGAATCAGAGGAACTTTCCATTTAAATCAGTAATATCACAGATGCCACAAGGGTTTTTCCTCTTGACAAATATAAAGGAACAGTTCCCAGTAAAACTCTACGAGTTTCAAAGACAGTAACACTGCAGTCTGTATTTAGGCTTTAAGTGCTTAAATTATAGTTACTGTATTTTTGGAAGCATCAGATACCTCAAGAAAGCAGTGAAACAAGCTTCAAGCTCTTAACACATTTGGCATATGGTATCAAAGAATTATAAATAAAATCAGTTCAGGAACAGACATCCTGTGCAAACGGGATTCAAAATTCTGGTGACGGTCCAACAATCAGAACCAAACACACCACCACGAAGGAACAGCGAGGGCAAAATGAACGATGCATCATCTAATACTGGTTGTGCCTCCTTATGAGGTATGCCATTAATTTGTTCCTTTGCCAAAAACCAATTCTCACCTTACATTTTACTAACTTGTTGTAGTACATTTACATGCGCAAACTCATTTGTTCAACTACAATTACCTTAAACTTCCTGCTGATTACGTATATTAATGACCTCGAGAAGGGAAAGACAATATTCAGCATTTCAAAATACACCTGGAACAGAGCGGTTAGGGCTTACCGATTTTCACTACAGACAGATTACCATCTCATTTTGTGAAACACAAAGGAAATAGGAGAACAGGAAAAAAAGCAACCCTCAGGAGTGCATATCCACCAAAATTACCTACCGTGGATGCGTATGGCTATTACCGATCAGTGCTGTAGTTTTGAAGAAAGCTGTGTTACAATTATAAAACATATAGCAAAGCCTTCAACACTTGGCATAAGTTATGTTTCTGAAGCCAGTTTTAGATGTAACACCTAAAATCTGGCAGGCTTCCTCTGAAAGAAAAGTAAGAAAATTCCTTCCAGCGGAATAAAGCTTCAGATTCTTGAAGGAAGAATCACCACAAAGGAGGGCAGCATTGCTTCCCGATCAATCCTTTTACTATATCCACAAGCAGAAAAATTCTTTTCCAAGACTTCCAGAGAACTGCTTGGCCTTCTGATGAACGAATAGATATGCTAACAAGCAAGAGAGTATGCAAGATGACAAACACAAGCTTTAAAAAGTCCTTGGCACCTATTGCTCAAATTTATGAAGTCAACTGAAAGAGTGAGCCACCAGACTAAGGAACACATCTGCAAACTCTGAAGGTATCCCGCACACCTATACAAAAGCATTACTGAAAAACAGAGTAAGACTGTAGAGTCCCCAAAAAACTATAGAACTTTTGTAGGTCTCAGTCGGGTAGGATTTCCCCCAAAATTTGAGTCTGACTCAGGCTAATTACCACCAAATGATAAAAACAATTAAAAAAAAAAAACACTATTGCTTCAAGGAAAACTTACAGAACTAAAAAGTATTTGTACATCGATTGCCTGAAGGCAGCCTGAGTTCTGGAAAAGCCCTGGAGACCTGAAACAAACAGCACCAAAGTGTAAACCAGAGTACCAAATCTACAGGGGATATATTCTGGTTGCTAGACCATACTCTCCCATCTTCATTACTGTCATTACCTGCAATATCTAGATTAAAGCTTGAATGGGCATGCACTCATTTCTTAATTTTATTGCAGAGAGATCTGCCAAATTGCTTCTCGCTGATGTCTTTGAAATGAGTGCTTAGATAGCAGGTTTAGTCTTTTAATAAGCGACTGGTAAAGATCCCATGCCTTGCATAAGATACGGAGCGAGAGACTGCTGTAAAATATAATGGTGTGAAAATAAATAAGAAGGTCGAGTGGTGCAAAAACCGAGGAAGAAACAGGACAAAAACGGTCAAAATGTAAGACAAAAAGACATCAAAAAGAGGCAGAAAGATTTTATGCAATTAGTAACTCCTTGCACAGACAAGGGAAAGGAAAACACATACAGAAGCACTGTGCAGTTTTGTTTTGTCAATTAAGTTGATGACGTATAAATGTCATTAATAACCAATTTTTAAAATTATTCAGAACAATCTGACAGAAAATAAAGGTAATAGCCTAGGGAAGGACATCCTTTTTGATACATCTAAGTTTCAGAGTTAATAAATTTAGAGACATTTATAAACAATACAGAAAACGCAGACCACCTACACTGAATATTGCACCAAAACATCACAGGTTTCAGCTGAAGTTTTGCATTTGACAGCTTAAAATTTAATCCTGAAACACATAAACTAAAATATTAATGTATTCAAGCCAGCCTTTCAGAAGACAACTGTGGAGATTTTTGTTGTTAATTTTGATCCAAGTCAAAGGTACAAGATGAAAAGGTTCAGTGTACAGGGATTCTTCCAATGTCTGAATCCACGTTCACTTGGCGATTTTAAGGGTTTCTCTTAAAAGGTTAGCATGCATAGCTTTTCTAGAAAAAGTGAGAGAAGAGCTTTCAGATGAAGATACAAAGAAAAACGCCTTCGTAACAAACCCATGGTGTATTAACATCGCTCTTAAGCCATCTTACTACCAATGTTTCTGCACAGAGGGAAATCTGAGAGTGGCATCTCACAAAGGGACCTGCTTATAGCATCAGGAACAGCACACTGTGTGTCAGCCCCTGTTCTGAATAAGATGCCCCGAGCAGGGACAACAGTGACCTACTTGTACCTGTACGTGGGGGAGGCACCCCAGGGTGCACTAGGGGAGCCTGCAGCGTATGCCCCAAAGAGGCTCCTGGTGCTCCTAGAGGAACCGCACCTTCCTGCTTCTCAGTCCTGAGCAGAAGCTTCATCCTTGCCAAACGGGTGTATTAATTAACATAGGCTTAACGAATCGATTATTTCCCAGGAATAAGAAAAACATTTCTCCACTGGGACACTGCAGCAGGAAGAACTGCTGGTACCTACACACACACACGCACAATCACTGCCCTGCATCACTTAACAGCACCCCTCCACGCTGATGCTGCTTCTGCGGTGGGAATGCACAACCACATTTCCTTCCCAAGGTCAGAAACGGCAGTGACCAGGCACACGGCGCTGAACCGAGCTACGGAGATGGTCGAACACACAAGGGTGAGCTTACAAGCAGGGCTGGAAGCTGTTAGGAACAATCGCTGTAGCAAGGTAAAACTGCTTTAAAAAAAATGGGGGGAGAGGATTTAGTAGAGTAACCCTTTTCCCAAAGAACCGTCTCGTACTGCTAAAGGAAGACAGAATTAAATTTAAATTCTACCAGCTACGTGACTTCTGAAGCAAAATACTAATCATTCAAATTACATATGCCACAAGAAGATTTCCCCCTCCTCATATAGCAATGAAATTTTAAAATTCATCATCTCTAACTCTGTCAAAAACGTGTGTAACTGATCCTAATAACGAACTACCTTATTAGTTTGCTCTCCGCAAGACTGAGGTGCTTTTTCTAACCTAAACCAAATTCCCCAAACATCTTTTCTACATTTCAGAAGTTTTCATAGATTTTCTGGGATTAAAAACAACCCTGGGACAAAGATCTCCGGTAAAACTTCCTCAGCTTTTGCTAACCAACGAGAGCTTAAGAAAGCTACTCAGGAAAAAACAATCAATAGAGTACTTTTGAAGGAGACGTGGATATAAAAATAACAGTTCAACCATATGTAAGAATTCAGTTCGGTCATTAAAGCCTGAAAGAAAGGTTAACTCATAGAAATGGTTGAAAATTAATGGCTGAAAATGGTAACGGAGCTGCCAGGAGCAAAAAGAAGCGCAGGGCACAGGCTCCCTATTCCTCAGCATCTGTGAGAATAAACACAGCCTCGCATAAGCCGACAGTCCTCCTGAAATTAGCGTGCGTTTTGGCACATAAATTACATCTACACCTTGCTGCATTAGGGCTGCAGCTCAGAAATAAGCATGCGGTCCCTCAAGCTGAATTTACTTCAAAGCCTCCCCCATCATCTGCCTACAGAGCTCCGCAATAGATAAAAATTGAGAATGTGGTTTTCATTCATTTCTTCCAGGCACTCTAAAATTCGCACATGCACCTCAGAGTGGCTTGAAATCTGGTGTGCCATATGGCAGTGCATTTGTCATTTCCAGAAATATGTTGAGTATCGGTTCCAGAGACATAAAATCCCAATAAAAAAGATACCATAATAATAATAAAAAAGCTCACAACTCCTGAAGCCAACAGATTCTACCCAAACGCCACCAGCTTCATACTGCACACAACCGGAGAGCTCAGGCTTTGATCAGGCTTCAAAGAACCTCTTCATTTGCCCCGGAAAATAAATCTAATGCATTACCTCGTGGAAGCTCATTTCCCTACTGTTTTACAACGATGTAAAGTTATTTACACTTTCCTTAAGTGAGACTGAAGCAGAAACAATACATAAACATTGATACCCAAATTATACAAATACATTGCACTCGTGGCACCAAGTAACTGATTTACACGCTGCAGAAGAGTGGAGAATTGGGATCAAGAGTTTTATGGCTATTTCAGCGTGAACCAACTGAAGAAGAAATAATTACTTCTTACCGTTCCTGCATACAGAGTTTAATGGTGCACGTTATGAAACAACATTCAAAAATTACGGAACAATTAGCAAACAGATATGATTTTAATTTTATTTTTTTTTTTAACCCGGGAAAGAAATAAGATCTCCTGCTGGCTGAAAGAACCACATAGTCTCCGAACTAAGCAATTTAGGGTGAGGTTTCAAAAAATTGGCTGAGCTGAACTAAACATCTTGCTGTTGCCAAAATGAGCAAGTCCTGCGCCGTAGGTACAAAGCAACTAGTTCATCCTTCCGCTACAACTTCTGCTTTGCAGGGACGTCTGCTTTCCACTATCAGCAATCTGTGACTAAATGATCCTTTTTCAAAAAATATGAAAAAATATGGATTAGCAAGCTGCATTCAAATCACATTCCATGACTGGAATGTCTTTCTTCCTCGCTTTCTTTAGCAAAGTCAAAATCACAGATCGTAGTATTTTCCAATAGACATAAATGAACAATTATTCTTTTGTTTTGTTTTGTTGGCACGCTCAGTTTTCCCTGTTTTTTTATCCTTATGTTGTCTCTTGGAACAAAATTATCTTAGCAAATAAATATCTTTTTACCCCAAGGATGAAAACGAACAGCAAGTAATAACTCTGCTGACAAGAGGTGCTATGGGGTGGTACTTAGTTTTTTGAAACACACAAACATAAATTAAGAAAAATCTTACTGCAGACAGGTGGATCCGAGAGTCTTTGAAGAACTTCCAGTGTGCATATTCCACAGCAAAAATTTGTTTTGGAAGCAGAGGATCTACATAATTTCTCCAAAACGTGGAGGTACTGGAAAGACTGAAA
Source organism: Cygnus atratus (assembly GCF_013377495.2). Taxonomy (NCBI): domain Eukaryota; kingdom Metazoa; phylum Chordata; class Aves; order Anseriformes; family Anatidae; genus Cygnus; species Cygnus atratus. The sequence continues at coordinate 142,874,738 of NC_066362.1, read as the reverse complement.
GCAAATACAGGTGATTCTGTAACCAGAGTCATCCAGAACGCCTATGAGCAAGAAAGAAGGGAAGGATGCTACCAAACAACAGCGCTTCTATTCTAACGAAAAGAAACCACTCGCGAGCACCTAAAGCACCTTATGGCAGCAGCAACTGGGATATTCACCACTGCATAGCCACTGTTGCAATGCCCTCATCAATCCTGTTCGCCCCAAACCAGGATCCATTCAGCTGCTCCAGCTCCCCAGAGACGAGGTTACCGCGTGGCTGCCACTTGCATCTGCTAACGATGACAGCGCATCTACTCACTGCTGCTGGAGGCAGTGGGGTTTGAGAAAGCCAGTGCTTTTTTCCCCAGGCGCAATGAGCACAGAGCTGCCAGCTGCTGATGTTGCCATCTAGGGAACCTATTCCTAGAAAAGCAGGAAAAAGGTGTGGGCTGAGCTGCAAAGACAATGTTGAAACTAAAGCAGGCAGACGAGTCCTCTGTAATAAAAGAAGAAGTGAAAAAAAAGTCACCATGCCTGCTGAGATTTAGGTTGATGAGCAGACCTCTCCCCCTCAGCCAGTATCTGGGCTTTTTAGGCATACTGAGCTTGTGGGTGGGATGAAAAGCAGCTTTCACACGCTACAGCAAAGTTTTACTGTGCCCAGCAGACAAGTGAAGTATGCTAGATTTCCTGAAGATTTTAAGATTCATTGCAAGGTGGAATTAAAACAAACAAAACCCCTGCACTTTACAGTACTTTCTATGTGTTTTGCAGGTTGCACGGAAACCACCTGCTGGTGCTGCCAGAACAACTCAAGAAGAACCCAAGACTGAGTCGGACACGTCCAGACCTGCTGCAAAGAAAGGAAAATCCCACTTGGGAAGCTGAAATGAGAGAGACTTCAGTGTGATACACAGAGGTGTTTCTGGATAAGACAGAAGAAATTCCTTCTGGACTTCTGCTTGCAGGAAGACACAGTGGCCATCGGTTTGAAATTCACCATCTATCACATTCGGTAACTCTCGGCGTGGGAAGCAGAAGAGAAGTCAGCTAATGAAGCTGCACACACGCTGCCGACCTCCCACTGCTATTTCCACACCGTTGGCGGAATTGCTCCAACTACAGCTGCCCGTACAGGCACGGTCATGCAGCTGGACCCGACTTTTTACCACGCCGTCACCTAGGCTGGCTCCTGGCCACACAAGTGGCTACAAGTCTGCAGTAGCCGTCTGTCCTAAGGCTCTCTGGAGTAACTACAGGATAGAAAGACAAAGTTTGATAAAACAAGACGCAAAACAACAGTTTTGAGTGCAGAATTAAGGTTTAACAAATACACGAGTATCGTACCCCTCTGCAGCAGGCAGATTATTGGCTTCCTATTACAATGGGGTTTTAGTCTGTAGGATTTCCTTCCTTTGAAGCAAAAGCTAACAGCCACTGTCAATGGCAGGATACTAGCCTGGCTACATTTGGGACAGCAATACAGGACTTGCCTGGGTCCTAAGGACCTATCCTAGACAGAAGTATCTAGAAAAACAATTCTTACAATGTCACAACTAAAACGTTAAGAAGACAGAACTGATTCTCAGCTATGCATACTCTTTGTTCAATTACTGTTTTCTTCTTCACATATGTTTTTTCTTCCCAAAGTCCCAAATCTAAGTCTCTCAAAAGTTAACTAAATATATTCATGCGTAAGTGGTTTAAGTATCCTAACTCGGTTTATTACATTTTTGGAAGAGTTCAACTGGTGGCTTTGAACTGAAGCAGAGAACCAAACCAGAGCTCTGCAAGTAATAATATACTCCTTGGGGATCTATCATTAGAATGGTAACAATCCCTTAGCTGAAGCAAAGCCAGAAGATTCAAGATGGGAAATGAAGGTATGAACAGTAAGAACGTAGAAGTTCACTTCCTGGGCCCAAGGTTAGCAAACTGTTACAACTTCAAGGTACAAGCCAGTAAAGCTATTTTCCTTTCTCACTTACAGATTTAGCCTTTAAGGTGTTCTGTGCAATTTTTTTTCAAGCTTTCTGCATATTTTAATTTTACACTTAAAGATCTTCCTGCATTCTGAGACAATTCTTACTATTTTCCTTTGATGCTTTTTTCCTTGGATGTTTTCCAGATCAAGCTCTAAATTGAAGTTCAGTAGAAAAACGATCAGAGCACTACATTTCAATAACAGAAGCACTGAAAATGTGGCCTTCAGTGTATTAAACTCATTGCTGGAAGCTACATATGAAAATATATTACCCACCTCAGAAAACTCTCCATTGTTATAATTTGGTCATTTCACACGCCAGTGATCAATCTCAGCTGAGCACATTCTGTAAGTCCACACATAACGATAAAAAATTAGACATACCAGAGAAAAATTAAAGCCCTTCCTTCACGAACAAGTTTATTCACCTAGTGATTTCATACAAAAATCACTTTTCTACTGCTTCTTCTCATGAAGCTAAACCAGCTGAAGATATATAAGTTGTTGATTACAAGGGTCAACAGCTTAGCCACCCGCATTGTGCCTACTTTGCAGTGAAAGATGGTACACACCAAGAATCACCTTTTATAAATATAGAAGAAAACAGTCTTAGAAGTACGCTCATTTTTTTTAAGCTACAAAATGATTTAATACTAATGAGTGTAAATCATGAATCCCTCTTTTCAGTCTCTTTAAGCTCAAGTTTTATACTCTCCAATTCACTTTCCTGTACCTACCCTTAGAAATAAAGTTTCAGAGCGCACTAAGGATCCTCAGCGACTGGCATGAAGCGTATTAAAGCCCATATACAAGCTGAAAACCTAAGGCTATGTTTCAGTACCAAAGAACAGACTTTTCATAACAACGTTATGAGGAATATTACTAAGAAATGAACATCTAGCTATTGGAAAACAGAAATACTTAGGCAAGACCGTATCTGTTGTTCCTGCAGCTCCCTATCGCACTAAGACCCAGAGCTGGACCTCAACAAAATTGCTGAGAGGGGGTAAGCAGGAGGAGGACATTGCCAAGGGAGAGAAAGTTGGGTTTATGGTCCATTTTAGCCCAAAGCCAGTTCACACTGCTAAATCCTACCCCCAAATGGGCCACAGGGATATTAAAAAATTCAGTTCAGATTTGCCAAATCATTCCCAACTACCAGGCTGTGGGCACGCACATATGTGGGTAGAAAATAGAAAGTACGGTAGAAATAGTAGAAAATAGAAAAGTACAATATCCAACAGAAAAATCCATAAGGCACCACGTACTTACTCCCATCCCAAACAGACGAAGCAAGCAGACGACCGTGCTTTTGCGGCTGGTGTGGCACTACATGCTTAGCATAGTGAACCATCACAGCAAGAACAAAAATATCTTCAGCCAAATCCTCTTTGCAGCTGTTAATTTCAAGGAATGACTCCCTGGCCGTGAAGGATATACGAGTAACAGCCTCTACAGAGACTTTAAGAGGGGGCTGTTGGACAAGGGGCTTCTGACACGCCAGCAGGATGCCATTCAGCTACTCGACAGCCACTCGGAAAGTGAATTAATCCCAACACGTGCATTTCTAAGGCGATGCCCAGCGCCCACATGGGACTGCGGAGGAAACAGAAGGGAGGCTGGGGGCAGGAGGCACACACGGATGCTCTGAAAGAGGGGTTAGGGCACGGGGCTGCGGGATTTCCGCAGGGGGTGGGAGGAAAGACAATGTCCTGCCACGGCCCTCGCACCGCAGCTGCAGAGCCACACAGCCTTCTCCCCGGGACTGCTACAAAAACACAGCACTCCTCGTTTCAGCTTTCTGCAAATTAACTGCCATTTTAAAACAATTGCACTGAAAACGATACAAAACCGACGCAAAACCTTACGATTTTTCCTCAATGTGACAGTGCTTCTTTTTATTTGGTGAAAACCTTTTATTGACTGAAGCGTGTGGGAACTCACCTTCCAGCTGAGCCCAACCCAACGTCCTGCTGCAGTGCCAGAAGACATTAAAGGAAGAAGCAGCCAGCTTAAAACAATTCTATAGGAATGTTGCAAACGAGGGTTCAGAAGTGTGGATAAACTGGGCTCATTTCAGAAACCTCACCCACTGCATTTTTTTTTTTTTTTTTTAACAAATTTTAACTGTGGCGTTTGAGTCAGCTCTTGCTGATTTACTTCTTAAATGAGCAGAAATACGCTACGCTAGATATAAGGGGCTTTTTTTGGTTGGTTGGTTTTTAGTTTCATTTAATGATTTTTTTAATTGCTAAAATATTTCCACCATATGAATGGAATATAGACAACTCCAAAATATATGCACTCGCTGTCAAGTCTATTCCCACTCAAAGCTACGTACAAAAACACCACAAAATGGAAAAGCAGGAAGGAAGAGACTCACAAACTCCCCAAACTGAAAGGCAAAATAGGATTTATTTCCCCCCAGCCCAAGCCAGCTGGGCTGAGAGCTGGTGGGTGGCAGCTGGCTGGGGGATGTGACTGAAGCTGTGTGATGCTATGTTTCGTGATCTTGGTTTTTGAACTGCTGGCAGCTTACAAGCCCTGCCCTGGACCTTTACAGGCACCTCCCACACGAGCAGAGAAGACCAGAGGTGACACGCAGCAGTCCCACGGTTACTGATTCCCAACCACTCCTTTGTCAAACACATCTAGTTTGTACACTGGAAAACAACTTTTAAACTGCCAGCTGCACCTGGAACTCGAAATGCCAAGCTGTTCTCTACATAGTCAACGGCAAAAGAGACTTTACAACCGCCGGGTAGCCGACAATTATTTTGCTGAAGAGCACACGCCTTCCCAGGCTGGTACTGGCATCTCAAAAATGCGTTCTTTCTGCAGTTAGCTAAAGACACAAGCAGAAAGTGGAGGTAAAGAAAGATGACTATCTAAATACGTAAGCACGATTCTAGCCAAGACCTTGAAGAGTTGCATCTAAAATGCACTGTATTTCCATTTTTAGGTATTACCTGTTAAATAGGGCAGTTATGAAAACAGTTTATGACTGCTCGTAAATCGAGATTTCAATGTTTTACAAAAGCTTAATGAAGACTACAGAAATGGTATTAACAAAGTTAACCTGTAGTACCCATATTCTGACCTTATATTTATATATTCAAGTTATTTTATTTTAACATGCTGAAGTATTTTGACACATACATCTAAAACCATAAGCCATTTTGAGTGAATGCACCACTTTTAATGGATGCACTTGCCACAGCACAGCAACCCCCTACTAGATTTGTTGGTAACTGAAGGGACTTGATAAAACAGCAACAGGTGCTCTGCCTGAACTATCAGAAAAATCATCTTGTCTGGTAAAACTCCACCTTGACTACCTGCATTCATGATTTTCTGGCATCAAACTCAGGATTTCCATCTTGGAAGAATGCAGCATTTAAAATTACACTAGCTACTTAGCAAGCACAGCATACTGAATACCAAGCTGCTTCTGTTGCTACACACGCACGCTTACTAACATACGAATGCCATTTTTGCAGAAGAGTAAGACAATATCCATTCATCCAGATACCGTAATTTGCAGTTACAAGTGGTATCATTTTTTAACCATGAGTACGTAGCTTGTATTACCTCCAAGGAACCCAGATGCCCAACTACTTGTCCACTAAAATTACCCATCCAGAAGTAAGAAAACCAAAGAACAAAGCAGATAAATCACAAGGACAACCTGAAAAGACTTATCAACTATGTCTAGTTACACCATTAAACAATGTATTATAGTTAAAATGTGTTGAAATAAGTAGCTTTTAAAACTTTCCCCAATCTAAGAGAATTCTCAAAGCATTTCAGGGCTTTTCTTGCACTGTGCTTTTTACTTTGTTTTCTTGCTTTCATACAATCTGCTTTTCTGTTTTAAACTCTAGCTTTCCATATTTTAAAATTAAACACCAGACTAAACTATTCCTTGCTCTTCCCAATGAGGACTTTCCTTTGCCCATCACCTTCAGCAGGCGTTCCATCAACCACTGCCTGATTCATCCCTGTTTTTATATCTCAGTATTGTCGTTCATTAAATAAGGCTGAACTACCAGCAGCCCCACTAATTTTATGGAAATGCTCAGGGTTATGTCATTAGTTAGCGGATAGGTGTTGAGTCTGGCTGTATGACACTGCAGACAGGAGTTCAGCACATAATTTAACATGCGTGTCTTGACAAGTTAAAGAATGTATAGCTTAAAAAAAAATAGGTGACCGGCAATGCAATTTTGGTTCTTCACTTGAGAAGACATACTTACGGGCTTAGCTTCGTGTTTTGTAAATACAGACAGGCATTTCAATAGGACCACTAGCAGTAGCTAAGCACATGCCTGCATTTTCACAGGGCCGCAGTAACAACAGGAAAAGTTGGGATACAAAAAAAAAAAAAAAAAACAACGTTGTGACTAAGCTCTAACAATTTGTCTTCCTGGTATTCCGGGTCGACAAAAGGAATATCTGAACAAAATAAACAGCCAGGACCTCTGATCAGCAGAAATGGAAAAGGCCCTAGCGGAGCGCAGCCGTCAGTACGACAAGGTAGTACTCGCGGCAGAAGGCTCACAAAGCCCCAAGAACAACATTGCACAGACTTCAATAGTTTCCTGTCATAGGAGGCCTGTAACAGTTCATTACGATTCCCCACGCATCCCTTAAGAGCCTCAGAGCTCATAAAAACGATGTGTCATATTTTGATACTCGTGCTAAACACAAGCTTTATTATTACCCATGTTTAAACCCAATACAATCCACACAGTCCTCACTGAGATATCTGATGAAATTTCTAATATTCATGAACTAGATTTTTAATATTGAATGCTCAAAATGATTCAAGCCTTTTGATGTAATGGAACATAAGTCATTCAGTGTCAAGTGGAAGGCAGATCCTTTATTATAGCATTAATTATTTGGGATATTAGCATTAACTTCTTTCTCTATTTGAATTAAATGGAATTCAAAACAGTGTGAATTTATGAATAGTCCACAATATAATTATTTCTGTTATCCCCACAGCACTAGCAGAAAGAGTGCCTACAAACTGAAAACATAAAGGAAGGATATTGATCATCGTTTTTCTTTCAACCTTTTTTTTCTTTTTAAAAGACAGACACAGTGAAGCTCAATATGTTTTGCTCTAAAAGGCTTACACTCTTTTGATGTAAAAAGTTTCAGCCTTTATACCTACAAACACCATCTACATATTTTTTTTTATTCAAGATGTAATGATTAAAGGAAAACAAATTTCAGCAAGATATACTGTAGCCAATTTCTTTTATGACTGGAACAAAAACATTCTTAATTAAAACCACAAAGCTCCAAAAATAGCATGGACTTTCACAAAATTTCAATACTTACTGGGAAAAATGCTGTGCCTTAGCTTACGGTACCAAAGTTACTGCATCAACAGGGTTCCACGCAGTTCTGGCAAGAAAGACTAAGGATACGAAAATGGTGCTTTTTTCAGCAGCTAAATACCTATTTTTACTTCTTTTGTGGTACAGGCACAGACAGTGTTGCTAAAAAAAACCACAAAGCACTACTCAAAATAAAAAAATAGAAAATAATAAAAAAGTCAAATACTATTCATTAAAAACTGCTGCTTGCATATCAGTTGAGTCAGGGCTACCACAGAGTGCTAGATACTTAAGGATTATAACCCAGCATAACATTCCCATCCTAAGTACACACAATCAGTATTTACAAGTTTGTATTCATCTTGACAAGACTTCTGGAGTCTGGTTAAACCAAAACCAGCTGTCTAACTGAAAGTGCAACGTTATGAATAAACAACAGCCGAGGCCAAAAATAAACCACACCAAATGTCTGTGCCACCGTCCCTGCTCTCCCAGCCCATCTATACAGGTGTGAGCTCCCTGCCCTGCTCTCCGCAGCGCTCCTAACACGGGTGTTTGCACGCTCCCTGGCAAGACAGCAGGAACACTACCTGAAAAAACAAAATAAAGATCAGTAAATAAAGTGCTTGCTCTGGACTCAACGGCCTTCTGGTTTTGTTGAAGTTCTTAATAAAAACACTGAAAGCATTCGAAGCATACTTATCTTTAAAGTGACCAGATGACGTACAAATATGTTTTCTCTTCTGTTAATCTGGCAAACTATCAAACTTAAATTACTAAGTAACTTTTCAACAAACACTAAATCTATTCAAAAAACAAAACAAACAAACAAAAGAAACCCAAAGGGCAGTCACTTTTTTTTACCTGAGCTCAAAACCAAGGAAAACCTGCAATAAGTTTTGTGAAGCCAGACAGAACATTCATCCAGCCCCTGCCTCCAGGATCCCCGGCATGTCATCCTTCCAGACCTGTCAAATTGGGTAACACCCTTCGTATGTTTGGAGGCACACCATCCATTCAGAGAAATGAGCATGTGATTTGTTGTCGTGACAGCTATCACAACTCACCACAAGAACGTATCTTATCATACAGCCGCGCATCTTTCCTTCCACGTTACAAAGTTGAAAATAATTCCCTCGCCTCCATCCACAACAGCGTTAGGATGTCAGCTCAGAAGTAACTTCATCACCAGCAGCAGCAGCCCAAGGTGTCACTGGAACCACGTCAGGACCCACAATGGGCGGGGGAGAAAACAAAGGTAACCAACACACTGCTATTGCAAGGACAGGAAGGAAAAACAGCCACACCACGCCGTGCCGAGGGTGCTCCCCGTGCATTAAAGGCAGGAGGTCGTGCCGATCGATACCTGGGATCCCTCCCTGCTGTTATCAGTGCCAGGCTTTGCTAAACGGGCAGCTGAATTTATTGCTGTTCCTTGAACTGTTTGATTAGTCCAGAATGCCCTAAAGAAATTCAGAGTTATACAACGATTTAACTCCCTCCGTGTACAGTAAGTTTTAGCGGGATTTAGTGTTCCTCTTCTGTCCTTCTCTTCTTTTCCTCTTCTGTCCTAAACCTGAGAAGGGACTACTATTTTCCTACATAGTGAAGTAACTTAATCAGTATACAAAAAAGCATGACTTTGGTCATCTTAAATTGGACAAGGACAAGTTAGAAAATCCTATATTTGCAACCATAGATTTAACCTATATTTTGCATACTTAATAAACGCAATTCCTTTCTAAAGCATTCCCAACCTGCAATGATCTGTTCTCATTCTGAAGGATAAGTTCTAAAACCATGCTCAGCGACTACTCTTTAATATAAGGACAATAAAGTTAAATCATAAGAGAACTAGACTCGCTTTTAACAGCTTTTACCTTCTTTAAATATAAAAAAGCACACAAAAAAGGCCAAACCACCACGCAGACCAGACCTTTTTGCTAACCCTGCTCCCACTGTCCTGCAGTCAGACTGCTTCCCCAGATTTGCACCAAGCTGACCTAGCGTAACCCATACAAAAAGGCAGCCAAGCAGCCTCAGAGCAGCTCCTCGCACCCTAACAGGACACGCCTCAGCGCTCCTGCTTCACCAAGGGGCCTCAACATCCTCCTCTCGCAAACTGGGCTGTCTGCTTTCATATCCCTGACATTTCTCCTTATTACAGCCCCCACAAATACTCTGAACACTCTAGATCTCAAGAACTGTAAAAGGGTTAAGGCTAAAATTTGACTTTCCACAAAAGGAAAAAAAATCTGAAGGCCTGCTCATTTATTTTCGGTTATTAATCCATTTTGGCTAAACGCTCCGGCCCTGACACAGCAAACATTATCCACACTCTTCCATAGATGATGCTTTAGGTACCTGCTAAGTGACAGACAAAGAAAATGTCCTACCCATCAAATGTATTTCAGCACAACCTCCTGAAACCCTATGAGGTAATGAGCTACCATCTAACTGCACTTTCATTCCAAAACCATTTTTAATTTTAAAAATATATTTCGTTTGACTTTTGCTTCACGTTACTATCAAATTTTGTAAACGTCCTAAATATAGTAGGTTTTCTATAGTAAAGTTTCAGCTACACTCTACCTGTGGTATCTCTCAACACCTGTTTTCACATTTCCATAGCTATTTATATAGCTGTGAGCTGTCTGCAGACAGTAACTTAAATGAGTCAAGGTTGAGTAAAACTGGATCAAGTTTCGTCAGCTTAGATTAAAAACGCACCTGTATTGCATTCATTTTGCACCTGTATTCTCATGACTAAGAGAAATGCAACATTTTTCAGAATTCAGGTATCTATCAAAGGTCCCAGCATGTTCACTCCACTGTGCTTCAGAGAATAATGACCATTAGTTACATGTTAACCATATTAACACTTGTTAATGAGATCAGGACCAAAAGCAGGGCAACAAACCTATAGAGGGAAAAAGCCTCTAAGCCACGCAGTGTGTTTCTACCCCTTTGAACAGATATTGGACATACTGCCACATCTGAGCTTCCATTCCAACAGTCGTTTTTCTCAACAGGAGTATTTCTAAAACTTCGCCGACAGCAGTTTATTGTGCAATACCTGTAATAATGTAAAATGCAACGGGTTGCTGTTCTCTAATCAAGATTTATTTCTCTGCGTAGGAATTCCCTAAATTTACAATACTCTACCAAGGCTTAAGAATGTACGCCGCCAAGCCACCTCACTGCACACCAAGTTATTTATGCTGGTTTTAAAACAGGAACTCAGTTTGTTAACGGAGAGAGACAAATTCATTTGTTGCGTCACATATATTTAATGGGATATAAAAATATATATTTCATATGTCAATGCACTTCCAATTTACTCACTTCGTTAGCATTTATGAAGTAATTAAGAACCCTCATGACGGGGGAAAAAAGATTACTCTTGGAAAAAAAAACAACACTTGAAAGAATCGCTTTACCCACCACTAAATAGAGCAACAGTTTAACTGGGCAGAACACCGATGACTACGTTACGGTGAGGAAACTAGTGGATCTAATTGAATCGGCAAGAAAAAATTAAATGGAACACCCTAAAACAGGAAACAGCTTAGGATACCTGGGCTGGCCAACCTTCATGTACTCGCAAAGCAAAATAAACAGAAAAGCTATTTTTCAAAAGGCAGAAGCCACCAGATCTCATCCAGCATCTTTTTCAAAAGACCACACGAGAGTATGCTAGTTAAATTAATCGTATAGGCCTCGTCTGTGTGCTTTAGGAGGAAGAAACAATGCTATCTGCCACATCACAAACGCCACCCCTGTTGTCTGTGAAGGCCTTCCAATCCAGGAACTACTAGGGATCCTTGACTCTCAGGCTCTGTGGTAGCTATCGTTTTGCAACATTTCTGTATGCCTGGTAAATAGAAGGATAAAGGGTATTGTCTGCAAGTTTATTATTTCAGCAGAAGCAGAAAGCAGCTTGCCTGCAGCGCGCCTCAGCTCACAGCGCAGGCAGACCAGACCACGCGCAATGACCTACTTCAGCTCAGCGGTGTGTCCAGCACCTTACCTCAGGTCTGACCACACTAACCAAAATAAGGCAGCATCTTGGTTTTGTTGGTACCTTCCTTCAAACATCTCTGCTAACTCCCGCCAGCAACCCCCCTTTCGGAGAGCACAGGGGACAAGAGCGGGAAGGGAAGAGCCATGGCTGAGAAACCGCAAGTCCTCTCAAACAGAAATCATTTTCTAGAACATCCGTAACCATCAGATTCAAAGACATCTTGGTTTTGATTTTGATCCTGCAGCAAGTAAATTGATAGAGCACCTGACTCTGTGAGTCTGGAGCAGGTTTTATGCTTGTATGGCATGAAAAAGAAGGACACTTCAGGCAGTTCTGCTGCTGCTCGAGGCTATGACCAGCAAACAATACTGCCCAAACATCACTGTTGAGTCACTACTGTAACTGCTAAGGAAAGCCATGAGCACCGTGAGAAAAGGAATAACAAATGTCAATAGCAACACCAAGATAAAAAAAATGCAAAGGCTGGAAACAAAGCAGATGCTGCTGACCTTGTCCTTCTTCTTTAGCACACAGTTGATGTGACATGACACATAAGAGAGCAAATACCTTTTCTTAACGCTCCCAAGCAGCTAGGCAGGAAACTATAGAGAAAAGAGAGGAAGGAGAAAAAAGGGATAAGTTCCCTTTCCATTGCAGTAGCAAGGCAAAGGCTGAAGTTTGGGATTTACCATATATTCAGCAGCAAGGACATAATATAAGCAACCATCCATCCAATCAGTGACTAACTCTGCTGTTGGTTTTGGAGAAAAACAGCAAAAGAGATCCTGAGTCCCACTGTACCACAACAGACATCAGAAATATCATCTAGCAGAGGTAAAAGGCTAGTACAGCAGCTAACAGCGCAGTGACAGAAAAGCTGCAAGGAGAGCTAACATTGCAATGAGTCTATATCTGTTTCATGGCCTATATTAAAATACTGGCTAATTACAGTCTTGATCTTAGCAGTACAGGTGCCTTCTGTCTCTACGTTTACTCGCTGCTCCCAAAAGCTACATCTTCTGTTAAAGTTTCAAGAAAGTCAGCTATGAGGACAAGACTGCTTAAAACTACCCGGGCCAGTCCTGAGACTTCAATACCCAGAGCTGTAAACCTGGGTACTTCTGAGAAGCTACAAAGTAATTTTCCTTCAGAAGCTCTAATCCTCCCTCCCGCACACACGGTGCCACTGCCACCATCTACGCGGTGCTGGCTGCTGAAGATTCCTCAAAAGCAGGAGGAGAAGCAGCGCTCTCAGGGAGACATTCCTGCCGAGCTCCTGCCCTGCCAGCCCTTTCAAATTCCTCCATGTTAAGCTCCCGGCCCCAGCTCTCGATGACATAAGGCACGCGTGGCTAGGCCGGAGAGGTCCGTGTTTATAAAGGCCACTCGTGGATGACGAGCCCAGCTCTCCTCCGTCGGCCGGCCACGAAGGCAGCGTGTTCCCGGGGAGCAAATATTGCCTCACGGCACACAAAAGGAGCGGAGTCCGGCTAGGGGAGGCACGCTGGGAAGCGATCAAGTTTGAAACTAACAAAAGAACAAGACGGCGGTGAGCGGGTGCCGCATTTAATCCACGGAGGCACCTCAAAACGCAGCGAGGTGGTGGGGCACCCTGCCTGTGCCTTGCCCTGGGGGGGGGGGGGGGGGCTGTTAACTTTTGGGGTTTTAAAGCTTTCTGTCGTCCGGCTCACGGTGAAACCCCACAGTTTTGGGTCTTACGTTGTCCCGCTCATTGCTTTTTCGGGCTTCTGAAGTGGAAGCTAAGGGATGGAGAGAGGGCTGGGGGGGGCATTGCGAGAATATTCCCCACCGCCCGCCACCTTTCACCCCTGGGACGAGGACACGGCCCCATCGGGGTCCCCCTCACGGGAACTTTTGGGGGGACGGCGGCCGGCCCCGCATCCAAAGGACCCCCCAAGCCCCCAGGGCCAACTCCACTCGCCTCCCCCGGCCACAAAGCGGCGGCTGTCGGGGGATGGAGACTGGGATTAGGATTAGGATTGAGATGGGGGGGGGGGGGCACCGCCCGCCTGCCCCCCCCAGGTGACACCCACCCCTCCCCCCGCCGCCATGCCCCCCCCCCCCGTTCGCCACAAGTTTGCGGCGCGGGGCCCGTCCCGCACCGCCGCCACCGCGCTTACCTCGGCTCGGCCCGGCCCGGGCGGCGGGGAGCGGAGCGGAGCGGGGCGGGGAGGAGGCTCCCAGCCCGGGCGGGCTCCGCTTCTTTGTCTCCTCGGCGGCGGTGCCCGCTCGCTCGCTCGCTCCCCCCCCCTCCGCTTCCCTCTTCCCTTCCCCGGAGCGGATGCAGGCTGCGTGCTCCGCTGGGGGCCGGCTCCCCCCTTCCCTCTTCCTCCTCCGGACGCGTCCAAGGCCCCGGCCCTCGGCGGCTCCGGCTCCTCCGCTCCCTGCCCGCCCTCAGCCCGCAGCGCCCGGCGGCGGCCCCGTCCCCGGCCCCTCCTCCAGCAGCCTCCCGCCCGCCCCCCCCCGGCACAGGCACAGCCCCGGCCCCAGCCCCCGCCCCCGCCCGGCCCTTCCTGCCGCTGCCGCTGCCGGGATGGCGCAGGAGGAGCTCCCCGGGCTCCCCCTGGCGCTGCGGGAGCGCCGCCCTTCCTCCCCCCGCAGGAAGGCCCGGACGAGCCGTGCCGAGGCGGGCAGGGCGGCTCCTTCCCCCCCCCCCCGGGAGCGCTCGAGTTGAGGGGGGCACCTCGGCAGCCCAGCCTCAGCCATCCCCCCCCGTGTTGAAGTTGACGCCCCGACACCCCCTCGAAGTTGAGGGGGGCTTGGCCAAAAAAAAGCCCCAGCCGCAGGCTTGTGGTCATCCCAAAATCCGCCGCACACCGTGGTGTGGGTCATCCACCAGTGGCCAAACGTGGGAGGTCCCACAGATGTCCAAAGGGTGATGTGGAGGGATGAGATGGTGGTGCAAGGTACGGCCTCTGTCATGCTGCCAGCCCTATCCCACCCCCACAGATCCACGGAGTAGTTTGGGTTGGAAGGGACCCCAAAGATCACCCAACTCCAACCCCCCTGCCATGGGCAGGGACACCTCCCACCAGACCAGGTTGCCCAAAGTCTCATCCAGCCTGGCCTTGAACACCTCCAGGGATGGGGCACCTCCATCCCTGGGTGGGTCTGTGAGGTGGCGAGCTACAAAAGGTTTGGCCTTGTGGAGGTGGCCACGGTGTCCAGCAGGTAGAAAGCCACATGCAAATCCAAAATAAACTCATCAGTGCTGAGAAACTGCTGTCCTGCTTTCCCCGACCAAGGAAAAAAAAAACAGTGGGGATAACCTCATACAGATTTTCAACTCTTTACGTATACCAGTTACAGAAATACATGTCCCGAGACTGCCCTGTGTTTCTATTTGAAATAGTTCAGAAATCTTTGAATAATTCCCTCTTCCCCTTCTTAACTTTTACGTGTTCTTACAGCGTTTAATTGACGGTTTCGGCAGCCCCGGTTGCCTTTTGCATGCCTGCTAGATAAAACCGAAAGAAAAGCGTGGCCTCTTGTTTCTTCCAAGACTTAGTGTGCACCTCAGGAAGGGACAGAAAGACTCAAGTCCTTTTGTACACACATTTGACTGATTCAGAGGGTTGTTAATCTCCCCTTCTGAACAATAATCTGACCCTGCTTTTTGAGAGCTGGGAAATATTTGGCGTCCCAGGAAGGGGAATTGCACTCTGCTCCACAGCCTCCACCTCACCATGAGGTGAGGCCTCGCTCCAGCCTCCCTCCAGGCTTCAGCCTGCGAAGGATTACACCAAATTTAGATGAGACTGGCTGTTGAAGTACTTTTGGAAACACGTCTTTTGTTCCTGGAATAAAATACACTGTAGGGGCAATAGTAGAGAGGTGAATAATCCAGCTCTAGTTCACATTTATAATGCACAATCAGTGGGGTTTTTTTGGTTTTGGGTTTTTTTTTTTTAGATTTTGTCCCTCCTTACCACAACTTGCTAATTTCATCACGCAAGAATCTCCTTTTTTGTCATTTTTTCTACAATGCCGCTGAGCTGAGGCTGTGCAGGGGAGGGTGGCAGGACAGTGCCAAGTCTCCAGTCCAAAAGAGACCTCCAAAAGTGTCCAGCAGCATAACACACCAGTAGAATGTGGCAGTAGAGTAGGGCAGTAGAGCTCAAGGCTTCCCAGGTACCTAAAGAAAAAAAAATAAATAAAAACAATGAAGCGCACCTAGCTCAGGCAGATTAATGCTAATAGGATTTATGGACGAAAAATGTTCTGAGACAGGATTTGAATGAAGACATTGTCTTCAGGCAAAGAACTAATTTGAGGACTCTGAAGCATACTGTTGTTAAATATATTTAATTACATTAAGAAATGATCCATTAAAGCTGGTTTTGCCATACTGTGGCTTATGACAAACAGAGGACACCGTAGAAAGGGATTGGAGTGGTATGTTGAAGGGTGCTCAGATTGCCTGCTGGAAGTATCCTTTCGTTTCGCCAGCAAAAAAAGACCATGATGTTGCTTTGAGTAGTATTTCAAAATGTTGAGCCTACTGAAATATTAATGTACACTTTTTGAAATATCATAATTAGCTGTTATCTCTGGAATAACTGTTATTAAACAGATCTGACTGCTTGTGATTCTAATGAAAATTATGTTCTAAATATGAGAAGATGATAAATTTGGGGGAATGTGCACAGAAGTGAAAGCAGTACATGATGCGGTGGGCATGCTATTTTGTATAAAGAAAGTAAATATGCAAAACATATACTTTTGCATATGCATAAGAGTGGCGCAGTCCTTAGAAACTATATACACAGGAGAGAACAGCATGAATATTTCTCCCAGCCTAAGGCTATAACTGTATAGTAAAAATAAAAGAAAAAATGGTTAAGCAATAGGAAGATGTCTCTCCATCTTGGTTGAAGAAGCAGTCTACCTCACACTACTCAGAATAGGGTTATGTGCAAACTACAAATCTAAAGGTGACTACTTAATGGCGGTGATTTGCACAAGACACTGGAAAACCGTATTCTTTTCTTTTTGCTTTTATTTCTTTATTTTTTCTTTACCTTTCTTATCTTTTTGACCACCCATTTCCATTCCCTGTGTAATGCTACCTGTGTTGTATTGCCCAGCACAGCCGTAGGTTCCCCAGGACTGTGATGCAGCTGTAATCTCTGCCACGAACTCCAATCCTGCAGATGTCATGCATTTACAACTCAGAGAGACATGGATGGGATTGCTGTCTCTGAGATAAGTCTCCTTCCTCGTTCTGCACAAGTCACTCACCCTTTACCCAGATACTTCAGTTCTCAGCTGCCCAATCTAGACTCTGAGTTAATACATGTTCCTGAAGGCCGGTGTGAGAAATTCCTGCGAGGATGTCAGAAGGAAGAACTTTCTGTTAAAATCTGGAAAACAGCATAGCCCAGATCAGATATGGACAGCAAAGGCATTTTGCCCCTCTGTGTTAGTTCACTGCAGAGAAAATATACCTAAATCCAAGTATACCTCTTTTAGAAACTGTTACTCCTGCTTTACGAAACTGCCTTTTAAAGGCAACAGTATTTTAGTAAACTCCATATATACATGCAGTGTTGTAATACTACGATGGAGAGGTGAAGGAGCACAAGGTACTCTGTCAAAAAAAAAAAAAAAAAAACCACCACAGGGTGGCTTCTAATTCTCTCTAATCTGAAAAGAAAATAAGGTTAATTTTAATAACACCTTTGAGAAAAAATACCAGCTTACGATTAAGTAAATTTTAAAATACTGAAAGCAATGTCAGTGTGTTTTCTCTCCCTCAAAAAAAAAAAAAAAAAATCTCCTTTAAGGGTTTACGTTGCTACACATCATATAGTTTCTACTTGAAGCATCTGTTTGATTCCCCTGTACATGATGAGGAATTACAAGACCACTACCAAGGGAGAATAGATCCCAAATACTCAATTAGTTACTGCTGAGTCACTTAAGTGTATTTGCACAATGATTCTAATTCAGCCTGACAGTAACACGGCTGCTTTTCGCAGTTGCTGCATGACTGCTGCATCTTCAATGACATTTACAAAAAACATTGAGGGGGAGAACGTGTCCTCAGAGCTCCACATACATCCAAATTCTTCTATTCAATGGACCAGAGCTACCCAGAGGTGCTGTAAAACTGCAAGCTAAATCTATCAGCAGATCACATTTTATTATGACAAATTCTATCGTTATCTTTTGTAGACAGTTGCTAAGATTCAGTGTATTTCTGCAAGGAAAACAAACCCGTGTTGTGGGCTTTGGAAATGTCAGGGCCCTTGATTCCGCTGTTTATTTAAAAGTGGAAGCGCGCTGAGGAATGCCTTTTGAACTCCTTTCAAAGGTTAAAACTGATCTTTCATATAGCTCTGAAATTCAAAATACTGCTGCTAAATGGTTTGACTCTGCAGCGTATTCTCCGCTTTGCATTTAAATACCAAGTCCTGTCCGGAGCTGGCTGCTCGGCAGGCTGCAGCGACCCAGGCGCTGCATCTTCCAGCCTCCTCTCAATGGAGGAGAACGACCCCGACACGTGGCAGCACCATGCAAGAGTCGAGAGCAAGCTGCGCGGGACGTGGAGCCCTGCCATCAAGGTGGGTGATGTTGGTGAAATGCTATTAGCCACGCTGGACTTTTCTTGGGGCCGGAGGCTGGTAGTTCCTTCTTGAGGGGAAAAACAGGCAGGGAGAAGCAACGGAAGAGAAACAGAGCAGGTCGCACCTCACTGGGAGCCCCAGCAGGCTGCCTGACTGATCTAGAGATTGCATGTGCCCAGCGGTGCGTTTCTTTGTAAGGAGCATTTATTTGTCAGTGTGTGTGTGTGTGCGTACCCCTACTGATGGAGGGCAAAACACAAGCTGGTGGTGGGTCTTTGCCAAGCCTCCCCCCCCACAGCTTGCTCGGGGACCACCAGCCGTGGCCCTGCAGCAGCCGTGGGCATGGGAAGGACTTCTCTGCCCCCCTAACTTTGGTGTGGCAGCTGTGGGCTGGGCAGGAGGGCTATGGCAGGTCCATACATATGTTGGTTGGTCCCGTCACCTCAGGGCCCCGGGCACATGGAGCAGGGGGATGGTGGCAGTGGTGCAGGCCGAGAGGTTGGAAAAGCAGCTGCAGGTTGTGAGCAAAGGTAACTGGGCACTCCTGTGAGGTGACACGGCCTTAGCTTTACCTTTAGACTGCAGAGAAGGAAACCAATACTCCTTCTTAGCCTTCCCATGTCTTTTATAAAAAATGATGGCCCCGCCTTTGAAAACTGCATCACCAATTGTAGTATTGCCATTGTTATACATAATATTTGGCGTCTCCTGGAGCCCCAGCTCCAAGAAGCATAAGGGTATGCGAGAAGCTCAACTTTCAAAAAATATTTTCATCCTCCATGACTGACAGGGTAAGTCTGGAAACCTAATATCCCAATGAACTTAGAAACCTGTAGATAAAAGAAAAATCAATGGGCTTTTAAATGAGGACTTTACGTTGGTCTCATGGTTGGTGTCCTGACTGAATTTTTGAGTATTTGAGGTTGGTGATTCTGAATCAGGTCAGAGAGTGAAAGTGTTTTTCTGCTGGTACAGGCTGGCTATGAAATTTAGCTTCATGCAACATTTTGTATCTGAACATGTAACGTGGACTGTTACCAAATGGCACACAGTGTTTTAGTCTGCGATCCACACAGATCTACACATGTCAAACATCATCTAGGGTCTGCACAGGTCATAGCCATATCTGCTTTGTCTGATTCAGGCAATATGAAACTGCAATCTATATTTTACATTTCAATCTAGAATGAAAAGACAAAAAGCCCATAACTGTAAGGTGATTGTGGAAAGTATGATTTTCCCTGCATCTACAAGATCTGTAGTAACAAGAGCTAAAACACCAGGGATATGTAGTAACAAACCAAGACTGCACCTGCCTCTGATGAAAAACTTGACTTCAAGATGAATTGCTTGGCCAGTTTTTAAAGTTGTTTCTTAATCTTACAGAGTTTACAATCTCCACACTTAACAAATGAAGTCACCCTTGTTTTCTAATGAGAAAATTGTTTTAAAAGATTGGAGGAAGACAATGTATGACAAATGTAACGTCTGTCACATCTTTTGTCAAGGATGTTTTTAAGCAAGGTTTGTTACACAGGGAAACATTCGAAGTGAGTGTAACTAGGTGTGACTTTAAAAGCGTAACTTGGATATACAAGATGATATACTGCTGTTTCCAGTAGAACTGGTACATAATTATTGTAAAATACTGTGTACTCTGGTATTTTGCTGTCACTCAGCAAATAACCTCAGTCACCACTGCGGAATTAATTGAATAGTACATCAGCACAATCAATTGCTGCTGTAACTAATTAAAATTAGAATTAGCTGAAAGAAAACTAGTATAAGGAACTAACGCGATTGAAGGAGAAATTGTCCTGTGACTCCATCAGTTATAATTTAAATTGCTGAATGATTATACATAATAGGAAAACTGAATACAAGACAGCAGTGTAAAAATCACTGGTCAAATACAAATATTATGTAAAAGAATCTGGAAACACTGAATTGTTAAATTGGCTATGGTGAAACTTTTAAGCTATACAAAATGATAAATATAGGTTGTTAACTGAAATCAAGACAAAGTAAGATTTATTTTAAATGTTGATTGTATTTTAAATGGAACTCATGCTCTGTATGCTTAATTATTTTAAGGAACAAATTTATTTTTTAGTTGTCACAAAAGAGCTGGAAAAAATAATCAGGTTGCAAAATATGGTTACAGGTTTCTTCTTTTTTTGCTGTTGTTGTTTGTGGGTGTATTTTTTAGCTTTAAACCAATCCATTTTTCAACAGCTATTGCAAAGACAGCAACCTGGCTACAGCAAATGGTTGAGCATATCTAACCTCAGATCTGCTCCACTACAATTTTTTTAGCTGATCTCTATTACACACAGGTATTGTCTAGAGACAAGAGAAATAATTCAGAAATCAGTGTTCCTGGGCTTTGTTTTCTATCTGTCACTGTCACCAAACTGCTGTATAGCTTTAGCTTAGTCAGTAAAGCTTTGGCAGTTTAGCCCTCCTATATGATTATATATATGAGCGCTCTTTTATTTGATTATAGTTCACTGGGATGATGGAGGGCTAATTTGTAGATGTAAAGCACGGCGGGTGTTGTATACAGGTAGTATATTTTAGTGTTATGACTTGCAGCAGCTCAGTCAATTCTGATTTAGCTGAAAATTTCTGCACTCAGCTGATGTGTATCAGGTGCTTTTTAAAAAAATACGGGGTGGATCTTTTGAATTTATAGTTTTGACACTCATTAGGCAAATACTTTTGTCATACTAATGTAAGTCAAGCTGTGTTGAACTATAGTGTGTGAACTTAGATGGGCACATGAAACAAGAAGAATCTGGACGTGCGTCTGCGCTGTTGCCATCTCCCAAAGGAGGAGGAGAAGCTGACAGCGCTCCTTAGAACAAATCCTGCTGCTGGCAAGAAATAGGCAACTCTGGGCAAATGGTCCACATGGTTCTGCAGATTCCTGATTTGAAATATCACGACTCTTTCAGTGCCAAACTCCTCTTCAGCAGAGACCGTGGGTTCTGCCATCAGGCAGGAGGGACACGGAGCAGGTGCTGCAATACTCAAAACACCAGAAAGAAAATGCAATGGTCCAATGCATTTAGTATCTATTTGACCTAATACTAATGACTGGGTCTATTCTCGGTTTTCAATCACCAACCCGTTAACATTTAAATGTATGTGACGTGAGTTGTTTCTCACAAGCATCCACGTGGTGTTTTCCTCTTGGCCTGCTGGAGGGGTTTCTTCAGAGCTCGCCACCACAGTATCGTTCTGCTTTCCTGGGGTTTTAGCCATGGTTGGTGAGGTCCCTAGCTGGCAGGGCACATTGTGAAGCAACTTTAATTGCAGCTCATTTACTTTATATCAATACCAATAAGCCTCGATGGTTCTTTCTCAGATCAGTCAACCAACAGCCCGTGTCCTTTCCCCACACCCCACAAAGCAGTAGGTTCATTGACCATGGGAGTTTGCCTGCAGGCCACAGGGAAACCTGCAGAGAGCTGGAGGTCCTCTGCCTCTGCAGCCCCCCCCCCCCCCCAAATCCCCAAAATCCCTGTCAGCACAGCCGTAGCCAGCTGCCGATGCCGGAGCTCCTGTGGGAGGAAGGCTTCACGCCGTGGGAAGGCGGGCGAGCAAAACGATAACGGGGAGTGGCTGCATTCTCCCCATTCCTGCCCCAAACCTCCCAGTCACCGGGCCCTCCCCACCAAAATACCCACGGGAGGGGAATTCCTGGGAGGTAGCCAGGCTGGAGGGAATGAATTGTGCCTTGAGTCTCGATGGTACTGTTTATGGAGACCTGAAGAGCTGGCCCCCACGCTGTTCTTTGCCAGGTGCAGGACATGACTGGCACTTTTTTTTTTTCTTTTTTTTTACTAGGAGATAAGTAAAAATAAGTCCCCCATCACACTTTTAACAGTGCTTATTTGGGGTCACGAGCTCCGAATAGTGGTGGTTGACAGTCTGGGTGTTTGTTTGCTCAGAAATTTCCAAGTATCTCCATGTGGAAACCCAGAAACTGCATTAGTTCATCATTAGAGCATTGATGTTTTAACCCCTTGCAGCAGGGTTTTGAGGCTCAACAAATGTTCGTGAAGCACTTTGACATCCACAAAGGGAAAGCATTGAAGGAATGGTAATGCTGTGTTTCTTCAAGTGCTTTTGAATAGCCTAGGTCTGAAGAAGGAACAGAAAGCAGGGCCAGAAGGGACTGTGGTGGGAGTCATCTGAGATCTCTACCACCACCTGGCCACCCTCTAGCCCAACATTTCACTTTCTGCCTCAACATGTGGTGCAGAAATGAAGTCAGCTTCATGCTCTTCTGCCAAAGCCGAGCCTATGGAGAGCACCAATTACAGTGAAAAAATTGAACTATGCTTGCAGGGGAACCCCTTCTGCTTTTTGATGTGCTGGAGCCAGGAAGTCACTAAGTGAGTGCAGCCCTCTGAGTGGTGATGCCTCTGAAAAGCAAAATCCGTCCCGGTTTTGAGAACAACACATTCAGCTCCACTGGCCAGGCTAACAGAAGGGTAAGTTATTTTTCCCACAATTTGGCTAAAAGTGGCCTAACTATGACCATTACTTTATCAGAGTTGTTACCTTTGCAGTTGTAAACAAGAATGCCTTGCCAGTTTTCCACTCAATGGGAAAATTCTGTGTGCTTTGATAGCAATACACCAGGGACAGCACATAATGGAAATGCTATCACGGAGTGCCAGGTCAGAAACAGAGGAAAATGGCAGAAGAATTAACTCACAACAGACTTTTTTCTTTTTCTTTCTTTTTTTTTCTTTTTTTCTTCTTTTTCTTTTTTTCTTCTTTTTCTTTTTTTCTTCTTTTTCTTTTTCTTTTTCTTTTTCTTTTTCTTTTTCTTTTTCTTTTTCTTTTTCTTTTTCTTTTTCTTTTTCTTTTTCTTTTTTTCTTTTTCTTTTTTTCTTTCTCTTTCTCTTTCTCTTTCTCTTTCTCTTTCTCTTTCTCTTTCTCTTTCTTTTCCTTTTCCTTTTCCTTTTCCTTTTCCTTTTCCTTTTTCAAACAGCCTGCCCTGTTCAGAGCTGTATTTTGGTCCTAATTCTTTTCCTGCAGCAGTGCAAAGCCGTGTGTTCAGCCCAAATACACCAAGTCCTCTTTAATTCAGATTAATTATTTGCTGACCAAAACCAATTGATTATCTGAAACAAATGAAAACTTTACTCTAGACATTTGTGGTTTCCCTAGGGCTAATTTCTAGATTAAATTGTAAATGTTTATACTGTGATGAAAAGTTTATTTGAAGCTAGGAGGGAACGTATCCAGTACGGACATATCCCCCAGCAGCCGCCATCTAGGCCGTATGTCACTACTTGGACAGCTGCCTACATTCAGGAAAATGCTCGTTCATCTTTTTTTAATAAAGTTGTACCAACATTCGTCACACGTCGGAGCCTCGGTGCGAGGCTGTGGATGCAGCCACCGAAATGCTCGGCTCAGAAGAAAGGGGAGAGGGCTGGTGTCTCCATCCCCCTGGCTCATCATCCTAACTGTTCCTCACTGACTCATTTGTGAGGCGTAAAACTGCACGGGGTTTGCTGCTGTTTGTTTTGTTTTCTTCCAGGCTGTTGAACTGAAGTGGTTCAAGTGCAGAGCCAACACACGAGCACCAGCGTCACTGCAAGATGCCGAGTGGGACCATGCGGTGGCCATGGGTGGGATCTCTGGCTTTGGGGTCACCAAGTGGTTATTTGGCTCCCCAGGACTTGTGAAACCAAGTCCTTGGGGCAAAGGGTGACAGTAAGGATGTCCTCAGCCAGCACTGTCTGCAGGGAGCTCCTGGAGGCACAGGGATCTCCTGAAGATCCCACCCTTGTTCCTCCAGCCAAACTGAAGGGAGCACAAACTTGTTTTGCAGATGAGCAGACGAGCATCTTAGGATCCATCTCTGTTTTCACATGCATTTTACTGACTCTTTTCCACGTGAGGGCCTGGTGCATTAAACGATGACACCACACACCCATACTCTGGCCCCATAAATCTTGCCTTCGCCTTCAGAGACAAAGCATCAGGGACATCCTGGGCACGGAGCTGGCGGTGTCCTGGAGTCAGACAGCAAGGCGTGGATTTGGATGCTGAGTGTAGGCACCTTAATAATACACAAGTCTTTTGTTAGTCACTTAAGCCTTTCATTGGGTCCAGCCCTAAGCATGTCATTTAGCTCCATTTATGCAATCAGGAAGCCAAAGCAATGTCCTGTAGAGTCACTGCCCCCACCTTGTCCCTGCTGATTACCTGCGAGAGCATGGTAAGCAATCCTGCCCAAAAATGACTTCTACCAACTGTTTCACAGCTACTGGAAAGTAAAGTGCATGCTTGTGATTTGTGACTGACTGGAGAATCAACCTTCCTATTCCCCCTAGTTTTCTTGAACATTTGGTGTGCTATTTGAGCAGCTGTCTAATTTCTTCAGATTACATTGACAGTTGTATTTAGACAAGGAAAAATCTTGCACAAGTGTCTTATTTTACAGATTCTCGTGTATTAGGAACAAATCCTTTATGCACTTTAGGTGGAAGTGGATTTGATGAAGAAACAATAATCTGAGCATCAGCCTTCGGGAGCAGCATTTTGTTAGCAAAAATAAAAAATACGAAAAACAGCTGTAGAGAGGGAGGTAGAGCCTATATCTGGAAATTATGGGAAGATTGCAGCCAAAGAAGAGGGAGGCTGAGGGCAGGATTAGCAAATGAATTTCCCTAACTCCTCTCCTACAAATAAGTCAGTGGAACATGGCTGACCCTAATTCTGGGAATGAGAGGAAGCAGGCGGTAACCCTACCCGCCTACTTGCTTGCGGCTTGCTTCGCCCCCTGCAATGCCCTGACCCCACTGAGCAGGCATCCCAGCCTTGTCCCAGGTATTCAGAGAGCCCCAAAGTGCCAGAGCATCGCGTCTGCATCCAGCTGGAAAGTCAAACTTCTCCTGCAAAGTTCATCTGTTCGCTGCTACTCGAAAAATGTTCTTCCCAGCATTCATTTTTTAGAGAAGATATATCGGCATCCAAATGTTTTGATATAACAAATGAGTTTAATAACACTTCCATTCATTTACTGCTTGCTGAATGAACAATGTAATCAGTATGTCTGATAAAGGAAAGCGTTCAAGAGGGATGTTCGCACTAGGACAGACTTAGAAGTAATAGTATATATACAAGAAGCAATTTACTTTGGCTTTTCTTTTTTAGGTATGTTGCATCCTATTCCATATGATGCAGTGCTGCCATTTGGAATATAAATGATTAATCAAATATGATTACTGATTGCTGTATTCATTTTTACTGAATCTGAGGAGATAAAATATATCTGCTATAAAACATGACCGTAAACTTCAGTTACATCTCATACAGCTCAGGCAGGCAGAGAGAGAAGACACCTCTACATTTGATATATATCCTGGAACTATGTATTTCTTATTCATACGTAGGAAAATTTGGCTTCAGGTTTAAGTGCTCACTAGTTCAGATATTAGGATGATGGACCAGGTATAAAATGTTAAACCTATTGCATAAGATGAACACATACACATTGAGAACTTGGGAGGGAAAAGGAGATCACCAGGCACAATGCAGAAGCATTCTGCAGAAGCAGCACAGAAATACCGATCTCCAAATTTCCCCTTGTGGCAACTTTTGCGGATGATTTTGGGTCTGGGCAGAGGAAGAGGCAGTGAGCACATCCGCGTGCCCCAGCACTCGCTGCTTGGCAGAGCTGATGCTCACGTTAGGGATGCAGCCTGAAACACCCAGGTGAAAGGACCAAAACAAATGCTCATCTGTAGTACCAATATAACCCCTCGGTTTAGTCTGAAACACTCAGCCAAACCACAATATTTTGAGAAAGAGAGGATATTTAAGTACCCATGTCCTTCCAGCCAGTAAAACAAAACAAAATAAAATAAATGCGGCACGCAGCCGGTTATAATGGACAAACATTCCTTTTTGGAAGAATTTCCCAAGTCAACCATTAAATTCAATACACTTTCCCCTGTTTGCTCTGGGCTCCTAAAGAAAGGGTAGAACTCAGGGGAGGACAGGGTAACTGAGGAAATGAGATAAAAAAGCTACAGAAATTGA
The DNA here is from genome assembly GCF_013377495.2 of Cygnus atratus. Taxonomy (NCBI): domain Eukaryota; kingdom Metazoa; phylum Chordata; class Aves; order Anseriformes; family Anatidae; genus Cygnus; species Cygnus atratus. Next base: position 142,848,734 of record NC_066362.1, on the reverse strand, counting down.
ATTTCCTTGCAGAGTTATTCTTCCATAAGCTGCATAAACTTTCCTTACTTGAACAAATACTTTGAGGCCAACAAGTTTTTACATTTCCAATGTAACTAACGGTGGCCTTTGCCCTATGTTGTGACTGTCCAGCAATCTCAGAAAATAGCTTGTACATTTACATCCTATATAACACCTTGAGATAGGCAAAATATAGGGAAGCACAAAACTCTTCCAGACATTCTGCAAATACCAGAGCCTTATAAAAATGAAATCTACAAATGATTTTAAATATATATATAAGAAGAACCTTGGTCTTTTTGGTGACTGTACCATAAACGCCTCTGTTTCTTTCAGTGTCAGTGCTTGACTGATTCTGCCTGGACAGGCCGCATATAAGGACAAAAGGAAATAATGGGGAAAGTGTTTCAGATGCTTAGGCTAGAAAATATCAACCTGAATATCAGCTATAATAGCACTAATGCAGTATTTTCAGTATATACAGTTCTGCTCTCTCCTGGAGTTTCCCATGAGGCAGGTGTACTTTATATAGAGCTCCATTTAGGACAAAGAAATTGTGGCATACAGCAGTTAGGAGAGTTGCCTTTGATCAGAAAGCAGTTCATTATTAGACATGAAATTCACCGCAAAGCTCCTTATTCCACTGCTGCCATCCGTTGTCTTAACAGGAAGATAAATAATTCTACATTTATAAGATGAGAATTAAAATTATTTTTGCTACAAGTGATTTTCGCAGTTCAGAAGTATTCCAGAAAATAAACTCAGCCATCAATTTCTTACCTGATCTGTAATCTAAATGAATGATAATAGCCATCCCTTAACCACTAATGCCACATATGTGTTATGTAGCAGCATGGAGTCTAATAACATCAGCTCTTGACAAGCAGAGACGGATAAAGTCTTTACCTCCTTGATCTACCAGAGACAGCCTTTGGAGAGTTTGTTTTTAATCTCTTTCCTCTCTATTAAATGAACAGCTCAAATCAGATGGATTGCTTTATATGTATTAATTTATTTTTTCCTCCCTGATACTCCTTTATAAAGATCTATTTTCCGTCCCTGAAAGAAAAAAAATCTAAATAAAAGCAAAGAACAAGCAGCAAAGCAGGATCTGTGATTTATTCAGTCTGGTCCCTTCCGAGGGTCCAAACAGCTGCAGTCTGCCAGGAAGGCATCTCGCAGTGCCGGAGAATCAGTTCTTCACTCAAAACTGAAGCACAGAGAATTTAGAGCCAAATTAGCTCCTTTCATTCAAAGAAAAGACAATGAATCATCACTTGTTTACACACAGTCTGTCTTACTCTGCTCTGGGTAGAGGAAGTGCTTTCACCCACACATTGCTCCGCCTGACCTGTTCTTGTTCAGATTTCGTTGTCAGATGTCCTTGTCATCAACAATAACAGGAACTAAACATGGTTTTGTAGTATTTAAATTGTTTCATCCAGACCGTCAATAAAAAATAAATAAATAAAGACACCTTAAAGTTAACCTCCTCAGCAGAAAGAGGATAAAACCCATCATCCATATAGATTTTTTTCCTTCACTACTCATACTGCGCTCTGCAGTGTGGCCTTCAGCTCTGCATGGCTGGAGTTAATTACCTTTAGCAGAATTTTGCTGTCCCCTCACTTTTATTGTTCAAAGTAAACTCTTTCATCATAAATTATGACCGCCATAAACTGAACCACGGAACTAAGATGATGATTATTGCTACCACCAGTAATGAAAAAAGTTATCTACCATACTGGAACAAATCCCACAGCCTTTTAAGTTTCCTGCATGAATAATCTCTTATGTGCCTGGTTTAAACCTTTACTAACATTGTCTCCCGGTTTTGAGAGCTTTCAGAGTTTGACAGGGTAGTTTTAATTTATTGCAGCCTAAAGATCTTTACAAGACCGGGAATAACAAGACTCCTTGTCTAAATGGCAGGGAAGAGACAGCTGCAGGCCCATTACCTGCTACGTTTGCAAATACTGCGCTAGCTGATGATACTCACGGGGGCTAAAGCCCCTTCCATGCTTCTGTTTTCCTTCTCCTCCCCTCCCATCATCTCTTCTCGGTGGCTGAAAACAATATTTTCAATAAAACGCTGCCATCGGAAATAAGGGAAATACAGCGGAACGAAAGGTGAATGTATATTTTTAGTGCACTGACCTGAAAACTCAAACCAAATCGAACTGACTCATTTATAGTACGAAGAGATTTATGTTATTTGTGCTGGCTGCATGCATACTTCTGCAGTCTCTCTTACCAAGAAAATACCGTCGCTTGAACTGCTTGGAATAGCATCAAGTGAGTTCTGTGGTAAGAAGACACATAAGCAACAACATCACTCAGATATGAAAGCAGTCATAGTAAAAAAAAATTATTATTACTCTATAATGAAGCATTACTTTTACTGGAAACATTGGAGAGTGTACTAGAATAAGTGGCTGTGCACCTCCCCAGATTTCTTCAATCTACCTAAATTTCTTCAATCTCACATAAAGAGGGACAAAATTGATGGGAAAATCACTTTGGGAAAATGTATGAATAAAAGTAATATTTAAATAATTCAGTTCTCTAGAATGGTCTCTGAAGTCTTTTCCCCATCATAGTGAAAAATGTAACATCCACTTGGGGCAGCCTATAGATGAGGACTGTACTAAGAGACATTTAAATCAGGATGTGATTCCAACTATTTCCAACTTCCCATGCCTCAGAGAGCACTTCTGACATGGACTGAGGTTATAGGAGGTGTAATAAATATTCAATTTATTCAAGAGCTTACACAATTTTTAGACTATTTACTACCTAGTAGCAGAACCTTTCAAAGAACAGAACTTAAAACAAGGAGAGAAACCCAGCTCTCCCACAAGATTTCCGTCTTTGCAGGATTTGTGGAAAACAGAGTACTTTGCATCAACTGAATTTTGCATCAAAATTCAGATGTAATGGACAAGGATTGGAACAGAAGAGTGTTTTTAAATAGATAATGTCCCCAGAGATACATGGTTCTTGGGACTGCAATATTCTTGCATCTGTGCTTGGGGGCAGGGCAAACCTCAAAAGCTATTCTTATGGGTGGTATCTGTGAAAAAGAGCTTCATACACATGCTTTTTTTGGAGGGGGGGGGGACATGACACAGGGGACACTGAACAAGAGACATCCACAGGGTAAAAGGTCCTTTCCCAGGTCAAGTGACAAATGCCCCATGCAACACCCACAGCACCTCCAGGGAAGAGGGGGGTCTCAAATCTCTGTTCCTTCCCCTATAGGTCCCCCCAGCACATAGGTGCCAAAAAATAAAGACCGGGCCTTCAAATGCGGTCAAACACAAGAACCACGTTTTCAAATATATATTTCTGCACAATCTTTATTAGAATTTTTTTTTCCCAAAGTATGAGGGCAACAGTGTTACAAAAATAAAGCCAGAAAGATGAATTGGAATAAAACATTTGGGTGGAAACACTGAGTAGTTGCCATGACTAAAGGGAGCTAATTTATTTACTTATACATTCTTTGTAATCTCATCTTCTCCCATGTGACTGTCAGTGACTCATAGTTTGTTTACTGATGAAGAAAACATGCTTTCTGAAATCTATAAATGGAGGCAGCTTCTCCGGACGGACCGCATTCCTCCCACGCACAAAAGAGGCTGAGCCTCCTCCACGAGGCCAGCCCCACGGACGAGGCTGAGCATCTTTGGGGTCGGCAGGGCAGGAAGAAGTGGCGAGGCACCTGCACAGGTGCTGCCCATAGGGATCACTTAGGGCAGATATTACAGCTTGGGCTTGATTTGCTTCTCCCACAGGGTTTCCCGACCTTGGTGGTTTGGGGACTTTCTGGACAGAGAAACTGCCTAGTAATGATGCTAGGAGAGCTGTAAGACCAGTAGTTCAGAGTCAGCTCTGGTGCACTCTGCTGCTGTAGGTTCAAGCTGTAGGTTCAAGCCTCCTGCAGCCCTTCGTGGGCATGGGCTGCTTCTTAGGATCAGCCAAGTTGCGCCACATGATGTTTTGTCTGGTTGCATTAACAACCCTCCGCATGGGACTTAACCAGAGAGAGAATTATCTGCCTCATTGGCACCATAATGCACGAGGCAAACTACTCAGCAATCCCAAAAGAAAACAAAACAAGGAAGTGCATAGTTTCTAGTTCACAGATTTCTACAAGGATGCTCCAGCTTCCGTACTGAGGCCAGTCTGCTGTACTTCTGGGCTTGATATATGCTGTTTCAGACACCACCACTGAGAAATGCAAAAGGGGAGATGTTTGTCATGTCTCTCCTCTCCTCTCCTCTCCTCTCCTCTCCTCTCCTCTCCTCTCCTCTCCTCTCCTCTCCTCTCCTCTCCTCTCCTCTCCTCTCCTCTCCTCTCCTCTCCTCTCCTCTCCTCTTCTCTTTTTTTCCACACACTCACATCCCCATCGTGATAAAGATGAGCAGAAATTGAAATGTAAAGATGTTCATGAGATCCTTCTTCATGTTAGCAAAACAGAAAATTTTCTGTTGTTAAAGAAAAGAACAGAAATTCATAATTGCTAACAAAGAAAGCCAGCAAGAATCACTGTGGTAATCTGCCAGCATCTTGGGAATGAAGGAGGCTTGCTTATAGGTGTGTCGTGCGAAAAGCTGCTACTTGATTGTTTGTCTTTCAAAGGGATTTGCTGGACCTGACTCCAGGAGTTGTTAACTGGCTGTGTACGTTACCAGCAGCACGGCTGAGCACGTCTCCTTCTGCCTGTCCCCAGGCCACAGCCCAGTCCTCCGTTGGAGGTGACGGAGAGCCGCAGTCATTTGACGCTGTGGCTTTGCATCACTCTAGGCCTCCACTTATTAAAAAGTAACAAAACTGCTTGCAGATAAACACATGAGATCATCAACCCTCCCATTAATTAGAAGGGAGTGTTCCAATACTAGCCATAATCATCTCAAGCGGATACGGAAGACTAGCCTCGTGGTAGGACTTACTACAGCAGGAAAGCTCTTAACACCAGGAGGTAACGTTACTCATCTGGGAAACCCTGAGAGGCCTCTCAGAAAGTGAGGCTAGGCTGCTGTCTGCAGCTGGAAAACAAACGATGTGCTGTTGGCTAAGTCATGGCATGTGCCCAAGTCCACAAATTCTGTCCATTGCTTAGCTGTAGACTGGCCTTTGACAGCCCACTTCATGGTGCTGTAGCTCGGTTCCTGTAACTGTAACATAATGCAAAAAGAGAAAGCCCTGGATTCAGAAAAAAAAAAAAAAAAAAAAGGTTGAATATACATGCCTAAGTCAAAAACCACAGCTTTGAAAGCCTCTGTCTTAGGCACCACTGATGCCTACAATAGCTGATACCCTAGCCAAACCTACCGGTGTAGCTCATGCCACTGTTAAGGTCTGCTGTACTGCAGCGGTTAAATAGATTACTAGAAATATTTTTAGTTAAGATCTTAACCTGCACTAACCTTACGGGTGCTTTTGTTTCATAGAAATGAGCTGCAAAAGCAGGAAGCCCTGTCGAGCACAGCACTCCAGGAAGGACGCAGAGGGTGCCAGCAAACCTGACCGCCTCAGAGTATGGCGATTGAGTGCTTTTACGCGTGTTCATCCCTGAACCTCTGCTTACATGAAGATTCAGATGGACGTATAATTTATCTGTCTCTAACCTAAAATTCTCCAGGGTGATTGTTTAGCTTCTAAAATATTTAGATGCACACACCCACACATGGCCCATTTTGTTTTTTGAACGAGGTTTGTATAGTTGTATGCCTAATTTGTTTATGCAGCTTCTGTCACTGAATATTCAGATTGTAAATGGACATACAAATGCTTAGATACAAAGATACCAAACTCACTTTTCCTCATTTTTTTGTGAAAACAAGAGAAACGTCGAATGCATTTTGTCACACAACGAGTAGACAGCAGTTTGTGCTTTTTAAAAGGAAAGTGGACACAGGAAGAAAAAAGTTCCAGCTACCTCACCACTAAATGCATTAAGCCTAAAATAAGTTGTTCTAAAAATATATGTACCAAAGCTGTAAGTGGGAACTATTCATAGTGGATGGCCACATTCTTGACCCCAGTCTGTGTTGGCTGTAAGATAACTGAAGGAATTCCGAAGTTGCATTTAGAAGTGCTACCCTATTCTAGAAACACTTGAAAATGAAGTTATGGTTACTGTAGAGAGGTACTTCTGATTTTTATTTATTCACTAATTAAAAAAAAATAGATTAAATGTAATTATCATATTCCTAGAGGTTTGTTTATGTTAAACTTCACCAGGGTTTTACCAGATACCTTACATAACTCCTAGTTAAAGCTCACATAAGTTTTAAACTTGCATTAAAGGAACAGATGAAAATAATGTCACAATCAAGGTGCACAAAGAGCCTATATAAAATCATGCGGTGTTGGCATATCAGCCAGTGCCATGACTCATGTTAAACTGCATCATGAGCACCATGCCACTGGGGTACAGCTATTGCCTTTGAGAGATCTTTTGCCTTACAATGCTCTATTGCTTCCTTCGTACTTCTGTAAATTTGCAGATGTCATCCTCGTGGAATTCCTGATTGAATGCCCACCCTCATCTCTGCAAACAGCCTGTCTTCTAGTTGCACTCTGCATCTCTCTCAAAGCAATCCCTTCCCTCTCCTTGGCATTTTATTTGCCCTCAGATTTTTCTCCACTTCCCCTCTGAACAACCACCTTGTGTCTCCAGAGGCTGGGAGGGAGAGCAAGTGCTTTCTCTGTTTTGCCAAAGGCCAAGACCAGAGACATCAGTTGTGATGGACTGGGGAGTCTGTGAAGTGTCTCCTTCCTCTTCTGAAGTCCATGGGACATTTAGGGTTGAGTCTGGGGGCTGCTTGTGCCAGCTGATATGCCCAGGGGGAGCTGATATCCCCACGTGGGGCTGGCAGATGTGAAACAGGACCTGCATCCTCCTGCATCAAAGCCAGGAGTTTGGGGAGCTACTGTGCTGGCTAAGTGTAGGTGCCTATACTAAGATTGGCTGACATCATTTTAGACATGACTTTTAGCTGTCAATAACTATATCGAGCTATTTGTCCATTGGGGTAAACAGTAGGAATTTTAACATTCAGCATGTGTGCAGAGACAGACATTTGGAGTCTTCATCTGGAGCTAACTCCTGCTCCAAGCTCTCAATTCAGCTGGTTAAATGGAAAAACCTGGAGCATTTTGAGATGCCCAGGACCTGTCCCCTCCTGCTTGGCCTCCAGCTCTGTGCTCCAGGGGGACATGGGTTTCCTGTGGCATATCTGTCAGTTTCCAGTGCATCTCACAACCTCTGGGACCACCAGGCCATGTCTGCATGTGAGCAACTGAATGAAGCCTTAAATCACTGCTGATTATAAAGGGACATTCAATATCTCTATCATGTGTAGACACTTCCCTGTTCAAACCAGCAAGCTGAATCTTTCCCCACATCCTTTTCCCCCATCTTAATGTACTTTTCATTTTCTCTGAGACACAAGAAATAATATGCAATTCTATAATACTTCCTTCAATATTATGGATGAATTCTGTCAGGGCAGTTAATCTACCAAATATTTTCTTGCATGCTTTTTTATCAACAGCTAAAATGTTGTCAATATTTCTTAAGTGCCAGCACTCCACCTTCATTTTTCTTTCTATCTAAAAAAAATAAAAGTTTGAAAATAGTTCTGTATTATTCCTATTTTGTAACAATTTATTTCACTTCCATCTATAGAAAGAGGCCTGCTTCCTCTTTGGTACAGTGTTCGTTTTATCTGATGTCCCTTTGGCTATCCTTAACTCATTCTGCTTTCTTGCTGGTTTTGTCTTTTCCTGTGGACTTTAATCGAGTCTGACAAGCAGTCTTTCTAAAGGCACACTGTCTGTTTCTTTCTCCATTTGGTTTTCTCTTTCATGGGGACTGCAGACAGATATGCTGCGAATGCAGTTTCTTTTAAAGTTCTCCAACATTCCTATAAACTCATGTTTAGTTGTTTGTTCAAGTGCTCCATTGCATCGCAGTCACTAGTGTTCTTAATACCTTCCAAATTTGATTCCACACCTCTTACCTCCTGTAGTAAACATCTAATCCAAAACTTCTGGTTATCGGTGTTTGTCTCCTATACAACAGATTGTTTTGGTTTTGCTTACTTGAACTTGTTTCACTGTGAGTGACAGGATAAAACTTTCCTACTACTCTCACATACCTAATTGCCCTTCGCTGGGCAGAAACAACTCAAGGCTGACATCTTCTTTGAAACAATTCCAGCTGTGCCAAACCCAAAAACACGAGGAACTTGTAGATCAGCCTTTCGGTACACAACTATGTGATACTGTTTAAAAATGGAGCCTTGGAGGTCAAGAAATCATGGAAGTAAGTTAGCTTTTATTTGTGTTCAGGTCCTCTGAGCATACGGGCCATCCTTTTATGCTTTTCACTGCATGAGGGAGAGAAAAAGAGATAGGCAGAGGGATGAAGGAGGGAGAGAGGGAGAAAGGAGAGGCAGAAAGGAAGGGGGAGAGAGATGGAGGGAGAGAGGGAGAGAGGGAGGGAGGGAGGGAGGCAGGGAGACAGGAAGGCAGGAAGGCAGGAAGGAAGGCAGGAAGGAAGGAAGGAAGGAAGGAATTTTTATGTAAAAGGACAACTCTGACAGTGATGTTTTAAGACAACTCTTAAGAAGCTCACATTAAAGTTAAAATGATTAGCAGCACAGAGGCTCTTTATTGTCTGAATCATGATGCAGCTGTGTCTGCAACTTAGAAATGCCTTGATATTTGCAGTAGCTATAAATGTCACACCACACCCACCTCTGGGGTGGGGTGGCCCCCTGGTCCTGGTATTCCCAAGCTCTGCGGTTGTCAGTCCCAGGATTGCTCAGATTCCCTCTCCTCCAGCCAGGCCCTCGCTTCCCTACCACTTGTCCCCCACACCCGTTCTTCATTTTCCTTGTTAAAAACAGCCTAACTCCACATACTCTGTCACCCCCTTTCCCGGCCTTATCACATCCACCTCTGTTAGCACCCCCTGCCCCATCCCTGTCTGCTGTGACACCGTGCTGGGCCTAGGCCGCATGCCCATGACCACCCCACCATGGCACAGCCCCATGGCCTCTCTTCTCTGCTGGGACCCCCGGTGCCACGGGGGCTGCTCCCTGCCATGGGGTTGCTGCCACGGGGAGGGTGCCCACCCCAGGGTGCCGTGCCTGAAAGCCCACGTCTGGAGGAGAGACGGAGTCCGTGCTGCAAGTGGCCTGACACAAGTGCCTCACGTGCTGGAAAAGAAGGAACTAAGGGGGTTGGCAGCTATCAAAACTAGTAGAGGCTTTGTGCTGGAAGCACTGGATAGAGGTGGTATGAAGACGAAATGATAGGAAAACACCAACTTCACAAAGTAAATCAATATTGTTAATATAACTAAGACCTTCTTGAAAGGCGACGGCACAAATTTCTGACATTAGTTGTTGTCATAACAAGTGGTCCCTACCGCTCACATTTAAAAATTGACCTTTTCATCTTTCATTACTGCCATGGAGATCAATAATCTCATGCATGAGGAGAGCTACTGGTATCTGTAGGATGTCCAGAGGATTAAAAAAATAGCGTTGTGGTACTTCTTGCACTGTCTGCCTGGGCACCTTTCTGTGAGTCTTCCAGAACAACCTGGGTGAATTCCTTCTACTGTGCGGAGACGGAAGATAAGATGAGAACTCATCATCATTCATGCTACATAATTAATCAGCTATGATAAAAGCTTGATGAAGCAACATTTGCAGTAATGCAGACTTTAAAAATAGATTGTATAATTCCCTCCACGTTTTCAGTCTCAGTCCACACTCATGCAGAATGCTATGCAAATGCATAATCACATCCTTTACTCCCACACACATGTACTCGTAGGAAGGCTTGCTGATACATACAGGAATAAAACGCACATTCCAATGCAAAAACATGCTTGTGTTGAGGTGTATAAATTAAACATGCTAACATTAAATATTTACATTATTTTCATTGTTCTTTTCAACTGCATATTTCTGTATGCATTTACATACCATGCCAACATAAGATATCACGTAAGCACAATGGTATCCATATATCAAGCTGCTGAGACATGAGATGAGCACTGCTGGTGAGGATACATTGTTCAGATGCATCTCCATTACATACAGGTGTTCAAAAGATTTTTGTCTTTCCTAGGTATGTATCGCCAAATAATTGGTTCCAAGGCATTTTTAGTTTCTATTTATTAGACAATACATATAGACAGGGAAAAATGAGAAAGGAAAATAAGAAACAATTAAAAAAAATAAACAAGAGAGAAAGTAAAGGGGAAAAAAGAAGTAAATAGTACTTTCAGTGAGTCTCTACATAATGAAGATTACAATGCATACAGAGTCTTTCATAAATATATGTACACTGTCCTACATCTGAAATCTTTCTTTTATCTCTATATACATATACCTATAAATCCATATTTTCATTTGTGCTTGTACCTATGCACACAAGTGTGTGTATATACACGTCATATAAATACCAACCCAAGCACAAAACTTCGGCAAGGGGAAGACAGCAGTGAATCCAACCCCAAAACGCCTTACAAAACAGGGCAGCCAGCTTATGCAACCTGTGTCTGCAGCTCACCCTAGGCACAAAGGGCTGGTTCCCGGGGGATGCGCTGCTGCTGCCAGCAGTGCCTTGCAGGCAGGTTTGCTGCACGAGCAGCATCAACCGTGGCAGAGTGGGGATAAAGTCACTGAAATCGCTGACACGGCTCCTCAGCTAGAAAAAGCCCCGTGGTGGCCCAAAAAAAAAAAAAAAAGAGTCAGCCAATTTCTTTCCTCATCACATCCTAATATACACCGCTGTCATGTCTTGGAAGAAATTCAGGGCTTTCTCCTGCAAGAAATAGCAAAAAGGAGGATAAATTGCTTTATCTCTGGCAGAAGTGGAGCAGGCCTTCAGTTATATCCCCAAAGCTGCTCCAAGGAGAGGATTTCCTCGCATGTATTCAGGCAATTATTTCACACTGAATGAGGAGCAGAAACGTTTCTGCTTTGTGACTGAGCCTCCCCCGGGGTCCTCTGTTGCGAATGCCTGGAGCCTGCCGTGCCTAGGGACAGGGCTGAGGGCAGGACTGCTGTCGGCAGCCCTTTCCTCCCCCAGAGTCACGCTTCCTTCATCAGCATCAGTTTTTAGAAAGGCAATGGGCAGCCAACATTGATTCTGCATGCAGAATGACCATTTTAATTCTCAGCTCCACACAGTTTCCTTCTGAACTCCATGATATAGCTAGAGGTCAAGCACAGCCCTGGGTAACAACAATGAGGCATTCATAAACTGAGGGACACCCGAACTTCCAGCACTGATCTAGTTATAATTTTGTACAGCAAGTTTGTTTTCCTAACTATCTGCTTACACTTATGGGCATCAGACTTTCAAATTTACTGGGGCACACCCATGGTGAATACTGTTTTCTGCAACTTTTATTATTATGGAGATTGAATCCCAGCAGAACATTAGAAGAATAAAATTGGACTTGCAAACTTTATGTCCTGAATCCACCCACATGTAATTGAAATAAATACTTGGATGGTTCATTTCCACTTAACTGAAACTCATATTGATTGTGAGGGTGACAAATATTACATAAATATATACGTATATATGTAAAGATTTGTCGATCCTTTGCATCTCTAAATGATCTTCACCTGAATTTTCACATTGATATGTAGCTTTGAAAAGTGGAATCATTTTCATTTTTGCTACATTCCCATGTGAAGACTAGCTCTCAGCATGAGAGACTAGCTCTCAGCATGGATTTTTACCAGAACTACAGCATCTGACCGACTGCCACATTGCCTTTAAGTGTAATAATTAGTTTCTTGGTATATTGAAAGCACTTGGGACAGAGGTCAAGGAAGGGGAGAGAGTTGTTCTATTTTCACAGAGTGGAGGCAGAACAGATTTGGCCAACTGTGCAAAGTTACAGAGCTGACAGTATTGCCACAAGTAATTTGGGTGGGAGAGGAGCCTGCTCAGCACTTGTCCATTTCCAGGTGCTTTCTGCACCCACGTGCACAAGCTAACACCACAAAGAAACCAAGTCTTTGGTACATCACTGTGAAGAGAGTGGAAATTGTAGGGAGTTTTATTTGTAAAATGGATGAAAGATATTTCCCAAGACACGAGGCTTTGCTGAGATAAGAAGAAGCCATAAGAAAGAGACAGGAGCAGCCCGCTGAAGAGCAATGTGTTTGCTTTCAGTGACAGGGACGTGTCTGGCACAGAGGGTGCTGCCGCTTGTCTGACACCAAGGTGCCCTGTGGGATGTGTAACATCGGGGGCTGGGAAAACAGGGACCATTTCTGTACAGAGAGCATCCTGTTTGTGGCACAACCACTGCAGTTAAGGGAAGAAAGGGAGACAACAAACACGGCATGTGGCAGGAGAGGAAAGAAAGCTGTATTCGGTGAAGGCTTAAAACTCAGAGACATTGGCTGGCTGAGACACCCTGCCTGTGGACATTTCTGAGCTCTCATTTCACCTTGGCTAGTTGGCGGCACGCTATCACATCCCAGCACACCCACCACAGCCCTGGCACTGCCCAGGCAGGGCACCCGCAGAGCAGCTGGGGCTCGAGTCACGAAATGCATGACAGTAAAAACACAGCTGAAAGAGAAAAGACAGAGGCTTAGGAAACAATTAAGCTGCTTAAAAGCTGTGTGAGACTCCTTGGGGAAAACAAACGAAAAAGAGTTCTTACAGCTCTCAGCAGGGGAGCGGGGAGAGGTTTGCGCAGCTCTTCCTCGCAGTGCTGTTCCTCTGACATTTTGCAGATGTGACCTCACCTTTGTTTAAGGTCAACTTTCCAGAGCTTGAAGTTACTAATCCTGCTGAATAGTCAGGCCCCAAATGAGCTCCATCCCGAAGGGAGCTGTCAAGCAATGCTTCCCTGCTTAACTGATTAAGACCTGTTCCTAGTTTTTTTGCAGGCAATTGATGGATCTAGTAGTTGTCTTCCCCGTGCACGGTAGATCAATTGACAAGAAAACTATTTAATGGCAAAGCTTCTAAATGCTTGTCTAAATTCTTTTTGCATTTTAAGAGTGGAGACAAGTTATTCAATCAAGCGTGGCACTTCATACCACGGTGTCTAGTTAAAACATACCAGCCTCTCTGAAGAAAATGCTTCGGGTCATATTGTGGACAGAATATCCTGAGGAACATTTAATGTGACAGGCTTTGTCATCCAATATCTATGAGTTTTGGTTGGAAACGAGCTTGCAGAGGTACTCGAAAATGCCATCTGAGCTTGCAAGCATGTAGCCTGATTTGCTGGTTTAATCCCTAAGGGCACTGCTGTGGTTGCAGCAGTGTGAAGGTGCAGATGGGCAGCTGGTGCCGTGCAGTAGCCCCGGATCTGTTGTCTGCTCAGTTGCTGGCTGCAGGCTTTGTTTCACCTCTACACAAGCATTTTTCTGGTCGCGGTTTTGTTAGGCAATGCCTTCTCACAAGGTTTCTGTGTTTTCCCTACCTTTACTAATTGGAGGCACACTAGATTACACTCTTGCTGAATAGACTAATTTATTTCTAAGTCACTGCTCTTACATATTTATGAATTTGGCATGAAGGAGATCTTACATCAGTCTGGAAAGTTTTCAATCACAGTCTGTTTTCCCCATATTAATAATCCTGTTCATAAAGAAATTTGACTGATTTTATACATTTTCAGCATTTTGGGAGAGTACCAAACTTTCCAGCACTCCAAGAGGCAATGTAAACAGTGCACATATTGCCTTGCTGAGCAGGACTTCAGTTCAAGAGGAACCCGTCTGAGTCATTGTGGTAATGGCTCTCAGAGAAGATGGCATAACCCGGTCTGCTTTGAGATATTCAGAGCAAAAAGCAGGCTGACTCCAAGGTAAGAAACTATTCTCTCTGGATTGGATCCTGCTCCTCTCATCAAGGAGTCATCTTGCCCAGCAGTCACTTCTAAACTGAGCATTTCAAGCTGAAGAGGCTGCCACCTGCATAGGGTCAAATAAAGTGGGGGAAGCCAGCCTTTTTTGTGCTGAGGTATATGCCCTTCCTGAGCTCACTAACAGCAGAGTCATGCTTCAGTACTCCATCCTTCTGTCAGAGAAACAGCAGAGGGAAAGCAAGCCTGGAGCAAAACCACAGGTTGCCCTTGGGATTTTCACCTTTTATTGTCGTACCTGCTTATCTAAGGCAGGTCGTGCTTTCTAGTCTTTCATGTTTGTGGGCAGTCTGAACTAAAGACCCCAAAATGCAGACAGTTTCAAAGCTGCAAACTGTTAGAAAGCACTCTCTGTTGCTCCAGTCTGAATCGTGGCATTCCTGCCTTTAACTATCTTTCCCCCTCTCTGGCACGGACATTTGTTAATAGAGGCTGTCTCGCCTTTTAAGCATTAACATGAAGTTTATTGGCTTGAAAGACAGGGTAAGACTAGTTAGTGTATGATACCACACTCATATCTGTCTAACTGAAAATGACCATAATTTCCCTGCAAATTTATTTGGCCAAAGAAACCAAATAGTTCCTTTCACGATGCCCCAGCTATATTTCTTTTGTGCTACAGGACAATAACAAGTCCAGAAAGTACTGCTCTATTACCATTGATCAGAGGCTGATGCTCCAGCTGCGCCTGCTGCTATGCTTCAGCCACCCTCAAGATCAGGACTGCTGCGAGTATCACTTAATAAACCTTCTTACACCGAAGTTTTGTCAGCCGCAGACTCCTGCAGAGCACCAGCTGCCTCGGTATTTACTCTGTTTTACAACAAAAAAGTTGAGGCTGCCAAAAAATTGCCAGACAACTTCCCATTTTTGCACATGAAACAGCTGCAGCTACGTTCCCTTCAAGACATGAAAATTGATCTGAGAATGAATTTAGGGTTTGGGGAGGCTTTAGGAAAAAAAAATCTTTTTCTATTTTTGAAGTAAAAGAGGGTGGAAGAGTAAATAAACTGAGCAAACCACTTCCCTAATACTCACTGTGTGGTTTGCTCAGACATCTTTGGAGGGGAAAGGCAAAAGGCAATGGCTTGAACACATCTAAGAATATGTAGCCCAGCTGGGTGCAGGCAGGTGTGCTCCTCTTCCACCTGCGTTTGAGAATATGCAAAGCAAAGGCACTCATCCGCACCTGTTTATGTAGACACATCCTGCATTTTGAAGCTTGAAATTTGGTATCAAAATAATCCCTTCTGTGCTGAACAGGTGTTTGAGGAGCTGCATACAGCTCGTTGTAGAAGAGCAGTCCTGAAAGCTAGGTGGTATGCACCAGCTCTCTGGAGCAGACTGCAGGCTTTGGGCTGTTGGTTCAGCCCAAATGCACCCACAAACAGAGTGCATTCAGCTTACCTGTCTCGTGACATCAACCTACAGCCATGACCTAACACGTTAACTTCTTACATTTCAGGGGAAGTCAAAATGATGATAATAATGTAATAGTAATGCTGAATAGTGATGCTGATAGCAATACAGTAACCACTGTCTGCTGGGGCTGCTATTGGACTTCTGAAGCGTGAGATTTTGCTAGAATTGCAGTTTGTGTGCAGTTTGGCTTCACGTAGCCAATGAACTGAGGGGGCACAAACCACCTTGTCCAACTCATTCCCTTCCTCACCTTGTTGACGGCTGTTTTGTGCAAGGACTTGTTCTGATGTCTTGAGGCCCCAGTGATTTTGGCTTTCTGTCAAGCGTGTTACAGACAATGTTGGATGCAAGTCATCCTGTTTACGAAACAGAGAGATCTTTATAATGACACATCTACACTGTGGCAAGACAAAGGAACATCTACACTTCTAAGAAATTGTTTTCTTTCTTTGGGGCTGAGTTTGTTTAACTGCACTGTCCCAAATCTTTTATTGGTAATACTGAATGCCTCCTCCATGAGGTACCTTTCCAATGCACAAGTACCTACAGGGGGTGGCCTAGGTGTCACTGAGCCCCCTGAATGCTGGTGGGGGGGTAATTCCAAAAGCCATTGGAGCCAAGCACTCTGATCATTCTGTGGTCTTCATTTCCACTGGTTTTCCATCCCAAATCAATTGGTGTCCTTGCTTTGACATCCCTCGATATCCCCACAGCAAATACTAATAACAAATCTGCACACAACATTCCTCATGGGGGTTTGTTGACGTGGCAGGCAGAAGTAAACTACCTACCTGCTCAACGTGATTTTAGTTTTTTAATTGATGTAAAAATAACTTTTCTGCTTGTGTATTTTAAGTAGATCTTTTCAGAATGCTTGGAATGCTTTTCTTTTTTTCTTTTTTTTTTCTCTTTTTTTTTTTTCCCCACTTAGTAAGACCTTGCTTTTCTAGTCAAGCTGATCCTTCACTACCCTAACCCTTTGTACTTGGGCTAGATGAGAAACATGAATGCTGAAGGCTTTCTCTGCAGTCACTTGTAAGCTACCTAAATGTTTGGTGCCTTTAATTATCCCCAAAGTGAATGTTGCAACATGACTGCACCACCTGGATGGATGGCTTGGGAGCCAGAGAGCTGTGCTGGCTACCTGTATGGTGCTTGCAGGGCTTTATTTTGCTCCATAGCAGTATTTATTAGGCACGCATGCATATGCATTTCTGCAAGACAGGGATCGCTCTGTGCAATGCATGCACTGCCATGCTAGAGCTCTCCAGGCTACCGGCTGGTATGTCTCCGTGGTGCACGGCAGCTTTGATCCCACAATCTCCATAATTATGTTACCGTATTGCTTCCTCCCAACTGCTTAGCTAAGCCGAGAAGCCATCTGCAAGACGCTTTGGGTTGGATGACGTCTTGCTCTCCCGTATCAGGTGGTGATGCAGGTTTGCTCCCAGCCAGCTCTGGAGCTGCCAGCCTCTCTCACCTGCCCCCAGCCTGGAGCTCCCCAGCTGCGGCTGCTGTACCACGGCACGGGCACCGCTCGGCTTGTCAACCAGAACGGGGTGCCTGCACGCCAACACCCGCTGCTCATCTGCTCCCACCCAGCGCACAGCGAGACCACAGAGATGAGCAGAGCTGGGGTTGTTCCTCCCATGCTGGATGGTGCTTTCCTCCCACCCAATGTACCAGCTGCTTATCCTGGTGATGGGCATTTGTGTTGGATCTCTCTGTCACAAGGGCTGAAAAGCATTACTGGCTACTAAGGGGGCTTGCATGCTGCGTAAAGGGACACTACCCAGTTCCTACTCACTTCTGCAATGACAATATTTGTTTGCTAGCTCAGGCAGGGAAACTGAGCCATGCACATTGTCATTGTCTCATCCCTGCTCTGAAAAGCTCACTGGTGATGGTTGGTTTTTTTCAGGACAGCACCTGAAAACAAACCTGTCAAAAACAGAGAGACTACATGAGGGTGAATCCAGATAAAGAGCAGATTGCCTGGGTTTAAAATCCCGGGGTGAGAAATAATAGAAGGAATTTGGGGAACTGCAGCTCTTCAATCAATATGTTTTCTGTCTGAAAAAGAGAGGAAGAGAAAGAGAGTGAAGATGCACAGAGTAGGAAGGATTGCCTTGTGGTTAAGGGTCTCAGGAGCTCTAGCCTCATTTCCTGGCTCTGCTCAGGCTTCTCACATAACCTTGGCCAAAGTCACTCAATCTCCCTGTGCCACAGCTCCTCTGCTATTACATGCATCCCCACCTCGCAGCATTGCCCCTCTTCTTCCCTCCTCACCTGCTGAGACTGTAAATTCTCCGAGGTGCAGACTGCCTCTCATTTCTGATTTGCCTCCGTTTTGATTGTCTCTGGTTTGATTTGTTTCTGTTTGTACCCTATCCAGCAACCTCAAGCAGAGCCTATAGGTGATACCATAACACAAACAAAATAACAACTGAGATTTTGAAAGCTTCTGTATTAAAAAAAAAAAAAAAAAGTCTGAAATGTTCTGCTTCTGATAAACTGGTAGTAAATTCTAAGAAAGATTGGCTTGTTGTAACAGTGTAATGGATTTGCTGTAATGCAGACACTAACTGGCAGATTTTTGCGGAGTTACTCTATGGATTTTTACATAATACATTTAATGTTGTAATCTTAGTCTGCTGCATTTGAATATTTGAACATAGTCCTATGCTCAGGGACTGTAAACTTAATTTTGCTAACAGTCAGCAGAGCCTTCCACAGGTGAAACTCTGGTGTAAGCAGTAATCCCTGACATATGGCTGTTATCTAACTAGGCTCCGATTACCTCGCTGGTGATATCCCTGTTGCTGGTAAGAAGCAAATTTCCATGAAGTCACAAGGTATCAGTCAGAGGGCTCATAGATTTGCTGCGCTAGTGATGTAATCCACCCGTTTAGATAAGTGCTGTTCACCATAGGAATGAATAAAGATTAATTCAGAACCTAATGTACGTCAGTAAACAAGGAAGACAAAAAATGTGAAAACTTCAGGTTCATCCAGAGTGTTTGTTTCCTCTTATCAATAAGCTCACTAGCAATAAAGCTTGCTGCTGTTTCATTAGGGAAAGAGAATGCAAATCAATGTGTACAGGTACAGTCATTGTTCAGAGTTTATACGCTCCTGCTCAGACATACCCGCAGCATTTTCCAGGCAGTAATGGCTCTATTTAAGGTGAATTTTGTCGAGATCTTTGCCACTGGGTAGAGGCAGGGAGATCCTTTCTCAGAGCTGACCTTGACCCATGCACATGCAGAGAGGGTAGGCTGGAAATGGAGGGAGCACGACCCGGGGGGACTGCCAAAAAATCTACTTTTCTCAGCCTGGAAAGGGGAGAAGCCTGGCTCAACAGTTTATAGGGTTTTGTTGCTTCTGTCAAGTGGGAAAGTGATCTAGTAACAGTCATGGCTTTCCAGTTCTGACACATCCAGTTCTGGAGAGATAACACCGCTACTCGCAGGCCTTCGGAGCCAACTGCAAGGACGTCTCCACCGAAGCCATTTTACAGCACTTGTTCTAACACAAACCTTGCATTAACAGCTTAAAGTGAAGCGAGATAAAACAGTTTCTTTTATGTGCTTTATTTATTTATCTCTAGATCCGAGATAAGTGCCTGGCCAAAAACAAAATGTCGCGCGGTCCCAGTTCAGCGTCTGAAAACAGGAACCTGCGAGAACCCACCAGTCACCAACGCCGGAGTCTCCTTGCCAGGCTCGTAATTAAATATAGATACGCAGGAGATGAAAGCACGCTACAGTGCTGAGACAGTTTGCTATCATGGCGCTGAGAAAAGAGAAGCAGCCAGCGTAGAGCCAACTGCGAGGAGTCAGCGGAGCTTATTTGCAAGGGAAATGCAAATCCCGAGCTGATTGCGTTCCCTTAAATGGGAAAGTGTGCTAAATCTGATAAGGGTGCTCCGAGGGCCTCCTAAGCGTGGGCTTGTCTCGGTGCTGAGTTTCTGTTCTTCAGTGGGTGAGGGAGTGAATGCTCTTCTGAAAGCGCGCACAGGTGAGAGATAGCAATTATTTCCCTCTACTTCTTCCACTATCTGCATAAATTATCATCTAGATAGCCTTCATATCTCCAAAGCACTCCACATATATTAACTAATTAATGCTCGCTCTATCCCTCTATATTAAAGAAAGAATTATCCTCATTTTGCTAATGCTGAAATACAAGGAGGAAGATTAAGTGCCAGGGAGAGAATCCAGCTAAGCACTTTAGTTGCTGAAGTCAAAGGGACTAAAAATTAATCATACGTTTGAGAGCTTCGGTGGGCTGGGACCTCGGTCTTGCACAACGCTGAGCACCTTGGAGAATCAGGCATGCCCAAAGCCACGGAGGAATGAGAACAACAACAACAAAAAGCAACGAGTATGAGAACATGGCATGGAATTGCTCTCCAGGAGCCATCATATGCACTCTGAAAGAAGCTGAAAGTCAGCTCTAGAAATGAGCTTTGGAAACGTATGCTCGTACAAGGTAGATCTGAGGGGAAAAAAAAAAAAAAAAAAAAAAACCTCCTTGAAACAAAAAGACATTTCCCACATGTAAATTGTGCATGTTTTCCTCATGGTCACATTTACAATGTGCTAATATATGAGCCTGGCACTTTCCAAAACTTCACTCTGTCATTACCTGCAGCGCCCATGGCAGAACACATTAGCTGCTACCTGCACGTTGCATACAGCTCTCGAGGACCTCGCTGCATCTTCCCACAGTCATAAAAGCAAACAGTGAATTTTGAAATACTTTTTCCTGGCTTCAGAACAACGTTACCAGCCAAGTGATCTGACAGTCCTTTCCAGAAGAAATTAATTGAGAAAAAGTATTTAGAGGAGCCATGCAGACAGTGGTCTTTAATTACCTTCATTTGCATATATGCAAAAGAACTTTTTGAGAGACAAAGAGGGGAGAGCTCTACCTGAATCTTTAACAAGTGCTTGTTTTATCACGTTCAAGTTCAGGACTAAGCCCAGGTCAGATACCCAACAAAATTTACATAGAGCAATCCCAGGGCCGCTTGAATGTGCCTTTCCCTTACCGATTTGCTGCAGTTTACTGATACTGCACAAGATCGTGAGTTACTTTTGTAAGCAGCCCTGAACTGCTAATATTAAAAATCCTCCTGGTTTGTGTTTGTGGGGGGCCTTATTTGGGGGTAAATATTCATCAGCACCTGACTATAGCGAGCGGGGCATTTTCCTTTTCTCAAGAAATGGCTCTTTTGTTGACATTGAAAATAAACGGTGAGCTTCGGAACAGACTGGTCTATTGTAAGAGTTCCCAAAATTAGGCTAAATGGCTGGTGACTCATTGCTGGAAAATTAATCAGAGCGAGATAAATGTGTGTGCAAAGCAAGGGACATGGCTTATCTGATTGGGTTATTGATTGATTTGGAATTAATTTCAGAAAGAGACAGGTGTTGAAGGGGGGTGAGACCACAGCCATAGAAAACAGTAAGGGCTCAGCTCCGTCAGCTCCTCCTGGCGCTGATAAGCTGAGGAGAAAAATGCTTTCAGAAGCAGAGGAAGGATAAAGGAGAACAGCAGGGCAGGGCAGCTTGCAAAGCCTGGTGCTCACAGGCAAACAGGAGGCAGCTTTTGTGTGTGCAGACAATAAAGTGGCAATGTGCAGGAGGGGTCCAAGGGCCAGCGAAAGGGAAACCTGGGACCGGGCAAGCCTTGTGCAAGAAGAAGACCTGTGCCAGCACTGCTGCCGTGGCTGCTTGTAAAAGAAAGTGGGTATTGCTATGAAATGAACAAACCCAGACGGACTGGGTATGGCAGAGCAGAGTTCACCTGCGGAAGTTATCGGGCCCAGCAGTTGTGACTAACGTGGAGGGAGGGCAGTTCAAGCAGCCAAGTGTGGAGAGGAAGCTGCCACCGGTCCCAGGGGAAGGAGGCAAGCAGCGGAGAGAAGGGCTGGTCCTGGGGAGGCACAGTGAGCACCACATGGGCGAGGAAGAAAACACCAAGGTGGAGAAAATAACACCGAGATAGTGACTTTCAGCAGCTCCCAATGAAGTCTGGAAGAGAATAAATGGAAAGAGTAAATACCCTTCTTTCAAAACCAGCTGCCTAACTTGACTATTTTGGGGGCCTGCAGAATTTCCCTGTGTGATAGAGATGCACTAGATGGGCACAGCATGAAGGCAGTCCTTGGTATTTAGCACACATCTCCACATTACAGCTATCGATATGTTCTCACCCTCTGAACTATGTAGCACTTATTTTTCACATGAGTAAACTAGCTTTAATATTGGCTTTGAATGCAGATAAATACACAGAGCGTATAGATTTCTCTCTGTCCCCATAATACTGCATGCATCTCTGGCCTGGATCTCTGGCTTTTCACACTGGTAGCCCATCACTAATATTGATTTGGGACGTAGATAGATAGTACACACATTATGGATTTATTTCAGTCTTTGTTGAATCTCTGTTGGTTTGGAAAGTAGATAATGTGCAAGAATGATTTTTCCCCATAACATAGCTTTTTGCACATACAGAGTGTGAAAATATTTTAATGAATATCTTCCAGTGCACTCAGTAACTTCCCTTTTGCTGACTGTACCTCATCCTCCCCAGCATCTGATATCTGTGGCTGACTATCTCAGTGAAAGGGCTGTGTATTGTTGTAGCACGGCAGTTTCACAGTGAGCCATCCCATCTGTCTTCCTTTCCCACAGAATTTCAAGTGTTCCTTCACTTGAATACCAGTTGCTGAGCCTGCCTTTCCTCTACTGCTGCACATTCAGAAGTGGGAACGCTGTAAAAATGTCAGACTGCTGGGTTTGGGGTGTTTTTTGTTTTCTTTTTTTTTTTCTTTTTTTTTTTTTTTTCTCCTGATGGGTTGGAGGTGGCTTTTGGTTTTTACTTGAGGGTGGCACATAGTTTGTGACAGACGGCATGCTGTAAAATGTGTGGGAGCATGATATGCTACCACCAAGGAAACCAGTGTGTCCACACCATGCCACACTGCACAGCTGAGTGTGGTGACATGGGTTTGGGTCCTGAGCACAGGGAAGCCAGGCATTACCTAGCATTGACAGTTCTTCAGAGCCAGGAGCCTGAAATTCTCAGAAAACAACTTGAACATTTTGTGACATCTCTCTTTGTAGCACGATGGGATGAATTCTCCAGCTTCATTTTTACGGTGCTGTCAGGTTCGTTGCTTGCCAGTAGAGGAGGGCACCCAGCTGGGTGGTGCCCAGGTGGCTCTGGGTGGATGCCTGTGCCCACCCCTTAGAGCTTCTGGAGAGGAACAGGCACTCTCAGGGCCTCTTCCGTCCCACCCAGAGGGGAACATCGAAGATAAGTTGCAGTGGCTCCTGTCCTTGAGGTGTCAGTTTGTAATGTAGGATGACCAGATCACATACAGACATCTGCAGTATGACTGTCAGAAGAATCCCACTTCTTGTGACTAATGGGCAGGCTCCTGACTTTACAAAAGCACAAGAAATACAAAGGATAGTTGATTTGTTTGCCTTGTCATTTCTCCTGCGTGCCCATGTACAGTACCAGCCACCATAGTAACTGGACTAAAATAGTCTTAACACTTGTCCTGTTAAGACTTGTTCTGCTTTCACTTGTTTTTGGCCTACAGAACATTTTCTGCATGCCTGTTTCATTATTAGCCAGGCTATATGTAATCCACCTGCCTACTTTAATAGGATTTTGTTGTCAGATAGGATTCCCTTTAATTTTGTAATCAGTCTTAGTTTCCTTAACATCTTGCTGTTCTTTATTAGATTCATCAGAATTGCTGGAGGGTTAGTGTAGGTCTGGCCTCTTGGGGAGGACCCCTACATTTTGGAGTCTTTATGTCAGTGTCTGGCTATGTGCAAAGCATCTCAGGTACCATTACAATCAATGGTACCCCAGACCCCTCTAGAAACCTATTACTAAACACAAGCGTTTAGTATAGTTTGAAGCATGTGGGCAGGAAGAAAATGTAATGCTGGTAGATATAACACAGGGCTTCTGAAGACCCGTGCCTTTTTGGAGCAGCTGCTGGAGGCAAGGCGGGAGACCCCAGGGCTTCTCAAATGGCATGAGACACTTGCATGGGTGCTAAGACATCGACTCTCCAGCAGCCACTTGGCCGTGCCCTGGATGTGGTCTCATTCACCCAGGCTGTAGAAAATACCACCTTCACCAGCCAAGGAGTTCTATGCAGCACCATGCTCCAGACCTTAGTTTTTTCCCTGTTAATTTACTGCATTTAGGGGATGTTATCCAAAGCCTTTACTTGGCATTGGGATCAAAAACATAATCACATCATTTCTTTTTTGCTAAAAAAATACTCATGAAAATAGTTTTCAGTTTTTTTTTTTTTTTTTTTTTTCTTTTCTTTGTAAGTATGTGTTTTGACTTTAAAAATGCATATAAGGCCTACTTTTCCTCCCAGGTCCCCAGACCTCAAAAGGCTGGTCATAACTTCAGCCAAATATCATCAAACCTTCATTTCCTGCCTATAGCTGCTCTTATACTGAAGTTTAATAGGGACTTTTATGAATTTGAGCACAATGGAGATAAAAATAGGCAAAGCGCAGGATGTTCATCAGGACTCCTTTGTAGAAGAGCCTGAAGCTGCTACCTCTCTCTGGATCCCCATTGTTTCCCAACTTTACCCCTTCAGGGAGAGATGTATCCTTAGCCAATCGACAAGAAGGAAAATATGCTGCTAGAGGAAATATCTTACTGTGATTTCTCTGCATGAAAAATATGTTTAGCTCATTGCTATCCTTAGCTTTCACAGAGTGGAGTACGGATAGGATTGTAAGATCCACCTGTCTTCAACTGTCTTTTGCTAGAGGGATGAGATGCAGAAAACCTATCCATGATATGTAGATGAATGCCAAAAATATCTAGGTCATAGGAAGCTCCTGATTATATCTCTATCTATTCCTTTAGAGTTAAAATTTAAATTACGTCACCTCATCTCCAAAGTTTTTCTCTGGAGTAGTTTCTGAAAAATTTAAGCAAAATTCCCTTAAATAAAACTGCAGCTGAGCTTGTTTTGCTTAATTAGCACTTTTTATTTTTTTATTTTTTTATTTTTTTTTCACATCAGGGAATAAGAGCAGAATGCAAAGAGATTGCTTTAGTAGATTGGAAATTATGAGCATTTTATACTGTGTAATAGGACTTTGTGCAAGTACAACTAGCAGGCTTAACAGCTCAAACTCTCCTGGCTTTGAACACTGAAAATGCTGTTAAATTATTAAGTTTAGTCTCAACTGGCAAGGACATTCAGTGTCTGAAACTTTACCAAACCTCAAGGCAGTTGCCAGCAGACAGTATAATGAACAGAACAAGGAGAAATTAGGACTTTTTAAAGAATCGATTCTTCAGTTCATCCTTCAAAACGCAAAATTTTAAAAGAGCAGCTATAAAACACAAACCAGGGTTAAAACTTTTTGAATTTCTCTGGTAGATTAAAATGGTAATAACTGCCACTTCAGGCTGGAGGAAAAGGTATCAAATCTATTTCAAGCTTTTAATCCCACATGAAATGAATTGCAAAATATAGGCATTGTTCAAAACTGAGAAGGAAGTGAAGACTGTAGTACTTGCTTTATACAAAAGCTCAAGGGTTAAATATAAATTGAATGTGAGACAGAGAAAGATGGATGGAGTGGAGGTCAGGGTGTTCATCTGGGACTTGTAATACCAGGGTGCCAGTTCCTATGCCTGTAACTTTTCAGGTATGAAGAGAAGTTGCGTTAACAGGAGCATCCTTTTATTACACAGCTCAGTGTTTAGGCACTCCTGGGAGGTAAATGTAGGTTCAAAACCACCCTGGTTATTGCAGAAATGAATTATGGACGTCACATATTCTAGGGATCACTTTAATTTGTGGACTTCAGCCAAAACATGGGAACATGTGCAGCAATACTTTCTTCTCTGTCCACCTGGTTTCATGCAGGCAAACCACCCATAATTCAGTTTAACCTGTTCCTCTGGTTCAGAAGCCCAGGTATTAACATTTTTAAAATGTTGATTTTATGTATGACCAAAATGAAAATTATTTGCAGATGTTGCACATACAAGTAGTATAACATTCGGATTGTGATAAGAAGAAACCTCAGTGGTATATTCACTAGCTTCCGAAAAGAGTTATAAAGAAAAAACTGTGTAGGGGCAGGGGGGAGATTATGCCAGTTGAATCTGTGGGGACTTTTACAATACTGGATTTCTGTAAAATCAAGTGAGGAAATGTTTCTTTCACACAGTAGAAAAATCTGGTTTAATGTGGTTTAATAAAATTTCCCATATGAGTAGTATACAGAGACTCCACGTCATATCACCTCGTGTCTCCAACCCCATTGAGAGACCCGCCACCACAGTGCCTGGTTTCTCCATGGGATCTCCCCCTGGTCTGTGTGTGCTGCCACTCCTCCTGGCACTTTGCAGCAGTGCCAGGGAACAACGTGGAGCATCAGCTTAAAACGCTGTCACCGTACTGCCAAGAAGAAGCCCGTGAATTTCAGTCATGTTGTACGTTTCCTACACTCACAACTAGTCAAGGTCAAGATGTCCTAAATGTTTACAGGAGATCACTGATGAATGAAGCGCTGTTCAGACATGCTGAATTGCAGATAGCTACTTTAATTGACTTAATTAGAACATGCTCACTATAAATGCTGGGTGAAGATGAATTTTGCTTCTGCTAGAAGCTAAGTGGTCTTTATCTAGAGGCTAAATAGGTTGAAAAAAAAAATGAGGTATGGCCAAACTTCAAATAAATCATAAAAGGAGGGTGAACAAATGGAGAACTGAGTGCAAGATTGAAATACATATGGTGTTTAGACAGTATGCATATATACTGCGCTCTCCGATGGTAGTGTCAATTTTCCAGGTCAAGCAGAAAGAGTTATGAGAGAGTTTGACCCAGTTATTGCTGAGACCCTCTGAGGCAATTCAATATTGGCTTACTGCTAGTAAAGGGCATGCAGAACAAAATACAATCTTTCTGCTAATTGCTGTGAGCCTGCAAACACTTTTTTTTTTTTTTAATAATAATAATAAAGAAAGCCAAGTGTTATTCAGGACTCTTGGATGGTACTCAAGATCTGTTACCAACAGCAGATGCCAGTAATAAATACAGACATGTTTCCAGAAATGCAATAATTATGGAGGTACACTCTGTTTTTTCCCATTGGTTCTGCTTTAGAATAGAATATATACTGTAAACAAGAGGAAACAGTATTTTGGTATTCTCATCTGGAATTTATCAATTAATTTTAAATATTTTATTGTTTCTTTTCCTCCCTTCCATCCAGATAACACAAGCCTCTCTCTCTCTCTCTCTCTCTCTCTCTCTCTCACACACACACGCACACAAAAAAAAAAAAAAAAAGGCACAAAATAAGCACACGGCAGAGAGGTACAAAGGGTCTTTGTTCTGAATCACACTGCAATGTTTTCCTTTTATTCCCTTCTGGAATACAGAAAGATGAAACCTTTGCTGGAGATGCAGGGTGCAATTTCATTGCATCCCTAAATTTTTATGGAGAGCACTTCTGTCTTTTATGTTTTATCACTACAGGCGAAGCTGCCCTATTTCAGTTCTGACTTCCAGAAAGAAAAGGACTGTGCCCTGCAGCAAACTATTACATGGGAAGATCCTGTTTTGAATGCAGACTTCCTCTATTATGACAGATGATTCCTGTCTGCTCTACCAAAGACACAGAACACACTGGAGAGACACTTGATAGCATTCATCTCACCTAACCTGAGGCACCTGCCAGGTAGATGTCTCCACCTGAGCAGGACTAGAGTTCCCTTCCTAGACTAATGGATAGAAACGTGCATTTCTAGTTCATGATTCATCTGATCTGGTTGGGGTGATTACCTTAGGACAAGATGAATCACAAGTGAGCAGGGCTCATTTCTCTCTGCTGATAAGAAGAGAGTGGGTAGGAGAAGAGCTCTAATGGAGACATATCCTTTGTAGGCGCCTACATTTATTTGAGTGAATTGCACCTTCTGATTCAGAAAGATCAGAAATTAGTGTCTGGCACAAATTCCATAAAACATGGGCAAACAACTTCTCTGAGCCCATTTAGATATTTTGTCCATGGTTGCTGGGGTTTTGTCAAAACACGTCTGGCACAGGTAGGGCTGTGCTTTCTCTGGGTGTATCACTCTCAGCAGGAGAGTTAGCCTGCTAAACAAACTTGCAGGAAATAAAATGGTTATTTCCTTAGTGTTGGGGTTAATCTATTGTCTTGTGATTTTAAGGAAATCGTGAAGCTTAAATGCTGTAATGAAAACCCACGAGAAAATCACACAAATAAAAACCACACAATTAATTTATGTAACGTTATTCCTGAATGTCTAGCTACACTTCTCGAATCATTAGTGCAGAACAAAGCATTACAATTTTTCCTTGTTCTGCCTAAAAGACTGTCATTTCGATACAATTTTATCAGCGAGTTCTACAAATTACTGCTACTTGCTTTAAATATCAAGTTAACTAGAAGGCCTGGTAGTTTTTGTGAAAAATGCAGGATTAAAATATTACTGGAGGCCTTCTCTCAGCTGCAAGGAGCCTGGGATTTCTGAATGAGACACGGTAATACCTCCCACTTCACATTTCATATGAGTGGAGCCCCTGGGAAATAGAAATGGTACCAAGGGCAGGTACCAGAAGTGTTACTCAAGTATTAGCTGCATTTTAACCATCTGTCAACAAATAGGATAAACCAGAACTGCATGACCAGCCAGCACTCAGAGAGATCAAGAGGGTTTAATCCAAGCAGTACAATGTGAAAATCTCTTTTCCACTCTTCAGACAAATATCATCACTCCTCAGCTCCTGCATATCTCCGGGAAAGGACCACGAGAGCTTGCACAAAGCTGGTGGCCCAGAGACCAGAAGTAAGATGTACGCTCCAAGGAAAGAGTCAAAGTTTAGCTCACTTTAGTGTAACATAATTTACTGAGTAACTCATCATTCAAATCACATTGTTTAGACTTGGGGATCTCAGTCAATTCTGCAGTAGGTGCAAGAGAGTGGGGAATACAGGGATTTGTGAGAGGATATTAATGCAGGAGAAAAATCAATATTAGGGAAAACCTGATTTTTCTAAATGTTATGGCTTTCATGTACAGTCAAGGACATCAAACACTTATTTCTGATTCTGAAAACGTATTGCGATTAAAAAAATAAGCTAAATTAATACTATTGCTATTAATAACCATAATAACACAAAAAGGAAACAAATCCCTCTGTTCTAAATTTATTCAACTGTCTTTGAAAAGACGCATGTGTCCTTATTAAATCAGATGTATTCCATTTTCTCATCAATTTTTGTTCTGTTTTTTGCCCACTTGTTTTCTTTAAGAGAAATTCTGCCATTCTTATTTGAAATCAAGTAGCTAACTGCATCATGTATCCATCTGATACAAATGGTTATGTATTGCCTGTGATAAATTAACTGGTGATGTTATACACCCAGATATTGTTTGACAAAACTGTCTTCATTCTTTGCATAATGAAATCACTACATCAAGTATTTTTATTGAGGCATTGTCCAGATGTAAACAGTATAAACACTTAGATGAAACTTTATTAAAAGCTACTGCAACAATTAAAGACCCTGGTACATTAAAAAGAGATTTATAGAACTGCAGCTAATATTAGAAATACAATGAAACTGAAGTTTCAGTCCTATACATAACCCTAACTTTCATTCATAACACCTGTCCCTCCAAAACCCCTTCAAATGGACCCTCCTTGGCCAACCAAACGCAACACTTCTTACAAGCTACCAGTGCCTAATGCAGAACACCATCTACCGCAATTTAAATGAAGAGTCACAAGCTGCTTTGCATCGCAGAGATGTGGGTTGCCAGCTCAACACATGGTTATCTCCGTTTCTACGTAATGCCTGTTGACAGCACAGCACTTCCCCTGTCTCAGCTGTCACGTACTTTCCATCTACATCTGGAGTCCCCCTTCTGATATACGTGCATTCAACTCATCTGTGTTTAATCCTTCTAAGTATCCCCTTCCCCTCCCTTATCCAGTTCCTGAAATATCTTAAATATATACTGTGAGCCTCTGAACTCTGATGTTATGCCTCAGTTACTCATTCATACAAGTTAAATGAAGTATAAATAGAAGGTAAGTGGGAGGTAATAGGATGAAATTAACGTCATTTTGGTGGATCTTGATTTGCAGGCATCAAACCTGTGTTTCAGGCTTTAACGCCCTGAAAATAAAAGGTCCTGTGTGGACATGAACATTATGTTATGGCTTAAGACAAATACATCAGAAAGACATATTAATATTAAACCTTTTATTGATTCATTTAATAGATAACACTATTCAACTGTCTCTCAGCCCTGAAAGAGCCGTAAAATGAATCCCATCTGATCCTGATTTATTGGTATTCATTCCTCCCAATGTGTGTGGAGTCCTTTTGGCAGAGGCTTAAGTTCTCTCATCTGCTGTATCCTGGTACACATCTGCTCGTAAGTGTCACATGTAGGTCAGGCACAGCCAGAGCCACAGACAAATAGTACAAAGGCAGATGGTTACCAACTGCATTCTGGGCAAGATTTTGGCTGAACAAGGTAATCACTTGCTCTGCTCTCAAACGTAGTCCCTATTTCTCTAAAGTTTTTTTCCACTTTTTTTTTTTTTAATGATAAATTTTAGACAAGGAAGATTTCTCTAGTGAGTGATGCAACTTATCATTGCCAGCAACCTTTGTTATTTGCCAGTAGCTTTAGCAGAATCATATAATTTAGCCATAAATTGTTCACATATCACTCTTTAGAGAGGTCATAAAGGGAGGGGGGGCAGTTTTTGATTGAGAAGAATTGCATGGAACCCTTCCACCCTGATCTCTACTGTAAATGTTAAACCCATCACTCACACCTAATCCAAAATTAATAACATAGTCTAGCAATACCTCTGCTGGAGTTTGCATCTCTGTTGCTTCCCATGTTTTATTATCTTGACAGCTTTTCTTCACAGCAACATAATAGTTTACCCCAAAACATCAGATCAAGCTTCTATTTTTAAATGTAGAACAACAACTGTAGCTAAATATAAAAACTTTAACTTACTCAATAATCTGTGTAGGAAGGTTGTTTTATTTCCATTAGGTTTGAGGTTTGGTATTTGGGGATTTATTTTCAGTGTCTACGTGATGTGTTTAACAATACTAATGATGAACTGATAATTATATCTTGGGCTATTGTGTGATGTCTAAAATGTGATGGGTGTTTACCCTGTAAATTTTGAGTACAATTCTGTATCAACCAGCGATTATTTAGCTACATGAAAGGCTACTGCAATTAAATGATCAATCTTATGTGAAGATTAATGCTGTTTTCAAGGCCATTGTCCTTTTCACCAGTCATCTATATTGAGTGAATAAACTGGTAGAATATAATTTCCCCTCACCCCTTATAAAAATCACTTCAATTCTGTTGATATGTGATGTACTATTGAAGTAATATCTCAGATGAATATTTATAGGCATTTCTGCTCTGTACACATACATTGATTGGGTTCACCTGCACTGTGCAGACACACGTTTCTTGTTGGCTAATGATAATAGTAATTATAATAGCAATACTAATACTGCTTTTCTTTGTAAGGCATGTTGATATCTCTGATTCAAAAGAACTAGAGAAGAACTAGGTATGATTGGTATAGGTTGTTATTGCAATAGCAATATCTTATTTCAATATTTTTGCAAAATCTGGGCTTCTTAGGTATAGTAATACTCTGAATATTTTTTGCACATCCTTCTGTTTAAATGCACAGAACCCAAAGTGTACAGAGAAGTCAGGTTTATATATGTTGTTATTTACGTGTTTGTTCATTTTCCCATTCAGAGCATGAGTGAGAATGATAGTTCTCAAGCCTTAGATTTTCATATTTCAAAGCAATGAGATAACAAGGGGCACAGTTCAGCTGAAATTCCTGTTTACTTTCTTGACTCTTTGCCTATGTAACAAGTACAGGATCTGTGCCCCACACTAGCTCCAGTTACTTTGATGTGATGAATATTATCTGTGACTTTTGAACCATCACTGGATGCTGAGAGATGTGCTATTTAATTGTCATGGTTAGGACTACATCTGACCGTGTTACTCAAGAAAAGTCATCATCCTACTTAACATCAGCACACAGCTACCCACCACTCTCCAAAAATCTCTTCTCCAGTGAAGTACCCTAAATTGGTACACACAGGCTGAAAAGAAGCCCATCTGCTCCATGAATGCCCCTGTTAATAGTCAGTATTTGTAAATACTGCAAATGGTATTTTTAATATGTTGCAATCACATTGTGAAATCGGTTATTTTGTGAAATGACTGTTTTATAATGTCACTGTAGCACACACATAATTGGACCCTCTCAGAGGAGACAAACTGACAGAACACATACTGAGAAAACTGAAAGGTCTGTGTACAGCTCCAGATTTCCTAACGAATGAAAATGATTGAAAAAGTGTTCTTTTTTTTTTTTTTTTCTTTCTTTTGGCAGCCTAGTCAGAATGATGAGACACTCAGTATCTAAAGCCAAATGGCTTCCGCTTAATGACAGCAAAGACACAGGAAGACAGCATTGACCTCATTGAAATCTACAGGACTTTTACCTTTGATTTCAAAGGGTGAGAAATTAACCAGTTATTTCTAAAGGACACAGAGGATTATGAGCTACAGAAAAGTGGAAAGTAGGCTCAAGATGACCAGATGTTTCTTGTGCACTTATGGAACAGAGCATGAAAAACTTCAGTGAAACACCTTTGAAATGCTTAAGAGCAAGAAGAAAGCAATACATTACTGAGCCAAAAAGCAGAGAAATTATACAATTTTCACATATCTGATAGCAATTTTTTTTCCCTGCTATGTTGTTGTGCACATGCCTGTATGTTCTGCACACAGCAGATGCACAAAGGCAATTGCATAGCAGATGTTAGTGCAAGCTCCAAGGTCCTGACTCACCGGATGGGGGACCTGGCTGGAAGGTGCCATCAGGCCTGGCCACCCAGGCTTCCTTACCATGAAAACCATAAAAAACAAAGAGAGAGAGATTACATACTGGGGCTCATCCTGACACAGCAACAATAAGTGGTCAAAGACACTGATGTCCCTCCATTTGGATGTAGACAGACTTAATTCTCTAATATTTGATCAGCTTGCAGGGAGGCTGCATGTTCAGAGACCTACTATCTAAGCAAGTTGCCAATTAACTAATGATCCTCCAAGACAGGCTGTAATACTGCCCAGTCCCTTGGGAAGCAAAATGATTACACAGCAAGAACAGATCCCATTTGCACTCTTTCTCCAACGATATTAAGAGGGGAGGGGGCTTTCTTTGTCTGAGCTCTGAAGATGTGCTGACTGGGGACAGCAGTACTCTTGCATTGGACCTGCCGTGGACTTTTGGGAAAAGTAGGGGCAAAACAACTGTTCACTAAATAGTCCTCTTCCAAAGCCTAGCAAGAAGATTAAAAACAATGTCTGTGAAATGTTTTGAAAGCTATGGATTAAATTTATGTGCCTGAAGTCACGTGGAGTGCTAAATACTGTTATTGTCTTCTGAAATTAGAAACACCTTCCAAACACTTTCAAACACTTCTCCCACACAGTCAAATAAAGGAAATTAATCTTGGCCACAATTAACTTTCTATCCTCATTTCTCAAGCTGTTCTGTCTGCTACTTCATCTGACCTGTTCCTGCACTTCACTGATCAAATGCAGTTGTGAGCTTATCCATCATCTTTTAACATAATGAAGTGTAAATATTTTCTGCATCTATCTATCATGTGAGCCATAATTTGAAGTTCAAAAGATTGTGTCCAAGACCATTTTGAGCTTTAATCACAACCAAGCTGAATGATGGGTTACTTGCTTTTAGCAAATATGTTTGCCCTTTACTGCTGGACACTCTCAATGAATCCAGAAATTTTATAATTTTAATAAACATTTGGAGTTAATGAGAATTTTCAAAACAAAAACAAACAAAAAAACTAATTTCATTTTTCCAACATGACCTTGTTAAATAGCTATCTTTAATCACTAGATTGATATTTGAGGTGAGTACTGAGGAAAACATGATAACAAAATTATCTCAATGACCTGAAAGCAGATGCTGGAAGCAAGGATGCAAGACTAAGGATGATTATGCCAGGGGTATTGCCTGTGTCTTTCAATTTTGCCTCATAAAGTCCATTGTTACATAAAGGCCATTTCAAAAAATCCTGCAGAAAAAGTATCCACGCACCATTTCAAATACATTTTGCATATATTGCTGAGGTAATCAAGCAGCAATATAACACTGGTACACCAAAGACAAAAAAAATGACATCACTGGTTTTCGTACTGTTGTCAGAAAATATTGATAGCAACTGACTCCAGCATCTGGTTCTCAGTAAGGAAGAACAATCTTTCTCCACTAGTCATCACATCCATAATATATAATACTGAGTTGAGAACAAACAAGTTTTAAAGTGTGTTTCAAACAGCAAGGAGAAGGGAGGACATCAAGGAATACAGGAGAACAAGAGGAAGACAAAGGAAAGCACAGGTCCAACAGCTCACAAGGGAGAAGAGCAACAATGGACAAAGTATTCAGCAGCTTCAGTCATCACAAAAAGAGGTTAACTAGACCTAGATTCTTACCACAATTAATTTCAATAATGGGGAAAAAAATCAGGATGAACTTGCAAAAGTTGAGATTAAACAGCATTTAGGTAAATAAAGGTATTCATATTGGTAACACCCAGTCAAAGACACTGGAAAACTTGTAGGGCTAGCTGAAGAAATTTTCGAGTCTCTAACAATTATTTTCAAGACCTTATGGGACAGCTGAGAGAACTGTAGAATGGCTAATGTGGTGCATGTTTTTAACAGGTTTGGAAGAGTCCTAAAAATTAGAGCTCAGGGAATATAACAGTGATGCTTAGAGCTAGTTAAGTGAACACCACAGAAGCACCTAATGGATAATATGGTGATTGAAAACCAGAGATTGTGGAGTTATCAAAAGGAATCATGTGAAACCAATCTAATTCCAGTCTTTGAGAAAATAATTGGTCTAAGCAATAAGAAACTTGATTTGCTTTGATTTTCATACAGCTTTTCAGACTGCTCTGTATGGCATTCCCCTAAGCAAAAATGAAGATAGGTAGGACAAGATGCAGCTTCAGATTTGTGGTTCATGCAGAGAGATTTCTCTTTTTACTACGGAGGTGTCCACACATAAGCTAATTTTCTGTTTCCTTTGCGGTGAGATCTAGGCCTCACTGCAGTTGCCCACATAAAAGTGTCTTGTGCCACCTGCACGCCTCCTGGCTGACCTTCAGCTACCACTTCAAAGCCAGATGGACCTCCCATACATCCTGTGCTGGACCTGCCAGCCTCATAAGGCTGCTCTGAGGGCATCATGATATGAGTACTTCTGGGCAACCAATCAGAGCAATTAGCCAATGCAACCAAAGGAGCCTGGAGATGAATTCACCTGACCATGCCGTGCTTACTCAAGGATGAGAAAAATAGGTCTCCAGCCTCTACTGGCTGTGACAGATGTTTAGACACCTAGCTCATCGGTGGGGTGGACACATACACTGAGGGAAAAACATATGCAGAGGTGTTTTGTTTTGTTTTTTTTTTTTTCAAATTGGGATGCATTTCAAATGATGTTCAGTGGAGATTTACCTTAGATTTGGTCTTGTTAGGAAACCTGCAAAATGGAACAGAAAATGTTTTTCTGTAATTTATAGGTGACAGAAAGTTGGAAAAGAATGCAAATACTTCAGAGGACAGGGATAACATTTAAAATGATCTTGACAGTCTGGAGAAGTGACTCAAGGCTTGTAGGGTCTCAGTAAAAAGAAATGCAAAATACTTCCTTTAGCCATTAGATTCAAATACAGAAATACACAATGGAGAGCTAACAGTAAGTCAGCAGTGCAGTGGAAAAGAATTTGGCAGTTGCTGTGAATCACAAACTAAAAATGTGTGTGTGATGTTGCTGCAGAAAAGGCTACTCCCATTCTTGGATCTTCTGGCAGGAATGTCATGTGCAAGGCATCGGAACTATTTAACATGCTCTGATTCATAATGATAAGGCCTCGGCTAGGGTGTTCCTCTGGCCAGGGCTGAGAACACTTTAAAGACAGATAATGACAAGCTGCAGAGAGACCTAAAGAGAAAATGAAATATGATAGGGGAGTTATATTACTTGTGCATAAATTCAGGAATTTTGCTGTGCTTATTCTGGAGAAGATTGGAGGATAGGGGTGAGGGAGGGCAGGAACCAGTCAACCAGCTCATCAAAGGTTATAATAAAA
The DNA here is from genome assembly GCF_013377495.2 of Cygnus atratus. NCBI lineage: Eukaryota > Metazoa > Chordata > Aves > Anseriformes > Anatidae > Cygnus > Cygnus atratus. Next base: position 142,813,034 of record NC_066362.1, on the reverse strand, counting down.
ACGAGGGAGATCAAACTTCCTCTGTCTGCTAAGAAAAGAATGCAAGATAATTGGCCTGATTTGCATCAGCAAAGGTGTAGTTAAATCCTAGAACCTGCAGAAGTTGCTGAGCCTCTTTTATGTTAGATTTTTAGGAACGGGTTCAACAAAAGGGGAAGGTTGAAGCTGTCAGGTGTAGTGATGGGACTCAGTAGGTCAGGCAGATGGTTGGACTTGATGATCTTGAAGGTCATCAGAAAGAAAGAAAATTAAAGAAAATAAAAACAGCTGCTTTAGGGCAGCAGAAGATGGACTTGTGCTTTTCTGCACACCATCAGCCCCTTAGAAGGAGGTAGGATGAAATGTTAGTCAATGGGAGTGGTTGAAAGGCCTCGAAGGAGGTGGCTGAGTGCTACAGGAGTCAAACCTAATGCATGTAACAAGTGCTCCTTGGCTCCAACCCACCAAGGTCAGACAAAATGCATAGCTGACTCCAGCACCTGGTCCTCAGCGAGGCAAGTAAGGAGGAGCCCTGGTGGGGTGGCCTTTCTCTGCAGAAGGCATTCATTTCCTGGGCCCCATCGCAACCCCACTGCAGCACAAAGCTGAGTCTTGGGGGCCTGTGTCTCTGTGATCGTTGATCGAAGGCAATATGTAAACATTCTGCTCATTTTATCTTTTCTTTTGCTGTGAAGATGGAGTGATGCGAGTTTTATTACAGCACAACAGTTCTTTAGTAAGGTGGTTAATGAGCTGTCAGGATTTCTGTAATAAACTTCTCTTTCAGAGGGGTAAGTAATAACTCACTGCAAGATGAAGCACACTTTTAGTCATTGCTCAGAAATGTGTTTTATCAATTCTGAAAAATAAACCTCATTTTATTCAAGAACCTTATGTCTCAGTAAAAACAGGCTATGGAGCTTTCTCAGAGCAACTTGTTTTTCAAAATATGAATATAATTACTCCTTTATACTTATATTGAAAGTACGTGTGTTGTAGAGCTGTAGAACCGTAGAGGGAATCGGGACATTCTGGCTCATTAGTGTCATTCTTTCTTTGTCTAATGCTATTTCCCTCTCCTCATGTGTATCCCTCGCAGGAGATGACTAATCCTGGCCACCAGTAAGTGACAGTGCACAGAACTCCAGCCAGGACATGGTGCTGCTTTACAGCAGAGCCAGGTACTTTCTCTGCCGCACAGCTGCTTGGCTTGACACTTCCTGAATTTAAAAAATAAAAATAAAAAATTACCATTTTGTTTTAGCAACCTTGACCCTTTCTTTTCCAACATACATTGCCCGCAACAGTGGTCAAAGGGGCAAGAAGAGGAGATCATGTTATGTCATGAGCAATTTGTCTGACAAGGCACATTGCCTTTTGCAAACAATCTGCATGCAGTTTGCAGTTCTTGACTTTAATAACTGTTTAAAGGTTTATGGTGTGGATACCTGAGCCGATTTTCACCCTGGGCTTTCTGCAGCCTTCCCAATTTTCCCGTCTTACAGCTGATCAGTGAGATCATGTGGTCTTGTTTCTTGTCTGTGAGCTGATCCAGGCTTTATGGCTGGGAAAATCCCCCCTCTTCATTGCTCAGATGCTTTTTTAGTATTCCAGAAATGTGCTTGCAAATAGTAAAAGCACGATTTCAGGCAAGTGCCTTTTCTGAATATGCACGCAGGTTTTGATGGGTCTTTTAGGTTCTGCACACATTCTTGAAAAACACAGGAAGTTTCCTGCTTAGCATTCATGAATAAGCAAACACAAAAGGATAACAAATGTCAACAAATCCGTGTTATATTCAGCAAAGGGTGCAGAGCACATCTCCCTGCCCGTCTCCCAGCTCCCACGCTTGCATGCTGAGGGTCGCATCGCTAAACTTGCCTCCTTCCCTCTGAATTGCTCGGGATCCTTTATAATACGGTCTTCATTTTCCTCATTGTGAATGAAGCAGTATTTTTGCTGATTTTCTACTTCTCCCTCTCCGGGACACCGATTGAGGAAATCAGGGCTCAGTGATGGGGCTGCGATGTTTTGCTTCTGACCTCTGGTGGTTAGAGGGGGCTCTGCAAGCCCATTACTTTCAGAAATAAGGGGCATGGAAAAAGCAGGCAGCCTCGGTGGTTTCCTGCTAAGAATCAGATTTGCTGTGGACGGGTTTTTACCCAGCGCTGAATTTACCTTAAGTAAATCCTTACGTGATGTTCAGTTGATTGAATGAACACAGTCGTGCAAACAACGTGATGGGCAGAGGCACACTCAGGGACACGAGTACCTGCGCTCACCCTCTTCTGGAGTGCTCACCCTCCAGTGAGTGTCCTTATTCTGCATTTTACATGGTGTTTTATTTTACCAATTCTCCTTCTCTAAAGAAAAGTACTCAAAATAATATATATATATATTAGTATTGAAGGCCTTGTTTATAAAATTCAATTAAATCCTCATTTCCTGAGTACTTTGCACCAGGTAAGCTGTGATCCTTTTTCAGCCATACAAATCTGTAGGCAAGGGAGAATCTGGCCATAGCTTGGTTAACTAATCTGCAGATCCACAGTGAAGTGTATACACATAAACTGTGCATTCATTAAGTATTTATAAATATTAACTGCGTATTAGTGAGGAGGAAGTTGTGGAGAATGGAAATCGGGTAACATGCACACATCTGCATAACAAAGCCAGAGCTGGGTATAGGACAGGAATTCCTGCAGTCTAGTCCTGTTTTCAGCCAGCTGCCAGGCAAAAGCAAGAACCAAAGAGCTTTACTTTCTTGCACCAGCTGTAGCTGCTGCCCTGCTCCTGCCCAGGCTCTGGAGGTGAGCAGCTCTGTGTCTGTTGTCTGGTGGATTTTAAGTCTCAAGCTTTACCTCTGCCATGCCACTCTGAGGACACAAAAAGCTAGGATTTTAGCCCTGCTTGAGCTGCCTCTCCCTGTGGGGCAGTTATCCTACACCCCGCAGGGATAAGATCGCTCTCTGATGGAGAACAGGAGAAGGCAAGTCTCCGTCTCCATCACAGTCCTCAAACTGTGCGGAAAATCACACAGCAGGGATTTTTGCTCGAATCGACAACCTCCTCTTGAACTGCACAGCAAAACAAGGTTTGGCTTCCTAGACCCTCAGCAGTACTTCAAAATCCTTTCCCTATGAAGTCCGATGTGGGAGAGCTAGGATTAATGAAATGGAAGGGAGGGGATGAGCTGCAGGAGAGCACGTTTCCCCTGCAGAGTCCTGCGAAGAAATCAGGTCACCTCAATGGGTCTGACAGCAGGACTTTGCCCTGACAAAGCATGCCAGCCTACTTTTAGCCTCGTGTACAGATCCCACCAGCCTGTCCTTAGTTTTAAGCCTGCTGACTTCACTGGGATCTTTCCTTTGCTTAAATCTCAGGGCTTTTTTTTTTGAGACGGGTCAGCAAAATTGGCCTTTTCAAGCTTGCTGGGTTTGAATTAATGAGGCTGGGGTGTTTTTGAAGTAGTCTTTTCAAAAGTTGATTTAGAAATCTTTATCCTTTATTATCCGTGCCCTAAGAAGGTAAACAGCTCCTTTAGTGTGATGTGGTATCAGAAGGCATGTCTGCGCAACTGCAGCTGCAGATACATTTTCTTCCCCGAGAACTCAGAGAATGTGCAATTTATTTCAAGGCCAAGCAATTTAATTGTGGTTGAGAAGAGTTTCATTATGGGTAGCAGACAAAGTCCTCTCAACAGATGGATGTAAAATCTCCACCGCATTTCACACATTTGCTTGAAGGCAGTCCAAATCTGAAGTCACTGTGTCTAACGTACATGTATTTTTATTTTTATTTTTTTGGCTTGTTGTACCACACATGCCCCAGCTTCTACAGTTTCACAGCTTTACACCAGCTGCCATGGACTTGGAGAAGGGGCACAGCAGCTCAGACTCATGCCCAGACCAGTACATCCCACCCCATATCTATCTATCCCCTGGTAGGCTTATGTCCAGGCCTCCTAGTGACCACAAATGGAGACAATGACTGGGATGAGCCATTTATCAGCCATTTGATTCCCATGTGTGAAGGTAGTCCATGAATCTGGATTGAAAGATTTACAGTAGTTACATAGGAGAAGTCCTGGAGAGAGAAGAAATCAGCTCTGCTAAGTGTGGGGTGGAGTGCCGGAGGATCTGAGGACTAGTCCAAGTGTGCACAGACGATCTGGGTGAGAGCCAGGGATGAACACACAGCTCCAGTGCCCCTGTCCTAGATGTCCCAGAGAGGTGTGAAACGGGTAGCTGCAGTCTGACAGCTCTTCTCAGGACTGGCGGTAAGCAAGGAGGATGGAAACAAGGATCAGAAGAGTAGAGATGCCCAGCCAAGTGCCTGTCTATCCCCTGTCTCACACTTCCAAAGCCAAGATATTCTTGGTAGAGGAAGTTCACTGCATTCATGCCAAACCTTTGAGATCTCTTACTGTACCAAGAACCTGGAGTAGAGGTAAGAGATGAGAAGCCCTGAGGCTGTTCCTACCCCTCCAAATGATTTTCCGGATGGATGGACTGGACAGAAAAAGAGTTTGCAGTTTATGATGTGAAATGCTTGCTTTGTCCTGAAGCAAAGGTGCTCAGCTTCTGTCTTAAGCTTTAAAGTTTTAGAAAAAGGGAGTTTGAAAAACAGGCTGAGGTGGAATCCAAGGTGTGAAAACAAAATGTTTCAGTGCGGGGAATTACTTCTAGCTGTGTCTTCTCTCACCCCACCCACGGATGAGCTAGCTACACAGTGAAGTGAGAACACAGGAAACGATTTGGTGTTGCCGGGTTCAGATATGGCACCTGAAAAGAGCTTTAGGGGTGAGGAAAGGAAAGGAGGGGAAAAAAAGGCCCTTTTTTACACCTTTACATGCAATATGGAGGACATACAGAAATGCTAAAATCCAAAGACCACCGGCAGGTGTTAGGTATTCACCAGACAGCAAGAAAGGAGGGGAGCCAATTTCAGCAAGAAGCAGCCAACGTTGCTGTGCCAGGCTGAAGGCAGTGAGGAGAGGCAGGCAGCAAATGAAACAAGAAAACAGGCAAACCAGCCAAAACCTGCACAAGTCCCGCATCAGCAATACCTCCCCCGAGTCTAGCACCATCTCAGCCTGGGAAGCACGGAGAAGGGCACGAGGGAGAAGAGAGTGAAAAGACAAGGGCAAGCAGGAGAAGGGGGAGAGAAGCACACACATCCCAGCAGAAACCTGCTTTCCTTTGCTCTGTGTGCTTTTCCTATCTCACCCTACCAAGCTTGCGGCTAGTCGATTAGATCTCTCTCTCCCCCTTGCCATTTGTGTGTCACTTCTCTGCTTATCTTGGATCTTCCCCAGGGTAGGGAGCATATCTACGTGTACACAGTCTAGCTGCACTGCAACACAGAGGTTAAGGAGAATAGGAAAGTGCTCACAGAGAGAAAACAGAGCAAGTAGAGTATATATATATTTTTTTTTTTCCTGTGAGCAAAGAAAAAAAAAATAAAAATGTTAGTGTCTGAACTGGTTGCATGTAACTGTATAAACATATTGCAAGTCTGCTGCCCTCTGTGCTGTCATTATTCCCATGTACCTATTTCCCTAACCTCGCTTACCTTGTGCAGCTAAGTATGGTGCCCTTTTACTGGAAATCAGCCCTGCCCCTGTCAGCTTTGAGAAAGATCATTGTAATGCTTGCTGTAGGGGAAAGAAAGAGGAAAATCAGTGCCTGATGTGCTAGCAGACAGTAAAACTTGAGGGTCAGAGGAAGCCACAAATCTGCCAGAGATGATTAATTCAGTGGAGAAAGTGGAAGCCTGAAAGTTTTTTCTGTTTCATCTGTACTGTCAAATTTATTTTCGCTTGATGCAAGGGACAGCACACGATTAGGAGAGATGGCTGAAATGAGGTGTCCTAAGGCATGGGAGACATCGGGATACCAGGCTGTTGCAGGGCAGCGTGCCACCAGTTGGGACCTATCAGAGCATGGGTGACACGTGCCTGCCTGGCATGCCAGCCCCTGTCCCATCCTGTGAAGTGACACATTGGAGGATGTCGGATGCTGCCTTTTGGATGATCCCATCTTCGATAGGATCCAAGCTGTGTTGCTACCACCTCATCTCCAGATTTATGGTTTTAGCTCTCCTTGGAGCAGCACCAAGATGAGTCGTGCGAGGCTGAACTGTGCAACAAGGAGGGAGAACTATGGTAAATACAAATGAAGCTGCCAGAAGCACCTCCATAATCCCATAGTCATTGGGAATTCCCAGGAGCATATTTATTAGAAAGGAATGAACACATTTGGACAAAAATAATTTCTTAGTTGCTGACCCCTCTCTGGAAAAGGACCAGCTTCCTTCAGACTGAACACACTGTCTGTCTGCCCCTTTGTGTTCCCACCCTGTGTTCCCTGAACCACACGGCTTAAAAATTTCAGACATCTCTATTCCACTATCAAGACCCTATGTAGTCCTGCCTCTGCAAATACCCTTCTGGTCTTCCCTTCCCACCCCTCTATCCCCCATAAAGCCACTAGCATCTTTTCATTCTCTGTTTACTGCTCTCATTTTGCTGCCTCCCCTTTTGCAGCTCTGCAATGCCTGAAAAAAGTTTTTTGTATTCTTACCGTCTCCCCTCTGAAGCTCATATCTGTCATGGATCTGACAGGTAGCACAGTAATATGGTAGCAATAACACATACACTGGATCTTCAAGATGTACATGGGGGATATATGTACATAAGAGAGCTGTCAGAGGATGTAACCAAAGGGATGCAGGACCTTCTTCTTCCTCCTCCTCTCCATTCATCTATTTCCTCCTGCTTTCTGCATTGCCTCTTCATTTTGTCAGTGAACTCTGAACCAGGGACTTTGTTTCTGTCACTGGTGAGGAACTAAAATGAAAATAATAACAGACCAAAAAACAAGCAAGGAATTTTAATATTTGGTCTTCCCTGGTGGTGGTGCAGAAGTTTTTGAGTAACTGGTAAGAAACCAGGGCGCAGAGTGACGGGAAGGCTTCCCTGCAGCTGTGGTGTCTCTGGCAGCCAGGAGGCAGCAGGGAAATACAGCACCTGGATCTTAACACCTTCTCTCACAGCTTTGGGCCCTCCCCAGAAATCACCTTCACTACAACCTTGTCCAATTCTTCTCTTTCATTGTGGGCTGTTGACAAACCCCGCAGGAAACTTACTTTCATTACTAGGTAAATCAAATGCTATATGTACACTTTTCAGACTTGACTTAATTTTAACATCTTCAACACCCGAAGAGCTAACTAACATTTTGTGCATTTTTCTTATAATTTTCAATGCACTTACACGTGCACAGTTGTCCCGGAGCAGCACTGATCTAATAGAAGACAGTTGTCTGCAAACAAGGATCCCAGTTAGTGCAAACCAGTGATGAACTGGATGTCATGCAACAAATCTCTCAAAGGACTAGGATTACAAATCTCACAATTTTTAGACCCATAAGCTATGTCTACACTTAATGCAAAATGGAAAAGGGACTGATTCCAGCTTGGAAGCAAAGTGGTAGTGTATCCTTATATCCAGCCAGCTAGAAGTCACGACCTCTCCTTCCTCCTTTCAAAAATCCCCACTGTGGCCATGTCTGGACTCCTGCTGGGATTGTCCCTGCACATCCTAACCTCTGAATTGTTCCCAGCCACTGTGTAGGGGATTGCTGGCTGTCTTGGCCAAAACACTTTAGGGAAAATGCTACTGACAAGCTGCATGGTCACCTAGAGGAATAGTGCCCAGGCTCACATCCTGTTGCTGTTTAATTTACCAATGCAAACATGTCCATGTTGCATCCATTCCCTAGCATTTTTGTTTTCTTGTTCTTATCTTTTCTTGACAACCTCACATGGCATTTATCTGTGTATTGAAATGTGAGAGGCTAATATCCGACTCTGTCCAGCAGAATCTGAAGAAAATGCTATACTGAGAAGCAGATCATGAAATCCTGCAGGTCACTACATGCATGCCGGACTCTTTGACTAATTTATAGGGCGTTCTTATGCACACGAGGCTGATTTCCCCCAAAGACGCAACAGCAGCATGCTTTGAACACAGACCCTGAAACACACCAGTTGTCAACCCATGGCTTGTATGTATACATGAACAGGAACAGAGACACGTTCTCAAAGTGTTGTTCATAAAGAAGCAGCTGAGGAGATGATGACCATTGTTTTAATCAGATGGGAAGTTTTCCCCACATGTTTTCCTAAACTAAAATCTTGGTCTGCCAATCTGCCTTGGCAAAAGAGCTGTCAGATGTAAGGCATACAGACCTGTCATATGCTTTTGTTTTTGAATGAATGTAAACAAAGTAATAAACATATCTTGCAATGGACAATTGGCTTGCAAATAATTTCAACACTCTGAACTATACCATGGTCAGAACAAGCTTCAGAAACCTGAGCATGCACTGGGATATGAAAATTAACAGCTGGGAAGGGATCTTTGATGAAGTGTATCAAAACCTTGGATCCAAACCTCTCTGAACCTTTGATAATGAACTGTCATGCTTGGACTGGCTGCTGGTGCCTCTTTTCTCCTGACTCTACAAACTAACGAATTCACTGATCTTCGAAGCAGAAGAAACTGCTATGACTGACAAGTATGATCTTTTCCACTTTGCTGGCCACAGAGTTTCACCAGACAAAACATGCCCAGGAGGGAATTCTGGGCCACTATTGTGTAGGCATCCACGCTGGAAGGATCAATTCTTGCACATAGTATCAGTTGGGATGGGACGAATTTGGCACTTATTGCTTCTGCAGTTTTGAGGTCAGATACCTTTCCTTGGAACTAACAAAAAGTACACATACATTTTGCTTCAGATTCGCAAAGACTCCATGTAGACTTTTGTCCTAGGAAGGAAAGAGGTACACCTGGGATATTGGGTGCCTGACATATCTATAGCAGGGATCTGCTGGAGGTCACCACCGTCGTGTAGACACACTTGTCAAGGAGCATTGGGTAGTGAGGGTTTGGGTGGTATGAGTTAGTTACCTTAATGAAACACAGTTTCCCCCAGCTTTTTGGCCTCCAGGAAAGGAAACCCAGCTGTCTGAGCTCAAAGTGCCCCTCAGAGTGGCTGGGGACCAGAAAGTAGGGCCGTGTCATATTCTGCATCTGCTCAGCAGTTTGAGTTTAGCTCTTCCTATAAGTTCCAGTTTGTTCATTTATTACTTGCTGTGATTGATTTCTGTGGGTATTTGTTCAGTCATGCGACAATAACTGAATATAAGCTGGTTATTTGTCTGTTCTATATGCTATTCAATAGGTAAGAAATGTCCTTACCTTTATGAAAGCTCAACAGGCATGAAGCATCATTTATTAAAGCAGGGAGAAAAAAAATACTAGACTGAATGTAGAATATGCCTGCAACCTGCCTGAGAAAGAAAAGAGACAGAGTTCTCCATTTCTGAAAACTGAAGTCCTAGAATTGATATTATTCATTTTATCTGAATAATTAAGCACTAATGACCATGGCATAGGCTATTTCAGGCAATTAATGATCAGCTCTAGGGGTTGATGGCCTGTGAGGAAGATAAGGGACATTAACCTCTGCTGGCTATTAGTCATCCAGATATTGCCATGTGCTGACTCTATTGCAAATTCCTCCCATTTTTAAAATACACAAGTTCAAAGTTACACTAAAAGCATCCATGGTGAAATGACTGCAAGGGACACAGACACCTCTGCAGAAATAGCAAGCAACAGGGGCAGTGCTATGATGGCCCAAAGACCTCTCGAGGATGTCTTGGCTTCTCTGAGAGTCCTGGGGCTGTGGTGCTGCTGAGGGCTGATGGTGGAAGGGCCAGGAGGCATCTTCTCATGCTTTTGGTTCCCCAGCAGTCAAATGGTCGCCTCTTTGGGGGGGGACCCTCTTTGCATGTTGTTGTATGAGGACAGGCCAAAAGAATTGGGCCTGTTTAGCCTGGAAAAGAGAAGACTGAGGGGAGACATCATTAATGTGTATTAAATATCTGAGAGGAGGGTGTCGAGAGGATGGAGCCAGTCTCTTTTCAGTGGTACCCAGCGACAGGATGGGAGGCAACGGGCACAAACTGAAGCACAGGAGGTTCCGGTTCAATATGAGGGGGCACTTCTTTACTGTGAGGGTGACAGAGCACTAGAACAAGTTGCCCAGAGAGGTTGTGGAGTCTCCTTCTCTGGAGATATTCAAAACCCACCTGGATGCCATCCTGTGCAATGTGCTCTAGGTGACCCTGCTCAGCAGAGAGGTTGGACTAGATGATCTCCAGAGGTCCCTTCCAATGTCAGCCATTCTGGGATTCTGTGATTCTGTGATTCTGTGAATAGTTCTTTTGCATAATAGTTCTTTATTCTGCTTCTTTTGCATTTTTGTAACTTTCTCTATGGATGTGTAAGTAAACCTGAGATTACATATACATACATACATTTACATATATGAAAAAGCAAAGTATTTGAATATTTTGTGTAAAGAGTACTTATAAGGGATATTTATTTAGGCCTTTCTTTTAATGAGAACTGGTTAACAGAGTGTGGTGAGGCCCTGGCACAGGCTGCCCAGAGAAGCTGTAGATGCCCCATCCCTTGAGGAGTTCATGGCCGGGCTTTGGGCAACCTGATCTAGTGGGTGGCATCCTTACCCATGGCAGGGGGTTGGAACTAGATGATCTTTAAGGTCCCTTCCAAACCGAGCTATTCTTTGATTCTATGATTCTATGAAAACATTTGATCTGCCCTTCTCTCAGTCTGCCCTGACATATCCCTTTGTAGCCTGTTAAACTGTCCCTATGCTGGTCACACAGCACAGAAAGTATGGCCCTAACAAAGATGAAACAGAGCTTCAAGATCACTGACATTTCAAACTGCAGCCTGAAATGTTAGACAGAGACTAACTATGTAGTTTAATAAGAAAAAGAAAAAAAGAAAAAAAAAAACACAGACTCCCAAGTCTGTAATAATCAAATTAACATAGGTAACAAGTCAGTTGACCATCAGCAGAGAAGAAGAAACCAGAATAGTAATTGTTTTCATTTCATTGGCAGAAAATTTACTTTATTCACTTTTTTTATTCATGCATGTCCTGGAGAAAAGGGGGGAATAAGGAGGGGTTTCATAATGAAATTATACTAGAAACAGTCTAGTGGGTCACATGTATTGTTGGTGTAATTTTGCTGCAGAGGAAAGTAGTCTAGTTCTTGTGAGATCACTCTATGGTTTATTTCTCTGGGCCACTTACAACAGACTCCGGAGAAAGAGAAGTGTGAAAATTGTATGAAAAAATACTTAAACAGCATTTATCACTTCTATGGATGATAGAATTCTGTTGCAGAGTTTATTCATTTTGTTGCATATTACTATATCCTCAGGCCCAAGCTGTAATTGTTTTTTCATTGCAAAGAAGAGAAAAAGCGATGCCATCAAACCAAGTGTATTACTGGATGAGAAGAGACAAATTGTAAATAAACTTTTTGCTGTGGCCTATGTTTAAAAAATGCATCCAGATTTCACACCAAATTGCCCTATTAAGTTGTAAATTCATGGTATACTAAAAGCTTCTTCTACAGTGCTGCCTTGTCTTTTTCCTTTTTTCTTTTTTCTTTTTCCTCTTTTTCTCTTCTTTTTTCTTTTTTTTCCTTTTTTCTTTTTTCTTTTCTCCTTTCTCTTTTCTTTCTTTTTCTATTTTTTTCTCTCTTTTTTCTCTTTTCTTTTTTCTTTTTTCTCCTTTTTCTTTTTTCTTTTTTTTTATCTTCTTTTTTCCTCTTTTTCTTTTTCCTCTTTTTCTTTTTTTTTTTCTATTTCCTTTTTTTTTTTTTTTCTCCAAGAGTCTAGTCTTTTGATATTGCTGTCCGGATAAGCTTTCAAGTGTTAATATTTTTTTAAAAGTGCTTAATACATGGGATTTGGGAAGGTGAGGGTCTAAGAGAACTGATGGCATTGAAGTTTCTGAAGAAAACAGCTGTAGGGAGGAGGACAGAGAAACTCAGCTTGACCTTACCAACCCTATGAAGTCAGCTGCCCTGTGTCCCTTTCTGGTTTAATTAAGACTGGCAAAATATGCTTGCCTCAGCCCAAATTTTGTCTCAAACCCTTTACTGCTGTGATGACTGACATGAAAATGCTCAAGCTATTTTGTTCATCTATAAAAAAAAAAAAGCAACTTACTTTAAATGGGTAATAATTTGCAGCTGGTTGAGTTTCCCTGGTAATTAGATTTATCCCTCTTAGAGTTTTTGTACTACTCGTATTTTCACAGTTTCAAGTCTGACAGCCTAAGTATTTAGAGTAGCTTCTCATGTCCAAACTACTCACATTAGTCTATTTATAAACCTTTAGGTTTACAAACTAATTCATAGATATAAATCACCTTTAAAGTGTGAATGTCAGCCTTCATCCTTTCTTTTCTCATTTTTTCACTTCATGGTAAGGTTAGAATGCTCAAAACATTCCCATAGTCTCCTCATGTATTTTTACAAGGAGTAAATTAATTTCAGATTCAAGAAAAAAAGGTGCAGTAGGTGCCTTTTACACAAGAGGGCAGATCTGCTTCTCCTTTCATACTCTGTAGTCCCGTTCCACCTTGTTCACCAATAACTTCTGCATTCAGCCAGGTATCTGGGTCTAGATGTCACAGAGAAAGCATGGTATTAAAGAAGGGTTTTGGTCTGAACAGACAGTACCATCTAGGGATGATCTAAAGGCTTTTTATACTGCTAAAGAAATGCCCATAAGAGTATAAGCACACAATTATAAATGCTCTGTTATATAATTATCACTGTGGTTACAGAAGCTAACCTTTGGGTTTGCAAGCCCTGAGAGAAAAAAAAAAAAAAAAAAACAACTTGCAAGCCTACAAAGAGGCAGGTTCACATTTGGGTTTTTCATCCTGTTCCTCACCTCCCTTCCTCCCCTTTCACCAGCACAATTTTGAAGTCTCAGACCACAGGTACCAGTTTCCAGCCCTCTCTGCTGGCTGAGGATGAAGATTTCATTTTGAAGCCTTTTGACAGGGAAGAAATGGCCCCAACCTGGAGCCAGGCTGGGGGCTCTGCAGCTCACTTCAGTGTCTAGGGAGTCAAGCCAATGTCTGTGACACACTCCTCAGGCTGTCAGCAACCCAACACAAGTCCGCTCCTTCTCCTATAAAGGATTGATTTAACTTAAAAAAAAAATCCAGGTCCTGTATGATGATACTGTCATACAGCTGCATTTGGTTCACCATGTACACCAAAAAAAGTTGCAAGTTTTGAAGAGCACCAAAGGGTTACTTTTTAAGAGAGAAAAGGCATTCTATATCAAACCCTTGTCTTGCAGCTCCTGGAATTTTTAGAAAAAATATGCCTTCTGAATGCCCTCAGGCAAAGGCTGGAGTCAGAGAATGGGAAAAAATAGGACTTTTTATGAGAAGGGATGAGAAGGGAAGAGATCAGATAAGCTCATCAGAAAAAAAAAAAAAAAAAAACCACGGAAAAAGAAAACTGACCACAGCTTATCTGTATATCTTTCCCTTGTACTTCATGGTGTCCTTTGACTCTGTCATATCCCATATATTTCATGTACAGGAGCAGATTATTGCTGTCACCACTGTCGCTTGGTAACTACAGCTAAAGCCACCTGTTGGAGACCGTGTCAACACAAGAGCCAAATGTCACCAGCTTTAACAGAAAAAAAAAAAAAAGGAAAAAAAAAAAGGAAAAAAAAAGAAAAAAAAAGAAAAAAAAAGGAAAAAAAATAGCAGTAAAGTCACTCATGTCAGATGCAATTAGAGATTTACTGGGACGTTGCTGGAAGAGACTCTGGAACTTTCCAAAATGCTGGGCTGCTGACTGTCAAATGTGTTTGCTTTTCCATTTTAACAATCAATGGAAGCTGCGTATGTGGAAAGACTGATGAACTATTTCTCACGTCAATCATAATTAGAGAAGTGCTAATCATGTTAAGGAGTTGTTGTCATACATTAAATTAAATGAATGACACATGCTCTTGTACATTGCACTCACCAAATGACAAACCCATCTAAGGTACTCTCTCTTGCTCTCTACATCATGCATGTTTGGCCTACGAATATATAGTAATTGATGCTTTTAATTAGATTATCACAGTGTATAAAGTAAACAGTATTCCTGTTATCCGTTAGTCATCTTTTTCCTTTTGCAGAGACTTCTATATAGTCAAGACATTAATGGATCTACCTTCTAAATGTATTCCACAATGCTGTTGAAAAATTGCTCTAAGGACTTGAACAATATCACAGAATCACAGAATCATTAAGGTTGGAAAAGCCCTCCAGGATCACCTGGTCCAACCATCCCCCTACCACCAATGTCACCCACTAAACTATGTCCCTAAGCACCACGTCCAACCTTTCCCTGAACACCCCCAGGGACGGTGACTCCACCACCTCCCTGGGCAACCCGTCCCAGTGCCTGACTGCATTTTCTGAGAAGAAATGTCTCCTAATTTCCAATCTGAACCTCCCCTGGTGCAACTTGAGGCCATTTCTTCTCATCCTATCACTAGTTACCTGTGAGAAGAAGCCAACACCCAGCTCCCCACACCTTCCTTTCAGGGAGCTGGAGAGAGCAATGAGTTCTCCCCTGAGCCTCCTCTTCTCCAGACTAAACAACCCCAGTTCCCTCAGCCACTCCTCACAGGACTTGTGTTCCAGGCCCTTCACCAGCTTCGTAGGCCTTCTCTGGACACACTCCAGGGCCTCGATGTCCTTCTTGTACTGAGGGGCCCAAAGCTGAACACAGCACTCGAGGTGCGGCCTCACCAGAGCTGAGTACAGGGGAACGATCACCTCCATGCTCCTGCTGGCTGCCCTATTCCTGACACAAGCCAGGATGCCATTGGCCTTCTTGGCCACCTGGGCACACTGCCGGCTCATGTTCAGGCGAGCATCAACCAATAGTGAATCAACAGGGAGGAAAACAGGAAATTGTTTGAATGTGCTCCCTGAGCAAGCTAGCAATGGAAGACATTTAATCAGCTGTGTTACAGTGGGATTTGGATTCCCTTAGCTAGGTCAGTACAGGGAAGAAACATCAAGAGGTACTGAAGTGGCATATCCAAAATTTTCTTAGCCATGGCTAAAAAGTAACTCTTCTGCAAGCAAGAGAGATTTGGCTAAACTGTGTGCTTCTTAATAGTGAAAGGGGGAGCTTGTGAGAGTGTATACATCTATGTATACATACATAAAAGTGAATGTAGGGAACGTAAAGTCAAGTAATACAAATTAGAAAATATGCTGTGTAGCAAAACAGGAGAAAATACAAGTATACTGGCAGGCTGCCGGCAGAGCACGTGGAGCTATTCACCTGACCTTATCAGCTTTCCTCAGCAATTGCTTTTGGGCACTGCTGGTGGCAGGGTGCTGTGCTGGCTGGCTCTGTGCTCAGAAGCAGTACAGCCTGTCTCCCATCAGGCTTACAGACTGCTGGAGGAATTGTAGTTCTACCAGGAGCAAAATACTTATCGTGATACCAGCCAACTGCTAGAGGGAGATGACAAAGATGGTAATTTAGTGAGAATTTGTGTTGGTGTTAGTGAAAAAGCAGAATGGCCTTTTTCTGATAACAATTGTGTAGAGATCTTGGAGCACCATGCATATCCCAGAACTGTGGGAACATGCTGATTCTGTGTCAGCAGCAGACTAACTTCGGCTGTTGAGCCTGACATCAGACATTAGCAAACAGAAAATAACAAAAGACCTGGAAAACGAAAGAAGGAGCAAAGGCGGAGAGTTTAATGCTGATCCATATGGCTTTATGAAAAATCAATCTGTTCATAAAAAAGTCTGATTTCCTTTTTTTTTGGCAAGATTACCAGTCTGCATGACAAAGAAGCTTTACAGAAGAAGAAATAGGAGGGCATATCCTCCGTCAGGTATGGCATCACAGCCAAAACGTGCTGTGATGCCACAGGCATCAAAGAACCACAGACATCAAAGAACCACAGCTAGACAAAAAACAGGCCATCCCCCTTGGGTGGGCAATGGTATCCTCAGGAATATCAACTCCCTACGGCAGCTCGGGAGGTGACACCGGACAAGGAGCAGCACAGTCACCTGGGGCAGTGCCAGCAGCCTAGGTCCTGGGCATATAATCAGAAGAGCAGTGAATTAAATTTAGCTCTGTTTTCAACATAGATACCAGCAAGTAATTCTGGTGTCCTGATTTTCAGGGGGACTTGAAAGGCCATGGAGCCTGCAGTGAAGAGCTACCAAGATGAATTGAAGGCTGGAAAAACTGCCTCGTACTCAGAGACAGGAATAATCTGTTAGTTCTTAAAAACAGACTGAAGGGAGGTTCAATTTCTGTGTAATTTCCTGTGTGAGAAAATATACATATATATGTATATATGTATTTTGGAATATATGTATATTTGGAAAATATACATATATATGTATATTTGGAAGTTAAATCCAAGTGAATTCAAATCAGAAACAGTGACAGACATTTTCAGCTGTGAGACAGTTGCTGGAACAAGCTACAAAAGAAGATGCTGCATTTGCCATCATTAGGTGTCTCTGAGTAACAGCAAATCTTTTGGGAGAAACTACTATCTTTTTCTTTCTCTTTTTCTTTTTCTTCTTCTTCTTCTTTTTCTTTTTCTTTTTCTTTTTCTTTTTCTTTTTCTTTTTCTTTTTCTTTTTCTTTTTCTTTTTCTTTTTCTTTTTCTTTTTCTTTTTCTTTTTCTTTTTCTTTTTCTTTTTCTTTTTCCTTTTCTTTTTCTTTTTCTTTTTCTTTTTTCCCAGAAAAATATGGAACTATGGACTTTGTTGTGAAGCAGATGAGATTTGAGTTATCACAAGAAGTTGCCTCCACACATCAGGATGGAATAGAGAACTTGCTCCTACCAAGACAGTGCAGGTCGCATCCATGTAGTGAAACCCATTAAATTCCACTGCAGTGGAATGCTGAGTCTCTGGGACTGATAGTTAATTTTAAAAAATGACTGGGTTTCTTCCCACTGGTGGCTGTGCTACAGTGGCTGGAATAAGGTTGCTTATATGCCTGACTTAGCCCCAGTCATGCATGTGGGAGAGGAAGGACGGCTGGAAGAACATGTGCTGGGAATGTGTTTAGATATCCCAGATAGTACTTGTGGTGTGAAACAGACACATCACCATCCAGGCAAGCACTCTTACCTGTTTATTTTAGTGCTGCTGGAAGCTAAACATGTTCCTGCTTTTCCTCAGTTGCCACGTAACATCCCCTTCTGTTGTCACAACCCAGCTCTTGCACTTGACCAAGACATCTTGGCTGTTTGGAGCCACTCTTGGCTGGTTTCTCTCTCCTCTGTCAGACATAAAGTTTCAAGTGATTCAGTAGGGTCTTTCTGGAAAAGATGAACTTGCTTAAATGGAATAATTTCTGTAAGTATTCTTACATCTAAGTTGTAAATGTTATTTAACCCAGAGCGACTACTTTGTGTTTGTGCAGCGGATTTCATACACGCTGGGGAGTGTTTCAGACCTGTTGTCTTTAACTGCTGATGGGATTTGCAGCTATGTTTGTGAATTCCAGCTTTCCCATTTACCTCACTGAGCTCCAAGTTTATACACTGAAAAGAACTGGAATAAAATATTAACACCACACGGCTAAACAGAGAAAGTTTGTACAGTATCCCACACTACATTTTCTCCGCTTTCCATTGGAAAAAGAACAAATAAGGCAAAATGAGGCTGAACATCTATAGCAATATATTGGTTTAGAAAACATTGTCTTTACTTCTTTAGAAAACAAAACACCCTGACTCACATATAATTTATGTGGAGCATGCACTTGATTTAGAGAAGGCCTTAAAATGATCCATTAATCCAAAATCAGTTGGAAACTAGAATAGCTGTAACTGATCTGTTGTCACAACAACAGTACACAGAAGTCATAGGAACAGACGGAGAAGATAACACTGCTAAAATGTAGATGTTTTCCCACAGTATCATCAGGCAGCTACAAACACTTTTATAGTTATCAAGGAGATATAACTAAGTTAAAAATTATAATTAATGTGCTTTTCTTACCTATCTTATGTAAAACAGAGTATTGCTTACTGCTTGTCATTTAAATAATTTTTACCTTATTATTTTACTTTTTTCTTTTTCTCCTTGGTACGTTTATATTTCCAGCCCACTCATTCATTCTCACATATAAGCACATTGCTTACTTGTTAGGATTTACAGCAGAGGATTCAGTTTAAATCAGAAAAAGACCGAACTTTAATTAGACCAGTTCTAAAGCATAAAGCAGGGATAAAGCTCTTATTAACTAGAAATTTGTCATCCCTGACCAAAGTTAATAAATAAATATTTATTGTATACTAGAGGGTTTTTTTTGGTTTGTTTTGTTTTAATTACCTAAACATTTGTTCATGTTAACCATCAGTTCCAGAAGCATCTGCAGCCATGAGATTGCTGAAGATGCTCAGTCTGCTGGAGTCCTGCAAGCTTCTGGGCTTGGTATGAAGCTGGAGGAGGGAAGCTGGGAAACTTCCCCTCAAAGTGAACACAGCATATATGGAACTACATCTTTGTCTCCGTCCCTTCCTGGAGGAAACGCACAGCCTGCATGTCCTGTTTTGTGGGTACACATGCTGTAGTGGCAGAAAACGTGTGTTGCAGAAAACAAGAGAAGCACTCCTCTCTGTGCAGCTCTTCTCCAGCTGATTAATGAGGGGGGAATTAGGACCAACCAACATATGTGGAATGATGGCAAGCCGCAAATTATCCGTGTGTGCCAGCTGGAAAAAGTGAGTCTGTCTCCCTGAGTGGGCAGCCCAGTGCCCACACAACTGCCAGAGACCCTACTGCCAATTGTCATTCGGAGGACGTTTGCCCTTAGCCCCAGCTCTCCATTTTCTGCCCACCCCTCCAATGGGGACATTCATCCGTGGTGGCCTGAATGCCCCATTACCCTTCACAGACCCTCTGCTCTTCTGCTTAGGTCATTCTGATGGCCTACCCATGCTGAAGCCTCACAGTGTCTTCTTCATCTGATCTTGTATGACCTTCTTACTACACACTGGGGCTTCTTTCTGAGAAAGCCCTTCACAAAAAGGGTGAGGAAACACACAAGCCATCAGCATGATAAGAACGCGCAGCTTGCAGTCATCACCAGGATTTTTAACTGCTGTTTGCAAATGTGAGCAGATCCACTTCCCACTGCAAAAATTGCTTGGATACAAAAGGCCTGCTCTTGTCTGGGCTGGTCACATGGAGGCTTCCGTGTTTGTTTGCTGCATTTTTCTTGTTATTCATAATTTATTTAGAACTGACCCTGTTCAAAGTCAAAACAAAGACAGTATGTTCAGTCACTCAAATTATAGTCTGTTCCCCAGGGCAATAACCCAAGACTGCAAAAATTCATACAAAGCCTTCAAAAAAAAAGAAGGAAGAACAGCAGCCTCGTTATTTGGCAAGCAAGAGCTATGATCTTGTTGAGACTTGCATAAGAGAAACATTATTAGATCTTGTTTTGTCCTCTCACCAAGGAATCTATGCATAAGAGTAAATTATTCAGGCAGTCAGGATTTAGGATATGCCAGAGCAGAAATGGCCATCACCGTGCCCTCCATTTGTCCTGTGTTCCTCAAAACAATCCTCTTGTGCTGGGCTGCCTAATGAGCCTCAAAATGTTGGCCTGCTGATCACATGAAGTGACTCTCTTTTCCACTGAAAGATGTTTCATGTCAGAGCTGTGAACCACAGAAGAGCAAGCTAAGAAAACTTCAGGAAGCTCTCTCAGTCAAGACGAGAGACATCCGGATGTTTACAGCTCTTGAAAGACTCAGCAACAAGCTTCAGAAAGGAGGCCACAGAACGGTGGTTACATTAATAAAAATAAAGATTTTTTTTTTTCTGGAGATGTACTTGCTGGCTTGAAACTGTCTTCTCTGCAAGCACAAGGGGATGATGCTCAAAGTGCAGCAGGCACTCGGGCATCACCTTCTGGTTGTTGAAGTGAGTTATAGGGTGGGAGACCTGTAGGGGAGATGCGCCTATAGAAATGTTACAAATGCCTAATCCCAAGCAGGCTTCCTCAAACAGACTCTTCTATCTTTCTTTCTTTCTTTCTTTCTTTCTTTCTTTCTTTCTTTCTTTCTTTCTTTCTTTCTTTCTTTTTTCTTTCTTTTTCTTTCTTTCTTTTTTCTTTCTTTTTCTTTCTTTCTTTTTTCTTTCTTTTTCTTTCTTTCTTTTTCTTTTTCTTTCTTTCTTTCTTTCTTTCTCTCTCCTTTCTTTCTTTCTTTCTTTCTTTCTTTGTTTTTGTTTTGGTTTTGTTTGTTTGTTTATTTCTTATGATTTGTAGTCAGAAGTATAGAATTGCAGATCAATGCGATATTTCCTGATAAATTGCCATTCTTTCTGCTACTCTTATAGCACAGCACATCTAAACTTAGCTAACTGTGACCTTTTAAATTTTTTTCAGAATTTCTCACTTAGGCATACCATACCTTTCTTTTTTTAGATCAGTGTGATAGTGATTTTTGGAAACTGAGAGACTACTGTGGGGAAGAAGAATTCCTGTTCTTATTTCTACTTACATGTTTTCAGCCAGTTTTGGAGACAGGTTACCAAGATGATTGGACTTTTGGTCACATGTCATTATAGTTTCCTCCCCCCCAAAAGGAAATTATTTTCTAAATAACAGCATACATAGATGGATCATGTTTATGAGTCATTTTGTAACACTGTTCTCCAGATCTGCTGTAGTTTTGGCAGCCTTATTCTTTAGATACCTTTCCCAGGTAGATAACCTGGAGTAAGAAACAACATTGTGGGTGGATCAAACTGCATTTATTTCACAAGGGCCAATGAGCAGCCATGGTATGGCAGAAATTTTTATGACCTCCACTTAGCTTAATATGCAACCACCTACCATTTCTTAATGAAATTGCTGACTACAAATCAGTCCTATGGACCATTTGAAAACTTTAAATGCATTGTTCACTGGTGACTTTTTTCTGGACTGTGTGTTGACCTTTGTGTGCCTTCTCTCTAATTTGTCAGTGAAGGTGTAAAAATGAACAAGAGAAATATCTAAGCAGAAATCCCTAACCCTGCCATTTAACCCTCATCAGAAGTCCTAAACCATTGCGATATAACTAGCTGAGGTGCTGCAGGTGAATGTTATGCAGGTAGAACCTTATAACTCTGTGGAAGAAGCAGGCAGAAGGACAAGATAAATCATAAAACAATAAGAGATAAAAGGGCTTTTTTACCATACTTTGCAACCTGAAAGAAAACTCACTAAATACAGGAAGCAAATCATATGACCCAGTAGTTCAGTAAAACCATCATTACATAGGATGCTTTTTTTTCCCACTGTGGTAATTTAAATCACTTCTGCAGATGAAGAGAAAAATCTACATACACTTCTTTATGAATTTAAAGAGAAAAGGCCAAGAGCAATATTCTCATTCACTTCCATGACACAGCAAAACTCTGCACAATGATCAAAGTTATACCCTGAGTCACAATCTATGTGACCTTTTCATTTATTTATTTGTAATAGTTACCAAAAGCAGAGAAAGGCTTTACACTGTTATCTTAAAGGGCAATGAGCAAGGGCCAAACCCTTCTGTTTCTGAAGTCAAACAGGCTGTGAACCAGTACCTTCTGTACTATATAATTTTATCCTGAAAATCTAGAGCTGAGTTTTGGGGTAGGCAGGTCTTTTGCTCTGACCAGGTAAGAGATTTGGGGTCTGTTAATCTCTTATGAGTGTTTGACCAACACTGCCCACACTAGTGCCTGATCCACCTGCATGTGGCCCCGGACCTATTGACTCTTCATTACATAAGGACCAGAGACAACCATTCCAAATTAATTATCTCCTTCTTTTCTTTCTCTCTCTCTATCTTTCTGTCTGTTAATGCTTGAACGAGAGATAGGATTCCTGTCTGAACTTAACTTTTGCCGGTGAAGACCATTAATCCAGAGACAAGACAATCTCCCATCTCATTTTCTCTTCTGCTTGAAGACTCCCCTCCTGCTCCTCCTCACCTCTCTCCCAAAGCCTGTCAGAGAGATAACAGCTTCTCCTCGGGGGCAGCAGAGACTGTCTGGGATAGTCAGCCCCAGACACCCAAGCCCTATTTGGCAGGTCAGTCACTGTGCAGGTATGAACTTGGCAGATACACGATATGATCTACCTGCCCTCCTTTTTCTCCTCCTAAGGTCAGCATGCTTGTTTTGCTTGCAGCACCCAAGTGACAAAACTAGCAAGGCTGTGGAGATAACGCAGAAAATGACTGAGCAATTGAGGACTGAGAAAATCCAGGGATGAGATGGAAAACCGGGCAAGAAAAGCTAGAGCTAGCAGCCAGCAGGGAACCGGCAATAAAAGACCATAGTAGTCCTTGGGTTTGTATAAACTTTCTACTTTTATATCCATGAAAGTGACTCACAGCTCCCGCAGAACTGGATTTCAGGATGACGAGGCAGAACCTGGCAGACGGCCATCCCGTGCTGTTCCTGCTCTTGCTCAGCACTATTTCTCTCCTCCCACATGGCATTTGCTTTAAAACACTAGAGTTGGTTCTAGAGAAGGTTTTGAAATTCTAACATGAAGGCAAAAAATAAGAACTTATCTTCCAAATACTTTTCCTAATTAATTTGATATGAGGAACCTGACAGGTAAGGTTTTCAGGTTCCTGGGCTCTGCAGAATTCTGAAAGACTTTTGAGGGAGAACAGCTTGTTAGCTACATTGCTGCAAATGTCTTGTAGTATGGTCATACTGTGTGTGTGTATCACCCAACAACCACTAACAGCCCTTGATAATTTTCATGTACATTGTTAGAGAGGTAGTGATCTCAAATATATATATATATATATATATATATATATTTTTTTTTTTTCTTACAGGAGTCAAGAAAATAAGAAGCTACTTAGAGAAACAAAACCATAGAAACATATAAGGTTGAGGTTGTCTCCTCATTAGACATCAGGGAATCCACACGGAATTCTCCAAACAAAAGAGAGATGGCAGTTTGAACTTCTGCATTTTTGATAGTGCCAAGACTAACACAAAACTGTAAAAAGAAAAAGGGAAAAGGAAAAAGGAAAGAGGAGAAAAAAGGAAAAAGGAAAAAGGAAAAAAAATACTTTCCCATTTCCTATTTGTATAAAGCAGCAGGACCTTGTTCTTGTTTTTAATTGCTAAAAACTCTCTGCTTCTTGCTGTATCTGGTGTATATGTTGCATATATATTGGCATCTTTGCAGATTTATTATCTGATAGATAAGAAACTTCAACACATCCTTGTTTAAATCATCTGTATTTTAAATTCTCATCCTGGCCTGAAAGGTACTAAGGGATTTGTCAAACAAATGTAAGGATTTGCTATTTGTCAGTTTAAAATCTGTTACCTCAGCTACAGAAAAGAAATGTTGTTCTGGTTTCTATGAGTTTCTGGTCTCTGTCAGGGTTTCTAGGCACTATGGCAATACAGATAAATAATATCTGCAGAGAGAGCCAAATGGCACAGGTGCAAAAATAGTTTGTACCAGCTGAGCAAAAAACCTGTGCTTCTTGTGCTTCCCTTGTTTTGCAAGGAAATTTTAATTTTCTTGATAGAAAGAGAGAGAGAGAGAGAGTAGAAACCTCTAGGTCATGCTAAAAATAATTTAAAAAAAAAAAAAAAGAACAAATGTGTTTTAGAAATGCCTCTGAAGTGCCTGCTGAGAGTTGTTTACCTTTTGTCTTATCTCCCCATCCTTTCCACACACCAGGATCCCATAACAGGCTGTGCTATTTTCGTGTTTTCATGCTGAGGAGAAGATGGGTTCCCTGGGATACAGCGCTGCAGGTGAGGAACCAACCTTAGAGAGAACAGCCCCTAGGCTCGCTGAACCATAGCTCTCATAAGGTCCTACAGTCACAGTTTCAATTCATTTCAGTTGTTCTCCCAACAAACCAAATATCAATTTTAGGAAGCAAACGTTTCACTGGGGAAAAGAAAAAAAAAGTTAAAGTTAAAAAAATATTTTTTTTTTCTGTTTCACCAAAGAACGCTTTTGAAGGAAAATCTGGGGCAAGATCTAATCAAGAATTAGAGCATAATAATCCTATGGGGATGGCTTGTGTTTTCCAGTATTTGGGCAAAGGAAATAAGGCACTACACAGCCACAAAATGACAAAAGTGAACAAAATGTACCACTGCAAGAGTGCTTACTTCTCCCAGTTCTTAGTTGTGGTAGAGGACAACTGTATGATGTCTTCATCAGAAACTCAGATGTCTTTAAGAGAAGAAGGCCAGAACAAGTTGCATGGTGTTGCCCATTTCCCATTTTGTCCAATGGTTAAATAAAATTTGATCTTTTACTCCAGGCCTGAAGACACAGGACTGAAGAAGAATATCAGCTTTCATTTTTCAAAATGACACCTTGAAGTCTTGTGATAGATAAGGAAAGTTGTTAAGGTAACATCCTTCCCTTCCCACACAACCTATCCAACCCTTCCTTACACCACAAGCCAAAGTATCAGGAGGCCATTAACACAATCCAGAGACACATTTTTAATCTCTAGTTTGTTGAAATCCGTCTCATTGTTTGTCTTTTTCTTAACGCTTGGCATTGGCAATAACTAATGCTGCCAACGTTTTCTTGCCAGGAAAGATATTTCTTTCTTCTCTGGAGCTCCAGCGAGGCCTGGAAAAACCTCCTGCTATGGGGCTGCCTCTCAGCCCTCACCTATGGGAAGGGCAGTGAGGAGGGTGAAGGAAAGAGAGGTAATTCCAAGCACGAAGGAAAAAAAAAGGACCAGTTTGGGTCAAGATCAACAGGGAAAGAGACGAGGAGCTCCAAACATCTTTCTTCTTTGTTCTCCATTCCTGCAGAAATTCAGCTTAGAAGTTACTGATAACCTCTCTCCTCCCCTCCTCAGACACAGCACTGCCTATTAATTACCCAAGAAACACTGCTGGCAGAAAGCTGGTAGCAGGCCTCGGAGTAACCTGATTGATCTGCAGCATGCTCTAGGCTGATCCACAAAATGAGGGCTACCAGGACCAGGCCAGATGAATTTTCTTAGCAGTCTATATCATGCCTATGGGTTAAGACATCCCATTTGCACTGGGGAATACCCTGACCACACAGTGATTGGGATTAAGCTGAGTTCCATATAGGACAGATCTCCACCTGCTTCATATTTCTTTGCCCTCCCTGTGAGGTGGGGTGACCGGGAGAGGCATTTTTTGCTGGCCATTTACAGCCAGATGATTGCCAACTCCTTTTCGCCGCCTGCACACCACAGAAGCGCCAGATCAGGCTTGAGGATCTGGCCTATTATTTTTTGATTGCTGTCCCAAGGATAGAAGAGCACCCTCTTCACTTGTCAGCAGCTAATAGGTCACAAGCTGGCCAGTTTACCAAACACGAAAACAATTTGCCAACAGCAGGAACTTACACCCTAAAAGGAGAGGACACGCTTTCGCTGGCAACCCCATCACCACCCTGAACAAAGGAGAGATATAAAGGTATCAGGGCTTGCTTTTAAGTTGTTCTGAGTGCTAACTTGTTACTGATTTCAGGCTGTCTGTCTTTCGAATCGTGCTTGTCTATTGCTAACAACTGCTCAGTGAGCTAATACTTGTTAAGAGCTGCCATCAGTCACCCACACGGCCCGATCTGGAAAGCACATATGAAGTTTTTGATAGCCTGATCCGTATCTCCCTGAATCTGTGGAATTCCTCCAGTGACAAAGGGGAGAGGGTTAAAGACAAATTATTGTGATGCCCACTGTCAAGCTTCAGTAATCTTAATCAGTGCTGAAATGGCCTAGATTTATTTAATTTAAAAGGATGGTAGTGCCATGGAGACAAAAATTCCCATTTATCCCTAATGGTATCTTACTGTATTCTAATTATATTTTCTTCCTTCCCTCATACAGAGAATTCAGAAGGAAATGCCAGCAGAAGACGAATTGTGTCTGGAAGTTGTATAGAGGTTTGGAGGTGTGGACAAAAGGTTTAGGATGGCCAACGGGGAGCTGCACCCCTTCCACCTCTCACGGCCAGCACTGCCCAGGCCTAGTTTCTGCAGCCCTTCTCTTGGACTCCCCCACGCTTGGCAACACTCCTCCTCTAAGAAGATGCTTTAAATGGGAAGGGAACTTTCAGGGCACCAAAGTGTTGCCCGCAGCTGTGATTCATGCTGGGAACAGTGCCCTCCCTTGGCCCTTGCCTTTAGCCTCTTAGCACATCTCACAGCAGGGGTTGGGCTTGGCTGCCTGAAGTTCACAGAGTTATAAGAGGAACAGTTTGTATTCTTATTAAGGCAATGAGCTGAGTGTGGCCATCCAACCTGGCCTTGAACACCTCCAGGGATGGGGCAGCCACAGCTTCTCTGGGCAAGCTGGTTGTCCTCTCTGCCTGCCCCATGTGGGTGTCTCAGAGCCCCCATATGTGTATCTCAGAGACCCCTTGCCAACAGACTTTAGACTTAGAACTTTCTTGTGTAATGTATAAAGCGAGACAAATTCCACTTATTCCATAGCAAAGCATGGTGTGGGCAAAAGAGGTTACAGCCATTTTTTAGAACTCTTTTTTTTTAACATCTGACATGGACCAGAACTCTTTACAAACCTCTATTTACCCTACTTTTCCATTCACCTATTTTCTTCCTATTTTTGTGCATATCTCTCAGGTTCCCCTTTAACGACTGCCAGAAGGAAGCTGCCCACACACTACCCACAGCCATGGCTGCCTCCTCAATACACCACATTTAGCCCCTGGGTGGGATTTCCAGGAGGTGAGGAGAGAGCACACGTCGGCGGGGGCGAACATACGCTTTGTAGCATCGTGGCAATGCTGCAAAGCAGTCGCTGCAGTGTTGATCATATCGAGGCAGTGATATCAAGAGACACCTCGCAGCAGGGCAGACACACTCTGCTTGAGTCCCTTCACCCTCGGGAAGGTGGTGGGTGTAACATTTTGCATCTCTCTCGCTCACACGTGAAGGACGAGCAGCCTAACAAGGTCACGTTTGTTCGAGGCACGCACATTTCCATCTTCTGGGGCTGGTGACAAACAAAGTGCCTGGCACAATGTGAGGCACTCTAAAAAGGAAATGTTTAGGAGGGAGAGGCTAAGCAAAGCTGGGGAGGCAAGTGGTGTCTATACACTGTACTTTGAGACAGACAGAAACACTTTAAATCAAAACCTCATTTATTTACCAAGAAAAATAGTAAAAGGTCCTCTTGATTTTCAAAATCCTTGCCACTGTATTGCTTTCTAGAGTGCTATTAATAAAGTGTCAGGGAAGAAATGTAAGCTTTAACATCAATGTTAAGGCAAAACACAAAGACATAATGCCGGTTCAGGCAAAAGCTTGAATTTCTTTCATGGTGGCCAAAGATAGAAAAGACCTCTTTAATGAAAAGTGGACACTTTCTTTTGGAGTGAAACGGCACAGTCTGTGAAAACTCAACTCTAAACATTTTTAGTGTTAAATACTTCTAAGATGAAAGCTCTAGTTCCACGTTTCATATCCTGTACTCAAGGATCTTCAGAGCACCAAGGGTTCAAAACCTATTATCCTATAAAATATGATTCCTTGAATCTACCATAATACTATGCCAAGATGAAGATACTTCTACCATGATGAAGATGTCCATTAGGTCAATGGTAAATATTTTCTTAACTTAAAAATTATTTGGGCTAAACATATTAAACAACAGACTTTTAGACACAGATAAGACATAGGGGATTGCAAAGGAACAGAGAAGAATAATGTGTCTAAAGAATAAAATTGTCTTTTAATATTTTCTTGTTTTCAGACTTGCAGGAACACTGAGGAATTAATGTGGAAAGAAAATAAGAATAGAGAACAAGGAATGCACAGACAGAACTTAAACAAAACGTTAGTTTTCTTTTGAGGCATCATTAGGATATATTTTGTGATGATATTTGGTTAAAGGTAGACCTTACTGCATCCTCTTCCAGTTTAGGTAAGGTTTAAGGAAATTGCATTGTTCTCTGTTGGCTCCTGAGAAATGCAGCTTTTCTTTGAATACACACTGTCAATTTGAATCAACAGTGATTTCCTTTCCATATAATGTTTTCTGTGAGTTTTGTAGATTTGTATGTTCCAGGAATGCATCTATCAAAAAGACATGCTAAGCTCAACTAATTTCTGCAAAGACTGAAGATGTTCAGACAGAAGGAGGTGTTCCTGTTTCTGGGGCCAGGATCCTTCTTCTCCTTGCCTGCCTTTGACACTGGTATGAGTTGAAGAAGAGCAGCAAGGCCCCAAAAGACATGTTGAACTCTTGGGCAGGAGAGTAATGGTCAGTGGTGCCAGAAGAGAGTGGTGCAGGCAGATGGGCTGAAAGGTGATGATGTGGATGCCTGCGTGTGCCCCTGTGGATCCCTGCAGCCTGGGGACAGCTGGAAGCCATCCTGCATGCTGCGGGAGGGCTGAGGAGCTGCGACTCTGGGGGAAGCCCCATGCCAGCTGAAAATATGCATTTGGTTCGAAGCCAGGGATACTGACCAGCACGAACTCAAATAATGCACGGTATCGTCCTACTAAGGGTTTTCCTGGAAATCCTTTTCAGAGCAGACCTGGGATCTGTAAGCCCAGATGAGGCTTACAGAGAGCATTAGTTGTCATCGTTGGTGTGGGCTGACAGAAAGCAGATTGCTAAAAGTTAGACATGGCATAAAATTACAGCCATGCCAGAAGCAAGATGACATTTTCTAAAATTAGGAGAAAATACAGTTTGACACATATAGCCCAAGAAATTAAGAGCTACCTAACTCATTTTCTGCATATGCTAGCATATGGATATATAGCAAGAACAAACTTGTAATGTCTCAGCGTGGCTCCTAAAGCCAATGTTCCTCTCTTCATTAGCTTAATTAATAGATAATGACAGACACATGCCAGTGGATAACCACCAAGTGCCTTAATCACCCTGGAAGCCTTACACCGCTCCTCATGGTGTGGTTGGCTCACTTGAAGAGGACTATCTACAGCAATTCATCACCTCTGAAGAGGGGCTGATAAGCAGCAGGAGTGTTCTCAGAAACTCAGGTCCTGAGGAGGGGCAGCACAGTTTGGTTCTGCAGTCACAGCCCTGAGGTTAGCAGCTGTGGTCAGAAAAGGATTTCAGGGTCCAAAGTCCCCAGCTCTCCTGCTAGGGGAGCTGCCTTAAGATATGGGGGAATAGCACAGCGTTCCAGGATGAACTCAGTGAAGAGGAATCACTTGCCTATTATTTTGCACCAAATTGTGGCTACTTTGGAAGGATTTTAAGTGTTCTGAACTCACCTTTTTTTTTTTTCTTTTTTTTTTCTTTTCATATTTTGCAGCCAGAGATCTGGACTTCTGCTTGTCTGTAAGGCTTTGAAAGACCCAACCATAAGAATAATGTTCAGATGCTCAGAGACCATAATGGTAACCAAAAGAATAGACAGCTCCCGAGATCATATTCTTCCCCAGACTGAACTGGTCAGAAAGGGAAAGCGGATAACGATTTCCTAATATTAGAGGTCCTGAAAGGCAGACTGTGGTCTGCATGAAGCACTTTCATCATTTAATAGTAGCCTTCTACATTTGCTGATGTATGAAAACATGAGATATTGAAGGTGTAAATAAGGAGCGTTAACATCCTCTAACTGACTAACAGGGAAATATTTTAAGAGAGGGTTCATCTTCATTAACAAGTCTCACAATTACTTTTCAACATAAAAAGTCTTTATTCCAGGAACTTTTCCCCAGTACATGAGACTATGCTGACACAACCTGTGCTAACTGGATTCTTTTTAAAAGCAAGAGTCACATTTATTTTTAGACGAATGTTTTTAATTACTGTAGCACTACAGGGCCAGCCAGGTCAATGTCTCAGTTGTGCTAGGTGCTATACAAAAACAAACACTCACAGTCCCACTGCAGTTAAATGCCAGCCTGCTCTGCATTTAAACTGGGGATAACGATCCCTCTGTAGTAATCCTGTGGTTTGCATGCATTTAAAAAATGTCTCATTTTGTGCCTCGGTTAAAATCGCAAGGGAAAGACTTTAAAGGAGAAACTCCTGCATTCTTCTCCTAGGTGTGTGATCTCCTCCTTCCATGCACACCTCTCAATTCCCTCCAGAACAAATCAGTCTCCATCTGAACGCCTATATACAGACTGACTGACTTGTTTAGTCAAACAAGGACTCTGCCAGGCTGCACTGAAAATAGTACCACCAATAATTCACACATTATTCCCAATACTTTGTTCCCTTTAATCATGAGACTGAATTCTACTTGTTATTTGAGTCTTTCAGGGAGCTCGCATGCCCTCTTATTGAGAGAAAAAAAAGGTGAAATAAAGATCGTGTTACAACCCAAATGTGCAGGAGGCTTCTGTTGAGTTCTCCTGCTTATTTTAGTTATTTGGACACTTTCCCACACCAGATAATGCTGATCTGAGGTGTAAGTCGTGGGCTCTGTGTGGTGCTAGAGATAGGCGCTAGACAAGAAACACTTTTTGGGGAAAAGCCCACAGATACGAGTCATGCACAGACTTCTCTGCCCACCTCTGTTAAGCTGCAATACTGTTTTTATTTCCTCTGATCTCTTGGCTGTGGATGGTTGCAAACACAGGGGCTTAACGTGAAAACTTTTGGCCATGGCAGCTTTCCATGGTGCAAGCACCTTTTTGTGAGACCGCAATCTTTCAGTGGCCACTTCAGCTGAAGGATTCTCTGCCTACCTCCCCACCTGCAGGAATGATTTCCAATATCACGTTCCCACTTCTCTTGTGCTGCTGCAATTGCTTGTGGGGGCCACACACTGAACCAATCGGAGGAAAAGGTTGAGTTTTATTCTTTTTCTTTTCTAAAAGTATTTTGTTTCAGGGTGGTTCGGTTTTTCCACTGCAGACTGACACAGAGCTGTACCAGCCCAGCTGTGCTCTGTGTTGCAGTAGCAATGGCAGGGGAGACTGATTTAGATTACACTGTCATCCAGAGCCCATCCCTGGAGAAACAAAGCATCAGTAGCCCATCTAACCTTCCATCTGCCTTGTACCACTTCTTATCTCCATGTGAGATAGACTGGGCTAACAACAGCCACAAACACACCTTCATTTCATTTTCTTTTTTTTTTTAATGGCAGTTTAACTCATCTTTTTTTCTTTACTTGTCAGCCATAGAAAGAGATGATGTCACAGGCACATTGTCACTGGGAGTGCTCAGGGATGCATTGCTGGATGCAAGGACACAGGGCAAATGGGACAGCTAGAGAGTATGAGAGATTCCTGTAGACAGACTAGGTTACAGCTGCCACCTTAAGAGTCACTATCTATTGGCCCCAAATAAGACAAATGTAGCCTGACAGGTTAGTTCAGGGCCACAGGTTGCCTGCTGCAAACCTTTCCATTTGTCCTGTGGAGGTGAAATTGCTCTATCGTAATTTACAACTGCTGTGTGTGATCTGCTATACGTCTCGGGTCCCCTCACACTCTTGCTCCCAGTCACATGCTTGCAGTTATAATTTCAGTTTTAAAGTGCTGAAGAGCTGTAACAGGCATTTCTGTGACATATACATGTTTCTGAAAGCCTGGGCCCCAAAGTTGTTTATTTATAGGCTACTTGACATGCCCAGCTCCTATTTCTGAAGCAGGCACTTACCCCTTGCATTCATGACCATTGTGACCCGTGCTCATCTCACGCTGCTTAGGTTTTCTCTCTCATGTCATCCCCGAGTAGAAGATATAACGTACAGCCAAAATGAGTTTCTCCAGCAAGGACGAACCATGAGCAGAGGGGGACGTGTCATAAGGGATGAAGATTTGCAAGGGCAGGGACTCAGCTATCAACAGTAGGTGGCTGACTCTAACACCCAGAGATGAGCCCTGGGAAAGAGGGGGCTTCTGCAGGCAGGAGCACAGCTCCACAGGGCATGGCAAATGTAGATCGAGGAGATGTATGCAAGGTAGCCCCTGAGCAGGGGCTTTGGTGGTTTTTTTTGAATCACTTTTTTTGGACTGATTCCAAAATTCCCATCTGGACCTACCCCAGTCGTTCCCACAGCGTAGTGCAGGGCAAGAAACAAAGCCTGCTAGAAACAGCCATTAAGGAGGGCACTCCAAATGATAAAGGCCAGATGCTTTTTTTATGGACACCATATTTCCAGATCAAAAGGGACTGAAAACAACCCCAAAACTACTCCATCCTCCCCACCCCCCACCCCAGCCTTATCCCCCCTCCAGGTATTCCAGTTTTCTCAATGAACTTCTTCTTTGAGATGAAGAAAAAAAAAAAAAAAAAAAAGAGAATATGGAAAGACAAAACAAGAAAGCCCACAAAATTCTCAAAATATGGGCTGCCTCATAGCTGAAATTGCCCAAGCAAACTAATGTTTCACTAGCAAATAAACAAGCAGGGGACATGGGTCTTTCTGCAAGCACGTGGGTGAAAATCCTGCTGCCTAGCAGGAAGAACAGCATGATCATCAGTGCCGTGCTACTGGCCCACAGCTCTGGGGAGCCAGCCAGCTATTCCAGGGCTAAAAGCTGGTTAAAAGCATAGTCCTCTTTTTCAGAAGTCTCGTACAGTATTAACTGACCATCCAACTAATGTAAAAATGCATTTTAAAGTCACCTAAGCATATAGGTGGTTTAATTTATTTCAGAGTAAAATGTACTGAAGGGTATCAAGAATCCTGAGCAAAAGGATGAAAAAAAAAAAAGAAGCAAAGGCCCAAGGGTTGTTAAATCTCTTACAAATACAATGCAGAACTACAGGTGAGGAGAGAAGACAGTGTTGCTCTGACTTAGGAGAAAGGATTGTGCCAAAACCTCAACAGTTCCCTCCATTTCCACCATTTGGACCTCCTCTGACTTGTATCTGAGAACCCTCATCAGATAACTCAGCTAGAATGAACATTTGAGTTGTTCTAAGAAGCAGCTTCCAAATTACCAAACTGAGTTCCTTGGAATAGATTACTAAACATAAGATTACAAACTTTGGTCCAGGAAAATACTTAAGCATTTGCTAATTTCCTTCCCATCTGAGATACCCCAAGAGTGCACACAGTTCTCAGAGCTGACCACAGGTTTTGGTGTCTTCCTCAGGCTGTGGGGTCACGGGCTCAAAATCCAAGGCTTGGAGCTGATCCCAGAGGTAGAGCGGGGTGGGCATGGACCCAGGTACCATGAATTTTCCTCCCACCTTCCTCACCCATCCAGGCTGGCTCCTGGCACCTCTTGCCCACCTTGGTGGAGGAAGAGGCAGGTTTAATCTTGGACAGAGGTTGTAGAAGACAGATCCGTGAGATCAATGGCCTTCATGGTAAGGTATCTATCCCCCGTGCAGCCTGCCCATCTGCTAGCTACATTGCTGGTTTAGCAAAACCCCATTGCACATGCTGCACAACATGAAGCTTAGCTCCAGCTCACGGGAGATGGTCTGAAGAAGAGTGATGCACCAGTGGAGGTCAGGGGGCAGGACGACAGACCTGCTCTCCATCCAGACCTGCCCTCAAGATCTACCTTCCCCAGTGGTGGGGTCTCCTCCTGCCCCAGAGATTGGGCTGAGCCCTCTCCAAAGTGGAAAGGCGCTGAGGGAAACCATGGGGAGCCCCAGGTTGCCTGGCTGGAGCTGGGAGAGTGGTTCCTTGGGGAACAAGGTCACCGCCATCTGCAGGGACAGCAGGGACATGCTGCAGGAGGAGGATGAGGAGAGTGTCCTTGGTCTGGTGAGGTTGTAGCAGTGTTTTCCTCTTAAATCCCTATTAATTTTGCCTTAAAGGCTCAGCCCAGGCAAGCGTGTGATATACAAGGTCTCCTTGCGGCAGCTCAGGTAAACTATGTGCTTTATAACCTATGCATTTAGCGCCTTATTTTAAGAGACTGCTAACTTAAAATATAAATCACATGTTTTAATATAAGAAAGTGAATTTCCAGGTATTAGAAAATGGGCTTGATTACTGTTCTACCTCGGTACTTCAAATTAAGAGTGGGCTATTAAAGGCAACGTGGACATTCCCAAGTAATGCATTTTAGGCTGGGTGCTTTGAACTATTTATACATAAAGAACCTTATTGTCCTTTGTACAAAGACCCTAAAGTGATAGGAAATAATATTTAAATCCACTTTAAGACCTAAACATTTTCATTAAAAGTAATTTTTATAACATGTCTAGTCCAATCTAATCTTGCAAAGATGATTTAGTGGATTTAGTAAAAATTATTTACATGATAACAGGCAAAGTGAATACATTTTGCCAGCTATTAAAATATAGTTAATAACTCCAGTTGAAGCACTCATCTGTAAGAGCTGCTTTCCATTTCACTGAACTTTCTGCTATGGAGAGGAAAGAAATGATTCATCTACATGGCTGAGCATCAGGTTTCTTTGAGCATGAAAGAAGGCTTGTAAATGTTCAATGTTTATGGTTGGTTGTCTTCATCAGATGCGTTTCTGACATGCAAATAACCTGACATCCACTAGCACTCCTTAAGCAGCTCCACTTTAAAACCTTCTTCTGCAACCGTGTCCAGCCAGACCAGTGCATGCACATATTTGCTTCACTTCAGGGGGCTGTCTAATCTCCTTGGTGCTGTACAGCTAGATATTTGAGTAAGATTATGATGGTCAAATAAGAGTCCACTGCTCAACATGTCTGGACTGCAAGAAGTTTTAAGGACAGGGACAGAGAAGCAAACCTGTGATGATAAATTGCAACCATTTGGGGGCAGGGGGTTATTTTGTGTGTGAAGAGCACTGAATGACAAAATGAAACAAATGAAACAGGTATCTGTGGATCACAGATGGGCTCTCCTGCCCTCCTGCCTTTCTGAATTTAGTTCTGAAGGCAATTTTCACTACCTTAGAAGAATGGCAGGGGTAGATTTTGGAGTGGAGGTAGGCTTGGAGCAAATCATTTTCTGAACAGCTAATAACTTTTTTTTTTTTTTGGTCTTGTTTTATTTTAGTAGTGTTCACTCTTTAAACAAGTGAGGATGTTTAAACAAGTGAATTTTAAACAAGTGAGGATGTCCTCATACTTGTGGGTAAGTTGGACTGTGCTCTGGACTCCACAGACGCCTGAGGTGGCTCACTGAGATGCAGATATTTAGGCTGTGGTGTCTACATGCACTCAGCTGATACCTCCCATTTTGTATATTTGTACATTTGACTTTATATCAAAGGAAATAAAAGGACTGCATTATGCAACCAAATTTACACCACGTGAAAAATCCATGTTTGTTCATCACAGCTCAGGAATAACCTCGAGCTAAAGCCAGGGACTACATCTGTATTTGAAATACTTCAGGTCTACACTGCTTTACACTCATTCCACAGGGAGGAGCATGCAAAGGGCTCCCCACAGCCCTTCATGTAGCTTCCCACGTGTGGCAGCCCTGCTGCTGGACCTGGCTTATAAAGTCACCTTGCTCAGGAAGGAAGGAAGGAAGGAAGGAAGGAAGGAAGAATCTTATTTCAGCCTAGTGATGGAGGTGGTTTGTAGATAAGAACGGCAGCTAAGACTGGGCAAAGCAACAGTTCTCTAAGCCATCTGATAGCAAATTAAAAGGTGCCTGGAAGATGAGGAGGACAGGACCTGTCCCCACAGGATGGCTGAGACCCTCTGACTTGGGCAGCCAGACATATCCCTGTTCCATGGGGGCTCTGGGGTAAATCAACACCTATCTGTGGAGGAGGGGGAGCAGCCACCAGCAGCACAGAGCTCAGGTCAGACCTGCACGACAAGCAGTGCTTTTGGCCTGTCACTATTCATCCATGCAAAAATAAGTAAGTGCAGTTAATATTACAGGGCAGCCAACGTTACAGTACTTTTCTGAAAGGCAATCTAGCCATGGCAGCACTGCACAGCTGAACACCGGGCTCCCATAAATAATTAGTATCGCAAATCTTCACCTTGCCTTTTATCTTTGTCACAGGGGCTGGAATGCAACCCACTACCAGCTGTGATTATACTTCATGCGTCACTAAAACCACAAGGTATGCTTTTTACACTACTGATGTCCAGCCCTCCACCCACCAGCACTGCCCATAAATCTTATTTTTTTTGAAAGACTTTGGGACCCACTGGCAAAATCTGAAGACTTGCCAGAAACTTGCTTGAAATATTAATATATTGTTAAAAACAGAAGCCCTTGACAAAAGACGTATCTGACATTTCCAAGAGTGTCTGGTGAGCTAGAGTATCTGGAAAGTGTCTGTAGTGAGCACGATGGAAGAAGTGGTTCAGAAAAATCTTTTGCAGCAGGAAGCAGTTTTTGCAAGGACCTCACTTAACTAAAAGGAAGATGCTGATAGAATCTGTCCTTAAATAGCTGCTATATTTATTATCATTATTAGCTGTACTGATTGTAATAGTAGTATAAATCTGAGCTACCATGTTCAAACAAGAGGCAGTGTAGAACAGGGTGCCTACAGTAGGCTCACACCCTCACAGCCTTACCTACTTGTTTACTGTGCTGTATGGCACATGATCCCTAACTGTGACTTCATATTAAAAGCAAAACAAAAAGAAATAACCAGCTGTGCATATTTTTAAGTTCCACTGCAAGGTCCGTATAAAGTACGAAAACAAGTACAGGCTAAATAGTGAAGTAAAAATTGAACAAAATAACCCTCCTTAGACAACCCAAGCCAACAGCCTTTCCTTGAGCACACAGCAGTGACCCTAAACAAAGCCAGGGACTCTGCTTAGAGGATTTCGGAGCCTTGGCTCTGTGGAGAAACAGCATATTTTCTAAGGGATACATGCTGTTTCCACAAACTCCTCACTTGCCTGAGTATATCCACAGGCTTGACAAAACATTTTTATTCTGGAGGTATGTTAGGGACCCCAGATTTATTTATCAAGGTACTTACAACCTTTCCTATAGACATACCTGCCAGCACATCAGCTTTGTCTAGCACTTCAGGTAGACTGATGAATATTGCACGGGCACTACAGGTGTTTAAGCAGAAGCTGGCATTTTGTCAGAACTTCTGTCAAAAATGGTACAACTGCAGCTGATTTTGCCCAGGGGCAAAGCATTTGGCCCTGTAGCTCTTCAATATTCAGCAAGTCCCACGGTCAGGAGGAGTAAGCCGCAGAGACTCCAAATTTCTCAAGAAGCTGTAACAGCTTGGTTAAAAAGTTAATGAAAAACAGCTTTGGGGAAATGCAAGGAGTATCAGAAATTTAAAGTTTGAAACTTGCCTGGGGCATCATTTTTAGAAAAATTAAGCTAATATAGTGAGCACTGGCTTGGTGTGGGGTTTTCTTTACAGCTCTGTGATGTTTATTTTCTCTATAAAATGGTGCTGAGTGAGAACAGGAATGTGTGTGTTTGCTGCATGATTCAGTGCCTTTGTGAAAAGGCCTGGTGAAAGGCTTTGGTAAACTTTGTTCTGGGCTGTGCCCGACACAAACTGTGCCAAGCAGAGCTCGTTTTGTCACTGATGAGTCTCTAGCCTTCACCTCAGCTGTTTGCAAAGCATACTGTGGGGAGCGGAGCTGGTCTCACTCACAGTATTTCAAAGGAATCGGTGGGTTTAAAACAGCTCTCATCATCCAAGCCTCTACTGCTTTGTCTGTGTGTATGCGGGGTTGTTTTTATGGCCGTTATCTAGGGGCTTATGGAGTAAAGTGTCATGCAGACACAGAGTCACTGCCATGGGGCTCTGGGTGAGGCTATGCAGTCCAGGACCAGAGGAAGGATCACTCCTGTGGCACACATCTCCACTGGTAATGACAACTGCATTGCTAGGAGGGACCTTGACCCCTTCTCCTCTCTGCTGGCTGGCTCCTTCAAAATGAAAAGGCTCGACCACCATGGCACTGGAAGGCTGAGGGAAAAGGGAAAGGGAGATAACTACTCACATAGCACTAACTTACAACTCTTCTGGGACATTTCTGTTTTCACCCTGAGTATAAGGCAGGACACTTCTTACCACCCTGCCTTCAAGACCTGATTCAGAGATGCTGAACTCTTTCCACAGATTTTAGAGGAGTTTGAATCATGCCTTAGAGCTTTTTAAAGCAGCTTGGAAAGGGGGAAAAGTTAAATAGACTTTTCCCCCTGGAAAGATCCAGGAAAATAACTTGGGCGGAGAGAAGTAGGATACTGTGTTTGTTGGTTTTTTGTTTTGTTTTGTTCTGGTTTGCTTTTTTTCCACAGCAGCTCCTAATCTAATGCCTGGATTATTTTTAATATTACATTCTTCTTCTCATTGTGCTTTCCAAGGAGAACTGCCTGCAGGCTGCTGGGCCCCACAGATAGCTGAAAGGGAGCAGCAGGAGCTTCTGCAGAGAAATGCAGCTCCAGGCCCAGCTGGCAGGCCCTGCTCCCAACGGGCTGGGGAAGGGAATGGTCACTGGGGAGGGAGGAGAGCATTGAGCCCCGCTCACATCTCCTCTCTCTAGAGCCATGCTGACCAAGCACCGTCCCTGGGGGCAGAAGGTGTTTGGCTGCTCACCATCACCAGGTGAACACCAAGCTGTCAGCAGCCTATGCACCTCATGGTCCTGTCACTCTCCCAGTGGCTCATGAGAAAGCTCGAGGGAAGACAGTGGTTTGTGTAGCCTAATTTTGGCTAACCTGAGCCACAAGGCTGTTTAGCTGGGGCCTGGTCCAAAGTCAGTCTCAATGTTCTGGTTTGTGTCCTGGCTGAATTAATTTGCTTTTCGGTTTTTGAGAGACCCCAGAGAGCAGGCTCCTGGTGTGAAAGCCCTATCAGCCAGGCTGCTGCTGTTTTATATGTGTCACATTTGTTTCCTTTCACATCCTTTTGGCTTAGGAGTACGTAGATACATTTAACAGGAGCACATGCCCTAAAAATAACATCTTCAAAACAGTTGGAAAATCAAGATTTTTATTTTTTCTATGATTACCTTTAGCAGCTCTATTTTATGATCCGGCCTTGGAACTGAAATCATGAAAACAAAACAAAACAACAACAACAAATCACACCTTACCACTTTTAAGATAAAAAACCTTTTAATGGCCTTTCTATTAATTAGCTGCCATAACTTCCAATCTCTTGGCAGAGCCTCAATAAAACCAGCTAACATGATGGTCTTTTAATTAAACTATGTCAATAAGGGATAAATAAGCAAAAAGGTGCTGCTTTCTCCCCCTGATAGCCACCCCCAGCAGTGCCTCTCTGAACATCAGACCTTCTGTATCTCCCACCTGCCCAGGAGAGGCTGGGAACAGGCAGACCCTGCAGCAGCACTGAAGCGGCCAGGAGGACAGAACAGACAGCTTTATCTCTTACTACAGCCCTGACAGAGGTTTCTTTGCTCCTAGAGGTAACCATGAGGCATAAAACCCACCTGAGGGTACAGGGGACTGACAAACCCCGCAGCAGTTTCAGAGGAGATCAGTGAGCAGCTGTCGTGAAGCTCACTTAAAGCTTTCCTCTTTCTCATGGGAGAGCTCTTCAGTCAGAGCAGTGTGCCAATAAACATGATGTCAGTAAAGAAAAAAGCCATCTGAGTACAAATGAGAAGGGCCAAAACATCTCTAGCTGTGGTCCGTCTCTAAGCATCTCCATGATCTAGATGTTGCCAACAGGAAATCCAGCTCTTGCACTCTCACAAATGGCTTTGCTCAAGCACTATCAAGCATTGGCTGGACTAGTATCAATAGTGGATATTAGGGGAACACACACAATCACACTAGGGAACAGCAAATGATCTGGATCATTTGCTTGGATGCCCCTTTTAAAATAAACATTTAGAGTTTCAGTTCTTTAGCAGTCCATGACTGGACTAGCCTAATGTCATAACCTCGGGATTTGTCCGCTAAAATCACACTGAACATTGGCCTTTCTAGTCTTACACCACAAGCTGGCTCATTATTGCTAGCTAACACAATTGTCTCTGCTCATATTTTCCACGCAGTCTCAAAACTACTCTCAGATGTTTCAAACTGATAGTTTAATTAAATTTTGGCAACCAAGGTTATTTCAGTTCCTGGAGTATCTGAGGATAAATCACAGAATCACAGAATGGTTTGGGTTGGAAGGGACCTTAAAGCCCACCCAGTTCCAACCCCCCGCTGCCATGGGCAGGGACACTTCCCACCAGACCAGGTTGCCCAAAGCCCCATCCAGGCTGGCCTTGAACACCTCCAGGGATGGGGCATCCACAGCTTCTCTGGGCAACCTGTGCCAGCGCCTCACCACCCTCACAGTGAAGAATTTCTTTAAAATATTTCATCTAAATCTACTTTTTTTTTACTTTAAGCCATTACTGCTTGTCCTATGACTACCCTCCCTGACAACAAGTCTCTCCCCAGCTTTCCTGTAGGTCCCCTGAAGGTACTGGAATGCCACTGTAAGGTATCTCCAGAACCTTCTCCAGGCTCAACAACCCCAACTCCCTCAGTCTCTTTTCATAGGAGAGGTGCTCCATCCTTTTGATCATCCTTATGGCCCTCCTCTGTACTCGTTCTAATACATCCATGTTCTCCTTGTGCTGGGGGCCCCAGAGCTGAACGCAGCACTCCATGTGGGGTCTCATGAGAGCAGAGTAGAGGGGGAGAATCACCTCCCTCAACCTGCTGGCCATGCTGCTTTTCATGCAAGCACTTGTGACACTTGTGCTTTCAGGAAAGTGGACAAACTTTGTTCTGTGTGAAGATGAAGCTTTCAGGGGACTGAATTTCATCATCATCTGACCCCCCCAAATCACGTCCCTTTCATGCATTTTGAGTTGAATGCTCTAGGATGGAAGCGATCAAGATTACTTGTGGGAATCTTTTCATAGGCATGCAAAAAGAGATGGAAATCCAGATATCCCCCTGTGCTAAAGAAGTATTTTTAAGTGGTTTAGACAGACTCCATGCATCCAGGTGTGCCAAGACAGAATGGCTCCCTGTGGGTAGCTCTGCTTGGCCTTGTCTTTTACCAGCCACCTGGAAAACATTGTTTCTCTGCATTAGGTTGTTTGACTAGAGGTCAACCTCAGCAGTTTTCCTCATCCATCAAAGGGGAAGGATTATACCATTCCCAGCATGAAACACCTCATGATGGGACACCCAAACGGGCCAGACAGCCATGTGTGCAAAAGGGAGATACTGTCTGGCAAGGTAAGGGACTTTTGTTGTGGATGCCCTGTCCCTGGAGGTGTTCAAGACCAGGTTGGAAGAGACCCTGAGCAACCTGATCTAGTGGGTGGCATCCATGCCCATGGCAGGGGGTTTGGAACTGGATGATCTTTAAGGTCCCTTCCAATCAGAGCCATTCTGTGATTCATATGGTATCCATGGGACAGAGAATTTGAGGATTGTATAAAATTTCCTATGGGAGGTTTTCAGGGATCTGTGGGAATATGTCAGTCTCAGTAAGGGATGCTGAGGGGAAGGACCAAATGTGGATAAATTGAGAGATTGAGGTAACTGGGGAATAACAAACACAAGGAAATAAAGGAGAAAAGGGAACAAGAGGGCTCAGCTGAGCATGAAGAGGTTGCTCATCACTACATTTGCCTGACTGAGCCCTGTGCTTCATCACCACCATCTATCCTGCATTCTCATTAAATCTTATTTCTAACTAGCTTCTGTGAGGATCCAGTCTGTACCCTGCGTGGCTTTGTATGAGTGCTAGCAAGCTTCAGGCCAGACTGTCAAGGTGAGAGGGTACCAGCACCCAGGGGTGGACCACAAACCCCTGGTCTCATACCTCTGGGTTCCAGCATCTGGAGGAGACCAGGAGCTAGATGCCAACCAGAGGACAGCTCCTGGGGTGACCCACATCTTGTGTGCATGTACCAGTAGGGGACTTCTATCCAGATCCCCCAGAGTGGGGGAACAGGTTCAGGCTACCTGTGCTGTTCATGTCTGTGGGAGTGCTGTGTGGGCAGATAAAGGCACTGCTTTGTCTCTGTGGTGGTCTGTGTGACTGGCAATGTGTGTATTTTGTGTGAATAGGTCCATTGGGAACACATGCTCAGCCTCACTACAGGCTGGACCCATGAATGTGGAGCTGCAGCAACTATCTGAGCTATCTACCAGGATGGGAGAAATCCACCCCTGTCCCAAAGCTCACCAGATTTGGCCACCCCGAACTTGCTGTAAACTCCATGTTGTGACACCTTCTAAGCTTTCCGTACACTTTCCAGAGATACTCTGCCCCAAAAAATGTCCCTTCCAAGCTGAGAAGCCTCATTACCAACT
The DNA here is from genome assembly GCF_013377495.2 of Cygnus atratus. Taxonomy (NCBI): domain Eukaryota; kingdom Metazoa; phylum Chordata; class Aves; order Anseriformes; family Anatidae; genus Cygnus; species Cygnus atratus. Next base: position 142,770,957 of record NC_066362.1, on the reverse strand, counting down.
TTTAAAATGGCCCATGAGGCTCAAGGAGAAACATCTGGCTACCTCTGGCTTTGTATTTTGTAGAAGAATCGTCCAACGCCCCCACTTACTGAATCGTCATCTCTTCAGGAATGGAATGACGGTGATTTGCCAGTTATCCTTAAATCACTCCTACCACCAGACAGGCTTGAAGATAACGTAAGGAATGAATTTATTCAGGAATCCAGAGATCAGCAGTATGATCTCCTTATTTAGAGGCAGCTGTACAGAAACAAAAGAAGACTTTGCTTACAGCTGCAGACAGATTATTCTAACTCTGTTCTGTTTTAACCAGTTAAAAAGCTCTCATCATGCTTACATAGCTATCAGCTGGAAACTCATTAAGGAAGACCTGATCCAGAGCATGTATTTCATTGAATGGGTCTTGATTCAGGGATATGTATATCCTTGTACACCTCTTTTGTCCCCAAGATCATTTCAGGTCCCCCTCACACCACTTGCCATCACCAAACCTGCAAAGTACTGGTACCTCCTGTGTAGGTGGGATCTCCCCCTGCCCAAAAGGGAGAAAGTATCACTATCCTGATGCTTACCTTATTGTGTTCTTACTGTGAAGGAAAGCTCTCCCTTGAAGGCAGAGCAGGATTCAAGCCTCCTTGCATTAATACTTTATACACTCAAAACACCAACACATATATATGCATAAGATAATAATCATGGTAGATATAAGCATATAAACAGTGATAATGCATGTAGTTAATTAAATCTTGGCTGCGTGAAGACAAGAATTAATGGTAACCAAACTATTTCAGGATGACAACGACATGAACATGCATGACATGAGTAATGCTCTTGCAATATGCTGTGAGGGCACCTTTTTCTTTTGAAGGTATGGATATACCAGATGAAAGAATTTTGGAAAACATTAAAACCAGAAGTCATTTATCTTACTTTATGTTCTATTAACAGAGTTTTATTTTCCATCTGTTCTCCCAAACCCACATTAGCCAACACTTTGTATCAAGCAGTCCCCGTGTTTAGGTCCTGTGTGACACTAGTGCCCATCTTCCCTTGCAAATTTCCAAACCGGCCACTGATGGCAAACATACAAAAGATTTTACTTCTTTTTTAAGGTTGGTAAGACATACCTGCCACTGCCATATTGACATCAGTAAGAATTACCTTGGGTTGTTTGGCATTAAACTGATCTGACACCTGTGAAGAGTGATTTTGACCTACAGGTTATTTTGCTTGGCACAAGAACTGCTGACTGGTGGGTGTTATGGGGGAGGGTCAGTCTTGATGAGGCCTTCCCTTTTGCCTCTGGCACCAAAGCCTACAGAGCTACTAAGAAGAAGCTGAGTAATTTGAGTGGCTAGCACGATACCATGTTTGCAAAGTAGCAGAAATGGTCTGTTACTCACACACATTAACAGATGATGCAAATCATTTTCCCTCATGGCAGCACTAGGTCAGACACGTGAGAGGAGAGACTGTCTCCGTCATCCGCACAGCACAGAAGGGCTCCTGGTGCTCAGAGGGAGCCTCCTGGGTGCCAGTTTGTGCCCAGGGCCTCTGGTCCTGGCACTGGGCACCTCTGACAAGAGCCTGGCTCCGTCCTCTCTGCAGCCTCCCCTCAGGTATTTACAGACATGGATGAGATCCCCCTGAGCCTCCTCTTCTCCAGGTTGGGCAGTCCCAGCTCTCAGCCTCTCCTCCCAGGAGAGGTGCTTCAGGCCCTCCATCATCTTGGTGGCCTCCCTTGGACTCTCTCCAGTATGTCCAGCTCCCTTTTGTACCGGGGGGCCCAGAACTGGACCCAGTGCTCCAGGTGGAGCCTCACCTATGTTCACCAACACCTCTTCTGCTGCGCTGTGACTTTTCTTTTTCTCTCTCTTAAGATATAACTTTGCTCATCCTATTAGATTATGTTAATGAAATTATTGTATTTCAATGGTGTTTTTTGTTGTTTTTTGTTTGTTTGTTTGTTTTTCCCCTAAAAGCATTTCAGTGTGCAAGGCAGAGATAACAAGTTCTCTTTCTTTCAGCTTGCTCACCTCCCTTTTTTCCAGGCTCTGCAATGCCAGGAGGTCTTTCTTTCTGTACTCCATTAAGTTTGACAGCTATCAAACCTCTTCAGGCCCAAGCCAAACTGCAAATCAGGGGTGATACCTGGGGCTTGTGCGGGAACTCAGTAGAAGTACTTGATTCTTAATGCACTCGTACACAGGAGCACATTCTTCCTAAAAGCCAGAAAGGAGCTCTGCTGTCAGCTGAGCAAAAGCCAAGTTTAGCACACTCACAGACCAAGGAGAGGCGTGAACCTCTCGTCTCCATCCTGGCAGGGCACTCCGTGGAATATTTAATACCTGCGCCCAAATGTTAAATGGCAGATGTGCTTACAGACGTGTTGTCCAAGAGATGCCCGGGTTACACTCGGCAGCTGCCCTTATCACCACCCCCGGCCATACCTAGCACGCGGGTGATTTATCGACTCGAGCCACTTTCCACAAGGCTCCTGCTCGTAGGGCACAGCTGTGCTCTGGCAGCACGGAGGAGATGTGAAGCAGCAGCTGCAGCAGATGGATGCAGCCCTCCCCTCGGTCTGGGGCCCCCTGCCAAAATTGTGCCAAACACACATGTTTGTGCACGGCTTGATGAATGAAGAAAAAAGTGAGAACATTTGTCAACTAAAAATGAAAAGGAGGCTTAGGGAGCTTGAGTAAAATTGGAGGGAGGTGAGGCAAAGGGGGGAAACTGGCGAGGTTTTGAGGAAATGCCTGCTCATCCTTGGGGTGAAAGAAGTGGTGGTAAGGGTGCTGAGCACCACAGCCTGAGAGGATTAGCTTGCAGGTTTCATGGCATGGGTGGAGGCGGGCGGCTAACAGGCCAGGTGCCCAGGGAAAGGGAGAGGAAGGGGGAGAGGCGTGCAGTGGCAGTGGTAAAGGCCAAGACAAGAAGAGGTGATGGAACCTGGGAAAAAATCAAAGAAAATGACTGCAGCCCTAAGGTGGTCTTGTAATAAATTAGGTGATGGTTTTATGAGGCATATAGGTGACAATTAGAAAAGGATCACAAAATCCATAGTCAGGATACATGCAAAAACAGGACACAGATTTTGCACAACAAAGACTTTTATGGCATTATCCTCCCATTATACTGTATGTAAGTAACCCTTTTTACAACATAAAAAAGGCACCGTGAAGTGTTTTTTTCCCATCAATCTGAAAATCAGAGAGCTCTTTGCATACTTTGATCGGTGTGCAGCTAACAACCTAGCTGTTTCAGCTGACAGGACACACATAGCAAAGATGTGTCACTTCCCCGCACAGCAAGCTTTGGGTATGGTTTGTGCGCTCAGACATGTAATGGCTAAACCTGTCTGCTAAGACCTTCAAATTAATGCTTGGTCATAGAACTGATTATTTGTGTTTGAGTTTCTTCTGAAAATCCTGAGCAGCTCTGATCACAACACGAGTAGTTCTGTTGTTTAACTGAGGACCATAAAGTGGTGTCACCTGGTTAAATGTCACCTTCCCTGTGCAACCTGAAAAACAATCCTGTCCATAAAAACAAGGTGCCAATTTTAATACAGCTTTTTCTTTCCTTTTCAGCCACCAGCAAATTCTCTGTGAGTTCCCTGAAAAGATATCACATAAACAGCCAAAGTGCTAATGTAACCTGCTCAAATCCTCTTGTGTTATGGATGAGAAAAGAGGCAAATCGGTGTCTTAACAAAAAGGAAAAATGAGCATTTGGGACTCATCACAGTCACAAGAAGGATCTGGGGAAGGGGAAACAGGTCTCAGACTTAACATTAATTTTGGCACGTGTGTCCAGACTAATCTAGGCTTCCCAGCAAAATTGTTCACATTGTGCTAAGTGGCCTGAAAGGTATGTAGTACCCCCGGGTTGCACTTCTATCCGCATCGCAGCAAGCAGCTAGCAAAGGTTGAGTTACCAGTTACACTGCTGTTTATGACTCCAGGGGAAGCACGTACACCATAACACCAGCACCTGCTGTTTATAAACAAAACTTTTCAATATTGCTATGCTTGCTTCAAATTGCACCAAGGCAATGCCAAAAAGGAAGGCTGCTGAACTTTTGATTCTCCTGCCCTATTCCCTAGTGTGCAGAGGTGACACAAAGCTTGAACATTTGAAGATTTTAGATTTATCACCAGTGCCAGCTGTGTTATCCTTTCTTTTTTTTTTTTTCTTTTTTTTTTTCCCCACTGTTTTGGGAAATGCCTTTGAAGGTAGTATAATGGTCATACTAGTTCTACAGCTGAAATCCTACCTAATATGTCCTAAGAACAGCCTAGTGATTGTGATGTAGTTTGTAGAAATGGGACAATTTTGGTGTGGGGTAGGCAGAACTGTTACTGAAATTTGAAAAAAAAAAAAAAAAAAAAAAATCACTGTTAGAGAAAAGTTGCAGCCCCAGCTTTGTGCCAGATCAGTAAAGCTCTCCAGACAATGTAAAGAAAGGGTTATCACAGCCATACTTGGGGCTTTTCGCAGGGGAAAGCACTCATGCTGAAAAGATTCATCTAATGGCTCTCAAAGTCCAGAAACTCTAAGTCTGCTAAGGTGTGTTGTGTTTTTTCAAGATCTCAGTGTATATTTCAGATCCTGTTCTCAACAGTCTCTCATAGTTTCCCCTAGAAGTGGGAAATCTGAGACCCTGGGAGTTTAATTTGATTTTTTTTTAAATGCTTGGCACTTGTAGCTCCTCTGTCCTTCAGTGGGACTTGCATGCACTTGCCAGTTTTGATAACGTGGATGTGAGTGTCATGTCCAAGGTCACACAATGAATTAATGCCAGAACAGGGATTATTATTACTTATTATGGGCAGGCTGGAGATTATACCTATGCTTAAAGCAATCTACATCTTCTATTACAAAAATCTACTTTAGCCTCTTACACATGCCAAAATAATACTGCTTAGACTGAAATTCCTTATCCACACAAGCACATTTGCACTGTGGGCAGGTGAAGCAGGGCTCTTGCTTATTTTTGCTAGTGGCAATGCCTGAATTTTGCTGCTGGCTTCACAACACTGTACTTCTCTCAGATAACAGTTATCTCATGAGAAAATGCCTCTCTTCTGAAAGAAGTCCTGAAAGTTTCTTTTGCATGTGTACTTGTACTCACTGGCAGAGTGAGGGGCAGTGTGGTAAAGATGTTGATTCAAACAAGCAGGTGAGTGTGCAAACGGGGCACTAAATTTCAGTGTTACTGGGACTGCTGTCCCCATCTGCTCTGAACTCAGGCAATCCCTAGGATCCTTTTGTCACAGCAACCCACAAATAGTTACATGTCTGCTTGTAGTTAAGTGAAACCTGCTTAGATTTATTAGGACTTAGTTCGGTGGATTATGAGGGTAGATTTAGCTTTGGACTGAAAAAGTCTTAGCATGATCCAAAAACAGCAGCTACAGCAGAGTGAACATGTATTTCAGCCAAAATGGGAAAGGGCAGAGGTGGGGCCATGAAACAGCTGCGAAGAGCAGTGTCCTTCTGTGAGCTGTAACATTTACTGGGCAGATAAACGGAGGGGTGAAGAAGAAACGAGTCCTGTTTTTCCAAACTTGTTTGAACTCTGAAAATACATCTAGAGCTCTCTCTGGCTAAAGAGGCACCATCCTGTCCTCCCTTTTCTCAGGGCTTTTGTCACTAGATTTACAAAGTGAACCCTCGCATAGGGCCAAGTAGGGGCAGGAAGGCTGCAGTGCAGACAGGGGACTGGATTACTGTTCTGTGTGAGTGGGGCAGGGGGTGAAAGGATTCCTTAGGTTTTCCATGCAAAGTTTGGTTTTAGAGGTGTTGGGTGACTTAATTTTCAAGTTAAGGCTCATCTGCATCATTGACAGTCCAGCACGTCCCCAAGTGAGCACAGTTTGTGCTGCAGGGAGAGCTCCTGCATCTGCTCCAGGCCTCTGCAAGCCCCCAGACCTGGAGGGGTGCAGGCTGCATTGACTGGGCATGGGAGGGACCAAACACCCTGACCAAATGCCCTGAGCATTTGGGTTCAAAAAGTGCTGAGGAAATTAATGGAAAGAAAAAGAAAAAAGGTCATTAAAAATAGTTTGTCTCTGTCTCAGACAGTCCCTGAATCAAAACCTGTGGGAATTCAGGAGGGAGTCCTGGGGAATATATATTCTCAGGCATGAACTATTTGGCCATTGCTGGAAGCAAAGAAATGGGGTGGACTAACCTATATCTGGCCCAGCACAGGCATTTTTGTGGTATAGCAAGCAGCAAGGGCATCTCACACTGCGTGCTAGGCATTTCACAAAGCTGTAGTCATCAGAAGCTAGCTGTGAGCCATCTACCCCTCTCTGCAGCCAGCAGCCTGAGATAGGCACCTCCAGTGGCCAGGGAAAGCACGCAGATACACTGGATGCCAGCTTTTGGTGACAAAGAGTAGGTGAGCTGAACTGCTGATGACAGCAGGTGTGGAAAACAGGGAGGTCACAGGGCTCTGAGTGCTTGAGCCTGCTCTCCAGCCCCCGCTCAGCTTTGCAGCGATGACATCTTCTTGGAGCCTCAGCTGAAAACACAGGGCAGGAGGGGAAGCCAGGCAGAAACAAGGCCCTTGGAAACCCCACACACTGTGTTGTGTCCTCTCAGTGCATCTTGTGTGTTCCCTGGAGCCCCAGGTGCCACCAGGCAGTGGGGACAGCCACCTTCTGGGGGCAAACTGGGGCTGGGGTCCTCCATGTGCACCTCAGCCACCACGGGGTGGTGAGGGAGATTAGCAGGGTCCCCTAGGCCATGGCTGCTGAAGCAAATGCTAGCTGCCACAACTGTTTTCACCAGCACATGAATGGCCAAATATATACACAACTCCCTGTGTGCCTTCTGGCAAAAGGCTGTGTGCCCACAGGTTTGCATGGCGGTCAGATTTTGGGAATGCCCTTCTTCCAGGTGCAGGGAGGCTGGGTTTGGGGCTTCATGTGCAGATGTCTTCTTTGGAAGAGGAGCACTGATGACTTGTGACTGCAAAGTGGGAGAACAAGCAGGCAGGCTGATGGCCTGATAGCAAATCTGGATCCCCTGTTCCTACAGCAGATGTCAATCCTATCTTCCTCACTGCAAGGGCCCAAATGTAAAGGGTTTGCAAAATATTAACTACTGGCAAAATCTCTGCAAGCTCTCTCTTCTCCTCTGGCTCTGTTGTTAAGTCTCTGGCAGTCAATACCAAATGCACACAACCTATCTCTAAATCCCCCAAATTAGATTAAAGGCTCTATGGCATCATAATGCATTTTTAATCCCAATACTACCTGTTACAAACACAAGTGTCAGGACAGCAAGGTCAGATTCCCATGGATATATGTCAGTAGAGATCTTCCTGTATAAAAGGCAGTACCAGTGCAAGCTGGAGAGATTTTCTTGTTAAAGCTGTACTGAAGATTTACGTCCTTCCTGGGTGCCCAGGCATTGGCATCTCCTGTGACTTGCAAAAAATAGGGGGGTAAGCCTGATTGTGAAGATCAATGATAAAACTTGATAAAACTCAATCAATCATAAAACATGATAAAATTTGATAAAAATTATAAAAGTCCCCTCAGGAGTCCCCAGAGCAAGGAGCCCCACTGCCCACAGTGCCAATGCTGCTTTGGGCCAGAGTGCTTCAGCCCCCCTCTCTCTTTTCAAAGGGCTAAATTCAAATGTGGCTGTAAAGCCAAGGAGCCTGGTGATGTCTCTGCTTCCAAACAATGTCCACAGAAATACCCTTCTTTCTCACATCTTCAGACTGGAGCACTCTGCACCTCCGGAGAGCTGGTGCCCTGAGAGTGGGGGCACTTCCCTTTGGACAAGATCCTTTTTCAGGGAGCCATCTTTCCCACAGTGAGCCTTATCAAGGAGTAAAGCAGTGTCCCAAATGAAACTGGGACAGCTTAAATCGGGGTGGTGACTAGGACTACTTTTCTTTTTAGAGGAAGAAAAGTGGAGTTAACGGATGTGCAGTGCACCTTACCAAGCAGTTAAATGGAGCCTGTCAGTAGGACATGTCCCCCCCAAGCTGGTCCTCATTCACTTGGTGTTTACACCAGACCCAAATGCACTCAGTAATTGGGCTTACACCAGGGGACTGAACATGACACGAGTGCCCAGTACAGACAGGGCTGAGGACAATCATCTTTTGTACATGGTGTTTCTACAAATTAGCCCTGACCTCTGAATCATGCAAACAAAAAACTGGCCAACATGAGAAGGTTGAGGCTTTCCAGAGCTATCCAAACATATGTCCTAACTACCACATTTTTGCTACTTATACAGCTTTTCATAACTGTTTATTGTTCTGGGAAATGAGAAGGGACTGTTTACACAGTAGCTACAGGAACATGTGCCAAAAAGCCACTAACTCTTGGATGAACAATATTTTCGTCAAGAAACTGTGGGATAATTCTCATATCTCCTTTACCTAAGTCTCTATGTTATGCTCCTAGTCCCTTGTGCTTGGAAGCTGGGAGGCTTTTCATGGACAAAGGCAGATGTCGCTTGTTCCAGGAGACTTGACTCTCACTGTCAAATTATGTTGCTTGGCAGGAGCTGAGGACGTGTTGTTATGAGCTTTTTGATGTCAGGATGAATCCTCCAAATGCCAGCTTCTGACTGGCTTGGCATTAAAAACATAAAACCTGACTGGGCTCCATATCAAATGGTAAATCAGTCTGTCATGTCGGAAAACCTGGCAGGGGTTTTGTTAGTATCCAGGCTCCATGCTTTGACCCACGTTTGCTCTTCAAACAAACTGTTTAGAGAAGAGCTGGGAGGTGACATGATCTCCTAAAGACTATTGATCTACCAACATTTTGAAGAGAAGAGGGAGGTGAGGAGAATGGGGCATTCTTTGGGACTGTGAAAATAATAGACAAATTCATCAAAGAAATTGAATCCCATGGCAGATACTCCTGCTTCAGCTGAGAGGAGGAACAACAGGTAATCTCAGTTTAACAGCACAGTATTTCTCCTGAGATGTATGTTGCTGTGTAAAGGAGAGTTATTTGCCTGCATGTAGAGGTTGCCCGATGCTATTTCTTCACCTGCCTGTATTAAGGAGGATTTCCTTTTCCTCCCCTTAAAAAACACCTTAAAATAGTTAAAAATGATGACCAAGGGCCATGTCTCTGTTGCATCTTGCCCTGCAGAATCACAGCAAATTGCATACATGGGCACAACATTGGCAAGGAGGGCAGCTGTGACCCTAATTCTGCTTGGGCAGGTTTTGCTCTGCAGCCAGAGAGGCTGTCGCCACGTGAGCTGCTGAAAGACCTTTCTTCCACCTCTAATCTCTCATTCCTTAGAAGTGTGAGTGCCCCCTGAACCAAGCACCACTCCTCCCTTACAGCGGGCAGGGAGCCCGGAGAGGAGAGCTCCCTCCTGAGTTATGGGGCCCCTGCTCACGGCAATTGATTCCTCAGTCTGATCACCAACGTCATTCTCTTCTTTCTGGGAAGTGTCAGCACCGGCACCGCCTTCCCCCAGATGAAGTGCTGAGGGTTGAAACAGGGCAGAAAGAGGTGGACAGACTGCCCTGCAATGAGGCTGCACACCTGGGACAGATGGTCAGATGGACAGACGGATGGATAGATGAAGGAGAGTTGGGGCATCCACAGAGCAGCTGGTATTTCTTAGGGTACTTCTGGTAATCCCAGAGCCTTGGGGGATAATCTGAGTGAGGAGATAGAGCTGTTCAAAGCTCAGCTAAAATATCAAGCCATGGAATAACTCTGGCTTTTTGAGGGACCCGCGCAGGAGCTCCTGGCAGTAGGTGAGGGTATTTTGAGAGCTGGCACTCCCAAAGGGAGCAGGCCAGGAGCACGGCAGCCCTTTCCATCGGGGCCTCGTGCTGCCCTATCTACGATGCCTTAAAAGGCTGGTGGCACAGAGGTGCTGCGGTCCTTATCTCCTCCGGGTGGCTGGGGCTCTGGAGATATTATATTTATAGCTCATCTGGAGCACGGATGCCTAACTGCCTAATTGCTATATACATAGTGTGGGTAACCCAATAAAGCCGTGAGTCTCCGCTTTTGTCCCCGTCTTCTCTCACTCGTGGGCTCACGAGCAGAGGCACCACCAGGCTGCAGCAAGGTAAGGCAGTGACTTGTCTGGCTTTTCACTGTCATTTGGCCCCTGTTCTCCTTTTCACCTTCCCCTTGCAACAGGGACTGGAAGTTTCTCAGGGCTCTGCTTAGACACCATAAGGGGACAGCTTCTTTCTTATGGAAAGAGGGGATTTTAGGATGTTTGTTCATTTCTTGCTGCCAGGACACATACAGCGTGTCTCACTTTGTATTTCCAGACTGCTGTTAGGAATCAGGTGCTAAATAGCAGCTGCTCTTTAGTTTCTGCACTAATGATATGCTGTCATGTTTCCATGTTCTGAAGGAATACAACCATGTCTAACTATAGACACTTTCCTGGTTTGAATAGGAAACTGAGTGACTTCAGGCAGAAAAATTCTGATTAGCTGTTTTTTGGTTTTGTGTGTTTTATTTTTCCCCTCTATCAGAATTTTCTTCTTTATGATGAATATTTGGAAAATGAATAGAGTGGGGAAAATAGAGGGCAGAGGGAACATTTTATTTTTTTTTCCTTCTTTGAGACCATTTCGTAATGGCCTTGAAATAAAAGAAAGCCAAATTACAAGTGATGCTTGCTTGTTTGATGTTTGAACAATTGCTTGATATGGATTACAGCAGCTGTGTGAAAAGGGAAAAGAAAGAAAAGCACTAAAACATATCTGGGTGTCAAAGGAGGAATTCTTCAGAACCAGACTGTAAAATAACATTAGCAATAACAACCAAATGCCAATTATCAGACCATTGTTATATTAAACTACTTTTAACCTCGTCTCATGAGAGCATTAATTTTCAAATGAAGATCATAAAAGACAACCTCTTGGAAAAATAAGATTGTTTGTGCATATGTGTACATGTGTTTGGATGCATCTACACACACAGTTTTAATATAAACATCCCTATAATGAAAGGCTCTTTCATCCAAGGACCTTAAAGTATAATACAAAGGTAAGAAATACTAATTTACTTGTAGCACAAGGACTAAAGCTGCCACATTTTACGCAAGTTTATTACTCTGTTAGGCAATTGAATGAAAGGAGGTTTTCTTTCAAATTGCTCTGTAGGCTTTGATATGACTGCAGGTTGTTGTCAGTCCTGGAAAGAAGGACTCCTTAGACCTGACCCAAACCCAAGTCTTGTACGAATGGTCACCTCACTTCAAAGTATTTAGGATTGGGCTCAATCCTTAAATGAAGATTTGAAAGAAAAAGGACAGGCCCTTAGATGTTCCAAATTGCTCGGATCCACTGACATTAGCTGAGATTTAAGTATTCACATCAAGTGTTGACTGGGCCAACAATGTGAACTTGGGCCCAGTACCAGGGTTGTGTCTCTGGCCCCACCACACAAGTACATACTATGCACCCTGCAATGCTCTTGGTCCATGTCCATGCCATTACACCCTCCTTGCTTCTAAAACAGAGTGGCCACATCCAAAAAAAGTCCAATGGATGGGGCTCACTCCCAAGCCATGCCCAGGTGGGAGACTCCTAGCTGGCATTTGGACAGCTGGCCAGTGTGGTCAGTTGAGTCTTTGTGACTGTCCTGACGTCCTCTCTGATTTATGACCATAGATGCAGACTCTGGGGATGCCTCCACATGTCCAAACCCAACTGTGTTGGAGACCCACTTTCAGGGTGGACATCCCCAGCTGGCAAGTCTGGTCTGGCTGAGCTGTCCAGGATTACTCTGGCAGGGGCCCATGACCGTCGGTGTAGACAGTGTCGAGACAGCAAGATTAGGAACAATCTTGCTCCGTCTTTTATGTGAAGAACAGCACATAACTTAAACAGAAGGAAAAAAGGAGTGGTAAATACCAAACAGTCTGCACACACATCTATCTTATCTAGAGGCTTACTGAGCCCTCAAGGATGCCTTGGAAGGCTTAACTTCTTCAAACACCACTGCTGTTGCCTCTGCATGTTCCTCTGATCTCTCACAGTTATGGTCTCACCACCAGACTGTGGTCTGTTCAGTTCAGATCCATACAGAGCTCTGATCTTCTCGTCCCCAGCACTGGTGAAATGAGTTTTGTAAATTGATTGGAGACCAAAAGTAGCACTTCCCACTGAAGAGCACAGTGTTGACTCTGAGTGGGCCACCAGGAAGTGTTGGGATCTGCCCTATCCAGACCTGCAGCTCCCCTTGGACTGTTTTTTTTTGTTGTTTTGTTTTTGGTTTGTTTGTTTTTTGTTTTTGTTTTTTTTCTTTTTTTCTAAGATCCTGCAACTATGCTCAACTGATAGGTTTTTGCCGTAAATTGTGCAATAAAGAAATCATGCACAAAATTATCAATTTTTAATAGAGTGGTGTCCTGGTTCTGTTCCCTCCCCCTCACTTCCCCCATGTTAGAAATTTTCTTGTCCTCAAATTTTTTGTCTATCATTCAAGCCTCAGGCTAAAACAATAGGAATAAAACAATTATTCTGGTTGGGCACTCAGCGTTAAATTACCATCACTGGTGTACTGATGGTATCCCCCCTTAAAAAACAAGAAGTAAAAGTAGGATTCCAATCATGTGCCGCAAAACATCTTTTAACATGTTGGCCAAAGATATTTAGCTTGAAAAAATGCATGAACATGCATACTAGTGCAGTGATTTTTCACTGGATTTGAATTTAAAAGTGAAATAAAACAAAAAGACCAAAAGCCTGTTCCCAAAGTGAACCCATTTTAAAGGCAATCTTTCCAACAATAATACTTTGTTCTTACCTAGCATTTGAAAATATGATTAATGCATGAATATCTTTACTTTTTCCCTTCCAAACAGCAAACCATCAGAACAAGGCAGACCTTTGATTGCAGCTGGCAAGAGGCTGGGAGGGGGCAGACTCATTCAAACACTTCTTTAATACAGAAAATGTAAAAGGCCATTTTTACATGGAAGAAAAACAGAGAAAGAAGGGAATGTGAATACTTACTTGGGGGTAAAATCCTCACCCCACTGAAATCAATGGGAATTTTCTCAGAAACATCCACTTTTAATAAACCTCAGATTTTCTCTCTTTTTTTTTTCTCCTTATTTGTATAGTACCAAACTTGTGTAGATTTTCATCAGCAAAGGGTTTTCACATTTTTCCATACCAGTTTTCTTTCCTTTTCTTTTTTTTTTTTTTTTTATATATGTGTATATATATCTGTATTGTTTAAGCAGAGCATAGGCAATCTGAATGTTTTAAACACTGTTGTTTTTCAGTTAGATGAATTATTGCTGGCTGCAATATTTTATCTCTGACTTTATATCTCAGAGAGTACAGTTTCATACTGATAAATCTCAGGCAGCTTCAACAATGTTCATCATATAATACTGATTAGCTCAGAGAAGCATAGGTCATATTACACAGAGTCCCAGTTTTTCTGAAAGTAGTTTGAGCAATCCTGTCTGTTTTCACTCAACTCATTCTGACACAAACATGGAAGGAACACTAACAATACACATTTTAAAGGGATTCATCAACTTCACAAAATGTTTCTGCTGGAGGTTGATTTACTGGCTACCATTACAAATGCCACTGCGAAGTAGTGAAACTGAAAGAGCAAGAAGAAAAGATATTTTCCATCTATTCTACTTTATATTTTGAGTAACATTTTGTGTGAAGCCAGTTGTGCAGGTTTTCTTTTGTAGTCATTATTTCCTGCTGTCTCAGTGAAACTTTCATATCAAAAAGAATGAGCAGAAAACACTCTTTAAAAAAGGAAAACAAGTACATTTTCAAACCCCATTGTCATGGGAGCAGAATGGGCAAAGACATAGGAACAGAAATTGTTTCAAACAATTGGCAAACAAAGCCAGTGAGCTTTCAAATCAGCATATTCTCCTGTGAAGCTTAAGGGATTTTCACCAAAGTCTTACTAGAAATTTGCACATTTTCTTTTGGAGGGAAATAGGTAACAGTGACCTTTTTTGGTAGTCCGCAGCTAGGGAAGCAAAGCCCTGCTTGCCTAGAGATTACCATATGAAAACACGAATATCTACAATCCTCAGAAGCCCTCCCACCACCACACAGAAGCCCATTATTTGGTCATCTATCCCATTTTTTAAATTCTGAGTATCCTGATTTCCTATGCATTCCACTGTCTCAGTGCAACACTCCCCATGCCACTGGTGTTGGGTGTGTTTGGAAATGCAGGCACAGAAAACAACATGTCACTCTGGGGGCTAGGACACCACTTATAATACAACAAGAAAGATGTGCTAACACTGGCATGGCACTCCTGGTACAGAACAATAAAAGACGGGAAGCTATCAGAATAATTCCTTTTTTGTGGAAGTTTTCAAATTCTGGTTTTAAACCCCAGGTCAGGAGTTTGAATGAGCACAGGATAAACAGCTTCTGTATTGGGTAATCATATGGCTCACTTTTCATATTGTCGAGTTGCTTTATAGTCTTTGTTTTATATCATCTCACAACGTCCTTTTAGGGGAGAAAAGTAGCACTTTTTTTCCTAATTTAGAAATGAGAAGTAAGAGCCAGGTCCAAAAGTAGACTCAAGTGTCAAAGTGCGGTGAGGATTGGCAGGCTGTGAGACCCAAGTCAGGGCTGCAGTGACCCAGGGCTCCAAGAAAGAAGTCTTGGTGAGAGACTATCCCTTCTCTTCCTCTCATCTGAGTAAAAGTCAGCATGAGTGATGTCGTGTCCAGCTCTGCACAATAAAGTAAGGGAAAATACAGCAGATGAATTGAGGTGTGTGAATTCCACTCCTGGACATGCCTGCTTAACTTTGGCTACGCAAGGTCAGGTGTCCGGCTGAACTAGACTTCTAGGTTCCCTCTAGATCCAATGAGGAAAGAAAAGTACTTCTATAGGGCAGTTCATTTCGTCCTCAATAGGTGTCTAATGAATCAGCCATTGCAAGAACCTCTCTTTCCCTTTCCACTATAGTGGGATCACAGGCAGCCAGTTTAGATTACTAAAATTTGGTCAGTTAAAATAGGGTGAAATGGGCACCACCATAAACTATTTGTACAGGTTACACAGAGCATTTTGTTGATCGAGGATTGGGCAGTGTTATCACAAGTCCCTGACTAGTACCCACAAACCCTCTCTCCCTTTCTACTTTCACAAACCAGGGTGCTGTAGTAATATAAACTGTCTGTAATAAGAACTGTGTTAGGTTTACTTTTCATCTTTAGCCTTTGCCACGTTTACTTCTTGTATTTCCCTGTATACTGATGAGTTTTGGGACACTCTGGAGATTCATGAGGTGAATCAAGGCTATCTTGGTGCTGTAGAAACTCTTGAAAATCTCATTCCAGACTGCAAAGTGAGACCCTGAGCATAGGAAGGAGCATGTCAGATGAATGGAAAGTGCTTCTAGTGGAGTCAAGACTTCCACCAAAGCAGGAAGTGGAAATATTTTGTTTGGAATTTTTCCTAGCTTGGTGGGACTGTAACAGAGTGCAATATTCTGCAGTAGTGACTTTGCCTCTCAAAACAAGAGGGTGTAAAAGAGTTTATTCAGGAACAAAGGGTTATGAAAGAGCAGAGAGACCTAGAAGCAGGGACTGAATGGTGATGATTTTCTAGATCATTCATTCCACTAGCTCCATTATCTGCAGGGAGAAAACGACACAAATCTATTCAAAAATTTGTAATGACAGTAGTCTTTTCAGCCAACATGTCTTGATATTTTTTTTAGTCCAATGCATCTCTTTGTTCAAAGTCAAGAGTCTCTGAAAAATTCAAAATTATGGTGGAAACATTAACAGTCCCTTATAGAAACTTTGAATAGTGATAAGATATTTTGCATGATGGTTGGTGTTTTCTTGACTGATGTTATGTGTTCGATTTGCATTCCTAATTATTTTTACTGATCTTCTCAAAACAATGTGACTATTGTACCAATGACAACCAGTCACCTAGGATACTGGAGTCTGTCATTTTGACTGACCATTTGAAATAAGAAAAAGAATAGCACTTGCCCTGCTCATGGAAACCACATATGTAAGTTTGCTGGTGAGACAGTTAACAGGAGAATATTCAAACATTATAACTAACCTATTATAAAAGACATTTGTCATTTCTTATTTGGTATTAACCAAAGCCATTCATTTTTAAACTCTTCCACCCTCCACCCAAAAATCTCATCACCTTCAGTAAGAGTTTTATTCTGAGTGAGACCTCCAGGACTAGCTGCAGAAGCATTCCTGAGTTTCATGGTAGTAAGGTTCACGTTTTTTTGTAGACCACAACCTTAAACAAAACCATAGCATTATTTCTAATGTCATCTTATTTAATTCTCACAGTCTTGCAGATTCATAACCTCAGGATGATCCAGATTTGTTAGTGCAGTTGGAGTATTCTGACACAATTATTTGTTGCTGTGGAATACTGGTAGGTAAGCAGAGGGTATGATTATATGGACTTGATTATATGAACATTGTATCAGATGTGATCACATAATATGTAGTCACCCTGAGATCTCCCTGACATTGGCACAGGCGGAAGGCTGCAGAATGTGAGGCCAGTTTGTTCATCCATCCTTTTCTTCTTAGCAGCCTTTGCTTTGCTTCCAGTGGCAAAATACACACACAGAGGTGCCCTCTCCCCACACCACAAGCGGGAATGCCCAACGAGCATGCTAAGGATGTCTTGGAATGCATGGCCAACCTTCACCCCAACTATTCCTCTCCCTGTTATCATCGCTTCCTACTGGAGTCTGACCCTCCTCCCAGTTGCCTGCTTTGGTAATGGTTCCTTCATTTGCTGAATCAGAGCAGCAGGGGTAGCAGAGACCTAGCAGCCTTACCTTCTTTCTGCCTTCTCCTCCTGTAATTACAAATGCAAATGTAGGTTGGGTATGCAGCTTAAAAAAAGAAATAGCAAAGAGCTCTGGGTCCAAGGCATGCTCAAATTCAAAGCCAGGAGGGGAAGCAACATGGGCATGGCTGTAGAAGATCAGTGGGCAACAAAGCAGAGCAGTGTGCCTTTCTAGCAGGTCTTACTCTGACTTCTCCTGTGAGAGAAGTTTCTTCTGCCTGTTGGCTCTGTGTTTGCTGATGGACAAGCAGCTCTTTTTCTTTTTTTTTTTCCTTTTTTTTTTCCTTTTTTTTTTTTCTGGACATCCAAGTGTTAAGAATTCTTCCTTCCAAATGAGCTGTATAGATTCATGAAAATCCTTCTGTATATATGGAAGAGCCAGCACCACTGTGGACAGGCTCTCCAGGAAGCAGCCAGCCAGCCAGGCAGTGCTCAGTCATGTAAGGCATCCATACGAGAGCAGCCCAGCAAGGACTCATTGGATTTTAAGGATAGACATTGGGGATAAATGAAAGGACTAGCACTCCTTCATAATGTGATTTCTGACTCCTCTCTAATAGTTCAAAAATTACTTGTCTTGCAGCATGCAACACGTTGTCTTCAAGACAAGCCATTGTTATATGGCTTTATTTCATTTTACTCACAGCATTTGAATTTCATTCACATTAAGACAGCAACTCCACCAGAAAGCCATGTGAATACAAACTTGCCGGAGACAAACGCAATCTAACACAATGTTTACCAGGCTGACAATGGATAATATATTTTTTGAGCTCTGTGTAAAGTGTTAGACATGAAATTCACATCAGCAACCAAATGATTGCTTTAATCCTATTATTTAAAGGGCCTGAACACTTATAGGGTTCAAAGTAAGCAAAGGCCTAAAAGGATCAATAGCAAGGACTCTACTTCAAAGTGCACAATCTAAGCTCATATTTTGAATCATAATAAATGTCTAAGCCTACATCTTTGACCCTCTCAGAATATGTGTAGTATGGAGGTTGAGCAGAAAAATCTGTCGCCATACAGAAGGATCTTTTTGCAAAACAGTGTGTTACCAGTCATATTCAAATCAAAAAAAAGTGGCTGCTTCTACTTACAGAAATATATTAGTATTCTGAAGTAATCTGGAAAGTGATTTGTTACCATATGCTTCTTTTGAATTCAAGACAAGGGGAATGGTTTGGGGAATGATGGGGCCAATAGATAACCAGGACATAAAAGGAGTCCTCAGGACAGAGAAAGCTGTAACAGGGGTGGGGGGGGAAGGGGAAAAAAAATGTGCTCCTGTGTTCACTGTGAGGAACTTGGAGAGTTTCCCACAGAAGAACACTACCCTGTGGGGATCATCAGATAATTTATTTCACGATAAAGTGTCTGTAAAAGAGGTATGGAACAAATAAACGAAATAAATAGGAAGGAAATGTTAGAACAACATGATGTTCATGCAAGACATCTGAAGGGACTCAGTGATGAAACAGCTGAAATAAGTATAATGCATGGCCTCTTATTCAAAATAAAACAGGCTTAGAAATGAGCACCTGAAAGTAGCTAATACAGTGCCAGCTCTTAAAAATGATTCCAAGAGAAACTGGGGGAATTCGATCCTGGCAAATCTGATAAATTTAGCAGAAATTAATATGCAGGACAGAGAAAAAGGATAAATATTATACATTGGGAGAAATTCAGTACAACCTTGTAAAGGGAAATCAAGCTCCACAGATCCATCGGGTTCCTATAAGACAGTAAGAAGCATGCAGATGCAGGAGTCCTTTAGTTGGCAGTATCTTACTTGTGCTTTTCCACATATGCAATAAGACCTCTCACTAAACACCCTTAAAAACCTGTAAGCAGCCACATAATAAGAGGGAAGATCTCTCACAGATTATATAAAGTTGGTTGAAAGAAAAAGAGGCATCTCCTGCAGTAAAAGGAGATCAATAGTGTAATTCTACGAAGACTGAGAAGCAGAAGGATCTTAGGAAACAGGGTGGTTGGACACTGCAGTAGCATCTTAAACTGAATGCTGATGAGCACAAAGCAGCACACAAGAGGAAAAACACAACTTCATCTATAAAATAATATTTCTGAGCTGACTACATGCTCAAAAACAGCCAAAAAGCAAATTGAATGTTCTGGTCACATCATCTGAGAAAGTAAATTGTCATATTGGAAAAAGTTTGCAGAAGGAGGATAAAACATATGGAGTGGGTTTCGCAGAGTGACTACATAGCCTGGGACTCACCAGCCTGGGAGAGAGATAGCTGAGGGGAGGTACAATAAAGATGGATAAAGACATGAGCAGCTTTTAGAGTACGAATAAAGATCAGATGGTGATTATTTCTGCAAAAGTAAGACCTAGGGTGCATCAAATAAAGCTAATGGGTACTATGTTGAAAACAAACATAGAGATGGTTCTTCAACAACACAGGGAAGAATCATCTATTACAGGAAATTGTAAATATTGAAGGTTTCATGGGATCAGGAGGTAACTGCAAGTTCATGGAAGTGATATTCTGTATGAATAGTGACTCCAAGTTGAGAAATCCCTGAACCAAACATTGTTAGAAGTTTTGGGGGAGTATTAATTGGAGATATGACTGCAAGCTATTCTCACTTTCTTCCTAAAATATTTCTTAGACCTGAAGGCTAGGATAATGAGTTAGAGGAGCCCTTCTATACAGTGATTCTCATATTTCTATAGCATCATCTTAATACGTGCAACTTACAGGTTCTGCCTGGTGCTAGTCATCGGACATTCATATTAAACTGCAAACTCTGGTCTGAATGCTGTTTCCTTTCTCTCTGTGTTTTTACATCTATGTTGGATTGTCAAAACTTATTTGTATTTGACTTTGGAGGTTACAGAGGTTATAGAGCCCCATTAATCGTTAAGGTCAGACTAGTTGAAGATCTGCCAGGAACAAGTTAGATGTTGTCAATCCTGCCTTGGCAATGGGTTAGATGAGTTCTAGAGATGCCTGCCAACTGCTCAGTTTTATGAACCTCAGTTTGCTCAGAAGCTCCCCTGGACTCTGACTCGCTGATAGTGGGAAGTGGCAGCTACAAACGTTGCTGTTGGCTCTTCCTAGAGGGTTGTAAAAGATGTCAGGGACGCAGGCAGAAAAGGCATTCAGGGGAGCAGGAGGAAATTATTCACTCAGAAGCAACATTTTGGAGCAGAAACCGTGAGCAGTGGAGCAGTGAGAGGGGGCAGGATTCTGGAAAGGGGACTTTTCCTAAAAGCACTGGAGCATGCTGGGTGCACTGAGGGGAGTAACCAGATATGTGAGGTATTTCCTATAGAATTCCCTGTCTCTCGTGTGATCAAAAACACAGAGCAATTAGTTATTTGGAACAATCACAGTGTTCTTGTTTCGTGTGTCTGAAACAAGGAACTATAAATCATGATTATACCAAAATGAATAAATCCTAAATTAAGGGGTAGCATTTGCCAGTTCAGAAGACCAGCAATTACTGCAAGCTCTGCAGCAATTTGTTAGCTCGGGTTCCATCCGCAGGGGTAGGAAACCCAAAAGCCTCTTCCCATCTGTCATACACCGAGCCCTGCATGACAATCAAGATGAATTGAGGGGAAATGCAAAAAGCAACAGCTCCTCCACACAGGGCTCTGTGCTATTACCTGTGTCTCCTCTACAACATACAGAGAGAATACTTTGAGCAACAAAGCAGAGAACAAATGCTTTCTGATCTTCATTTTTAAGATGGTCTTTTTAAATAAGGTTCTGTGTCTAGGAGTAACAGAAGAGTTAGCATTTTTAAAGACAACCCAACTCTTGTCAGAAGCTCTAGTCTTGATCCTGTGGCACTTCCAAAACTCAATCATCATGAACCAGGATTTTCCTTAACAGCTACCAGATTCTTTAAACCCTAACCTGCTCATTGAAGCTTCCTCACTTGTGCTCCATCCCCACCTTCCTTGAGCACCACTGCTCTTCTCTCCCCTGGTCCCCTCAATTCATGCACAACCACTCATCAGTGTCAAGAGATGTCCGTCACCATGACTGAGACAGAGGGAGTGCCAGCAGCAGGGACATAGCTGCTTTTCTGCCTGTATCATCTGCAAGCATCCAGATGCATTCCTACATCTCAACAGTCCATGGAGAAAGGACAATACAGAGATGGAGGCAGACCACATGTTGGCCAGTGTCACATGGCCACGTTTGCTTTGAGGCAACTTTTTCAGGAGATAGATTTCTTGAATGAAAGAGCAGCTAACTAGGTAGAAAAGAAGGTCATGATTAACTATAAAAATGGAACAAAGTCTTTGTCCAAACTGACCATAAAGATCTAAACATAAGTGGTCTAAACTGCTCTCAGCACCACCACAGACTACTTTATCACAAAGTTAGCCTTGAAATTGAGTCAGTATCACCTATCTTATCACATAACAATGTCATCTTTCTGACAATAACATTCCCTATAGAAAAACAGAAGCTTCTCAGTGCTACTGAGCTATGGCACCTTCCTCTAAATTCACTGCAGAAAATTGTTGAAACTATCTGTGAAAACAATTAAAAACTAAAACATTTTTTTTTTCCAAATTAGTTTGGAATTTCTAAAGTATTACACTTTTCACATTGTTTTAGAATAAACACCCACATAAAAATAAAAGTTTTGCATCCATCAAAAGTAGACAGATTTCCAGCTTATGTAAAGGTCTTTGTCTGCTTTGGTTGCAGTGGATTTAATGGATCGTCTAAAAGTATCTGTAATTTCTTCAGAGTCTGTGAAACTCTGATGCATCTTACTGGCTGAGTATTTCTGTTTGACACTTTCATCACCCAGGGAAAGAAAAAAAAGATCAGAATATTGCAAAAAGACTTATGACTGGGAGACTGAATGGGGAAATAAAATATAGATTAAAGCCAAGCCATTTACCCTTTGTATATTTCTCGTGTGCTTGAGAATAACTACATATTTGAGAATATCCTATAAGAATGAAATTTCAGAAAGATTTAATATTGCCTGGTTGTTATTTCAGGTTTAATGAACTAAAATGCAATGCCTGCATGAGTCTATACTACTTCCTAAACAGCAGTGCCAAAAACAGCAGTTCTCCTAAACGCACCCTCTCGTGTTCAATGGAAGCTTGTGTTACATGGGTTCCAGCATCAGAAAAGGATTTGCTGAATTTTGATAAAGTAACATAACAGTTGACAGGATAAGATTGTGATGGGAGAAATCAGTCAGTAGCTTAGCCATTTTCAAGCTTTAAAGCATAGTTTTCCACCTCTCTTGCCCCCTCAGAGACATTAAATTTCTCTGTGACTCAACTTTGGAGAAATAGGAAAATTACACTTCCAGACACCTTTTTCCACTATTTTTCTTGGTTCGTTCATTTCAGCCAGAAAAGGAGATAAGTGCTGAAATGGTAGTTATTGAGGCATCAACATAGTAGCTAAAGTGAGATTTCTGAGGGATTACTAAAATCACTGAGAAGTTCCAGTATGAGAAGAACACGTTTTCCATCTCATTTCCCATATGTGAGGTATGGCCTTCTCCATATCAGATTTAAACCTGTTAAGGCACACAGTCAACTGAAGAACAAACAACAAACGCTACATAAATGCTACCTCTATGATGAATTTATAAGCCATAAGGTATGTTTCTGAATCACAAGATGGCACTGAAAGGTATTTGTATTTTCAGCCCTAAATGAAGGCTTCCTTTTAGAGATATTGTCTGATGTCTTCATTGCATTGTTTCCACTCAGGCCTTGAAGATGGCTGAGCTAATCAGAGAACCAATGAAGTTTAAAAAAAAAAAAAAGTCACTAAACCATTAAATTTGCCAATGGGGTGAATAAATAAATAAACAAACAAAGAAACAAGCAAACAAACTTCCCATCCCCCTTGCCATCCCTTTCCTCACTGTCTGCCAGACAATTAAGGAAATACATTTTCTTTTCCCCCAATGGATTTAATGCTAGTGGGAGAAAGGGTATGTGGGTTTTTGACAGTGAATATGAGGTCAGAGGTTCCTCTTGCCGTCTCTGGTAGTGTTTGGTGGAGTGCACCAAACTGTGCTGTCTGGTAACTTTCCTTCATCCTTTTCCAGCTCCATGCAGGCTTGACCTGCTGAGCTTCAGGGCCAATTGTGAGCCCACAACCCCACAGATCATCAGGTTATAAATCAGCAGAGGCTCTTCTGCCTTCAGGGACTCAGAGATGTTTGATTAAATCAGACAAAAATGATCTTATCTTCCCAAAGTCAACTCATGGCCTGCAACAGTTAAGCTAAACAATTCCAGCTAGAAACAGTATGTATTTTTAACTTGTAATTGTGGAAAACACTATAGTGTATAACAGCAGGTCACATCAAAATATCTCTGGCAGAGTTGCTGCCTTGGCTGTCAGTGGACAGATAGGGAAGTGAAAATATCATAGAAATAGAAAAAAAAATATATGTATTTAATTTGTTTGAATATTTAATTTGTTGAATATTTAATTTGATTTAGAAAGGTCTGGAAATAAACTGATTCAAATAGCCCAAATCTAATCACCTTCAGGGCTCATTTTTCTTCTTTACATCCACTTCTAAAACAAAGGTGAGTTCCAAACTACAACTAAGATGGAAATTAAGAGTTCTTGTTGCCACTGTGCAATAATTTAAGCTAAAATAAAGATTATGAGGATTATTATTATTATGCATTAATCAAGACTTTGTAAATTTCCTAACAACTCACACAAGAGTGTATCTGTCCTGAGATCTGTATTTACAGATGGTGAAACTAAAGACCAGAAAGATTCAATGTCTTGTCCAAGGGCATCAGGCAAGTGATAGGACTGGAAACCCATCCAGCAGCTCTTCCAATAAATGGTTACAACCCCATGGTAGCTCAAGGGCTCACTGAAAATTACTCCCTGTCTGGTTTAACTCATCTGCCAGTGCCAGTGCCAATGCAAGCGAACAGCCAGTGACACATGGCTGGGGAGAGCAGCAGCTTTGATTTAAATGAGCTTTAATTGCCATGGAATCGAACTCCATAGTCCCATACAGCTGTGGCTGGTCCTCCAGGGCACAATGCCTGTGCTTTGAAAATGCAACTGTAAGGGCTGCAGCAACAGACAGACAGACCCATGGGCATTGATGGACATCAAAACAACTCCCATTTGTAGAGAAGAGCTAGGAATGGCCCTTTCCTACCATTTTATTCTGTCTGTGCTTTTGGTAGATTTCAAGTAGAGCTGGGACATAATAATACATTCTTCCCCATTCAAATCTGACTGCCTTTCAGGTACTCAAGACGAAAGTGAGTACAAGTCAGGGTTCTGGCACAAGGGGGTTGGTTTTTTGCTTTTATTTGTTTGCTGTGTTTTGTCAGTTTGTTTTGTTTGTTTGTTTGTTTGTTTTCAGGAGATACCCTTAGCAAACCCATCTCAGGAAGTACTTTTTTACTGAGCGGGTGATTCAGGTTGGCCAGAGATGCTGTGGGGTCTCCTCCTTGGAGATCTCCAAAAGCCACCAGGAGATGATCCTGGGCAGCCAGCACTGGGTGGCCCTGCTGGAGCAGGCCTTGGGCCTGGTGGCCTCAAACATCCTGTGGTTTAGTGATCTGCATAGCTGTACCACTGCCCAAGCATGCACCAGGACCCGGCATCCAACACAAAAGGACACAGGATTATCTTGCATCGTCTGGATGAAAAACAACAGCAACAATATCTCAGGCTAATGGGCTTTACTTTTTCATCCTATTAGTTTCTCTTAGGGTTTAAAGCACTGAATTTAAAGCGCCTCCTCTTGGCATGCACGGGTAACTACTGAGGTATCACCCTGGATTGCCTCCCCTCTCTGCCCCTCAGGTGGCAGAGAGCAGACATCCCCCAGGTGCTTCTGATCCAAATTCTTTCCCCTAGGAGGTTTCCCAGGACCCTCGCTGTTTTGATTAACAGAATGTGTTTCTGCTAGAATGATTGATATATGAAATTGGATTTTGTAGCAGAAAAATTAGTTCCTGGTTATAGCAGGATTAACGGTTCCCCTCTCTTTAGTGTGTGCCCACTGGCAGGGCTCTCTGCTGGGTCCCGAGCATGTACCAAGACAATCTGTTCCCTTGGCTTGCTCTTACACAAGGGGCTTGCGGTTTCACTAATTTCCCCTGCTTTTTTTCTTTTTCCTCGTCACTACAGGGGGAACTCACAAAGAAAGAAGGGTGGGGAGAAACAAGAACAGGCTCTGAGTGCTCATAAGGAAAAGCCTGCACACTTGCTCCTCGTAAAAATGTGCACCTCACCATGAACGGGAGAGACAGCTTGTTTCACTCCTCTCTGGGCGAGGCACTGTCACAGCAGGCAAAATAGCCAAAGTGAATAAAAACTACTGATTTTAACCCAACGCTTCACTTTCTCAGCCAGGTGAAGAGACTTACAAATGCTTGGCTTTGACTTGCTGTAAAACAGGATCCCTCGGCTTTGGCGAAGCCGCGTTATTAAATAAGCATCAGGGGTTTAAAGAAACAAAGGCTGGAGAAGGCGAGGTGGGGGGGAGCCTTATTTTAGGAAGGGGGCCAACAAAGCTGAGATGTTTAGGAGGGGGAAGCATCTACACCCTTGGAAGAGAGCAAGTGCCGGGTGCCAGCTGCAGAGAGCCTACAAGAACGGGTGTCTCCGATCCTTTTGTCTCCTTATATGGTAAAATGATAGCGAGGGGTTTCGCTGGGCTGGGGAAGGCAGCAGCCTGCTTCCACACCACGCTGCCTGCAGAGCTGAAATGAGAAGAGCTGCTCTGGGCAGGCACTAGGGAGCCCCGGCTGGCTGTACCGCTCTCCTCTGCAGGCAGGCCGGAGTGCTCATTACCCATTTGTTAATGGACGTGACCCCCTGCCCCTGGTCCGGGAGGTGACACTAGCTGCCTGCTGCTGCTCTGTAAGTAAATATCCCTTTTTTCCCCCCCTCTCCCTCCCCTCTACCCACCGACTGTGCCTTTGAAGGCGCCGCTGGAAACAAAGGGTGCAGAGAGATGGAGAGGGATGTGTGATGTGGTACCCAGTGGGTTGTTGGGTAAGGAGGCGAGGAGAGGGATCGCTGGTCCCCCTTTCTCCTGAGCGCACAGCCAGGGTTGTGAAGAGGAGAAAAAAAGACGAATTCCTCATCAGAGCAGTTAGTGCTGCGTGTCCGAGCTGATGAGGCACCGGGTCATTTCATGTGTACCTGTTTTTAATGACTGCATTGTGCTGTGGGTGTAAGCCGCTGGGGAGGTCATAGCAAGTCAGAGCAGGGATCTTGGGTTTCTCACACCTCTGTGCACACTTCCTGCTTCCTAGCGCAACAAAGGATGATTTTTGCACTCTAGCAAGAGCAGATGCACATGAAACAAAGGTAGCCTTTCCTGATCGCAGGCAAGCACTGTGGACGGATTGTGCATGGGAAAAATGGGGAGCCGCCAGCACCACATTTCTTCTTTTTATGTGGCAAGAATAAATTAGATTGCAAATCCCAATTAATAGCTCTGAATCCCTTCCTTTCATCCTTCTCTCTCTGTGCATGTGTGTGCAGCCACGATAATGTACGTGCTTACTATATGCCACCGAACATGGATTGCTCTGTGTACATAATAAAGGAAATACTAACTTTCATTGTCTGCATTAGTGGCTGCTCTAAACTTCCTACTTCCCTAAAAAGATATGGCTTTTGTTTAGTTCACTCAATACCGGCGTATTTCAGCTTTGCTCTGTACAGAGGCACACAAGAAAGCAAGCCTTGTAAAATCTATACAGCAGCTGCTGCTGTTATTCCCCTGATGCCTATCTAGGGGTATATTAACTGAGATTGCTGATTGATCTTTAGGTCCAAGGTCAATAGCTGTAATATATATTGTTGGCTATACATATTTGTACGCTGTCTTAAACAGGAATTGTCCTAGAAGTGCCAACAGAAGGGTATGTATTATCAGACACTCACACAGATCACGGTGTGAAGGAATTCTGTAGCTAAGGTTGCCATTTCTGTTATGAACCTTATTTTCATCAGTTCATACACTTACAGAACTCCCTGCTATATGGCTAAAGTATTCTGTATCTTTTATCAGCCAGATGGTAAACTTTGAAGTTGATTGCTTCGGGCATTTAGATTTGAAAAATAGAAAAATAGTACTTTTTAAAAAAAAAATCTTATAAAAAATTGTGGTTGTTTTCTGTGTCTGTACATATAACTGGGAAAAGACGCACCCACAAGACTGTTCTATCCATAGAGCCCATGTATATTCTAGATCACATTTGGGGAAAAATTAAAAAAAAAAAAATTCATATGAGGTGCTGTATCTATTAAAAACTCAGCTCCAAACACTACCTTGTGGCACTACTATATCCACAATCTGGCCAGAGCTCTAATAAAACTATCTTTTACACTAGCCATAATATAGATATTGATTTGGGGCTGTCCTTTGGCTTCAGAACCAACACACAGTTGGGATGAGGTGCCAGCTGGAAGGTCAAAAAACGTGTTGTTGAGAAATCATGTCTGTGGAAGTTACCTGGGGTTCCCACCTGACACCTCCACTTGACTAGCAGGCCTGAGGCTGGGAGGTGCACCAGTGCCTGAGATTTTTTTCCAGAATGCTTAGAAGATCCTAAGATGGCAGAAGAGTTGGGGTAGAATTTACTTATTCTTTATTCTTACCATTCTATTGAATGTGCTCCCAAGGGAATCAGCAGTGCTACACACTTAAGCACCAAATAATCACTTCCTGGTGGTTGTTTATTTTATAGCACCTTCTCATTATTTTCTGTGAGATCACTGCTATCATATAGCAGCAGCTGCTTTGTTGGACATTATTTATGCAAAAGTTCCACCATGAAGATCATTCAATGGCAATTTAGTCTTTATCTATAACTGATCAAAGTACTCAGATACAGATAACACTCTCTTTCCTACCCAAGATAATACAGTTTCTTAAGGAAGTCTCTTTCCCTGAAATCACATCCTTCCTATAAGTACAGACAGACATCAGCACTCCCAGAGATCACACTTTGCACTAGAAAAGGTTTAGACAACTCCTTCAGTCACACACAATGTAGTCCTGCAAGTTCCTATTATGCTTTAAATATCAGGAGATTAAAATAAATAAATAAATAAATAAATACAGGTCCTGCAATTTTAAGGGCTGATGTGATGGTTTCTGCCACATTTCCATGCAAATTCAAGCTTTCACCCCAAAAGAAAATGGGGGGAGTGGGCTGTAAAGACCTACACTCACACGAGTGAATCCTGGCTCTGTTCCACAGGATACTGAGTCCCAGGTCTGAGAACCAAGCAACGTCTTACCTGCTGTTATCCTCACCTCCTTGCCTTGCAGTGTGCAGGACATTCCGAACTCAAGGGGGGGACTGGGTAAATGTTAACACCAACAGCCAGAGGACATGGCTTCTCCTCTATGAAAACTGGGCTGAAAACTGGATGAATGCCTGTTGCTGCTGGCCAGTACACCACCACTCTTTCTAGGACCCTAAAGGCGAGTTATGAGCAGGTCTGAGGCTAATTTGTGTTGGATAAATTGATCCTAAGAATCATCAAAGAAACTCTGTATGGTGTAGTGTTGTAGACAATCACCTTACCGCATTTGGGTACTGCTTCAGAGACTGCGGATCTCATAATTTGCATTTTAGGTTGATTAATTTTAATTGTGCAATTTTTATGGTTCATTTACATATGCACAGTTATTTCTGATGCAGATTCTTCCCAAGTGAGAGTGTGAAATGGCAGGGTAATGAAAGTTTTCATGGAGATAAATCTTGGATAAATTGACTGCCAAAGAAGCATTAACATTAAAACAATACTAATTAGATATGCATATATATGTAATCATAGGAAAGTTTGGGTCTGAAGGGACCTTAAAGACCATATAGTTCCAACCACCCTGACATGGGCAGAGACATCTGTCACTGGACCAGGTTGCTCAAAGCCCCATCCTACCTGGCCTTGGACACTTCTAGGGATGAGGCAAAACACTAGAGGCTTATTTTAAATCTGAGTACAATAATGCTCACGCCAACTCAAAAAATTTCAATCTTCATTTTTTTTCCTTTTTCCATACCTTTCTACATTATATTGGCTAACTAGGTTGATAATGTTTAGTGCATATATAGTAAAACGCTGTAAGAGGGATGTAGGTGAATGTAACACTGACATAAGAATATTCATATCTCCCTTTCACAGCAAATTTTCAATTTTGAATTTGCAAATATATCAGCCACAGAAGAGCAAGTTCTAGGACTGCACTTTGTTTGGCAGGAAGCAGTTCTAGACCCTTGGCAAACACAGGAACAAGGGTTCAAAACTCACCTCTCTTTACTTCATCTTGCATAATAAAAGTACTAAGTTGCATAAAACAGTAAAATATTTGTAAGCATTTCCCTAGCCCTGTTTTGTCATTGCTCTGAGGAACTTTTGGGATTTAGACCAGAAGTATCTTCAGAGACCACTGATCTTCCACCAGAGACCACAGTATCTTCCCACCACTGATGAATTCCTCCTCCGTGCTATGCAGTGCATCTCTCCATGGTCCACCCAACATCTTCCTTCTTCAGTTAGGAAGGATCTCACCTACAAAAGGATTGCTTGTTTCCTTGTCCCCTGGCTCATTTTGTCTTTCAGTGCTTGTTCCCAAGTCTCTCATGCACCACAGACACTTTGACTCAACATTAACAGCTGATGTCTTTGCTCGCTATGTCCAGTCCCCATCCCCAAACCCCAGCCAACGAACTGGACCAAACTGGTTTCACCTACTTGTAGTTCACCTATTTTTCTAGGATACGCCCCTCTGAATGGTCATCACTAAGACTTATGTAGCCTTTTTTTCCCACATTTTGGAAAGCCAATGGCCCAGGAGCTTAGCAGAGAAGTATGGATGCCTCACAGTATCGAGGCATTCATTGCTACAGTAGTTTCGCACAGCAGATGAAAGACGTGCATTAACTGTCCTCCACATCAACATGTGTGCCAGTTATCTTAGACAGAAAGGGCTTTTGTGGTCTTGACTCTGTAAACAGAAACAGAGAGAAAGAGACGGAGCTGTTTTGCTTAAGTCCAGGACAAATAACAAAGCATTCTTCCTGCATAGGATCCTCCCAGTTTTGTTTCTATACTTTCTAGAAAGAAGCAAACATTAGATATTTAGGACACTGTTCTATTTTTGTGTCCTTGATTGTATTATACAGGATTTCAAAAATATAGAGGAACTCAGAAATTTCATTGCATAGTAGAACATGATTTTTTTTTCTGGATATTTTTATCTTAGAGTCTGATTTCCTTGACATTAGCAGTGTTCCTGTCAATAAGAGAAAATGATACTTCTCTGGAAAAATATATCTCTATTGGAGCCTAATAGCTGCAGTCATTTAGCTTAAATATTTTTTTTCCGTAGGGTAGAGCCAGAGATAACTGCAGGTTTTATTAATCTTATACTATTTTTCTCCTTTCTCACTTTCTGTTATCTGCTTAAAAGTTCTTACCAGAAATATGAATTTCTGTGCTTAAGTAATGTCAAGTATTTGACCTCTCTCTTTCGAGTAAGTCTTAGCTTATTCCACAAGAGAAAGAAGGCAGACAGCAGTTTCAAAAGGCTTTGAAATAGAACATAAGAGCAAGCCTTTCCGCTTGAGCTGTGCTCTTCCTTGCTATGGTAGATGTAAGAGTCATGCTCTGTGTTATTTAAATAGGCTCCTTTTGTAAATGAAATGTATGCAGGAATGTTTGTAAAACCATACATCCTCTAGTCACTTCAATATCAACCTCAGTTAATCATAGTGTAAATTGTGTGGGGTGCACTGTCAAATTATCAGTGCTCATTTCTTCTGTGGGATCTGTACTTACTACCACTGGTGCTTACTCCACAGTTGCAGGAATGGCTCTAAACTGGAGCAGTTCCTTACTGAATGCCAAACACAACAAACCACACAGAAACCGCAACTGGAGTGTTCCTTCTCCACCGTTGTGACTGTACGCAGGGAGCCACATTGAGAGCCTTCCTACACAAGAAACATTTTCTGTTCTTTATTATTATTATTACTTTAATGAAAGCAATCTTAAATAGCAGACTTTCCACTTTCTATTTCATGATAGGCTGACTGTGCTATCCAGACAGGAACCAGGTATGCTTTGGTTATCTGCACATGTTAATGCAGTCTGTCTGCTCAGAAAATTGCTCTAAAGTACTTAAAAAGAAACACTGGAATGTTATACCATAAGCAAAATAAGTCATCTATGTACAAGCAAGATGAGTTGCTGGAAAAACCTGTGATTCTAAAGAATATTTTAAGGTAACTTTAAAAGGTCCATTAAAAACTAAAGTTTGTTGTTGTTGTTGTTGTTTGTTTGTTTAATACTTTTTAATATTTAGTATGTATATAGAAAAGTTTGGGTGGGATATTTAAGATATGGGTACAATTTTTATGTATTTTATTATTATGTTAAAATACTAAATCAAGTTTTCCCTGCTTTTGCAAGGTAATTGATAGGAGATCTACAAATACCTTCTCTGAGCTTAAAACCTTCAGAAGCAGCAAGGGACACCTCTGTAATCAGATATTTCTGACATCCTAACCTTGACCTGGATACTGGTAGAGCAGTCTGGACATTGTTAACAGGACTGATTTGGAAGAGCAATGACATGTTGTGTTACGAGGCCTTGATTTCTTGAAGACAAGGTGCCAAATCTTTTGATGGGTTTACTACAGGACTGCTCTTCCACAGCAACAAGAGAAAGAAGCTTCCACTTTTTCCTCAGCTTAAAAATGACAAGAGAAAGAAAGACTGAAGCCAGATCTGTCCCTGTCTCATTTACAAGCTTAGCATAAGCCCCAGATCATGGGATACAGGGACACCCAGCAACTCATTCCCTGCAGTAATCATGCCTCCCTTTTTCAAGGACCTGCACAAAAAGTGATGGTATGAACAGCTGCCATAGTAATAAGCTTCAGTGTCTCAATAACCTTGCAAAAGTACAACTCTTTCCCTCTTTTTAATGAAGAAATTCATCTTTACAGAGTGGTAGGCCAGCAGCCACTGTCAGGAACAGAGGGCCTGTGGAAGGAGAAGAGCAGATGGCTGAGCTTTCCGTAGGATGAGCTCTGTATCACTTGCATCTCAGCATCTGGCTTAGCTTTTGGAAGTTAAGGAAGCAAATGTCCTTCTGTGATCCGTAGAGAGACATTTACCTGTTCTGCATCAGCTGGCTCGGTTCCCCATGGCCAGGAACCCGCTGCTGGAGGGTCAGGGATGCAAGCAACACAGAGAGGTAGCACCTGTTCTGTGGCCAGCTGGAGCTCCAAGCACACGGGTTTCCGTACAGGCTCTGCCATCAGGGTGTCTGTGGGCATTCATCCCATGAAGCAGAACTTAAACAATACCTGGTCAGCCAAAGAAAGAGGGCTACTGCCCCTAAATGCATCCCAGGGTTGTTAGGCACTGGAATGGGCTGCCCAGGGAAGTAGTTGAGTCACCATCCCTGGAGGTCTTTAAAAGACGTTTAGATGTAGAGCTTAGTGGTATGGTTTAGTGGAAGACTTGTTAGTGTTAGGTCAGAGGTTGGACTAGGTGATCTTGGAGGTCTCTTCCAACCTAGATGATTCTGCAATTAAATTATGTGATTAACCATGCAGGACTGTTTTGGATGTTTGTGGTGTGCATCTGTTCCAGCTAACTTCCACCCACTGAAGTTCAGGTGGATTCTGACTGCATGTTACATCTTTTTTCCACTTGTCAGTGCTACTGGCAAATGGTCATTTCTTTACTTCTCCTGAAGTGAATTTAAAAGATATATGTGTATATATATATATATATATATCTCCCCTTCTCTCCTGCCCCCCTGCATGACATTATTGCCTGGCG
Source organism: Cygnus atratus (assembly GCF_013377495.2). Classification (NCBI taxonomy): domain Eukaryota; kingdom Metazoa; phylum Chordata; class Aves; order Anseriformes; family Anatidae; genus Cygnus; species Cygnus atratus. Next base: position 142,738,272 of record NC_066362.1, on the reverse strand, counting down.
TGGAAAAATGATTAGCACTTAGAAGAGTGGCTTGCAGTTGCTGCAGTAAGATGGTAGATAATGAATGTGGCAATAGCTGCTAAGTTACAGGAAAATAATCACCTCTTGCCAGAAAGACCAGCACAGTTTGAACTGCTAGTTCATAGTTGCAAAGGATATCATAAATCTTTGCAATTTAGCCTTTGGAACATTAACATAAATTGTTTCCAAATGCTCTGGACCTGCATGGCTTATGTCACTGGAGTTGCCAGACACAAATCTTCCTTTCTCAGGGGAAGGAAAATAAACAGATCAAAAACACTCCATGTGCACAGTTCTTCTGGGAAAAAAAAAAGTCAGGTGGGAGAAATGTGTGTACATGTTGGAAGAAGATGGGTGTCTCCAAAGAACTTTTATTTCATGTGCAGGTGGCTGACAGAACACCTTGCTCTCAGGGGCACAGGTAAAGCCCTAGCCCTATAGACCTGACCAAGGTCAATAGCATATCGCCGTTAGGCATCTACAGGGGTTTAGTTCAGTATGTTTAAATACCATAACAACAAGAGATCAGAGTTTCACTTCTCTAAATAAACTAAAACACTCCTACATTTTTTAGACAATTTAGACAAGAACATCTCTTATTAGGCTTGCAAACATAGCTGGAAAAAGCATACATGGTCTGGGGCAGCTAGTCCCTTCTTCCAGTAGCTCACGTAGCTTCCAGTAGATCATGTCATGGGATGGGAGAACACCACATGGTTCCTTAATAAACCCTAATTTTTACGAGATATGATATGATAACTTCAACAATTGCTTCTAGTAAAATGAGCCTGTTTGAGCTGATAGGGGAAGAAGAGGAAAAGCACAGCTTTTATTTCAGCCTACTACTTACTTTTTGGTAATTTTCATGTCAATTCTTACATCCTGGAAGACACTATCTGGGTAGTGCTAACATTTAGCATAAGCTGGAACTTCCCTTCTGGGCATGCAGGGGAAAGCTGTTTTCCTTTTGGAGATGTACTCGTTATGTCTAATGCTGTAGGAGGGAGACTATGGCAGAAAAATCAATTTCTCCCTTATGCTAATGTTGAGAGCAATCTGAAATTGCATCAGTATAAAATGACTACTGCAATAAAATCTAAAGACCTTGTGGTACTACAGAGAGGCGTAATAAAGATGAGCTTCTGGCCCACAGAGCTCTACAGTCAACAAGTATCAGCACAATAGAAAGTCATTAATCAATGGCAAGGAGGCAGAACTGCAATTTGTGCCTGTCCACAACTGTGAAAATAGTCTTTTTTTTTTTTTTGACAGGCAATTAAGCATTGCTCAGTGTGATTTCACATTTGTTTGTAAGGCAACAGTGATAGGATTATTTTGACATTCCTACTAATATTCAGCAGATAGGCCCTCTGATTATTTTAGATTTAATTTCTTCCCTCCGGAGAAGAATAAAACTTCCAAAATATCCTCAAAATATCACATAGTGGGTTGTGAGATTCAGTCCAAGATTCGAATCTAAACAGCCTGGAGCTTGGGATGTTTCACTCTGAATTCCAGCTTTCTGAAGGAAACCATATGAACCTGAATGCCTAACTCTAAGAGATATTGGGTCTGAAACTGGTGCCAGATCCAATGAAGAAGTCACATAACTAAAACCAAAATGCAGATCTTAGAAATTTTCCTTTCTTGATGTTTAATTTCCCAGACTGCTGGAGCTGTGCCTCTAACCCTAACCAGAAATACCCCTTCAGGGTCTTCTCAGAGTGGAGTTCACCCCAAATCTATTTGGGACATAGAAATTAGGTCTGTCTCTCCCTGCTCTGGGAGGGACCCAAACCACTTTGACAATCTCAGAGCACAGTTAACAAAATCACATCCCTTTCAGAGTGTGTCTAGCTATTTTCCAAAATAGTGGTAGTGACTCTTCTTATAACAAGCAAGCAGTAGTAACGATTGCCTCTGTTCCTGTGAAAAACACCCAGAAAATAATAGAGCACTCAAGAAGAACACCCCCGTGACATCGGAACATCCAGTTCAGATGGAATAGTCCTTGCTTCCAGTCATGAACCACTTCTATTTTACATTTTGCAGCTTTGGATGAATAATAGAAATGGTATAAACCTTTAAGGGAATCACAGTCTATATTTTTCACTCTTACACATCTCACAATCTTACACATGGCACAGAAAGTTTTGGCTCTTTGGTATTGCACACCTACTTCTAATTCAAGACTAGAAAAAAAAATAAAAAAAAAATCTGAAGAAATGTGAAAAATGCAAGTCCATACACATTTCTTGCTCAGATTTCAGCTTTATAATAATGCAAGTTTACTGTGCAACCAAATCCTATCATTTAAAAAGGTGATAGGGTCTGGTAAAAAGCTGTATATTTCTGTCCTAAATACCTACCTTTTAGACAAAGCTATCACTCCTCTCAGACTCAATGATACATACAGACAACTTTATACTAGTCTGACTCCATTTATTTTGCTGAAATTACTCCTTGAAGGAATTTGCTTGAAGCAAATTAAGTCCTTTCTACTTCTTTCATGGAAAATACAAATGTGTTATGTAGGTTGGGAATATAAATGGGCTCAAAATGGAGGGAATATAAATCCACCAACACCGACTAAATGTTCTGGCAAAGACTGCACCTCTACTTCAAAAGGAAACTGACCTGCAGGAAGCGGGTTATGAAGCAAAGATAGCTTTGTACCAGCCCTGTTTCTGGTTTTCTTTCCTTCTGCTGTCATTGCTAGCCACTGCTGGTGGAGATGGTCTACAGGTGAACCTTGGGTAGTCTCTGTACTTCCTTCTCCAGTGTAATTCTCCTTATTTTCCATCATTTTGTTATCAATAGATATGCTCCTCTTTATTCCTTAAGGACTGAGAGCACCTAGCATACTCCTAGCTCTCCTTTTGGATAAGGAAGTTAATTAGTTCCTCCCCCACAGCTTCTGTGGGGTGAAAACAGCTGCACTGCTGCTCCTTTTGAGTTGGTCATAGCACGGATGACCAGCTGCTAGGATTTGTCTTCCAAGCACTTTGGGGAGTTCAGTGGTTTGAGATTACCTAGAGCCATCATGTACCTGCATCACACATACAAAAGCTCTCACCTCTTAGCCTGTGTGAGTCACCACACAATTCAGCAGCTGACAGATCATCAAAAATAGAAAGCCTTCTAGCCGCCAAATCCAACTTTGCCCATTCAGACCACCCTACAACCTTAATCAAACCCCAGCTACAGGGGATATAGGCTAATAAGAACTGAAATCCTGGAGGAGAACTAAGAATTTCAGAATGCCCTAAGGGTAGCTCCTCCAGCCAAAAGAAGAGGACAAACTCCAGGATCAAGGGACCCGTGCCAAGAACACTAAGCAAGTAACAACTTTTTGTTTAAAAGTGAGGGCTAAAGTTGGCAAAAGCACTGCAGCTGCTGTGAATGTCACTTGTGTGTGAAAGACAGAGATAGTCACTTAAGCCATTAGTACCCAAAGCATTTAAGGCTTTATAGACCAAATCTGGCTTAAAGGGGAGCCCAGACCTGGCAGGCAGTGAAGGTCATGCAGTACAGGTGGAATGTGCTTTCTGCCTGGGAAATTCCCCTTCCTAAACAGGCAGCTATGTCCTGCTCCAGCTGTAACCTCTGAGCAGATTTCAGGTGTAACACACACTGTGAGCCTCAGGCTAAGAAGCTGATGATTCCAATTAAACCCAGACCCAAAATAAATTGTCCCAGGCAGTAATGAACATTCATGCAAGTAATCAAAGGCATTCGTGTCATTGTTCCTTGTGTGTGCATCCAAAATATACTGGACACATAACAAGACCAGAGGAGAAAATAGCAAGTGACCCTGATTCAGACAAAATGATCTCTTGCAGTGTCTTTTAGTGTTTTTTTTTTTCCTTCCATAAACATTATCAGACATTTGGTTTAACCAGGGTAGCTAGCTCTTGTTTGTGTCCCACTAAACCACAGCAGTTGGATAACTCATTCCGTGGCATCAGAGAAGGCTCAGACGCACAATTACTGCCCCCCCAGCTCCTGCTGCTAACAGCACCCACAGTCCTGTGTGTGAGCAGCGATGGAGGGGTAATGGCTCTCTGCAGAGCAATGATTTTCAGCCATGGGCTTATTGAGAATGCAGAGAAGGAAAGTGCAGAAGCACACGGCAGTGGTGTTAGATAGCCTGTGCATGACTAAAATCTACCAGCAATGCAAAACTTCTCGCCTTACAGAAGAGATGCTGGTCCTTCTGGAGATTAGCTGGTTCATCCTCTTAAGATATTTGGTTTCCTCCATCCCCTACAGAGACAACATCTTGCATTGGGCCTGTAGGTCAAACTTACTTGATATTCCTTAGGCATCCCATGTGAATTCTTCACAATCAGGATTTACCCATTTTCCTTTCTCTGGTCTCTAACAGTAGCTCTGGTCAAAGACATGTCAATGGTGGATAAAATAGATGGGCTACAGTCTTTGCCCAGGGCCACAAGATTTATAGTTTTATTCTTTTGTGTTGATTTACCTGATTGAAATTTGAATTTTATAAACTGGAATTGATAATAAAGCCTTCTTGGGGGATTGGGTCAACATGCTTAGTCTAATAAATGCCTGTTTCTGTCTTTGTGGCAGAATAGCTGGTCTCCAGACACCAACATGACTGAACGCTTTGACTGCCACTACTGCAAAGAGTCCCTGTTTGGCAAGAAGTACATCCTGAGGGAGGACAGCCCCTACTGCTTGAAATGCTATGAAAACCTCTATTCCAACACCTGTGAGGAATGCAAAAAACCTATTGGTGCTGACTGCAAGGTACGGCAGAGATGTGTCTTGTTATGGAAATCTTGGCAGAGTAATATACTACCCCATGAGCGCCTAATTCACTAATGCAATGAATGAATGATTTGGTCCTCAAAGCGCTAGACACTTCTTTGGAACCAGCCGGAATGGAGGGTGCTTTGCACCTCTTAAAACACAGTTGAGCAACAAACTTTCAAATGTTTGTTAATTTAGTTTGGAAGGGTGCCCTGAATGCCCAGGGCCTTATATAGCTGGAGGGCATGATGCACAGGTTGAGAGAAGGGGGTGCTCTGAGCAGCAACAGACCCAATTTAAAGCACCAGGAGGGTTTTCGGGTGAAAACATTTGATATTAAAAACACATGTAATCCTTCAGTATTCCCCAAAGTTACCGGGTTAAATTTAGTGACATCTTTCCAAAGGTAATACAGTGCTGACATTTTACTTTATCATTTAAGACGGAGAACACTGTCTTTACGTGGGAGCCTTTAGAGGTGTCTGAAGCATGGTGCTATTATCTTTCTGGACCCCTGTACCCATTTTTCATCTCTTCCCATGTCAAGCCCTTATTTAAAAAGCATATTAATAGAAATGGAAAAGCACCCTTCTTCCTGCAAGCCACGGGATGATCTGATGATAGGAAGTCTCCTTAACTCATTAGGAGAGCCCAACTGGCCTTGGGGCCAGCTAGGATCTGGAAAGGTGGCAGAAGCCAATTTTTCCTGCCTTTGGGTAGGAGGGAGCTAAGCTGTTGCTGGCTCTGCAGCGACCACAATTGTCATCAAGAGACAAGACACACTCAGAAAAAGATGCCAACTCATGGACCACAAAAATCTGGCTAACACTGACCAAAGTAACACGTCAGTCAGAACACAATTAGACTTTTAAATGGAGAATAATGATAGTGGAGCCTAACTAAAGATTACATAAGAAAGAGCAGAGGCCTAGCTTGCTTGGGCTATGCATTGCTGCACCACATGGCAACACCTACCTGCTCTAAATGAGGTGTGACCACCTGCTTTCCTGTTAAATTATCCCAAACAACTGGAGTTCACACCAGTTTTACTCTGACTGAATGAAGATAGATGATATTTGAGGCATCCAGTGAAGTGTTTGTTGAACTGCTATGGACGGATTTCATCCCACATACACCCTCCCTGCACAAAATTGACATATTCAAAGTTGGCCAAGAGTTTCACTGGCAGCATAGGTTTGCATTAAAACAGCAATTTACGTTACATGGCCATGGGATTCTTTGATTTCCTTCATTTGATTTCCTTCATTACTGATCCATACCTCTAGGAACATGAATTAATTCATATTACTGGTACTACCACACTATCATTACCTCAAAGACTCAGAGATATAAAAGTATATGATTATCCAGACCAAGAAAATTTGATTTCTTGTCTTCCAAACTTATCCATTCTACCCTATTCGAAAATGGGTAGGAAAGCCCCTTTCAGAAGCCTTAAAAAGGTGAAAATGTTTGACCATCATGACAGAGAACTGGCAATAACTGGTAAGAGGTTATAAAACTGCCAGTTTTCCTATAGCTCATAAATATGCAGATTAGAGAAGAAATACAGCTGGCCTGACCTGGAAAAGCAAAATATTTCTGCCCCATTCTAGAATGTGCTTTTGTTTTAAGGCCTCCTTCTAATCCCCTGAGAAGATATTTCCATGTGTTGATATTCAAGAATTTCAAAACTTGGACTGGCTTCAACAAATCTCGGACAAAGTATTCAGGAATTAATCAGGCTGAACTTTTCAACCCAAATTTATGGATTTAGGGAGTGTGGGTGTTATCCAATATACTTCATTTCTGTATTTTTAAGCAAAACACACACTAATAGCAGATGAAAAACAACAACAACAAAAAAAAAGCAACAAATTAATTTTCTGCAATACAAGAATATTTTTATATGTAAAGAACCAAAACTACATGTGGAGAACCAAAACTAAAAGATAGCAAATAAAGATTTCTTAAAGAGATTAACTGTGTACCAGGAAAAAATGCATCCTTTGTTTTTGTTTGTTTCTGTGACTGCTGTTTGTGCCTCCAAATAATCGTCTATGCTATAGCCTTTCAACCTGTTGACCAATTTTAAGCAAATTTTGATAAATGGATAAATGTTCCTAAGCTCTTCAAGTCTTCTGAAAATAAAATATGTTGTGAGTAGTAAAAAAGAGATCCCATTGAGAGGAAAACTAGAGTAGTTTTTCAAGTACAGCAACAGACTCCAGAGAATACATTTAAGAGAAAGCCCTTATAGGTTTCTCAGCCACAAGTTTCAGTCAAAGTTTTTCCATGATTGAGCATAATTCAACCGGGAAACACAAAGTGACAAAAATCATGCTGCTTCTCCTTATTGAACTATATATATACACATAAGCATCTAAACACATAATAGATTTATACACATCATACACATATATACATATATGTATCTTTTCACACATTGCATTTGCAGTACAGTCAAAACATGTCTTGCTTGGGAATAAGACCAGTATGGTTACTACAAGTACAAAGTAGACTCCATACATATTAGTTGTCCTGACATAGCCTTTATTCAGCTGTAAAATTCAGAACTAAAACTTTATGAAATGAAAGTGTTATCTGAAAGGGTAGCATCCAAGCCTCTGTGTCCTCCAGGGGCACCCACCCTTACATCCATCCACAGGACAGACTGAAAAGCCCCATCTAGCTCTCACCTCAGATCCTCATCTGCAAGTCCCTTCTTGGCCATCGCTGTTTCTCTGCACTGAGAAGAGCTGAAATTAGAACTCAGCTCCAATGGGGATGTTCCTCGTTTCACCCTGCAAAGAATTTCCTACTTGTGGGTGGCTTGGTTAGTCTATGGCTGTTTTTTAGGACTTGCAAAATTTGAGGCTAAAGACTAGGATTAAGATTCGGAGCTCCTCAAATCCAAAGAATGAACACTTATCTGCAAAATTAGGTGCAAAGCAAGAACTAGCTTTGATAAGATCATAAATGCTTACTCATCTGTGTGAAAATTACTATACAAAAGACAGCAGAAAAACAGTGAACGGAATCTCCTCTTAGTGGACAGGAGCAATCCCCTAACCAGCCCTCCCACTCAGGAGCAACCCTCCTACAGTTGAAGGGGCTACACCAAAGCAAAGCAGGTGGTGACAAGGAGGCAGCCAGCTCACCAGCTCTGACACTACTGTGGTGTCTTTCTTGCTGTGTTTCAGCACTGGTGCATAGCGTCGTCTCCCCTGGGTTACACGGAAGCTTCATATACCGAGTGGTGGGAGGCACTGGCGGACAGACAGTCGAAAAACACAATGCCATGTCTCTCACAGCTATTATACATCCTCCATATGCCAACAGGTCCTAGCAGAAATTTGATCCTTTTAAGCAGAAGAGGTTGGCATTTTGATGCCCGTGTCCCCGGTGAATGCTCCCTATGCCCACTGTTTCTTGCTTCTCTCTGGAAATCCATCCATAATGTTCTCATTTACTTAACTGCTTAAATGTGACTTTTGGTTGATTTTTGCCTTTTTTTAATAGTTTCTTTGCAGGCCCTCTGGCACAGAAACCATCACAAATACAGGAAATACCTCCAGTAATCAAGTGCTTAATGCAGACCACAAGCTGGCCTTGGCAAGCAGGAGAGGGTGAAAACTCCCTCTACAAAATGTGAGAATGAAATTAAAAGTGGAGCATGAGATAAAACTACTTTGGCAGCACGTAGGCCAAAAATGAGTCAAAAGGGTCAGTCCTACATATAAACTAAACAAAAAATAAAGCATCTAATGGTGTGGATCAGGAAAGGGTGAAAAGATGTCCTAATTTTTAAGCTCTCTTCTGCGTTGCAACACTTCCTCTGTGCATTACTGAGTATCAGACTCGCTGTCGTGAAGAGGAATGGTGACAGAGACCATTCATCTCTTCTCATATCACTACAGTGCTGGCTTCAGTAGAGTGCTGCTTAATTTTACCTTTTCTAAATACGATTTTGATAGGGAATTAACAGTCTAGTGTACTAAGCTGTTCTGTTACAGAGTGTGCGTGGCCATAGTTTGTACAGAGATTTGTTGCAGTACCCCATTTCCCCTGCTTATCCTTCTGAAGATAGCATCATTGCTAGCAAAAAAAGTCTGATGTGTTTTTCATTTGTGAACAAACATATACAGTTACTCTTCTGGTAATGGTGCCTCTAGTCTCCTTCTTCCTGTAGGGTCCCTGTTGAGAGCCAGTTCAGGAGAAAAGGCAATTCATAATGGCTTAAGGTTGCTTAGACCTATAAAGGTCTAAGACACAAAGTATTTGCAGGATATGAGGGGCTGAAAACAGCTATCCTGACAAAGTTTTCTTTGGAGATGACATGATGAAAGTCAGGGAAAATAAAGTTGTTTGAAAAGCACCTGAGGGCTTTTAAAACCGTACTTTCAAACCTATTTTGCAAGGGATGACTAAAAAGCTTTGGATACAAATGGGGTCCACATTAATTTTTCCTTATGCCATATTCCTACTGTCAGTCATCCGTGTGTGTACAATTGACCTCTTCTTGGCTCACTCTGATGTCTCCTGGAGAAACATTGCCACTCATTTGGTCCCCCCGAGGAGTGCTGAGCTGAAATTTTCAACAGAGGCAGATTCTCAGATCAAGCTGAGAGATGTACCCACTCAAATCTGAGTAGCTTCAGGTCTCGTTAATCTAGTTATGTTTATACTCAAGCAAAAGCAGATAAGGGAATTATTATTTTTCACATTCAGAAGAAATATAACTGAATGAAGTGCTAAATATTTCTTCCTGAAATTCAGCTGCAGGATTTATTGTAGCTCTTCAGAGGCAGGCATTGCCCTCCTCCCCCTCTGTTTTCACTGGGAGCACATCTGGAACTAGTTTGCAGCTCTCTGCTCTTCAGCTGCAAAACACTTGCCCAGGACAGACCAAGTCCACAAGCATCCGTGTGTAGGCATCTCTCTATATGTAAACACAGTTCCACTTCTGAAATGTCAATCTATGGTAATTCTTCAGGCTGTTATCTGTGCTTGCATGTGCTTTACCTGACGAGAGCACGTGGCTGTCAGTTTACACAGCCAGATGCACAGATTGATGGTAAAAAGTCATTCTCCAGATTTCTTTTAGGAAACATAAGAGGATTCATTAAAAACTACAGTTAAAATATGTAGCATCAGGGACTCATTTCTTTCAAGCTGCATAAAGCAGCTGAGAAGTCACACTCATCAGTATTTTAAGGATGCACTTTAGTTGTGAGTCCACAATAGCAATTGTCTTTATTAGTTCTTCCTGGAAATCCATGCAATAAACAGTAATTAGTTGTATATCACTTGTGTCTTCTGCTGGAACAGATTTGTTTATGTTCCTGTCAGCTAGCCTAACCTCGAGTCAATCCTAATGCTCTTTCAGCTTAACTGAGCACCAGCCCAATAGTCAGACAAGCTTGAAGTCATCTTTGCAGATGCAGCTTCTCCAGTGTAGAATCTGATCTAGATCAATAAATCTGTAACTTATGTGCAAGCCAACAGCTCCAGTTAGATATGCAATGTACTGACATAGACAAAACCTGATATCCACGGACTTCGTAACACTGACCTAAGAACAACCGTGAAACAATTTACAAACGGTTTCATCAGTACCTTGAACTTCCTTGCTTTGGATGGCAGATTCAGAGAAAGAAGGCAATAACCATTTCACCTGTCCAATACTCTGCTGCAGGCATGTCCAATCCAGATATCCTAAACATCCCCCACATTCGATGACACTAGCTGTTGCAATCATCCAAGCTAGCTAAAGATTATTCGCACCAGTCTGTATCTTGCTTGCTTTGGGTTGTAGCTGCGATTTATCACTTTGCCACTATGCCGTGTCTGCTACTGTGACCTGCTCCACTACTGTCCACACAATCTGCCATCGTAATCGATTCAAATATTAAACATTGCATCAGCAAAAACTAATCTTTTTCTTCATTATTCCCCTTCAACAGGAAACAGACCTTCTGCATGGTGTAATTTTGTTGATTAAACGAGGCAAAATGAAAGGAAATACCAGTGTGTGAGTTTGGGATATAAACATTAGCTTGCAGAATATTGCAAAATAAGGAGAAATGCAGGAAGTGGAAAAAAATGGAATATGTCCTGCTACAAGAGAAAGAAAAACAGATTTGTTCTCATTCTGTTTTCTTGCAGGCAAATTTCATATTTTGGAAAACCCTCTTGGCTGTATATTTTTCTGGTGAAAATATTTTTCCCCTTTGAAATCAGATTTAGGCTAATCAACTTCATTTAAAGAAGAAGAAAAAAAAAAGGAAAAGCTAAATAACTTCTAAACAAGTTTTTTTTGTTGTTCTTTGGTTGTGGGTTTTTTTGTTTTGTTTGGTTGTTTTTGTTTTGTTTTGTTTTTGATTTTGCTATTAGAAAAGTCTAAGATTTTGTGATCAGAAATCTGAATTGTTTCAAAAAGATTTAGCTGAAATGAACAGACAACCTGAGTAAACAACTGTCAGAAAGCTGTACAGTAGGACGCTTAGATATTCTCTCTCGGGCTGCATTCTCAGAGACAAAAGACATTTTGGACACTACTTGTTACTCACAGTGACCTAAGAAATTTAGGTGAGCAGCTCAGTAGTCCAAAGAGAGATTATTCATTTTGCAAATTCTTCTGAAGTTACTATAGTTTAGCACATTACTACGCATCCACAGAGCTATGCAAAAACTATTTCAGTGTTTCCTGTTAGCTATTTTTGAGAACAAGGATCCTGCTGACATAACGTTGCTATTTTAGGCTAACCTAAATCCACAGTATTTGTTTGCTCTGGGCTAAGATTGCGTGTTTGGAGTCACCTGTGACTATGCTCACATGGAGTCACTTAGGCCAGAGTAGGTCTGACACAAGCTACTGTTTCCATTCTACTTTATACAATTAGAAAAAAAAAATATTAAACTCATTCCTTTCCTTCAGTTAACCAGAATAATTCTGTGCTTCTAATTAATATACAGCAGATCTTGAGCTTGAACCTGAGAAATTATTTCTGCTGAATTTTTATACTTGTCATTCAGGACAACACTGAAACACCTCCCAACCCTGCCTCAAAATGAAGCCTACATATTTAGGGGTAGATACTCTTTTCTTGTAATGATCTGAGCTCCATTTTATCTGAAGTCCCAAAGACACTGTTTAAATGTTACTTAATCAGGTTACTTTGAATTTCAAAAGACACGATGCATCCTTTAAGTCACAGTTCTTAAAAGAACTTTTTTTGTTGTTGTTTGTTTCGTTTTAATTTTAAAAAGCACAACGGGGGAGATATTTTAAATACTTAGGTGCTCCAAGGTGCTAATCCCTTGGTCAAGAGTGTTCTGGATCAGGGGCTGCAGGTACGGTGTGGTCTCATCTTCCAGAGCGTTCAGTCTCCAGCAATGCATCTGATTTACATTTGAAACAGAAATATAAGACTTGGTAAAAATCAGTCACAGCACACACACATGCACACACACGCGAACAAAAGGAACAGGTATCAGGCCACTTCCACCCTTGGTGTAAATCTGTGGAACTAGCAGAAAGTAACCAGGAAAAGGATTTCACTCCAGCAACGAACAGCTATGAAATGACCTAGAAATTGGAAATACCTAAGACAAATAGGGGAAGTTATTATATTGCTAAAGTTAACAAGTTCTAACCTGACTCAAAACCAGGACTTTATTCTCAGAGGAAATACCTAACTGAACTGAAATTTAATTCAATTGACCTTCAGTTGAGAGTGGGTTGACAGTTGTCATCAGCTGCTTTTGGTAATCATGGCAAAATAAGTTCACCTTCATCAGAACACGCTGTTTTCTTGAGCTGTGGGAATAAGCCTCAGCTCCTGGCTGTGATTCAGATCCGAACATGTTTATATTCTCTGAGCTTCCAATTGTGCAAATTGCTCATTCTGTTTACTCTGTGGTTTTGGATTTCTATAGGATCTGTCTTACAAGGAGCGCCACTGGCATGAAACCTGCTTTCACTGCTTCCAGTGCAAGAATTCATTGGTGGACAAGCCTTTTGCCGCAAAAGAGGAACATCTACTTTGCACTGACTGCTACTCCAACGAATACTCTTCCAAATGTAACGAGTGCAAGAAGACTATTATGCCAGGTTAGGATGCTCACTTTTTGGACTGAGGAAAGATCAGGTTAAATATCAAACCCAATCTCGGCAATATTTGTGGTGACAAATATTTCTTTCCGTGACTCTCTCTGCTAAGACACGGTGAACTTCGTAAGATACAGTTGCATCCTACGTTATTTCCATGATCAGAACCCATAGTTTTCATAATGGATCTTGATAGAATTTTTATACACGTGAAGTGGATCATTCTTGAAAACCAGTATTTATTTCATTTAGTATTTTTTATTAATGGAATCTACAGTTTTCTTTAGAAGCATTCATTAAAAGGCTTTTGATGGCTGGACTACTCTTCTGTCCAATCCTGCCTTTGTACTCTGTCTCAATTGGCTTTCCATGCTTGAAGGTCAGAGGACGCTCATGCAGTTTACTTAATTCTCGGTTTAACTTTTTACATAAATACTCTAAATTTAGATTCTTCAATAAAAATGAATAATTGGTCAATATATCTGTAAGGTCTTTCTTGAGCACAAAGGTATAAAGAAACAGGAAAACAGAAAAAGACTCACTTGCACATGACAATAGGACAGCACTTGATTTTTAATTGATTTGATTGATGATTTGAGGCCTTAAAGTGGAAGGAATATTGGTCCAGCAATAAAACATTAAAAGGCAATTTGAACAATCCACATGCACGTTCCATAAAGATTACCAGTTACTTTTTGCAGTTAATTTTTTCCTTGGCTGATTCTCGCATCCGTCATCCTAGGAAAAAGCTCAAAAACACAACTTTCTTTGCGCACCTATGGTGTTTTGATAAGGGCTTGATGACTGCATAGGACGTATAAATAAGAAACTTCAAAGATATATACAAGCAGATAGACATTCATTTATCAGCATAAGCATCTTCATCTATTACTGCATGTGTACCTGTTTTTTTTCAGATACAGCACTAAAAACTGACATGTCTGAGAACAGCCAGTGCTAGTTTTAAAGCTGGAAATATTTTATTTTTATTTTTTTACTATTTTAAAGTTTGTTCATACAGCACTCCATGTTAGTACAGGAGAGCCCTCTGATCACCAACTGGAATATAACTCATTTTGAAAGAACCAGCAAGAGGCTGGATACCCTTCATGGAGATTGTTGATGCTACTCTTGTCCTTTGCTTTGCTCCACTAAACGTACAATTTAGATTTAATAAAGCATTATAATGACAAGCCCATTAAATACTAAATAATTAGAAGCTTGATCTTTCAGGCCTTCTGCAAACTGAGCTCCCACTGACTTCAACCTAGCAGGTAACAAACAGGGTTCCCCCTGCCTTGTGTTTCAGTGATAATACAAACCCAAATAAAGAACAGCTAAAAATGTGTAAATATAATTCTCGACTATTCCAAAAACATGTATCCCTATCTTTTCCCAGGATGCCACTCCTCCAAGAATTCCTTTTGGTATGGTATAAAGAGTTACCAGAACAGGGAGTGCAAAATTCTTAAAAGGTGTCCATTAACAAAACGGGTCAGCCATACTCAAGCATCAGGCAAAAAGATGAGTAACAGTGCACTTACTACATTGCTGCGAGATCTTTAAAAAACAAAACTGCTGAAGTATGGGCAGAATTTAATGAGACCAAAAAAGAAAAATGAAGTTATGATACTAGTAAACAAAGAGGAATTAATATTTGAGAAAGGGAAAATGGTAAAATTTCACCCTGTGGTAAAAGGGGTGAGAAGAGTTGGCAAAGGAATTAGTGTGGTTCTGCATCAGTAGCCAACACATAAACAGCTCGTTAGTCTTCTAAGCACTTGATATCGTGTCAACAGACAGAAAAGTGGATTAGCAGTAAACATCTCTCTTCTTTTAAGGAGAAGGAGAACCTCTTACTCTCCAAAAACTTAAACTGGTACCCCATACCTTGCGAACATAAACAAGCCTGTTTCATAGCTGCACTGCATATTCCCTGACAGCCTGTCATCAACTAGAGTTACAAATTGCATCGGTCTTGGCCAGAAATTCAGTTTGTGTTCTGGTCTCATTACAGGTACTCGGAAGATGGAATATAAAGGCAACAGCTGGCACGAGACTTGCTTTATCTGCTACCGCTGTCAACAGCCAATTGGGACAAAGAGTTTCATCCCGAAAGACAATCAAAACTTCTGCGTACCCTGCTATGAAAAGCAGTTTGCTATGCAGTGCGTCCAGTGCAAGAAGGTAGTGCTCTTATTCTCCTAAAACACAAGGGATTAAGCTCCATCACATTTTAAGTCCGATTAGGTAGAACATCGTATTTTTCTGTGTGTGAGAGTGGGTGGGTGGGTGTTAAAAGATTCAAAATCAACTGATTTCAAGAGATGATATAATATCAGCTCCCATCCTGCACCAGGCACAACATTTACTCGTGGTTTTCTTTGTCTTTGTCTGAATACAGATCTAATTACCTTTACTACCTCCTAGAAGCTTCAAAAAATTGATGGATGGATAGCAGTTTCATACCTTAAATCTCCCTCCTAGAGTCTAATTTTAACTCCATTTGAGAACAAGCTCCTAAATACTTTGGAAAGAGGCAAAGACAGATGAATGCACATATTAAACTGCATGATCACACAGAAGACGGATTTACCAGGGAATCTCCCCTTTGTGAAGACAGGAAATGAAATTAAACTGACCAGTTTTACAGCTTTTTAGGAACACTCAGGAGTCAAAAGAATTTTGGTTTGTCTAACGTCAGGGGAGCTGTTTTTGTAGGCAATGACTAGTTGTAAGAGGAAAAAGCCCAGACGAATTATGGAGAAGCAGAAAGCAAAGATTTCAGGTAAAATTTGAAATAAAGCAATCTTTGCCAAGGGAAAAAAGAGGAAAATTAAAACACACAAGGTAGTTCTTTCACTATGAAGAACAGGACAGGTGAAGGAACAGAAATGAGACAAATCCTAGCACATGAATTTAAAAAAAAGACCTACAAAGACCGGCTTTAAAAACAAAGAGCACAATTCACAGTGATACATAGGGCTTCTTTGTATAAATGGGGCAATTATAATGAATCACTTGTATGTTCTTCTCGAGGTTAAATTCAGCCGAAATTATGCTTTGCTGCTGTTAAGCCTTTTTTTCCTTCCTCCCACCCACAAAAACCTCATCACCCTTCCTCTCTTCCAAAGACACAAAGCTGCCACCCTCAAGAAAACACTTTGTCTTACTTCCCATAAACAGGCTATCACTTCAGGAGGCGTTACTTACCGGGAGCAGCCCTGGCATAAGGAGTGCTTTGTTTGCACTGGATGCAAGAAGCAGTTGTCTGGACAACGCTTTACCTCCAGGGATGAGTTTGCGTATTGCCTGAGCTGCTTCTGCAACCTTTACGCCAAAAAGTGTGCTGGATGCACAAACCCGATCAGTGGTAGGTCTCACGCAGCGAGTCACTGAAAAATTATTTTTTTCTGATGAACTACTTCTAATATTAAAAATAGCTGGAGAGAATCAAGACACTACATAATTTAGGATTCGTGAACTTACTTACCATGCCTTCCAAGTGCCTAATAAAAAGTGGAAGAGGTCCTTAAATTGAAGTTTTCTCCTTTCCACCTGACTTTCATGAAACATGGTGGATGCACGGTAACAGAGTTATGCAGGTAGGGGGATATCCATGTTCTGTATGGCATTTCACTTGTGCTTATGAGAGGGATCACTGACCTCAGTAACAACAGTCTCTACCAGCAGCGCCTAACTGGCTTATACATCCTGTTGTAGCAAAGTATTTCTTCCCAGGACAGCAGCTGGGAAATTACAAGGCTTTTACATACTGCTTTCCAGTACAATGATACTCAAAAGAGCAACTGCTTACAGCTTTACCTGTAACACTTAGCATAAAATTGTAATCTCCTACAGGAAGTAACCAGCATTTAACACCAAGATTGCATATCTGAGTTATATCTAAATCTTTTTCTCATAATAATATTGCTCTGCCCCTCACTCATAGATGCTGGTTTGCATATCTCCTAGAAAAGTCAGTGCATCACACCTTGCTTATTGCTACCAGTTCACTTCAGAGGCATTTCTCTTCTGAATATCGCAGGCCTTGCTTTCATGCCATTTTTTCCCAATGTTATTACTAAAAGCAAAACCAAAAAAAAAAAAACCCTCTCGAGTAAGAGATATGCCCAAGTAAGTCCTTTCATTGACTTTCAGCTAGTCAGTTCCTCTGCATCGTATTCAAATTGCTTATCATTTTTAAGGTTAAGCAATAATTACTACTACAAGAGACATTCGCCCATTTTATCTTTTTTTTCTGTACAACTTCTATACTCCCTATGACAACCTCCGCAGCCTCACACTTTTGAATGTTTTTTGTCATTTGCTAACCTTCTTTGCTTGAGGCACCCTCCCTGAAATCTGTGAATCAACTCATTACGTAGCCTGTCAAGACTTATTTTCTAAAGAACTTAATGCATTTTCACAAAACAAGATTAACTTACCCAGACATCACAAATGTTGTGTAAATAACCGCCAGATTTCTGTAGTTCAGATGCAGTTGCTTTTCTTCTGCTGTGCATTGTAGTGCCATCCTGCTGTCAGCTAAGGGCTGAGCTATCCCTTGAAAGTTCATTTCTGCCACCATCCATAACCACACCAAGAGTCTAGCTCACTAACTCAGCTGAAAGCAACAGAACTGCTTAAGGATGAAAATCCTACTTGTTCCAGAGCAAGGGTGACAAAATTAGCACAGCAACAAACAGAAATAGGTTCAGCATAATGGCATTTTTCACTCCTATATGTCAGATGTCCACAGCTACCCAGAAGTGGAGTCTGAAATAGCATCACTTAATGGCTAATGCGCTATTCTTCCCCTGTAACAGAATGCTTTTGGTTTCCAAACAGGTCTCGGAGGAACCAAGTACATCTCGTTTGAAGAGCGGCAGTGGCATAATGATTGCTTTAACTGTAAGAAGTGTTCTCTCTCGTTAGTGGGCCGCGGCTTCCTAACAGAAAGGGATGACATCCTTTGCCCTGAATGTGGAAAGGATATTTAAAGCTCAAAATAAGAGGCAGGGAAGAGAGGCAGAAAGCCGCGCTTGCAATTTATAGCCTGAAACACACAGATGTTTGGAACTAGCTTTGCCCTTCCGTGTTGCGCTATACTATTAACATCACGTAACCTTCCTATTCAAACTCTCCAAGTACAGAGGGAAAACAACTTCAGAATCTCTAGTAGCAGTGATGGTGTTTAAGATTTCTGTAGCTAACTAAAACTAATGCAAAACCTGAGATATAAAACCATGTGGGTGTTACTGACATAATACACTTTTTTTTTCCCATTAAATATTCCAGTTTAAGCATCTGAGTTAAGTTACGAGCAAGTGATACAGTTCAGTGATTACAATGGCCACATGCAATAAATTCATAGATGGGTATTCAGGGTGAAGCCCCCAGCCTGCTGAAATTAATGGCAACCACCACTCAATTTCAATAAGGCTGTGGTCTCACCTCAGTGTTCTTGAGCTATGTGACTAGTGTGTGCTGTCAAGTATGTAGGAAGACTACAGGCGTAGAGGGTGTGTTAATGTACAAGGATTTGTGCAATGTCATAAAGAGATAACGATAAAACAGTTGAAGTGGGAGTGCTTCATAACATAGATATTTTATTGCATGACTAGCTGATCATCGTGTGAAGTACAAGCTCTGATTGACAGTGTCAGTATTACATTTAGTCGACATTACACTGCACATTGTATTTTTCAAAATAAAGTCATTTAAAACAAAATTGTTATCATGGTTTAACTGCATTTACACACCAGATATTTACAAATAAAATGCTTTCACAGTCTTAAGAAACAGAATGGAAGAGCCACACAGACACAATCCTTTTTGCATGCCCAAGTCACTATGAAATCGTGGAGTTTAAACAATCCCTGTACAAGCCCTGCTGATACAGCAGTCTTCTACTAACTGCAGTCACGGGGAAAGTTATCAGCAAAACCAAACTATGCGAAAATACCGATTTGATTGCAGCTGATAAAAGTGTGTTCATAGGCTCTGAACTCAAAACCAAAGTATTCTTTCCAGCAACCACGCTTAAAAAAATTCAAACATTTATCTTTGCAAAAAGTCAGAAGTTTATCTTCTGACTGGGGCATGCTTTAATTTTATTACGTATTGCAATTTGTAATACCCTTTTCTCTAGCATCATTTCTGCTACATGTTTGCTACAAAGGCAATAAAACTAAGATGACACAATCCACGGGATGACAACCATCTTCCCAAAACACAATGTGGCCATGTTACGCAATGCACAAACCCAGTAAACCTTCCCCATGGAATTTGCTTGTATCATGGAAGAGGAGGAAAGTAACATCCCTTTTCCAATGGGAATCTTTCTTTACTGTGAGGGTGGTGAGGCCCTGGCACAGGCTGCCCAGAGAAGCTGTGGATGCCCCATCCCTGGAGGTGTTCAAGGCCAGGCTGGATGGGGCTTTGGGCAGCCTGGTCTGGTGGGAGGTGTCCCTGCCCATGGCAGGGGGTGGAACTGGATGGTCTGCAAGGTCCCTTCCAACACAAACCATTCTGTGATTCAGTCATCTTCAAATGTGAAATGCAGAATTAGGAGTGTACTTGCTCTGTGTGTAACTGGGGAAGGTAACTTCGCTCCTAGTTCATGCCACCATTCTCAAATTCGTCCTTTTTTAGTACCAAGGGTACAGTAGTCACAGGTCATTCCTCTCTCATTACTTCAACAAACTACACAGCTGCATTGGATCACACTTGTTTTACTGTACAGTTGGAAGAACCTGGCTGTCTGATATTTCTGAAGTGCACACCCTGGTAATCTGATCCCACTAGATAATTAAAATCTATCCTGTAGTGACTTCATTCTGTGATGAAGGCTGCAGTCAAGAACATCCATAAAAATCTCCCGACATCCACACCTCCCAAAGCCGGAGAGCGCCCACCTCATTTAGCCTCCTCTGGGGTTCTGCCAGTCTTCCACCACACTGCAGCTCTGCTTGTGTACTTTGCTGAGAGAAATACTGCTGCTATCTGAAGGAGCAGCATAGGGTAGTAAGAAGAGCATGGCTTGCACCCTACAAAAAAGGTTACAGCAGAAAGTAGAATGGTCCCAGCTTTGGGGAAAGGTAGGTGAAATATGGCAAAGCTGGAAAGCGTATCGGCCTTAAAACAAGACTCTTACCACGCAACGGCAGCATCAGGCTGTCATTCCAGTACACCTCTGCAAAGCACTCCTTAACAATACCAACACACACACACTCTTCCAGCAACTGGAACTACAACAAAATAAAACCTCGGCTCTAAACCACTGCCAAGAAGCCACCCACAAAACAGAACTCCTACTGGTTACACTAGTGCAAGGAGCAGCACTTCACATGGTACCAACTGCTGCTAAAACTCCAAAGTAGCCACGGAGCCTTCTACCCTGTAAGTATTTCTTAAGTTCTAGTCACTTGAATTCCACTGAAATATAACTGCATAAAATGGCCTGGTCTAATTACATCATAAAAACAAGTCGGAACTACTTGGTTTGCTTTTAATTGAATTTATTTAAATAGGATAAGGCTACTTAAAAGACAACTCTTTACATACAAAATGTACATTACGTTAAAGTTTGCTGTACTCAAGTACAAAAACTGCACAAGTGTTTAGTAAAAGGGAAACAGCACGCCATATTTCAAAACACACATTCTTACCATTTTACAGCATTCAAGAAGTGCCTTTTATGTCACAACAGTGAATGGACAACTGTCAGTAATGAATTAAGCTACAATTTTTGGTTTCAATACTAACCAATTAAAAAAATGTAAACAAGCCTTCAGACCACTACTGACAGCTTCTTTTAGTCAGTTAACTAAGTGGATTCAGAAGTAGATTTTTTGTTTTTGTTTTACTAAGTCTGGAAGTATTATTGTTTTTTACCATTCATATCTAAAATGGATCAGGCTTCATCCTGAGCCACTGAGATTTAATAAAAAAGTTGCCATCAACTTAACTGGATGCCTGCCTTATAAGGCACTACCAATAATCCAGATGAAACCTCAAGTTTCACAGAAAACCAACATCCACCTTAAATGATCATAAGGGAAGAGAATAAAATACGTATTTTTTAAGAGTGCAACCACATACACTAATGCTCTCAAGGTGGTACTTTGTCTTCCTGACCCTTTCCCTCTCCAACTGTTTGTAAGTTGAGAAAGCACTGGCCTGCATTCCACAGGTTTTCCCCATATTTTATGAGCATGATTATAACCAGGAAAACAAGCAAATTTGCTATATCGGCACATTTTTACACTTACATGTGTACAAAATATGCCTGTGCATACTAGAGAACATGGCACTAATCCATTCACTACTTCCTCTCAAAGATTCGTATCAGACAGCGTAATAACGTACTTCCGTCTGTGCATTTCTTATTTCATAAGTCAATAAGAGAAACTTCAATTTGAAGTAATGCTGTTAAATAGTTCATCTCTTATTACCAACTTAACCTGCCCCGTAAATTCTACACTCGTGTTCTGTGCGACAAAAAGGAAAAAAAAAAAAAGTGCCTCAGAATAACTTATCAGCAGAAAGGTCAGTTTTCTCATCTAAATTAGTAACCTTTTTTAAGCCAAGTAGGCTCCTGGGATCACTCTGAATATCAATAACTATTTTAGCTATTTAACCAGAAGTGGAACAGAACTGAATCTTACTGAAAACAAATCAAGAATACTTATGCATGTGATTTGTAAGGACACACAGGAGATGAACTATAATAGTCTTGTAAACTAAAAGTGGAGGGTTTAGTATAACGTAATATTACCACCTTTTAAAGAGGGAATAAACTGCTTGGTGTACAATAGTAGACACTCTTAAGGTGACTGGTGATAATGACTCCAGATTTACAACAGGGAACCTTTACACTTGTTAAAACTTCACAGCAATCTGAATCCCTGTAAGGTTTAAAAAGAAGAGTACCTAAACTGTTCAAATATGACTTATCTGTTTGAAAACATGGAAGTAACATTTATGTTTTGAGCACCGCTAGCTACTTCATGGCCATGTAACATGCTGGATTTTCTTTTTTGCTTCCGTAGGCTTTAGGTCATTCTGCAACAGAAGAAAATATACAAGTATTTTTAGATATATTGCACCAAGCTGATATTAGTAATTAACTTGAAATGTTCAAACCTAGTGCTAACTATTGCTGTACTCAGCTACTATGCAGCTTTCTATTGCCATCTTGTGGAGAAAGTTGAATATCACCGAGACAGAGAAGAAGGAAATAAAGCCAATGAATTTAACTACATGCAAATCACACGCATCTTTTGCTTTTCCTTAATCCTTAAATGAGTTAGACAAAAGTATAACACATTACACATAACACGCTACACATTAAAGCTTCAAAACACACTTTTAAAGTTATTTCAAATTGTCTTCTTAAAATACTTTCTACAATAGGATTGTGTAAAGAAAACAGTCAACAGAACCAGAAAATCAATTCACTGTTGTCAAACAGAAAACGTCAGTAAAAAAAGGAAAAGTAGGTCCTCCTTTGTAATGACCTATATAAAAAGGTAAAATAACTGCTGAAGCCTCAGATAAACTCATTTTTCAATCCCTGCTCCTCCCCTCTAAGAAGCCAGAAAATATTAAGCAAGCCTAAAGAAAAGCAATGGGAGATTGAAGTGGTAAAATAAATATGTTTCTTCATCTAAAATAAGGAAAAAATCTGAGAAATTAGGGCTTTAATAGTTCACACAAACAGAGTAAATATAGGTACGTGACTCTTCCAGAACATTTTGAACACGCTAGTTTTGGCATGATCTGGAGATCTCTCTTCTTCAGAGCTGAAGAGTTAGCTTACAGCAATCCTGTGGGTCTCAACCACTGAGAGGTTGTAGCAAATTAATCAGAAGGATAATTCTGTGCTGTTCTGCACCAGAATTTCAGTTTTTCTTGGAAGTCAAAACCCAACCACTTTCTTGAACAGGCAACCGTCATTACTATCACTATACTATAAATACACCAGGCTTCATAGGCTACAGGCATTGTAAAGGGTTGCCCAGGGAGGTGGTGGAGTCACCGTCCCTGGGGGCGTTCGAGGAAAGGTTGGACCTGGTGCTTAGGGACATGGTTCAGTGGGTGACATTGGTGGTAGGGGGATGGTTGGACCAGATGAGCTTGGAAGTCTTTTCCAACCTTAATGATTCTATGACTCTATGATTCAACCATCAACCAAGTGTACTGCTTCCTCCTGTCTGTATTACTATTCAATACCACGTTCTGTAATTTCAGACAGTACAGCAAAAGCCATTAGGCCATACTTGCCTAACTTCAAACTTTTCTGACCCACATTAACCAAGGCATATAACTGAACCTACCTGTACTAAACTGGACAACGAACTGTGGCTAAGATAGAAAGTCAAGTATCAGAAGCCGTGGCTTCCAAGTGTCAGTAATATAGCGTCACTTAAGTGTTCATCATTATGTCTATGAAACATTCAAGTAAAACAGAAAAAAGATGTGAGGTGTATACCAAGCAAGTTTCAAAAGCTCTGTGGGTTCAGATCTGACCAACAGAGAAGTTCTAAATTATAAAATAAGTTAGTGATATTGGTAGTAGGAAACACCTCTCCAGCATAAAATTGATTCAGTGCCACAGCTATATTGCTTGTAAAAGTTGTTAAAGCTGTCTTTCAGACCAGTGATACGTTTAGACGCTTGTGTTTAACAGAACATATATGGAACCTACCAAACTATGCAGTAAGGATATTACCTGCAATCCTTCATGTAAGAATTACAAAGAAAAAAAAAAGAGAAGGGAAAAGCAAAGAAAGAAAAACAGCAAAGGGAGGAAAAAAAATGAAAGGAAGAAAAAAGGATGAATAAAAAAATTACATGAGGCAATACTGAGGAAACAGAAATAAGGTGTGGAGTCCTGAGAAAACTTCAGTCAATGTAACAGTGTAACTGCATGCTGCATTTCTAAAGCTCCCTCTGCAGTTCATTCAAGATCATATGCCTCTATTCCTCCTTTGAAGCCTGGACTTGTTCCAAGTATTCCTGTCTTTCAATGGAAACGTAAAAGAGCCCTTGCATTTATTTAATACACTTGTATTATGAAGGAATTCAACACTAATGTAAGACTTATCCCTACCTTGCAGCTGGCCCATTACTGGGCTCTGCTCCTTGCTCAATGGCAAGCACTTAATAGCCACACCTTCACCACAATTCAGAACTACTACTGCATCCTTCTCCTCAACTTGCAGCTGTGTTCAGCACCATTACTTCCACTTTCAAAGGTCCACCCTTCTGAAGTCACATATCCTTAGTTCTTCTTTCATCTCTTCAGCTTATCAGTCTCCTTCTGCCTTATCCATAACATAGATCTCTTCTCTACCTAGAATTCGTTTGCAGCTGAATCTAACGTACAGACAAGAGGTCACTATTTAGTGTTATGATTAACAACTCAGTGATCAGTTTTCTACTTGAGAACAGCACCCTTCTGTTCAAGATCTCAGCACAACCTTCTCATCATCTTACAGAAACCCAGGTACCTGAGCAAGATCAGCATGGCTCAAAATGAGCACTCGGCCTTTGTCCTCTCACTCCAGCTAGCATGGTTTGTTGTTGTTCTCATTCAGACCCACAATCTAGGCAGCTCTCCAGATTTTCTCATCCAATTCCTACCTCTAGCTTGCCAATTCCTATGTGAGATTTAAAACAGATGGCCTTCATCCTTTAAGGACACATGCTACAGCTTGCAGCATCTCACTTCAGTTCCTTCAACATCTCCTCCTTCACTTTGACAAATGAAAGCTTGTCTTAATCATTCAAGTGTGATTGTTACAAATGTTATCATTCCGCTTTTTTCTTCCCTACTACAAAACAGACCAGGCTGCTCTTGTTCTATAATACCTGTCCTCTCTCTCAGACCTACAAGTAGGGTTATTTTTGTTTGCTTTGGTTCATTCTGCTACCAGCACCACCTTACATATTACCTACTTACTCATTTTACAATTACATGCTTGTTTTCTACAGAGCTGCCTCTAACACGGAAACTTCCCACAAACAAATACAAAATACTGCTTTTTTTTCTTTCCTCCTAGACTTTCCCAAACCAGCTACTCCTTTCCCTGTTTCTAAATGCTGTACTATTACTCCAACATAAAATAATCCTGGAGATTCTTACCAGGGTCTACCTTTGGCTCTTTCAAGTTTCAATAAAAATAAACTGTGAAACAAGACAGCGAACATACATACCGGCAAATCAGAGTCTTCTTTCGGAACAGATCTCTTTAACTTCACAACAGTAGTTCCTGCTACTGGAGTCAAAGGGTACGCCTTCAGACTAGCCAATACACTGCTATTAGTCTTTGAAATATTGTTCTGCTTAGCCTCACTATTCCTCACTTCCAGCTTAGCGTCCTCTGATAAACTGGAGGCTGAAATGTATGATGAGGCATTTGAAGAAGCTGATAATCTCCTAACGGTATTGGTGGTGCTTCCAGCTGGGGGAGGTTTTAGGCGATCAGTAGCTCCATTCTCGGTCTTCTTCACTTTTATGCTTGTGCTTGTTGAACTGCCATCAAATACAATTAAAGGCCGTTTCCTCAATCCTTCCACCGCTGTAACACTGAAAATACAAATTGTAAAACGATCAGAAACACAAGCCAGATGACACAAAAATAGCATATCCGAGACATGAGCAGCAAAAATGAATTTAATCTTGCCGAAAGTAAAAATACATCCCAAAATACTGACCTTAAACTCTTAGCTGCTCTAAATTTAAGCAACAGGAATTGCTTCCAAAATATGAAGGGGGGAGAGAGGGAAGTATGGGGCACGTAGGAGGTCAACACAGAGGGTTATGAGGAACATTCTAAGATTGTACACTTATACCACTGTAGTTCTTCCTGAATAGCAAAAGACATAACAGTTGTTAAGTATTTCAAAAGTATTTGAGAAAGCATGAGCCACCTTACAAGAACAGGATCTAATATTCCGATGCTTCTAAATCTCCTCAATTCCGTACTTATTCAAAACTGTAGTGTTAAGATAGCCTAGAGAAACTGCGAGATAATGTTTTTCATAATGAAAACATTAAGCAAAAAAGAATGCATACTTGTTTTTGAAATAAGCTGTTGAGCAGGAACCCTAAGCAGATTTAATGCCTTTTGAATAGTTTGTGCCTTTGTGTCTAGACAGAGCTGGCCAATTTAGTAACAACTGATTTATGAAAAAAAGAATACTATCAAGCTAGTATTAAAAGACCAGTATCAGAAAACATCCTGACTGGCAAAAAAAAAATAGAACACAGTTATCATAGCTTACTCTAAAAATTAAGTTTTAAAAATGTGTTGCTTAAGAACGGCAAAGATAAACTGTGCAGATTTAACAAATAAAAAATCAAACCACCATTAAGTCATGATATTCCTGTTTAGAAATTACATTTTTCAGTACGCACTTACTGTTTAGCCATCTTGCATAAAACGGGAATAGAAGTTGAACTATAGCATTTTCAACACAGAAATACATTCATTAATTTGACAATACTGATGTTAGATATATCTACAGACTTTAAAAGAAGCCACAAATAGAGAGTTCAGTTGTTTGATTTGAAACATTAGATTAGTAGCTGCTGAAAACTTCACACATCAAAATAAGAACTGATACATCTCGCGTACAATTTCTGTCAAGACCAGGGATTTCTGGAATGAAAGGAGTAACAGTTTAGGGGCTCACAGAGCAAGAGAAAGTTCAGCTCTTCTTCAGATTTGCTTCTACACTACTATCTGTTCACAACAATACACGTCACACAAGCCTCCTCTTTTTCTATTCATCAGGTTCCCAGAACTGATAGACACAGAGACCTTATTTTCATTTGGAACATTCGTCAAGAGATCAGACAGCTCTTTGGATTATATGTACAGTAACTGTGGTTTCTAGAAGAGCTTCTATAAAACATGACTCGCTTCCAAGGAGTGTTCAACCAGATAGTAGATAGGGTTTCACTGAAACAACAGCAGTATTTAACACATCCATTACATTAAGGAGTACAATTTCACTTGAAAAGCCTAAAAAGCTGACACATGCCTCAAAAATAAAGCATGATACTCTTTGCTCACTTTGGCTTTGTCTAATAATTATTTAACACTCTGGAAAAAAACAACAACAACAAAAACAATATGCCCCAGCAACCTTTCTGGAAAGCTAGTTTACAAATTATGTGAAAGAAGGGATTTTAAACCTTTTTCAGTCACCTTCCTTAATTTAAAGTGTTTTTTCTAATTTTTTTTTTTAATTTAAGCTTTAAGACTAGTAATTCAAGAACTTCTTAACTACGATTCTACCTGGATTCTTATCTATGCTAAACTGAATTTTAGAGTTGTAGCACTTGTACAGGTGTCCACATGCTACAACACAGATAACACTCCCAGAGAAACATCCTGGAGAAGTTCCAAAATAAAACTGGACACATTCATTTTCTTTACACAAAGGAGAGAAAGCTTAAAAGCCTCAGAGCAGGACTCACATCAGCCAGCATTCTTCTGAGGGAGGATATTGAAGCTAGCTAACAGCTGAAAAGAAACGTTTTGAGATCGTGTTCCTCTCCACAAGACACTCTGTGAAACCTAAATTTTAATGCACATCTCCTAAATTCCAGGGAAGTGCTCAAACCACACTATAAGCCGGACTGAATGGTGGGCATGCTCTAATCCTGATGTTTATTATGTAGTGTATGGTGAAGAACTCAAGGTTTGCTAGAGGAACCAACAACCCTACACAAGCAAGCAGGGTTTCTGCTCTTTCACATGATTATTCAGTTCACTCATGCAGTCAGGATGGCTTCTGGAGCACGTCCCGACCATAAGGACAATTGAACAAAAAAGGTTCGTTGTCTAGCCTAGCCTGGTACTTAATGTAACACCCTAAAACCAGCGAGAAGTGTAGGTTTAAGGTCCTGGCTCCTGATTACCCTGCTACCAAAACAGGCAGGTGATCACTTCTTCTGCTAATGTTTTAGAAACTGGTCACGAGTGCCACATTATATGCTGAACTCAGTATTTTCAGTGCATTAGCAGTTCTCAGAAGATGCTGAAGTGGCCAGTCAAGTGACTAAAAATTATCAAGTGAAAAAATTATCAGCTCTACCAAGGCCACATCCACAGAGCTCCCAGAGAATGAGTTTGTGGATGAGATTCTTCAGACTCCATAGCACTTCAGAAACCACACATACATTTTGAGATTCAAACCATCCTCCTCCTTCCAGAAGTCAAGATGATCTCACAGATGTTTCTACAAAATAACTGTTAATTAAAATGTTTAAAGTTGGATACAGTGCATTTGTTCTTATGATTGTCTGCACACTCAAAATTCAGAAACAAGATGTTCAACTATCACCTATGACCTCAGATATTTCATTGTATTATTGAGGTATAACGCGACACTGCAACTCAGCTGATACGCAGCAAAATCTTTTAGGACATGCCAGCAATCACCAGCAGTAAGACTAAACACAGTACTCAACACTGAGTTTTAAATTTCAATCGAAGTTATTAATGTGTTTTTACCTCCTACCTGCAGCTATTAGAGGTATGCAACTACACACCGAGCTCTGCTGATCGTCTCCAAGCCCCACAGTAACGCGAGCACACTTTGGAAAGCAGAGCCTTTCCACAGAGGAATGCAGCAGACAGCTCCTGTTATTCAAATGATGAATCAGCTTATCTGACTTTGAGTAAGTAATTTACTTTTAGTTCAGCTCACCTCTGACTTGCACATAACTTACAGCCTCATAATGGCCAGGGATTTTGTTTTTAAAAACAAGAACGCCAAGGTCTACTTCCTTCTCTTCACAACGGCATGACACCAATTCTCCTGAAGCTGACAACACAGCTACGAGGAAAAACATACCGTTTTAACATCCAAAAAGATGACCAAACTTCCACGATTCTTCCCATGACCATACTGCAACTGAAGTTTTCTCTGTGCAACTTTTACTTACTGAATGTGCTGAAATTCCATTACCTGCTCCCAGTTCTCTGGGGTCAGTAGTGCTAGCAAGAAAAGATTAACTATTCTAGATAGCTCTTTGCCAGCATAGTTGTCAAGTATGAAGATCTAACTCTAGCAAAAAATAGTAACTGCTAGAAAATCTTAAAACTGTCTAACACCAGAGCAAAAACTAAGCCTGGCATGCTAGATGCTAAATGCTAAGAGCAATTGCTAAAGAAAAGCAGACTGGTGGATTAAACATACTTTTACTGACCATTTCCCTAGATAAAATAGGTTTGACCCTTACTGAGCTTTAGTGTACCAAAATAACAGCTCCTACACTTACTCTACATATGATGTAAGGATGAAGCCATTCTCCCATCTAAAAATTAACACAGCTGCCTTCTCTCAAAAACATCCTCCCCGCTATCTTTAGTTCTCTGATAAAAAATTCTTTTGCACCTATTTCAGCACACCAACAGTGTCTTATTACTTGAACATTAACCTCGTGCTTTTATCTTCAAGTCACAAACAGACCTACCTACAAACAGACCTTTTAAGCACGTGGGGGAAAAAAAAGACATAACAAGACAAGTCAGTATCCTAGACGCTGCTTAAAAAAATAAAAAAATCACTTGCCAGAATTTGTTTAGCTCTTCCTTGCTAGAAACCTCAGTAAGGCTAAAACAGACTTATGAAATTAGCAAGCTGTAATAGTGCAAAAAACATAATGAGAATTTCTGTCTACCTTTCCTTTAGCGTTTACTGATGGAGCTAAATCAGACTTGCCACTCATGCACATCAAAGTTGAAGTCTTGGGCAGGGAGGAGGTTTGAGGAAGAAAACATGAAGAAACTTCTGAAGAAGATTTTGCTTTCTGATCAAATCCAAACATAAAGGTTTTGAACACAAGGCAGAACACTTTCAGAAAGGAGGCATTAGTTTTGAACTGGACACACAAAACTGCTGCAGCATACATTCCTGACTCAGCAGACCAACCCTGTTCAGTGAGCAAGCATAGTTCAACATGCTGCTGGTATGTCTTAAACACTGTAAACAAGATTATTAATATTTAACAATTATTAGGTGAAACTAATAACAACTTTTTTTCTTGATACACTATTTTGAAACAGCAATAAAAAAACAAGTACTATAAACTAGATACCACTAATAACATTTAGATGACAAAAAAAGATCATACTTTTTTCCCTATAATTGGAGTAGGAGAATCCAACACTTATGACACAGATGACGACGTTCTTGGTAAACTGTAACAACGTTCAAAACTCGTACAAGTTTTAGTAGTCAGACAGATAAGACCAAATTAACTGCATTTTCCTAAGCTCTCCAGATCTATCCTGTTGAAAGCGAAATTACCTTTTATTTTCACTTTTCAGTTCATTTTGCTGTCTTTTCTTTTCCATCATTTTCCCCCATCTACTTTTGGGTAAGTCACGCTGAGGCAAGGGAATGGCATGTTGAATGTAGAGATCAGTGAGGCCGTCTTTGTCCATCTTTACATCATTTTTGACTAGGATATTCTTCTGTGGGGGACAGAAAAAAAAAAAAGTTATTATTATGACAAATTCAGAGCACAAACAGTGGCAAAATTTCATTTTTCAAAAGCCATTGTGAAGTAGTGAATTGGGCGTAAATGCCAGGGTGTCAGTGGTGAGGGGGCTGCAGGGGTGACCCCTGTGGGAGGCAAGGAAATGTCCTGTGCCAGTGACAGCTGATAACTCTGAAAACAACCCACTGCACACCAAAGCTTCAACCAAGCGGAGGAGGACACGGCGCCGCTGCTGAAATACCTTTAACAAAGGGCAGAAGCCACTAGGGGCAGGAGACACAAAAGGACGCAGAGGAGAAGGCACATGAGGAGCTCTGTGAAGAAATGCTCTCCTTCCTCGTGCAAGGAACTGAGAGCGAAAGACAGTAATCCACACTGGAAACAAGAGCAGTTGAGACCAGGAAGGGATGAGAAGAGGCGCTTCCCTATGTGTTTAATGGTTTCTTTCTGCCATTTCTTACTTCTTATGCATTTTCTTCCTCTGCTCCTTGATTCTTACTCATTTTCTTCTGCTCCAGCATGGGTTTCTCCATGGACCACAGTCTCCATGAGGCTTTCCCTGCTCCAGCAAGTGCCCTCCACAGGCTGGAGCCCATCACCAGCCACGGCCCCAAAACCATCAATTTTTCATGAGTCCCGTTTCCCCATTCTCCTCACATCTGCTCATCTGCCCACCCCTGCACGGCCTCTCTGTGCCTCCTGCCTCTCGCTGCTGCCACTCTTTGTAAAGCAGATTTGAGCAGTACCACATGTCCCTCTGATTGGCTGAAGTTTTGGTGTGCGATGGGCTGTTTTCATCACTGTCAGACAGCCGAACCTTGCTGTGACCAGCACAGGGCAGTTCCTCACCTTTGCCCACACAGATAACCCCCGCAGTCCACTGCTATGCAAACCCTGCAATTTTTTTCCCAATAAAAATAGTTACACAAGAGAATTAAGTTATGATAGAACCACTGCTGTTAGCCGAGGTTTTCACGCACTCTTAAACACGCCTCCTTGAATCCAACTACAAAGTCAGAACTCTCTTTCATACTTCCAAAAACCAGGCAATTAGAACATAATGCAGTTCAAACTCCCAGATGTGGAGCTCTGCTTCTGCACCAGTTCCCAACGTGTAAGCTGCTAAGAGAGACTTCTTGTCACTGTCAGTTATAAGAGCACGCAAGTTTTCTTTCAGATCATACACACGGTTGTGAAAACAAATTTTGGTACCTTCGATCAAATTTATTAAGAGAAAAAAACGGTAATGTCATGCAAATACAGGTCACTGAAAACAGGTCAAGTCTCTGCTGCTACTGGTTTTGACAATGCTTTATAACTTCTGATATGGGCTCAAAACCTGTACACTGTTGTGCACATAAACTATGTGAACAAGAGCACAAAAGTTGAGCAAGCTCATGTAAAAGCCTTAGATGATTGTTTCATTCACCTAATTTTGCAGATCAGGCAGCAGCAAGTACTCCACATCAACTGAAGCTTCAAAATCGGCTATAAGTCACTTTCGAACTCAGATTTTTCAATAACACACAGTTAAACGCTATCTCTGCTGCTCGTGTAGGATGTGTTGCCTTTAGCTCACTGAGTACGCATGCACCAGCCTTAACAGAGAACGGATCGACTTTCCACGGGTAACTTCACTGTATATAAATGCTGCCTCACGGACATGCAAAGTTGGATAAATTATTCTTTAGCAACCACTACAGCAGGGTTCAGACACAGCCCCTACGAAAACAAGGGGGGCAGCTCTCAGGCTGCATGCCTCTTTTAAATGAACATCCAAATCATAGCATTCCTTTATTTATTATTATTTCTTAATTATTATTTCTTCCCTGAGTGCTTCTTGTGCACCCGCGCAGGGCTGCACAAAGACCGGCGAGCAGAGAGAGCCTGGGAGAAAACCTCCCGCACGGCGACCGTTGGGGCCCCGCGGCCGACCTCCCCCCCCGGCCCCGGACAGGGCCGTGCCCCTCTGCGGGGCCGCCCCGGTGCCGGGTGAGGCGCGGTCGCACCTGCTCGAGGGTGAGCAGCAGGAACTCCTCCGAGAGCAGCTCCGGGTGCAGCAGCAGCTCCGAGTCCGAGCGCCCCAGCGGCGGCTCCGCCGCGACACCGCCCGCCCGGCCCCGCCGCTGCGCCGCCATCTTGTGCCGCCGGCACCGCTTCCGGCCGCTGAGGGGCCGCCGGGCGAGGGGGCGGGGCCTGGAGGCGGAACTGACGTCAGAGCGGGGAGTCTGGGCGGGGGGGGGACGGGGAAGGGAAGGGAAGGGAAAGGAAGGGAAGGGAAGGGAAGGGAAGGGAAGGGAAGGGAAGGGAAGGGAAGGGAAGGGAAGGGAAGGGAAGGGAAGGGAAGGATCACTGCGATCATGGTGCTGGTCAGTAAGGAGAGGAAACCCATTTTATTATAACTTTCTCAGTATACAGAAGGAGAAAGTGAAATAAGTGCCTGCTGCTTTGAGTTAGCAAACTGCCTGTCCATTTAGAAACAGGACAGGGAATTGCAAATAACGATGTCAGTTAACCCTGTTGCCCTTGTGACGTAAAATGTGATTTCAAGTATTTAATGCGTTTTACAGAACTAAGAGACAACAAGCTATGTGACACAAACACACCTGCACGGAGAACAAGCCATACATATAACTACTTAGCGCATATATACTGTAGATACGCAGAGCTCTTAAGATAGATCTATTACTATGAATTCAAATTTGGAATATTAAAGATCATTTAACTGTACAAGCCAGCAGTGTAATGTTTATTTACGTTCATAGAACCACAGAAAGGTTTGGGTTGGAAGGGACCTTAAAGCCCACCCAGTTCCGACCCCCTGCCATGGGCAGGGGCACCTCCCACCAGCCCAGGCTGCCCAAAGCCCCATCCAGCCCGGCCTTGAGCACCTCCAGGGATGGGGCATCCACAGCTTCTCTGGGCAGCCTGTGCCAGCGCCTCATCACCCCACACCGCGCCCCCCTCGGCTATTTCCTTATAGCTCACGCCACCCATTTCCCCGCGTCCTCCCCTTCCCCCCCTGCCAACCACCCACAGCCCGCCGCCGGGA
Source organism: Cygnus atratus (assembly GCF_013377495.2). Lineage (NCBI taxonomy): Eukaryota > Metazoa > Chordata > Aves > Anseriformes > Anatidae > Cygnus > Cygnus atratus. The sequence goes on along the minus strand of NC_066362.1, from coordinate 142,704,777 downwards.
TGTCTCTGTTCAGTTCAGCCGTGTACGCCAGCACAGCACCCGCCAGCAACCCCACCCCCCCCGCCCCGTCAGCGCCCGACGGCCGCCCCCCCGCCCCCTCACGTGACGCACCCCACCCCGATGGGCGGGGCCCGCCCGCGCGCCCCACGTGACGGGAAGGCGCCGGGGCCGGGCGGGGCGGGGCGCGGTACCGGAAGCTCCGCGCCCGCCCCTCCCCTCCCCGCGGCCGGCGGCGGCGGAGCCCCAGCGAGGCCCGGCCCGGCCCGGCCGCGGTTCCCGGAGCGGCGGCGCCCGGCGCTCGCAGGTGGGGGGGGGGGAGCCGCCCGGGGCCCGGTGTGGCTGCGGGTGGGGGAGTAACACCCGGCGGACCGGGGGTCTGCGCCACCAGCGGCGGGGCCGGCTGGCCCCGGGGGTCCTGGGAGCGCTTTTCTCGCCGTGTGGTGAGCTGGGGGGGGTTGGTTTATCGGCTGCCGGGCTGGGTGGGGCCGTCAGACCGCCGGTGCGTTCGGGCTTCGTGTCTGGGGAGTCGGGTTTGTCCTTCGTTACCTTAAAACTCTCAAATTAGGTACTAAATGATTCTGTGCCTTCTTCATTTACTCTTATTCCGTAAGCTTCTGAAGGCTGCTTGGCCAAGAGCAGGGCTGCGTGGTTCTCCTGACGGCAGGCGTTAGGAGAGGATGTGCCTACCCTGCCCCACGCAGACTTAAACTCCCAGGCAGGAAAGCCGCCCGTCCTCTCCAGGACATAGCCCGGCAGGCACTTCGTGCTGCACACGCTCTCCGAAAAGCAAACGACCAAAAACTATTTCGGTAGTCAACCTTTGGGCTGCCCTCTTCGGCTTGATGTCTTGTGTTTTGGAGGACAGCGTGGCTCTGTTGCTCAAAGACCTTCGTTATCATCTTACCTTAGGGTATTTCTCTGGTGTTTTCCTGTTTTCTTAGTTGAAGGTCAGAAGACAAGCTTAAACCCCAGGTGAGGCTGCAGTTTGAAACAGTCAGGTAATCCAAATCCAAAATCCTTTTTGACTTCTGGAAAAACTAGGAAATGCTTGGCTTAAAAGATCGCTGTTGATTACATTACATTGTAATGTAATTCATTTCTGGATATATTCTTACTTTGGCCTAATTTCAATTACTGGTAACTCCTGAATTGTAGTTTACCTTTGGTTATTAATTTTTGTTTTCAATGTTACCTTATAAAAGCAAAACTTTGCTTTTAGATGTAGTGGTTTGAAACAGAATTCATTTTTATTATTTGTGTTTAATTTCAGGGTGATTACAGGAGCATTTTGGTCCACAGAATTCTCATTTGACGTTTTATATCTCCACAGTGTAGGAGAATTGCGTGTGTTGTTTCTCAAAGCCAACACTGAATGTCTTGAATGGATAAGTGGTTGTTATGGAGCAGTCATGACAGAGTGAAGGGTGACTAATTTAGGTCAGCAGCTCTTCATCTATTCTTCAGAGCACTCAGCACAGGTGTCTGCCTGTTCCATATAAAAGACAAGTCTGGAGTACAGCAAAATTACATCGGCCGGTTTCTGAACACTGATAATCGCTTTGTGAATTGGATCCGTGCCTTGGCAGTGCTTGATTGTAAAAGGGAAGGTGTAGTTTGCAGAATGTGAATATTATAAGTGCTGCTTAGCACTTAAAAACAATCTTTTCAGAATGGTTGTGATAGTAGTGAACAGAAACTCCTCTAATTTCAGTGTTTCTTGAGCTTAATGAGCGCTGTAGGGGTCATACTTCCAAGTCAGCTGTTTGACCGTGCCTAATACTTGCCAGTACATGGTCTAGTATTCATTGCTACTCACGCATCTCTAAAGCTGATGCTTGATGATATTACCCCAAAAAAATCACTTACGGTGGTTTTCATGAATTATTTTCCAGTGGCTTGAAAGTTAATTTCACTTCTTACTGTTGGAAAGTAAGGAATGGAAAACGTGTTAAATGGAATCTGCCTATGCTATTTCACTAGAAGAGGTACTAATAGGAGTAAATTTTGTCAAATAGAATGTAAAGCAACATGGGATGTTAACTTGTAGCACTCAAAGCCTTGTAGCTACTCTAGAAGTCTGAGAGCCTGTATCTTCTCATGTAGAGAAGATGTTTGTAATCCGCTAGGAAGAACTGCATGCAGTGCCGAAGTATCAGAGAGCCAGCAATGGGCTTGTTCTATGCGGAAGAAGCATTACTTTCAAAATATCTGGGTGCTGCTGTGCATCTACTTCAGAACAGACTTCAAGCGAAAAGTCAGTTTGAGTCAGTTCTGTGGCTCCTAACGCGCTCATTCTGGTTCGTGTAATCTGGTTGGAAACAAGAATATAGCCCATTGAAAGAAAAAGCAACTGTGAAGTTTTTATACTGCTTAATGTTAAATGGCTACCTCTAATATTTGATGGTGGTGATTCGATAACTTTTTTCTTCTTTACTCAGATCACCCGGAAGACACAATGAGTGTTAAAGCTTTCAAGCTCGTTTCTGCTGTCGAGCGGGAGGTGTTAATGGGAGACAAAAATCACATCAACATCGAATGCATCGAGTGTTGTGGAAAGAACCTCTATATTGGAACCAACGACTGCTTTATCTATCACTTTCTGCTGGATGAAAAGCTATCGACAGCTGGAAAAATATCTTTTGCTGCCACCAAGCAACTGCATAAATACCTGGGCTTCAAGAAGCCAGTGAATGAGTTGAAAGCGGCATCTGCACTCACCAGGCTTCTTGTGCTCTGTGACAACACGATAACACTAGTTAATATGATGAACTTGGAACCTGTCCCCACTGGTGCTAGAATCAAAGGAGCTGTGACGTTCACTTTAAATGAAAACCCTGTGAGTGGGGACCCTTTCTGCGTCGAAGTCTGCATTATCTCGGTCAAGCGACGGACCATTCAGATGTTCATGGTGTTTGAAGACAGAGTCCAGATCGTGAAGGAAGTGTTTACTCCAGAGCAACCCTGTGCCGTGGCTGTAGATGGCTATTACTTGTGTCTTGCACTTACTACACAGTATATCATTTTGAATTACAATACTGGCGTCTCCCAGGATCTGTTTCCTTTCAGTAGCGATGAGAAACGGCCGATTGTGAAGAGGATTGGCAGGCAAGAGTTTCTGTTGGCTGGTCCTGGAGGGCTAGGTGAGACTAAGGTTATTCTTCTCTTTTTTTGGACTTGAGAAGGAAAACTTAAGTAACTGTTAGTATTTTACAGAATCACGATATTTTTCTTCACAGATCTGTGTTGGAATGTTGTGATACAAAGATAGATGATATATTATTAATACTAAATGTTACTGCTCTCCTGCCTTCTTAATGCACACAAATCAGGTTATTTGTATTTTAATCCTGCCTGTAGAAAGCTTTATGTCTGTATAGACAGATAACAAGGTAAGTAGTGTCCTGCAGGCCAGAGCGAATAAAACTTGGTTGGTACCAAGTGAAGTTTCAAAGGCTGATAGCCTGTCTGCAGTGACTAGCTGCAGTGAGTTTGAAGAGCCCCATGTTGCTATGACTTCTTTTTAACTTAATGTAGGCAAGCTATTTTTTCCTTAGCTGTTACTCAGAGTTTGTACAAACTCCCTTTCAGAGGCTGTAGCAGGCTCACAAATAGGTATGTTTTATGCAGCACTAATAAGAAACGTTACGGAACTAAGCTGCATCCCAACTCCTACAGAAGTAAGCTCTCTCTTAACTGTAGACCTTGTGACCATAGACAGTGTTGATACTCTCATTTGCTTATTTTTTTTTAGTAGTTTTTCAGCTCTGCATTACAGAAAATGATTAAGTATTGCAAAAATGAAGTTAGATCATGAGAGAGAATACTCTCATCTAATGGATGTTTGTAAGGACTAATGCTGCTGCAATCTGTCTAAATCAACAACACGCTGTAAGTTCAGTAATCTTGAGCTTTTTTTGGGAAAGCTGCGATATCCCGGATGTGACCAAATGCAGAATGCTTTCATGCTGTTTGCTGTATGATCCTACATTTAAGAGGTGCAGTTTATTTGTCTTTCATAACACATTAGGAGTAACTTGATGCAAAGAGATCTCAAATACTTAGGTCTGTAATTCGGGGATCTGCATGGTTTTTTTGATAAATTCTAAAGGAAATCAAGGATGTGATCAGGTGCTTATATCATTTTCACCTTGTGACCAGATATACATCAACTCAGAGTTTTTCCCTGAAAGTAGTAGGGATGCATTAGAATATCAGCTTATGCAAATTAAAGATGTTCCAAGATGAACTTGTTTTTTTAGACTGAAGACTTTTCTAAATCATCTTGGTTACATGCTTTATATTAGAACTGTTTGTTGTTTTGAATGTGGACGTGAATTTGTGGACGTTAACCAGTTTAGTAGTGCTGTGAAAGTTAAAATTAATGAATGGATTGTCTGAAGGTATTCCTTTTTGGTGAATGTCTAGGTTTTGGTGCATTTCTAGGGAGACACGATTCTTTAATCTATATTTTCTTTAGGAATGAAATCAGATTCTGTTCAATTGCTTTGTTTTCATTTTTTAGAAGATTAGATACATTCTCACAAAATAGAAAGCAGAATTATATTTAGTTACACTTTTGTTTTTATCTGTTGTCCTGGAAGAGAGTTACATGGTAAAGACCTTTATTTATAAAATCCAACGTGTTTGTGTGAGTAGATTGTCCTGAGGTTAAAATACTAGGTACGTGATACCTTAAGCACTCTTCTACACCTCTTCTACACAAATCTACACCTCTGTAGTTCTAGACGTGCTGTAAACTTTCTCTTTTCATGTAATGCAGGCAAAGCCTAACTTGTGCTGTCGTAGACACCTTCCTAAGAGTGCTTGCTGCTGATCGTATAGCACTTCCTTGCCAAATTCAGTTTGTGATATTTTTTTTAGTCATCTGTTTTCCATTCCATCCTCACCGTAGATTTGTTTACTATCATCCACCTTGCTGTTTTTCCTCAGTAAAATTCTTGGTGTCTTTAGCAATAGTCTCTTTGCAGTTGAGAAGGTATGTGAGCACCTTTATAAAACATCATTGGCATCTTGGCATTTGTGGCGGGCTCTTTCTGTTAAGTGAATGGACTTGAAAAGGCTTGATGTAAATCTTAAATTCTAATTTTGGTTCTCTTTTCTACATCTTATCAATTAATACGCATTCATTTGGCATTTGGTAGAGCATCTAGATTAAATTCAGCCTCTTGTTACTGAGGTGGAAGTATTCTACGTTAATATATTTGGCTTTATAGTGTTTGAAGTGACGTGTATCTACTAGATTAATTTCCTTTTGATTAAAGACTGGAATTAAGAATGGTGGCAAGCAACTGCTTGAAATGGTAATCATAAGTAAAGCATCTTTGAGTTTCTTGGGCATCTAGCATATTTCCTTTGAAACAAAGGTAAAGAAATCACAGCTGTTCATAGTTAATCCATAGATTTAGCCATCCAGGACTTTGATTCTACTTGCAGTTAGCGTATAGTTCTTTCTTTCAAAGGGAGTGGGAACTTAATTTTTGGTGTGTCTTCATTCAGACCAGTAATTAGTTCATTCAGACTTGAAAATCAGAATTCAATTCTGATATGTGTGAATCAAAATTGAATTCTCATAGGTATGAATCAGAATTGAATTCTGATAGGTATGAAACTATGCTTACCAAAATTCAGTTTTTCATTTCCTGAAGCTTTTGTTCAATGTTTCTAATCAGATTTCCTGTAGCTTCATTTATTTGATAAGTTTCAACAAACCGTTCTTGTATACTGGTGCAGGATGTGCATTCCTAGCACTAACTGGAGCAACTACCCGTGGAACATCACTGGTCTTGATGCTCTGAGCTCCCAAGGGGAGGATGCAGCTCCCCAGGTCTGAGGCTGCAGAGAGCTGAGACTGGGGCAGCTGGAAATACTGTCCTTGCATTCAGGTGATGCGTGCTTGGTTGGGAATTTGCATTGCCATGTAAAGAAGATGTAGGATATGATCCACAGACAACACAGCATCGGAGAAGACAAAAAGGAAAGTGAATCCTTTTTCCAGGACCCTGCAGATCCGTGAGCCTGACTGTGTTTCAGGAATCCTCAGCTCCTGGATCCAGTGGGAAAATCTGGAGCAACGAAGACCGTAGTACAGAAGGACTAAGTTATGGAACAGTAAAGAAAATGGGCAGACAAATCCACAGGACCTGATGGGATGCACCCATGAGTGCTTGAAGGGTGGTGGTCAGTGTCATGAGGGGAGTGCTAACGGGTTACCCGAGACAACGGGTACAGATTAAAATACAGGAAATTCCATGGAAACATAAGAAAATCATCCTCATTTTGATTGTGGTCACACTGTGGAACTAGAAGAGGATGTGGAGTCTGTTCTCAAAGGTACTTAAATCTGTCTGGATGAGGTCTTGAACAACCTAGTTGAACCTGCTTTAGCTGGGAGATTAAACTGGGCGATCTCCAGAGACCCCTTCCAAGTTCCATGGCTTTAATAGGCAAAACACAAATTTTAAGTACTTAACTTTAGTTTATTCCTTTTGCTTTTCCAGCATAAACTCTTCTCAGCGGTGTGTGGTTTGAGCAGTTGTGTAGTGCCTGAGTAGCCTACAAACGGGCAACTGAGCCTTGTAACTTACAGCAGGCACGTGTGCTAAGCAGAACGATTGATAATAGGTTATGGGGGGGTCTTCTCACAGTTGATGATACCGCATGAAGCAGGGTGGTCAATGGTAACAAACACATCCCCTTCCTGTTTGCAACCACTTGTAGTATTCCTCATACTGTCAACTTTGATAACCAAAAGTTCTCATATTAATTTTTTAAACAAGACTAATGCTGCTTTCCTTATTTCACTTTTTCCAGATGTTTTTGCTAAAACTTTTTCGTTTGAAAAACGAACAAACAAAAACCCTACGGAGTCTATTGTACAAAGCCCTGAGTAACCTGCTCTAATTTAGTAACCTGATCCTGCTTTGAGCCTGGAGGGTTGGACTGGATGTCCTCCAGAAGAACTTAAGTTTTTCTTCGATTCTGTCATTCTACAAACTTTTAGATCTCGCACTGCTAAAACAGTGTCGTTGCATTTTTGGGTAGCTCTTGTAACCTTTGGATAGCATGTGCATTTTTAATATGAAATTGATCAGTGACTTCATCTTTCATCAATTATATTCCTGTACTTAGCCAGACACCACAGCCATTTTATAGTTGTAGTGTTTATTGTTATCCTTAGGTGAGAGTTGCAGTAACTGGAAGGCATTAAAAATGGGTAGTACAGTCAGCCTTGTGTAATATTTCACTTCTGATCCACAAGGTTATTAAGATCTATAGAGTAAATTCAGATTGCATATTATGGTATTTCCTGCAAGGTGCTCTGATAAAAAAGCTGAATCATTATAGTGTAGAAGTAAATAACATTATTTGCTAATAGGTGTGAAATGATGTCTTTGTCTAGCACCCCTACTCAAAGGAAGGGTCTGGTCATTTCAAAGCTGTTCTGAAGGATCCAGAATCTTAATTTTATACCAGAGTGCTGTAACCATCTACAACCACGTCGTCTTTTTTTTTTCATTCCCCTTCAATATGACCCTCCTACCCAGCTACCCTTACCTCATTATCCACTGTTTGGAAGAGCTTTTGTAAATTGAATAACATAATCTTTTAATCTCTGTTCTTTAGAGCTCAGGCTCATTCTACCAGCTGTCAAGTGGCTCATTCCTGCTGTAGAACAATTTCCATAGTCACATCTTTTAGTGTAAAAAGTACTGATTTTAGGTGGTATTTGTTCATGTTTAAAACTGAAATTTACGTCGTGCTTCAGGATGGCTCGCTGTCAGAATTGTTGAACAATGTTTGAAAATTCAGACACAAGAAGTAGAAAGACATATTGTTCAAAAGCAAGTCAAACTTGCTAGAAGAGAATAGACAGGAAGACAGCGGCCAAGAAAAACACAAATTAACTGAAGATATTGGATTTAATCTTGTTGCATTGAAGGCATTGTTGGAACTTGTGGGGAGCTGGGGGTCAGCCTCGCAGATAGCTAGCGATAGGACTAGAGGGAATGGCCTCAAGTTGTACCAGGGGAGGTTCAGGTTGGAAATGAGGAGCCATTTCTTCTCAAAAAATGCAGTCAGGCACTGGGACGGGTTGCCCAGGGAGGTGGTGGAGTCACCGTCCCTGGGGGTGTTCAAGGAGAGGGTGGACGTGGTGCTTAGGGACGTGGTTCAGTGGGTGACATTGGTAGGGGGACGGTTGGACCAGGTGATCCTGGAGGGCTTTTCCAACCTTAATGATTCTGTGATTCTATGATATTTAAGTCTAATCTGTGCTTGGCTTTTGTGAAAATGTTTTATACATAACCTCAGAATTTTTTTCAAATGATTGATTACACCTTACAGGAAGTGACTCTTCCGAAGGAGCTCGACTCTCATCCTCTGAAAATTTTGCAGTGGCAAAAGTGATGCAGTAAATAATTGTCTATATAATAAAATCCTCTTCAGACATATGATATGGCAAAGAATAAATATGCCTATATTGCAGGATAGGTCAGGCAGTGCAGGCCTGCAGCTCTTAAGACAATATTGTTTGTATTGTTTGAATATTGGATCTCACTAAATATTTGTGGTTTTGAACGATTTTGAACATGGCATAATTCTTTAATCTTAGGGCTTTTTTTAAATAACTCGAATAGTTCTTGTTAGGCCTTTTCAGTATTCCTCTCTTTTCATTTCTCATGGTGTTTGCTTCTGTGGGTGAAGGATAAAGAAAAACTTTGAACAGAACAAACCAACAGGTGTGTAAGATCCAGGGAGCTATGATGCACCGTCATTGTGTTATCTGATACTGCATCTGTTCTTTTGGGCCTGTTATTTCTATACCCTGGTATCCATACTGGGAAGGGGATGGAATAGTCTTTGATTAGTGTAACCCTCAAGCTTTTTTTCTTTTTTGTAGGAATGTTTGCAACTGTAGATGGCATTTCACAGCGTGCCCCCGTGCACTGGTCCGAGAACGTGATTGGAGCAGCTTTGTGCTTTCCCTACGTTGTTGCTCTAGATGAGGAGTTCATTACAGTGCACAGCATGCTTGACCAGCAGCAAAAGCAAACCTTACCTTTTAAAGAAGGACACATTCTACAGGACTTTGAAGGTATTCAGAAGGATGCTTTTTTGTATCAGTAACTCTGGAACAGTCACCAGTGTGGGCACAGTCACTTCCATTTGTTCTTTTTAAACAAAATATCTAGCAAGCATGTTAACGGTTGTAACTTTTCCCTTGCAAATACTTTTGATTAGATCCCTGCAGCCTATGGTAGGAAAATTGTCGTCCAAATTTCAACACTTCTAGCAAAATGTATGCTTGTTGAATGTGCTCCAATTGTCAAGTCCTTTGTCAGATAGGAGTGTGTGGGCCTAGAGCTTTTTCTTACAATTTGTTTTCTTTACTGTATTACACTATTAGCTTTATGTTGCGTGAAGGAACAGTGTTGGCTTGATGTTATGAGTCTGTAATTGTGAGCTACAAATATCAGTCTGCTGCTTTTCCTGGCAGTTTTAACATCTTACAATTGTTCTTTTGGACTACTATCTGAAATATCTGTTAGAGGTTCAGAAGTAAGTATTTTATAAAGAATTTTTAAACAGAAATACAAAAATTATGATTTTTTTTTTTCAGTTAAAGACTATTTAAGTGTGGAATACATTGCATCACTTATCTTTTTCTTTTTTCTAGTGGAGTTACAAACTCTAGTACTGTGAACTGTGTGTTACTAGTTACCTTTGAAGTACAGCTTACAATTTCCTACTGTAAGCCTGAGGAAATAAACTGCCAGCTACAAGTCTGTTGTCTTGAATCTGGGCAATAGTTTTACAGTGGTGACCTGTGCAACTTTGGCTATCATCTCTTATGATGAGCTGTTTCATTTACTTAGAGTGGAACAAAATTTGCTGTAAATAAATAAAATTATCATTATCTTTGTATGGGGGTAATTTACAGGTAAACTGTACTACCTGATGAATATGGTAACAACAAAGAAAAGTTTTAAAACTTTAGCCTTGTATCTTAAATAGTAAATATTAAAGCTTATTTCTGAAAAGTTTTTTTTTCCTGCAGAGGATGTAAACTGAATATGTCTGTTTGCTCTGTCCAGGAAAGGTGATTGTTGCTACCAGTAAGTGTGTGTATATCTTGGTGCCGCTGCCTCTGGAGAAACAGATTCAGGATCTTCTAGCTAGTCACAGAGTGGAAGAAGCCCTTGTTCTAGCAAAAGGAGCTCGAAGAAATATTCCAAAAGAGAAATTTCAGGTCTGTCCTTTACTTTTCATGAAAATATATACCTACGGTGGGGGCTGTGTATGCTGATGGTCAAATGACTGTAGAAGGTGGGAGAGGGATTTACTTTGAAAAGAATTCTAACTAATACCTCTTATGGTTTTGGCCTGAGGAAATAGATGTGGTACTGAATTTGTTTGTTTGTAATGGCTATGACATTTTCAGGGTTGAATGCTGCTCTTCTGTTCTTGGTATTTTTTTCCTCTTGTGTATAACTAAACAAAACCAAAAAACTAGTGATAGAAAAAACACTGCGGTGCTTATTCTAGGTTCAGTTGTTAGTTGCTATTGCTGTTTTTAAAAAAAAAAAGTATACAGTCAGAATTTTTAAGTTTGACTTTTTATTGGGAATTCTCACTGTGTCTTAAACTCCACAGTATTACAACTTTGAAGTTAAGTGATGGGAAATCTAAGCCAAGTACATCCTAGTTCCAAGCTTGTACTGGTGTGTAACTGAATAGTTAACTTTTATGTGCAGCAAAAAAGTATCTTATCGTAGAATGGTTTGGGTTGGAAGGGACCTTTAAAGGTATCTAGTTCCAGTGCCCTCCTGCTCCCCACGTGGACAAGGATGCCACCCACTAGACCAGGCTGCTCAGGGCCCCCTCCAACCTGGCCTTGAACACCTCCAGGGATGGAGCATCCACAGCTTCTCTGGACAACCTGTGCCGGTGCCTCACCACCCTCTGAGTGAAGAATTTCATCCTAACCTCTAATTTAAATCTCCCCTCTTTTTAAGTTTAAAACCATTCCCTCTGTCCTATCATTATCTACCTGAGCAAAGAGTTGCTCTCCATCTTTTTTTATAAGCCCCCTTTAAGTATTGAATAGCTGCACTGTGGCTTCTGCAGGGCCTTCTTGTCTTCAGGCCGAACATCCCCAGCTCTCCTTTCTTCATGGGAGAGGTGCTCCAGCCCCTTGATCATCTTCATGGCCCTCCTTTGGACCCTCGCTAACAGGTCTATATCTTTCTTGTGCTCAGGACCTCAGACTTGGATGCAGCACTCCAGGTGGGGTCTCACAAGGGCAGAGTAGAGGAGGACAATCACCTCCCTCGACCTGCTGGCCACTCCCCTGTTGATGCAACCCAGGATGCAGTTGGCCTTCTGGGCTGCAAGCCTGCACTGCTGGCTAATGTCAAACCTTTTGCCCACCAGAACTCCCAAGTCTCTCTGCAGGGCAGCTCTCAACAAGTTCTTCTCCCAGTCTTTAATCATGTCCAGGATTGTCCCAACTCAAGTGCATCACCTTGCACTTGGACTTGAATCCTCATTAGGTTCCCATGGGCCCATTTTTCTAGCTTGTCCAGTCCCTTTGGATGGCATCCCTTCTCTTGTATCGACTGCATCACTCAGCTTGGTGTCATCTACAAGCCAATTCCTTATTGGTGGAATGGTCCACTCTTCAAATCTATCTATCTCCAATTTGGAGATCAGGATGTCATGTGGGGCCATGTCAAAGGCCCTACAGAAGTCTAGGTAGATGACATGGGTCAACCTTCCCTTGTCAACTGATGCAGTCACTCCATCACAGAAGGCCACCAGATGGGTCAGGCGTGGTTTGCTCTTGGTGAAGTCATACTGGCTGCCTTGGATCACCGCCTGGTCTTGCATATGCCTTAACATTGCTTCCAGGAGGCTCTGTTCCATGATCTTTCCAGGTACAGAGGTGAGGCTCACCAGTCTGTAGTTACCTGGGTCCTCCTTTCTACCCTTTTCAAAAATGGGAGTGATCTTAGTAGATCTTTGGTTACTGAGATTTGTACTCCTTTCCTTCTACCTTGTGTTTATATCGTAATACATATGCTGCTGGATTTGTTCATATCTGTGATTTAGAGACTGAAACTTGGATAAAGTAGCATTAAATCTCTCTAATATAAAGGAATAATCATTTTATTCCTGAGTAGTGTTTTAGAACATGAGAAAAATTCACCAAGCAGGTGAATGAATCTTTGATGGTTTCTTTCTTTTTTGAAACTATCTGTAGTTTGCAGGAAACCTACGTGCAGAGCTAAAATGAATCTTTTTCTATTTTCAGCTACTTTAGAGTATTTCATGGCCCTCAAAATGGCATCTGTTGCATTACTTCCAGCTGAAGTAATTCCAAAATGAATTAGTCTGGCAGGATATGTATATCTTAATTTTAAGAAGTTTGTAATTTTGTTCATATTTCAACATTTAAATTTTGTTCAGTGCCTTTGGAAGAAAGAAGTCATTAAATTAAATGAAAATGTTAGGGATTTTCATTTCGATCCCTAATTCCTCTGTAGAATGAGTGGCTGGGAGGCTGCTCTGCAAGTTTAAAAAAAAAAAAAAAAAAAAAAAAAACACTTGGCCAGAAAAGCATTTACCTCCTTTTATTTCCAGATAGTTTTACCTTAGTACTTAAAAAGTACAGAAGTATTGAGAAACATTTCAGCAAATTCAGAATTCAGTTTTGTGTTGCATCTTTATGTCCAAGTTTTCCTTTGCAACCTAAAGAATCAAACCAGAATTCTTCTGTGAGAACAGAATATGTGATTAAAGGTCATCATGCATAGGCATTAATTTTCTAATTATTTATTTCCAGTTTATGATTATTAGCATGGAAGATGTCTGGTTTTTTTTGTTGTTGGTTGTTTTTTTTACCCCACAGATTTACCTGCAATTCATTATCTGAAATTCATATGGAACCTCATTCCTCGGAATTTTTCTTGCTTTTAGGATTTTCCTGTCTTTAGGATAAGTCACTTTCTGCTTACATGTACATTATGTGCACTGAATGTCTTACTTCCTGAAATTACTGTTTCCAAGAATAAGTTTTCTCTTACTTTGTGCTTTCAAGGGTGTTCAGTTACTTTGGGTTAATGAAAAACAGAAAGCTATTTGCTTGTATGCAAAACAACCTGTTGTAGTTCTGAGTTGTACCCACAGACTGATGTTAACCAGCTTAAATTGATAGTCTCCCATTGGCTCATATTAAAATGATTGAATTTGGTTTAGCTGTTGACAAGGTAGTCCAAATTTTCAGAGCACATCGGTAGTTGGAAATGTAACATGTTGAGCGTGCTTTCTAACGTGCCTCTGATAATTAATGCTGTCATTACAGATTTGCTACAAGCACATCAGTCTTCCCTTTACTGTAGTCTCACGTAATATAAATCTGATGGAGTACAACCAAATTACATGCCTTGCATGCATCTTTTGCATAATTTCGTTGTCGTACTTTAACTGATCGCATAGTTGCTCCTTTCCAACTTATGTCTCATAGATATCTTCAGGTGTCTACTTTGCAAGCTTTACTGATTCTTGAGTAGCTGACAAATTCTAGGATTTATTTTGCCATTTTGTACTAGCAGGGGTAGGAGGATCGAGGTATTCAGTTAAGACACTTGATCCAGGAGCTATAATTTATCCTTACAAAAGAGCGATTGTAACTTCTTGATACAGGTAGTATTTTGTACAAGGAAAACCTGTTTTCCACAAGCTGCTTTATTTTCCCCAGTTTGGGATGGCTTTTGCTGTCTACATGTAACTAACTCAGTCAAGAGAGTTCTTGAGGGCATGGGTTTTTTTTCCTGCAGTTGAGTCCTGCATTGTTGTTGCAGGCACACAGGTGCACTCTGTCTCTATTTGTATCAGCATAAATATGCATATATTCCAGTAGTGCAGAATGACAGTGGGTTGGAAACAGTAAAGTACTGCATTCGCAGAATTGTTTGTGCAACCAGTGTTACTGGAAAGAAGGAGGTCAAGCATTGGTAGCTCTAACCTGTTATTTAATCTATAGCCCCTGCAGACAGCAAATTTCTCTGCTATATTACATGAAAGTTTCTTTGTCTTTGAACATCAAGAATTATTGTGAAGTAGAAACTGCTAAGCAAAGTGGTGCAAGGAGATGGCATTGCTGGATATCATGTCAGAAGAGTACAGAGGCCTTTCTACCATGCTACCATGAAATGACTGAATGCTACTTATTAATTTTTCAGGACAGCTGAAGTTTGCAGAAATCATGGTTGATGGTAGTGAAGACCTTGGTTAGATTGACACACATCTTGCATAGGTATCTCTCTTTTTGCCTCTCATTTTTCACTAGTTTCAAAAAACTTGTTTAACTGTACCCAAACCTGACCAGAAAGCTAAAGTAACTTTCTACAAAAAATCTTTTTGCAATCTTGTTGGTAATTCTGATCATCCTAGAAAGACCTTTTTCTAGCAGCTGGGAGAATTAGAGCTTCACTACAGCCATTGCAGGTTCAGCAGTCATCTTTCTGTTTGTCAGTGCTTTTTCAAATACGAATAGTACAAATACAAATCTTAATTCATGTTTCTGTAGCTAGACTTTTGTTCTCACTAGTTTTTTCTAATGTGAATTCAGTCAACAATACAGAATTTGCCTAAAGCACTTCAAGTCCTATAGTTGCCCTTCAAAAATGATAGGGGAATAAATAATGTGTTGAGCAATGTGATGGATTATAGCTTAGTACCTTTTCAAAAGATGCTAATTACAATATTATGAAAGATGAGCCTGGAAGAACTCATTCTGGAAGATGGCTCTTCTATCATAAACAAAAATTAACTGTAGTTGGCATATAGATGTAGCTTGTTTTTAAAACTCTAAGACTGTAGAATTTTCCACCTGTTGCTTCCATAATCTTTACAATGAGACATTTTGATGTCAAATGCTAATCTTGGCTGAAAATCAACCTGGATTCTTACCAGTTTATCTTTCAAAAGTTAGGAAAGCCTCTGCCAGCCAGGAGACATTTTACAACCCTTTGGTGCACAACTTCAAGGGACAAGTGAAGATGTTCACTTTCATTTAAGTGTTAATGCACCACTTAATCAGTTTAAATTTAAAGCTGATTTCTTAGGCCTGCACTTAAACTGTCAATGAGTTCGTTTTAACTTCTATTTGAAAAGATTGCTGTACAGACTAAGCTATACAATTAAGGCAGTGTCTTCAGTGTGTTAGATCAATTCAAACTTAATTCCGATATCCTAATTCTTAAAGTGTAAATATTAGTGGTCCCTCCATTGGAAAAATTGAAAAGAGACTTTAAAAAAATAATAATAAAAAAAAAACACCTTTTGATTCTAATTTCTTTAGTAAGATGAAAAGCGTTTGTATTTTAACCCTCCCTAGCAAGTCTGAGGCCAGATCTTGAAGTTTCCTGGTGGAACAAGGTACAGGTAGTTGACGGTAAAGGATTTCAATCTGCATCCTTAAGCAGTGACCAGACAGGCATTCATCAGTTCACAGATTTTGATTCGTTGGTGTAATACCATAGCTGGAAATGCAAAATATTTTATATATTTCGTGTATGTATTATTATGAGGCAGTTTTACTTTATTGCTGTATTTAATTTCCCTTTTAGCTTTATTTAACTGTCTTTTAAATTAGTACAGTTGGACATATAGCATAGTAACATTACTTAATATAAAGATGTGATTTTTTTTTTATTTTCTTTGTTAGATTTGTCTGAAAAAATGCACCAGATAACATTTCCCTTTATTTTCCCTTTTCTTTGTGACACTGGAGAGACAAGAAGACTCCTACAACCTTACAGATCAATAGGTTTTAATGGTTTACTAGTGATCAAGTGTTTCCTTAGGATTATCCATTAGTGAAATATGCACAGATTAAATGGACTTAAGCTTTTCTCTTAGTCAATCCACAGTCTTTAATCAAGGTGAAAAATCAGCAATTGGACTATCAGTCTACCCTGCTCGGGGCCTGTCACTCTTTAGCAATTCCTGCCTGGAATTTGTTCATGAAAGTATTGCTATTTTGATTGAAAATAGGAGCCTATAATTAAGAACAGCATTCAGGTACTGTGTTAGACATCAGAAAACTGCACATTTATTCATGGAAAAGGTGGGGGAGAAAATGAAGGGCAAGTGGATGTGGCTAGCTGGCTGCGTTCACAAAATGCCAATGTTGTCACAAATGGTGGATTCTTTGCAAAACACAGTTTAGTTTGCTTCTAGTAATTCTCTTTTTGCCATTGGAAATATTTGAGCCACATTTAATCTAGTGGTAACTAACCATTCAGATTGAAGGGAGAAAAAAACCTCACACGTAAAGTACATCTCAAGTTCTTTTTCAAGTGATTTTTTTGTAAACTTTTTTCTGTCGAGTCGTGATCTTAACCATAAAACTTCATAACACATTGCTGTTCTTGTGCTTTACTTCTGTTTTTCTTACTAATGTTTTTATGTATGATTTCTATATTTTATAAATTGAACTGCTTTAAAAGTATTTTTTTAAAAAGGCAGAAAATCATCTGGGAAAGAGGATATGAAACTCACCAGCAAGGTTGCTAGAGAAGTGGGGTCAGAAGAGGAGAAAGTTGGATATTTATGGTCAGCTGGGACCCTTGAGTTTCTCTTCTTTGTCTGCTGAATTACAAGAACTTTAAAGATAACCATCAGCCATCACATTTGCACATACCATGAGCAAAAACTTGAGGCAGGCCATACTGATGTTAGAGAAGACATTTTTTGAATAAAAAAACCTTTTATTTGCTACTCATTGACTTTGCTTTTAGTAAGTACTAGTGCATAGTGTTGTGTTTAAACGTCTGTAAAAAGAAACTCAGTCTGGGTAGCAAGATCCTGTGTATGTTCAGGTACATACAGTAGAAGGTGTGGAAGATCAAGGCTTTATTTTGCATTTAACTTGATGGTCCTGCTTGAAGATCATGTGTTCAGTGATTTTATAAGGTACTTATTACAGCTATGACTAGTACCATGCGAATAGCTCCTTACAAATATAATAATGTTTTTTTCCCCTCTTGTCTTTCATAGGTAATGTACAAACGAATCCTGCAGCAAGCAGGTTTTATACAGTTTGCACAGCTTCAGTTCCTTGAAGCAAAAGAGCTCTTCAGGTAATTGTGTGACAAGAAATATATTATTTTTTTAAATAAGGAGTTAGCATTCTTGGTTTTAAAAGCACTTAATCAATTGAATGTTTTTTAATGCAGTTTGGAGATCAGTGTGATAAAATAGCTTTGTTGGGGGAAAAGCAGAGTAAGATTGAAACAATTTAATATTTGAAGAGTTAATGCAACTGTTTTTTTTGTATACTAACAGCAGCATTAAGGCTGTAATCCTGTAGTTTGATTGTGTAGAGACTTTTTGACTCCATGCATATGAAGTTCAAGGTGTTATTACTGAGTGTGCACTGTGGCATGTCTCTTCTTAAGAAGAAAAGCTTTTTTTAACAAAAAGTTGCAATGTACATACAGTTGACACAACTGCACTTTTTATTGAGAATCATGCTACTGAAGTTGTTTTTAACAATTCTTTTGGAAGTCTGTACAAACCTTCCCAACTCAGCTGTTTCAACAGTCCCTTGTTTATACAATGACCTTGGTAATCCACTTTCACTCCATAAACAGCATTTTTGACTGCTTTTATCTTTATTTCATTTGATAATTTCATTTTGGCTAGCAGCACCTCATTCTGTGCAGGGAAGCTGTGCAGAGTTATTGTAATCCATGGTGACTACATATGAGAATCTTTATCTGCTGAAATTCATTTCAAATCAGTTGAGAGCCTATGAAATAGAATTGTTATGGTTAAACAACTTGCTGTAAGTGGTAGACTTGTATGCTATAGGGGAGGAAAAAAGGTTGTCCTTGGGTTAATAGAAATGTGTCAAGGAAAGTGAAGCTTTGGGCAAAGTTACTACTGGAGAAGGAATTTTCCATTTTGCCTACTGCTCTCCAGGGTAATGGGAAACACTGGGTGAAAATTGGAGAAAGACACCAAAGGTCTGAACAGTGTCTATGGGCAACTTGTTCTGGCCACAACCAATGGAGATGAAATAGCCAAGATCAGTTATTCAGCACCCATCCAGCTTGTGGTCTATCTGACAAATGAGCTTCAATGAATGGTACTGTGCAAGCTTCTTTATCAGAAGAAATGTGTTTAATGAGAACTTCCTGTCCAAGCATGAATTTTGGAGTTGAGTCAGCATCCTGGGGTGTTCCCTTCCTCTGAAAGTTGCTATTCCAAAGCAGAACAGCTGTTCATAAGCTGCTAAAAGTCTTTGCTGGGGGGAGAAAGTACAGACAAGCATTCCTTCTGACCAGCCGTGTGTAAGCCGTAAATACTTGGGTGACTGAAAACTCCTTGTAGAATGCAGGATCTCTGATTTTCAGTCCAGGACGTTACACCCAGTTCATATAATATCTGGTTATGCATTGACTGAACACTCAGACAGTCTTGTTCATTTAAGGCTTATTGACGTTTGAAGGAAAAATGGGAAAGATAATGGCAATCCACGCAAACACTTCCTCCAATCTCTGTTGCTGTGGAGGTATTTCAGGCTAGCGTTAGTCAGAAATAACTCGTGTTAAAATGCCAAAGGGCAATTTGATGTCTGTCTGAGGAAAAGATAGATTTAGCAGTGTCATCAGTAGCTCCAACAAACTGGTGTGATGTGGGTCTGCTTCTGGCCAAATTTCAAGTGAGATCATCTCATTCCTCAGAAAGTATCTGAGTTATAGATTAGCTGGGGAAATAGTTGCAGTGGACTACAGGTGTTTTTTCTTGCACCAATAAGCCTTGGTTAACCTTGTCAAGATAGTTACTTTACGCTTACTGTCATAGTTCTTAGATACCGAAACCTCTAGGAGGAATGTTTTCCTGCTGAGGTCCTTTAGGTTATGCTGATACTTCAAAATACTGGAGAACGTTGACAAGAAGGAAGGAAATGCTAGCTGTATTGAAACTGAAATAGCTCAACAAAGGGAAGAGGTTTTATTTTTTAGCTGAATTTATCAACCTTAAATTGAGCATGCTGTTAACGATAAAACTTTTTTTTGGTCTGACAGATTCAGTTGTTATTAGCACCATACAATCCATTATAACTTACAAATCATGCTATTTCGTGTTGCTGTCATGAGGGGTTTGCATGCAGTTAGACCAAACAGCATGCTTAGCAGGCTGTTTATTGAATTCTAGTTATTTTGCTGAGATGTTGGTATAGATGCCACAGTGAAACTATTTCTCTGTGGTATTTGCTTATGTCCTTTCCCTGGTTAGGTGTTGCTTACATCTGACAGTTTAACAAATCTGACAGATTGATTAAACTAACAAATCAAAGTATAAACTCTTCTTTTTGTAATATTGTCTGACATGGGAGGAGACATAGATGGACTTCTAGCTAAGTTCTTTCCTACACTAGGAAGGTTTAAAAAAAAGAATAAAAAATAAAAAAAAAAGCTGGTAACTATACTCGGATACATAAGAAGTAGGACTTACTGTGAGGTTTGCATCTTAAGTAAGCTTCCATTACAGCTAGTGAGATCTGGGTAAAACAGCCAAATTACGTAGGCTACATTGACATCTCTGATACCTGTAAATTTAGGAGTCTTAATTTGGACCTGAATTTTCCCACGTCTTGTAAATTCTGCCTACTGTGCAGTTTGTAAACATAAAGCCAGAAAAGACTTAATGCAGAATTACTCAGAGGGAAGTTGCCTTTTAAGACAGATCAAACTGTCAGTGCTAAGAGCTTGTCTTCTACATTTTAGTAAGTGGCTAGCTATATTTTGCTAAACCTTAGAAGCTGAAAATTCAAATATTCTAAGGGAAGGTGCTATTTGTAATTCTCTTCTTAAACCATTTCCTTCAAAAACAGTGGAAAAAGACCAAGCCAAAAATTGCAGCTCCCAGGAGCCATGAGCCTTGAGGTGAATGTTACCCATTCATGCAGATGGGGCCATTGTTTAGTATTTGCTATGTCTCTGAAGAAGTCTGTTCTGAATGATGCTTAGCTTTTAAGGAGGTTGCCTGATTGCCGGTTACCATTGCTGTGGGGAGAACAAAATTGTACAATCTGAGCTCAAATCAGACCTGCTGAGAGAACCACTGGTGATTCACAGTCCAAGGCGTGGCCTAACCACGTTGGCAGCTGATTTTGGTTCTCCTTCTGACGTTCAGATGGCCATTAAGGCCAGAATCCATGAAGTTCAGAGGTGAAGTAACTGACTACTTCCTCATTTAGGAAAAGTTAGATGGTAAGATGAAAGGGTGCAGAACCTCAGCAACTGTGGAAGTTGAAAAATGTTCTAAAACTTGTTAAATGTGGCATGTTAAATACAGCACTTTTAACTTCTCCATGGCCATAGTCTCCATCTAAACTTAGGCCATATCCAAGTACGTGAAAGCATGTCCAACAAGGAAACTGTTGTCTGTCTGTACTTTAATTTCCATGGATTTAACAAGACTTCTTGCTTCTGTACAAATTTGGACTGGACTGTTGATGTTATTCAAGTTATGGATTAGCTTTGTGTTCTATCATAAATCAGTGAAGAATCTTGTAGAAAAAAGACCCCGTCTGTCTTGTTTATTTAAAATAGGATTATTCCTGTCTTAATTTTGTGGAGTAGTTGAACTAACCAGAGCTGCAACTACATTAATGTAAGCCCAAATGCTCTTTGAACTGTCAGATCATGCCACTGACAGAACTTGCTATTTCTTGGTTGTTCTGCCTCTTTAAAAATAAATAAATCTCATCAACCTGTGAGTTCCACGTAATGTGGATCTAAAACTTTCAAAACCAAATACAAAGTCTGAAATGAGGAATTAAAAGGAAACCTCAACTGCAGGAATCTGCAAAGTAGACATGAACACTGCTTCTTATTAGTGGTTGGCCTTTCTAGTGTAGAGCTGGGTTTTTTTTAGGCAGTAGGAGCTCTGTGTATGAATTGGAAAAACTTTCTTTTCAAACCTCTTTTCACAGGAAGGTTTGTCGTATTCAGATTTTTTTCTCTTGCGGACTTCTGCTTTCTACGTTGCTGTTTTCATGCGTTGCGGTCACTAGGTTCTGGACAGGGTACTTACTGCTTTTAAATTTTTTGCTGTTGTTGCTGTCTCCTAGAATTTCATTCTTACAGTACAGATTTAGTAGCCAAAGGATGCTCTTAAATAATTATTTAGAACTTAAAAAAAAAAAAAATGTTGCCATGGAGATGCTTCTTACCAGTTCATATTTCCTGGATGGTTTTGGAATAATTTCTCTGGTAAGAAGTGAACAACTTGAGGCATACCGTATTGCTTTCCTTGCTTCAGAACTGTAAAGGAGGGATTAACCCACCTGGTAGGATCACAGGTTGAGGTTGGAAATAGCCTCTGAAGGTCCCTACTCAAGCAGGGCCAGCTAGAGCAGGTTGCCCAGATCTTTCACACTTGATTGCCTGCAGAAGGTAAAAATCTTCCTGCTTCATCTGCTTTCATAGTTATGACTTGTTTGCTTTTGGGATACTTTCCAGTCAAGTTTGTGAAGGGAAAGTCTTTCTGAGGTTGCTGATCACTGGTGGATCAAAACTATTTCAGTTTTATTTGCAACAAAATAGTAACTAAACAGGATTTATTTTGAAGAACTTGAGAAGTTCCTTTTGAGGTTTTTTTCAGCAACAGTATCTTCTGCAGTTCAGGACTATTCATATTTAAAGATGAATTCTGAGTAATGAATTTGACAGGGAACTGAATCATAACCCCTGGTTTCTTGCTGTTCTTTTATAGCAAGGCCTAGGAGGAAGAATCATTCTAGCTGTGAAAATCAGGAAGGTATTTGCCACATGTGAACAAAATTCTGGTTTTATTCTTCTGTCACAACATTCTTTCTACCAATGCTTGAGTAGTTTCTTCAATGGGTTAGAAAGAAAAATGTTTCGGGTAACATCTCTGTGTTAAAGCCTGCTCCTAGATAGGGTATAGATGCCCTACACATGTGAAGGGAAAAGCCTCCTGCTGGTATTTGACACTGATGTAAGCCTGCAGAATAGACTTCCTCTTACTGGTTAGAGGGATGCATAGTTAGTACCCACGGTTCGTTTTCAGAGCCTCCTAAAGAAGTAAGCTGAAGGAGGAATCTGGTGCATTTCAGAGGTGGGGAAAACATTTTCATCATCCAAACATGTTCTGAAAACTTCAGTTCTCTATGGGAGATGCCTGTCTTCTGCAGAATTACACTTGCACAGTCTTCATGGTTTGCATGAAAGGGTTCACCATCTCCATCTTTTTTGCCTCAATCAACACGCTAACTACCATAATGTATTGATGAAATCTATGATACTGCTGGGAAGAGCACTGGGCCTATTCAGATGACTTTTGTGTGTGCCACCAAATAGCTGTAGGATGTCAAAAGCAAAAGCTTAGCCAGTCTCTGAGTTCTTTTACACCTCTAGAGTATCAAGAATAACAAATTTGGGTAGAAATGTCAAAAAAAAAAATCCAAATTTATTCTAAAGGTATTTTCTCCAGTGTAGAAGGCAGTAGCTTTCAGAAACTGATGACCTGTTAGTGTCCTAACTCTAAGCACACGTTCCCAGAATGTTATTTTTTTTTTTGTGCCTATGTATACTTTTTCTTTCTTTTTGCTTCATCTAGTTTGACACTGTAATTGCAGAAGCGGCCAGCTTGATGTCCGGGAGCTGATCTCTCTCTACCCCTTCCTGTTGCCTACTTCCTCTTCATTTATACGGTCTCATCCCCCTCTGCATGAGTATGCTGACCTCAACCAGCTGACCCAAGGGGACCAGGAGAAGATGACAAAATGCAAACGATTCCTCATGAGTTACTTGAATGAAGTCCGCAGCACTGAGGTTGCAAATGGCTATAAGGAAGACATCGACACAGCTTTACTCAAGTTATATGCAGAGGCGAATCACGAAAGCCTGCTAGATCTGCTAGTTTCGGAGAACTTTTGTCTTTTAACAGATAGCGCAGCCTGCCTGGAAAAGCACAAAAAGTGAGTGGATTTTTTGAGTAAGGTACCTTTGAGATCAGGAGGGAACTTGTTTGTCTTAAACGCTGTTGAATTTTAGAGCAATGTGTTCAAATCTTTGCAGTTTCTCCAGCTTCAGGTCCAAAAAACAATTTGGCCTTACTTGTGAGCATTTACAAATTTCAGGGGAAAGGTATTAATTGGTAGTCTGAAGTGAAGAAAATTCATTCTGTCCTATGCTGGTAAATACAGTTTTCTCCCTGAAACTTTGTGTTCAGCACAAAAATAATTTTGGTAAGGATTTGGTTGGGGGGTGGGAGGGCAAGCAATTTATTTGATCTCATGATGATGTGGGAAATGAATAGAGGCAGTAGTAATACTCTTGATGTTTTGGACAGAAGGAGAAGATGCCTCAAAACATTGAGAAACTATCTACTAACTAGTGGCTTTTAAATTATACTCCTTTATTCAGGGAAGGAAGGCTTGCTTTTGAATTTTGAACTCCCACTGATCCACTAAAAGGACACTGCTTAAATTGGCTGCAAGTGACTTCAATTTAGAAATGCCAGTGGGTGGAGAATTGGGTGTTAGTCATTAAACAGGAAACACCAGATAGTAAATGTGTAAATTATTCCAGTCGTAGGTAGTGTCTCTGTCTTGGATTTCATTTCTTTAAAATATGTAGTACATTAGTAGCAACTACAGTGGTGACAAGGAGTCTTTAATTGTGAGTAGACTTAAAGTGGTTTCATTTCTTTTAGGTATTTTGTTGAATCCTCTTGGTATGCATGCTTTGCATGGCAAGCTTTTGCAAATGTGAAGTGTGGAGCATCATTTTGTGGGAACAGCCATTATAGAACTTCAGCTTCATTTGTATTACAGTACACTAAAACACCTCTGTGTGGGTGTACTGTACAAAGCTCTTCCTTGCCTGACTTGATTTTGTGTTGCACTAAAGAAAATGTTTCTGATAGTGAAACAGAGTTTTTTAAGTAAAAGCATCATACAAATTTGATTTTAAAGACATGATTAGCTATTGGATGAATACTTCTTATTTGGAGTTGTTAGGTGTGTATGTGAAATTCAAAGAACAGCAAGGGAATCATCTCTAATTTGACAAGTAGTTTGTCACTGTTCAAGTTGGAGCTAGTAACTAGAAACTATCATTAGAGAGAAACAGACACTTTTCTAGGACAGAACTTCTCTCCCTTGAATGTAGACATGGCTATGTCATACAAGTCTCACTGTAAGAAACTGTTACGTTCCTTGTTAATCAAATGATAAAGATATTAGTAGGGAAGATCTAACAATTTTAACTGTTTTCTCTTTTTATACAGGTATTTTGCCCTTGGTCTCCTGTATCACTACAACGGTCAAGATGCTGCAGCACTTCAGGTCAGAATAAAGCTTTTAGTGTCATCTGTAAACCATTCCAAAATCCTATGTCTGAGATAAAAATCTGAGGTGCTGACTTCACGTTTTGGATAGTGACGTGTATATATGAGAAACATATGCTAAGACTTCCTTGAGTGAATTAATATGTTAGATCTGAAAGACTCTCACTTATTGAAGATGACAGTGCTTTGCATGCTTGTATCCTGTTCTTAATCAAAACTGTTCATACCATAATGTTAATGCTCTTTAAAGACGTACAGAAGCACTAAAATCATTAAGATACCACTTTAAATGGTGTTTGAGGGACTTTAGGATATATCCTGTGCTGATCAGTCTGTATGCACAGAGCAAAGCAGTAATGTAATCTCATGACAGACACTGATGGCAACTGGGAATTTGTTCACTGCTCATTGCCAGGTTAGGACGTAATTTACAATATTTCTGAGTTTCAACTGATTTAGTAATTCCTTTAGGGACCCCCTTCTGATGTCATTAAGACCAGTGGTGGCTTACAGACTGCAGACTAAACAGTTTTGTTATTAGCGTCTGAAAAACTTCATCTAGAAAGATGTGCTTGATCAATAAATAATGTGTATCTCAGGGCATATCTAGTATCTAAACAGTTTGCTGTGTGGCTTTTAGAGTATGTTTATTGCAGTTAATGTCAAATGTATTCAAGTCAATTAGATGTAAATAGTAATTTCCTGGGCAGAAAGATAGTAAGGAAACAAACCAGGAAGCTCCATTGTTGCATACAAGATATATTTTTGGTTGTTTCAAGGAGCAAAGTTTATTGCTAAAACTGGTCTGCTAGATGTGGCAATTTTTACACAAATTAAAATTGGAACTAAAAGCAAATCCTCTCACACAGTGATTAAAGTTCTTCAGTCAAAATAAAAGAAGAACATGTCTTTTTTTTTCCAAACTGTTTGAAACATTTGCTTTTATTTTGCATGCTCAGAAAACGTGAAAAGTAGACTGTACCAGAGAAAAGGATTCTTATCAAAAACTTGCTTTGTGGTTGGTGTACCTCCACCTCAGTTCTTCTGCTAGTCATTCTCAGATAGTGAGAATTCACATGTTACGGGGTTGGAACTAGTTGAATATGGCAGGCACAAGAAAAGACTGATGGAGAGGAGGTATGAATTTAGCAGCCAGTGTGGTCCCTTAAAACTGATGTTCCTAGAAGCCCTTTCTAATTGTTACAAGTACCAACGGCTGCTACTAAGTGTTGTAGTGGCTTGCATACATCTTGAGTTAGAAGACAGTACGTGTTTTAAGCACTTGAATCTTTTTTTTTGCAGTTATGGGTGCAGATAGTTGACGGAGACATTGAAGATTCTACACGTTCAGATCTCTATGAATATATAGTAGACTTCCTTACATTCTGCTCAGACCAAGATCTAGTGTGGAAATACTCTGAATGGGTTTTACAAAAAAATGAAGAGGTTTGTAATTGGTGTACTTTTTCCAGATCATCATATATATAATGCTGCAGCAATGTTTGGGTGTTGAATAATGTTTGTATCAATGCTGATTGGACCATTTTTGCTGAATATTTAGTAAGTAGTAAATAGTAACTGATAGAAACCTAAAAGTTTTCTTCTCAATTCTTCTAAGTCCCACTGTTAGCAATCCCTATGCTAGTGATATTTGCCTTTTCTTTTTCTGAAAACAAAGCTTAGGTCAGTCTGAACAATGAAAGATATAATCTTTTTTCACATTTCTATGATAATTTTTAGACCTTCAAAAAAAAACTTCATCTAAGATGTTAGCTGCTGTTGCTTTTTCATATATAAAAGGATTTCAGTGAAGGGTATTACCTGTTTACATTATAGGAATTATAAAATAACTAGCCTTCATTCAAGACAATACCTCATTGCTAAACAAATTAACTTACTCCACGAAAATTAAAAATAGAGTTTTGAAACATCTGTTGGTGTACTGTGGTGTGAAGTGGGATGTTTTATGCTGTATTAGTCTGTGCTGTTGGAACTGATTGCTACCTAATCTATATTAATTAAAAGCTCAGTTATTGCATGTAATGGCCAGATTTCTCAACTCTGATTTTGGTCATTGTAGAAGTTTCTTAAAGGTGATGATATGCACAGAGGGAGAAGGCTGTAAACATCCTGGTCTCCAACTTATGCTTTATTGCTACAAAGGACTGAAGTATCTTGTTCTGTTGTTATCCAGATCTGTTCAATACTTCTTGTAGGTGGAATAGATTATGCCTAATGAAAGGTACACATATAGAACAATATAGAATAATACATTGTATTGGCAATGTATAGAACACCAAATGAGGTAAGGGAGATAGGAGCAGGTAAGATCACTTTAAGCACAAAGTAGTGTAATCTTAATGGTGTGAGTGAGTTTTTACATTGTCTATTTTCTGAATAATGTACTAACTGATTTGATAGCGCTATTAAGTAGATAGTGAAATGGTAATAAAATGGTTGTCAGTAAGATCCTAAATACAATTATCTCTTTCTAGGTTGGAGTACAGATTTTTACTAAAAGGTCTTTGGAAGAACAGGAGAAAAACATCAATCCAGATGATATCATCAGTTGCCTTAACAAATACCCTAAAGCACGTGTTAAATATCTAGAACATCTTGTATTAGAAAGAAAAATAGAGGTGAGTCCTACAAAAATACCAAAAATAGTCTATACTCTGAATCCTATGCGTATGATGAGCAACTCTGAAAATAGCCAAAGGCTAGAAGAAATAAGCATAATTTGAAGGCTTTTTATGTCACTCTTTCTCTTCTGAGTGTTGTAAGGTTAAACTAGAAGATGAGGAGCGGAGAAGTGCCTTCTGTTTATAACTTTTCAACTTTCATGATGGCAAGACAGTTGCTTACCTCCTGTCAGTTTTTCTACATCTGATTCTCGCTTGCTTTTCTGTGTCACTGGTGAGGTTCAGTCCACAAACAGTGATTTAAGATACTTAAATCAAAATTTCTCTGGGATGCTTGCATATTCACTATGGCATTCATTCAGACTGAACTATACATCCTCAAATAAGGAGTTGTTGACACACAGAACTTTGAGCCGCCTACAAAGTGCATGGGAGAAGGTGAAACATAAGAGTGTACTCAGTCTTTCAGAATTGACTGTATATTGATCACTGGAAGCCATATTTTTTTAAGTGTCATTTATTGCTTTCAAACATTCAAACTTACTGTGGTGTAGTTTCCCCATTAGAGAATGTCACTGATTTATAGTTTTTTCTCTCTTTTTTAAAAAAAATAAAGTGCAACTCCAGTAAGATCATAGAAAATTGGTTGAGCAACTGCTAATCCTATTGCACAGTGGCAGTAATATATTAAAATTGCTAATTCAGTATGTTAAAAGTAGGTATGTTTTATTCTCTCCTTCTGAAAAGATCTGAAGAAGAAATAAAATTAAAACATGCATCTTTCGCTCTGTAGAATTGCAAGCATCTCTATGTTGAATGTCCAAAGGTTGTTTACTAGTTGTAGTGACTGCATTATTCTATCATTGGTGGGATTTTTAAGTATAATACAGAAGCAGAAAAACTTTATAATACTTGGATATGAGACATTTTAAGCATAGGAAAAGTTACTTTAGCCTGCAAAAAATGAATACAAAGAAATAGCAAAGAAACTCAGTAAATCTGAACAGTTCATGAATCTACATTCTTAAAATGTACATACTAGGTCAATGGTTTCCCTCTGTTGCTCTTTCAGATATCCCACGTGTATGACACTTAACAATTAATGTACTATTTCTAATGTTATGAATGTTTTCAAATTAACTTTTAAATCGTTTTATTACTACCTGCTAGTAAAGGCTGGGTTATAAAATTAATTGCTCTCTGGAAAGTACTAGATTATTATGACTGCTTTAGTGAGAATGTTTCAAACAGTAGTCAAATCATCAGCTTGTTTTGACGAATATGAGGTAATGAATAATGCAAAAAGCATTGTGCTGTCAGAGTGCTTGTCTGCCTCTGGTGGTGGCTTTCTCAGATTTTATTGCAGAAATAGAAAAGGTCAAAGAACTTACCTGAAGATGGTGAAAACTGTATTAAGCCAAAATTATTTTAAACTAGGGATACAGGAGGAGAAGAGTGAACATCCTTATACTCAAAGGAGAGAGATCTGTTTTACCGTATTGACTTTCATTAGATGAGATTTTGAAAGGAAATAATTTTTGCACATGAAAAGCTATTTATTAATCCTGTTTACTTTAGGTGAAAAGGGGTTTAGGAACAAGATGTCATATCTATATTTCAGAAATCTGTCATGTTGATGTAGAGAACCCAGTATTGTACATAGAGCGTATCCTGTCTGGTAAAGCTGGTCTGAATAAGTTGTCTATCTGCATGAACAAAAGACTTCTGAATGATCTGAATTGAATGAATGAACTTAAACATTTCTGTGTAATTATGTAAATGTTCATTGAAGGGTTCATTGAGGAGAAGGAGTTGTCTTTGTAAACTGAGCTAACATTGCTCTTTTCATTTGTAGAAAGAAAAGTATCATACTCACCTAGCTGCATTGTATTTGGAGGCAATACTTCAGCTAAAATCTGTGACCACGGATAATTGTACAGAAACAACTGAACTTCTGTCGAAACTACGCAGTCTTCTTCAAAAATCTGATCTTTATAGAGTTCACTTTATTTTGGGTAAGACACACTTCTCTGTAACTTTGCTTCCTGCTGGAGCTAACATACAGCATTTATAAAGTTCTCTTATGGATAAAAAAAAAATAAAGTATTTGAGGTTTCTAGATGGTAAGCCTATCAACCAAATACACTTATTTCAAATTCAAGGTAATTCAGCAAATACAACGGCTGTTACTGTTCCCTTTGATCTGAGTTCATCAATCAGAATGGTATGTTTGCCACTTCATCAAACACAGAGCATGTAACCAGATAGAAAACGTATCTTCATGCAGTATCTTAATTTATACTCGGTTTCTTTTTAATGATGTGCATGTAACATGTGACAATCTTTTGCAAATGGAAAAGTTAAAAGTTTATTTGTTAAGCAGTCTGTTTCTCAATTAGTGTGAACTACAGAAAAGCTTTGAGGAGTCTGATTACTAGGGCTTTTGTTGTACATAACTGCCTCTTGCCCTGAAAACTGGTTTTCATGCTGTGCAGAAAAAGAGGATCCTTTTTAAGTGAAAAGAACAGTATATATCTTATTTGTAGTATAAGGCAAGCAACAGTTGAGCTAAAATACCTCAGGCCAGTGCTTCTTTGCCTGCTTTTTAATGTACCTTCCAATGGATAAAAGGGAAATGGCTTCTTGTACTGAAAGATGTGAAATACTTTCTGAAAGTCAGTGGGAAAAATCTGCTGGCTGTTGAAATAGAAACAGATGAGTAATAACTAAAATAATGAAATAACATTTGCTGCCTCCTTGCCTTTCTAGTCAACAAAATATTATATAACAAGTAATGTACAAGTATAACATACTGATTGAAACTCTTACTCATCTTTATGTTTTTCAGAGTAAGAGTTACAGCTTGGATTATTCTCTTGAAATCAGTGTATTTCAGAAAATAGGTTTTCTTATTTCTTATCTTACATAAAGATGAGATCAGTGCGTGCTTGTGTGTTCCTTCTTTGAAAAACAAAACAGTTAAAACAGTTTTGGGGAGAAAAAAAAAAAAAAGAAATATTGTCTATCCATACCTTTTATCATGCCTGTTGCTAACATATGAAGGTTAAACTGCCAGGCTGGATTAAGGGTTTGTAGCCTTTCTCTTTAAGAAGAGGACTCTATTTGATCTTTAGTGTCTCTTACAGACTTTAAAGTATCTGTATTTTTCTATAATATTTGACAGGCGCAGAGCTTAAAAATACTGCAGTTTCATCTTAGGGTTTATCGTACATGGTAGCAGTGTGGGCTGGACCATGCAAAACTCACATGGTAGAATTTTAAAAGATACTCCTAATACTGGTTTTTATCACCTGTTATTTAGGAATTTCTTCTTCCTTAGTTTGTGGTGTTCTTTTAAGTGCTGTGTGCATTCTTTTACTTATAAATATCTGTCCTCTATACAGCTGCCAGCACCTCTGCAAAATTCGTGGGAACTGAGCTTACTGTGGGCTTGTCTACATTGAATTTGGGAGAAGTAGTAGTGTTCTCTCCTCCACTGAGCAAACGTTGCCTTGTTTCTCATTTAACAGACAAAGTCCGTGGCACGGACCTTCATATGGAAAGTGCAATTTTATATGGAAAACTAGAAGAACATGAGAAGGCTTTGCATATCCTTGTCCATAAGTTAAAGGACTTCCATGCTGCTGAAGAATACTGTATATGGAACTCTGAGAACAGAGATCTGCAGTACAGACGGAGGCTTTTCCATATGCTGCTGTCGGTATATCTAAATCCAGGCGCTTCGGATTATGCGCTAGTCATGGCTGCTGTGGATCTGTTGAATAACCACGCTGCTGAGTTTGATGCAGCTCTGGTTTTGCAGCTGGTGCCTGACAGCTGGTCAGTGCAGCTCCTTTCCCCCTTCCTGGCCGGAGCGGTGAGGCAAAGCATTCATACAAAAAGAATGACTCAGGCTGCACTTGGGTTAGCACAAGCCGAAAACTTGATCTACAAATACGAGAAGGTAGGTTTTTGTTTGTTTGTAATGGAGGCACTTTGAAGCTTTATTATGTATTTGCAATGTATCTTAATTATAGTCAGACACTTCAAGAGTTAGGAGAAAGTTGAGATAGGGTCCTTGCCAATTTTAATTGGTGCATTTATTGTTGTTTTTTTTTTTTTTTTGCTATGGCTGCTAGAGTCAATTTTATGCTTTCTCAGTAAAACAAGGGGAGGTGGAGCCTAGAAATAGGAGCAACTTTGAACTTGTGGACTGAATTAAAATGAATC
Source organism: Cygnus atratus (assembly GCF_013377495.2). Classification (NCBI taxonomy): domain Eukaryota; kingdom Metazoa; phylum Chordata; class Aves; order Anseriformes; family Anatidae; genus Cygnus; species Cygnus atratus. Next base: position 142,673,488 of record NC_066362.1, on the reverse strand, counting down.
TGAGATTTCTAGATTAATGAAGCTCTTTCAGTTTTTTCTAACAACGGAGCATTTTTTTGCTAGGATTGAGCCCTGTGAGAAGTTGCAAGAAAGCTTGGCATTAACGCACAGCACTTGGCGTCAATTAAAGTTTGTCAGTCTTTGCTTAGTGATAAATTCACTTATGAAGCATTCTTCTATTCCTAACTATAGAGCTGTGTTGCTTAAAGTTTCCAGTGGATTTTTAAATTTGTCTTGTTCTAATAAAAGTTTATCCAGCTTAATCTGTCTGCGACAAGAATTTGACAGTACTCGGTTTGCTGTTGAGTTGTTGTGTGTCCTTGTTTAGGAAGCTGTTGCAGGTTTTTAGCTATATTAAATGTGTGAGTGCCTTTCTTTGAAAAACAATTAAAAAAGATTAGGAAGAAGCATGAAAATAAACTAGCATGAATGTGGAAATTGAATTTCAAGTTAAATAGTCTTAAAAAGCTAAATCTTTTTTTTTTTTGCCACCTATGTCATTGACTGTGTTTGTAATGATATGTTGATGTTACCAATGATCTGTTTTGTTTTATTTTACTGCATCTTAGTTTTCCTTCCTTGCTAGATTCATGTCTGGATTTTTTTACCTTAGGTCAAACAAAAAGGAACCCCAATTCTCCTTTCGGACAAAAAAGTCTGTCAAGTGTGCCAAAATCCTTTCTGCGAGCCTGTATTTGTAAGATACCCGAATGGGGTTATGGTCCACACACACTGTGCTGCAAACAGACGTCTGAATTCAAACGTGGCTCATCGCTCTTCCAGCTCCAGCAATCAGACTTGAAATATGTTCCAGATCCCACAAGTTCCCATGACTTACACCCCGTTGAAAGTGGGCTGGAAAAAAGAACAAAGTGCAGCTACTTTAAGTATAAATCAAAATGAACAGATAGTCCTTGGGTTAATGGGAAGAATTCCATAAACATAAAATATGGCCACTTGCCTTCTAAATTTCTAATGAATGTTGATACAGGAAAAAAAATCACTACCACAGAGAGGTGTAAATATAGTCTATTCTGTACATAGTAATAAACAGACAAAGAAAGCAAGCCTTTTCTTCACAGTAAGGATGAATGTTATGGAGACAAGGTAAACAGTTATTTTCAGAAATGTCACTTTGCACTGAATGTGGTGTTGATAAACATGTAGAGGTGGAGATGGCATCTCTTGAAGTTGGAATTCTTGGAGCATTACATGACAAGACTGGGATAATGCAGCTGACTATCAGGACAAAAACATACTTTGGTTATGATGTTTGCTGCAGCATGTCCTCTTTTGGATTCTCTTCCCCAGGATCACGTTATGAACTTGTTCTTTGCTCTACGAGTCATTGGCTTTTGCACTTTTTAGTACTTTTATTTCCTTCCCCTCTCCTCTGCTGTATAGAATTTAAACTTGAGCACTGGTCTGTTAGGTTTCTACTCCTACAGTTACTGTAGTAAACTGAGTGGAAACTGATTGCCTTGGTCACACAGCTGTGCTCGGAAGAAAAAAATGAAGTCAGATTGTCTGGTCAGACTGTAGTCACTTTTATATGGGGAAGATACTTTAATATTGATTTATTTATTAATATGCAAATATACTGTACATACAGTTGAATAAATTGATCCTATCATAGAGTTTCCTTGGAGGATAAGGATGTAGCTGATGCATAAGCATATAGGTTACATGCTAAATGTTTGCTATAACATAACTTAAGCAGATTGAAACTCCACAAGAATGGGTGTTAGTACCTGTGGATGACTTCGTGCAATCAGAATCATGGAAAGGTGGTATAATTGGGAGCAAATCTACAAAGATGCACTACAGGGGTACTGGATTTGTTGTATTCTACAAAACATTCTGTAAACTAAAGCTTTTCAGACAACAAAAAATATTTAACTGCCAGGATGAGCTGTTTAACCATTTTAAAGCAAATTAAAAGAAGCAGCGTCCCAGAAAAAAAAGATTTGAAAATGATGACTTTAAATAAAAGTTAAGAATTTCAAAGTCAAAGCATTTCTTTCAATTTTTTAATGCTCTAATAAACAGTGAACAGCATGCAGCTGACAGTCAGTAGGGCTTCTTACTGTTTTAGTGTTCCAAATCAGAATTCAGACTTCCCGTAAAGTGGATCATCTGCATGATATCATCTAGTTGCGGTCTCAGCAGAAGTCTCAGAAGTGTTATAAGGCTGTTTCATAAGCCAGCCTTTCCATAAACATTGTGTTGCATCCAGGAATGGGCAACCAGACTACATCCAGGATATCCATTTCTTTCTATTTGAAGCAAAAGTCCTTTGGATCTTTCTCTTTCCTGAATCAGAAATCAGAAAAGTATAGCCATTGTGTTGGGTTAAAAAAAGTTTAGCTCTTTCTACTAAGGTATGTAAACATTTAGTGAAAAGCACCTTCAAAAAAAGACATTCTCTGTCACTTCTGACTTCTATTATGAGTGATTCTCCTGTGTTTCATTGATACGAACAGGTTCTGTATCTTGTATTCATGGTTTTCAAACGTATACAAATAACAGTGATGAGAGACAAATTTGTAGTTCCCTGTCCTCATAATATTTGCTGATAGAGAGGCAGTGACCTTTCAAAGATCTGATAAACTTTCTGTGTATAGTAGCATGCAATTCATAAGAAATACTTTATTTTGCTGCAAGCATCCTCAGTGTGCTCTTTGTTCCTATCTAATAAGGAGGTATTAAAGCAAACATCACTCTCCATGGTTAAGACTAATTCTGGCTGCTAGATAGTGATGAACAAACTTAGTCTTTGTCAACTAGTGTTGCAATGGATTAGAGATCATATTATTCCAGACCATAAGAAAATTCTTAATTGTTATTGCATGAAAAGGTAAGGCTGAAAAATATAAACTATTTATATTAATGATTTTTCCATTTTTTTTACATTGGCTAAAACGTAGCAGTAACAAATGTCTATTTCTACATACAGAACAAATACAGAAATAGGAGTAACGCAAGGTAGCATATCTGCAATCGTTGATGACCAAAAAGTGATTGTTGAAGATGGGAGATCTATCCTTTTTAGCCCTCCAGGAATGGGGACTGGAAAAAGTATTAGCATTTGTTTCATACATTGTTAGATTTTTTTTTTTCCCAGGTGAGTTTTATACTGGAACTCACTTGGATGAACTAATATGAAAGTCCCACGGTAGCAAAAACGAAAAAGAAAAAAAAAAACAGCATGAGGCTGAGGTAGAGCAAGAGCTCAGCAGGGAGGTGGCAGGTGAAGGATGCTGCTGCAGTGCGCGTAGAGCACTTCAGCAACTGGGATAACCCACGGCCAGAGGAGATGGCACCCTTAGTCAGAGTGGTGTGTGGGATGCTGTATTTTATCACCAGGAAACTCGTGAAAGGTGTCTGTACTTAAATCCTCGTAGGAGGACAACTACACCGCCTCTTCTGTAAGAACTTCATATTGGAGAACCTGAGTTCGTTCCTCCATTTCTTAGTGCTGTCAGTTTGCTCATTCTAGTTTTGTATACCTGAAATGCTGGGACAGCGTTGCTGCTTCGGTAAGTTCTGACATGGATACAGAGCAGTGAGGGAATGATAATCTGGTGATTAATTGCCAACTAGATTAATAAAGGCAGGAAAGAAAATTATTTTGTTGACCATCCTTCTAGATCTGAAATTGAAGGGACTTGGGGCTCTGAGAGGTAAAGCTTGAAGCTGCTGATTTTTGTTCTTCTCTCTGTCCAGTCAGGGGATGTGACCTGCCCTTAGAGAAAAGAGATTGAAGCAGAATATTTCTTCTTAATTTAGCTCTTGGTAAAATATTTCTTTGTAATTTATCATCATTTTTTTTTTTGCTGATGAATGTCCTCAATTTTGTATGTGTTGAAATCCAAACACTAGTGCAGGATTTCTGTAATGTCACAGGGCGTCTGTGATTCTGGGCATAACAGGTGAGGTTAGTCTCTCACACGGATGCTTTTGCAGGTATGGAGACTCATTTACCACAATTTCTAATTAAGGAAATGCTGCATTTCTGACTTTATTTTTAGCCATCCTCTGTTACGGTGGCTGACACATACAAAAAACACTTCTTAAGCACTTCTATTTCTTTTGTGTATCCTCTTTTCCTCTCATAAAAATTGTCTATTATCTGTGTGTATGTCATCCTGTGCAGTTTTTTCCTTCTACAAGACAAAAAGAGGGAAGAAGTTGCCCAAAATCTGGCGCTGTGTTCAAAGTAACGGCTGTACATTTATGACTAGGGAGAGTTTAAGTCTTCATTTCTGTGATTTGAAGAGATAGCTATCATGTAAATAATATCAGAATAATGGGCTCAAAGTCTGGAAAAACATGAGTTATTTTTCTTTATACAGAGTACACCAGAAGAACCAATGAAGTGACTTTTTCGGGCAGCCTGTCCTCCAGCGGCTCAGTTGTGCACAGGAGCTTAGGCTACAATGGGAATGGGCTTTACTGCCCACACTCCAACCTCCAAAACCTATAACCTGTATTACCCAATTAATATTCCTTTCCTAGCCCTAAATAAATTGACATGGGTGTTAGTCTGGAGAGTTCCAGATGTTCCTTAGCACATCTATATCTGTTCAATAAAATGTCTCTTAGTTACATCAACAGCATGAAAAGCTTATAATGCCAACTGTGGAAAGGTGGTGGTAGAGATGGAGTTTGTCTATGTTTTCCGAGACCTTCATTACATATTTGAGCACACAAGCATTATCCTGATTCTGCTTAATCTTTATAATGAAACCTGTTATTTGCAAGACTTCTATCCTGAATGACATTAAAAGATGTTATTTTATACAGTTTAATCAAGAGGTAGCTTCATTTTATTACTTCTCCCAATTTGCCGCAGTCTTTATTCAGCACAGACCTAAGTCTTTTATTACATCCTGCTGTTTATAATTGGCAGTAACTGATACATTTTCATTGTGTGCTCTCCTCCCATTGCATCTATTTACTGCTTTTTCTCCTGCTGTACAACACTTTGGGGCTTGTGCCCTGTGAACACTGATAATTAAATGTGCTGCTATCTTTAAAGGAAAAAAAGTTAATGACATTCTACAATGTTTGATTATAAAAATGAAGTTCCCCTGCAGTAAGTTTTGTTTGGATGGAAATCTGTACTGTTAATGCTTTCTGACTTAATGGTTATGTTGGTGAACATATACAGCAGTCTGTGAAATGTACAAATGTATAAATATGTTGATTTTTAATAAATACTTTTAATTATGTTTGTCATTCGTTCCTGGATACATAAGCAATAGGATGTGAAGGGCCAAGTGAAAGACAAAGTTTTTTTTTTAGAGGTAGATAGAATTCATTTGGGTGGCTGACAAACAAATGTGGTCAAACAAGAAGGCTGAAGTCAGCAAGTATAGGATGTTCATGAAAAAACAGGTACTCTTCAATACTGGTGGGTTTTGCTGAATCTGAAGATTCAAGTGAAAGTAGCTACTGCCATTCCAGACTTGGAAAACCTTAATTTGCCTCCGTGTAGCCAAAATAATCCCTCCTGGGATTAAAGCCAGCAGTTAAAGTGGGGGACGTGTGGGCAGAGGGAGGACTTCACTCTGGAATTAGCCTTGGTTTGGAGGGCAGGAGAGGGCCTGGGGTTTCACAGTAATACTGTATGGCTTGATGAGGAAACTAGGAAGGGGATGGTAAGGGCTGGGACGGAGGCTGGGACAATCCAAGGAACCATGTATCTCCAAAGGGGGGCAGCAAGAGCGGAGGAGCACAAAAGACAAGTTCTGAAAAAGGAAGAATCTGTCTTTTAGGACACTCATACAGGACCTAAGTCGGCTGCTCTCCAGGCATACTCTGGATGAGCTTGGGTATTTTCTCCTTGCATCCTTCCTGCCTATGATAGTAGAAAATCTTATATGTGACCGTACTGGCCTTCACTAGAAACCTAGGTTGTATTCTTTTTCCTTGTTCAAGCTTTTTGCAGGAGGATCCTGGATGTTTTATGTGAGAGCTCAGCTCAAACCTCTCGGAGCATCTTGGTGCTCAGGCAGCAGAGGACAGGGTAAGCAGCAGGAGGAGGCAGCTCTGCTAGGGAACATGGTGCTAGTAATGCTGCAGGACACCGAAGGCAGGCCAGGCACCACGTAGCTAGGGAGCTGGCAGGGTAAAAATACAATAAACTGAACAGCTCTCATTTTGAAATGTGTGCCTGTATTCATCCGGTGAGGTTTCTGCAGCGCTGTCAGGCCAGGTTTGCTCTTCTGGCTGAAGCAAAGGCTTTTGGTTTTGGGGGTCCTCAAGAGGCTCTTACAGAGGTGTTCGGGATGCAAGGGTTGGGGTGCAGCATGATGCTGAAGGGAATTAAGAATGTTCCTGCAACGAGCATCACTTGTTGGAATTTCAGGCAGCAAAGGGAACACACACTGGAGAGCCCTGGTTTGCATTTCTCCCAACCATTTCATCCCAACGTCAGGGGAGGAAAGGCAATGCAGAGTCGGCTTCAAAAAAAAAAAAAAAAAAAAACAGTTGTGGCTGTGGCACAGCAGGAGTTCAGCTTGTTTTGCCTCTAGACAGTGGTTAGAAAAGGGTCCACGCTAATCATCCAGATGGCAACTCCTTCCAAGACAAATAATCAATGCAGCATAGCTGACTTTTGGCAGAAACGAGCCCCCGAGACCCGGTTCGCTGCAACAACCGTAGCTGCAGGACAGCACAAGGTCACGGAGGCCAGGGCTGCCAACAGAAAGCTGATGGCTGAACACGCAGCAGGTTTTCAGTGGGTAATGAGGCTGACGATAGTAGTGCCTAAAAATCCAATAGCAACGAGGAACATTATTATGGCCTGTAATTGCCAATAACACCCTGAAGATACTGCCTGGTCCTTGCATTGAGTGGGAGCTGACTGTCCCCAGTCTGGGTTAAAACCAGAAAACTTTAGGTTGTTTGGGTCCTCCAGAGATGGTGTTGTCCAAGCCCAACTCAATGCAGGGTCAACCTGGGTCAGGTTGGTTGTGTTGTTTCAGGCCATTGCTGGTAAGATTGAAACCAGACTGGGAAAGGCCCAAATGTCTGATCAGCACTTTGCCAGGGGAAAGTAATGCTTAAGCATCCGCAAGAGTCTGTGGTATATAATTGGCTAAAAGCAGTCTCTGTCCTGGAGGATTTTATTTCTTTTTCAGATACTACAGGATTGAATAAAAAGGGAATTTTTAGAAAAGAACAAGCTACTTTGGGATTTACAGGAGCTGTAGCTGATGACAGCTTCAAGAGTGGCTGCTTGGTGCTTCTCTGACTTCATCACCCATATAACAAAGAGCAAGTGCTGATTTCATGCAAAACAAAACTCTCAGACAAGGTCTCCTGAATTGAACTGTCTTCTGAACCAAAGGAAATGGAGTTAAATAACACATCATCTAAATGTTGTGTGGGGTCAGACCCATCACAAAAAACTTAGTTATAAAATTTCTTTCAGGTAGTTCAGGTGGTCCTGGCACGGGAAATCATAAAAAGCAGCAACTTGGATGTGTTATTTTATGCATCATTACCTGTGCTAGCTTTACACAACTGTCCCCCTTCTATCTGAGTGCTGTGACAGTGGTGGCACTGCACGCCAGGGGTCCATGAGCCACCTTCCAGCCATGCACCACGGAGAGAAACAGCTAGCACTGGCACTTCAGCAGGCACCTCAGCTGGAGGAAACTGCCCTTAGCTGAGGGGCAGAACATGCCATTTACAAGGCCCTCCTTCACCTGGCCTTTTGTGACGGATTTTCTTTCACCCAAGTCCAGCAGCAGGCTGGGAGGCAAGTCAAGGACAAATACATCGTTCCTCTTATCACACTGACAAAGGGCTGCACCAAAGAGCAGTGCAAGCCTTGAGCCCCACAGCACAGCAAAAATATACAAAGTTTGTCCCACGGGATCTAGCCTGCTTGGTGAAGTTCCCGGAGAGTTTCTTTCTATCTCATGTGAACTGTTTTCCCACATCGCTCATCAGCCAGGAATTACCCTGCCTGGCCTCAGGAGCAGCAAGCTGCTACCTGTTGCATTGGCACCAGTGAAGGTCACTGAGCACACCCACGCCGTTTGAATAAACCTGACAGCCTTACCTTTCACCGTGTGAAGAGGTACATACCACCTGGAGGCGATGTTAATTCATGTCCGTGCTTTTCATTGCGTGTGCTTTCCTATAAGAACATTTTGGAATGTGTTTAGGACTCCCTTCCAAAAGATGGATGTTTTTCCCCAGTATAATGATGGAGAATAAACTCTCAGCCTTAGCTAGTGCTGGGCAGAGCACAGGCACGGTGAAATTACACCACCAAGAGCATCTCTTCCTCCCCCCTCCTTGTGCTGGTTCACCTTCGGGACATCGCAGTTATGTTCACTGTCTCTCATAACAGTATTTTGGGGTGAGGTCTTTGCTCATGCAAACTCCGTTCATGCACACCTAGCACTAAAGGTTCATTAATTCCCACTTTCTGAAATTATGCAAGCTGCATCAACATGATAGCTAGTGTTTCCTGTGTTTCACCCCTTAAATAGTGTTTTAAAAAATGTCACCATTTGTTCTTTCATTGATAGCAATTTAGAACCACTGAAAAAAAAAAAAAAAAAAAGCAAACAGCCACAGAAAATGTCAGGAAGCTCATCCAAGGGGCCTAAGATCACAAGCTTTTGTCAAAAAGCAAACTCATTCCTGAATAATTTCATGTTTTAAGTATTCATATTCAATACTTAAGGTTGTATAAACTCCTGTTGCTTCCCTGCAGCTCACCAAGACTATGAGACCTGTGCTGCCCTCTTAAATGCAGCATTTCTCTTTTCACTCCTACCTCTCTATGCTGATGGCTAGAAAGGGCCAGGGAACATCCCTAACTATCTAAAGACATTTCTTAGGGCATCTGTATCAGCACTGTCTACCTCGGAGATATAGCAAAGTTTTGTCAGGCAAATTCATGAGAAAGGTGACTTATTTACAACTTCAGATGTATACAAAAAGGACAACAACAAGCCTATTTAATAAATTTGAAACAGACTTAATACCATTTAATTACTGCACCTGTACCAAAAGGCAGAAAGAAAAATATAATTAAATTCCAGAATTAGACAGAGGGGGGAAAAACAGCCTAATAATATAGCTCCTTCACCAATAAACATAAAGGTTATAAGTGGAATTCCCAGAATTTCAGAGTCAAAATAAAATTGTGAAAGTGAAAAGGTTAGAGGCAGAAAAAAAAAATAATAATCAGGCAGCCAAATGTAAATAATACATTAATCATGCACATCTGCTGGAACTGGCGAGGGAAGGCTTGGCTGAGCAGCCAAGGCGGCGCGGGGCTTTGCCTCGCCCCAGGCTGGCAAGGAGCACAGGAGCAGAGTAATTAGAAGTAGGTACCGGGCATAGCTCCTGTAGGAAACACTGTGCTAAAGAGGGAAAAGCATATGGCAAGAGGCAAAACTCAGCGGGTGATGGCTAGGCGCGTGCCCGTGGAAAATCAGGCGCTACTGCACCGGTGAAAGCTCTGAGGACAAATGAGTGTTAGCTGCCCTTGTGACAAGTGACACAACAGCTTCACTTCATCAACGATCTTCTTCAGTTTCCTCCTTGCAAAACACATTGGCGGGGTCCTGACGTGGAAGAAAAGGATGACTTGTCTTCTTGTTGACATTAGCATTTTAAGGCAGCTTGATGCATTTACTTTGGATACATTATTATTATTGTTGTTGTTGTTGTTGTTGTTGTTGTTGTTGTTTGTTTGTTTGTTTGTTTTCAATGTCTATGCAGACAGCTGATGACCAAAACTCCTGTAGTTCTTCAGGACATGAGCTGTGACCAGCTGTCGGTGTGCAGCTTTGCCCAGCCAAGGTATCCTCCTGAGAGATGCTGCTCACCACGCTGCAAACTCCTCGGCCCTGGGAGCTGCTGCCAGGCAGGCAGAGCTGTTTGCTGAGAGACTGGCGTGGGGACACTGGAAGCTCCCAGTAGCTTGTGCACAACTCTTCTGTATTTACAGCATTAAAATCTTATGAACCCAACACACGCCAGAGCTAAACAAAACTAGGGCAAGAGTCCTTACAGGACTATTTTAATACCTTGGAAACACACAGTTCCCACTGCATATAATAGCTATTACATCTCTGCAGTGACTAAAGCTGAGGAAGAAAATATGAGTGGACCTGGAGCTGACTTTGCTGGTAGAATTGCTGAGGCCACACAACATTAGCACTGGAGAAGCCAAAATCCAGCTCAGGCTACCACTGCAGTCTACTTCAATTCCTATAGATCATATGTTTCCCAGTACTGACTTCAGGCCATTGGTCCTTGATACCAATTCCCGTCAGGACACTTTTGCCTGCACTTTGATGATTATTTGTAAGCTGAAGGGTCACCTGATGGGCACGTTTTGTCTGCTTTGGAACAGGTGATGTAGAAGTCTTTGCTCTAGCCTGCATTTAGTGAGATGTGTCTGTCCTGGGTGTTCATATTTTTTAGTAGAAGCCTCTGCTCTTACAGTTATTCAGCCAAATGAGTCAATCCAGCATATTTTAAAAAGGCAATTGCAGCAGTAGTCCGTTTAATTTTCTTCTAAAAATCTTAAGTTTTGTACATTGACATCCTGGGTGTGGAAACAGAAGCAGCTAAAAAACTTTTAGCAAATTTCAGATAAACTCAGGAAGCAGAACACAACTTCTACGACAAGACATAAGCAGATACCTTTTAAAACAAAAGGATTCTGTGAAAAGCACTACGTTGATATGGATCCCTGAGAAGTACGTTTATAGAAATATGTTATAGTAAGTGACTATAAATAGGAACTCAGAAAAGTGAAGTTCCCTATTTTCTATGAATTTAAGGTCAAGGAGTAGATAATATTACAAGGGGAGAATTTACCTGTACTCAAGGAAAGTGTTAGTGGCTTCTGAGTGAGGTCCCTTCAACAATTCTGAGTTTTCATAGTTTAAGAGGTAAAAAAGAAATGACTAATCTCCTGAGGATTTTTTTTTTCCCAGAGGATTAAACACAAAGCAAAGATTTCTTCTTTCTGTAGGGTACGTGGAGCTAAGCATTGCGAGGACCTGTGGAGGCATGAAAATGTTGGCTTTTGACACAAATTTAGCAACTCCTCCTCTGTCAACTCATACTTGAAAGTGCCTGTGGGCAAACATTTTCAGATCTGTGGAGCAGACAGACTGCAGGCTGCAGTGCAGCATTGTCTGGCCCCCACGGCACAGGGAGCGATGGGCACATTAAGAGATGCTCTCTCACACCTCGTTGCCTGTGTCCTGGGGTACCTGCTGCCCTGGTGGGTGCATTGCCGTGCCCCTGAGCAATGGCCTCTGGAGGGGGCAGCACACTACTCGCCATCCCCTGTTGCCCATCCTCCCGGGCTTTGCATTAATCCAAGAGTGTTGTGCATTAATCCACATCAGTCCTCTGAAATATAGCCAAGCACAGCATGGAGACCATTACTTACTTTATCCCTAGTACATTTAGTTTCAATGAACAAAAAGCTAGATACAGTGGTTTAAGTCCCTCATGCATCATGGTCATAATCTGCCTTCTGAGGTGTCTATTAAAATTAATCATTTCCTTTCCCATTACTTTGTAGCAGAGGAGGTGCACCTTACACATCCCTTTTGTTCACTCTTTCCTTGGTGCCTCTACTGAAGTGGTCCTGAAGGAGCAACTGTTCCCTGTTCATTTAAATATGGCACAGCATCTTGTCTCAAAGTATGCACTTGCTATCATGTTTAAAACAGGTTTCTTTGTTCTGGAGTCACTTCTTTTGCCTCGCAGCCTAAACTGTTGTGAAACACCTTGCTCTAAAGTGGTTTGGTAAAATATGTTTGGCTGTTTAGTGTCAGAGGTAGAAAGATACCACCCAAAGCATGGATCTACTGGTGTAATAGAGCTGAAAAAAAAAAGTTACAAAAAAGGATATGTGTTTTTCCTGCAGTTAATATTCCATTCAAGTATTTTGAGCAATGTAAGATAAAACATTTTTACCTCCAAATTTTCTAGATTCCTGAAACATGAAGAATGTAAGGTTGATGTTCAAGCTAGTTATTGTGCCTGAAAGATACATGTGGAACTACCAGGAACCATCTCAGGAAACAATTCTAGCTTTGAACTACAGAGTAAACAAAGAGACAATCAGGTTTGTCTCTGGGGAAAGGCGTGTAGTGATTCTAAAACCGCAGAGATGTAGTCCTGAACAGAAACAGCACTGCACTGCAGGGGCGTCTCAAGGGCTGGTAGAAGGCTTGTGAAAGTATCCTTGAACGTTTTTTGTGCCAGGACTAAGAAGTCTGCACATGCGTCAAATTAAATGATGAAGGTTAACTTAGATCTCCCTGCATAGTAAGTTTCAAATTCCAGGATACTTTCTCTACCAGAGCTTGAGGGAGATCAGACTGTTGAAACTGAAAGCTGTAAAGAAGCTTCATTTCTAACTAACATATTTAACAATAATATGTAGCCAAGAGGTACCTGAATTTATTAACAGATCAAGTTCAGTTATAATGCAAGCAAGTCTTACTTGAAAAGCTATCTTAATTTGTTCACATATAGAAAAAACAACAACAACAAGAGCATGCCCTATTTAAAGAGTGCATGTAGAAACTGTAATAATGAATTAGTTAAAAATAACCCCATTGAAAACATAAAATCCTATACGCAGAACCTCAAAAGCAAAGCCTTTCCGATTGATTTTTTTCTTGGTATTAGCATTGCTGTACTAAGCTAGCAGTCTTTTCCAGAGAGGTGAATTTATAGGTTGTTAGCATTAATCTGAAGAAAAAAAATAAAATAAAATTAGTTGAAGATTCAAAATAAAACGTATCCACATCTATTCAAAAGATAAAGGTCAGCACACAGTCCTGAGAAGAAGTTCTGCTGAAAGTGCTAGTGCTATAAAGCCACAGGTGAACATTTAGCCTTATGTTCTATCACAGGGTGGCAAAGTAATGACAATGATCATGGGAAAAAAAAAAAAAAAACACACTTGGGTGAATTGCAAGAGCCATGTTCTCACTGCAGGGCTCAGAAGTCAGCTTCACAAGCTGCACCCATCCAGGAAAACAGTAAAATGGGATGGTGTTGACTTGGTGCGTATGTATGTTTCTCTTTTCAACAAACTAGAGAGAAAAAAAAATGTGGTGAACTAGTTTACCAGGATTCTGATTTCCACTGAAAAACCCATTCAGAGAACTGAGAGTTCAGCCTAAACAAAGTAACAAGGGGGCTTTTTTCTTATCAGAAAAAAAAAATATATATATATATATACACACACACACATATACATATGTGTGTGTATATATATATATATGTATATTTATGTGTATATATATATATACATTTTTATGACCAGATCACAAGCAGTTTACATCATTAATATCAGTGTAGCAGAAACTCATTTCCATGATGCTTTACTACTACTCAGTCACTACAATTTTATTTTTAACAATAATACCTAAACCTACTCCTCTACCTGTTTGAATGCACAGCAAACCTCTTCTGGTAGCTCCATTAACCTCTTCTAGCTCCATTAATTTTGCCCGCTTTTTCATCACTTTCTCCCAAGTCCTTTGCTTCACATGTAAATAATTCCCAGTGGAGGATGGCCTATGCCCGAATCTGGCTTTTCATCCCTGAATAAGGGTCCATGCAAATTAGATGTGCTCAGCTGAGTAAAATCCAGCTTGCTAAATACTGGTAAAATTATGTCATGGAAACAGACCCCCATAACCTGCCTTTGCTTTTACCCACCACTTGTCAGACACGATCACAACAATAGCAAATTAACTTCAGAAAAAAATCCTGACAGGGCAAAGATACTCGGGCAATATTCAAATGAACCACTTAACCTTTTGGTACTAAAAGCTTCCTGCAATAATGAAACATTAGTCATTAACTAAATGTGCTTTGTTAAATATTAGACAAGAGAGCACATTCAATTTAGCTCTCACATATACTTAGCGATAAAGAGCCATCTGTGTTGAACACAATCTCCAGGACAGGAAGTGTGCTGTGAATGGCACTCCAGTCTAGCAAAGCTCTGATGTGTGGGCAAAAATACATACAACAGCCAGCACATCATGGAAAAAAGGCGATCCGGAATGGAGACTAATCATATTTATGAGGTTATTCTCCCCTCTTAGAATTATCCATTCTGTACAAGCACAAAGGAGAGATGGATTAAAAAAAAAGAAAAACTCCACCTAACCATTGGGCAGACAAGGAAAACTGCCCGAAGTAGAGTGTTGTTCTTGCAAGGGCTGCAATTCCTTCTCTTGCTCTTGCTCTGCCGTGGCATGAGGACTGTTGGGGCTAGATTAACATGATGGATAATTGTAGTCTCCTAAATATTGATTAAACACCCAATGCTGAAATTGAAATGTTCACTCCTCTTTGATAAACAGTGATTTTTTTCAGTTCTTACCTGCCCATATTTGTATCAGAAAACGTAGGCACAGCCACCCAACACTAGATGCACCAAAGATTTTGGTGAACAGCAAACTACCCTATGAGGCAGCTGCTCTAGTCAGACCTTTCTCTCAGCTCCAGGGCCTCCTCCATCATCCATCTCCTGGAGACTGCTCACAGGCCCACAAAGCCCAGCTAGGAAGAGCTGTGAATACTCTTGGCTGTGGTGCTCAATCTATATGAGAGAACTGGCTTTAAACCTCTCCTCTATCTGAGGAGGGCTGCCCCTGAAGATCTGTGGGCTGCTTGAAAGAAGCTGTGAACCTAAAAAACATGCCTGCTATCAGACTGATAATGGGATCTTGGGATGGGGCCTTCAGCTCTACTGGGAAAATTGTAGGGATCCACAGACCAGCAGGAAAAGCAGTTTAGAAGGAATGCTGTTGCTCTGGTGGGGTGAAAGACATCCCACAGCCCCACACCCTAAATCAGGTGGGAAAAACTGCCTTCTGGAGTTGCCCATTTCCACATACACAGAAGATGTCTGACTGATGAATCGTGCATCTCTTGAGTGGCTAAAGGAGATGTGAATCCTCCAAATTTTTTTGGCAACTTTAAAGTTAAAGGAAAGGACAGGAGAATAGAGGATCTTATTTTTAGGTGCTGAACCACAGTATAATGCCAATATTCCCCTGTGGGCCTATTCCTCAGGGCTGTTTAAAAGATAGTCTTTAAGCTGTGCTTTTCTCCTCGGCTTTACCCACTGGCTAGTTTTGGTAGTCCCTGCTGAGCACACTGGATTCATGTTATGAACTCATAGTGCTCCAGTTCTTCCAGAGTATGGTGTAGGCATCCAGGCCCCAGATCCCAAAGTGAGAAGAATCCCACTCGACAGCACTGTATTTGAGACAACTAAATTGGTCACTGTGGTCACTTTAGTCATCAGACTTTGCCCTTACTGCCCGTGAATTTTCCCTAAAATGATGATCAATGTTTCTTTTAGAACCATGTTATCTGACGTGGTACTCCGTGTCTGTCGTCTGTGTGCTTTCATGGATTATTCACAGCATCTCAGTCCTTACACAGCCGACGTTTTTTTTGGGCTGGCCACCAAAGTCTCCTGATGGTACAAGCAGCACTCCCCTTTCTCCCTGACCTTCATTAGCACTTACTGGTTCCTGGTTCACCTGTGCTGAAATGCAGTTGGCAGTTTGTAGCTAATGTCGGTGGGCTCTGCCTATTCTCTTACATTTGATATGAATGATAAAACATCCTGACAGACCTCCACTGGTCACCTGGCAAGCGCTAGTGTTAACCAAAAAGCACTTCAGTATATCCTCAGACAAAGGTTCTCTAGTCTAATTTGTCTGAATGTCATTAACTATATGATAAAAATAAATAAATAAAATAAAATAAAATAAAATAAATAAGATGAATTTATGAGGTGTAAAGCAGTCCTTTTTTTTTTTTTTTTTTTAACATGCATATTAATATACCCATAAATCCATGTTAAAAAGAAGCCAAGAATGCCAAGAAGCATTATCTGGGTAGCGTCACATTTTTTTCAATTGCCTTTTTATTAGTGCTCCATAAATATTCAGAAAGTGCTTTAGACATCTCCTGACCAACACCAAGTGTCATCTTCTTTAGCTTTAATGATATTGCTCTGGGCAAGGTCAACTATTTCATATCTTTCTGTCAAGAAAAGAAAACACATAAGCAATAAGATATGAAAGATTTCAGCCCTTCTGGGAATCCTCCCTGTAAGGATCACTACAGCTGAATGTCTCAACAGGAAAAACAATGAAAATGTGTGTCAAGAAGAACAAGGTCTTACAGCATATTATTGTATTTTTAAAAATTTTTTTCAAGTCCTTTGGACTCAGAGAAATGCTTTTACAATTTCTACTGAGTCCTTTAGAGGGCTCCTCCTCAGCACTTGAAAATGTAGCATATTCTTTAGCTTTACAAGTCCCTTATTTGTGACATAGATCCAAATGTACAACTAGGTAGTTGATATCCAGAAAACAACAAAACAAAATTTTTTCAGGAAGGAAACTATGTTTTACAAAAAAAATAAAAAAATAAAATAAAAAATTAAAAAAAAAAAAAAAGAAAAAAAATCCCTGTACAGTGAGCCATGATTTCTGTGTATTTGGGGTTTCTGTGCGAGTTAGTTGCCCTGTTCCTTTCAAAGACAGAGATGATCTCTTCTAAATCTTGTAAAATCTACAGAAACTTTGCCAGGGTGTATCATAGTAGTCTTTAACTGGTATCTTCTGCTGGAAGATGCCAGATGTAAACACACATATCTTATAAACAGGTGGAAAACAGATGTTTTACAACAATTAGTCCTGAATCTCTCTTCTTTTTTTTTTTTCTTTTTTTTTTCCCTACTTCTCCCACACTTCTTAGCTATAGTACTGGCTGCATGTCACCCTCGCCAGCCACAGTGAAGAGCTGAGAATACATTAAATGCCAAAGAGTAAAGCTGAACAGTCCTTGTCACAGTACATTATGATATGATGATAGTGCTTTTTCTGAATTGTTCCATTAGAAAAGCTATTCTAAGGGGAGAAAAGATGGTTAGCAGTCAAAATATTAGGAAGAATTCTTAGTAAATGCTGCCTTTAGAAGTCTACCAGAATAGCTATTGAGATTGCACTTATATATAATAATAATAATAAATAATAGTTTTATTCTGGTATCTCTCTTTAGCTGGGTTTAACTGAAAAATTCAACCTATATTAGTAATTTATAGATCAACAGAGCAAAAAGGAAAAAAGGTATATTTTTAGAAGTATTCATGGTTTTGGCCAGTAATAAACAATTGCATTAAAAGAAACTACCAAAATATATCCATAACTCAGGACAACCACATACACTGAGAAATGTAAATGGGAATTGGCCTGAAGAATGAGAAGCTGTGGGAATACTACCCCTACTTCAGCCACAGAGGTACAACCGCATGGTGTGGAGGCAGGGCTTTGGACCGCGAACAAATTTTAAGCCTAAAGGGTCCAGCTCAGGTGAGAAATGAGCAGAGCTGTTTTTAGGAACTTACATGGTGTCAGACCCACAAGTTATTTGGGTTATGGCAACTGCTATTACCGAGGCACGAATCTGTATGCTCCATGACGACAGCACTCAGTGCAGAGAACTGACATTCAACCATCAGTTGTCTTTGGAAGTATGTTATTTCAGGTGATGGGAAATCAATCAGCGTTATGGTTCATAACTTAGATTCTGAGTATTTCCCCCATTTCACAAATCATATGCCCCCAAATCTGTCAGTTTAATGCAAGAGCAGAAAGTGGGCTGTAACTCCGTGGTCCCACCTTTTACTCTTCACCTTACCCTACAGCACCCTCCCTCAGAGCCTCCGTTCAAGTCTCCACAGTTGACTTTGCAAAGCCTGCTGGTTTCTGCCTACTCTTCTCCCTAACTTGCAGAGCATCATTTATGTCATTAATTCATAATCATGTATAATACTTGCAGAAGTGCCCTCCTTTATCTACCTATATTCAATCACCAGTGGTTTACTTTTTCCCTGGCCCACTCTACTCAGCACAAGGACTGTCCCATATATTGTTTCTGAGAACAATTTTTGGCGCTGAATTTTGGTTGAATGTGTTGACTTTCCACGGGGACTCTCTGTCCGGGCCTTCCTGGCTCCTTTCTGAAATTCCTGTTAAAAACAGCAGGCTGACATTAGATTCTGGCAATTATTACCGACAAATACTTGAAATGTTAATGTTATAATTGCATCACTGTTGCAGCGGAGAAATAGCACACCTCAAAGAAACCAGGCCAGCTGGGCTGGGGAAAGCAAGGCTGCCCTTTCTCTTCAGAAGCGAAGAGTCTGGGCTGTGTGCTCGCTGCCAGCATAGTTTAGTTCAGCAGAGGCCAAGAGCCATCTCCTGTGACCCTTCCCCAACGAGGTCTCAACTGCAGATGCACAGACAGCTGATGGAGCCTGAGGGCCACTTCCACAGTGCTCTTCTGGGAAAAAGTGAGTTTGTCTGTATGCACACATACATACATGCACATGAAATTTGTAAAGGTATTCACACCTGAGTTGGGTTGTCCCTTTCAGATTTTGAATCAAACAATTTAAAAACCACCACTTTGAGTTGTTGAGATTGGCTTAAATAGGCACTGTACATTTCATCAATACATGTATGACACGTACATATGGTACCTACCTTTGTATAGATATTTATAAATCTACATATACACCTACATAACTAATTGTGATGTCTGATTTCTACAGGCCTATGAAATAGGCATCACGTGTTCATCTCAGTATTATAACAAAATTCTTCCAGATTTTGGGATGGGAGGGGTGGGGAGAAGAGAGGGAAGGAAGAGAGAAACTGCATGTGAACATTTTTGTTGGGGGAGATTGGAGGCATTTAAGGAACCTTTACAAAAACCACACTTAAGAGACCTCTTGTTCGTCTTGCAAACAGTACAACAACAGCTTGCAGGAAACGATGATTATCTCCTACTACCACTTGCTGGTATCCTATAAAATATTCTTTTAAAACATCTAGTGTGTTGAGGTGTGTCAAGTAGCTTTTTCACCACTCGACGTGCGATAAACAGGATATCTCTCGTAATCAGAAAATCTAAAGCGTAGGGAATGTAAAGATTAAAAGAGCAGTGTTTTTCTTTAAATGAATGTAATCAATGCGCTTATTAGTTTGCTGCGGCAGAAGGAGAGAGTGGGTGGGTGTTTCAGAGTTGGCACATGTCTATTTGGCAACAGTGAATAGCCTGAGTGTTTATAGAGAGAGCTCTGTGGAATCCCTAGATTCTGCAGATTTCCTTACCAATTTTGTCTCAGATAATTAAGGATTTTAAATAATAAAAGAAAAAGTTAAAGAGGAAGTACAAGCTCCAGCTGGATCAAATAAAAAATAAATAAATAAATAAAAAAGGAGGGTTTTTAAATTCTCAATATTGCCTTAAAACTAAAAATCAGCACTCAAGCACAATTTGGCTCTTAAAAGTATCTATGGAAAACTGGCACCTGCTTCCTCAACAGATCTACTCACTGGATGTATCCAGAGCTATATCTTCTTAAACTAGTGATTAAAAAAAGTTTCTACAGCTGTTGGACCTGCAACCCATAACGTGGAACAGGATTGAGCTGGAGTCTTTCTGGTCCATACCTGGCTGAAGTGACCCGAGTCCCCAGGAGGATAAGGCTGTGACCAGCCACGGTGCCCCCAGTGCCTTCAGGTTCACCCTTATCTTCAAGGAAGGCCAGAGTGTTAGGGCAGCCCTCCTCATCTGAAGCGAAAAACGTAGGCAGGTTT
This sequence comes from Cygnus atratus, assembly GCF_013377495.2. Lineage (NCBI taxonomy): Eukaryota > Metazoa > Chordata > Aves > Anseriformes > Anatidae > Cygnus > Cygnus atratus. The sequence goes on along the minus strand of NC_066362.1, from coordinate 142,653,767 downwards.
GCACAAACACTGTCTGGTCACTCTTCAGCTGTGCTGAGACATAACTGCGGCACCCATCCGGTTCAGGCAGAGCTTCAGTTTACGCGGAGCAAGTGCATTGCCCGTGGGAGCACACTGCTGGAGGCAGCGAACTGGCCATAGCTCTTACTTGGACTCTCTATGGGAAACTTGGATGCTGTCAGAAAGACCAAGAGCTAAATAGACATCCAGTGCAACTCCATTCACACTCTTTGAGTATTACTGAACTCCTGCAGCCCGTGGTCAGGCTGTAAGCCATTTCTCTGCAGTCACATACAAGCTCTGTAAGGGAGCAGGACTCAACTATTTCCTATGTCCTAGCGCAGCACTGTAAGAACTTAAACTATCAATCATATTGCTTGTTCTAATGCATATAATATATTCATAAAATACCTATGTGCCTATATATGTGTATATAATTATATACGTATAATATACTGATCACTTACAACTTTACCATTTAATGATAATGTTTGATTGTTCCCAATCTATTTCCTACTCTTACCGTGACTAAAAGAGGTCAGTACTCTTGGGCAGTGTGTTATATTGTCAGTTATGTGAAATTAAAAGCTAAGTAAGACCAGCAGCAATTCAAAGCGACAACTCTGGGGAAAAAAATCTATATATTACAGAGACAGTCCGTTTTTTTTTCCTAGTCACTGGCTTACAGATTTAGATGAAATAATATTCAGAAAAATATATAATTTTTAAATGCATATCTATTAGGTACACATTGCCCTATTTATTTTAAAAAATGTAATAATCAGAATATTACACTGAGCCACTAAAGCCTGTAACAATAACATGCGTTAGGTGCAGTCATGATTTCTGTACTGCAGCTGTGTCACACCTCCAGTAAGGAAGCTCTTCCTTTCCTTTGAAGCCAGCTTCAACCTCAAACACTGCCAACCTCTTTCCATCTCCTCACCCTCTCCCCTCCACCCCCAAAAAAATTTGAGACACTTATATCAGACCTAACCACCAATGCCAGTTTGAAGCAATCTTTGCTTTAAGGCCATTGCACTGAGCTCTATCCTCATGTAGAAGCGTCCTACCACCCAAGGAAATGCTGATAGGTATCTAAACAGGGGACTTTCTATAGGCATGGCAAAGCTGGCGGCTCTCTCAAGGAGTTAGGCTTTTCATGCTGCACTGAAAGGGCAGTCAGAGTTCCTTATGAGTTTATGAGCCCCACCAGACCAACCTCAGAGAGTGGAGGAGCCTCTTGACTCAGGACATCTCTGTCTCACGGGAGGGAGGTGAAGAAGGGGTGAACCTCAACCCTGTTCATTCTTCCCTGGTCTGGCAAATCTGAAGTAGCCACGGAGGGATGGCAACCTACAAACTGAGATGTGCTATACTATTAGATCTAACAGAGGATAAAAGTCCATAAAGGTTCATGAAGTCAATAAAATTTCCATTGACTTCTGATGAGATCCTGAGTGTATCACATGGCTGGATATTATACTTGGGCAAGACCAAAAGAAACGTAATCTGGAAGAATCAGGCTCAGGAAAGAGGTCTTTGCTCCTTCTGAGCTGTGAGATACAGTCCAAGCCCCATTCTGCATCCTTTTTCAGTATGCATGTTGTCTGGCTGGAATGCTCTACATCATACCCTTCAAAGCACTTCCCCAACTCTTCAGATTTGGCAGTCACCATTTTCTCATGCTACATTTATTACTCCTACGGCTTCCATGACCATCTATTACAAATGATGGCCATGGACAGCACTGTGTAGGTGAAGCACATTAATGTCGATACCACCCTGCAATTGGGGTGCGCTAAGCTGCTTCAATGGGAAGATCCTCCCCCCTCCTATTTTGATTTTTCTGCTGCTATACTTGATGACTAGCAATAAAAATGGATAAACAGAGATCCAAGGGAAATGAAACTACATCTGCTGAACATTCAGAGCCAAAATACACAAGGTGGATAATTTGCATGCTCTATGTAAAAAGTAGTTATGCAGCTTTCTTCCTACTCTTTACATCTCCATAAAACATAATAATGGATTTCTAATTATACACCCAAATAATAGGCAAGCTGCAAGATGCTGGGAGAAAATTGGAAAGGGGGAAAGAAACTAACCAAAGGTACAGATGTAAAGAGGGTAGTGACTTTTCTATAAAGATGCTGTAATGGCTGCTAAGTAGTCATTTTGAAACAGAAATTTTTAAGTGTCCTAATAGGAGTTTTCATTTTCTGACAATTTGCTACACAGTTGAGTGATGTCAGACAACAATCTGCAATCTACTACAATGACCAAAGAGAAACTGTCTTCATGCCCATTAAAATATATAATTGATTCCTAAATTGGCTTTCTACAAAAGAAACCAATCAGATTGATGCCAAATTCAGGCAGCAGATAAAGTCTTGACAGTTGAGATTAAACGTTTGATAGACTTGATGCTGAAGTGAAGCATATTTATAAATGATAAGCTCCTTGAGGTAAAACCAAATTTATAGCGGATTACGAAACATCATCATCCTTGTTTTGTTGGTGGATGATGGCATTCGAATTGGCTGCATTGCTGCCAGGAAGGGGCTCATTGCTGGTGCAAAGCACGAGAGCCCCTCTCTCCTGGCTGCCCTGCCTCCTGCTCACCTCTGGAGGGTGTCTCTGCAGCGGGGTACGGGATGAATGAGGGGAGATATCCCAAAGGGTTGAGGTGCTAGAAACCAACACCCATCTCTTCCTCAGCTGGTGCCTCACTGAGTGGTGATAGTGTGCCCCCCTCCCCCCCTCCAGCACCTCCCCAGCCTTCAGCAACCAGGAGGTCCTAGCACCTTCACTGCCCTTGCTCCAAACTGCTCTTATCTTGCCTCCTGCCTATTTTTTTTAATTATTGTTTCCTACCTTGGAATATTCTTATGATTCAGCCTTTTTGCAAGTTTCTGGTCTGAGGCATCCTATGAATCTTCCAGAGGGCCATGCACATGCTTTGCATGCTTGCCCCATCAGTATCAACTCCATCAGCACACCTGATGCAATCGGCTCACCCAGAGATTACCTGGCAGAGATTACCTAAAGCAGAGATTACCTGGTAATCTATCTGCTATAGCAACAAAGAAGCAAAGTTTTTCTGATGAAATTTTCTAGATGTTGTTTTCCTTTCTCATTTTGCTTCAGTCAAATAAAATCATTAAGTGTCCTTTGTAACTGGAGTACAAATAAGTCCTCCAGCTTTGGAAGAATGTACTTTGAGGGGAAAACAAACAAACAAACAAAAAACCACCACAACAACAACAACAACAAAAAGACCTGCACGATTGCTTAATCTTTGAAATTTAATGGAGTTTCAAGGTAATGTTGGGGAGGATTTAGAATGAGCCTCAAAGTGACTGTTCTACATGGTAAGAAAAGCTATGAGGGAGCTGATGATTATAGCCAATACATCTCATCTGTTCTCCTAGCAGAAGCATTAGCTACCAGAGAGCTGTCTTAGGTGAGATACAAGAGGAACCCTCGGCATAAAAATGTCCCTGACAATGGATGTCAGCACTTGTGTCAAGGTCTCACTAGCGAACAAGCTTTTAATTTCTGAGAAATTTAACTGGAGCTGAGTGAGGAGAAAAACAATTTATTTATTTATTTATTACGTTGCAAGTGAAATAATTGGTGGATGAACTTTTAACTAAATAATAGATCCCAATTTATTTTCCAGAGGAATAGATGAAGGCAGTGCAGCTGTTTATTGCATAACCACGAGCTTAAATTCACCTTTTTACCTGTCACATATGAACAGTAAAAAAAAAAAAAAGTCAGCATCTCCACCATCTAAAATGTTTTGCAACTGTCACTGCCTACGCGTGATCCAGCATCCAAAATACAAGATATATAAGGTTATAGTTCAAAAGGTACTACCTAAATCCTGAAGGGCTATTCTGGGACCTGAAATAAGGCCTGTACAAAACAGGCTTAAGTTTTTTGAATCAATTCTCTTCTGGTACTACTGGTGTAATCATCTTTGTCTTGGCATCATCGTGCCTCATCTTGCCTTATGAGAAACAGCAGTTACTAAGGGGAAGTGCAACTAGGCAGGCAGGCACTGGGCACCACTCCTGGAACAGTGGAGATTTTGCTTTTGTTGATCTCACAGGACAAATGGCACTTTCAGAAGAAAGAGTTGGGGTATTATCTTCTTAGCTTGCAATTGCTTCCAGGATGCACTCACCTGTTCGGGACCCAGGGTAATGAAACACAGCACACCATTTAATTTACATCAATTATCAGGTGAGTATTGTCAGCATCTAAATATGGCATTCATTGAAATGATGCAGAAACAATCAGTGCACATCCCGAATGCCTTCAAGATTTAGCACGTTGAACTACAGACTTCCTCAACGTAGCTGTTGAGGGTTGATGCTAAATAACACAAAGCCTAAACCTATTATCACGTATTTGTTTCCATGTTTTGTTCTTCTCTCGCACCATACCTCTGTTCTCCTTATGCAGGCAGATACATGGGCAGTGATTTTTATCCAGATGCTTGCAGGATGCTCAGCAGGCTAAAACTGATATCTGTTGGTTGCTAGCAGTGCCTCATTAACACATTGGCTTCCAACTCCAGCCCGTGAGTTCCTATCTACAGAAACTATCACAGTACTGTAAAAATTAATTTCTATGTATGCAAGAACTTTGTAAAACTAACTGTACGGATGAAATGCAGATTTTGTTACCAATTCCCTTTCTCCTTAGCCAAAGCTGGCAATCTCATACTAGTCACATACTTAACTAATAAATATTAGTTAAATTTCCAGAAATCAGTATGCACCTTTATGTGAATTTGTCTGAAGTCATACTGCTTTTTAGTTCCGCTACCTCAAAAATGTTGTTAATTGCTTTAAAAGATCCAAATATCCAGGAAAAACAACAGTATAGATAAATCAGAAGAGATTGAATTAATCCATCGTGATATCTGCAACATTCACAAAGAAAACTGTCTTTTCGTGTTTTTCAATCTAGGCTGATCTCTTCTGACATTGAACCATGAAAAAAAATACACACACACACACACACACACAAAAAACAAAAACAGATTTTCCATTGCTGATGACTGACAACGGTATGTGTATAGGACATGGTGCATCATCATCCAATACTTCCCAAAGAAGTGAAACATTAAATGAAGTAAGGTAAAAAGGTTACTTAGCTTCACTTTTCAATCACTGCCTATTTTTCACATTATTGGGGCATCCTCTGAACTTTGACTAGTGGGACACTCAGTAGGACACCAAATGCTAGGACAGGGCATCCACATTAATCATTTGAAACAGTTTGGGTATGACTAGCGTGACTGGGAGACTGAACTGTAGTGTCACTTTCAAGTGCTGCATTTGAAATTGTGATAAATATTCAACCCCATATAACACTAATTTAATGTGCATCTCCCATTTTTTGCTACAGCAAATTTCATCACCGTCGTTAGCTTGTGTTCATTGTTTTCAACCAGGAATCTACAGAGCAAATAATAAAACTATTCCCTGTTTTTATATTGCTTATGGCCTTTAAAGAAGAGACAGGACAATGACTTAAACATAAACTTTGAGGAAAAATTCTTTAAATGATTTTTTTTAAAGAACAAATTCTCTCAATGTTCATGTGATGTTAGCTATATTGTAAAATCCCTCTGTCCACATTAAACAGATTCCAAAATGCATCAGGATCATCACTATGCAATACCAAAGTAAGATCAGATCTCCACAGTTTTCAGAGAGATCACACATCAACTGGCATTTCTTAGCATATCATCTGAAATACTCATTTGAAGGTACCGCTTATTCTCTGAAACTAGATTGCTGAAAACTAGCATTCTCTCATTTATTTCTCACTAAAATTTGATTCTCTTGCCAGAAGAAAAAAAATTGGAAGAAAATCTGAATCTACCCTTTAGAAATCCAATACACTTATATTAATCTGTTGTTACAAAAATCAGTATTTATAGGGAAGATCCATTATTTCTTTCCAAAGTATCTACATACCACTTTTGAAGACAGCTAGTTTCATTAGATTGCAAACTGCTCCATCTTGTGGTAAAATAGCAGCACTAATACAACACAGAAACAGTTTTATACCTTTTTATTGTTTGAACCACCAGCCAGAAGGTGATGTGAGAATTACCAGAAATCAATTGCATTGATTTATTTCTTTTGTCTTGCAGCCAATTTCTGTATCTTACCTCAAAGCAAATCATCAGTATGATGGAGGGGAAAAAAAGTCCACATGAATCACAACACACATGGACCAGAAAGCACAGAAGGTTTGTTTCTTCCTTACGCCTGCATTCAGAAAACATTTTAAAGTATAAGCATCTGTCACATTCGGGATACTTTTTCTGAATTCTTATTGGCAAGAAAAGTTGCTCTACAATGCAAGCAGTTCAAAGGTGAAACATGATCAGCCTGGTATGGATGCAGTCAGACAGACAGGCAGGTATTCAAGAGCACTGCTCTCACTAACCTTCGCAATAATTTGGACTTCTCAGTGTGGAATCTGATGGCAATGGACACATTGGGAAGTGCCACCAGCCCCCGCTGTTGAGTGACTGCAAGATGGGGACCAAGCTTACCACACTGGTATTCATAAGAAACTTATTCACATGTCTGTGGAATTGCAGCCTGTCTTTAATAACTAGTTTTTAAGTGCTAGTTCCGTAAGTACAGCTTTTCTCCAAGTGGAGGGATGTGACACCATTCACCGAAAGATCCCCAAAAACTGGTTCATACTTCCCCCCATATAGTTTATCCCACAGGACATCATTTGGACGTCTTCCCAAGGAATTCTAAAGCTTCAACCTCCACTCAAGGAGATGTGGTGCCACACTTAAATCAGGAAAACTGCTTGGACAAAACATCTGGAGGCACAGGGAGACAACAAGTAAGAGGTTTGGCACACACGCGTTGGGTAGCCTGAAACACGAGACTGCAAAGGGATGAGAGGAGCAAGACATTAAAACAGACTCAGACTGATGAACTGATTCTACTGCTGTGCTTCATTTAAGTTCACGTGCCTACATACATGATCTGGTACGTAAGAACATCAGAAGAACCCCTATGTACCTGAATGGATATTTAGTGAATGCTTTTATTAAAGTCACAGCTTTTATTGAAACATGATATAGAGTTATCTCGCTACACACTAGCGATTTAAATTAGCAGAAATGCTACTTAAACCATTTCCTATTTTCTTTAGTGTAAAACTTACTCATATAGCCCCCATTTGCTCTTCAAAGAGCCAGGTAAATTGCCTCAGCTGTTTGTTATATTCAACTTGAACAAGTCACTGTTTTGACTGAGATCAACTAGCTTAGTGATGCGAAAACTATCAGCGACTCTATAGAGAAATCTTACCCAAATTTTATGGAGTATTTTCGAGAAACAACACAGAACAACGACAGTTCAAAATAACCACCAAAGGGATTCTGGGGAAGTAAGGAGTCAGAAATTCACCAGCCAAGGATGCAGACTGCTGAAACCCAGTTTCTAACCTGCTCTGTTTTTATTCAGTCCAAGAAATCTATGCATTTCCTGACACCTCCAGAATTGCGCTTGGGAAAACAATGACACATATGGATCACTCACAGTTATTTATTATCAGCTGCAGTGGCCGGCTAGCACCTTTTGGTACCTCTGAAGTGTAATATTTTTGGGATAATCTACAACCAACATGAGGCAGGGCTGTGTTCTCACACTTAGAGAAACTTAGAAAGGGCCCTGTTGCTAGAACTACTGAGCTGTATTTCTTTTTGTCTGCTTTCTCCAGGCTTGAGAAACCGTACGTTCTTTTCTGCTGTAGCCCAGTTCCTACAGGAAAGATAAAGGATATGCTTTTCCTGGAAGCTCTATGTATTTGACCTCTGTCCCAGGAAGGAAGATGGAAATAAACCAAAGTTTTGCGCTTTTGGGGGAGTGCTGTAACCGCTGATCTATTTTGGAAGGCTACAATTATAGAGAAGAGGTGGGCAGCACTGCCATCACCTCCTGCTTCTGATTTTAAAAAAGTTATGACTGTTTTTGGCAAAGAGTCCAATGCTATCTTTGCACATCAGCCATATTCAGAACACGCCTCCTTGATCAGGCCCCTTGAGATTTAAAGGGTGGAGAAGATAACTTCAGCCTAACCCCTTCAGCTCTTTCTGCATTTGGGGGAAGAAGAAAAAGCTGACTCCTCCAGAGGGTGATTCAGAGCACCTAAAATTAGATATTTGCTCTGAATCACTCCCCACTTAACCCTAGGGAGGCATCTTGGAGAAAACTGCTTCCACAGACAAAGGTTAGCCCCTGTGACTGTTCCGCTGTCAACATCCCCTCAATTGTCGGTATCTTTCTCACTAGTTTCTCAACTCCAGCATAGCTTAGGTTGGAAGTTATCACTTATCTTTGGACACCTGTGAAACAAAGGGAGACCCTTCAAAACTCTCCAGACACCTGTCTAGGAGCTGCCTATGCAGTCCAGAATTTAGATAGTTGAGTCACTAAACATACTCATTTTTCAAAAAGTTACAGTCCACCAACAATTTCATACACTGTCACTGACTTCAGTACAGCTAAGAAGGAAAGCTGGCACTCAAAATGCATTATTGCGACAAACTGTGAAAATTTTCAATTTTAAATCAATTTAAAGAAAGATGCTTTTTAAACAGAAAAAACATAGTAGTTATAATGGAAAGAAGTCTTTATTACTAAATATATTTATACAACAGTTCTAAATCATAACTGTATATCCTTTGAAGTTCTTGGAGCATTCTGCCTTTCTTTAAATACTCAGATTTATCGCTTTTTCCAGGTGAACTTCCGTCGTGCTCCCTCTTGACCAGGCTTTTTTCGTTCCTTCACACGTGGGTCAACTGTTAGCAGCCCAGCTACAAAACACAGGGAAACACTCATTTGTTTACTGTTATTAGTTGTTATTATAGGAGTAGTATGTGTGCATGACAATAGAGGGTTTCAAGACAGCCAAGGGGAAAAGTCCAGGATAAAACAAGCTAAAAAGAATTCAATCAGATCCTCCAACATTTCAATTTTTCTTTGGTAACTAACTTTGTTCACATTTAGAACCTCTGAGCCTTTAGAGCAGTGGTCTCAACTTTTTTAGTCGCACAACCCTATCTGTAAAAGATTTTAGAGCACACACCCCTATTATGTATATTCATTAATTTACAAGTTATATACATATGCTACTGAAGTACTAGTATTTCCTTCCTGCACACAGTAGATCTTGTGCACTCCTGGGGTACTCGCACCCACTTTTGAAAGACTATGTGTACTCTACAACAGTGGTCTCCAAACTGTATTTTGCAATGTCCAAAACCTGTTTGGAATCACACTGATCTCCCTAAAGATACCAAATTAGTTAAAATGCCAATTTGCAGGAGTATTCCCAGAAAGTTACGCTTGTCAGTACTGAAGAACTATAATCAGAGAAACTTATTAAAAAATACTAGCACAAACACTTCCATAGGTATTCCCTACTGGTCCAGAAAGGACATTGTTAAAAGCTCACAGTCTGTAATTCTGTATTTGCTACAACAGCATGGAACCTCATCACTGAGAGGTATCAAATAACAGAGTACCAAATAAGTTCTATCTTGTTTAGGTAAATTGTCAACTCTAAAGCAAGACAGAAAAGAAGCACCTTCAGTCTGACTAGTTTCATATAGTATGCTTATGCTCATTACTATCCCTTTAAAGTTAACACTCCAGTGTTTAAGTTTGAGAATACATCTTTTTAAACATGAACGAGGTGCAACTATGCAAGTAAAATAAAATATAATCTTAGTACCCTACAGCTCTCAAATGTCTGATCCAGATTTGATAGTGAATATACATGCACGTTTTGTGATTTTATGTAGATGCAATATAAACTGGTTTACTGACCTAACAGAGGTCAGGAACAGATGGAAAAAAACACATCATCCAAAATGTACACAAAGGAAGCTAGGAAAGAACCCGAAAACTATTTTTTACATTCAGATCCCATTCATACAATATACAAGGTTTCACTTGGACTACCTACTCAATTTGCACTGATCCTTAATGATTCTTGTATTAATTCAGCTGATTACCAGAAACACACTAAGAAACATGGAAGTAAGATTTCTATTCCTACCTTGCCTCATAAATTCCACCTCCTTTTCTGTCACAAAACTCCTCAAGGCTTTTGCAGAGGCTAAACGTATTGCACCAGCCTGTGAGGATCTTCCTCCACCAGAGACTGTGCAAACCATATCATGTTTTCCAACTCTGTCAAGAAACTGGAATGGGAACAACAACTGTTCCCTAAAAACAAAAAATAAATAAAATTATATACATGTATGTAAGGTTATACGATGTACCTTTCCTATTATAGTACATACAAAAACATGGTTAACTTTCAGACAGAGATCCAGGAAGGCATTTATATCCCTAATGTCCTACTAAAATAAACTTCATCAGCCTGGAGAGAAGAAGCTCCAGGGAGACCTTCTAAAAGGTGTCTACGAGAAAGCAAGAGATGGATTCTCTATCAGGGAGTGTAGTGATAGGACAAGGAGTAATAGCTTTAAACAAAAAGAGGGTAGATTGAGATTAGACATAAGGAAGAAATTCTTAGGTGATGAGGCACTGGCGTATGTTGCTCAGAGAAGTCCCAGCCCTGGAAGTGTTTAAGGCCAGGCTGGATGGGGCTTTGAGCAACTTGTTCTGGTGGGAGGTGTCCCTGTCCGTGGTACGGGGGTTGGAACTGGATGGGCTTGGAACTGGAATTTTCCTTCCAACCTAAACCATTTTATGAAAGCAAACTAATAGCAAGGATCATTTTCAAACTGCCAATGGTAAGTACTTGAAGATCAGTTTTGCAATTAATTTTGTCTCACTAATTATCTATGGCTACCAAGATCTGAATATTAAAAGACAGAAATTTCTGAGAAATATTCTTGAGCTTGGAAACCACAACATAAAATAATCACATAGGGTTGACAAAGGAAGCTTTCCATCCCTTTTGAGAAGTCTTCTCTATAGCAAACCGTACACCTTCAAAATCTGAAGCTATATATGAAGTGTCTTGCTTTGTTTGCTTCTTCTCATTACTGTATGACAGAGTAATTACATATGAATACAATTCACAAGTCTCTTAGGAAGTTTGACACCTTTGATGATTGTTTTTTGTTCAAATAAAACTACAAGTCCTTTTTAAGGCAACCAAAATTTGAATTATCCAAATAGCCTACGTTCTTGGTTTCTGCATCCCTGCAGAAAGGGGAGAAGAAACAGAGCAAGGCTTACCTATCACATCTTATACTACTCACTCCTGGAAACTAGGAGGTGAGGCAGGACTAATTTTCATAAAATAGACAGACAGGAAAAAAAGAACAGCATCAACTGTGTGGAATACAGCACCAAAAATAATAGTATAGCATGACTTTTGGTGGCGTATTTTCAGTACATTAAGAATAGCATTTCATAGTGCTCTCACCTGTCCTGCAGCACTGGGAAGTAATGTAAAACATCTATTCCATTCACTGTAATTTTTCCAGTCCCATTGTCATAAACTATTACAGTAGCTCTTGAAGTTTTTCTTTCACCTTAAAGGAATTAAAAGCAATCTGTTATGTGCCTTCGATATTCTACAAAATTTCAAATACCTAAGAAGTTAAGCTGATCTTCAGTCTTTCAAATAGTACCAGATGTTTGTTTTTGGAAGCTAACGTAATAAAAAAAAACAGGGGAAGGAAGTAAATGCAGATAGTGAACAGTCAGCTTTCAATACATTTTAATCAATACTATTAAGAAGGTCAGGATACTTTCTAGACCTGGTGAGGTCACAGCGTGTGAAAATAAACAGATTGTTGAACACTTATGTTTACCATAAGCACAGCTTCCAAGTCTAATATTAAAGACTTTGTAAAATCATACAAAGGTACAATATTCACACGGAAAAGGTTAACACTAACTATGCTGATATAAATAACGCTTACGCATCATTTAGCATTGTTTCCTCAGAAATTACTAGTTGCAATTCAGTTCTGTAAACACATTAGCTTCAAGATAAAACACGACAAATTCTATGCTAAAGCCTATGACCAATCTTCTGTGGCACAAAGGAAGCAATCGTGATAATAAAACAAATTAGATATTTTGCTTAATTAAGGGGGGTGATGGGACACAAGAATGTTCTTGAACTTATAAAGATAGCTTTTCTTAAGATGGGTTGCTTGTTTACGAAACTTTAGCAACTACTATTCTGAAGATACTGTTGAAAACCAAAGTGGATTAAATCCCAGTTTGGCTCTTTCACATCTCCTTGTTTTCATATCATCTTGAAGTTAACCCAGCAAGAACAGAGCTCACCAGCCATTTTGCTTGCTCCTCAAGCTCTCTGAGACTTTTATTCTTATTATCCTCCGCCTGCTGCTTAAGAATACACACCCCTCTTAAACATACAGCATAAAGTGTGCATATGCATACACAGACTTGCACATGCTTTGTCCAAGAAAACCTTCAGACTTTCCTACACGTTTTTGATACATTAGTTTTCCTAGTCAACCTCTCATATGGTATCATTCTTCCACTTCCATGTGTCACTTCACAGAAAACGTGAGCCACCTGTGTTTAGAAGATGCACAGACCCTTGTGGCTTCTCTCCAATACCCCCTCTGTCTCAGTACCAGTGACTGATTCCCGTCTCTGTCACATAATGCTAGCTACAGTTCATCAACTTGTTTGAAAATTTAAGATTTTGCAAATTCTTTGTAATTTCCTCAGCTGTTTGTAAATATTGAAATGCTCGATTTTTGTGTCCTCAAAACTCTCTTTTCCTGAATTGCCTACAAAACTCATGATCAAGGTTACTTAGTGGTCTAAGCACACCACTTTTATACTATGCAACAACACTATTACATCCACTGAATTCTCCATACGCGTTTGGGATCCCCCCAGTTCCCCACCCTTTATGTTCAGTCAACTTTTCACAGCAAAGTCTGTGTTTTTTTTTTGTACAATGTGCAGCACAGTGAGGTCCTCTCTACAGAGATAGTACTGTATCAGAACGAATAGTTGACAGACTGTGCCAAAAATTGACTGTTAAACCAAGCTGGATCATAACTTAGTATGTCAAAACATAATTAACAATTATACATCCGATATAAACAGAAGCATATAAGAAGAAATAGTGAAACTGTGTTGTACATACATGAATATTATACAGAAATCAGTGGGAAGAGGATAAAAATTCTGCATTACCGACCAACTTGAAATTATTACCTTCACTGGTGCTGAAGGCCACTCCTCGCTCATCATACTTCAAAGGCTCAATAACAACTTTTTGCAATTGTGCAGAAATTTCTCTGGAAAACTTTTTTATATAATTCTCCTCGATGTTACCACATGGCGACGTCACCAATTTTTGTAAGAGTTGAATAAATCTCGAATACTGTAGACAACAAGACCTCATTAAAGGATGCAAGTGTAATTGCATTTGCTAAAACTTTCTATTTTTATGTACTTAATCTTTCCTACTTCACTTTTATTGATGATTTCTGACAAGATGACACTTTTGCACCTACATGCTGATTTAAGAACAGCATGCAGATGCATCATTTGCTGTGTGACTAAAGATACCTGGTTCTTTCTTCAGGCAACAATGAAGCTTTAATTCGAAGTATAACCACCAACCCCTTTGTAACACAGGATTACTGTATTAGAATGAAGTTCATCTTACTTTTAAAAAGAAAACATTGAGGGGGTCTTCATTCTTTTGTTGTCATTAAAATGGCAAAAGGAGACGATTTTTACCTTATTTTCAGTAAGTCAGCATATTCATTGACTTGGAAATAATTTTATTTCACTAAACTGAGCCTCTTAAATGATTATATTTCATAATATATACAGGAAATACCTATCTATCTATCTTTGGCTGTTCAAGCTGAGTTGCTTTAATGTTTATGATTTCCTTTAAACCGAACAATCAAGCTATTTAAAAATTCAAGAGATACTTGACTTAAAGGGCAACCTCTTGAAATAAATTATCCTTTGCTACTGTGTGGTTCTCCTTCCCCCTTACACCCCCTCCGAAGTTCTTCAACATGTGATTAAAGAGTAAACACCACTGTGTTAACCCATTTGTGCTAAAAGCTGGGATGTCCTGTTATGAAGCGTTACCGGCAGGAGTACCAGATAGCTAGGTCACAGGATGTAAAGGTATGCCATCTTTTAAAACGGATTTTTCATATAGATATCACATCTAAGTTTTCTTAACTTACCAGTTGTTATGAAAAGTATTTTCTCTTCTGTTTCCAGAAGTTTCTGCACAAAATTAATTTTTTTTTTCCCCTGTAATTTAGCAATAGTTCCTGGAACTCTGACATCATTCAAAAAGCTACTTCTACCTAACGATCTGACACACATCTGCAATCCCTTAGGAGCAAGATAGCTGAAATCTCCTGGGTAGATCAGGATGGAGAACTTAGAACAGCAATTTCTAACTTACATTTATGGACATGAACCTACCAAAGACCTTTCCACTTTACTCATAGACAAGAAGTCATATGATGTTACTGTTCTGGATGACAAATGAGCAAAGGGTACATTTGCTGCTGCCATGCTATTTTGTAATGATATTGTCCACAGGAGAAAAGAGATTCGGCACTGTTTCTAGGTGGAAAAATACTTGGAATGCTCTGTGTTACATTCTCTGGTACTATCATATTCAAGCTTAGGCTTCCAGAAGAGAACTGAAGTTGGCCACACAGACTGAACCTGCTGTTACAAAAGCTAATGCTATTTAGGGGATTGCAGGAAAAAACTCTGAGTAAGAAAAGTGGATGACTATTAGGCTTGATAGTCTTATTCCCAGAGAAGCATGTAAAGTACTCCAAATCTCAACACTGATACAGCCTGCTGATACTGGCAAAACTACAAAAATCCTCTTCTCTCCTCCCATACTTCACATCAAGGAGAATGTATAAAGAGCTATCCCAGATGAGACCACAGATCTGTGTAGCTTTATATCTTGTTTCTGATATTTGATTCTGTAGCCAATCACTAAGAAAAGGAATCCTTATTTCTGACCATCCTTCTCTGTGACTTTTCTATCTCTATTGTGCCCTTCTTAAGGTTCAAACACTCTCTACGGATTTACCATTACACAAATCCATCGTGTTTCCCCATCTTCAACATTCACCCTTTCCCTAAAATAAAGAACAGAGGTTCTAACCCTGTTTTTCATCTGTAATTAGAGTGAGTATTTATTTCTATTATAAGCTGTCACTATGCTTCATTTCTATTAACACAATTAGATAAAAAGAGACAAGGCCTCACAATGCTACCAGAAGAAAAAATGAACTAATGTAAGCAACAATAGAAAACCCTTAATTGTTCTGTATTATGCTAGATAAAAAAGGGACATAGGGTAAAGACAACGTGAAAATAATGTGGTAGTGCTATAAGATACGCATTTTATGGGAATAAAGTTCTTTTGAAGAGCACCTGCCTCTCTGTAATGCCTTTACAGTATCCAAAAACGCAGAGTCCATGTTTTTAAGACACAAGCCTCCTTAAGATTAGAAGGATTAATTACTTACATCATCATCTGACAGTTTTTCTAACAACATTTCTTCCAATTCCGTCTTAGTCAGCCATCTGCTGCCAACCAGGTTCCTGTTTAAAATATCACATATATTCTCCCTTTAATTAACCATGCAATTAGAGTTACATCACAGAGGACCACACATCCAGTCTTAGCTCAGAAATATATTTTACATCACAAATGAATACAGATCACATTCCCATAGTAAATAGAAAAAGGCCTACACTGATTTTAAAAGATCTTTTGAAAGGAATGGTAACGTCACATACTGAATTTACCAAATTAAAATTATGTATTTCACTTACATATTATTCATATTATTGCAGTCTGATATTGAGCAAGATTACTCTTGCAAGAGTAATCTATCTTCTCCTCAGCTTAAAACTTAGTTTGAAAAATTTGCTGCTAGGAAGGGTTTGGTTTATTAGCAGCAAAGAAATAAATCAAAAGGCAGGACGTAAAAAAATTCTAAAGCAACAAAATTTTGCCTGTGGTCTCCAATTCTTTGGTTCAATACCGAACTCCACTTGCGGTAAGTATGGTCAAGGTACTAATGCAGCAATAACAACCATACTGTATTTTATCTACTATATAATCTCTATCTGCTCAGTACAGAAACTGAACCAATGATAGAAACAGCAGAAGTTAAGAAAACAGCCTCATATAGAGATGTTAACACAAAAAAAAACAACGTGTGAAGTAAATCTTTGGGAAATATGTATCATACGAAGTGTCTGACAAAACAGAATGCTACCATAAATATACACATCAACTTTATCAGGTAAATTTAAGGCAAAGTGCTAACTCTCTTACCTCTGTAGGATTTTTTTTTTAATTTTTATTTTTTAAAAGAAGCAATCCTAATGAACAAGCTCTGATTCAGAAAAGCATTCCTACTCAAGGTGATTTTAAGTAGTACTTCTGAAGTATGTATTTTAATGTTTTTCTGAGTCAGGGCATAAGAAATGTTTACTTAGAGACAGTGCTGGTTTTAACAGGAATCTTAAAAAGTACCTAACCCTGACAGATTCAAGTATATAGTATATATATTTATGTACAGCTACTTCCAGTGAAGCCAGTGATTTATTTATTTTAAACATGTGAAAAGCTATAAGCTTAAGTCTTTCAAGATCAGGTTCCTACCCCTCAGTTAATATTACAGTGTGTCCATGACAGATTGTTTGCTGGAAAACAAAAACAAAAACAAAAACAGTTCCCACCACCCCCTACCTACCTTGAGGAGATAAATTATTGAGGCTAATCTCAAAGGAAGTACTACATCCCTTAAACCCTTTAAATTATCAGAGTTTTTACAAACATAAAAGAGGAAAACAAAAACTTTCAACCCTGACTACCTTTAGGTCATTTTTCACATCCGTAAGTCCACTGGCTGAGCTCTCTAAGGTTATTTTCAGCAGCATACGCCAAGAAACTTAAATCATTTGTTCTCGTCTGCTTAGAAACTAATACAGATCTATAATAAAATATTCTGTGGCTCATCGGACGCTATATATATATATATATACATACACACACACACACACACATATATACACACACACACACCATGAACAAACATGAACTTCTATTATTTAAGAAGGAAATAATCTCAACAAATTAACACTTTCTCTTCCTAATGTAAACGATAAATGGCTGAAATTAAGAAATGACAAACCAACACAACGTGCAACTGGAATGGCACACAAACCTGGCCAGAAAATACATAGCAAGAACATAAATCAAAACTTTTTTTTCCAGTGTCTAAATTGTAACTATATAAAAATTGGTAAGCACTGAAATCAAATCTTCCTAGCTGTATCTATTTTTTTTTAGATACTTGCTTGATTTCATATTCCAATATATCAAAATCCTTGCAAAAAGAGTAGAATATATATTAAAAAAAATATCAAGAAAACAGCCTAAGAAGTGAACAGTTTCTAAAACGTATATCCATTTCAAAGACAACCCTGACAGTATGCACTGAGAAACCAACAACTATAGCATTTCACAGCTTGTTCTGGTTAACATGCACCTTTTTAGCTTTGCCATAGCCACTGAACAGAAAAGCTTACTATGCACACCAGAAAAGTTAAAGAAAATAAAAGAAACTTAGAGAAACTGAATTCAATTACCATTAATGGTGATATTACAACAAACTGAACCAAATAAACTTTTCTAAAATAAGTACAGCTTTGATGATTCAGCTGTACAAAGCCATTAGAAGAAAAATAGTGGAATTAACTATTTTGATGCTCTTCGAGTTCAACTTGGTAAGTAAAAATACTCAAGAACAGCAATTAATGAAAGACTATTAAAAAGCTCAGCTTTAGACCTTAGGATTTTTCCAACAGTTAAGCAACATATTTGATGTTTACAAAGGCCTTATTTTCTCATAAAAATCTTACTACCCTTTCCAAAAACCTTTACTAAAGAAATAATTAGGAAACTTCATATATGGACAAAGAATCCTGGATATTCTCTACATATTTTCAAGTCACACTTTTGAATTCTTATATAGGAGAGAACATTGAAAAGATCTGAGAGAGATTGAACAGTAAGAGATATAGTTGGGGGTTCCCTATTTCAGCAGTGAGCACTCCACACATACAGATAACAGACAGACCTTTCAACCTGAAATTAGCATACAAATATTAAGTCAGGGAATAGTGAAAAAGTCTGAGAATGGGTTAATGGAATAAAAGGCAGGTAGGATGGGAGACTACAAAATGTGCCAAAAACAACATACTGAAGCATTTTAAGAAAAGTAATATCAACATGCAATCCAACTGGAAACATACTTTTTTTCCTTCTGAGGTGGCAAGTCTTGAGCTGCCAGTTGGTCTTGATGTTTGTGAACATTTAGCAGTTTTTCATAGGTATCCTAAAATATGTATGGAAGAAGAATTTAAATGCATTTTTTTCCATTTAATATTTTATTTTATTATGTAAAACACGCTTATGTGGTTTTGGTCTCCAAACATCTAAAATGCAAGAGGTTAGAAAACAAACAGAGCTCTGACAAGTTAAAAAAATATTTTCTGCATGTTTAATAGCATGTTAAAGCTAAACCAATAAACATTTAGACAGTAGGTATAATATTTTCATATGTAGTTCAAGGTAATTAATTTTGAATTGTGTTATTTTTCTTCACTTTGTTGCCTTCTTATACACGCTTTTACAAAAATTCTCAAATGTATACAGAAAAGCAGCTACATTTATGTACCGGATATGCCTCCAAAACATACTGCACAATCATTTCAGAGCATTCATATTTTAGCTTGTCTTCCTCAAAATAGTGAGGAGATTTAAAATTGTAAATTATTTCATTTAGCTAGATTTTTGTACATTTGGATTGTCAGCTCTATCAGTAGTCTGTATTAATCAGAACTCGCTCGTACCCAGGCATGTCCACAAAGACACACGGTTAAAGTTATCATAATTAGAATTTTTTTTTTTTAAACATTACAGATATATTGGCTCTAAATTTTCAGTACTTTTTTTTCCTCAACAGTTTTCTCAAAATTCTTCGCTATGTAATTTCAAATCATGCTGTGATAGGGATTTACAACTTCAGAAAACCAAAAGCAAAAATATTCATAAAGCCACACAGAAAATATTACGAGAGACGTTTTTAAATAAACAGTTTCTTCACTTCAAAAACTTTTGGAATCTATTTTGTTCTAAAGTATTACATCTAATATTAAGAACTACAATAGTGATTTAAACTAGAAATAGGAATATCTGGAAAAATAATTACAAATAATATTGAAACAAAACAGAATTGTATTACAGCAAAGTACTAGAATGTAAAATAATTTACTTTCATTAACAAGTGAAAGTACAAAGCTTATAACCACTTTCACATACTTTAATAATGTAAGGACTGTAGCAAATACTAGGGAAACTACAGGTTAGGAATTACTGGGGACAGGGCAGGATCAATTTTTTTTTTTTTTTGCTGTATTACTTAAAACAAATAGACCATTAAAAGAAAAGCAAGACAGATACATACTGTTAAAAATTAACCACTGAAATTCTAGTTCTTAACACAAGTAATACTGTGATTTGCAACAGGCTGCCATGAAATTTCTGCAAGTTTACTTTTTTTTTTTTTTTTAAAACCCACCTCGCTTAGCTATGAACATCTACTGTCCAAGCTGATTTATCCATTAATATAAAAAAAACATTGGCTCATATACTAAAAATATGTGTACTTAAAGTATATGAACTAAGAACAGATTGCTATCTGAGCTGCACTCGAAGCATTTAAATAGGGACAATTCACTAAGGCCTTTGATGCAGGTCATTGGTGACATTTTTAACAGCACTGTGGAACAAAAGTATTTTTGGAATAACTCCACAGTATAAAATCCTGCAGTACAAAACTGCCCACTTTTCCTTGAGACTGCACAAGAACTCACATATTATAGTAATATGCCTTCCAGAAATCTTTCAGTTTTGACAGAGATAACCCATTTCAGGTAGGAACTAGGAAAATTTTTCAATTTAAAAAATGCTCTGTCTTTACACACATGAAACATCACATAAAAGAGCATAACAAATCATATTTTCAAATACTCCCAAACTTCAGAAATACATCCATAGATCTCTAAGATAAGAAGGTATGGTAGCACTACTTCGGGTATCATTCATATCACATCACCTCTAATAATCTTAACAGCTCTATTCAGAGCTGACTATTAGGCTGCAAAAAGTTCTATGCAGGAAAAGCAGGCACATCTCATGCCCTCTAACCCAAACCTTGTGCCTGACACCAAGAATTTTTTTTAATGCATTTGTAGTTAGACTGGAAGAAGAATCAGTATGGAAGCTTCTGCTCTGGACTGTAGTGGGGATGGAAGAGAAGGGAAAAGGATTTAGCTGCAGGTCAGGTATCTCTGGAGAAGTCCCTGGAACAGGGGCTTCAGATTACTATGAGCATTGGGAAGTCATCAAACCAGGCATGAAGATGATATTTTAGAAATTAAGATGATCTCTTTAAAATGTTCAGGTTAAATTACAGAAGCAGTGGTCATTAAAAAAAAAAAAAAAACACCAACAACACCCTAACTAAAAAACCTTTACACAGGAGATGAAGTCAAATAAAATTAGAAAATAGTATTATAAAACATTTTGGCATGGAAGTCAAAATCTAAATATAATTTCCTGCATATTTCTGGCAATTAAAGTGAACTTGAATCTGTTATGAGATAAAATTTTGGTCTTAAGTATTACAAAAAATTAATGCAAGTGTTTAACGTCTGTAGAGAGATGAAGTCAAACAAACTAAAAGAACCACTCACTTGTGCAATAAAGTACGTGCATGAGTCTTTGCAAAATCAGGAATCGCATGTAATGCCCAATAATTTATCTGACAAATCTTCACTCCCCACAGGCTAAAGAAAGCGTCTGAAGACACACTTGCTTTTTCAAAGCTGGCAGGTGAAGATTTTACTAATCACTTCAGGATTCAATAGTCCAACTCATGAATGTACACATCTGTGTGTCTTGTAAACTCAGCTCGTACACAATCAAAATAGCTGATTTTACAAGATTGGCTATGTGCTAAAATGCTTCCATTTCTAATAGAGGTATCAAATTTTAGATCTGTGTAAGGATTAAGTCTTCTAAAATACAAAACGATATTCTTATTTTACCCTACATAAAAATTTTGGGAAGAAATTAGCAAATGGAACCCTAGAAAATGAGGGCTTTTTGGTCCTTTTTTTTCTTAAATGGGAATTTAGCATTGTAGCATTTTGGTTAAAATATGCTGCAGAGCTCGTATCATTTTGCCTTTTTCTTCATGTTTTTTTTTTTCATTTCAGCATATACTTAAAAAAAAAAGTTAAAATGCTCTATTGCATATATTATCCACAATCTGATATTTCTAAAAAAGTAAAGCAGCAGTTACATAAAATTACTATTTTGCTTCACAGACTGGTATGAAGAGACCATTTTGTCTTGCTTTGTGCATTACTAAAATATGACATTTTCTCCAAAAAACTCTTAAGTTAAATGATGATCAAGTATACAAGCAAATATTTGTGAAGCTGTTTCATGCAGTAAACGTTGTGTATCAGAAGAAAAATAAATTGTCCTTTCCTGACAGCTAAACTTTATTCAAACAGGCAGAATAAAGGCAACAATGGAGTATAAAGTGAATATCCTTTATGAAAATTTGTTTAATATTCAAGTCATATCAACATGTATATTGGCTGTTATAATACACGTGAATACATATGGTTTCTATTTTCACTAGGTGGGTAACATTATTTCCTAGCATTAACTACACGAACAATGCTGTGACCATTTATGTCACTAGAAATTAATAAAAGTGAAGTTCCACATGAGTCTGTGTAGTAATTAACAGCATACAAGTTTAAGCTAAATATTATGTTTATCTGATTTATGAGACTTAACACAGCAATTTTAAGGACATCCTCAAATGGGATTGATTACTTACACTACACTGTATTAACATACAACCTTTCTTTTTTCCTAGCCAAATTAATTAGCTTTGAGACTTAAAAATATGTTTTCTTAAATACACATTAGCCTAATAAGAGGTTAAAACAACATTAGGAATTTCATGCAGATTTAGTCTTTCATTTGGCTGACTGAAAAAAATGTTAAATCTCCTTTAATGGATTCAGGCTTACAGAACTCTATTTAATGAAGATATTTAGAAACATTCTAAGAACGCTCAAGTACTTAAATATCCTATACTAATGAAATTTGTGTTTGTCAAAGTGGTTTTGTTTGAAGGTGGTTGCCACTGTTAGAAACAAGATGCACACTATTCTCTTTGAGATTTCCAAGGCAATCTTGCATACTCTTTCTAACTGCTTGGAAGAGCTAAAAATAAACTTGTGCTCCTTGTAAAATTTGTAATTTCTTCATTATGATGGAATGCAACAAAACGTCTTGCCCTTGGGTTGCTCCGTTTCAGCCAAAACAAATGCAAATGGCTTGTCAGATGACAGCTGTTTGATAAGGCTCCTCTACAAGACCTGCATGCTTTACTTTTTTCCGTGAAACTTGGGATGAAAGGCAGAAGGCAGGAAGAGAATTAATGTAGCATACAGTCTAAAGGCAATGCTACAACCGTGATTAAGTAGAAAAGTTAAAAGGCACAGATTTTCCACAGCCTCGCTGCGTGCAACCCATCCGTGTAACAAGTTGACAGGCCTAGCGCGTCAGCTCCATCATCCTCTCCGACAGCTAAAACGCAGCATTGCATCCCTTTTCAGAGAAAATTTGCGTCTGCACCATGAAGCGTTGTACATTATTTCTTAGCACTGCAGGGGGCTCAAGTCCATATGGAACCTTCACAAATATTACCACAGATCAAACCAGCGGCGTTTCGAGGCAGATTTGACATACCTATTTAAATGAACAGCAGGGGTCCTCGGGCTGCCTCAGGCTGTGCAGGAGAAAACCTCTGTGGAAAGCCTATGCTGCAGCTCCATTACTCAGCAAAGATACACTCTACATTTATCATTCATTTCATTTCTGCCAGGGCAAGAAGCTCATTTGCCCAAGGTCAACAACAAAAAAAAAGGGGGGGGGCTGTTTTTTATTCTCCCAAAGAAATAAATGTACCTGACAAGTGGGGATTTTGTCCTTTGGGTACACAGTACACAAATAAATACCAGATAATTCTAATAAAATCACTGCACTCCGTAAAACCGTGCACTGACTTTGGTAACAAAATTTATTTTTTTGAGAACAGACTAATCACAGAAATAACTTTTTAAGACTATCTAATGAGGAAACAAAATCTGAAATGACTGTCCAGTTAAATATTTCTGCATAAAGCATTTATGCTTTCATCTTCTGTAAGTACACATAAGAAACATGCATAAACTCTTCTAAGGAGGTAGATAACGCTTGTGCTATTGATGGTCACAGATATGGAGCGTCTATTCATAATCCACGTGAAGACTCAGAAGCTGTATCTGATAGAACATAATGAGACCCTACCATAAAGGTAAACAGATGCAGATCTTTTACTCCTGGAACCATGCTAATCAGAAAAAGCCTTAAGTTTGCATGAATGAAACAGTCTTAGAAAAATCAATTAAGCAGTTTAAATGCAAATTTTCTTCATACTAAATGTCAGCACAAATAACGTTTCCTATAGCTTTGCCCTTCAAGGGAAAAAAAAAACTATTTTTTTTTATTCTACAGCGATTTTTCCTAGGACTAGCTGTTTCTGTTGTTTACACATTCTCCACAACTAACTTTATGCTACTAAGTGGGTACAACCTACAAGAAAGCAGTCAGACTATTCAAATGCAGATCATAGTCAAAACTGTAAAATAAACCAAAAAAAATAAGCAGGAACTACTATGTACTCTGTTCTCTTAAACTTCACATAAAAACACCTCTAATAATAGATATTGTGACAAAAATTAACATTTCTTTCATGTTCAGTGGTGATATGACCTACTGTGAAAACACTGAGTAAAGTCAGGAGCTCCTGATACACATCCCTAGAATAACATGCACTTGACTGGGAACTAACATTATTTACTACAGGTACCATACTTACATGCATTAATGAATAGTATGATTGCTTGCCGGTATAAAAGAGGAAGTGAAATGGTCGGCCATCTTCTCCCCACTGGATTTCTAATGAAAAGAAAGGTTAGACAAGAAAGCAATATACGCTCACTAAAAAAAATCTTTGTATTTAATTGCTGTTACAAACGTCTTTCATAATACTGATTACCTTTTAAAATATCAGAGAACAATGACATTTCATGGGTATTCAACCTGTCTGGAAATCTAATGATTTAGACTACCTTGTTAAAAACAAACAAACAAATCTCTAGCTGCAATTATAAGCAAATATTTAATACTTCTAAATATCTTTTAACATGAGGGAATCCCTCATGCATGTCTTAAATGAGCTTTCAAAGACTGTTTAGTTGGTATTACAGATGCAAATATCCATTTTAGAACAGAAAGAAGTACAAACTAAGGGACAATTGAAATCTACATAATGATGGCAAAAGGCTAAATATTAACTGCTCTGGAAAACAGTGCTTTAAACTCATAACAAATTACTTACTAGTATAACACATATACAACAAATTTAGTATTCATACAATTATCTTCTGCAGGTAACTGCAAATATTCAAAACTTGGGAGATTTTAGGACTTGTTCATGTTGATGCCTGTAGGATATTTAAACACAAGACCTATGCTATGCTTTACATAATTAGTACAGCAACAAAACAGTCTTTGTTTAATTCATCACATCCAGATTATTTTATTCATCAAAAAAAAAAGCTATTTATGGAGATGAATTTCGACTTAAGAAAAAATTGTGTATCAAATATAAGTGTCTTAACATGACACCCATCTCTTCCAAACACAGAAAACTAACAAAAATAAACACCTGAGAGCTTTTAAAAAAATTGAACTGTAAAGAAACTGCCAGTCATTTTATCCAGTAAGTTCAGTTGAAGCAATCTCTGAACTACTGACAAAGATAAGACTCCAAGAACCTGTCTGATAAGCATGCTGGTGTATTGCATTGAAACATTAACACAGAATACAGCAGAAGTAGAATGAAAAGATGTAAAACAACAAAAAAAAAAAAAGGAAAGAACACTGGGGGCATTTAACTGGATATAGTACTGGGAGAACATATGAATTTCCCTTTATGTGGCTGTGAAAGTATGTTTAGTTGAAATTACTATTCAGGAAACATTCTGAAGTATAAATTTATGGTTTTGTACTTCCAAATTCTTACAGATGTAATGCACAGACAGTCAAGAAAAGCTGCCTTAAAAAAAATAACAACAGATATTTATTGAAAAGTGTTAATTTTAGAAATATACATTTACACTAATTCTAGTTCTCAGGACAGAGCTAGAATCTCAAAGAACTCTTTGGTCCTGAAAACATCGAGAGTAGTAGCTTAGTTCTGCCATAAACAGCCCTTAGACTTTAAAATTGTATAATTATGTTTAACTGTCTTACCCTTTGCATTCTACTTTCTATTTTATGATACTGTGAAGTTAGAAATTAATGCATGATACCATTTAATAGCTAACATTCCAAAATTTCTAGCAATGCAGAGATCTTTCTAAAAGATGCACAAAATCTAAAAAGCATCAAGAATCTATTGATTCCAGGAACAGTAAAAGGAAAGAAGGAAGAAAAGAAGGAAAATGATAGGATTACACTGATCATCAGAAGTTTCTAAATGGGACTCAATAGTTCAGTGAATAAAGAATTTCACATCCATGCTAATAGTTCATACTAAATGACAGACAAAAAATTAATAGCAACTTTGTAAAATTCTTTGTAAAATTTAATTTGGTGATTCCGATCAGGTTCTCATTAAACAACATATTGGCATGTCACTGACAACTGAGGTGCCTCAGGAAGCAAGGCCAAACACTGTATGGATCAAGTGCAGATTTAAGACTTCCAGGTCAAAAATGAGACGTAATGGGGAGAGTTTCCATTCACATCACCCCCTATTCTCTCAACTGGCAATTTCGAGGCTGTAATTTCTCTGCTTTTAGAGCACCGAAGGTACCAGGAAAACTTTTGGTTTAAAATAGCATTAATGAATATTTTATGGATGTGATAGACAGCACTGACAAAAAAGCTACTGAATTCAACAAAAGGTTTTCCAGTGACTTCAACAGATTTTACACGTCATTCTACCTGCTGTTTATTTTTAAATAATGAAAAACATTTATCTATAGTCAGCTCACAATATGCCTCAAAGGGCTACTGGTGTTCCAGAATCCAGCAGTATTTTTTTTTAACCTAAAAGCTAGAATACTAGATCAGGCTTCGTACTGCTAAAGTCTTACCAATTCCCTCCCCCACATTGTTCCTAATAAAAATAAATCTGTGAAAATAAGGCATTCTACATATATAAATTTTTTTAATACTTAGAAAAAGAATTTGAAAAAGATCTACGAACACTTACTCCTCTGTTCTGGAAAAATTTCTGTGGGATGCTGCAAATAAACAAACAAATATCATCAAAAGGAAAAAGTTACTTGAAACATCATGTTATGGTTATTCAAAAATGCAACAAGAAATCCTACCTTCATCATGGGCCTGGCTCGTTTGTCGAATAAGCCCGAAGGAAAGAGATAGGCAATAGCTCTCTGAAAACAGAGATCACATATGTAATTTTTCCATAAAAGAAGCATCAAAACACTGCTTAGGTACTTTCTCGTAGAGAAAATTGAACAATTTTTTCACATGCATAAGCAAATCAGTTAACAACGACTGCCACATATCTGCTGTGTGGAAAAGAAAAGCAGACAGTTTCCTCAGGAATCCTCGGGTGGAGTAAAATCTCATTATGAAGGTTGCAATCTACTATATCAGAATGAGTGAACATTCCTCTGTAAAGTTTTTTTTTTTTTTTTTACAGTACACATTTACAATGACTCATCAGAACTACTCAAGTGCAAAGACCACCTTTTTAACAAGTAAATGCAACACTCATTTTTCCTTAAAACTTCAAATGCTGCAACTTCTATGAGAAATTACATTTTATTTATCTTTCTGAAAATATCAGAGATTGTTAATAGTGCCTACTGACAAACTGAGCAAAAGAATTTTATTTATTCAAACACAAAACAACTGGACACAAAGTTTTGCAAATTTGGAACCTCAGTTTCTATAGATTTAGGTTCCCAAAGTCTAAAAGCAATGTTTGTTGAGGCAGTAGAAGATACTTTACATAGTCTAAATAAGCATTTCATCGAACACTGCATTTGGAAACAACTGGGAATCACTGCAATCTTTGCTGAAGTTGAACTAATAGCGCAGCAAAGCAAGACTCCTAAAAGCCATTTTTCTTTTTTAAAACATTAATTCTCTCACTTTCTCGATACCTAAGGGTTTGCTAAAACAATTTAGAAACAAGTATGACATTACACACTCATGATTTACCACTGTTCGTATGGAGTACAGTGTACCAGATGCATCACTTGCTTTTACTTAACCAATATTCTGCTTTTCCTGTGATATATAAAGTTTGTATTATTTGCCTCCAACAAATAAAGTAGGAATGACAAAATTCAAAGTCATTCTGGCAAAATGCAAGGCAAAGCAGCTTACAAGGTTAAACCCAATGGCATGTCTTTCCATTCAACACCATTTTACTGTCCCTTTTCAGCGCAACTGAAACATAAACGTGTATCTTTACTTTATTCACTGAATGGTTGGGGTTGGCAGAGACTTCTGGAGGCGACCTGCTCCAACACCAGCTCAAGCAGGGCCATCCAGAGCAGGCTGCCCAGGACCATCTCCAGGCGGCTTTTGAACACCTCCGAGGAGGGAAAACTTATTATAAAACATTACTAACATATGAGAGCTCTTCATTTCCATTTGTTTTCAAAAACGAAACAGACAAAGAGAGCCACCAAAACCCCCCAGATGCAGGACTCTGGCAAGTGTGGCCAACTTCAGACAGTGGGCAGTAGAACTTGAGATAGAAATCATTTGCTTGTACAATAATATGGACTAACTGAATAAAACCCCTCTGGCTGTCGTCTCGCTTATACTTCCACTAGACAGTAAGGAAAAGTAGAATCACAATAAAATCACAATTAAAAATCTGCACTTAAGAAGAATGCCTCTTTGTTAGTTAGGCAACCTTAGGGCTATTATTTGCTGATCGTTTTTTCCATGGACATGGAGTGGTTTGTCAGTGCTTCAACAGATTTATACGTATTTATATGCATGGAGTGTAAAAGGACCTAACCTATTACTTTCATTAATCCCCTACTGGTATTCTGAACAGAAATTTTGAGAATTCTGAAGCAAACAAAAGGCTTAACTTGATTTTATGAAATGGTAATTTTGTTTCTCTTAGTGACTACTGTATTCCCATTTGTTAGTCAATGGGCATTTTATGCATACACACAGTAGGTGAACACCTATTTATGAACAAATGGGGATTAATTATGATGACAACAGAGAAATCCACTGTGAGCCAAATGATGTTAAACAAACACATTATATAATATATTAAAAGAATTTATTACAGGATATTGAGACTGACTGTGCATGTACTTAAGAGGTAGACGTTATACAAGCATCTCCAGAATCTCAATCAAAACAGCTACTGTAACCATGACACCTTAATAAATGCCAAATTTACAATCTACCATTTATAACGAAGAGTGTCTGTCATCTGAGATGTACTACATCTTGAAAGTTTATTTTACGTTGCTTGAGTGTATATTCATGTCTTTCATGCTAAATCATAAACAAACCCTGCATTAAGAAATCTTAACATCTACTTTCAGCTCTCCACACATCAACTAGCCAAAAAATAATTGTTCTATTTTGTAAGTTTCTTTTTTATGTTGTTGGAGTTTTTGTTTGTTTTTCCCAAAATGAAAAGTAGTCGTCTTCCTGCCCTCTCCTTTCTTATGGAAAGTATTTGGAGTATTTCAATCAAGGAGCATTTGCCTTTACAACCTGTTCAGAACTATCCTGGGATGCAACAGACTACAGGTGAAGCCTTGCTCTCCTTTATTCAGAAGACTTTCTTCATGTTAAATAGCTGTGCCCTCAGTTTTTACTGAATTTGACCAAGAGCTGCTTTCCTTAGGCTATCATTTCAGATAGGCAAGATTCATTCATCTTCCTCTAACCTCCACAGATTCAGGGCTACTACTTCACAGTTCTATCTGTTAAACCACACTATTACCATTGTTTTCTGATAAAAAAACACAACTTCCTAAAAAAGGAACAGCATAATTATTTTCAGCAGAAATGCTTAGAAATCCTGTACGTAGTTAACAGAATGGTGTTTCCAAAAATTACTGTGTAAACTACTGGAAACAAAAGGTGGAATGGGTACAGTCTGCATTTGCTATGAGTTGCTGAAAAAAATGTAGCTGTTTCCTCTCAGGATTTGAAGGTGCTTGTTTTTAAACACTGTTGAGCCATTCAGAGGAAAAAAAAAAAAAAAGGAAAAAACCCTCTGTAGTCACACCTTCAAAAACAGTAGATCACAATGAATACATGTCAGTATCAAGATGGTTTAACTCAGGCACTGCTACACTGCTAAAGGACCACACAGTATTTCACTTCCAGTTAGAAGGTCTGAATTCAAGCCAGTAGGCATAATGAGAACAAGCTTCCATCCCTATCAAAAATCGTATCTGGCAGTCCTTCAACCAAATTACATGCAAAACAATTCATTAAATAAGCTGCCCAGCACTGCATGGGGCATGTTGTGCAAATCCAACATACCTGCCACACCCTTGGCTTCCCTCCTCATCGTGGATGCTGCACATGCTGACTCCTTGTCCTTGCTCCACTTCCTACCTACAAGCCAAAAAGCTTTTCTCAACGTTTAGAGACTTTCGTTCTGAGTGAGACAGGTTCAGCTGGGTCAGTAAGGGTTGCTTTTCTTTTTTTTTTTTTTTTTTTAGAAATGCCTTGAGAAATTAAGACTTGGATACTTTAATTCAAACAGAGCTGACTGAGTTATAGTGGGGTAGGGGAGGGACACTGAGGCACTTCAATCCTTAAATTACTCTCCACGAATAGGGGAGACTTGACAGGGCAAATTCATCTTGACCAAGTGCCTGCCTGAGCTTTTCTCAAATACAAAACATTCTAATTTTCACTGCTCAAATCGTGTGTAAATAAGCTAAGAAGCATCCAGTGAAAAAATATGTTTTGTAGAAAATAAAGAAAAATTTCAAAAAAACTCCCCCCCAGGTGGGCTGCCTTGCAGCAGCATCTTCCTTGGCATAGAGGGCTCAAGAATCCAGTTCGTTCTTCTTTAAATATAAATTCTGACATGGATAGAAAAGCAGAAAGATATAAATTTTAACCCCATCACTTGAGAAAAAAAATATAGCCATTAAATAGTAAAAAACAGCTTTTTTTTAACATTAAATTATTTATGTTAATTAAACATTTTCAAAACTAAAAAAAGGCAATATCTTGTCCAGAGATCAGACAGCAAAAAGCTTTTGAAAGAAATAGTTGTTCCTTTATTTTCACTGTAACTTTTTAAAAGACTGAACAGTATTCAAAAGAAGAAAAAAGTAAAAAAAAAGCAGTCATCAGTTCAAAAAGACTGATGTGGAGTTTGTCTCCACTAAAATATAGTTGGAAGAAAGTATTCTAGATTCAACTAACTATTTAAATACACGATACAAAATCCGGTGTTTCTGGTAAGGACAGTGATGGACATCATGTTCTTACGGACAACAGAAAGTTCAGAAATGTATTTTGTTCTGAGTAACGTTCCTGACATTTCACATACGTTAATATTCACTCACTTCTAACAGGCTGGGTTGCTAAAACTGGAACATTACTTCGAAATCAGATGCTCTGAGCCATTTTTAAAAGCAACCGAATATCACCCATTTTTCATTAGAGAAGTCTTAATTCATTGAAAGAAACCATACCCTCTAAGGAACAAAGCTTCTCATGTTTATAACATTTCCATACTGAAAATGCTGCCTTACTGGTACTTTTGCAACAATATATATGTACGTGAAGATATTTATTTCTAAATGTATATTTTAGGTTTTTTTTTCCATCTGCTTGACAACAATCTATTAGGTCATACAGCAGGCAGCAAAAGAAAATGAACACATTTCCAGCTTTCAAGTTTTGCTAACTTATGGGGAAGAGTACGGCTTCGTGATGAACTCGTATCTTAGAGAGCATTTAGCAACTGCATAAAAATGAATAATAAAAATACTGGCATATGAATAGGTCACGGAGATTAAGATGCTTTTCCTATATTAATCTTACTTAGATTTCTGGTCTTTAAAGTAGAATATCACAGGACTGACAGAGGAAAAATGAAGGTGGGCTGTTTACTACAACCATAAGTTAAAGTTAAATCAAAAAATAAAAGGATTACAGACTCGACTGGGAAAAAGCACTGGGTCAGGACTGCAATCTCTATTAATTAGGTATCCCAGCTGGGCAGTGGGTATGCAGCTGTTAACTTGATCAATGACTTACCTAAATGTCATCTCTACTGATTCGCTTATAAATTACCAGCAAGTGAGACTAATGTACAGGTGCTAATTTATTTAAACTGTTCTCTGCAGTTCTACATAGCTTTATAAACTGCATCTGGCACCTAATGTTAGCTGTCAGTTGTACTTAGACATGCCTGTCCTAACGACTCTGTTCATTAGAAATGAGCACAAATTATGAAATATTGTGAAAAATGATACATCAAATGGAATGGGCAAAGCAAATCAATTAGAGAAACTTCATACCACATATTCACACATAGGAGAATAAAACATCTCAGCTTCAGAGCAAGGTCTGTAATACCAATTAAAAAGCAATTGGTAGACTTCTGCAGAGTTATATATCAATTTGCTGGATTTTTTTTTTCTCCTCCAGAAATACAGTTTTAATGCACAGCTTAACTTTTCATTCCCAAATAAAAGCATCAATAAGAGGCAATTCTGCTTCCACAACATCCAGGAGAAGGATTAACAAGTCAACTTATTTTGCAGTTTAGAACTTTACAAGGTTTAGCTTTTATTAAGCTATACCTAAAAGTGTAGTGAAGGACAGAATCCTGTGATGCTTACTTTGGAAATACACTGCACTACTGATTAACAGTAGAAGACATGGAGCACTCACATGCTCGATATAAGCACTCATCAGAAAGAATTACTACTGTTTGAAATGTAAAGCTTGATAATTCTCCTGCCAGTGCTTAAGCAGCTTTCGTATTTTTATAACAGAAATTTAATTATGCATAGCAGACACTGTTATAGATTCTGAGTATTTTCCAACACCTGATGGAATATGAAGAAATTAAACGCGTACCACAGATACTTGGTATCACTAAACAAAACATTACACTTTTAGCTCTACTTCTCCAGCTTTTAAGAAACGGAGTCAGCAAAGAGGTCACATACTTGTCACCTGCACTGCATGTGTTAAAGCTAGTTTTCAGAATTAATCTGCTTTTACTAATTATGGAGCTCAGTTAATTTTGTGCAAATTATCATACGGCTGTGGATTCATAAAGAAAAAACGACCACCTATACACGGTCACCTTCCACTTGCAGTCTTGCTGTCTGTAAGCCTTCCCTGTAGGCTCTATCAAGAGAAGGAATCCAGACTGCAGGCGAATGCACTGTTCTACCTTTAACCTTTCAGGCAAGCTATCTAAACTATCAGGAGCAGCACCATACTGTAGTAAAATGAGAGGGTTTTTTTTTTTGTTGACAGATCTGTGCATGCATGCCTTTTTGAGTAACCTTCTTGTAACGTGTCATTAAAGGTAGGGGAAAAAAACAATATCTGAAAAATGCAGGGAAAAGAAATTCTATAGTCTGTTAAGAACTGCAGAAAAGAAAGCCAGAGTAAAGCAGGCTTATTGCTGACCCAGATAACTCGAATACTTTCACTGTTGACTGGAAGGGTCTGCAATACCACTTGTCTGTAGAAGAGCAAAGTAGTATCTGTGATTCTGAAAGAAAGCAGCCACAGTATCAGTGCATAGCTTTGTACTCATGAAGTTTGATTTCCTATGGACTTCTGACTCGAAGTCAACTTTCCCTTATGGATTTCGTGATGCCTGTCGAGACTCAAGTCTCATTTCGGCCTTTTTCTCTGCAGGCCATTAACTGTGTCTCTTCTCTACTTTGCCGGCTATTTTCAGAGAAATTTAAAAAATTCATTTTGAAGCCTCTCTGTCAAATGTGGTTGAAATCATCCTGCATCACCACCTACAGGTGTAGTTCTTCGGCATAAGCATGCTGTCACAACCTCCCATGTGGACACAGCTACGCTGACACAAGTTTGCCACAGAGAGGTGACAAAACTATGCTAGCAAAACAATCCCCTGAAAAAACTAAACCACGTACACCTCTTTTGGCACATACAACATCAACCCTAGGGGACCCGCTGCTACACTGTGCTGCCATGGCTAGAGTAATAGTGTCACTGCTGTGCAGAAAAAGCTCCGGCTATGAGACTTCATGCAGCTTCACCTAAGACTGAATGTCACCAAATGACATTTCTCCTCACTACCTCTCATGTGTGATAAAAGAAATGACAGAAGTGAAGCACAAGTTGGACATAAAAAAAAAAAAAAAAACTTTAAAAAAGAAAAGTGAAAGACAGCACATCTATACATAAGCCTAAGTGACACGCAGAAAGAGGAGGCCACCCACCTGTCAGTTGTCAGAGGGAATGGCAATAAAATAATATGTTTTGAGGTACTGATATGAGCTTAAATGCAGGTCTACATTAAAATCCCTAAGCTAAGCCAGAGTGTTAGTTGTAAAACATCCTATAAGATTTAATTTGCATTACCAGCAACCACAGTATCACACAAGAAAACCCGACCTAAATATACACAGCAGGTCAAATTGTGGGTAAACGTTTCAAAGTGCTACATAAACCTTCACAGTGCCTCTTATAACCTCAGATCAAGGGGATTATCCATTAGTACTTTTAAAAAGAACCTACTGTGCTTTAGCAAGATATGGTGTATAGCTCTGTACTGTGATGTCTGACCTCACTTGGTAGCAGGGGTAGAATCTCTATTCACAGTCACAGTTGCAATGTTTGCAATGTATAGTAGTAGTCTTTCTTATTCTGACAGTTTGATTAAAATTCACAGAGAGCTGAGGGGCTCATGCTGAAGTAAAGTGCTTTCAATATCTGAAACTCTACAGTAAATTACTTCTCCAACAGAGCAACTGTACTTACATCAATATCCTCTTGGGTAAAAGTTTCGGGATCTTCTCCCATCATGTTGGCTAAATGTCTCTTTCCTAGGTTGAACTCTTCAATCTGTTTTTTAATAAATGCCTCTGTGTACTTTTCAGGTCCTGAGGCTGCTACATTTTTCTTCCACGCAGCTGTAGTGGTGTAGATTAGCCTCAATGTCTAACAAAAACAAACAAAACAACAAAAATGTGAGGTTTATTTTGTATTTTTGGTACAGTGAGCCCAAAATAAAATGAATAGTAAAACAAACCATGCATACCTATAACAGGCTTGAACATATTACCGTGGTAAGTTAGAAAAGGCAGTTATACTCACAAAACCACTTTCTTCCAATTGTTTAATGCCCGTAAACAGATAAACACATTCTAGAAGGTGAACATTTCTGCACGTTACAATTAATCTTGGCAATTGCTTTTCTTCTTATTGAACATATTTGTAATGCACCTGCCTTTTAAGTTTCTTTTTTTTTTTTTTTTTATTTAGCAAGATTTTTCTGATAAAAAAAAAAATATATGTATGTAGCAACATGTTAGGAACATCCAGCAAAAGCAAAACGCAGAACTGATCAACAGATGCAGTCTTAGAAAAAACAACACCACCACCAGCACATAAGGAGGTTTTGCATTCACCTAACGGCACCCTGTTGTAGTGAAGTACGAAAAGGATCTGCAGGGCAGCTCTCTTGTGGCTTTTGGAAGCACGTGGGTGCCCGACATCCCACAGCACAGTGGACAACCACTGCTGAAGGCTCTGGAAAGGCTATGAAGCCCCCCTTCCTTCTCAGCGCCAGAACATTTCTTCAGCTATTTCACTGTCTCAGGTAGAATGATTAGAAAAGGAAGCAGAGTAATTCTCATCAGCATCTACTGCTGAGCAGGGTTCCAGCTCAGAAGTCATAACTCAGGGGACACTCACCTTTTGCTGTTTGTGGGAGGCAAGTTTTTTTTCTTTACCAAGACAATCAGTAACTGGGATGACTGATTTCAATCAAGACCTCTAACAGGGGAACAGGAACTTCACTATCAGAGCTGCAATGTCCCAATTTCAGCTTAGTGAACAACAATATGCACTATTTTGTCTCTCCAACACTAGTGTTAACAGAGTTCTACGCAGCTTAATTATTCCACAAACTGAACGGAGAACTGATTACCTGCGTGGCCTTGTGGGGTGAGAGGGTGGTAGGTAATCACCAGAAAAAAGGATATGGGGTAGAGACAAACAAAGACAGAAGAAGAATCCCTTCTGAATCAGAAAAATGCCAACTTTTGTTCACCGGAGAGTACCCTACAACATTTATCTTGAACCTCTTCAGTGTGCCACTGTTCAGAAGCAGTTTCAGATGGCAGAGCATCTCACAGTTCGCCAGACCTTGCATTCTCTCCCCCACACCCATTACCTACTTACTGCTAGCTCTGGCCCTCAGACTCTTCCTCAAGCCAGCTCAGCTGCCTGGCCTTGGCAGAACACTAATTTCTGTGTCCTCCCCAAGAGCAGGGAGCTCTCTGCTGAGCCAGCAAAAGCGATTCAGAGAAGGCTCTGAGAAGTGCCAAAGCTGACAGGAGAACGCAGCTGAAAGAGGGAGAAGGAAGAAGAGAAGTCCCCTCTTCATTTCTTCCAGTGAGTTATTAAATTATCTCTGCTTCTCCTGGAGCTGTAGCTTCAGTCTATCTTTGGCCAAACATTAAAATCCACACAGTTACAGTAATTAGAAATAGCTAGTAGCCTTATTATGAGGGACAGAATAAACCCTAGCATTTGAGACAACTAGACACCCTGCGAGTCACAGAAATAGTCTGCAGATCACACTCACCATTTCGACTTGACCTCTCTTAGTTAAGCTAATATGAATAGCTCAAAATACTCACGGTCTTCATATAACTAATATAAATACAGCAGCAATCTTCAGGCCTGGTTACAACCACAAAAGACACGAACATACAGATGTGCATTTGCCACAAAAGGTTTAAAAACAGCCCCAAGAAAGAACTCAGTGCAGAAGATCCTGCTGTTGCTTTATGTTCTCCATGGCTTATAAGCATCACATGCAATGCTAGTCCCGGTTTGCTCCTTTTTTATTTTTAATTCATGTCTTCTGTAAGATTATATTTATACGTAGAAAATTAAAACAAACAAAAAACACCAAAATTTTAAATTTACACCATTTCTACTTACAATGCTCTTATGACTTCCTTAGAAAGCAGAAAGGTATCTGCATATTCCCTATTCTTCTCCCAGTCACTCCTCAGGAAAGAATTCAATTCACCTTCTGTCTTGCTTGTCTTAATAGTAACTAATTATTTGTAATTCTTGTCAATGAACATATGATTCCTTATTACTTGGCCCAAAATTGCTTTCTGTCTGCTATGCTTTAAACAGGATACTTTAAAAAGATTGCTTTCATCTTATTCCTGTCAATTTCTATTGTAATTTTCTCATTTTTGTCCTCCTTCCCTCAAGCTATTCATATTCTTCCCTGGTTTCAATTCGTCACTAATCAAAAGTCCCTGGACACACAAACTGTTCATAATTAGAAAACAGCCTCTTATACAAATTAATATCTATTGTATTGGGTACCTCTTCTGGGACAAGAAGAGGTACTATTCATGGTGGTAGAGGCGAGAACTGCAAAGCACAGCCAAATGCTTCTGGCATTTCAGTCAAACAAGAAAGCCCGCTCCTCGGCTTTCTAGAGGAAACCACGCAGGTCTGCATTTACTTATTACACATTTCATGAAGCATTACTGAAGACAACAGCCTCACCATTTTAGAAGTAATGATGGCCATTAACAGCACCCCTGAAATAATAGGCTGTTCCACCAGAAGAGGGAGAAGGTAAAGCCTTCTCTTCTGGACCCAGCTCCCGAGTATTAACCCCTCCTGACCAATCCCTCCCCAAACAACCTAGCATTAAAACAGTCTGGCAAATCCTTATTTTCCAGGGAGACAGTCAATTTACATAAAATCAGTTTCTGTAAAAGTTGCCTCACAAAAAAACAACTGTTTTCAGAGAATTTCAAGTTCACTGGCCTACTTATTACATGATGAGAAGGAACAACGGGACCTGTTTGCTTACTGTTGTCCCATGAATTTTGCTTCACTGGTGTATAGGTAGAAAACAAATGCGTATCACTAACAGAAGAATCAAGGTTCCTATGCTTTTGCAATGGAAGGAAAGGGGAAGCAGAGACAAAAGGCTCAAATTCAAGAGAAAACTGTCTGTTTTACAACGTGGCATAGCTACAGAGGTGAAAGGGGATACCCCGTTTATGTGGCATGCCTGCAGCTACACCATTTTCAAGCTGCTTCCATGCTCTAGGCCAGCAGATTTCAACCACCTCCTTTTCCAAAGCTTCACAGTGCATGGAGGTCACTTGTTTTGGTTTTGTGTTCTCTGGCAGCAGAGAAAAGTGGTATCATCTTCCTGATATTGATACATATACAGTGGTTCACATACAGGACCAGTCCCAATCAAATGCAAATAGCATATAAGGTACCCCAAACATTTTTGCTGAGAAGAAAGCTATACAATCACAACAGAAGCAATAGACAATAACAAAGCTAGATCACTTTTTCATTATAAATTGCACTAAGTATCCATGTTTTGCTTATTAGAAGGATAGACTAAACCTGCTGTTCAGTAAAAGCTAAGGGAAATGGAATTACAGTGCCCTTGTCATTTCCACTCTTAACATGACAAGCTTGAAAATTTAAAAAAAAAACACAAAAAAAAACAACCACCCATACTTTTGTCTGTCACAGTTGGGGAAACAGTTTAATGAATACATTACAGCAAGAAATTTTTAAGAGAGACACCATAAAACAGCTCCCTAATGGAAAAGACAGACAAGCGTTTAACATAAGAAATGGCTATAGCAGGTCAGAAGAAGGGTGTATCAGTTTTCTGTTCTCAACAGCAGCCAGTAGCTGAGCCACAAGGGTAAGACAGAAAAGAGTAATACTTTTTCCAGGACGCTTCTAACAACCAGCTGTTCAAAGACGTGTTGATATCTTGGTTTTGACAGTCCTCAGTGGAACTTTCTTCTGAGTTTTGTAAGCTGCTTTTTGCACTCACATAAATGTTCAGCGCTCACAACACCGTCATCAGACTGTTCTGCGGGTTAGCTACACTGAATGAGTAGAGCCTCTCAAGTTTCCCAGGCCATGCCTCCCCTTAGTTCCTTTCACACCCTTTAGTTCAGGGATTTACAAATGGGATGGTCTGTTTACAGCTCTGGGCTCCGGTACTGATCCCACCTTTGGGCCAAAGAGCAGACAGGCGATTTCTGGAGGCCCCAAGCAGCCCTACCCTGTAAGTTCCCTCTCCTTTGAGGTCATTTTCTCATTTATGATAGTTTTTAGTTCAAACTCAAGCACGTGCCTGCTCAGGAAAGCTATGTCACTGTCAATTACACCTTTGACGTAGGCTAACCAAACCCACCCAAACTCTTCCAACAGAGAACTATGATCAAGTGCTTGCATATTTCCAGCTTTTTCCTCCTTCCTCGGGCAACTTCACTTTGTGCATTTCTGACTGCTCTCCATCCCTAATACACAAAGTCTGTCTACAAACAGACAACACTAACGCTCAAACCGCTCCCCCCAGCACTACCTTCCGTTTACTTCTGGCTGTTCAGCCACCGGGCAGACCCCCAGCCCTCCCCACGCCGCGCTGTGCCGTGACCCGACCGCTACCAGCCCGCCCCTTCCACCCTTTGCTTAATTACACGCGTGTACCCAACGCCCCTGCACACACAGCAGCTGAGCTTTTTAATTACGCGGCAACCTACCGAACACCAGCACCTCTCAAATCAAACGGGCAATCCCCGCGCACCCCCGGGAAGGGCCGGGCCCGGCCCGGCTCCTCACCTGCGAGCGCGTCCCGCCCGCCGCCAGCACCAGCGCGGCGCCCCGCCAGCCGCCCGCCCCCAGCAGGCGCCTAATGGCCGCCGCCATCACCGCGGCTCCCGGCTCGGCACGGCACGGCCCGAGGAAGGCCCCGGCGCCCCCGATTGGCGGGCAGGGCCGGAGCCGCGCCTGCGCGGTGCGGCGCGATGAGGGCGGGCGGTGATGGCGCTGCCCTGCGCTGGGCAAGGGCAGAGCGGGAGGGACGTGGAGGTGTCAGGGGGGAGGCTGAG
Source organism: Cygnus atratus (assembly GCF_013377495.2). Lineage (NCBI taxonomy): Eukaryota > Metazoa > Chordata > Aves > Anseriformes > Anatidae > Cygnus > Cygnus atratus. The sequence goes on along the minus strand of NC_066362.1, from coordinate 142,614,306 downwards.
GGCCCTTGGTGTGCTCAGCCCAGAGCAGAGCAGGCTGAGGGGAGGCCTCATGGCGGCCTGCAGCTCCCTCACGAGGGGAGCGGAGGGGCAGGCGCTGAGCTCTGCTCTCTGGGGACAGCGACAGGACCCGAGGGAACGGCATGGAGCTGGGACAGGGGAGGGTCAGGCTGGGGGTTAGGGAAAGGTTCTGCACCCAGAGGGTGGTTGGGCACTGGGACAGGCTCCCTGGGGCAGTGCTCACGGCGCCAAGCCTGATGGAGCTCAAGTGTTTGGACAATGCTCTCAAACATAGGGTTTGATTTTTGGGTGGTCCTGTGTGGAGCCAGGAGTTGGACTTGATGGTCCTTGGGGGTGCCTTCCAACTCAAAATATGCTATGGTTTAGTGATTAACAAACTAAACCTGATACATGGTACAATTACGACAGACATCATTAAAACAGATGTAACAATCAACCTCTGCTCTTCAAATAAAAATCATAAAGTGTTTTTTGTTCATTTGTTTTCTAGTTTTATGCCTCCAGACCTGTTTCATATGGAAGTTGCAGCGAGTCTGGTGCGACCCCGCTGCTCTTGGGAGCAGTTAAAAAATGTTTTATTTCACCCTCACCTTGAGTTTTTGTTTAAGTAAAAAATGCCCTTTTTTAGAGGTATCACAGTGGTCTTGCTGAGTGGGGGTTTGGGATGGATACTGTCACCTTCCAAGGTGGCGTTAATCTGGATGCTGAACCTTCAGGGCTTGAGAGGGTGTTCATTATTTCCACACGTTTTATGGTATAAAACGTGTGGAAATAATGAAATTATTATGTGGAAATACCCCTAGAGGTGATTGGATTTTGTCAGTAGTGTTTTGTGCCACAGGAAAAGTGGAAAATAATTAAATTTTTAATTCAAAAAAAAATATATACTCTAGACTTTTGGGGGCCTTCTCTTTAAAAGCACTTGTTATATGAGAGGACAATGGAAGGAAATCTCAGCTTTTCCAGGTTTGTTTTTCTTTTCACCTTTTCACTGGTGGCTTTTGCTTCTTCCCATTCAATTGTAAGTATGATTTCCTTCCTGGGATTTAAAAAGGGGTGTAAGAAAACTGGCAATGGGCAAGGGCAATCACCCATGCAGGGAGGTCAAGGAGAAGCCAGCTGGATAGGTATTTATTCCTAAGGTTACCAACAGTGAAAATGAAACCATCAGTGTTTTTATCGACACGGATACGTATAAGTGACTGCAATGAATCCTGCACTGAAGGGAAGTGGTGAAACGTCTGTGTTTTGCACACACCTGGCCAAGCCCTGAGAACAGCATCCGGCTTTCATTCACATGGTGTGTAGGGATTGCGCCTGTTTAGCAGCTGTTTCTCCAAAAGAGAATAAAAGTGGGTCGGGTTAGGGTCACGGTCCTACTCATGTGCTCCTGGAGGAGCCAGCAGAGCTGAAGGATAGAGAAAGCCAAAGGTGCTGCAGCCTCTTGGAGGTCAACAGCATGTCTCATCTGCCACCTATTGCCCCCTTGCTTAGCTTTGCTCAGCATGGAGGAGTTTCTCAGTCCTCACCGTGCCAAACAAGCGTTACCTCTCACCGCTGCCAGCTGTCTAGAAGCAAAGTGCCGATGGAGTGAGCTGCTTTCATTCTCCACATACAATTAATTGTCAATTAAATCCAAGGAGCAGGGCTGCCTATGCAATATTGGCTGCTTGCACTTGGAAGCTGGTTGATGTCAATCCAACTCCCTCCACTCCTTAAGCCTATTTACTCCTGTGCCCGCTGTGAAATAAAGCCAAATGCTACTGCAGTCCAGAGCATGTTTTCAAGGATACGGGAGTCTGTATACCATCCGTGGTTTTAGTCTGAGGTTGTAAAATCGTTTTCACAAATGAAGAGCAGTTCATTAGATAAATGAAGTACTCAGTATATGTGGAGTCCAATATTTAATGACAAGGACCATGTTTTGTCTCTCATGGATTCTCCAAGTGGTCAGTTCTTACAAATTAATCGCTAACCCCTCAAGACAGAAGATTTTTTTTTCCACAATTTGTTTTGAAACCCTTGATTCAGGTATTTTTCCAACCATCCTGCTACTGCCAAGAGCTTGCTTGTCCCTGGAAGACATTTCTCCAGAGATGCCTGGGTTATCACCAGTTTCTAGACTGATCATACACCTAAATGCAAGTGAGTGTAGTTATTTCTTGGGATGCTTTGAAGGAAATGGGCTCTTTTGGTGGGCACGATTCACATATTCCAGCGGGATTCCTTCTGCTGGAAGGGTTCCCACTTCTGCTCAGATGACACGAGTCTGCATTTACCAGCCCAAAATCAAGTTTTAGCACAAGCCAAATTAAGATAAAAATCAGTGGAAGTTATTTGCATGCTCGGCTCCTGCATCCCCATCCCTCTGAAAAGTTTCTTAAGACAGACTTTAGGAAAAATGCAAGAAAACCATGTTTAATCTACTTACCCAAGACTAATTCCAAAGGGCTTCTTTTTCTATCTCTGTATTTAGTTGACAGTTTGTATATGCTATACCCAATCCGTGCAAACTGTCCTGATGCTTCGCTAAGCCCTTGTAGATCTTCAGTCTTATGTGTGGCACGAATGTCCTTTTGAGCCCAGCTGGGCAATGCTCGACTCTGGGAACTTGTTCAAATGTGACCCTTATTACCCATATACTGGCATAAACTTGTTAATTGTGCTCTACACAATCACACAACTGGGAACTGCTGTGTGCAGCACATCACCTGCTTTTGTTTTGAGACTAGATAATGAGGGTTAGGATATAATTGGGGATAACAGAAGCTTTGGAGTCTGTCTTTCAGGGGCAGCCTGAGACTCAGAAAACTGGCATTTCTGTGCAAGGCTTGAGATTTCTGAAACGAAAAATCGCTGAATACAAAATAAGGAAACCAGGCTGAGCATAGCATGTACGTGGGTCAGGGGACAGCCTGAGGGGCACATCTGTAGTGTATGCAAATTCTGCAGTGCAGACCTGAGGCTGTGCTTCAGTCCAAATTTACTGATTGCTTACATTACCAGCCCACATTCAGACAGTCCTGCAGTGAGATTTGGGGTGTCCTTTTGTAATCAGAGATGGGGTTTGAAGCTAGCCTACGTACAGGTTACCGGTATGGATAGTGTGAATACTACCTGCTGGAGGAACAGGTATCCATGTGATAGTGACATACATGGTAAAAATCAGGGTAAAAAAGCATAATAAGTTTCATCTCCCTGCCCCACAGATGCAGACAGAAGATAGCAAGGATGCCAGTACTGGGTCAGACCTAAGGTCATTGAGCTTCACTCTAGCAGTGGTCAATGGTAGATGGAAGAGTAGAAAGACGAGGAAAATATACTGGGATACTTCCCTGATACAGTCTCCAGACCTGCAATGAGCCAAAGGCAGAGTCTTAGGCTTAGACACACATGAAACGTATGCAGGAGAAGAGGGCAGGCATTCATGGAGGACGTAGCAGGATCTGCTGTCACACAATGGAAAGAGCTAATGTGCAGCAGAGACAGTGGGACTCGATGAAATCAGAAGACCAAAGAAATTGTTGTAGGAGACTTAAGACTTCTCAGGATACTATAATCTAAATCCACTTCTGAAGAGATGTCTGAATTTTTTAGTGTTTTCACTTCTGCTATACAGAAATAAAAGAGTAGATTTGCTTTTGATTTCTGAACCGAAGTTTTTCTTAGAAACTATTTTCTCTTCTCTTTCACCTGTGCTTTTCTTCATTAGTTTGTGAGTATTTTGGCTGAAGTTCTGGGAAACCTGTACCAGAATGGGCACCAAACACCAGTGCTTGTCCAGGGGCCAAGCAGCTGGGTGGCAGAGACAGAGCATCCACGTGCCGAGAGTATTGCTCAGATCTTAGCCAGGGGCAGCTTCTGATTTCTCTTTAGAGCCAGAGAAGTTCAGGAAAACCCAGGTCCAGTCAACTGGAATTCAACAACAGCTTGAGGTTTTGGCTAGGGAAAGCACTGGAGAAGGGTGTCTTGACAAAAAACTTTGTATTTCTGAAGCTGATTGGTATGTGTTTGAAAAAAAAAAAAACAAAATGCACGTTAAAAATGCAAATAATTCAGTGGTATTTTAACTCTGTTCCAGTTAAGTAATTTCTCAATATTTTATGGCATGTGTGTGCTTTCTGACGTTGAAATTGTTTTGCATTGATTTTTTTTCATCACTATTGAAAGGCTTGAGGCTGATATATCCAGAAGTCATGCTTTCTTAAATGCAAACACATTAATTTTACTTTTAAAAAATGAATAATAAGAACAGCTATTTCATTGTACCTAGATTTCTTCAAATGTGGACTGAGCACACTCCATTTTGTAGACTGCATATGCTAGCTACCTAAGGGTTGTCAATTATGTTATGCTATAAAAGGCACAGCACTTAGGGGGCTGTCAATCACGTCTGTTGTGAGAGAGGCTTCAAGAATCATTATTCCAACGGTATTTATTGAATATAAAAATAAAACAAATTTACGTGAAAACACTGAGTACAGATGGATCATATTTCATGTTATTGTGAGAGGGGTTTGGAGTGAGCACAAAAACAGGAGAGGTGACACCACCAGAGATCTGTGCTTGTGAAGCAGTGCCCTCTGGTTTCTCCTTCAGACAGCTTTCCTTCTTCCTGGAGGAAGGTGGTACCCAAATCCCACTGACTTCAGTGCACTTTGGATCACAGCCCCACATCTGTTTCATCTTTTCTTCACAGCACGATCGCTGGTGTCCTTTTTATTTTCCCTCCACACACCACACACACACAGACACAGCTGATGTGTATCTTTGAGCACTGCAAAGCTTTCTGGGGAGTGTTCTTTTCCGTAGTGTTATGTTCCAGCTCTACCATAATTTATGTGCTCAAGTAACCCCCATTGAATTTACAAACAGTTCTCAGAAGGAAAGAGAACTTGTATGGATGTAATTTGGAGGCATCTGAAGACAGTTTTATTCCACATGGATGCCAGAGTCAGCCCAAAGAGATCCAAATGCAGTGTCTGGGCCTATTTTTAGTTGGCAAGTGCTTTTAGACTATGTAACGTGTCTTTGTCATTTGTCTACCATACGCTTTGCCTCCATATGTTTATCACTGTTGCTATTGCTGATTCAGTATTTCAATAATAGAATCACTCAGAGCTATGCTTTCGACTTGGTTTTGCATCAGACTTTTTATCCCTGTATAATTAGACTGATGTCACTACTGATCCTAGAAGCAGCTCGGAGTCAGAGCTGACATTAGATCCATAAGCTGCATCTATAGAGCTAAATAAAGGAGGGCTTAGCACTGGCCCAGCGACCAAGTGACCTTGATTGAGTCACATCGGTGCTGATTTTAGAGCCTCCTTCCCTGAGCAGTGATGCTGGCTGGAACAGCCCCAAATGGAACCAGAAATACAAATAATCTCCCTTGCCCATATACAGAGCAGTTGTAATTTTATCTCTTCATCACACAGAAGGAAATTTATTGCTCTTCCCATTACTGAACCTTCTCAGATTTATAAACTTTCCATTATTGATTTTTCTAAGTACTGGAGACGTACATATATTCAGAATAAATGGAAGAAAGCAGTGATTTCTCAAATTGTATATGCTTCCCAAGATTCACTTACAGATAGGGAGCAGACACTGTTAAGTCCTGCCTACCTCACAAGATAACCAGAAAATACCTCTTAAATTATGCCCTCCTGGGATGATGCGAGGAATTTGTCTGTGTGCAGTTTAGGGATGCTATTCGAGGTTTGGAACTCCATATATATATATCTTTGTCAGGCTGCGATCTCCGTCTTGGTTTTAAGGCTGGGATTCTCCTTACTGTGGTCTCACATCTTTCTTGATGGATTGAAATCCACGCAGGGTGCAGGCATGGAGCAGCAGACAGTTGATGCCCAAGTGCTATCTACCCCATGGAGCGCTGTAGCCCTAGACACCGAGTTACTCCCGTGGAGGAGGTCAGGTTGTTGAGGACATGGTCACCTTGTCCACAAATGAATCTGGCAGGAGACTGCATTCACCTGCTGAAAGCTGAACAGGAACTGGGAAGTCACAAAACAACACGAGTGTTCTCTGGGCCACCTTCAGCAGCTCAAGGTTGGAGGGAGAAGATGCCACCTGAACATGACAAGGCAGGGAAAATCTGTTCTTCTGATGTATTCATGCACTCTGCCAGGAGCTTCCAGTAGAACCGGGCTTTAGAACAAGGGGTCATGGTTGTTGCTTTTCCAGAAGGTGCCTTTTCCAGAAGTCCTTTACCTTTTACAGAAGGAAATGGTGTCACCTGAAATTGTGCAGAAAATGGGTGTTGTATTGGTCTTCCCTGGATTCCTCCAGAAGAAGAAAGCATAAGCCTCACCTTTTCAGTGAGTATCAGAAAAGAAGGCTGTTCATTCTTTATCCTTGGAGTATTTTTGGCACTTGGGAACTGGCAAATACAGCATGTAACATTTTCCATGCTTCTTGGAGATGCTCAAAAGAGGCTAAAGTGGTTATTCAGGGAGAATTAAATCTCTTCTTCTTCTCAAAATGAGAATGATGACCAAAGTACTGGCCAAGTCAGAGCTGAAAATGAAGCTTTACAAGTATTTTAACAAGCTTTGGACAAATCTGTGAAGTAATGAAGCCCAAGAAAGTATCACTTAAAGATTTCAGGTTTTAAAACAGCAGCAGCAGCAGAAGCTTCTGAGTCATCAGGGCTTCCACTGAAAGTCTAAAGAAATACATATGAAACATCTTTCACAGAGATAACAAAAAGGAGAATGACAAATTGAATCTGGATTAGGGAAGAAGAAAAAAAGCACCAAATACTGATATTACTTTCTGACTGCTATATTCAAATAACAATGAAAATAATCTGGCCAGTTTCCTGCTGTGGATCTCTTTCCAGAAAATATCAATTCATGTGTCTGTATTGAAGCTATTTAAAAACTTTGGGATCATTTGCTTTCTTTCATGATAAAATAACTAAATGTGATAATAAATAATGTTTTTATACCTGCTATAATGTTTTAGGTACTTTATTTTAGAATATGAATGCTATAGAGTGTCCAGCAAAAGCAAGTATCTAATATAATACAGATGTCTCCCCAGATGTTCTGATAAAAGAACTGCTGGCTCTTTCTAGCTTCTCTGTTCTTACAGCAATGAGGCACTACCTACAGTCTACCCTGCGGGTGCCAGCACCTGAGAAGCCAGCCAGAAGGACACCTGGAAAAGATGCTTCCCATATTTATTTCTGCAACACAAGAAGAGCTTAGTCCACAATAATCTTCTGTTGGTCACTTTGGAGGTGAAATTCATGCAGGGTGCAGGCACGGAGGTGGAAGTCACTCGCAGGTGGAAGGGCAGGCTCTGTTTTGACATCTCTTACTCTGCCCTCTTCAACTAAAGTTACTCGGCACCTTCAGCTTAAGAGGGCAAATGATGCAGTCTGGAGCTAACTCATGAAATAACACTCATAACTGAGATCATTATAAGTATCAGTAGAAACTGCCTGAATCATCACCTCCTCACATGTGAGAAGCCAATACTGTACATCAGCCTAAATCTGAACATCTGCAGCAAGCAACTGTATTTCTCAGATTATGGTAGCTCTCTTTCAAAAGAGGAGGCAAAACAGGGGAGAGAAAGTTTTCAGGGTTTCGGGGAAAAGAGAAAGGATTCTGCAACTTCTGTGAGCATAGTCACAGACCGACCAATCTACTTGCATGTTGATGGCACAAGTCTTGTGTCATTTATAACATGCTGTCACAACCTAGCTGAACATGGTTGGCTAGCAGCAAATTATCCTGAACCTTGCAGAGGTAAGTAGGCTCTGGCTTATTCGAAAGGATGCCAGACATTTTGTCTCTTTGGCCAAGTCTTCCCAGTCATTTGTAAAGCTACATGCAAAGGTCAAACTGTACTTAGGTATAAAATATGGTTAAAACAAATCACATTAAACCATTTCAGTTTACTTAAATAAAAGCAAAGCAACATGAAAATGCTTGTTAAATATCTCCTGGGAGAGGACTCCACTGTCCCCTACTAAGCGGGCTGTGATCGCTGGTTTTCCACTCTTCTGATTAGACTAAAAATAACAAAATCAAACAGGAGTTTCATCAAGAGTTTCTGTTGGGGGTCTACAGGTTCTGAGCAAATGTGTAAAGAAATATAAGCTTCTTATGCAAGGAATCTTCAGAAAAGAAATCTAGAGTGGAGTTTTCAAGGAAAATATGATGCTATTCAAAATTTAAAAAAAATAATAATAATTTTAAGCACTGAAAATAAAAGGGAAGGGAAGTCAGCTATGTGAAACTCCTTTCTGGGATCAATGGGATAGACATTTTTCTTTGCTTTTGTTTTCTATTTCTGTGGGACTCTGCTATCAGCACACATTCCTCTACATTCCTATAAATCTAGCACTGAATCAGAACTTGAAGGCAAGCCTAACTTGATCACAAAAGATCACATCATTTGGCATTTCACCCTTGCACATACTTCAGGGACAGCTCCATAACTTACTGATCCTGCCCACAGACTGGCTTGACCTTATTAATCTGATTTGCCTCAGTCTGTGGCAGTTATGACACTGATCAGATCCTGTCTAAATGGCTTTTATATGTTCATTTTCCTAAGATTTATATTCTGCTACAACAGGAGAACTAACAATGACTACTTTCCCTGGAGTGTTTAGCAGTCCTGGGACCAGAAGCCATTAAGAGAAGGACTTCAGTTTCACCAGAGGCAAATTCACCACTTGTGTTAACGACTAAACAATAGAATGATAAGAAAGATTACTTTCGATTTTACAAGTGCTTTCCTGACAAACTAGTAGTGTTGTCACTCTTCACAGGAAAATTCTAACACTTGCTATAAAAAAACATTTCCATAAGTGGAAAAGGGTGAGCTGAAGAAGGAGCCTGAGAGGCTTTCTGTCCCAGATGTAATGCTGATTCCAAGAAATCACTGCACTAGCAGACCTCGGGCAGTTTTGTGGCTCTGTGCAGATGCCACTTAGGAGAGAGCTCAAGGAGAATAGTCTGAAGTAGGATTTATCCTTCTGTGATTACATTAATCAAATGCAGTAAATGACTGAAGCTCAAAAATGAAAAGAAAAAAAAAACACAGCAGAACTACCTACAAACAAACAAACAAAGATCCACCTTTCTTCTGTCCTCCTCAAACCATTACAGCATTATTTATGTACTCCATGCCAAGGTGCTGATTTGCACTGGCGAAGGCCTTTTGATGCCTTTGTCATAAAATGTCTGATTCTGAAAATGCTCAAGCAAATGAGTAACTTTACTCCTGTGAATAGTATTTACAGTTATTTCATGGTTAAGCATTTGGCTATTTCTTCCATATTAGAAGTACTTTCTCTTGATATCTGGATAGAGGGCTGAGAGACACAGCAGGCAGAAATGTTCCTTACATGTCTGTACCTATCCTTTTCTCACCACTTTTTTTTGATAGGGCTATTCTTGTCTTGATATGAACATTTTCCTTCCTATCTTGTCAAGGCTATTTCTTCTTCTTTACCTGATAATGATATCTCTTGCTCAAGCTGATGGAGTGTTTTAAGAAATACAGATGTGTACTATACTTAGAAATAAGAAAACTCTCTGGTGAGGTGCTTTGTCACAATGCCATTTCATCCAATGGGCCATACAACAGAGAGCATGAAATGAAATGGTGAATTATTTGGTAAACTATTTCTACACTCAGGATAGTATTTCTACACTCTGGTCACTTTTTGAACACCTTTTGGTAGCCTGCAAGCAGTTTGCCTCACAAAGGAGGACCAGGCCTGGGAAAACAAAATTTGTTTTCTTTCTTTCTGTTTGAAATTTTCTGCAAATGATATGTAGTTTCATTGTTATTTTTAACTGTTTATGTGGGTTTGTTGAAATGGATTTTTACACTCTGCCAGCATATGATAGTCAAGCACCCTCTAATTATTTAGGGAATGTTTGCAAACATACATTCATCTTCAGATTTTTTTTCAGATTAATATAATCATTTGATGCACAAAATTGGAACTGTTTGAAATTCTTAAGAGAAAGCAAATTTTCATCTCATGTTCACAATGTAAATCAGATGTGAAAAATTTGGCTCCTCTGTTCCAGGAGTAGAACAGATCTGGCAAAATGGATCGACATATCTGAGTGAGTCTTCTGCTCACTCATTAGAAGACCCTCACTGATTCTCCAACCTTCTTTGCAATCATCTGTAGAACTACCTGTTCAAGTATTAGCTCTAGATGATGGCAATGTATATGTTTTAGCTGTTGCAATGTTTAGAACAGCTTGTGACTATCACTGAGTAATTACATTGCAGTTACTGGTAGTGAATATGGTATTAAGAAACATGTAAAATTTAGAAACCTTCAGAAGTTAAGTTTAAGGTCAAGAAAGCAAAATAATGGAAATGTACAGTCAAGGATTATAGCAAAATTAAACATAAATAGCAGGGCATTTTTTACATCTGAAGAATCTGAATTGTGAACAGAAGCTGAAGAACAGTTTTCTCCTCTGGGAAAAACAGACACCAACAAAGAAGGCAGAGAATAATTGGCTGAATATATGGCAAAAATGAGGGGATTCTGTTCTCTTGAAATTCTTTTTAGAACTGAACCAAGGGCAAGATTCTGCTCCATGTTTATTTAAAGACCTCCTCACCTGGTGAACAAAGCTTTTACCATCAATGGCACAGTATTAAATGACATAGACCTCCAAAACCGGGTCCTAAGCATTTCCAGCACCAATTCATTACATTTTTTTTCAGGCCAGACTTTGACTGGGTGGTAGATGATAGCAGCTCTGCTGAGGGACCGTTCCCAGGAGCCCTGGAGATTCCACCCATGACTGATGCCTGCCTGGCCAGCAAAGAGTCTTCAGATGCCTTGTCAGTGTGTCAAGCACAGTAATGCTTAGATGTTAAATCCTAGCTACATTTTGTGTGTGATGGACATTAAACAACTGATTTACATTTCAAAGATATGTACATGCTTCTTGAAGACCCTTTGAACCCTACTCTAGACATCTGAACAAGCTGGCCCAGAGGAGGATCTGTAAGGATATATGGGTATCCACACCTCTGCTGAAAAAAAAATTAAGAGATTCCCAAAACAAAATATCAGAAAATCAATGTGTTAAGGGTTCGTGCTTTTTAGAGATGTAATGTTTAATTAATTTCTTCTTCTTTTTCTTCTCCTTGAAAAAGAGGTATTAATTTATCTCATATCAGAAACTCTTATTCCAAAACCTTATTAAGGGTTTTTCTGAGTGCTCTCCATTCCAGTCAGAGCTGTGGCCATACATTTAACTATTATGTTATTATTGCTATACCAAATTGCCACCAGGAAAGAGCTTTTCTTACAGCCCTTTACATTATTTGTTGCCATGCCTTTCTGCATTACCTGAGCTACATTTTCAAACTGCATAAACAACAAGACAGAACATGACTAACAGTCAGAAGTGTTTAAGAATTACCAGCTGTACATTTGAAAATATTTTCAAAATCTCTAACATTATTAGAGGGGAAAAAACATATTTTACCTATTGTCTAAATGTTTGGCACACCATAGCCAATGGAAATCTCACTGATGGACTCAGTAGAATTGCTTCAACTATAGTTTACATGCCTTTGGAAGACACTACTTCGTTTTTCAAGGTGTACTCTGGATTCATTACATTTACCAGTATCATCAGATCTCTTTTAGCCCTTGGCAAAAGACTTCTAAAAAGATTCTGGATTTCATAGTCAATATACTTAGTCTCTTTTATCCTCAGTTTATGATTTAAAGCAGCAGCACGAGAGTCATATGCTCAAAATGAGTCAAAAAGTACTGTAATGCAGTTGACATTTGAAAATTGATCCCTTTAATTTGAATTGTTTCTTTTCGAACTATTTACTATCTGTCTTTCTTTTGGTTGGTCAAAACATTTTAAAATACAAGCACATTTTTCATTGAAATAAAGCAGTGGAGACCTAGAAGGCACACTTAGAAAAGCAAGCTTAAAGCCAAATCACGTAGACTGAGGGTGATGGGTTCAAATGTGTGATGAGAAGTTCAGTGCTCATGGTCTTATTTGAAATACTATTTTCTATAATTTTCCAGGGGGAAAAAAAGCTGTCCACTAGCTTTTAACTTCCTACTTTAAAATGTGCTGTTTACTTCAACATGTATAGTGCTAGTTTATGCTAATACAAGTATGATCATATCCATAAATCAAAGACAGGAATAAAAAGTGTAATTAATATTCTCTCTTTTATACCTATTCTGTGCTTGTTTCATAATTTGTAGCAGATGGAAGCCAAATGTTTTTAAAGAATCAGAACCAGTTTTATAAGAAGATGGTTCATCTTCTCTAAATAACTTCCCCTTAAACTGCCAGTTATACTTATAATTTTAATCTATAAAAACATGATTGTTGGAATATATTATATTATTTTGGGTAGTTCAAAGTGAGGCCACATTCTTGAACCTTCTTCCATATTCCATGTCTTCATTTTAATACTAATGTCTTATTGTTTTATTTGTCTCGAAAAATCTAGAATCCTTTGTGACATAGCAATATTCTCACTCTCTGTTAACAAGCTGTTATGGTATTATTTATGGTAGATTTTCTTGATTTAGATCAAAATCTGGCTTTTAAATTTATTTTATTGCTATGACATATATAGTACATTATGAGCAATTCCAACACAAAACAATAAGGATGTCTGTCTTTTAGTTAATACTTAAAGAATTTGTAAGCCAATGTTTGAAGAAATGAAGATATAGAAATAAAAGAAGCAGATCTGAATAAAGTAGAACACAAAGAGAGATTAAAAAAGTAGGCTTTCTCTTAAGTGAATATTCCAAATAGGAATAGGAAAGAGTGAAGATAAATGGATGATGGTGAGACAGAAGCCCACCATATATATGGATACATACTTTATATAGATATTTATATACTTTATATGGATATATAATTTATAGAGATATTTATATACTTTATATGGATATATAAAGGATTATAGCATATTGGTAGAAGAAAAAAAAAGAGTATATATCTAGTGTGTGTCCAAACCATCTAAGTAAATGCAACCAAGAGGAAAAGCACTTGTTCATACATGCACAGAAACAATTTCTTGAGTACATCTCTAGATTGATTAATCAGAGCTTCAAAACTTCTAATGTCAAAAGTACAAAATACAGATGAGTTATATTTTATTCAAATAAGCAATCCAATGTTGCAGGTAGCAAGGTTATGTTAAAATGTCAAACGATGATCTATTCTGAACTTTCCTCAAGTAAATACCTGAAAAAAATTCTGAAGGCAATCCCAGAGAATAAGTTTATTCAGAAAGTGAATTTCTAGCCAAGTAGGCTATCACTTAAAAGCTGCAGAGAAACCATTATTTCTTGGAAAGCATCTAATGTCTTATTATTGCTAGGAGCAATCCTGGTATGTCAGTGTCACTGTAACCCTTTTAAAAATAAACAAGAAGAAAGTTAGCCAAGTGGGATGAATGTATCTGTAGATAGAAGACTTTTGTTTAAGCAGAAGACTTTTGTTTAGAAGACTTTTTTTTTTTTTTTTTTTTAATGTCAGTCCTGAAAGAAGAGTTCACAAATTACCTGTTGTTATGATTACAGGAATTTCAATGAGAATTTTTTCTTAAAATTGAGAATACAGTTTTTGAATGGTTACCACAAGGAAGGAGTATAGTGTTTTGAAGCAAACAAGTGCTTTCCCTTACTTTGGTAAGAGAAGAGTGCCTAGGGTTTATGTAATTCCATGTCAGAAGTACAAAAATTGTATGGAGCAAGGAAGTAGATACTACTACTGTTAAGTTGTTCAGAAAAGCACATCATATGTACTTTGCACTTCACATTTTATGATGCCAAAAGTTAAATGTATAATATAAAATTTCCAGAAGCTGAACTTTATGGTAATTGTGATAATTAGGGATATGTCTCTCCAGGGAATGAGCTCTAATAGATAAGGAGTGACTTGATGTTAAAATAAAAATTTCCCTATGCATTGATTAATTACATACAAGGAATCCAGGAGGTTTATTCCATAGCAGTAAGGCAAGATTGTACTTTCTGTGGGCCACAGTATGTGTTTATTATCAAACATATCTGTGTTTACTGGAAGTTGAGACTGCAGTGAGACATATCGTCTCATCTGAAGCATTAAAACTATTGAAATGAATACCTGAGTGGGGAGATGTATAATCCGTTTAATTTTCATATTCTTTGCAAACCCATGCTCCACAGTGTTTTCGCTTGCATTTCTGGAAGCCACCAGAAGAAATACCTCACTTTCATCAACAAGTACTTCAGAATAACACCAGCATGCTTGGGCTGTTCTCCAGGGGCATGTCAAAGAGTGCCCTGACCTTCTTAGGATCAAAGCAGCGGTCTGTCTCACAAACACCTTCTCAGTATCTCCAGACCTTTGGGGAACAACATCTTACATCTGGTGCTGAACTTCTACAGAGGCTGAGTATGTCTTCAGTTGGCAGGCCCTTAAGCTATGCTGGATATGGTAGACCAAGAATCCCACGAACCTTTTCTGGCACTGAGGCCAGCTGTCTCAAAGTAGCTTGCAGATGTATTTGTAAAGTTCTTACCCTTCAGCAAAGGGCAGCCAGATCTAAAACATCCGTAGGAAGTGGTATCAGTGCTGCACTAATTCTTGAGCTATACTTGGCAAAGTTCTAGGTAGCACAGACCAAAACTGTGTCAGGAACTATTGTGAGTGTGATTTTACTGTATAGCTGATGGACTTCCCTTGCCCAGGAACTTTCCCTGACAATCCTTAATTTATTAGTGTGTAACCATAGAGTACCAAAAGAACCAAAGTCACCAAGTGCTGGTCCAGTGGTCTGCATGGCAAAGTGCTTCCTTCTCTAGTTCCCCCAGGCACTCTTCTTTCCTTTCCTCTCCATCCTGATCCAGACCTTCTTCCCCTTCTGCCTCCCTCTCCCCTGCCCTCTGTTGAAGTAGATGTGGGCCCAGGAGTGTGACCTTCTAGGCTCTGGCTTCAGGCATATGGAGGAAGACACCTCCTCTGTAAGATTCCCTCTCATGATGACACCGGGTCCCTTTACACAGGTATTGCCTCTGGGGGGAGATGTTCTCCTCACACCATGCTTGAAGGCTGGGTGGCCTGGGCTTAGCGTCCCTTTGAGGTGCTGAGGTGGCCAGCACCAAGTGAGGGGACATTTGCCTTGATCCGTGGGGAACTGGGTGGCAACACGCACTTTCCGAGCTCATTCTGGTGAGTTCTGAGTTATTTTTTAGGATATGGCTACCAGAGACTCAGTCGTTTGTTGGTGTATTTAAATAACATGCTATAGTTCTAGAATGGGATGAATTCAGCTGTTTCTCATCAGGAAGTGATGGTGTTCTGATCAGTCATGAGCCAGCTTAGGTAGCAGATTGGAGTGTTTTCCTCATGATCTCTGAACTGAGGGTGTTGCTAGCTGCTGGATGTGTTAGGTGATATTTAGAGTTAAAAATAGGCTTTTCAGAGCCTCATTGTCAGGCCTGGTAGAACAACTGGTTTAACTGAATCATCAGAGTTAGCCTAGTTATGTTAAGTTGGAGGAACACGATGATGGTGTAGTGATAAAGCCTGTTGCTCCTAGGGAGTTTACCTGTCAACCTGTTTGTTGTCTTTGTAAGTACATTTTATTAATGGCATATATTTTTACTATGTAGATGACGCAGTGTTAAAAGCCACTTTCCGTGCAGTTTATTCTGAGATTGTATGCCATAGCATTGCTTATACTGATATGAATATCACTTGAGTTTACACTGACAGAGAAATAGCTATCTCAACAGGATAGTAAAACAGCTGATTACTTCCTGAAGCACCTCTTTAAATCAGAAATCTTCCCAATAAAATGCCTTTTAAAAAACCTTTTAATATTAGAGCACACAACAGTTAATCACCTTCAAAAACTGTAGGTACAGTGGTAAAAGGAGGAAAACATCCTTCTTCTTTCCACTGGTACTTCATCTTTGTTTAAGTTCAAAGCAGCTTTGGCTTAGTATTTTTAAATGCCTTCATTTAATCATGAATTCAATGTGATTTTTTTTGCAAAATTGAGAATAACGCAGGGATGTCAAAAGCCTCCTCTCGGTCTAGACTGCAATATTTTGCCTATGGCGGCAAAATATTTGATGTCATTCCTGAATAATGTTGAACAATGTTTTATCCATCAGACTTATCCAAATACAAGCAAAGGGCAACTCCGTATTTCAGTGACCTTCTGACTGGTGCTTTTGGTGGATGGTCAGCTTCACATGATATAAACGTCTAAGATATCACCCCCCCAAAAAAAAACAAACAAAAAAACAAACAAAAAAAACCTGAAAGTACTGTAAGCTCTGGGACTTTTTTTTGACTTTTTTTTGACTTTTTTTTTCTTTTTTTTTTCTTTTTTTTTTTCCCAGCCTGTATTCATATTTGCTTCTGCAATTGATCTTGTCCACATTAGTAAAGTTTAAAAAGTTTAAATCAGTTACTTTGATATGATCTATGTAAACCTGAAAAAATCTCTGAGGCTGAAACTTTGAATCCAATTTAAATTTGTTCAGATTAACTTCTCTTAATTAGCCACCTAAGTCAAAAAATGCAAGGGTAAAATCACTTCCTGTGCACTGCAGATGGATGTGCCTTCAGTGAAGAGTTAAAATGAGTTATCAATGCATTAATTATTCCATTTCTATTAGCTCTGTTTGAGTGAAAGCAACTACAATTTGAAACACTTGAATTTCTTTTGTCTGTACTTTGCTGGTCTGTAAGACCTGTGCATGGACATCCTGTGGATTTCTTTACCGGAGTAAGCTTCAAAACAAAACAGAATAAAACAAAAGATCCCCAGTTAATTGTTTCTAAGAAAAGGCTGACTTCTTTACATAAGCAGAAGGCACTGAAGGACTACATATCCTTGAGGCTTTCCCACGGAGTAAACATATGTCCATGCTACAGGGAGAACTGTTAGACTGCACCCGTTACCGGGCGAGCCATTTAGTGCTAAAAGTTTCATCACACTGAAGTTTGGATCCCACCTACTTGAGCAATATTATGGCTAAAGTCAGCTTTTGGGTTGCATTTGGGATGTGCGCTCCTGCAGACCACCTGGTAGAGCAAGACTGCTGGTGCTGCTCAGATCTGCTGAGTGACAGTAGGATGCCCTGCACCTCCTGGGCTCGCCTGGGTGCACCTTGTCTGCAAGAGCTTTTGAGGCCAGATGTCTGCACAGGGTGGCAGTCTGTATATTTTTCCAAGCCTCCTTCTATGGTATACCTCTTTCTACCTACCCTCTGGCATACGTATAAAACTTAGTAATTACATTAAACCATACATTTCCTCCCACAAAGTGAGAAAAAAAAAAAAAAAGAAAGAAAAAGAAGGAAGGTAACAGTTTGCAGCACAAGTCAGCAAGCCTGGCAGTTCATTACTGAAGGAAATCGAAAACACTAGCCAGCATTTTCAAGTGGGAATCTATGGGAAGCTGAATGCACATTTGCTCACTTAAATGGATGGCCTGAGTTTTGGAGGTGCTGGATTGATGCAGGCTCTGAATGTTTTTCATCCTCAAAGATCAGGCCAATTGCTTTGCTGTCTCAATGTGGAATGTAGTCACCCAAGTCTGACAGTTTTGGCTCTAAGGTTTAGCTTGACTGAAAACAAACTGGCTTCAAAACTGTAGGGGAGGTTAGCAGCAGCTGCTCAAACCTATGTATCCAAGAAAGTAAATTTTAAAATGTCAGATGGATTTCTTCTCATGAAGTCAACCAGCAATAGGCAGGAGCAGAGGCATACCCGGGAGGGTAAAAACAGACCTCATTCTTCTGCTTCTTGGTAGGATGACGTTTCTGAGCAACCCTGCCCTGGGTCAGGGGCTCAGGTGGGCTGACATACAAGAAGCTGAGTCTTGTCATGTTCATAACATCTATGATTTAAATATTGCTCTCTTCAGTTCTCACCAGAGGAGCTGTGAGCTGGCATGATGATAACCTCCACATCATCCCTCTTCAAAACAAATTAATATTTCTACAGGAAACAAGAGCTGCCCAGACTGCGACAGACTGGTGGAGAACTGCTGTGAGACGTTTGCAATGCCTTGCTTCTGCATCTGCAGTGAGGTTCAGCGTAAAAAGATAAAGGTAGTTAACAAGCTTTCCTATTGAATTTGGTACTGCTGAAAGTCAAAAGCTGAGAATAGAATTAGTGAGTCTTTTGGATTTAAGTATTTGAAATTCTAGCATAAAATTATCTTTCAGTAGTGGAAAAAATAGAAATAATATTAGAATGATTCTGCATTCAAGAAGTGCAAATCTGTCTTGAAGTTCATTTAGCAAAGTGACATTTAAATTACTATGAAGAATTGTGTGTACTATATGTTATTTGTAATTTCATAACATGTTGGGATGAGATTGTCCTGGGATCAGCATGTGATTAAAATGATTATATACCTTATATACATGGTATGTTTCTTATTCAGTCACGATCAAAATACAATTTACTTTTATTAATATAATAATTTAGATGTTATAAATGAATTCTCAGTTAAATATTTTTAATTTCTATTCATAGCCTCCTAATCTCAACAATATTAACAAATCCATTCCCCTCACCTAGAAAAGATTCTCCTTTTCCAACCATCACGATGGCTGACATCTGCTGGGATGACCCCTTGCCCCTAGCAGCAAAGCACAGCTATGTAAAGACGGATGACAGACAGATGCTCCTCTCTGATTGTAAAGAACTTTAAAAATATGGATGGGTGCAGAAGAGGGCACCAAATACTAACCAGCAAAGCAGATGCTGTTTTCCTCTCCTTAACACCCATGCTGAGTATTTTTCTTTTCCTCCCTCTCAACCCCTGTGTATGCGTATGTGTCTTAATACTAAAAATAGGTCTTATTATTTAAGTTTGAGTCCTGGAACACTTAAATCCACCATCATTCAGGCCTGTTGATCTTTCTTTTCTGCTCTGAAAATAAGGGTGTGAGCAGTTACAGCAGACAACGAATGAGTATGTTAACATAACCCATGCTGGCATGGAGTGCCTCTCGCCTGACTGGCATATTTAGTGCTGGGCAGCAGAGGTCAAATTTAGTAAATGCAGAAGCCCACATTTCAGTTCCTGCTATGCCTGCTGAGTGCATCCTGGGCATTATTCAGAGAGGACTTTTAATATAATGTTAAAGCCATATGGTTAAAAAAAAAAAAGGCAGAAAAATCCAAAATTAAGATTTTGTGTGTGATATGTTAATGGGACTGCACTGCACAGTGAGTGCCCATTGCATTTTTTATTGATTTTGTAGTTATGGTATCTTATCTGCTATGCATGCAGTCTGACCACTTTTTCCAAGTCAGAACTGAAGGGGTAGTCAAGGTTTTGTCACAGCAACCCAGGGACTATCTAAGAATTACACACTGAGGATAAGATGCAGGGGCAGGGCAGAAGACAGAAGTAATGACTGCTGTACCCTCCCATGGGCTTCCTGTTGTCACTGGGCTACAGAATCAGACTCCATCATTGTTCTTTTCTTTTGGCCTTGTATATGTTGCATATTTTTTGTATAGCGTGGCTGAATATCTATAGCCTGCTCAATTCATAACTCCCATGGAAAAAAGGAGTCAAAAATTAGGACTTTGGACTCAGACAAGTGTAGTTTTCTTCTGGATTAGGAGAGCACTGAAATATGTGGGAATTAACTGCTTAGCTTGTGACGTATGAAAGCAAAGCTCCTGAGCTTGTGCAGAATGCTTTGTTTTGGTGTCTAGGAAACTTCATGTCTGAAAGCAAAGGCAATGGTAGATATTGGACATACAAAAGGGAATTGTGCTGTGCTTGTTCAGAGACCCAAGAAACAAGCAAACAAACAAATGCTGGTGAGGAACAACTGAAAAAAATACAAATCAGAAAAAAAAAATAAAAATGAAAAGTTAGTATGGAAACAGACAACTTTACTGACATTGGAATATTCTGGACACACAGTATGTGCGATGATTATTTTTATGTTATTGTCTGTCCGTCTCTCTGTCTAATGATATATGCCCAAAGAGACATATAAAACTGTATTCACACTTTTCCATAATGGGATTGAAATCTGTACGATACCCTTTCATCAGATCTGCATGTTGTTATGGCTATGTACACACATAACTATGGACAGGGTTGGGAGGCGGCAAGGGGGCTAGTAGCTCGAAGTCAGGATCTCTCAAAATCTAGACAAGATATATAACATAAACTTCTGGTAGACTAATAGTGGTTCTCAGAGACCCATGACGCTAAAAACTTCAACAAGTAGTACTTGTCTATAGGTTTTATGATGCCAGGGACTCCTCTATGGGGTCACTGAAGGATTTTTTAAGGTCTATTCCAAGTCTGAGAAGCAAAAGAAGGCTCAGATAAAAGTTGTGCAAGCATGACAGTCAAATCATGAAAAGTTGAGTGCCACTCAAGCCTATTCTGACTGCTATTGAAAACATTATTCTTTTAGTTTGCAACTTGATCATACTTTTTGCCTCTCTCTACTGGTTTCCACCCTGGTTCCTGTACCACAACTGATGGTACAACGTTGGCTGACTCTTCCTTTGCATTCCCTTATCAACATCCATTTTCCTCTGATGTCTCTAGCTTCTTTATGCAAGAGCATCGTTTGTTGGCATGGCACCTCACCTTGCAGCACAATGTGGGCTCCAGGTGAGAGGATAAGACAACGCACCTGGGCCAGGTGGTCTGAGGCAATGACCATCCTGCCCTCTGTGGAAGACTGCTGGGCGATTCCTGTTCTGGATCCCTATGCTGCTGGTGGAGGAGGAGAAGGCCAGTTCAGGTGGCCATTCTGTACGAGGATTTCCCAGGAGCAGATGGACATGAAGGCTGAGTAGGGTCAGGTCACACTTTCTCACTGCTATAATGGCCTTTGGTCTGTGAGAAAAGTTAAATCTGCCCTCCACAGTGTTTATTGGGAACCTGCTGCCTGGTGGTCTGCACCATCTGCTTCATCCAGGCTGTGACTTGATCCTGTTGTTCTCAAACCATTGACCCCTACTCTGAGAAACACCAGAGAAGAATAGACTTTAACTAAATCTTTCACTAGTACCCTCTCCACTTATTTTTCTCCCTCCTCCCCATTGTTTTGAAGCCAAGTCACTTTTTGTTTGCTAGAGGAAGGTTAAACAAAGAAATCCACCAATGTTCAAGAAACAGCATCAGTCATTGCAAGGCCATTCTCTTTCCCATTCTGGTTCTGTGATTCTTGCAATTTTGTGGATGTTCCCGCATCAAAGATACTAGAATGTTTGTGATTTTTTAACACTACAAAACACTGAGTAATTCTCAACTAGGTAATCATGAGATTTTCCCTGTAGACTGTCTGAGACACTGTGGAAAAGATTATCATGGAAACTGTGGCATTTGAAGCTGCACTGATGCCTTTACAGGAAAGAAATGGGAGGGGGAAGAAAGCCAAACACAACCCAACAGCTAGCACTCGGATTATTATTTGGTAGCTTGGCACAGTTTGTGGAGAGAAGTAACAATGTCTTCTGCAAGCCTGTACCTAGTTCATCACCCACAGATTTTGTTCTCACTGTTCACAGACAGTGAACTGTCTTCCTCAAAGCCCTTGCCAACAACTCTCCCATCCAACAATGCATGAATTTCATCTGTGGCTGATTCTCAAGGATATTACATTAAAACTAATTTGAAATGATACCTGGCTGTGGCAATGCTATGCCCAGGGCCTTCCTATGAATTACGGTTTTGGCTGTCTCATAATCATATACAGTGAAAAGATGTATTTCTTCTCTGTCTGTTCAGTATTCAGATTACATAGCTAGCCAAACACAGTTACCCAAACATCTTTGCTTTCACGTGGAAAAAGTGTATTTAAGTATGAGAAACTCGGTCATTTTATCCAAAGAGACAAGTTGTCTTCTCTGTTCTCTTCCTTAACCATATAAGTTTCATCTGAAGCCATAATAGACGCAGACGAGGAGAAATAACCTCTAGGCTCTTAATTCAAGATGCAGACAAGGGGAAGTAACCTTGAGGCTCTTAATTTGAAGGCCACAGTGATCAGTGAGATATCAGTGAGAAATCAGTGAGAGGCGATCTCCCATTGCCTTCAGTGGATCTCCGATCATACCCCAGCAGCTGACCTCTGACTTAGTAAAGATGGTTACTAGCCCTTTGTTCAGTTTAATGATGCTTAATGAACTTGTCTAAGGCATGTTTGAGCAATCTGAGCATGGCATGAGCAGGAAATATGCTGAGTACTAACATGACTTAAACAGATAAAAGTTATCTGGCATTTTTTAAAGATTAGCTCACACCATCCAAACTTTTTATCCAGATACAGCTAGCTGCTACGGTTGTGTTAGCCATCTGGTACTATAGTCTTTGGCTGAAAACAGAAGCAATACGTCTCACCGCTGGTTTGTGTTTCCAGGAAAAAAAGAACGCTGTTTTTATGATCATCCGTTC
Source organism: Cygnus atratus (assembly GCF_013377495.2). Lineage (NCBI taxonomy): Eukaryota > Metazoa > Chordata > Aves > Anseriformes > Anatidae > Cygnus > Cygnus atratus. The sequence continues at coordinate 142,591,815 of NC_066362.1, read as the reverse complement.
ATTTGGTATCAAGCACATTTCACACATGAGTTAACTGGAGACCTGCAGCTGATGTATTCTGTGGTAAGAAGAGCTTTGTAGGGCTAATGGTAGAAGCAGAGATGTAGGAAGAAAGATTGCTTTTTCAGCATAACAATATAATATCATTGTTGTGGGTTTGTTTTGTTTTGTTTTGTTTTTTAGCTTTCCCTTCACAAAAGATTCTTTATTCAGTGACACATTGTCTCGTATAACAAAAGGTTTTGTAGTAGTTTCTGGTTTTGCAGCTCAAACCAGAGAATATCTTCAGCCATACTGTTTACTAAGCACAAAAACATTTGTAATTACTTTTCAGTAACCTGCCCAACAAGCTACCAGTAACTTATTATTGCATATTTACACACTTGAAAACTGCATTTTATTTTATTCAAGTACCAGATGCATGAAAAAAATAAAAAAAAATGCCAGTAATAGAGAGCAGAAAGGAAACCAAGAAGTCAGAGGACACAGTGGCTGCTCCTGATTCCTCTCCAAGGAGGCAAAAAGTTCTTACGAGAAGAAAAGGAGTGCTGCTGCCATAACATACAGTAAGGAACTCCAAGGTCTCCTGTATCCTCTTGTCTCCCAGAGACAGGAGTGGAGTTAGAGCAGGTATCAGTGTCTCCTGGAATAAAATCCAGAACTCCAAATGATGGTAGAATAGAATGAATCCTGGGATGATCGTTTGTCTTTGTTTGACTGATGCATAGAGTTAGGAAGTGACACAGCCCAAAGAGGTCACTCAGCTATTGACTGCCTGGCAATGCTTGCATCAGCTTTCTGGAAGGTAGATTACAGACCTCTGATGTGTAGCCATTAAACATAACCCCACTCTCTATTTCAACCAAATCTGAACTTCCAGCAGGTTGATGTGAGGGTCCCCTCTCTTCTCCCAGTTATGTCCACACTGACTTGTGGTGCTCTCTCTCGAGAGCTTAGGTCCCCAAAAGCTGGCTTAAGTGGAGATTCTCTCTGTGCTGTGCCTTCTGTATCAGCATAAGAAATTTCATACCCTCATGGGCCCCAGTCTGCACTTACTGCCTGACAAGTTTGCCCCTGGTGCTCAGGAGATGCCTAGGAGGGCCACACGGCCTTTTCCTGAGCTGTCACTCAGCTAAGGATGATCCTGCATCCCACAGTGCTCAAACACCCATCTTTATCTTCTGCATGTCATCCAGCTATTGTGCACCTTAGGTACCTGTCACCTCAGTATCTAAATCCCAAAGGAACAACTTAAGCAACTGTGAGGAAACTGGAACTGGGGGCAGACTTCAGTGGGAGCTGATAATCCAACCCACCGAGGTGCCTGAAACACTTCCACGTGGGTATATATATCTCTATATACACAGTATCTAAGTACTTGAATAGCTTAAAGGATCTGGGCTTAAGTGGTGATGCGACTGTTGAATATGGCTCCTACGTCACTTACACTTTATTGAAAAAAAAATAATAAGGTGTTAAATACAGAGAAGCTGCAGATATGCTACAAATATATATAGCTGCACAGGCTTCTCTGAGCAGCAGTGCGTTATAGCAGCTAGTGTAACTGTTCACATATCTGCAAGAGCGAACAGATCAAGCATCCAGGTAATCCACACGCCGAAGACCCCACACTGGAAAAATATTCTATGCGTTAGGAGCTCACATAATGACAATGGAATTTGCTCTCAGGATTAGAAGAGCCCACCAAATTGCAGGTAGATGAGCAGGAGGCTGGGTTCACCCTGTCTGTTAAGAGCTATTAGGACATTCTGCTTTGTAATGGTACAAACGTTATACGCCCTGACTTCAAAGTGGTCTTGTGAGGGGTCCATCATGGCCAAGCTGTGTAGAAAAGCAGGGCTGTGCCTGCCCTCCTTGGAAATCCCGAGCTTTGCTTTTTGCTATCTGCTGATGGCTTGCTCATGGCCCATCTCAGTGCCCACAGACGGGATCTTCAGCACGCCTTTCCGGCATCCTTGGAAGGGATCTGGTGGGATCTGCTGGGCGCAGCTGTGCCTGCACACCAGAGGCTGGCGCAGTGGGTGAGGCTGGTCCCGAGGACAGGCTTTGGCAGGTGGAGAGACCTCCCCTGGAGAAAGACTGTGTGTTTCACTGAGAATGGAGCTGGCACACAGGCATTCGGCATGCTCCCCTCATTGCCCTCCACAGTTTGTGAGTACCAAGGGAGAGATTGTCTGGCAGTGACATACCTGAAATTGTGAAAATCTGATCTCCTTTTTTATTTTTCTATGTCTGTATTTGAGCTGTGTTCATCCACCGTTTGCGCCTGGAGAAGACCTGTGCTAGTGGCACCAGGATTAAAAGGACTCCCCAGCCTGTTGTCTGGCTGGCAGAGCTGGGAGCCCCCCTTGCCTTGATTTCTGTGCTGGAAACCCAGGGCAGCAGCAGCAAAATCTTGTGCTGAGCACTGGCAGTGCCTGGCAGCGTTGCTAGCTCTGGATTCAGCACCACTGATAATTATAAAAAAAAAAAAGGAAGAGAAGGGGGAAAAAAAAAGAGTGAGAGAATGCAATGAGCAACATCCAAAGCAAATAAGGGAAGCGGTAGCATACGCGGAGACAGCAGGCAAGCTCCATGCCTGGCTCTGCTCAGTGCTTCAGCCCTCCTCCTCCCACAGCCACAGACTGAGATGGCGGCACAGTGGGGTGACGGCCGCATTTTGGGGCTGACACACACCCTCTGTCCTCCCCATCACAGCCGCATCTGGCCCTGCGGTAGCTCATCCTACCCCTCCAAATGCTCAAGTCATTATCAGTGTGACAAATCCAATATATACAGAAAGATCTCCAGGCGAAATCTGTATTTCCAGAAAACGAGATTCCTATACCATCTGCAGCTAATTGTTTCATACAGTATTCGTCTCTGTCCCGCTGAGCCCACTCAGGGCCTGCTGAGCCCATCACTTACGCTGGTTTTACACCGGCGGGGCTCTGCTGTCTGCAGCAGCCGGGCACCACGAATACTACTCTCTGCCAGAGCAGGACTGGGGACAAAGGAACATCCACCACATCACCCTTCTGACACACCAACATCCACAGGGATGCGTTTTGGTGGTGAGTAGCCATCCATCCCCTGAGTGGTGATAAGGGGAAGGAGGTGCTCGCTGCCCCTGAAACCAGACCCGAAGCATGGGGCAGGGAGATGCCTACGGCAAAGGGCTGAGGAAATGACCCCGCTCGCTCCCCAGAGGTGATTGGCAGCCTTTCTCCTTATTCAAAATTAGAGAAAACAACAGAGCTCAGCGGCAATCCCAATTCTAGAGCCTCGTTGAAACTCTAGACACACATATCTGACAGATACAACAGAGATTAATGAGCCATGACCAGAAGTTTGATTTTTCTGTCAAGTGCTCCCATCCGTTTTTAATAAACAGAGGAACAACATAAACTCCAGCGCCTGCTGAAACTGGGCAGGTTGCTTTCGGTGCCACGTGTGTCTGAGCTCAGTTTTGACTCCAAACCACTGATAAATGCTGGAGGGGTGAGGGTTTGCTCTCCCACCCCCCAAAAAATTGGCCCTTTTGTGGACACTTGTGACCAGCTTTGTTCCTTGCACAGCGTTTCTTCTTTCTCCAGCATGGACTGTCTGGTGTTTTACCACTGGAAACTGTCAAGTGTAATATCATGTTTACAACTAAACGGATTCAATTTAGTGTCGTTGGTGTGTTATCTGGAGCACGAGTGCTTAGAAAGCCCGCTGCTTTGTTTCAAACAGCACTCTGCTAGATTTTTTTATGGGTTTTTGGAACGTGGTCTCCTCATCCCTTCCAAGCACAGTAGGCTGAGCCAGATAGCATGGAGCCCGAAGACCGCACTGTGTGCTCTCTGTGCTCCTGGTTACTTACATTACAATCAGGCGTCGCTCTCATGAAATAATAATCAGTACATAGCCATCTGAATTTGTCAGGGATTCGTGGCAAAGCAGTCCCCGGGGATTTTACGCCACATAAATTTGTTTGAGGATTCCTCTGGTTTCATTTCTCGCAAGGCGCGAGAGAAGCCACAAACAAAACAAAAGGCTAGCCGAGGACGGTTTTATACCCCGAGGTATTTATGGAGAGGAAAAAAGGCAGTGCGAGCGAGCTGCCATAAATCTGACTGGCCACAGAATGTCACTCTTGCTCCATGCAAATGAAGCCGAAAGGAAATTTACCTGGTAATATAAAACCTGAGCCTTAAGGAAGGAAGCTCTTTGCTGTAAAGGAATGAAGCACAGGTGTGCAGCACCCATCCCAGGTCTCATCCTGCAGCTGGCTCTTTTCTCAAAGGCTCTCACCAGATTTGGGGAAGACCCAGGATAATAACAGCCCTCCCTGCATTGGGACAGGCGTGCACAGAAAGTCCCAGCCTGTGCTTCAGGCACCTCAGCCTCCCTGCCGAATCCCCCCAATTTCCATTTGGGTGCTGGCTGTGAGAGGTCCTTCCTGCAGAGGTGAGCCCATGGGATCAGGGCCATGGGGACATGGGCTGTGTTATTTCAAACAAAGCTAGTCTTGCATAGAAAGCACTCTTGCTTTCCAAACACAAAATAAATAATTGTTTTGCTGGTGTGAAATTGAAATTGTCCTTGACTTGATGCCACCTACAACTGAAATTGCCACTAAATTTAACAGACCGATGCTTAGCATTTAATTGCCCCTGAAAAGATGTCACCATCAGGAGGGAAGAGTATCAAAAAAAGAAAACCACAAATCTTTTGTTTTCCAGTCAGGGCTTCATTTCAAGTGAGAAGAGGCCTGTAGCAGGTCTCTGCTTCTCCAGGCCATGACCTCGACTGGACTTGGAGGCAGAGGCCACCCTGTGCAAGGCCAGGACCCCACCATGGTGCCACCTCTTGATAGGGAGGGAAGGCACCAGCTCCAGGGCACCTCCCTATTGCTTCTCAGGGTAAAACCTCGCCCTGGGGTCCAAAACGGGACCATGGAAGAAGAGCAGAGGTGACCTGGCTGAAGGGCTGCATCCTTTCCTTTCTGGCTTGGTGGAGCTTCTCTGGAAAAGATGCTGGAGCTTTGTGTGATCGCTCTGTAGCCTGCTGGAAATACACATCTGCATATTAGCAGAGGTAGAAGCAAATGGTTTTCTGCTTTTACCGTACTTTGCATAATTACAGAACTTTTCCCATCTCGGGTTGGCCCCCAAAGTGGAAATCTTGGGGAAAAAAATGGAGTAAAGAATAAAATACAAAATTTTAGATTGGGTCTAAAAGAAGTTAGTTCTGAAAACTTACTCTGTAGTAAGCTTTGAAGTGTTTTTACTTAAAGTGTTTTTATTTTTGACATTTTTAGTGTAAATTTACTTCAATTTCAAAACAGAGGCTTACTTTCAGCCTAAAGATTACAACTTTTCTTTTGAAAGTACAGAAAGAGAATATTTTGATCATTTTTAAAACATTTTTCAATTGTATGTGAATATGGCATATTCATTAAAAAAAAAAAAAGGAAAAAGAAAAAAGAAAACCTTTCCTCCCTAAGGCTTTGATTTTGACAAAACCACATTTTTCAGTGAAAAACATTTCCCAGAACACTTCCCAATTTTCTCTGATATTTACATCTGTTCTTCTCTGAGAAAGCGTCACAGCTGTAGATCAACAGGAATCACACAGAACACAGTTGATTTATGGTCAAAGTAATATTTCTAAATCAACTTGCATTTAAGAGTAGTGAATAGTACATGTCCATATACCATCAATGTATCATAAGGATTTTGTGCTGCTTTTATATATTTTTTTTACATTTCTTTTGCATAATTACACATGATTCATGTGTAATTGTCATTTTTACAATTATTTTACATAATTACGTGTTATTAAGCTGAAATTTGGGCAGAGTTAAAGATTGCGAGCCAGATCCTTAGTGTTTCAGGCACCCACCCTGATGCCATCATTCGTCTCCGAAGCTGGGCAAGTTGGATCAAAAGGGACCGCCGTCCTCCAAAAGCAGGACAGCCCCACAGTGAAACATGGCTGTATTTGGTCTCTGCCACTTGTCCTGAGCTGCAGCCTTGGCCTTTTATCACTGTTCTCTCATGATCCAGACGGGATGTGCAGCATCCAAGGAGCCAGAAGAGAATTGGCAGCAGGTCGTACGCTGGTCTCCTATGTCTGTCTCTGCTCTGCCTTGTTCTCCAGCCCCCAAATCGCAAGCACTCAGGTGCAAGCCCGTGCACTGAGTGGCTTCTGTTTAATCACAGAAATATTGATTCCTCTGGCAAAAAGTCAGGTTTTTCCCTGCACTTGGTAAATAATGAGAGGAGCCATCCAGCAGGCCATGATGCCACTGCATTTTCTCCGCCACCACCTTCATCAGGATGGTTCCTCCTATGGAGGTGAAGGCTAACTCCAAGCTTAGCTCCCCAGCTTTGCTTTCACCCACTTTCCACCTCATTTTCTGCTCCTAGAGGGGGTGCTGAAACACACTGGGTGGGTGCACCAGCACACCCTGGAGCATTTTAAGAGAAGCGGTGGGCTTGCTAACAGTCCCTACCTGTCCCGAGGCCCGCGGGCTGAATGGCTCGCTTCATGCGGCGCTGACATGATTGATGCAAATCCTAAAAGGTGGCGCGGTGACCTCACGCGTGCCCAGCGCTCCCCACGCACGTCCCCGGCAGCGGGGCTCCTGTTTATAAACAGTGTCACATTCATGGCTGGGTAACCTGCTCTGTTTACTCTGCCAGCGCAGAACGGCCGCCGCACAAGTGAAATATTATTCCCTGCCGTGTGCGCTCCGTTTTTTCCGTCGGCTGTGTGTTTTCTTTCATGCTTTGCCCTCGCTGACGGTGAACTCGTCGGCTGCTGTCCCTGGGCAGGGGCTGGGGGATGTGTTTGCTGCCATTTCCAGGGCAGTGCGGTGGAAAACACCCCTGGGACCCTGGCAGCCTGCTTTGGGTCACCTGGGTACGGCTAAGCCAGATTGAGTTTTCCACCAAAGTCATCTCTCCAACGTTATTTTAAGGAGATCTTTTTAATGCAGCCTCCAAAGAGCTCGTTTCTGGCTCATGAATTAAGAGAAAAATGTCTTCTCTCCCAAAATAATCACGGTAATGAACTCAACAATAAAAACAGCTTATCACCCTTCTGGGTTTTTTTCTTTTCATATTTTCTTTTTTTGCTACTAATTAAAAAAGAAGGAAGGAAGGTTTAATGCTTTTTAAAATATCTTGTTTAAAGTTGTGTCTGGTTCATTATCTCCCCAGCTTCTGCTGTTTTGAAAATGTCGTTTCTTTTTTTGAATTTTCTCATCGAGATGTTTATGGTAAATATTAACTTACGAGCAAGTCGGGAAAATCAATAGCTGGAACCCTGTCGGTCTCAAAGAAGGCTGCGTGAACTCCCCGGCCTAAAGCTCCAGAGGAGAAAGAGCTCTCTATTGCCTTCTCTGATGGGAAGGGAACAGCATCTCTTAAAAATATCTGTTCCTGTACACTGCAGGCGCCTGCTTCCTCCAGTGGCACTTGGGCTACGTCTAAACCACAAGGTCCCAGGGGCAGAACAGGCCTTGGGCTATATCCTGCTTGCTGGGCACCCCAGGAAGGTTGAGCAGCATGCCCAAGGATGGGAAGCGGGTGCATTTGGGAGCAGACCTATGGTTTGCCTCTGCAGCCCAGGCTCGGTGTGCCTGGAAAAGCGTGCTGTGAGGGCCATCATCCTGGGACCAGGGCAGCGACAAGCCAGAGGACTGGAAAACTTGCACAGGGAACGTGTTTTTCTCTTTATGTGCTCGTGTATCCTTTTACCTGGCCTCCCAGGTTTGCAGCTGCATTTGCTTTCCCCTCGTAAAGATTTCCTTTTCTGCTGTCACTCCCAGTATGCATGTCGGAAGGGGATTTGGGCTTGCCGAAGGCATTCAGAAAGACTGCAGTCTGCCTCCCCAGTTTTGGGATCACCAGGCAGCTCAGGTATTTGCCAAAATGCACTTGTTGAAACACGGGGGTCCTTTTGTTTCTCCCCATCTTTCAGATGGCCTTTAGGAAGGGTCCAATTCTTTCCAGCCTTCCTTGTAGTAAAAAACACTTTTTTCCTAGCATCATTAGGATTACCTGCACACAGTCAGCGTAAATACAGGCAGCAGAATCTGGCTTCAGGAAATTTTCAATATTCTTGAAGTACATAATCAATTATTTCAGAAATCAAAACAATACCAAAATGAAAAATTGCCCCTCTGAACCAAAGGGAAATTTGGCTGGGGAACCCCCCACGTTTAGTATTTGATATTTTGGAAAATATTGGTATTTTCTTCAGTTTCTAGATGAGGAACTGAGCCCACATTGTAACGCTTATAGGATGGATTTCCTGCTCGCACTCAAGGGGTTTCCCCTATAAAGTTTGGTAAGGAAGTGTGTTGAGCCTCATTAACTCTCCTCTTGCTGCTGAAACAGCGCTGGAGAGTTTTGGAGCTGTGTGTTAGGAAAGCTATCCTGGCTGTGGGGACAGCAGCGAGGAGCTCTGCAAGGTGAAGGGAACAAAGGCATGTGGAAAACCAAAAGTGTCCAAATATGATTGCAGGAGGAAGTTTGTCTCTGGCAACACATATTGTTTCCCATTCTTTTTATGTGTCAGAAATAACACCAGATTTTCTTTCCAAAATCAGAGAGGACCGAGGTGGCAACAAAGCTGTCCTTCGAGGCAGCTCCTCTTCTTTACCAATTACATTTATTTCCACTGTCCACAAAAGCTCCGTAATGTCTCAATAGATATCAGAAAAAAAATGTTCTCTCTCTCTGTCTGTCATCTGTTTTTCACGGGCCCTGCTCTGCTGGCTTCTATAGTGCTGCTTCTGGCTTACAGAGGGACGAGGAAAGCTGAAGACTTTGCATTTTGTTTTTTACAAACCATCTATAGGGCTCCTTTGTCCCTGGAAGGACTGGTCTAGCTCTCAGTGAGTACTGGCTCTGAAAACACTTCGGCACCTCCTAAAGAGAGGACAGCAGGAGCCAGCAGTGCACAGGATGCTGCCTCTCGAAGGACTGGATTGCAACCTTGCTCACACTCTGCATTAATGCTGTGCATTTTATTCATTGGACCATGGCTGGAATAGCCCATGTCCGTGACTCCAGATGCTAGCAATACAGAGCACATTGAAAGCAGCAGTGGGCCTGAATGTTCTCCTTAGACTTCCTCAGGGCTATGGGAAAGTGCAGATTGAGATTCAGGGTGTAAGCTTTCCCGGTGGGGAGATTGATGCAGCATGATTTATACGTGGAGGGAGAAGGCTGGGGAGAAGCTGTTCCCCTTTGGCTTCTTGGCCTCGTGATGTGAGCAGCAATGCTTTCTAACAACCAATTTCTGTTCAGGGTGATGTGTACACTACACCACTCAAAGGAGAATAGCATGCTATTGGTGTCCAGTGACATGGGTCTTAACCTTTGAGTCCTGAGAGACCACTGGAAGCTGTCTCTGAAGAGCACCCATAGGGTCAGGGCACAAATTTGCAGGTGCGCTGCAGCATTTGCAGCTACAGATCATGGAGGTGCAAATGTCATGCTCTGGACCTTCTCTCTGCCACCTGAAAGGCTGCAGACAGAAACCCAGGTGCCATGCAGAGGCCCATGAAAACCTGTGATCCTAATGGTTTAGCAGCTTGCCAGTCAGAGGATTTGTGTCCTCCTGTTTCTGTGAAGTGCATTTTCATTTTCCAGCTGTGCTTGGATGCCATCTCTGCTAGACGGTTTCTTGAGTTACAGCCTTCAGAGTCTGCGTGGGGCTTCACTGACTGTCCACATCCCATCCAGGTGTGTTACAAACCTCCCACGGAGGTGGACGGCCTTTCTTAGGCCATGCTGACACTTGCCTTCTTTCACCTTTACGCATTCCCAAGGAGCTGTAATATTTACCACTGAGAATCTCTCTTCAGTCTAATGCAGTTTACATGAACATCATATGAGGCTACCTCTTGCAAGAGGCAGCCTTACGCTGTAATGCTTGTTTCTGTGCTTAGTCTTCCATCCCTTGCCCTTATTTTGACTTCAAAGGGGCTTTCTGCCCAAGAGGGACAAAAAGGCACGGGTCCTGGAGTGCAGACCTGTCTGAATTAACATAGGCGAGAGCGTATCTGAACATTTGCTATCCAGAGAGCATGCAGTACAACAACTGCATTTATTAAACATGTCAGTGTAATCTCCAGGCTCCGGCACTGCCACGGCGCTGTGAGAGAAGGCTTGTATTCCTGCATGAGTACAGCTTGTCTGCCAACATGTCTACCCTTTCTGCAGGTGTATGCTTTACAGCCCAAGGCAAAAATATCCATGCCTTCCCCAAAGATCTCATGGTGCTTCTGCAGGCCAGATGGTTCCAATTTGAGGCCTACACTCGGTGATGTAGCTGTATTGAGTTTCTTCCCTGAAACCAACAAAACCTGCTTTAGCATTTTGCTTGGATTAAAATATTTGTCCCTTTTTTCACAGGGCAGAAGAGGGACTCCTGAAGCCACTGAAGGAAGGAAATCATTACAGGGTTCTACAGAAGTAGGTCATGTGCTACAGCTGCTCATAGTTTAAGAGGAAGAAACATGGGACCTCAAACATGGAACATGACTCCTTCAAAATGCTTGAGAGCAACCCAAGAAAAACATCCTCAGAGGCTTATTTAATAAACATTATCTATAATAGTCTCAATGTGTGCTCGTGTTTCCTTAGGAGTTTGCACCTACTTCCCAGAGCTAACAAGATTCCAAAATAGAGCGCAGAATAATTTAATGAAAAGGATTTAATAGTTTGTGTTAAAGCTAATATGGTCCATTAGGAGCTGTCATTTTATAAACAATGAAGATATGTTACCCTCTCTATCGCTGCAAAGCCATTCCAAGCAAGGTTTGTAAACAGTCAGTAATGATCTATAGAACACGCACAAAAGACAATTAGAGCCACATTTGAAAAATGTGCTTTCCCTCCCATTTGATTTCTTTTTAAATAAACCTAAGAGTAGCATATATGTATGTAGATGGATAGATGCATAGCATAAAGACCGCATATATATATATATGTGAGTATGTGGATTTCATTAGCAATCATACAATGTTCATTATCTTAAAAGCACTGCTATTTCCACAGCCCCAAAAATGCCTAAAGTGAACTGTTAAATCAACTGAAAAGTTTTTAATTATAATCAAAGTGTCACTTCACTGCAGCTTTTTTTTCCAGCAAACTAACATTTTTGTGAAGACTCAGCCTGCTTGCTTTAACAACTGTGAACACAAAAGATGATGAACCAAAATAGTGCCAATTTCAATGTGCAGAGTTTATTTCTCCACAATGAGAGTTAATGTAACTGCAAAACATTTACATAAGTTAAAAAAGGGCCTCTCCAAGGTTTGCGGCTCCTCTCCCTTGATCCCATTTCCCACTGGTGTGATGCCAGAGGATGGCAATGCTGCATGGGGCTAAGGAGAGACATTTCAAGAGGCACAGACAAACCCAAACATCCCTCTCACCTGTGCAGCTAGCCCGTGTAAAAAAGGTGTCACTGCTGCTTGCTGGCCCCTTTTTCCAAGCTCTTTTCTGGAAAACATCTCAGTAGGCTGGGGGAGCCACCACGAGTGGTTCCCGTATCCCTGCCATGCTCCAGTGCCACCATGGCCCCCTGAGAGCTGGTAGGACAGCCACAGACTAAAGCAGCCCAAGAAGGAGAGGGACAAACGATCTGCCCAGCCCACGTCTGCTCCCCACACCCCAGTTTTCTGGAAGCCAGGCAAGAATGAAGTATGAGAGAAATCAGAACTAATGACTGCAGGGGAGTTACTTCTGGTGTACAGTGAGGTAAGTGTTTGGAAAATCAGGTCCATAAAGTGCCTTTATTTCTTATTACTACATGATCTAGAAGCAGATGGAATAGTCAAAAGATGACTAACTTGGTAAAAAAAAAAAATGGATACAACCTTATTATTCATAAAGTGAACCCCTCATTAAAAAGCACAACTTTTTCAAATGGCATTTAGATTCTTACTCAAGAAAACAGGCAAGAACAAAACTTCAAGCTGAGGTCACTCTGTTCTCCATTCGCCTTATAAAGATTTACTTCAGCTATTTCTGCAAGGTTTGTGCAGTGTCTTAGGACTGCCAGGTGCTTAAAAGCCACTTATGTGGAAATCCTGCTAAAAAGCTGAGTAGAAACATGTAGAAAGAGATTGAATCAAATCTGGTAAGGAGTTGCAGCAAGTGTTAAACAGGCTTTTCAGAAAGTTCTGTTATTCAGTTTATGTTGCTGCTTCTTTTTATAAATGGTCTGTTTTTATATGAATGTAGGGTTGGGCTGAGAGCAAATATTGAGCAAGACAAAAGATCCTACTTTAAATCCCATATAAATAGTCAGGAAAATAAGGCAATAATTTCTGTTTCTTCACACGACAGCAACACCGAAAATATGGGAAAAATAAAAATGTGCTGTTTGGGTACTCTCTTCTTTCCTATAACATGTAATTTCTCAGGTGAATAAGAAAGGAAACAATGTTACATCTGCATTCTCAACTACTGTCAATGGATTTGATTGAAGTTAAATTAGTATTGCTGATTTACAGTGATGTCTTGGCTGGCTTCATGGCAGCACAGATATGAGACAGCCCAGTCTCCCTGGTGGTCAATGGACAGCCTTCAGAGATTTTTAATGGGGACTGCACTGAGTTGGATCTAGCATTAAATCTATTTCTAAGATTATTCAAATCTGTTGTTCAAATGCTGGGGAAAACTGGAAAAAAAATCATAAGCAGCTCTAAACAGGAGAGACATTCATGGCATAAAAATAATTTATCAGGTTACATTATCATTGTCACAAGGGTAAAAGCAAAAATCACTTGTATTCTAACAAAAGACATCCAAATAAAATGAATGCTAATGGATGAAGGTAGAGCCTAGCAGGAGATGGTAAGCAGGCTTCTTTTGAAATCAGTACAGGAAAATGTGCATTTCTAGGAGGTTCATCATCTTCTTGGGCTGACATCTACATTTGAACAGAAGAAATGAGACTTCAAAACACGTATTTCACTCCATTGACATTGGAATCATAGAATCACAGAATGGTTTGGGTTGGAAGGAACCTTAAAGACCACCCAGTTCCAACCTCTCTGCCAAGGCCAGGGATGCCACCCTGAGCACCACCAGGTTGCTAAAAGCCCCATTCAGCCTGGCCTTGAACACCTCCAGGGATAGGGCACCCATCTTGAAGGGATCCAAGTAATCTACCTCAGGTGTCAGTGTATATGGGACACATGTCTCAAATTAAGGACCAAAGGAGCCCATCCCACAACCTACAGAACTACTCTTGCAATTCAAACAAAGGAGGTGGGGAATGCCTATCATTCAGATTTTTACCAATTTTTACCAATCTGAGGCTCTGTTGTACTGTTGTTATTTGTCCTGGCCCATATAACATATATGATGGACTTGTTTTAATGTTGTTGATAGATGCAGCATTCAAGTCTTTGATCTGTTGAGCACAGAACCAGTCTCATAGTTCCAAAGGTAATTAAAAAGTTTCCTGCTACCTGATGATTTTTAAATGAAAAATTTTTAAGGAAGAGATAATTTTAGTTTTTCACCCAAATGGGTATGTTTCTAATGTTTACCTACTTTTGGAAATTTCCCTGCGGCTGGAGAGGATTGAAAGAGGGGGGAGAAAATAGGATGGGAAAAGAGATTACTGCGTTTGTGTTCACATTTGCTTTGCTTTCAAGGAAAATTTCAGTGCTTTAGATTTCTTCCCATTTAAAAGTAGGGAAAACAAAATATTGGTGCCAGGGACAGGTGCCTCTAATGTATTCTTGTCAGACATGCTGGGAACAGGAGAGCTCTATTTTTGAAATACCACTGTTAGCTACATTACGTGGAGGTCTTGTTAGCAGTAAGCAGCGAATTGGTGTTTAGCGATGCAGGTGACAGCACTTATTAATTTGGGGGAGAAGGAAAGAAATCTCCAAATTCTCAGGGAGACAGGCATAGTCTTGTATGTCAATATGAGGAATTTATGCAAGCATCCTCTCATTTTAATGAGGTAGAAAAAGCAGTACTGAAGAGGCAGTAGTGAGATACCAGCTTATGCCTTGATTCAGGAAACATGTACTTAAGCCATCTTTACGCAGGACAGCACTTAATCCTCTGCTTAACTTTGATTTACATGGGCACTTTTGTGGTATCTCAGGTGAGGATGGCTAAAGACCAGGACGAAGAGTGCCTCAGTTAATAACAAACTCAGCTCTGTGTTCACCTGGTAATAATAATAATAGTAATAATAATAAATTGCAGCTATGTAGCTACTGTTTTTTTTCTTCTTTCTTTTTAGAAAGATGAAGTGTTAAGTTGTATAAACAATAATGGTTTAAGATTCCCTTCATTCCTGAGTTGGGAGGAGGTTTGGTCATTCTCCTTCCATGGTGGCAAGCACCTGAAGATGCCTGGTGCCAGCGTTATCACCACTCTGGTGTCTGACACGGAGACAGCACTGAACTCTTGGTCTCCAGTAGCTGCCTCCCAGTACGCTCGGTAGTCAGCCTGAACAAAGCACAAAAAGTGAAACCTCCTGTCCACAAAGACAGCCCATGGCAAAATGAAGAAATACTGCGGGATTCCTGAGCCCCCCAGGCCAGCATGCAGCCACAAGAACATCCTTTTCCTTGTCAGTGTCTAATAACATACAAGGGGGAATTTAATTTTTTACTGTCTTCATTTGAAACAAAAGCATTGAAATTTGCATCACTAATGCAAAATCTTTCTTTTAAAACGAACCGACTTGGAAAGAATGGAAGCATGAGCTATGTCTGGTTTGGTGTCTGGGTTATACTCCAAAGTTTGATGATCACACCCAGATGACTAAAATAATGAAGGTGATAGATTAGTGTATTGATGCATAATCACTGTCTAGCCTGCAAAACTTATGAGCTGCATGGTTTTGAGAACAATTACTTGTAATTAAAGCAACACAGGCTGCCCCCCTCAAAGAAATATTCTGTGGATCACACAATTAATTACATTTTTCAATGAGAATAGCTCTTAAATGCCTGTGCTGCTATTTATTTCTGACCACATTCAGAATTCTGAAGAGATATGAATTATGTATTGTTTAGTGGTATTATTTTGGTTTGGGGATTGTAAAAAATACCTCCCTCTTTTTTGATAGCATCTCTTGAATGAATTAAAAGCTAACCATTTCCACAGGGTGAGGATATGAACAGACTCTCATAATGATGAAAGGGTGTTTTTAGGCATACAAGCATTGCCTGATAAAGTCAATATATCTATCCAGCTTAACTATCTGCTTATCCATCTCTTTTTGATTTTCCACACACTTCAAAGATAGATTTGGTGAAACTAAAAGGCCATATCATGCTCTGGAAAGAAGAAATCTACCACTGTGCCAGCTCCTTTACTAAATGCTACTACATTTGCTCTAAAAAAAGCCATATTGTGGCATTTTCAGACTAACATGGTGTAGGCCTTCCTTCCACTGAGGGTTGACTTCGATGTTAGAGATCACCCATGGTCGATCTTGCTATAAGAACAGTGCTTTGAAAAAAGGTTCTTGCAGTATTCTCTCTCTCCATGTTTGAGATATTAATTTAAATATGAATTAAAAACTGAGCTTGGTATCTTAATCCTGGCTCAGTATTTGAAATCTCACATGGACTTGAAAGAGTTGTATGAAAGAATAAAGGATAAGAGCCATCCATGGTTTGTTTTTTCTAAAACTGCAGCTTTACCTCATTGGTTCTGCAAAAATAAACTCTACAGTCCACCTCTAAGTGAAATAAAATACAAAGCCTGAGTTTTATTCTAAGAGTGATTGTGCATATGCAACTCCCATTAAATCTTTCCCCCCTCATCTCCCCTTCCCTAGTTACAACTGAAGCCTCAAAGACATTGGGTTTGGTAACCACATCTCCTTGACACCTTTCCTTCTGGCAGCTGAGGTTTACTTAAGAGATAGATAGGTCCCACAGTTTTTTTTGCTTTGAAATAGTGAGTTCTCGCTTCCTAAAAATGGCTGGGCTTCTCCTGATAAATCTTTTCCCGACTTTGTATCCCTGGCAGCTGCACAAGGCGGTGTTTTTTCCCCAGAACCTATTTTTCCATGCGAATTGCCTTCCTCAGCTTGAGAAGTGCTCTGCTAAACACAGCCGCCGCAGCTGCCAAGAGAGGAGCAAGGACTGGACTCCTGCTGCCTTCCCAGCTTCCTCCTGCCACCCTAAAATTTTGGTTCCCTCAACAGATGGGAAACAGAAGCATCCTCTGAAAATGCCCAGGCACCCCAGCAGCATGCGAGCAGCCGTGCCCAGAGAATGTTCAATATATTGTATATGTCACGTGTGCCCTGGGAATGAAAAGCAAGACAAAATGTCCTTTAAAACTTGTCCCCATAACTGCACACTTGCATGTGAGTGATAAAGATTGAAATCGTGGCCTTGACTCGTTTGTGTTTTTCCGATCCGTCACACCGAGGTCCCTGCAGCAGCTCAGCTGCTCGGGGAACAGCACACTTTGGCACTCATACTTTCCTTTTGACCTGCAGAAACATTCGCTGTGTCTGTTTTGGCAGCTGGGCGTAACTCAATCTGCCATGGTATCCACGCTTAGACAACTCTACAAGTAAGCAAAACAGCTACTGTTTTCATCTTACCATGTTTTTCGTAGTATCTGGATGTTGAAATAACACTGCCAAAAAATCGACATCTTATGCTTTGACAATGGTTGCTACTGATGGCGTGCAGCAGTACACAATCTCCAGCGCAGCGAGGGGCCCACACCGTGGGTTTCCAACACGTCAATCAACCCTTGGCACCCATCGGGCTCACGCGCCCCGCAGCCAGCCAGCAAGGTCAAGCAGCCCGGCTTGAAAATAGCTGCAGCCACCCTGGAAAAGGGGGCATGTTTTCCACAACACCACGAACTTGTGAAAACAGCTCTGCAAACGAACCTGAGGACAGCCTTCGCGGTCGCTACCCTTCTCGAGCAGCTAGCTCGCTCCCGGGTGCTATAAATACACGGTAATAAAGCATACCAAGAAACCATGATACAGTAGTGTTACAGCAAATTCTGGAGGAATTGCTTTTGAGGTGCACCAGCCTGTGAAAGAGGAAGAGAAACGGGAGACACTCACATGTTAGAGGGAACGGAGAGGAAATACCTTCGCAACCTCATTTCCCTACCTCCAAACACAGCTCTCCTGTACTTTGTCTGTAGCCTATGGTGCCCTGGCAGCCCATTCATGCATAGAAAGACTTGGCAGAACACATGGTTACCCTTACACTGAATTCTTTTGCCATGTGTGTTTAATATATCTCTGTGATCTGATTCAAGTCGAGCAGATTTGAATATCTCATTATACAGAGACCAATATGTCTTCATACACACAGTAATTATATTGTTTATTCTGATGTTAGAACACTGGATCTCTTGCTGAAAGTCAGAGGACTTGCATACATTTTTCAGTCACTTAGACATAAGTGACTACTCTGACATTCAAATTCTAAACAAATTGCTAATGAGCTTCCCCACTTTTTTTTTTTTTCCCCAAAAAACAGATTTCTCAGCCTTGGAGAGAAACAGAATGGAAGAGCTTAAATGAGAAGACGTGCACACATGACTGGAGTTTAAGGAGTAGAAGCCCATTTCTCAGCCAGGGTGAACTGCCAGAGCTGTGCTGGCTCCTTGGGGAGAGGGGAAAAGGCAGGAGGAGCCAGGGGATGGAAATACTTTAGCCGCATGTCAGATGTCTACCTTTGTACTTGGATTTTGTAACTAAGATTTATCTAGATCTTAGCAAGTGTTTTCCCCTAATGGAAACATGGGCTGCAGTCAGTCGTTTCTTTCCTTCTAGTTCTCCAATACTTTTTTATTTTGTAGAATTCTTTTTGTTTTGATGTACAAAATGTACTTATGATGCTACTTAATTGGTAGTCTTTGGGGTTCTCAAACTACATCTGAGGATACTTGGGGATTGCAGGGTATGCTGTGGCTGTAGACATACACAGATGGGATAGACTGGCAAGGTAGGCACAGTGAGCAGAAGTGAATTTCAGTCTAAAGGTTGTGCCTGTGCCCATCGTAGTGAGTATCACAAGAGCACCCTTTGAGCAAGGTCCCTTGGACGTGACCTGTGATGTCCCATGCGAGAGCAAGCTTGTTTGTGGGCGTGATGCTGAGCATCCAGAGCGCTCAGCACCCAGAGCTGCTTCCCTCCATCACCACTCCCAGCTGTAACTCTCCCTTTTAGCATTGCTCTATAAAGACCTGTAGCCCTTGGGTCGTAACTGCTTGGCAGTCATCTTTTCTGGCCTTCCCGTGCCTTGGTACCTGAGATCAGGTGCTGAAATCACACGTGGGTGGCTGGCAGCTGGCTTTCAGTCCAGCTCCCAGACCATTTACCGTGGGGGGCTGTATTCACGTACAGTTCACGGTGACATTCATACCCTTATTATTATCCTGTCTTAATTAAATTTCATATTGTTCTTAATTGTGTGTGTGGCCCCTGAGACAATGTGCAGGATTCATTATGAAAAAGATAGTGTTTTATGTAGTGCAGAATTCAGCTCTGAGAGATACTTCACTTCACCTACCTGGGGAAAAAGCAGCAACAGAAGGAAATTGCTGCTGGCATGTTGGTCAAGAACAAAACCAATGGGAAAGAAAAAAAGGCAAGACCAGAAGGGCAAGAATAAGAAAAAATAAGCTTGTGTTTTAAAATTTCACCTAAGCTACAAAGAGTAAAATGCACTAGTAATATGAAGTGGCACCCCACTTTTGCCAATGTCACACTTTATGAGAATGTTTCCAACATAGGGGTTAGCCTGTTTTCAGTCATGAAATGATTCAGCTGAGGGACAGGAAGGTGTGTAACAGGGTGACTGTGACTGCACCCATGCAGCTTGGAGCCAGGCAGAGATAATGTGTCCCTTTCCCCTTTCTGCCCTTGGGGACTGCAGAGACCATCCATAGGTATTACTTCGTGCCCCTTTCTTGCTGATCCTCTCCTCCAGCAGGCTGTATTTCTGTATTTATTTCCACCTTTTGTGGGAAACAAAACAAAACAATATCACTGTACAGCAAAGCACATAACTTCTTCAGGGTGTTATGAACATGTGGTAACAAAATTCCTTGACACTCTATGTGGCTCAATCCATGTACTCAGAGTAACAGTTAAATGCTCCTCCTGTTAAAACCTGGAAGTATGTGGACTTCCTCTGCAGTAACATACTATGATGCTACAATAATATTATCCTAGATGAACGTGACTTTCACAGGCTATGTTCTCTTGTCGATCTCCCTGTTTGTGGGAAAATAAATGAACACACAGTGTGTGTGCTTGTTCTCAGAAACTTCCAGATGTGTTTGCTGGTTACCATGTTTTTGTCAAACCACTGTAGACGCTCTTTCATTGCTTCCCATACAAAAAGGAGCCCTGGTAAAACACAGTGCATACCAGCTGGCAAAGGGATGGGTTCCCAGCAGGCTTTTGGCATTTGATACGCTAATGTATGTGAACAGGTTGATATGATTAAGGTTAACGAATGAGAGACAATTCCAGACTTTTCTAATTATTGTTTGGCATTAAATATTTGCTGGCGCTTTTTATTTTGAAACAGTCGGGAAGCCATTTAATGTTTGTAATGGCAGCCTGATGGGTAATAGATAAGTGGCATTCCATCCTTCTACCGTTGTTATGACCAAAAAACACACTTACAAGCAGAAAAGAATACAGCACAAAACCAAATTGTAGTTTTGGATGCCCAAGCTTTAGAAGCTTCACTACCAACAAGAGAAAAACTACACAGATTTCATTTTCACAGCATTTAGTAGAAAGACATTAGGAAGTGATTTGGGGACCTTTACAGCCTTAAAACCAAGAGCACCAAGGGGACAGAAATCAGTCTAGCACCGCAATTTGCTGGTTGGCTTGGGTCTTCTTTCAGCCCCCCCAGCATTCCCAGTTCTCTGTGTGCCGTACTCAGGAAGGGCACAAAGCTGTTTTCTTTCCAGGCAATTTTACCGATGGGCTTGACTGCTTAATTGGTTTGGCATATTGTACCAGAGCTCCACCATTTGTCTGCACTTCCTGCTTGCTTCTGGTCTGTAATTTCTGCTCTTGAAAGTTAAGTGTAGTATGGTGCGGCAGATTGTATAGCAGATTGGGTGGCTTCTTATTTGGTGACAAATTTGGTGTTATTTAGATGGCCTTAGGTAGATGGCCTTCCCTCATCTGGTTCTGCATATGGCTGTGCAGGCAGCTGGGCCAGCACTGCCCAGGACACCAGCCCTGGCAATGAAGGACCACTTGAGGACCTGTGGTCTGCACCATCTGGCATCCTGTGGCAGTGCAAGTATCTCCAATGTCAGCCTGCAGTTTGTGAGTTTTTGTAAAAACTGTTTGTTTATACAGTTTTTGCCTGGAGGGATAGGAGAAGTTTTGAGCACAGTGTGATCTACATAGCTTAGTAGCATTTCACGTCTACTTTTTCAATACAATGCTCTTTGGCTATAAATTTACCTCAGAAATGGAAAAGAGGATGTGCCCAGTAAAACTTTTCCAACAAAAGCCAGCCAAGCAATATAGGGTATGGGAATATATGTGCGCTCCTATCTGTGCTAGCCTGAATAATGGCAGAGAAATTATCCCAGAACAAGATTAACCCTTTAACATTGTCCAGTTCTTCCTTCAAAGACAGGGAGAGGGGGTGTTGTGTATAGTACAAGACATTTATTTTATCCAGCTTGCACAACTCGGTTTGAAAAAAAAAAAAAAAAGTAATTTCTTAAAGATTTGTGTTACTCCTAAAATGTTAACACAGAGAAATTGGGAGATCTGTTGCAAAAGAAAGTGCAGGCTGTTTGAAAAATGATGACCTAAGACAGATGTTGGCTTAAAAAACATATTTTATTTGTTGTTTAGGAGAAAAAATTACAAAGCATCTGAGAATCAGATTCTCATCTAACCTATATTGATAAAGGTCCATTGAAATCAGTGGAGCTATGCTGATTTGCATCAGCTGAAGATCTACTCATAACTTTTTATAACTTAAATTAATTCCTGCAATGGGTTTATTTTTGTCTTGAAGTAAGGACTGAAGATCAGGATTGATTAGCTCTTTTTTTTTCCCTGAATTATTAAAATATCTTTAGTTTTATTATAAATTTGCTTTACAAACGATGGTAGCTTTTGTCTCTTGTCCTCGTAATTTATCAGTTAAAAGTTCTTCTGAGTGTCAAATACTTAGAGTATCTTTCAGATTCTCAGGTGACTAAGATAGAATTCTTTCTTTAATTAAAAAGAAGAAGATTGAGTTTCAGGGCAATCATGTTTTGATATTCCCATATGTATCTAAAGTCACTCAGATTAGGAGAACTGGGCTTCAGTTTTTGAAATTAGACTTTGTTAAATTGGACTCAGAGAGTGCATTTTCCTATCTGACTAAAATACCAGTGGTTTAAAATATTGCAAGTTAAATGTTCATCAACTCTGATAGATGCTATATGTCATCTTGCCTTATGACTTGATTCTGACCTCATTTCTTACTTTGCAAATCTAGTGTAACTCCATCAGACTCAGTAAAATTACTCCAGATTTAGACTGGCATGATGATGGTTAAAGTCTCTCTCTAGACTTCTACTCCCCTGAAGAAAAATGGTTTGTCATGATAACCAGTGCAACCAAACCCAATAAGTCAGATATAAGAAATTAATACAGCAACACTGAAGACTTTGGAGTTAGGCTAAGTTATACCATAGAAAATCTGATCTTCTGCTTTCCTGAATTAAAATACCATCTTTGGGGTATTTTCCTACACCTAGTTACAACTAGTTGGAATTCAGAGTGCCCACCTCTCAGGCAACATATCAATAACAGCAATGAAGTGTGCAGGGTAGGCTTCATTGGCTGAGTGAAAGAGTTTTTGTTGGCCAGGTGTGATGGATCAGTGTCACATTGTTCAATGTGATCATCTCCTCAGACCAGAGGTGGTCAAAGCACGTGGTCAGCGTCATTTCCAAGGATCCCACCATGCACACAGGCCCCCGGGATGCCTGCACTGTTTCTGCATCACTTCTGATCCACCTGCCTTGCTCTTTTCCCCCACCCCTGTCAGAGATATCACGTTCCCTTCCCTTCCAGCCTCATCAACCAGCAGACATCCCTACCTTGCCAAGCACATGTGGGTAATCACAGAGCGTGCAAAGCAAACCAGACGCAAAAAGGAGAAATGAAGAGAGAGAGAGTCTCTGCAGGGGAGCAGCAGAGTCCAACAGCCTCTCCAGCTTTACATTCCACACAACTGGACTCTAAGGTCCTCTCTGCTGTTGTCCAGGAGCACAGGCCCTAGGCACATCTCTTTCTTCCAGTGAAAGAAGTATTTTAGAGTTCACCATGAGAGTTCTCCTTGAGATTCATGTCTTTACAATGACCCTGGCTTTTAATATGGCACAAATATACCCATCTCTGTGGTTTCAAACTTCCACCCAGTTGCACCTACCCACAAAAAAAATCTACCTAATAATCAATTCCTTTAAATGGATTCTTCCCTTCCCTTCCCTTCCCTTCCCTTCCCTTCCCTTCCCTTCCCTTCCCTTCCCTTCCCTTCCCTTCCCTTCCCTTCCCTTCCCTTCCCTTCCCTTCCCTTCCCTTCCCTTCCCTTCCCTTCCCTTCCCTTCCCTTCCCCTCCCTTCCCCTCCCTTCCCCTCCCTTCCCCTCCCTTCCCCTCCCTTCCCTTCCCTTCCCTTCCCTTCCCTTCCCTTCCCTTCCCTTCCCTTCCCTTCCCTTCCCTTCCCTTCCCTTCCCTTCCCTTCCCTTCCCTTCCCTTCCCTTCCCTTCCCTTCCCTTCCCTTCCCTTCCCTTCCCTTCCCTTCCCTTCCCTTCCCTTCCCTCCCCTCCCCTCCCCTCCCCTCCCCTCCCCTCCCCTCCCCTCCCCTCCCCTCCCCTCCCCTCCCCTCCCCTCCCCTTCCCTTCCCTTCCCTTCCCTTCCCTTCCCTTCCCTTCCCTTCCCTTCCCTTCCCTTCCCTTCCCTTCCCTTCCCTTCCCTTCCCTTCCTCTCCCTTCCCACTCATTTTTCTGTTTTCACTGGTTGTTTCTTACAACAAAGCCCCACACTTTTCTCTCTTCAGCATTTTTTCTCCCATTGCCTTTCTAGAGCAATAGTGTAGTGATGGCTGCTCATTGCAGGTGCAGGTGAGGGGAAACCAGCAAGGATGAGGACAAGCTGAAGAAAGTCTCTGGTGTCAAGACCTAACTCTGCTTGGAGCCTAGGTCACAAAGCAGTATGCAGTGGGAACCTGCATACTGCCACTTACAGGACCATTGCCATGACCAAGAACATCCTGATTTTCAATGATAATTGCAAAAGGCATGGAAGCACCAGTGAGGTACACTGGTATGATACTGCTGAAATAGCACCCCAGATGTACTGTAAGCTTATTTACTTTGAAAACAGAAGATCCAGCCCTCTTCACAGAGGTCTCTACCAGGTTCCTCAGGAATAATTCAGTGGGGCTGGATTCCTATTTTCCTGATGATCTAAGACCAGCCAAATTGCAAAGTGAGACAGCAGGCATTGGGGCTGCAACATGCAAACATCACATGGGGAATTAAGCTGAAACACTTGTGCCACATATGAAGGGGACGAAGTACATTCTGACAAATAATGCATAAATCCAGGATTAATGACTGTAGAACAAGTGTTACAGACAGGTTAAAAACACTTCCACAAACATGCCACAGACTGCCCTATAACCTAGCAGATGCACTACTCACTCTTTTACTCTGTAAAAGTAAAACTCTTTTACTCTGTAAAAGAACCTCGGTCACATCCCTGCCCTTGATTCGGAATAAGATGGAACTGGACCCAGCCTTCTTACATGACCATTCAAAATGGACTGGTAGTTGATCTTACCTATGTTGCTGTTTCTTCCTGGAGTCTCATTCAGAGGTAGGTGAGTCTGTAGAAACACTGCGGAGGAGCTGTTTACACTCCACCACTGCGGAGGAGCTGTTTACACCCAGTTAGAGCTGTGAAAGGTAGCAGGCACCTGAAAGAACCTGCCATCAGCAGGAGCCATCAACAAGGAAATCTTCTGTATTGCTCAGCTTATGATGTTGACTGGACCTGTATTTAAAATATACTGGAGACACTTGGTGTGGGTGTGTGCAGGGGTGTCATTTTAGCATATAGGCAATCTCATACCTTTCTCAAGCTCAGCACAAGCACAATACTTTTGCTTCCATCGTCTGACTGATTTCATGTGATTTAAAGTGGCTGAAATATGTAAAGGCAGTGGTTGTTATTGTGTCATGTTTACATGCATTGATGTGCAGTAGAAACAGGGGAAAAGTGATTGTGGTCAAGTGAACTACTGTAGGATAAAGAGAGATAAATAATTCAGATTCTCATTATAACAGAAGAGCGCAGCTCCTATAGAGTGGAGAGAGACTCTCTTTGTGTGAATTGGTATGCAATGGCTGTTTAGTAGCCACAGCATGTAATCTAGCATTAGTATTAACATAAATCAGTGGCAGGAATTAACAATATTTCTAAAGTCTTATATGATAACTGGATCCACACTATATTGTTTAGTCCTCCTGGGCATTTTAATAATCATGTAATAGAAATGTTGGAGTAGCTGAGATATTCTTTATATTGCTCTATGAAAGGTCTTTAACACAATGTCTTTAGCAGACAGTTTTGATAGAATGTGTTGTACAAAAAGAAATATGCCTATTTTGGTAATATGGGTATGTTTCATTAGCTCAGCCCGCAGCGATATGACATTACATTTAAAAAGGAATACAATTAATAACAATGAGAGGGGTTTTTTTAGCTCTCAGAGTATAGCTGGAGGAACTGAGCAAGGTGTCAGGGCAATTAAGTAGAGGCACTGTATTACCTTTGTCTGAACACTCATAACATCATCCTGTCTCAATATGTTGAATAGGGGATTTCTTTGCAGCAGGATTCCTAATTTATTTTGATGTTTCCTATAACTCAGATAATAATAAGATGGACCTTTTTATTAATCTTTAAAATTGTACAAACCTTGGGAATTAGCATGTCTTTGGATCCGTATATTTTCCATTTTCCATAGAGTATGGAACGATTGTACGAGAGATACACACAATAGCTTCTCGGTGCCCAACTTAATGGAACCATCATATCAGCTCTGTGGAAAAGTACAAAATACTGCCGGTGCATGTACAGCACATGGATTAGATAACTGCAGTCCAGGGAAAAAGTTATACTTTGAGACTATTAAAATAATCAACATGGGTATTATTTTATTCAGCATTAACCTTTATGTTTTATGTTAAATGACAATGAAACTGGTGGAACACAATCCTTCCCTGGAGTAACAGTATCCAGCATTTCTTTCATCTCTAAAGAGGCTTCTTAATATCCTGCAATCCTAAAAATGCTATTCCCCCCCCCCTCCCCCCCACTGCAGGTCAGATTTAATAACAGTAACAGGAGATAAATGGATTGGGCTCAGCTGAGCCTTCCACAGCTCTGTGGAAGGGAGGCACGGGTCTCTGCTCTCTGGGGAGAAGCAGCAGCAGAAGGCAGCAGGGGCAGTGTAGAGATGGCCTCTGGGGACCAAGCCCTTCCCTCTGGGGATGCAGTACTTCCCATTGTGCTCATTTCTGTACTGGCAGCTCTCCCACTTGTCCCAGTCTTGCCGGCAGGTTTGTGTGGGAAGGATGGAAGTGCACTCTGGCCCCAGGGATGAGGGCAGCAAGGATGTAACCAACATCAAAACATGTATGACTGATTTGAAAAAGAAAGCCCTGAAGTATCTCTCTGCAGGGGTGGCTCACTCATACTGCTCATATTCTCAAGGCAGCAACATTTATGTGTGAAAAAGGGCTATGCAGGTGCTGAAGCAGAACTGTCCTTCCCCTCTTCCCCCACCATCACCAGCCCCGGGCACGCTGACGCCATTTTCTGGGTGCCTGGCAGCAGCACAGCAGAGGCCACAGGAAAACACTGTCCTGGGGCCCCTGGGGGATTAATAAACAACTCCACAGCCATTCATGAGTAACATATTACACTCGTCAGAGCATAAATTCCAAACCCACAATGCTCTGGGTTGCTCCTCTCGTAGCAGCACCCAGGTTAATGGCACATGGTGCGGGCTGCACTGCCCCCAGCCCTGCTTAGCCCCGCACATATGCGGTGGCATTCAGCGCCTCGAGCAATTAAATCGCCCCAGTGTGCTGGCCACGGCCGCCCTCCCCTGCTAAGCGTTATTGACAGAGCCATCAGGGAGGGTGACACATTGGCGCCCACCTCAGCCCCAGATAGCTGGGCCGGGGGTGACATGCAGTTGCCGTGGCAATGGCAGTGCTGGGCCGTCCAGGAGGGGCATGGCAGCTGCCTGGCAGCCATGTTGGTGGGGCCCAGTGGAGAGGCCTCGTGCCCTCCCATTGATCCGCCAGGCTTCAGCTCTATCGACCACTCCAATTTGCAGGAATTTATTGTATCGATGCGGGGCTGATTAACATTTTGCGCCAGAGCGGTTCAATACAGGCTAGTAACAGCTTTTAATGATTAATTGACTTTTATGATTCCGCCTCAGCACTGTCAGCGAGCTGTGAACAGTGGGCACGCGCCTCCCCGAGCTGCTCTCCAGTGGCACAGGGCAGTGATTGAGTGCCTGGGAAATTAGTGTCCTTGCTGTCTAGTTTTATGAAAGATAAATGCTATGACATTTAATGCAGACCTTAATTTAGAACAGAACTAAGCAGATCATTTTGCAATTTAATCGTAAACAGGTAAATATCAAAACTTGTTTAGCATTTCACGAGTTAGGTGGACAGACAGCAGAGGTAAAGCGAAATAGGCAGTGGGGGAAATGGCAGAGGTAAGGTAAGGTAATGAGACTTGCAACCAGCAGTATTTTAATAATAACGGCAGTACAAGTGTAGACAGTATCACATTCACAATTCAGGTATACTCTTCCCACATGGCCATCTTTCTCTCTTTCTTCTTTCTCTTATAATCTCATTCACTATTCCTATGCTATCTGTACAATGAGGGCTTCCGACACATGACATGATATACAGAAAAAAAATGAAAGTCACCTGCAGTTAATCTGTTATCTAAAAGAAACATAAACATTGTGGAAAAATTGCAAAGGAAAACAAAATTTTATTGTACTCCAAAACAACTGAAAAAAGATTGTCTGGAAGGCTGTATTCTGTCAACTCCTACCTTCCTGTGTTCATATTTATAACCTATTCCTTTGCATTCATTTTAATTAAAAAGATTGTAAGTTTCTTTTTAAATAACTGTCTAAACAAAATGTCATATTATGCATGTTTATACGTACGAAAGCTAAAATGTCATATTTTGATCCTCTTTGAAATTTTGTTCTCTGCCTTCTCACCATTCCATCATCTCCTGTTATTTGAGCTGATTTACAGAGGAAATGAGGACACAACGGGCCAGATTCTTAAATCATTTTGACCCACTTTGGAAGAGCTGGAGAGGCGCCGAATCTCCCCATTTGAGGATTCCCTTGGCACGAGGGAGTTCCCAGCTCGTACAAATCTAACAGAGCCAATTCCTATGCCATCTGTTCCCACGGAACCAGTTTAAAGGAGTCTAGTGGGGGCAGAGTAAGGTTGTAATTGAGGTATTTTTGCATTTTCCATGTTCCTTTCCAAGAGGCCCCATAGGGACTATAACTAACCTGTTGAAGTACAGCGTGAATCCCAGAAACAGAAAGCCTTGCAATGCTTTCCGTCCCTCTGAGCTGCACCCCGTGCTCCTTTTGTAAATTGTGTAGGATGCTGCAAGAAGCTGTGCAGAAGAGGCCAGCTTCAAAAGCCCTTCTCTTTCAACTTGGATCACTTTATGGAAGTGGTTGTCAAGGAGCAATCTGACAATGAGTTAAATTGCAAAACTGATTGGGCAGTAAACTCTGGAGAAAGTGAGAAAGGGGACAAACCTCTGGAGATGGCTGAGTGCAGCCACATCGTAACCCCGATCAGCAGAATTCAGGAGAGCTCATCTAATAGCAGCCCTCAGTGCTATGATGCCATCTACGTGATACCTGGAAGCCAGTGCTTAGCTCTTGAATCAAAATTCACAGTGTTGTGTAAGACACCTAAAGCTCTGTGTACACTGGATATTTGCCTATGGATTTGTCCTGATGAGCTTTGTAGCCCCCCTGGGTGCTGTGATCAAAATGACACGTACTCAGGCATAAATCTCTGCTGGAAGGCACCAACTATCAGCTGAGAGGTAGTAAGGGATGGCTTTTTAAACCACTTCTTAATTGGCCCTGCTTCTTACACTGCCACCTGACTGTCGGAGCACTCCTTCTCTTCAGGGCAAAGTCAGGCAGGCTGGCAATAAAGTGTGGTATACTGTCCTCTGGAGTGAAGCAGGGACAGAGGAGCCAGACTGTCTCAGCAATGAGGTGGTGACTATATGCTGAGGAGAAGCCTTGAGATGCTATTACTTTTTTTTTTTTTTTTTTTTTTAATTTGACAACACCATTCAGGTATTTGGTTCTGTCTCCCAGCCTGAGCTTCTGTGCAACTGGTACACTCAGCACATGACAGTATTCCACACTGTGCATGGGACAGACCCAGAGGTGTCTCACAACATCCTAGAATCCAGTTTTGTTACCCCAAAGGAGAGAAAGCAGAGCAGGTCCCCATGGCTACTCTGGCCCACAGAAGTGGGGGGATGCAGTGAAGCGTGGCAGAGAGACAGACTTGGACATCGCTGGGTGACAGGGGGAAACACTGCTGATCCTGGGAGGAGAATACTCCGACCTCTCGCTTCATGTCATCAAACAGCTTGCCTTTCCAGGACTCAGGACACTGGTTAAATGGCTGTTATAATAGCCCATTATAACCCGGGCAAAGGTCAGTCTAAGTCACCACTCTCACTTTGCTTGTGCTAACAGCTGGCCCTCAACAGAGCTTTAATGTGTCCACACAGACTGCCTCTCCACTGACCCAGCAATTTGAAGATTCAGGCTAGAGTGCGCACTGTGGCTTTTGTGATCAGCAGTGAATAAAATCCTGAGTTAGGTCACAAGCTTGGGCTAAGGTTTTAGCAAAGTGTGCAAGTAGATAAAGCTCAAATTCCCTGCACATCGACTGAGGAGAGCTAGCACTTAGAAAGCAACCATGCATAGATAAACACAGTGAGACATATGCCTGCTCTTGTCACGTATGGTGACCCAGCTCTGGTCCCTCAGCTATGTGCCTATACTACTACCTGGGCTAACACACCTTATCTCTTGGACCAGAGTGCCATATATTCCTGTGGTTTGGATCATGGACACAGCAGACCATTCATACATGGGTATTACATTCATACCCATGAATGTAAACATACCTCAGAATGGGCTCAGCAAGCTAAATGCCATTTAAGCAAAGAGGAAATCCCAATGAGGGGAATTTTTCTCCCTGACAGAGCTACAGTTAAGGGTGTCTTTGAATGTCAGCTTCTGAACCGGGATGTCCTGGCTTTAGCTACCTTAGTCACACATTTTGAGACAAGTGGCTCATCTCTGTTCTCCCTTGGGATGGGGCTTGTCGTGACACTTTTTGTTAGTAGCCTATTGAACATGTGCCCCAGAAGTGGGACTCCAGACCTATCTCAGCAGACTCTACAGCAGTGTAAAGAAGGGGGTCTCATCAGAAGGATTTAGGTGAGAGTGGGAATGAGAGAGTGCTTCTGTTTTCTCTGCATCAACTGTGTCACTGTGAAGCAGCCCAGAAGTCACAGTTCATAGAGCCAGAGGGAGTAGAAAGGACTACCTTGAGTGGAGCAGGTAATGAGTATTCCCACTGAGAATGGGAAGCTCTGAACCCTGGTTTTCACTCCATGCCTGTCTACACACGATGCGAAAGCAGTAGCTTGCCTTTGCTCTGTTTAGCTCCACGACTCCTGACTTCTCGGCTGCACCGTCGCTGACTTCACTATGAAGCATGATGTGGTCCTCTCCTCTGCTACCTCTTGTCTCTCAATGAGAGTCCCCTTAACAGACTTGCAAACCTTAGGCTAAAGAGAACTGAAAACTTTTATTTCCCAGAGTGTTCCAGCTGCCAGACAATCGCACAAAAGGTAGACAGCAGTGGTTGCTTTTGAAAGGAAGTGGCTGCAAATGCTGAAACCAAGAGCGTATGAGACTGTGCTAACATGGTCTTTTGCAGATGGAGGTGAGTCTGTTTCGTCCTTTTTCCAAGCCAGCTGGGGAATTGCTTTACTGTAAGCTGATCCTGAGCTAACACAACTATGCAGCTTCAGGTTCAGAAGCTTTTAGTTAGCACGTACCTCAGAAAGCAAGCTGGGTGTCTGGGGTGGGGTGGGGGGTAAACTGTGAAAGGAAATAGGAAAAGGAGGCAGAAGTCTGGGTCTTGGGACAGTAACTGGTGCCTCTCTTTTGTTCTTCCCCTGTCAGGACTAATAGCTTTGTTCCCTGATCCCTCCTGTCCTGCCCAACACTCTGTCCAAGCCTCTTTCCTGTACCCTAGCACTTTCCACAGCAGGGGAAAACAGGCCCCAGCTCCTCTTCGTGCAGAAAAGCTGCACTTCTTTTCACTTTAGCTGGCTGTGGTAGCTGACTGGCTAGACATGTACAGTGGGACTGTACTGGGCACCTAAGGAAGTCCCACCTAGCCGTGTACCTGCCTGGGAGATGCCTAATCATGATTGGCAGGATTCTGTGTGTGACCCTCAGTATGCACCTACACTCTCCCTAAGCTGCGTTTTAAGCACATAAAAGACCATGCCCAGTTTAATCACATGGTGTCTTGAAGCAATTCTGCCTGCTTACCTGCAAAAATGAGACTCTGTGCTTCCTGCTCCCTAGGTGGAGAAGCCAAGGAAGCAGGAAGCGTCCTGAGTTGTCTGAATAGGACTGCAGAACAAAAGTCGGAGAAGGAAAACATTGTGAGCAATATCTCAGCCCCACTGAAGCCCCTGGCACAATCTCCACTGACTTCAATAGCTTTCTATTGTGCGGCTGCATGTCCTTGTGTCCGACTACACACCCCTTTCACTTGCACACTGTTAATAAGTTGTGTGACTGCTACAAAGGGCAGAGTGCAACCTTCTCCATTTTTATTAGGGCACAGTACGTGCACTCTGAGCAGAAAACAGCATCTCTTTACATCAGGCCTTGTGCATCAGGTAATATAGGAAGAGTATTGTTAAGAAAGTGGTTCTCTCACAATGTAGAATGACTGGCATTGTACCCTTTCCCTCTCTATTCTCATTTCTCTCTATTCTCTCACATTTTGGACCATACATACTCTGCATTCACTGAATATTCTCCTATTCAGCCTCACTGACTTTTGTTTAGGTGCACGGCTAGGGATTCTGAGGGAGGAATCTGGTGGACTGTATTTATAATTACATCTTTGATATTTATCCATTCGAAAACAACACAACAATTTTTGAGCAAAAATAATATTCAGCACTTTGCCAAGACTGAGCATTGTTTTCCTGCCTCCACATGCCAGCCGTTCCTCGACAAAATTCCACGCATTGTCTTTTTCATGAGTTCAAAGGACAGTTACGAAGTGTAATTTCCACCTGTAGGCACTGTTTTTGCTTTGTTTTTATGATTCCTCTTCCAGATTTACAACAGAATTTAATTAGGCTTCTTATAGATTTCTTTGGCAATTTTTGAATATATATATATATTTCTCCTTCTTGATTACGATCCCCTTTAACTCACTGGATGTCCCAAATTATAAGCTTTGCATGGAATCAGTTGCCTTTGGCTATGTTTGGTATTATGTTACCTTCTGTTCAGTTAACGGTGTGGAGATAGGCCATAAGCACTGGAAAAACCTCAAAGCTCTTTTCTGCTGTTTTGAAATTGAGAAAGCAGAAACATAATTGCTTTTGTTGGATCACAATCCTGAATAGTGAAAGACTTTTTAAACATCTGCCCTTCCTTTGATTGGCTTTACATCTTCTCTCTTTTTTGTCTACTGTTCATTATTCTGCATTTTATTCACTAATGAAAAATTCTATCCATGACAATATTTTCATATGCTGTAAGAAGACTGGGATTCAGTGCATTTAATCTGATCTAGCCCTACAGAAAACCTTAATAGAATGTGACAATATATGTTAATTCTGTGAGGTTTGTATTTCCTTCTTGCTCGTGTAGTATCTGATCTGTCCTGCCTACAATCTCAGTGCAATCTCTTGTAACCCTGACTTTTAACAGAGCCAGAGTCTAACTCCCAGAATGTATTTGCAGCACCCTATTGAAGTCCAACAACACTGCATAGCTGTATGGGAAATAAATTTTGTTTTCTTTGTCACCGGGACCCTGTTCCCATTCAGATCTGTGGCAAATGCAGCGTTGACTTACATTCCACCAAGATGAGGCATCAGAATTGTCCCATTTTACACAGGCTTCCCTTTGATGGGAGGACTCACATGTGTCTCCCTGTGTTGATCTCTCTCTCCCTCTTTATCACTAATCGAATGACTTGATATACCTTTTTTTTTTTTTTTTTAATACCTCTGTCAAATACCTGTTATGATATTAGCATTCATTCCCAGGGAAATGTAGCAGCCAGGAAGAATGCAGATCCCCAAGCGGACGAGAATAATACATTCATTCTGCAGGGAATAGCTATCCCTATTCAATAATAATATTGAAATTAAGAAATAACATTCTGTCTTTTAACATGGGAAGACAATACAAATAATCGGGGAATTTTCTAATGAGTCTGTTATTAAAACAGTATCTAGAGGAAACCTGAGCATTCAGTCAACTGAAATGTGTCTTTTTTTTTTCCCTGGTTTGAGCACAATACTTGACATCAATACCACAAGTATTTTCAGTGCTACCTGGGAATAAGGGGGGATGAAGGCAGGAGGCTTTTGAAAAGTCACTTCTGATTTTGCTCATTTAAGAGCTAAGTATTTCAAAAGCAATGAGGGCCAAATTTTCAAGTGCTGATAGTCCCCAGTTGGATCCAGGTTTTCAGAAAGATTCCGTTCTCATTTACACTTCTCAATAGAGCATTTTTCCACAAGTGCTCAGCAGCCAGCAATTCTTTCTGGCCAGGAAGCCATTGAGAAATCTGGCTTTTTTTTTTTTTTTTTTCAGAGACTAAAAGGGAATGGGGTGTTCTTTTGTGAATCTGGCTCTTCAGACAAGTTATGACTGATGAGCCCAGGTCTGAGGAAAGAAGTTTCCTCTCCGAAGCTCTAAAGGCAGCGCTCGCTAGAAAGACTCGGTGTAGCGCTGGGCAGCGATAGCTCCGAGAGAGCTCGCTTGGAGACTGAGAGTGGTGGAGAAATACCCATAGTTCCTCCTGAAGCTTTGCAGTGTATGAGGGAACAAGTATTTCCATGAATACCAGAATTATTCCGGAAGCCTAGTTTCCAATGGAGTTAGTGTTTCATGGCTGACTGACATTTTAAATGAATTATACTCTTGCTGCAGTGTGAATTCCACCCTTATCAGACACTAGGGAGCCCATGGGGGAGAGAAGCCTTGGCTATGGAGTGGATTCCCAGATATCTAATAAGGTATAAACTCTGACTGAAGCTTTCCTTCACGTGCATCCCCTCTCTCTCCCAGGTGGATTGTCTCCATGTCAGACGAGAACCGAGCGTGGGCTGCAGCCTTTCTGCCAGTAGGAAAACTCTTCAGCTTTCTATTCGCACAAAAACTTACGAACTGGATTATCTCTGAAACCACCACCTTTCTGCCAGGTCTAGCTACAATTGGCTGATGAGTTCAGAAGTTGTTAGACAAACACACGCTCAAGCACATGCACACCATGCAATTATACGAGCTGCGCTTCCTTACGGAGCCGGGCTAAAAACACCCACTAAAAACTCCGAATGACTGCAGCCTGCTGTGTCTACGAGCAAGCTGGGGAGGCTGTAATAAAGGACCGGGTGGAAAGAGAAATAAACGATTCTGCATCTCCTGCCCCGTAGAGCAATCAGCCGCATGCTTCCCCCCATCCCCAGCCACAGGGTCTCCCCGGCAGCGGCCACGGCTGCCGAGCCCCTTTGGCATGGAGCGCGCCTGGGGGGCGGTCAGGGGAGCTGGAAGCATTCCTGGCCGGTCTGCCAGTGTGAAGGATTGGCAGGGCTTCTTGCAGTTTCCTTTCCCATGAGCAGCTAGCAGCAATCAAACACAATCTAGCCCTCATTATTTGCCGTTCGTTTCTTTGATTGTGATTTGGAAATAACGTTGCTAAGGAAAGCAAAAACCGTGGTTAACTGATTGATAGAAAATAAGAGTCATAGAAAACATCTGGAGAGCCAGATGAGTACAAGCCATTGTTTAGTTTAATACCCTTATAATATTTGCTGCAAACAGCCAAGCTGAAGGGTGGATTCTTCATCATTTTTATTATGTGCTTATTCCAAAATATTAATGAATGGGCTTTGACAGCAATGTTTGATCCATGCCCTTTTGCCCAGACGTTACCATGCCTTGGCTTCCTGAAGCTGCATAAGGCAAAATTATCAGAACATAATATCAAAATGGAAGAATGGTCATACTGGATCATACCAATGTCCCTCTAGACTCTTGCCTCTGATGGTGACTAATAACAGATGTTTAGGGAAAAATACACTGCCAAAAAATGCAGCCGCTGTTCCCTGGTGCGCCCTCCTCGCGCCTATTGATTAGCAGCCCAAGAACAAGCTGAGCCAGAGGTGGTGTCTTTGTGTTTCACATGCCCAGATGGATTTTGTTCTTCTGGGATTCTCCGTCTCAGCCTTTAAAGGTAGAATCAACAAAGAGCTTATGTTTCACCTAGGGACAGAAAAATGCAGAAGAGGAAAATCCTACAACTGGAAACATTAGGGCTCATCCCTAGGAAATGGGCTCCATCAGGCTGCAGGGGCACATCTAATCCTAATTTAGATAATAAGATAATCTGCCTCTGACTTCAACTTTTGGTGTTCACTCTTCAGTTTACCAGACAGCAGCTGGTACTAGCTTACCCAGCTGCAGCCCTGGGAGGGAACACCATGGTTGAAATCTGCACCTCAGCTTTAAGCAGGGTGGTACCTGGGTGCATATGGACAGTAGACAGAAATAATGTTGATGGCCAGCTTGCCATCAACCCACTCCTGTGCTGATCATAGTTATTCAACAATGTGCTTTACACCTACATCAGTGTTGCAGCTTTGTTAAAGAACCCTCTATGGGCCCAGAGGGACAGATAAATGTGAGCATGTTTCCAATTGTACAGATACTGAAAATGAGACAAAGAGTTGAAATCACATGCCTGAAGTCCACAGAGTGAATCAGGAACTGAACCAGGTGTAGAAACTACCACACACACTCCTAATACTCTGTTTTCAGTGGCTAGCCAGCCAGCATTTCCTTTCACCTAATTTACTCTTAAACCTAGATGCATAACGCAGAAATATGTACAACAAGGGGGCTGTTTCTTCACAGAAGTTTATTTGATATTTATAGTATGTGCTTATGATGATCATCATCAATAAAATTACATTGTTTTAACTCTGTAAGTGATATGCCACCACCACCAACAACAAAGAATTTTTGCATTAAAAATGGGCTGGTGTTTCCAGAAATACCATATTTTTTTCCTAATTCACACATCAGTTCTGAATTCATTACAATACAAAGCTGTTCCTAGTGCCAATACATTTTTGCATTTCATTCAATCAAATTTTACTGTGAGTTTAGATGAGACGTCATCTCACATTTCGCAGAAATACGAGCTTTTAAGGCAAAAAGAAGGAGAGGAGAGGAGAGGAGAGGAGAGGAGAGGAGAGGAGAGGAGAGGAGAGGAGAGGAGAGGAGAGGAGAGGAGAGGAGAGGAGAGGAGAGGAGAGGAGAGGAGAGGAGAGGAGAGGACGGGACGGGACGGGACGGGACGGGAGAAAGTGAACACTGGATGTATTTTGCCTGCCCAAGTGAAGTCATTACCATACTTTTGCAAGTCCACTTACAATTGAGTCTTCTGTTTTCTTAAGTATTTGCCAGTGTTCTGATGTCAGTCATATTCTAAGTGTTTGATTGTTTGTTTGTTTGTTTGTTTTTAATAGCTTAACATATTTAGAATATTAGCTTTCCAGAAGAGGCTGATGAACTTTTGTTAGCCCTCAGTTCAGAAATACTGACTCCTGAGTTTTGTGAGCAGAGGACGTTCACTAGGGCATCCACCGTAGCCTTTTGTAATTCAACCATGGGCTGTTCCTGCCCTTTCTCACATCACAATCATTTTTACCCCAAACTGGTGTGGTAGAACGGACACGGTGTAGTCCCTGCTGCCTGCTATTCCATTAGACTTTGTTTGCTACACGTGAAACGGCTTGCCAGCAAAGCTACACTAATATAATACCAACAGAGTCACCTCAGTGGAACCGTTTTGATGAACAAAATAATATAGCAGCAAAAAGACTTTTTTTTTTTTTTTCCCACACGATATTGTTCTGTCTACCTCAGGCAATTGTTTTCATGCTTCTGACTGACACAGCAAGGATGGCAAAGCTCTCTGCGTAGACAAGAAGTCCTGAGGGGGGAACAGAATATTCACTGCTGGTTCCAGTTGCATCTCCGTTGTCTCTCTGGGCTGGCTGCTTGCATG
Source organism: Cygnus atratus (assembly GCF_013377495.2). Lineage (NCBI taxonomy): Eukaryota > Metazoa > Chordata > Aves > Anseriformes > Anatidae > Cygnus > Cygnus atratus. The sequence continues at coordinate 142,555,260 of NC_066362.1, read as the reverse complement.
AGGGAGTTTGCTTTCAGAACTGTCTTGCTGGAGATTTGGGGCAGATGTCATTTTTATTTTTTGAATTCTTTTTTAATGTTGCTTACTTAAAAAGAGCGATGGGGTCTAGCATTTCCTGATGCTGTAGGAAATAAAAATTAGGCTAAAAAAAAAAAAGTGCTTTGAGGAAGATCAACAGATAGCCAAAGGACTGTCAATGTTTGACCATTGGGATATATTTAATGAAAGAAGACCCTTTTTGAAGGACAGACTCCATCTGAGCAACTGTGGAAATAGCCTTCTAGAAGCAAGTCTGGCAGGACTGATAAGCAGAGCTTTGAACTAAGAAATGAAAGGTACAGAGTCAGAGACTTGAATAATCTCCACGTGCCCGTAGAACACCAGAGGAGAAAGCCCAGGTACATGAGGATATGCCAAAGGACAAAGAAATTTCAGTGATCAGAGTGATGGGGAATAAGAACAAAGAAAGTGCAAAGTGTGATGAGAGCTCCTTCCAAATCAGCAATACAATGTCAGGAGCAGGTCTTAACAAAGCTGTGGTATGGGGCACAGAAATATTTAACAACACTCTATGTACCAAAAAAGGGAAGAGCATGAACTAAGCTGACAGGGCATTAAGGAGGACAGGTATACACCGGGAGCACAACAGAATAGCAATCATGGCTGGAACACTGGTCTCGAAGCGCATGCATTATTCAGCAGGGCAGAGATAAAGGTGAAGGTGGTGGCAGAGAGCTGAGTGTTAATGATATGAAACACTGCAAAGAAAGACTTGCAGAAGGGATGGCATGCAAAAAGCAGGATTTTCTCCAGTTAAAATCACTTCAGGGAAAGATGGCAAAAGAGAATGTTTGGAAAGTGCAAACCCCCTGATTTGGTCTGGTCATGGGTGAAGTCAGCAGTAATGCCATTAGAGAGAAAAGTTGTGTTGGGCAGAGAAAATTTTACCTTCCCAAGTACAGATCGAAGAATAAATGACACTAATCATGATAGGATCCAGATATTTCTGGATGTAGTAGCCAGCAAATTTCTTAATAAAACTCTCAGTAAAAAGTGATACTGTTTCAGACTTGGTTTTGGTAACCAATGATTACAGTGAAAAGAAAAAAAATGGCTCAAGTGATCAGGAATTGACACTCCCTAATAAAATGGAATTAATAAATGAGCCTGTTAATAAGGTTTAATAAGGGCAGTGTTTGGTAAACTCATGGTATCAATTAGTAAAGTCAGAGCCCAGGCATTAAAATGTAAAAGAGGCCTGAAACTTCTGCAGGTCTGCACAAATGAAAGTTTCAGGAATCTGAAGAAGAGGCAAAAGAGAAAGCTTGGTTATATAACCACTTCAAGAAAGGTACCAGTACACTAGTCTATGCCTTTTAAAAGAAAGGCCAGGTGATAAACAGGGAATGGGATAAAACGTAACAGGAAAGGTCACACCAAAGTCTGTTGGAACTTCCTTGGACAAGATTTATTTAAAAATAAATAAATAAATGCAGAGTTAGGACTAACAGTACAATTACTCCTAATTGCTCTGAGCTTGTAAGTAAGCAGAAAGACCTGTCCACACTATCCAAGGTGACTCTCATGCTACAGTGTGACCCAGCCTTCAAAACAGGTAACTAAAACCCAGTGACACAGATACAAAAGTGCTTTAACACACACAAGAAAATGATGAGACCTTGTGGGCAGCTCCGAGCACCCGTGGGCAGGAATGCTCAATACCATCTGGAAGCACTGCAGAAATATGGATAACATGATCGTGAGGAAATAAGAAGAGTCCTGAATAACTTAGCTCTTAAAGTTTAACAAAGAGTGAGGACTGAGAATAAAGAAGCTCACCACAACACATCAAGGTTGCAAATCAGAAGATATTTCCTAGCTGTTAGTGTTGTCAGTCTTGCTGTGGGGAACAGCGAGCACCAAGAATCTGATGGCATTTCAGATTGAGTCTGATACGTTGGTGAAAGCAAATCTACGACAGTGTTTGACATAAGAGGAGGTCTTCTGGTCAAAGAAGTCTCTTCCAGTCTTGTGGTTCTAACTATAGCTGAATATCTGAGGGAGGGAATAAAGGGAGAGATACGTGTGATGAGAGAAGGCCTCCTTCAGTGTTTGATAGATCTTTTAGCTGTTTCTCAAATCCAAACTTTTGCTGGTTTGCCAAACTTAGATTGAAACAGAAAGACACAAATCTTGTAAAAACCTTTTTGAGTTTGCTTAATATTCAGTAATTTGAATGGTGAAAGAGGAAGAAAATAGGTTTTCATGTAAAATTTAACACATTCTTTTCCTTGGCCATTTCTGAATACTCAGCTAAACTTTTCCATTTGAAATATGTGAGCTGGTAATGTCCCACATAGAAAATAAGCCCCATTCGTTGCCTGCCCACCAGCCAAACAACAAAAGAGAAAACAAAGTGACCTAGGACATTTGTTTAACAGTATCTCGTATGTATGCAGTGATGCTTTTTCTCAGTCTGAGGCTAGATCTACTTGCAGAGAGCTAAGGGCTGGGGCATCCTCCTGTGAGAGGCAATAGGAAATTACCTGTTGGATTCACTGGGATATGTATGGAGTTCTTACAGCTGCGCAGGTGGGTATTTTCTCCTCTGCCTACAGGGTTCATCTGCTCCTGCTGCTTCTCCAGAAAGGTCCTTGGAGTGAAGTTTTCAAGGAAGGTGGCAGTCTACCCTGAGATATGTTCTGAAGAAAATGGTGTTTGGTTATTCTGCTGCTTCAGACGGCCATTCCCAGCATCATCACGCTCTTCTCTTGAGACTCACGCGTCTTGTGCCATGGCTCTGTCAACTGGCTCATTTCCAGCCCAGTGCCGCAGGCTGTCTCGGGCTGCTGATCTCCCAGGTTTGGTGTTATTGATCCCACCACCAGCTGACACATGAAACCTTGGAGCAAAATACTCAAAAAAGACTTTGGAGTATAAATGTCTCTTCCACCACAGCCCAGCCCAGCAGCTCCCTTGCCTTCATAGCTTCCCAAACCATGGGGTCTCGCTAACTGGGTAAAGAGAGAAAAATCTGAGAGTTTATTATAGTGTAAATTTAGCTCTGTACAGTCTGTGTGTGCTAGCGCTAAGTAAAGCACCCCTGTGCAACCACATGAGAAGGTATTCCTATACACAGTTCTGCCAAGTTTCAATTTGTTTTTTGGAGGTCTTTGTTTTGTTTCGTTTTAATGACCAGTCTCATGCTGCTTGGCATTTCCTTTAATGCCTGGCTCCTAGACTCATGTGATTATGCAGAAAATGTTTGAACAAAAGTGAGGGTCCAATTTGCCCTGTCTTGGAGAAAAACTAGAAGACCTCGTGCCTCAGAGAAGCACCACAAGATGGCAAGCAGAGCGGTGCCAAACTAAACCTGCACCTCAATCAGCATGACCATAAATTGATCAAATGAGCTGAGGGCTGGAGTCCAGTTTCTTGAGCATTGTGGCCACCAGCCACAGTATAAGTCAGACCCATTTTTAAAAGAGAGACCATCCAAGATATTTTGTTTGATATGGGCAAAATACAGTCACATTCAGTAGCAACAGTTCATCTTGACTAGTCCTGAGTCCCTGAGCATCTTCTCCTTGTCTGCTGTGCCCACAGAGAGGTAGGACAGGATCCATCTGCCCTAACTTCAGCCATCTGGTTAGGTGCTCTATAACCAAGCTAGCTGCTTGGGTTTCTACTATAATCGACAGAGCAATGCAGACAGCTTCAAAAGGTGACACATCGCTCCCTTTAATAGGTACCTAGGATGGTGGGCACTAATTGCCCTCCGTCTTTCTCCACTGAATACAGAGGCTGTCCAGACTTGGCCGATACCTTACCAGTATGTGCCTAAAGTTAGTGAAGATAAATCCCATCTGCAGTCAGTGCTGGATCTGATAACTCAACTGCTGAAGCCACATTTGAAACGCAGACCTTGCTTTTAGAAAAAGGTATCACAAACTTATTGGTCTCAGATGTTCTCTATACATGGACACTCCTAAAAGGAGGGAGGGGGGAGGAGGGATAGTAACCCCTTGATTGTGAAATTACATGATTACTAAATGAATATGATTCTCCAGCAGGCTGTTTTTAATGTCTAGGTTGTGTTTCTAATGAAGGAAAACATGTTGTATCACTGATCCATATCGCAGCGCTCATGCTGTCTGCTATCAAGACTAGGCAAGCTCTAAACACAGGATCTCAGATTTTTATTCATACCTGCAGAAATAAAACCAGAAGGTTGTTCTTTTTTAAAATCAAAATAGTCTCTGTGCAGTGTATCTGATTCAAACCATATTGCTAGCAAGGTGGAACCTTGAAATCATTAAGAGTTTTCTATGGTAAAAGTTAAAGATTAGAGGGCCCTGAGGAAACAGAACACGTGGGCCAAAAGTTTTAAACCCATATATTAAAGATAGCCAGCCAAGTCAAAACATTGGCATCTACATGAAGGGGTCATGAATTACAGAGGGACCGAGCACCCACTGAGTCTATTTATTCCCTAGCACTTCTGAAAACTACTCTGACTTTAAATAAATACCTTCATGGGGATGAAGCCACTTCATTTTTGTACAAAGGAACTCATACACTCTTTGCTTTATTAGGGGAACCCCCAAAGGGTTGGGTCCCTTGTCTTTCTCCACCAGCGAGGGAAGAACTATGAGCGCAGTCTTCGGGGCTGACAGATTATTTTTTTTTTCATCTGAATCAGAAGTAACCCACAGAGAAAAAAAAATAATAATAATAATAAAAAAGGAGAGTCCCATCACATAATTCACCAATGGTTCAGCAAAATGATTTTGGAGGAACAGATACCTCCCACCACAGCTTAGGGACATGGTTTAGTTGGTGACATTGGTAGTAGGGTGATGGTTGGACCAGATGGTCTTGAAGGTCTTTTCCAACCTTAATGATTCTGTGATTCTGTGACATCAGCAGGTTTGGGATCAAAAGCTGGGCTAGATGGGCTAACCCTTCTGAGTTGCACAGCTGAGTTTCCACAGCTGCTCCTGCCTATGGTCCTCCTGGGGCTGCAGACAGGAATGCATTGCCTTGAGTTACCTCAAGGAGCTGTACTCACCTTTCAAGTATGAGAAAACTCACAACATTGAAATAATTTCAAAGCCAAAATTTAACTTCTTTGAATGATAAAACCTTGAATTACTCTAGATTCTATGGTAAAAGACAATAGGTGTCATATTTTAGCTTGAAATCCAGTATTTATGTCCCACCCAACAGAAACAAGTATCTGCTACTGCAGAGCTAAAAGTGGCTCTCCCTCGCCAAAGTCAGGGGGACCTTTCCTAATCTGAAAGTTGTGACAACAAAACATGCCGTCTGCTGTCCTTCTGGCCTCACACTCCTTGTGGGGTGGCGGCATGGGGCAACTGAAGAAGCAGAGTGGAGAATCCTCCACCGAAAGACATCAGGGCAGCCGTCCTTCCACTGCTCTTTGGGTAAAAGTGGAGGAAAAACTTTTCCTTTCTCAGTTTAAAAGATTCTCTCAGCTGAAACCCATAATTCACATTTGCCAACGTAACCACAAGCCAGGGCTTTTCTGCTGTTCCTGTCCTTCACTGAGCAGCATGGCTTTGGACAAGGCACAAAAGATTTGTCTGTAGACACCTTCTCCACTCACAGCGCAGTGAGCCCTGGTGCCAAACACAACATCAGGGATGCCAGCCTCAGGGCAAGGCACTCGAAAGCTAAGTAGTGAGACAACTAACTTTTTAGACATGCAAATCCTTCATTGGATGTATTCAGAAACCTCGCTAGCCCAGCTCTTCATAGGTGGTTAATGAACTGGAGTGTGACTGATTTTTTGTGCCTACTCTGAGACACCCCAGCCCAACTGTCAGAGGCTGTCTGTTTTATTGTCCATAGCCCTGAAAATACATTCTTGTTTCAGTGTAGACAGAAATTGCTCTTCCTCCCAATTAGAGAACCAGATGAGCATTCCCAGACTCAAGAATGAAAATCTATTCCTGTCTGAGGATATACACATTATGAGTTTCCAATTTCTTGCCTATAAAACCAGTTCAGTGGCAGTGCTGTACTTCATTTTAGCCATGTGAAGTTTGGTTTGTTTTCACAACCTGGAATAAGTGTGAGGATGTTATGTTTTTTAATTATTAAGCTCAGAAGATGTCAGAAGTTTACAAGGGATGGGAATTATAAATCACACTTTCACCTCTGAAAACGCAGAATCCGATACAATCTGACCATGCAGCAGAAAATTGATCAGGCAGTCATTACCACCGCCTAATTGTCTTTTTTATGTAGTGGCCCGTGGCGCAGCACCATCAGAAGGGATACAGCCGTGGTCACCTTGCCCTTCAGATTCCTTCTGGTGTGTAGGATTTTTATTTTTTTTTGCTCTATGTGATAAATAAAGAGAGAGCACCTAAAAACTCTACTTCCAGCTGTCAGGGGACTTCAGAGATGAACTTAAGTTTTTTAGTTTTTTTCTGCATATTTGGTCATTCTTCTCCTCAGAAGGTGTAGGCAAACTAGGTAGCTGGATCCCATTTCCAAACAGTGTGGTGCCCATCAAAGATGTTTTGGATATTACCTCAAAATAAAAAGGGGGTTAGAAATTAAATATTTTAGGACTTCAAGACCAAGGTCCACATTCAACAAAAGATTTAGACTTGTAACTCTTGTTTAGGCTTTTATCTCCCTACTGGAGTCTGGAAGCAGCTGGGACCACACAGGCGTTTGTAGCCTAAACCCTTTGTTTGGGCTGGCCTTAAACGCCTTAGCGGGGCTAAACTTAGGAGCCATTGGGTGTCAGTGGCACTCAGGTGCCTCACCATCCAAAATCTCTTTGGCAAATGTAACCCATCCATCCAAGTCCTGTGGGATTTGCAGCATGCAGAAGTGATAGCCAAGGGCATTGGAGAACCTGGGCTGAAACATAAATACAGTTTGAGTGGCTGATGCAAACACACCTTTTGCTAGCCAAGGCTACGCTAATATTTTATGACCTGAGACACGGACAGAAAGATTTCTGTGCTGCTTTGGACCTGCCTGCCAACGTGGAAGACGTATGTAAATACAGCAAAACCGGTATGTGTCATTGAAGGTGTAGCTCAGACTCTGCATCTGTAGCAGTAATACAGAAGCAGAGTGAAAGTTAACGTTAAACCTGTTGGAAAACCTCTACCCTGGGTTAGCAGAAACGCCTGATTTTAACACGAGGCACTTAGAGGTGGCAAGAGCTGCAGAGAGGTGGCAGGCGCCTGTATAGACTGCCTCTGACCTTATGTGAGCCCAGACCTGCCCTGGACAGTCTCTGCTTCTTTTCGCTGCCTTTGCCACGGGACAGGGGTGAGCAAGCTGCTAATCTGGGCAACTCACTTGGGGCCTCAAATTCATTTTGGGAGGTCCGCTGCCTCCCAAAATAAGCATCGCTCTGGCTGTGAACACAGGCATGGTCACAGTGCCCTGGCAAAAGGGCAGCGTCGTAATTTAACCTTAAAAATGAGCATACACTCCAAAGCTTTGGGATCACAGAGCTCACTGGGATGCCAAAGCAGCAGCAGAAATGGGGACCCTTGCCACCTGCAAGATGCAGCAGCCTGCTGGGGCCCTCCTAAAAGAGGGATATGTCGAATATCTCAAACGTGCTGGGCTGGGAGGGCTCCCTCCCAACCACCCTCTGCTCTGTCCAGCTTGGGATTTATTCATTCCTCTTTTCCCTCCTTTATCCCGCCCCCAAAAAGTACCTTTACCAACTCTTCGCATCTACAACGACACAGAAAAAGGCGAATAAATTAAAAATGCACAGGCTGGGGGTTGCTCGGGGGGGGGATAGCCCACCGGTCGGGTTACAAAGCACAGCCTGGTCAGGTTTTGCGCCCTTCATATTGCCACGGGCACCTTTCCACTGCCCCATACCGGGGGCGACGGGGTCCCAGGAGGAGCCATGCCAACCCGAGCCAAGCCGTGCCGGGCTGTCCCCGCTGCTCCCTGCCCTGGGCGGCGCGGCACAGCTCGGAGCGGCCTCCGCCACCCGTTAGATGGCGCTACAGACTTTACAACCACGTGTTTTTAAAAAATATAGGGGAAAAATACCAAAAAATAACCGCCTTATTGTCCGAAACGGGGACACCCGGCGGCGCGATGCCGCCTCCTCCTCGGGTCCCCACGGCAAGGCGGGGACCGGGACCCCCCGGTGCCGGTGCTGCTCCCGGGGAAGTTCCCGCACCGGGTGGGACGGGGGGGCCTGCGGACCGGTCCCGGGAATGGGGAGCTCGGGCAGAGCCGTGTGCGGGTCCCCGTCCCTCCCCAGCATCACTTTGCCTTTCCGAAAAGCCGCTCGGGCGACCTGCGCGGCGAGCCTGGGCTTTGGGGTTTGCTGGCTTCGTCGGTTCCGTGCGTGTCCCCGCTTTTTATTTTATTTTATTGATTTATTTTGCTATTTATTTGGGAGTTTCGGGACGCGGCTGTGACAAAAAAAATAAATAAAAAAAAATCAAGTTTCCAAGAATTCAGCCACCGCCGCGGGGAAGCTCCGGGGCGTTGCGCTCCGCAGCCGTGGGGTATCGACGCCCGCCCCCCCCTTATCTCCCTGTCCCCCCCTTGTCCCCCTGCCCCCCCTTGTCCCCCCTGCCTTGCCCGGCCCCGTCCGGCGGGTGCTGCTCGGTGAAAGCCCCGCAGGCTGCGAGGCAGCCGGTGGCCGGGGTCCGATTTGGGGCCGCCGCTCTTGTGCCGGCGGTGTCCCGAGTGTCCCGGTCCCCGCTGCCTTAGGATGGGGTTAGGGCCGCCGAGGGGGAAAAGCAGAGCAAAGCCCTCCCGCCCCCCCGAGCTTGGCGCTTGGCTGTGAACTTTCCGCCGGGGTAAGTTCTCCTTTAAGAAAAGGAACTGCTCCTTATGCATATTTAACGCCGGGTGTCTGCAGTGCCCAGATGACGCGGGGCTGGAGGCTCGCAGGCAGGACCTGAGTTGTAGGGGAAGTAAAGGAGCCACCCTTCACCCGCACCCTCTCGCTGGGAGCCCCTTGCTCTGAACCCATGTAAGTCAGAACCGCGGGGCTGGGGGTGGGGGGGGCTCCCTGCAGGGCGATAGGGGGGCTCTTTGGTCATCCCCATCACAAACCTGACAATGCGCTGGAAGGCAGGACACCTCGGACTTTATTATTATTATCTACTAGCATCGTTATTCTTATTTTCCTGGGGGCGCGGAGCCGAGCGCAGGCGGGAGGAGCCCCCAGGAGCATCCCCCCCGGAGCATCCCCCCGGGACCGAGAGTGCGGGATGAGGCCGGGCAGCCTCCCCCCGGTGGCCACGTGCACTCCTGTATCCATCCGGAATGCCAAAATTGTAGGGGAAGGTCAGCCGAGAGCTCTTCCCCCTCAGATCGAGTGGGATGGAGAAAAACTTTGGGTGCTGCGCTCTCGGCGGTTTCCTGCCTTTTAAAGTGAACTTGTTCGAGTGTGTCGCTCCCAGTGCGGTTCAGTAGTTGTGCCTTCAAATTAAGTTGCTTTCTCGGTCCTCAGTGGGAAAAGCAGACATGTGTCCTCAATTGTATAGTATAAAAAAAAATAAAAATCTACTAGGTACTTTATGATTCCATCTGGAGAAATTAAAAGCCCAGAGCTGTAATGTTTATTCTTACATAGTTTACAAAAAAAAAAAAAAAAAAAAGGGGGGGGGGTGAATGTGTGAGACACATGTCTCCAAATATAACCAAAGTGCTTTCCCTTCTGGTTAAAAAGTTGCATGCGAATGTTTTCATTTTAACACTCCCCGCCACCTGTACTTCGCAGGGAAACTTTTCCTGGCGTTAGCGGCGGAGCACCAATAGTACTTATTAATGGATTAATTATTATTATGGCTGCTGAATTGACTTAAAGTGCTTCGGAGGCCAAACTAATCCATGTTAATCAGTTACAATTAATTGTGTTTCGGCTGCTGTTTTAAACACAGTTTCCCAGAGAGGGGAGAGGAGGCTGCTCGTAGAAGGGGGGATGCCCCTGGGTTCCCCCCCTGCCCCCGGGGGTCTCTGAGACCGGCGCAGCCCATGCCCGGTGCCCGCATAGGGGTTGCGGGAAGGTGCGGGGGCAGCTTTGGTGCCAGGCTCCGGGTGCCGAAATCCGCTCAGAGCAGAGGCTGCCGAGCTAGGGGCACCTCCCGGAGGAGATTCCCACACCCCCCCACACCCCCCCAAGAGCTCGCATTGTGCAGAGGGCAGCAGAGGTGGGAGCTTGTCGTGCTCTGTTTGCTTGGCCGCTTCGGCCCGGGGCTTTTGCTTTGTCCGCGGAGAAAAGGAGGCAGCGGTGGGCAGGAGAGTCAAGGGGGGGGGAGAGGAGGGAGGAAAAAAAAAAATCCCACAGGGGACAGCGGCGGCTGGGCTGGCCCAGCCGGGCAGGGAGCGAGCCGGGCCGGCTGGTGGCAGAGTTGGGCAAAGTTTGGGAAAGCCCCCCCGGGGGTAGGGGGGCACGCACCGGTTGCCTGCACCCCGGGGGAGCCGGCAGGCGGGGGGGGGGCTTCCCCTCCGCTGCCAGGGAACGTGTTTTTCTCTAGGAATAACGCTCCCCCCCCCCCCCCCCCCCCAAGCTCCCTACCAAACTTTGGGACGGGGGAAGGAGGAGGGATGGAGAGGGGCCGGCGGCAGCCGGGGGGCCCAGCCCGTTCAGGGGGTACACGAGGGGTCACCGAGGCCAGCTCGCACTCCCTAAAGCAAAATCTGCCCCCCTCCCAGCCCTAGCCTTCAATACGATTGTTTTTTTTTTTTTTTTTTTTTTTTTTTTATGGGAGTCCACAAACTGAGAAACTACACTCCTCCCATCCCTCTCCATTCCCTCTGGAATGAGGTTGTTGGAAATTTTTTATTTTTTTTTTTTTTGCGGTTTGATTTTTTTTCGTCTCCCACTCCGACTCTTTCTCAGGGATTCGCCCTCTTCTTCTTCTTCTTTTTTTTATTTTTTTTTCCCCACCCCATTGACTCTGCTCAGCTTTTGCATAACACGGGCAAGCAAAGCACCAGCCAGCCCTCCCCTTCTACGTGCAGACGGACCTTTCTTGGAGAGCAGCAGACCAAAGAAGCAAAACAACTTTTACCTGCAAGGGAAAACAGTGTGCACCGCCAGCCCCCACAGCTGTAATTCAATGGAAATGTGGGGAAGAGATGCATTTCTCCCGGGGGAAGGGGAGAGACAAGGTGGCAGCGGGCGGCCGGGTGGGGAGGGCACCTCTCCCCTGCTCGTCACGCGTGGAATCGTTTTGTCCAGCTGGAGCGGCTCTTGGTCTTCTCCCAGGGGTGCAGGAAGCACAAAAGCAGGCTGCTTTTGATGAAGCACGCGTCTTAAGCAACTTTCTCCCTCCCTGTTTTTATTTCTTTCCTTCGGCTGCGGGGACGTTGGCGGCCCGAAAAAAACAAACAAACAAAAAAAAAAAAAAAAACACCCTTTTGCGTTTGTGCAGGCACTTTGTCGTCGGGGCAGCGCACCCGCATTAGATTATCGCCGGAGAATTTATTTGCATGCAGCTGCAAAGCCGCAACCCGGCTGCTGACCGCTGCGCATAAAGGGCTGCCGGGGCCGGCCCCTGCCCCGCCGCCGCGGCTCCCAGCGGGAGGGGGGCAGGATCCGGACCCCCCCCTCCCTTCACCTCTTCCCGTGCTTTTTTTACTCCTGGCACAGCCCCGAGGGGTCCCGAGGCTGCAGGTGTGTGCGCCCCAGGGCCAAAACGGGCGCTCGGCGGCCTTTTTGCAGAGCCCCCCGAGAAAAGCTTCCCCAACGCGTGTATCCCAGGGAAAAGGATCTCCGAGGGCTGTTTACGGTGTCTTGAGACCTCCAGTCGTCCTGCTGGTCGTTTTTCCCCCTTACCCCCTCTCTGAAGCTCAGACAAGCAAGCTGGTAACCTTTAAAGCAAGGACTTTAGCCTCCGGCCACCCCCAGCCCCTTTCCCCACGCACACAGCCGAGTGGCGAGTGTGGGTTTGGCAGCATCCAGCATCTCTGCGTGTCTTCTCGGGCCTCCACCCACCAGGTTTCCTTCACCTCCTCCTGGAGAACCAAGAGGTCCCCCGGGCTCGGACCCCAAGGGGGAAAAAAGCCCCGAGAGGGGTCGGGGGGTCCCCTCTCTGCGTTGCAGGATGGGGTCAGGGCAGCCCCCTCTCCATCCCCCTGCCCCGCTCACAAGCAGGGGGCTCCAGGGGCGGAGACCCCACTGTCACTGTGGTTTCGGCGGCCGGGAGGCAGCCTCCGGGGCTCGCCCCGTCCCGCAAGGCTCCCGTCCTCGCGTGGGAGCTGCGCGGAGCCCCCGCGTGGGGCACCCGCGGCGAGCCCCGGGGGCTGAAGCCGTGGGCGCTGGCAGGGGAGCAGAGAGCAGAGAAATGCGAGCAGGAGTGCGGGAGCGAAGCCTTTTGGCAGCCTCCGTGCGGAGAGGGGTGCGTGGGCATCTCTGCGGAGGGTGCCTGGGTTTGTTTGCCGGGGGGTTTGGGACAGTTGCCGGAGGGGATCGTTCCTTCCCAGGAGATGCTTCCCTGTAGGGGCGTCGGGATGCAGCTGGAGGCCGAGGAACAAAGCGGGCATCTCCCGTCAAGGTGACTGACCGTTCCCCTTCCTTTGTTCCTGCCATTGTTAATGTCGGGGCTCGCTCGGCTCCGGCCTCGGCCCTGCTGTACGCGGCGTTAACATCGCCTTGGCAGGGCAATTGAAAACCCCAAACCAAACCCCACTGCAACGTCAAGGGCGTCAAGCCCAAGCCTAGCTCTTCAGGTAAAAGCTGCCTCTTCTGGGCCGCTGAGGATGGTGCTGTCACCTCGCCTGGGAGCCACAGAAATCCACCTACCATTCGTAAGGTTAGGCACATTCATATCCATCGGTAACACCTAAGGGAGACGCTAACCCCGTCCTTTAGCCCAAAAGAGCATTATTTGCAAATGCGCACTGCTAGAGCACGAGGAAACTCTCACCACATTTAAAAAAAAAAAAAACTAACAAAATTATTCCTTTAATTTCGGTCATCTAAACGTAGCAGAAAACCTGAGCGTTTATTGACTCATTTTCTTCTTCTCGAGGTAGCGGATGGTATTTAAAGTTCAACATTTCACACAGCTCCTTGTTTAGTTTAATTTCCCTGACAATCTAGGCGATTTCGGCAAACTGAGTTAAGAATTTTTGTACACATTTGGGTATGGATCTGCATAAAATAGAGAAGGCAGCAGAACTGGGGAGTGGATAATTTATTATTTTAGGAAGAGAAGGAAATGCATGTTTGCATGTGTGTGGGCGTGTGTGAGAGAGAGAGAGGGAGGGAGAAACAAATGGAGAGCCTTGCACCTTACATTTGGTCTGTGGCTTTAGCGTGGTCTGTGGAGCAAATATCTATTATATTTCTTTGAGAAATGTCCCACTCGGGCAGATGGGCCCCTGTTTTGAATGAGAGATCTAGAAGATGAAAGAAATGTATGTTACTCCAGCACAATTCTTCACCGAGCCATTTTTTCCCCCCTCTTAGAAAGATTAGTTTCAGCTCTGCTTTCCTGGCCCCATTTTCTGTCGGGGCAGGGATATAATAATGATCAATGCCCAGCAGTTCTCATTTCTCCTGTACTTGGTAAATATTCAGGATGCCTTGAGCTTGGCAGGGAGGTGGAGAGGTGGACCCAAACTCAACCTCTGGTGTCCCCATCGTCTGGCTCTCACCTGCAGCCACACAGAGGGGGAAAACCCCAAGGAAACAAAGGAAAACAGCCAAAAGAAACCCCAATCTGAAGCCTTCTACCACCAGGCACTTGCTTTTGGTATTTCAGCCTCATGCTGGGCGAAGTGCTCTACCTGGCTTTATACGAGTAGCCCCGAGTGTACAGCGGTAGTGCTCCAGTTGGAAATGGAGCCTGGAGTTGTTGAGCAAACAGCCCCTGCTCGGCTGTAGCGTGCGCTCAATGCTCTACAGTCAGCTCGATGGAGCACTGGCAGGGAAGCATCACCAAGCATTTCCAAAACTAATAACAAAAAGGTTACTATATATAAAACGTTTCTACATCCCACACTGCCTCAAGTTGTTTAAATTTTGGTTTTCTGCACATAAATATAGCAGCCATGCGGTTCCCCATTAGCCAGCCCCTGCTTTTTTAAATCAATTCATTTCAATTTGAAAGGATGGCCCCGAACGCAAGACAGTCAACAATCCTTTGGCTTTCTACACTCAACATGGACCTGGGGAAGAAATAGCGTCTGTCTTTGTCATTTCACACGCCTATCGCGGTGCCTTGATGTTGGGTTTAAGAGCAGGCCTACTCCCGACCAGGGCAGCAATCCCCAGCTGTTTTCCCCTTTCTAATCCATTTCCCCCCATTTCATCTTAGGCTCCCTCTGAGGAAAGACCAATTCTGCTGGCACCCCGTGTCTGGGCTTTGGAAGGCATGGCAGAGCAGCTGGATCTGAAAGCACCATCCCCATAGGTAGAAATCCTCCTCTACACCACGCGCCTTGCAAGGAAGGCAACGAGGGGACACGTGGAGAGCCCAAACGTCTGGCATCGAGGAGCAGAGATCCACCTCGCACTGCCCTGAAGGAAAGTTTGTTCCCAAACTGATTACGCTGTGGCGTTCGGTGCTGGTGTCAAATCGGTTCAAGCCATCCCAAGTGTAAAATAAAGATCTCCGCTTGGGTACGCCCATCATGCCAGTGAGCGTGTCTTGCTAACCCTCCTGTGTTTGCCTTGAAGGTATTGAGCTGATGCAGCGCTGTCTTTTCACCCCACCGACGTGCGCAATAGGAACAATTCAGGGAAGTTATGTTTAGCTTTTTTTTTTTTTTTTTTTTTTCCCTTGCAGCTGAAGAAATGCAAGCAATCAGAAACAAGCCTATGTTTGAAGGTACAGTTTTCAACACGTGAGTGGGAAACATATGTACTGGCACAATCCTGCTGCTCTGCAAGGGCTGCGTTCAGATTTTGGCTTTTAATCTCAACTCTGTTAGGGAGAGAGAGATGCAAAATGGAAGGGAGCGTGATTATTTGTGCTGTAGCCTTGTGATAGTCATCCTATAACCGTTGGGAAGAGAAGCAAAACACTCTGCTAGAGCTCTGGATAAGCCTGAGATTCAGGGGGACTCCAGTCTTCGCAGGTTCTCACTTCACTGCCTTTCTTCCCTCAGTGTTTGTTATATGGGGTTCTTTTTTTTGTCTGCTGTTCTATGTTTTAAAGTGAGTAGAGGCTAAACCCTGCTGAGAGAGCGAGCTCCCTCCATCACAAACTCACGTTTGAAAACGTCTACCCCCCTTGACCACCCCCCTTCAAGCCATCCTCCCCCTTTCAGGGGAGAAAAGAAAACCTCAAAAGAGAGTGAGAGAGAAGGGGGTTGGGAGGGGAGAGAGAGGGGAGACCCCCTGATTCCTCGGTGACCTGCACAGCTCGGACAGCCCTCCAAGTTCCCCTTCCCCTCCTGTGGACAAACCCCATCAGAAAAACACATGCCTGGACCTAAGCAACTTTTAATGTGGTTTGGGTTTTTACAATTCAGGT
Source organism: Cygnus atratus (assembly GCF_013377495.2). Taxonomy (NCBI): domain Eukaryota; kingdom Metazoa; phylum Chordata; class Aves; order Anseriformes; family Anatidae; genus Cygnus; species Cygnus atratus. The sequence continues at coordinate 142,539,793 of NC_066362.1, read as the reverse complement.
TATGTTTTAGCACTTTCAAGGGGTAAAAAATAAAATAAAATAAAATAAAATAAAATAAAATAAAATAAAATAAAATAAAATAAAATAAAGGTGGGGATGGGGATGGGGAGGGGAGGGGAGAAAGTTTGGATTTAGCCTTTTGCTGCTGAAAAAGCACCATAAAATAAAAAAACACAGCCAAGAAGAAACTAAGCGAGCCCATCCCGCAGCCAGCCTTCCCCACGAGGGAGCTGAAGGCACACACAATAGCACACAAAAAGCAGCAGCTCCAACTCTTAATACCAGCACCCTGCGCTCACCGCCATGCCGAAACCCCCTGGCCTGTTCTTGGTGGTGCCCTTCAGAGCGGCCACCTTCCGTCCCCACGCTGCGGCCTCCGTCCCCCCTGCCTGGGGACTTGAGGCTTGGCAGGAAAGTTTCTGCGCTGCTGCAGGCATATATACACACACAGGGATCTATGTTATCCACACACATGCACACACAGCTTTATATATAGATACGCATGTAGGTGTAGAGTCTATGTTTAAATACTCCTATATATACACACACAGTCCTCCTAGGATGAGGTCATTCCACAAGATCTGGCTGCATCGAACGCCAAGATCTTATCTCCGCCGATCTAAGGAGCAACACAGATGACAAGCTAGCAGAAGTGGAAAGAAATTTGGGAGACAAACATTCAACAAGGTGCCCCCGGAGGCCCCTCTGCCGCCCTCCCCAGCCCAAGCACCCACTCGCTCCTTGCACGAGCTGCACCCCGCAGCGTGGGGCTGAGCCCTCCTGCTGCACCTTGAAGTTTTTCCCCCCTTTTTCTTCCTTTTTGCACCGATGCTCGCCTCCCTAACGCGCTGGTGGGCTGCAGCTTAATACATATATGCATTTTTCCCCCGTGGCTCCGAAAGTCTTGATGTTTTTTTGATTTCAGCAAACCGAAAACGGAAGGGGGGGGGAGAGATGATGCTCGGCTGCGGGACTCCGAAAGGTTTCGCTTTCCAGCTATCAGCAGCGCCAGGAGACAGCTCCATTAAAAAAAAAGTAGTTTTCCACTGCTCTTGAAAAGCCGTTATTTTTTACATCGCTTTTAGGGAGATAGATTAACAAAACATCACATTTCAAGCCACTCTGATCTGTAATTAAACGGGGGAGCCGGTTTGTATTCTCCTATGGCTTTTACAGAAGTTGCAGTGATCCAAAGTCAGGTTGCTGTGTCAGAGTGGCATTTTTATTAATGAGAATACAAAAAGCTTGCATATTCTTAGCCCGGCTTGAATTTAGTTGCTAAGCAACCGCTGTATGGTAATTCATCCGCGAAATTTAAATCGGGGAGAAAGGATCGTGCGGTTTTTTGCTCAATGGGCGCCACGAGGAACACAACTTGTGGGACCCGCAGCAGCCGCAGCCGCCACCGAGCCGCCCGCCCGCCGCACCCCGGCACGGTCCCGGACCCACCGGAGCCCCCCCAAGGTCCTCAGGGGACGAGGACGGGGTTTGGGGTCGGGGTTGGGGTCGGGGTTGGGGCCGGGGAAGGGAGGGGCGGCCGCCCCGTCGGGGCTGCCCACGCGTGGGGCGCCTGCGAGCGGCCCCGGCCCCGAGGGGTCCCGGAGCGCCCCGGTGCCGCTGCTCGTTTGGCTGCGGGGAGGCCGGGAGGGAGGCTAGCCTCCCCTCGCTCAGGCCTTAACCCCTCCGCTTTTTGTCTCGCCAAAGCCTCTGTCGGGCAAAGGAGAAGGAAAAAAAAAAAAAAAAAAGGAGGAAAAAAAAAAAAGAAAAAAGCAAAGCTCCCTACTGCTGTGTCATTGATACCACGAGGTCGCTCGCTCCCTTTCTTTTCGCCTTTCTCAAGCCTCCCATTGAAGGCTGCACCCGCTCAATTATCGCAAACTGCAACTGAAAATCCTGGTGGGCTCGCTGGCCATGTGCCTCCGCTACCCTGAGCCATCCTCCTCGCCCCAGAAAGAGCGCTCCCCTCGCCCTACCTGGGCTCCTGGGGGCCTTGCCACCGCCTCCTCGCCTTAAATCCTTCCTTCCTCGCCCGCATCCGAGGCCAGGACTTGTTGCATCCCTTTTAGAGTTTGATTAATTACCCTGGAACTTAAGCAAACTACACTGCATGTGGCGAAGGAGCTCATGCCTACAGTGCTGTCCCGCAGCTGCCAGCCCCAGACGCGATTTTACGCTCTCGTGCGAACTGGAACAAATAGGACTGTGCCTCTAAAGGGCTACCTGTGTAAATATATACAAGTAGCAGCTTGAAGGCGTCGATCATTTATTACAAAAATAAACGAATAAATACGACAACATGTTGTTGCTTTCAACAGGATAAATATTTTACAAATATATAATTAAAAAAAATCGAATTGTTAGGATTATTTAAAATGTTACACTCATTGATAATGAAATTATCAGAACCGATCATTCCCTAAGCGTTCCATTTAAACCCGGCCGTACAAAACGAGTTGGGAGCATTGCAATGTGCAAACACGAGTCACTACATTAAAGCAGGAGGATTCTTTAGAGATCACTTCCGAGAGGAACCGCTGCGTTTTTCAACCAAGGCAGAGCTCTTGGCTGAATCCCGGGAAGCACGCGGCCCGGCAGCGGTGAGATGACTATTTAAATACACCTGAAAATGATTTATTGTACACAGACGAGACGGGGGAAGGATGGGATGGGAGCGAGAAGACCAGGGCGTAGCAGAGGACCGCAGGAGATGAGAATGTAAACTATAAATAATCACATCTCGGGATTACCCAGACTGAGCAAACATAACTTTGTAAAAGCATTTGGCTCTCCTTTAGGTAGGAAGAAAAAGATAAAAATAAAAAAAGGAAGGAGAAGAAGGAAAATGATGCCGACTCAGTCACCAAGCACAGAACACTGATATTATAAATGAACACAATTACGAAATTCATTAGGAGATCTGGCGATCTATAACAATATTTTCATTATTTACACGTGTAACAATATCACCCTGAACGCCAAACCTCTCCGTGATTATCTACCCCTGGTCATCTCGCAGGCTCACAACCCTGAAATGCCCAAATACATCCAGAGGATTCAGTTTCGGGGAGGGGAGGAGGAGGATGGGGGGGTGATGGGGGGGGAGCGGAGGGGGGACACGAGCGCGGCCTCACTTTTTTTGTGCATGATGAGCAGACGGAACCGGGCACATTTTACAAGTCCCTACAACCGCAAGCTACCAAACCCTTTAAATCCCAGCTCCCCGTACGCAGCAAAACCGCAAAGGTTGCCTTCTAATGGCAACCAGCGCCAAGCCTTGGATGTTAGCTCTTTGTTGCCATCCAAATCCCAGGAACCGAACCCCGCCGAGAAATGTCACCAGCCCTTCGCAGTGCCCCACGGCCCCCTGTGTCCCCCCCACAAGGTGCCAGCACCGAGTCCCTCCTCGCGTGTCCCGAGCGCCCGCAGCCGGGGCCCCGGGGCCGGTCCCCATAAGCGCGACACCGGCCGGGCTCCTGCTACAGCGAACAAAGAAGCAGCGTCCTTTACCCTTTCAGGCTTTTTTTTTTTTTATTATTATTTCCTTTTTCCCTTTGTGTTTTTTTTTTTTTAATCGCCATTATCACCATTATTATTTTTCCTTCCGTGTTAGCAGGGCCTTTCGGGTCTCACGGGCCGAACCGGCGGTGCTGTTTGAGCGGCGTTCGCATACCGCATCCCGGCACGCTCGGCTCGCCCGTGATTTATGGACTGACACCGGGCCTATCTACGAGGAATAAATGTTTTGTTGTTTCTACGGCGGTTTTCTGGGGTTTTAACCCCTGCGTCCATAGCACGTAGAGAAGCGAGGGATGGGGGGGGGGGGGGGGAGGGGGGGGGAGCGGTCGAGGGGGAGGGAGAGGAAGGCGAGGAAGGAGCCACGGACTGGATGGATCATAAAAGCAAACCTTATTCTCCCGTACAGCGTTAGTGGGGGCGGGCTGAGGCGTTAGATGCAGCAGCTATCTGCTTCCCACCACGTCCCCGGCTCAGAATGAAGCGAGCCGAAACGGTCAGTCACTTGTCCGCACATTGCCATAAATTCAGCGGATAAATTTGACAGGCTTACCCACCGCATCCAGCGGCAGCTTCAACGCCACTAACACGCACGCTTGCTCGCGAAGAAGGTATGGCAGCACTACCGCAGAGAGAAAAACAAAAAAACTCTTGCTACACCACTTCACACCCCATTGAAAAAGCCTAAACCAACCACAAACAACAGCAGCAGCAGCAGCAACAGAAACGGTGAACCGTGCGGAGGATGCTGGAAGCATTATTCTGTATATCCTTCTGGGGAAAAATAATTAAAAAAAGCACCTTCTCCTTCGATAAATTAAATCCCAATCTTTGCACAGACACGAAATGCGTCAAAGTAATTGATAGCTCGCCCCCCTCCCCTCCCCGAGCCTTAGTTTGAGAAGAGAGAAAACAAGAGTGAACTTTAGGAAACATCCCTGCTTTCAGCATCGGCCATTGATTATCGGCGGATACACTCGGGCATCCCCTGCCCCTGAAGTGCGATCCTAAATCCAAACGCTACCATCCCCTCTCGGAGAAACGTGGCCCTTTATCACCTCTAATCTCGCCTCACTTTCCCATGCCACGGGGTCCCTGTGCGGGTGGAGGACGATATTAATAATTTTGACTGAGAAAGAGCGAGGATTGTGCTGAGCACCCGGAGGGGATGCTGCCAGGCTGCAGCCCCAGGGACCCCGAGCGGTGTGCGGAGAGCAGGTTGGGCTTGGGGGAGCACCTCACATCAGCTTTTGCAGCATTTGCCTTCCGAGAACTTTTTTTTTTTTTTTTTTTTTCGACACAGTGGTTTATGCATCAGACACAGACTCTTTCATTCTAACAAATTTATTTTCTCAATCAGCTCTTACGGAATCACTACTCAAATTAAATTACAATCAAATTATCACATCAAAAGATACCCTTATTACCTAACAACTGTCCATATTTTCATTTCATTTTGATTTGTGCTCGTCTGAAAAAAACACGTAATACAAGATCTGGGGAAAAAATAAATTACCGTTTTGCAGCAGTTCATAGGTATTCTGAATAAAATATTAAAAGAAGTCATTTAATGAAAATATAAAGCAAATTTTTTTTTTTTAGATCAACAACGGATCTAACAATTCTATATTGCCGTCTTTTTGAAAAGTCTGTTTATTAAAACCTACCAAAAACACTGCTTGGAAATGGCAGTATTATATAATCACATCCACAGCACCCATTCAATCAAAGTTGGCAACGGATTTAGGAGAGGAGAAGTTCAGATAAGTGCAGCTGCAGATGCTCAGTCCTTCTAAATCCCTTTATCTGAATCAGTCCAGAAATAAAAAATAAAAATATTAATAAAAAAAATATTAGCAGTGGATTTTTTTTTTTTATGACTCTTCCATGGTGATTGGCAGCCGTCAGGAGCAGGACTTTGACAGCCCTGAATTATTTCCCTTTCTCTCGCTGGTTCCCTTAATTCATGCAAAGTCCTTCTACAGAGCTCGAACTTTAGGGACCAACAACCTCTCCTTCTCCCACCCTCCCCCCGGTGTCTGTCCCTCCCCCCTCTCTCCTCGGGGTCAGTTTTCGGTGTGCGGGCATTTATTTCCATATTTTTGTTCTATAGCTATACCTATATATATAGATAAATATATATATATGTATTTGCTTCCCTACGCAGTCTGCTTGTTTTTAGTGCTGTGTGCATATTTTTTTTTCCTGGAAAAAGTGGCCCTTTTCATTTTTGCAGAATATATAGCTATATAGATATATATGTTTTCAGAGTGGATGTCTGCCTTGCACCAAAATTCTCCGGTTTGGCCAAGAAAAACAGGGTGCTGGAATGCAGCAGGCCCCCTCTGATTAATCAGATTATTTTGCTTCTGCTTCCCTTTTTTTTTTTGGATTGCTCCCATTTAAGAAAAAAATAAAGAAAAGGAAAAAAAAAGGAAAGAAAAAAAGGGGGAAAGAAAAATAAAGGAGAAAAAAATAAAGGGAAAAAAAAGAGAGGGAGAAAGGGGGGAAAAAAGTTTCTGTGATTCAGAGAAGAGAGCCCTTTTGGGGATAGGGGGGAGAGTGCGGGGGGGAGGAGGGGAGAGAAGAGGTGCAGACATCAGTGGCATTCCTCGCTGCGAGAGAGGGGTAACTGGGGGAGTAAAAAAGCAAAACCCTAAAGAAACCAAACGAAAACCCACCCGGCCAACCCCTGTTCCCACAAGCAACCCCCCGACACATCTGCAGTTTTGGTGCATTACCGCATCTCCGCCCCGTTCTACCCAGCACAGTCTAAACGCTCTCGCTCGGATCCTTCCTCCACCGCTCCCTCTTGGTCTCGCTCTTATATATATATATATATATGTAGATGCACGCCTCTATCCATATATATATAAACACAAGCAGTCTGAACGAGCCTGGACCGTGTGTGTGTGTGTGTGTGTACGTGTGTGTGAGTGCGTGCGTGCGGGTGTGAGTGTGTGTGTGTGTGTGTGTGTGAGCGAGCGGGTGTGCGCGGCGCTGCCGCTGCCGGTACCGCTGCCGGGGCCGGTGCCGGTGCTGGGGCCGGGGCCGGTGCGGCGGTGCCCGGCCCGGCCCGGCCCGCGGTGCCCCGAGCTCCCCCCCGTCCCCCTCCCCGGCCCTGTCGATGCCCCTCACTGCACGCTCGTCTGCAGTCCGTGGTGAGGGGGCGGCGTGTCGGAGTTGACGGTGCCGACCTGCGAGTAGACATCGTCGGGGGTCTGCTGCTGGATCCCCGGGGGGGTCATCCGTTTCTCTTTCTGCCTCCGATTGCAAAACCAAACCCTGACCACCTCCTTCTCCAGCTGCAGGCTGTCCGCTAGGTTCGTAATCTCCTGGGCGGAGGGCTTGGGGCATTTCAGAAAGTGGCTCTCCAAGGCCCCCTTGACACTCACCTCGATGGAGGTCCGCTTCTTCCTCTTCCTGCCCTGCGCCGCGATCTTGTCGATGCTGGTGGGGCTGCCCGTGGAGGAGTCGGCTTCCTCCAGCCACTTGTTCAACAAAGGCTTCAGCTTGCACATGTTCTTGAAGCTGAGCTGCAGGGCCTCGAAGCGGCAGATGGTGGTCTGCGAGAAGACGTTGCCGTAGAGGGTGCCCAGCGCCAGCCCCACGTCGGCCTGCGTGAAGCCCAGCTTTATCCGCCGCTGCTTGAACTGCTTGGCGAACTGCTCCAGGTCGTCGGAGGTCGGCGTGTCCTCGTCCGAGTGCGGGTCGTGGCTGTTGACGCCGCCGTGGTGCGCCGGGTGGTGCCCGGGGTGCTGGTGGTGGTGGTGGTGGTGGTGCCCGGGGTGCTCGCCCAGCTCCGGCGTCTCGCCGCGCACCAGCCCGGGGTGCACCAGGCTCTGCCCGCCGGGGGGGGGGCTCAGCATGCCGTTCACCGTGAAGCCCCCGGGCTGCGAGTAGAGGAGCGACTGCTGCTGCTGCTGCCCGCCGGCCATGGAGGGCAGGTGGGCGGCCGCCGCCGCCGCGCCCCAGGCCGCCGGGTGCCCCTGGTGCGGGGGGCCCAGGTGGGGCGCCCGGTGGTGCAGCGCCGCGCCCGAGTGCAGGTCGTCGCGCCCGCCGCCGCCCTTCACGTCGGGCGGCGGCGGCGGCTGCTGGGGGCTGCCCGTCATGCCCACGGGGCTGCCGGACCACGGCGAGCCGGCCTCGGCGGCGGCGGCGGCGGCGGCGGCGGCGGCGGCGGCGGCGTGGGGCAGGGCTGTCACCCACTGGTGGGCATGGCTCAGCATATGGCCGCCGTTGCTGGCGGCCATGGCGCCCGGCATGAAGTCGCTCTGGACCATCTTGGCCGCCGGGTCGCCGCGGTAGCCGCCCGCCGCCACCGAGGTGACGGCCACGCCGCCCGGCTGCATGCCGCCGCCGCCGCCGCCGCCGCCGCCGCCCGAGTCCGCGTGGACGATGGAGCCGGCCGCCAGGATGCCGGTGCCGGGGAGGTAGGGGTTAGACGTGGCCGCGGCCATCCCGCGCCCGCCGCCGCCGCCCGCCGCTCGCCCCCGCCGCGCCGCCGCCGCCGCCGCCGCGCCGCCGGCTGCCGGCCGAGCGCCCTTGCCCGCCGCTGCCGGGGCCGCTGCCGGGGCCGCCGCCCGCGCCGCCGCCGCCGCCGCCGCCGCCGCCTTCCCAGCCTCGCCGGGGCGCCGGGGCGCGGGGTTCACCTGCTAGCGCTCCGCGGCGCGCTGCCGGCCGCCCGTCCGCCGCCCGTCCTGCCTCGGCTCCGCTCTGCCTTCGCCTTGCCTTCTTCTCCTCCTTCCCCTTCTGTGGTCGTGTTTTTTTTTTTTTTTGGCTTTTTTCTCTCTCTTTTTTTTTCTCTCCGGGAAAAAAAAAAAAAAAAAAAACACACACAAATTGTATACAGAACGTGGAGGGGGGGGGGTTGTCCTCCGCCGCCTGCTCGCTGCTCGCTGGGAGGAAACCAAACAAAGGCTAAAAAGCGAAAAAGAAGCGGGGGGGGGGGGATCGAAAAGCCCCCGTGCCTTCTCCCCTCCGCTCCCCTAGGAGTACATCTCCACCTCGCAGCCTTCCCCTCTCCGAGCGAAACTTTTCCTTTTCTTCTTTCCTTGAAGGCTCGGGGCGGCGGGGGGCTCTTTTCCTCCTCTGTCTCTCTGTCTCTCTCTCCGCCTCTCGCCTCGGCTCCTCGGTCTCCTCTTTGCTCTTTTATCTGCAAGTTTTTGCTCGGTGTCCTACGAAAACTTCCCGTGACGATGATGATGGTGGCGGTGGCGGCGATGATGCATTGCTCAAAGTTGTGCTGCCGCCGGAGCACTTTGTCCCCTTTGAAACAAGAGTCCTGCCGGAGCCTTCTTGCTAGAGTCACAGGCTGGATAAGACATCTTTTTGTTTTATATATATATTTATATATATATATATTTCTCTCTACCTTTCCTTTAGGCGGTTGGAAAAAAAAAAAAAAAAAAGAAAAAGTGGAAAAAAAAATCAGAAAAAGTTGAATTTTCTCGGTACCTCGCGGATTGTTTCTCTCTCTCTCCCTCTCTCTCTCCTCTCTCTCTCTCTCTCTCCTTTTTTTTTTTTTTGGTGTTTGTTTTGCTTTTTTATTTTAATTCCAGCGGCCGCTCGAGGGAGGAGGCGGAGGAGGAGTGCCTTGCCGGAGAGGTGTGCGTTATGTGCGTGTGCATATATGGTATCCTTTATACACTAACTCCGGCGGGCAACTTGGGCTGCCGGGCTCGCGGCGCGCACTGGCGGGGCCGGAGTCCCGCCGCTCGCCTCTCCCCGCCTCCCTCCCTCCCTCCTCCCTTCCCTCCCTCCCTCCCTCCCTTCCTTCCCTTCCCCTCCCCTCCCTTCCCTCCCTCTCCCGGGCCGTGCCCGCGCCGCCCCCTCCCCTCCGCCCTCCCCGTCCCCTCGCCCGCCGCCGTCTGCCCGCCGCCCCCCCCCCCCTCCCCCCGGACCCCCCCCAAAGCCCCCCGGTCCCCGTCCCCTCGCCCGCCGCCGCCCCCCATTGGCCGCCGGGCCCCCTTCCGGCCGTTCCGATTGGCTGCCCGTTAATTTAGGCAAAGCGCAGTCGGGGCTGGAAGTCGCCCCCCCCCCCTCCCCGGCCTCCCTCCGCCGGCCTCTTCCCCCCCTTCCTCCTCCTCCTCCTCCTCCCCGCCTCCTTCCCTCCAGCCGGCCCTCCCCTCCTCCCCTTAACTCTTCGTGCACAGAGAGAGAGGGGAGGGGGGGGCACACACACCGGGGGGGGGCGGATTTATTTTTGGGGGGGGGGGTCCTCATTAACAACGAGCAGCGCCGAGAACGGCCTCCGCGCAGCCTCCCCTCCCGTCTCTCTGCCTCCCCCCCTCCTCCTTTTGTCCTCCCCCCGTGTCCCGAGCCCCCCCCCCTCCAGCCGCCGTCCCGCCGTCGGGGGGGGGTGGGGGAGCCCGGGGGGGGCCTCGTTCTCCCGGCGAGCAGCCTCGCTCCGCCGCAGGCAGCCGGCCTGAACCCCCGGGCCCGCACCCCCCGCGGTTATTTCTTTTCCCATCCAGCGGAAAGAGTTAAGGGGGGCGGGGGGAACGGAGATGGGGGGGGGGGGTGTGAGATGCGACCGAGCGGAAATGCTGCCGCACACGGGCAACCTCAGTGAACCGAGGGGGAAAAAAAAAAAAAAAAAAAAAAAAGAAAGTGGCAACAAAAACAAGGGCGAATTGAACGCTCCTCGGGGATTTCCAGCGCAATAACACAAGTCGGACGTTCAGGGGCCGCGCCGCCGCGCACACGCTCCCGAGGTGCGGGGCATCCCTCCCCCGACCCCCGCCGTCCCCCCCCCGAGCTCTTGGGGCCGAGCTCCGGGCCCCCCCCGCAGCGCCCCCCCGGCGCGGCGAGCCCCCGACGGGCGCCCGCTGGGCTGAGCCCGGCCCCGGCTGGCGAGATCCCATCTTAGGTAGGTCTCGGAAAAGAAAAAAATCCCCATCAGAGCCAAGCTCCGAAGGGCTCTGGGAACTAAAACCCTAAGCAGACCCTTTTTTAAAATTATTATTTTTTTCTATTATTTTTTTGTTCCCATGCGTCCTCCAAAGGTTTCTTTTATATATATATATAAAAGATCCAACACAGATTTCATTGAATAAATCTGAGATCTCCAGGTGCAGACGTTTGAATAGTCAGTGCCAGAACCCCATGTTTTCCTTTCCAGCCGATTTTGCTTGGATCAGGCTCAAAAACCGAGCGAGTCTCGTGGTTTTGTTTACACTGAATGGGGAGGATAGGAACGGTGCCATGGGGCCGTCTTTCATTAATATACAGTGAGGATTTTGTCTAAATTACTGCTATGAATTTCACAGTACACGCTTTCAAAAGCCGTCTCAGGTGGCCTGATGAAACGTGATAGCGCCTCTGCAAACAGATCTACTTTCTTAATAAAAAAGGAAGGGGGGGGGGGGAGCGAGAAATCCCCCCCCAAATAATAATAATAAAAAAATGTACACCCTCATAACAGCGGCAACAACGACAAAAAAATAAAGCTTGAACCGGAGTAATGTCTTTTATTTAAAAAAAAAACAAAACAAAACACACAAAAAAACTTAGTTCCCCAACTCTTCCCACCCCCTCCCTTGCCGAGTGTGATTGTTTTGTCTGGAAAAAAATCCAAAGTATAACAAGGGGAGAACAGTTAGTGCTGATTTTCATTTGCATAAATTTTCATATATTTTGGTGAAAATAATAGACTAGTGGAGAGCGGGGCTTAGTGGAGTCAGTGCAAAGGAAAATCTTAACATGGATCGTTTCGCTGGAGTTGAGAACATGATTTTCCCCCCTGTCACCTTATTAAAATCAAAAATTAAAAAAAAATCTCTAAATCCTCGAAGTATGATCGGTAAGTGTTTTACATTTTTTTTTTCTTCTACTTTTGTTTGCTTTAAAGTCTTCTGGATATGGGGTTTCAAAAGCCTAGGACAAGACAGGGAAACCCATGGCAACTGCCTGGAAGGAAACAGGCTTAGGGAAAGGGAAAGGAAAAAGAAAAAAAAAATCCCACCAGCAACAAAAACCACCTTAGTGAAATATTACATAAAAAGCGTGGATTCATTCCAAAGCTCGAGGCAGCAAAGCAATTCTTCAGACTTTTCTGGGTCCCTGCTTCACTTTCCTGGGCACTCTTAATTATCGTAACGCCGGGGCTCGGGGCAGGGGGTGCGTGGGATGGGGGGGGGGGGGGGTGCGGGGGGGGGGAGAAAGCTCTCGAAAACCTGTCGGGGATGGAAAGGGGGCTCGGGGGCAGGGGAGGGGGCCGCTCCTGGAGGGGGGGAGCCGGGTGCGGGGAGCCGGGCACCTGCTGGCGGCAGCGGCGCGGGGGGGGCCGGGCGCGGTGCGGAGCGGTGCGGAGCGGTGCGGAGCGCGCACAGGGTTAACGCTGTAGCTAGGGAACAGCCGGCTGGGCTCAATATCCCGGGCTGGAGCGGCGCAGGTCCGTCGGAAAGAGGATAATCAATCAAAACTAAGCAGGGCATCCCTCCGGCTTCTCCTCCGAGGGGAGAGGGGCCGGAGGATTTACAGGGCAGGTTGCACTTTGTTTCTCCCTCCTGCCCCCTCGCTCCGCTTTTCCCTCCCCGATTCCGGCTAATTGAGAGGTGGAGGCTAACGAGCCGCAACTCTTTTTTTTTTTTTTTTTTTTTTCCTTTTTTTCTAGCGGTGGGGTCAGCGCGATAAATAATGTGATAAATAATGTAGGCTGAAATTAGTAGGCCAGCTCCCTCTCCTGCAAACTTTACCGAGGCTTCAATATCCCATGCCGCGACTTTCATTTATTTTCATTTCGCCGTCCCATTTGCATAATATACACATATATATATATATATATTTTTCCCCCCTCTGTCGCTGCTCTTTTGGGCACACAATAGCTGGCGATCATTGTGATTTCCTAGAATTAGTTACTTCTTTGCAAACGGTCGATCGTCGAATCAATAAAACGGCTTGTAAAACTAGGGAGGGATAGGTTTCAATTTGGGGGGGGGAGAAGAATCGCTCATTTTCCACTTCTTGTTGACGTGCCCGGCGTCTCTTTTGACTGGGGTTAACTCTGTGTGCTCCATTGGAACAGATGCCGTATAGAGCTGCTCCCTCAAGATCATTTGTTTCCTTGATGGGGGAACATTTCTGAGCAGAACATATTGGTTGCCATAGAGAAAGAAATAAAAGGAAGAACACTAGTCACATTAAGCTATATGTTTGTGCACTGGGCTTTAGATAAAAGGGCCCTAGTTCAGCCAAAGAGAGCGCGGCCAAAGCCGAGCTCCTTAGCCTCACCAAAACTAGCTTTATTTTGTTTTGGACTTTTACAGTTGAAACATGTAAGCTAATTTTATTGGCTCTCGTTAATTTTATACGAGGCGGCTTGCTGAACAAAATAAACTTTTTAGAGGCTGCCGGAGGACGGCAGGGGGCGCCCGGGTGCCCTTCCCGGCACCGCTCGGCCCGGCACGGCCCGGCGGGGGATGCTCGGGACCCCCGGGCACCGCCGCCCCCTCCCGCAGCGGGCACAGCCCCGTGGCCGGGAACCCCGGGCCGGGGGAGCCCCAAATCTTCAGGGGGGGATGCTGGAGGCTGGAGGGCAGGGGTCCGACGGGGCGGGAGGGGGGCGGCGGGGAAAGGGGTGCGGGCTCCCGGGCCGCCCCCAAAGTGTCCCTGGCGGTGCGGTGCCTCCAGTGGAGCCGAGGCCTGCGGGGGAGCCAAATCAGCTAATTAAACTCAGGGCATCCTGAGGTGCCACGCAGGTTTTTTTTTATTCTTTTCTTTTCTTTCCTTTTTTTTTTTTTTTTTTTTTTTTTTTAATTTTTGGCCAAACAACGCGCTTAAGCCTCTGGAGGTGCAATAAAACGACTCTTTTTTTTTTTTTTTTTTTTTAGATCATTTAATATTTAATTGCTGTGTTAAAGCTGGAAAAGTAGCTTTTTTTTTTCTTTTTTTTTTTTCTTTTTTTTTTTCCCCACTGGCCCCTCCCTCTCTCCCCTCACGCCTTTTCCCCACTGGCGAAGCCCCCGCAGCCCCCCTTCTATCTAGCCCCCCCATCCCGGCCACAAGTTGTCGCCAGCCGGGACGGGACACTGGCAGGAGTTAACCCGAGCTAAAACCAAGCACATCGACGGCCGGCACGGCTTAGCCCAGCACAGCTCGGCCCTCCGGCCCTTTGCAAAGGCGCAGTGTCAGCTTTCTGCCCCAAATGCCCTCCGTCTCCCACCAAGCCCCCCCAGCTGTCGCGATAGCGGACAGCAGCGACAACCGCGTCGCTGTCGCTCCCCCCATGTCGGGGAACAGGCTGGCCAGCGGGGCTGCAGCAGCAGCAGAGACACCTGCGAGGGGATGTCCCCACGGTCCCGGGGGGGACACACACGAGGGCACATTGTTCCCCCCCTCCGGGCTGCAGCCCCAGCGGTTTCCGTGTGGCTGGGAAAGTTTGATTCCTCGCCTCCATAAAGGAAAGACCAATTGGAGCCCTGGAAATCACACAGCCCATAAATATGATAGATGCTGGCAAGATGAACTCCCCGCCTAAAAACCTAACGCATACCTAAAAAGAAAAGAAAAGAAAAAAAAAAAACAGAGAGAAAGAAAAGTAGGCAAAGAGGGAAAACGACCTACGAGAATACATCCACTTTTGATTTAAAGTGGTGCTGGGTCTTCCTTGGGAAAACGGAGTCAAGCCTCGGCGTGCGTTGACCGTGCGGGAAAATGCTCGAGATATTTGCGTGGACAAAACTTTCCACCTACCGCATTTGGCCAAACAAGCAAGAGCAATATTCCAGCCCAGCGAAACACATTTCCAGAGCGCAATTCCCACCAGAAAGGCGGTCGCTTGCTGGAGCTTTGCCGCACTTTTAGTGAACATTTCCCTTGCCTCCGAGCGGGCGGGTTGGAGTTGAGGAGCCCAGCAAAGTTCAGAGCCCCGGGCTGGGGGTTCAGAGGCTTCCCCCTCCCAAAAATCTCCTCTCCCTCCCGCTTGCCCCAAACCTTCCCCGTGTACGAAGCAAACCCCGAGTTAGCAGCCGAGCTCCTCTGCTTTCTGCCCGCGGTGGGCAGCAACAGCAAGACTTCGGGGCAACGCAAGCAGCAAAGCCACCGCTAAAACGAGCAACAAGTTAGCTCGGCGACAACTTGCTGTCCCGGCTGCGATTCTGGGGCTTGTGCCTCAAGTGGCCCCGATAAGCGCCTATTTGGGACTCCTTTGTAAAGTGGGTGTGTAAACGGAACGGGCACCGAAGTGTGGAAAAGAAAGTGCCTGGCGACTGTCTTGAGTAGTCATTTACTCAGAGTGGGAAACGCTTAGGTATCTCCTAATATAACGGCGGAGACCGACTGCCTCATTAGCATTTACAAATGAAAATGTTAAACATCGAGACATACTCCGTATACAGCGTGCTATATGTAAAACACAGCCGTGCATAATCCAGCAGTCAGCTGAAAACGCCGAGTTGACTGGGTTCCAGCTATGTGGCATTCTTGGCTAATGTGATTTGCTCTGTGTTTTTCAAGCTTACCCATGCTGTAGTTCAGAGTTCTTATGACCACGTTGATAGCTGCACTAGGGATATTAGACTAACCAATCTGGAGAAAACAGGAAAATACACATATTACTTTTAAAGGCTTACAATAATAACGATAAACACAATAAGCAGGCGGCTCATTTATCCATACCTTTTATTACGAAGGCTTCGCTCCCAGCCTTATTTATTGTTTTGAGCATAACAAAGCGTTTCTGGTTCTGTAATAAATTAGAACAATAACACAGGACCGCACATGCAAAGCTGGATAGGTCTTAAAATAGAGGTCCTTTCTCTCCCAACTGCATAATTCCGATATTACCCAACGTGTCGTGCTTAGGGCTCACCTCGCACGCACTGTAATGAAAGTTGCCAAATGAATGGAACAATCTATCTGTTGACTTGAGCTCAACGCAGACGCATTACATATGATAGAAACCTAATGCTCCCACCGACGTTAAAATCACAGGGATGTATAGTTACAATCCGGCTCCTTGAACATGTAGATTTTTATTTATAAGAATAATCGTGCATGTAGCAACATAAAAAGGGGATTTACAAGTTGGAGTCCTTTGTAAAAGACTGTGAAAACCTTAGCCCCGCTTTTATTAGACATGATATCATTCTGATTTGCGTGCTTGCCATCTCAACAGCGTTTCACACGTGAAAAAAAAAAAGAATGAAAAAGAAAAAAGAAAGAAAGAAAGATCCGTATGCATTACATAGATTTTCTTTTACGCGCATAAGGACTGGCAGTCTCTTAGTGGATAAGAGGGTGAATAATTGTGCTACACCAGAAAACACTTCGTGCAGTTTGGCAGCTCTGTTTTTTATTATTAGATTTTTTGACATTTGAACTTGTCTATTGTCTGAGGAGCTCAGTGCAGATTGCAGCAGGTCAACCTTAAGGCTGCTCTTTTTGGCATTGCACACAAACATGCACTCGCTGTCTGTTCTCCTTGCGTGAATGCAGCAGCTACAGTTTTACCGTGCATTTTTTTTTTTTTTAATGCACATGTATTTATATTTATTTAATCCGCTTGGGGTTTTCACGGTCGTGCGGTTAGTTTGTCCGTGCGATCATTTTACACCAGTTCCTCCCCGTCTATGAGTTTTTTCCCCGGTGCTGGATACTTTTAAGCACTCAGCCGCTTTTACAGCAAGGTAATTCCAGCATCACGATGCTTGATAAGAGGGACTTCAGTAGCCCCGGGATTAAATGACATATTTCCCCGCAGCTTCGCTCAACTCTATCATGACTCCTACAGTCAAAAGTTAACATTATTCATCATGTCTTCGCCTTTCTTCTCTCCTCCCCCCTCCGCATCCAGCCCCGGTCCGGCTCCCCGAGCCTTTGCGAGGGCTGGCGGCGGCCGGGGGAGTGGGGGGGGGTGGGTGCAGACGAGGGGACCTGGTGGGGCGAGGGAGGTGCGGACTGGGGGTCGTTGCCCCCCGGAGCCGCAGGGGGAAAGGGAAAGGGAGTGGGATGGGGGTGGAAATAACTTTTCCCGGCAGCGATTTGCGCCCCGGTGTGCTGGGGGTCGGGCTGGTTTTAAAGCGGGACTCTTCCCTGGGTGCGGGAGGGGGGGGTCAGGCCGAAGAGCCGACCTCCTCCTCTAGCAGGCTTTCACTGGAGCATATACCTTCAGACATATAGACGTGGACACGCTGTGAGCCCATCGGCAGGGACACGAACCCCCGGGCACGGCCACGCACCGCGAGGCTGGGTTCGCCCCCGCCCTTATCTTCACACCCTCCCCCCCCCCCCATCCTTCCCCTTAACAAGCGCCTGATAACGCGTTTAAGGCTTGTTATTTGAACTCTCCCGATCAGCATGCAGAAACGTAATTGCATCGTTTTTCATCAGGAAAGAAAAGAGGGGAGGAAGGGGGGGACCCCCCCATGCGCCCCCCTCCCCCCCCCCAGCTCTCCGTAACCGCTGAGTCACCGCACCGGGGGGCAGCGGGGACGCGCAGGAGGCAGCGGCATCTCATTGCCCACCCCGGCTCAAAACGCATCCCTCCTCATCTCCAGCCCCGCAGGTCCCTCCCTCCTCCTGGATTTAGCAAGACAGACTTGGAAGAAAGTGGCCCAAGTGCGGCCAGGGCCCTCCTTTGTCACTGGGTGTCCTCCTCCGGTGCACTGGGACCTGCATCATTGAGGCGGGGAAGAAAATAAGCCTTAAAATAGTGTTTTGGGGGGATTTGGGGAGGAGGAGGGATGGATAAGCCACTTCACCTGGTGGACAGAGGACAGGGAAAGCATCTAGGCACCTTTATCCCTACAGACTCCTTTAAAGGTTATTCTTGCTGCCAGGCTTTGGCACAAGCAAAATGGGGGTGCTGGTGGCTGGGAACAAAGCTGGTGGCAACCAAGCGACCCCCCAAAAGGGGGAGGAATAGTCCCTTCAATTCCCTGTCGAAAAGCATGCGGCATTGCTTTCTCCTGGGGGCTGTTTCCCGGGGTCCCTGCACCCCCGGGGTGCTGAGCAGGGTGTCTGTCCAGCATCCCCTTACCGGGCCCGCTCAGGGAGGGGTGCGGACCCCCAGGTACGTGCCAAAGGGCCTCAGGGACAGCTTCTGGGAGTTGGTGGGTTGCACGAGCAGCCTTGAAATCAGTTTGCAGAAAGGCCTGCAGTGGGAAACAAAGAGGCAGAAAATGTTGGGAGCCCAAGGAGAGCCTGAAATACAGAGAGAGGCACTGAGCTTCCCGGAGATGCTTCAGCTCCTCAGTGGGGAACAGAGCGGTATCCTTTTTGGGCTGGCTCCGTGCAGCTGAGGGCTGGACTGTACAGCCCACACTGAATCAGAGGCATTGTGTGCAAATGAATAAGCACACATTGTTTTGAAATGCTGCTATTGTGTTTGGGCTAGGGGGAGGAGGTGGCTGCATTTTGCGTGCGTGCGTGTCTATGGGCTTTCTAAAGGTGAGTGCAGATTGCAAGAGTTGCTGCTCTGTTTTTGTTTGTCAAACAGGGCCCTTCTCTTGGGAGAGGGGCATGTGGCGGATCCCAGCCCAGGATTACATTAATCAAAGCATTATTTCCCCAGGGATGCGCAGCACAAATGATAGTAAATCCTAATAAAATTGGATCGCTGAGAAATTGAACGCTTAAAGTAATCTGCTCTGCCTGATAAAAACTTCAAATTTATAAGATATTATGCATCCCCACCCCCAAACACCTCAGGTATCACCACTGTGTGTGTGCATTACGCATCTATCTGGAGGAGAGAAAACACTGCTCAGCTTAACAGGCCCCTCACTATTGAATATATATATATATACACAGATGTGTGCACGTGTGCTTGCGTGCACACATTTCACACATGCACACACACGTGCAGAGCTGTAACTAAGCTAACACCTATACGCACGTAGCAGTGATGAGGATGGTCAATATTTGGCTATTCCACCTTTGCTGTGTACGAGGCCGGGACATGGTACTGTGCCGGTGCCGTAACATGGCCTGGGCACTCTTTGCTCTTGCTCTTTAGCGATGCTCACCACGGGCCTCCATAATAGCACCTGCGGTCTCAGCCCTGCTCAGAGCAGCTTGGCTTCTCATGGGGGTGGCGGGGAAATAAATAATAATAAAATAAAACACTACATGGACATGAATGTCCAAAGCTGAGCTTAGAAAGCCTGTGGGAGGATGAGTGTCAGAGGGAAACTGCCTTGGACCAGGGGCACAGGTGAAAGAAGGGGAGAGGTTGCCAGTTTTTCCCTGGGGTGCACAGCACGCGGCACCCGCAGCCCCCGCGCCCACGGCCGTGCCACCACGGCCCTGCCCTTCGGCGAGGGTCAGCCGAGGCCTGGGTAGCCGCTGGCAACTCGCTTAGCTTCAGATCCTCAGTCTCAGCTACTTCCTCTCTGCAGAAGGAAAGTTTGTTTGTAATTGTGGGACATTACAGTACGCTCAAAGAGCCCCACTGTCCGGCATGGAAAAAAAATAAAAAAGGGAAAAAGAAGGAAAAAAATTGTTTTTTTCCCCCTCCTCCCCCTTACTGAGCTTCCAAACGTGGAAGGGGCAGAAGGCGTTGCCACTCGCCCAGCTGAAACTCTTTGAAGGGCTGCGCGTTTCAGACATGCCGATCATTCCTCCTCGCCCCTACCCTCCCGGGGACCCCTGAAATGTGGCACGGTGACACCCCCCCCCCGTGAAGTACCCCCTCGCGTGACCGTGGCCGCTCCTGCCCCCTGCCCTGCGCCCCCAATGCGCCCCCCGCTGCCCCTTCCTCCCCTGGCACCGCTCCTGCCCCTTGCGGGGGGGTTTCCTGCCCCGTCCCGGCTCCAGGGGCTTGCAGGCGGGTGTGCGTGTAAGGGGGGGGGGGGGGGGGCGGCCTCGCAGCGCCCCGCCGGAGCGGGGGGGGCTCGCCCTCTCCCAGCCCCGAAATGACGCAGCCCCTGCTCCAGCATCGGCTCCCGTTCGGGCTGGCTCCATTTCAGGAGCTCCGTCTCCCCCCACCCTCTTCTTCCCAGCCTTCCTCCTTCCTCCTCCTCCTCGCCCCACCGTCACTCTCAACCCCCCCCCCCCCCAAGCCCCCAACCCCCCCAACCTTCCCCCCCCCCTCCCCGCCGCCCCAAACTCCTTCCTCAGGACCGTGGGATGCTGGCGAGCCCTGGCGAGAGTTGCCGGTCTCCATTTCCAAGCGGGGAGCCGCCGGGAGCGGTGAGGCAGCCGGCAGGGCTTGGGGGGGGGGGGACGGACGGACGCGGAGGGGCTGCGCGGGCCCGGGGAGGGATGTTGGGGGGGGGGGAGAATGAAGGATGGGGGGGCAGCACCCCGAAACAACCCCCTCGCTGCCGGGATAGGGGCAGCGCCTTCCCCTGCCCGCCGCCGGCACCGCACAGTGGCCCCTCCGCGCCCCTCCAGGGCTGTCCGGTGCCCCCACAACCCCCCCCCCCACCTTTTTTTGGAGGGGGGATTGGGCTCCCCTCTGCCCTCCTCCGCGCCGGCAGTGGGGGGACCCGCTCACCCCGCCGCCGCCTCCCCTCCCTCTCCCCTTCCCTAAAAAATAATAATAATAAAAAAATCACCATTCCCTTGCACACCACGAGGCACCCTCTCTGGATTCCCCCCCCCCCCCCCGCCACCTTCATTCCGCCCCCTCCCGGACCGACCCTCTCCCCCCTCCCCTCCCCCGCCCCGCCGCCCCGCATCCCGGGTGCAAGCGGATCACCAAAATCCAAGCTGGTTCCAATTTCCCCCAGTTGTCTGCCTTTGAAACACTCAGAAGGTAGGGATGGCTCATCGTGGGATAATGCGCTCCCACTCCCCATGTGTTCAGGAAGGTGGCTGCCTCCCCACCCTCCCCTCCCCGCTTTCTTCGCCTTAATTGGCTCTATCTTGATGTGCACTTGTTTTGTTTAGCCTATTTTAACATTGCGGACGAGATAGGCAGAAAAAGGAGCGTTTGACTCGGTATGTCTCTCTGATTTTTTTTTTCTCCCCCTTCGGAGGTTAATTTGCATTTGAGGTCTAATTCGTATTGCAAAATCCTGGCGTTTGAGGACTGCAGAGGAACAGGGCATTCTTTTTCTGCTACTGAGCAGGAGGCTCTCCTGTCGTTCACTCTTCTGAGTATAATTTCATTGTATTCACAAGTGACAAGGATTTGCATCAGTCATTTTTCAAGCTATTTTTTAAAGAGTTGGGTCAAATGTTCTTTTTTTTTTTTTTTTTAAATTGCAAAGGGAACAAATATCAGCATGAAAACAGAGGATGCCTTACTAACAACGTTACAAACTTAAAGTTTAAGGCACAGGCTATATATTAATATAAGTATTAATCTGCATTCCTTGGAGTTGGATTTCTAACTCTTGAACATCTGATTTTGATGGAAGTCAGGGAAAGTCGACTATACAAATATTGAAGTATATTTATAGCTTCTTACATCTATTCACAGGTGATTTTACTGCTGTTTGCCACTCTTGCTCCAGCGTTTTGTAATTATTTCACTCCTGAAAAGCATTTCATAGGATTATATGCTGCTTTACCTTTTAAACCTTTTAAAGGTTTTCAGCCTGTCCAGCTATAACTTTCATTCACATCTCTGGAAATAGTTAAGTAGCCATGTGGACTTTATGGAGAGATTATAAAAGATACATGGTCATATAAAAGATTCTGTTTTATATCCCCGGTCTTTTCGTTCTTTGGATGTGATGAAGAATCCACCTACATTTAGGCCTTTATAGCTCCTTTAAGGAATACCTTCACATATTTTATTTATGTATATAAAATGAATTTTATTTATATATATATAAATATAAAGTGATTACATGAATGGCATATGTTGTATAATATGCATATGAGACATTTCAAGCATCTCTAAGCGCACACCAATTTATTTTTTCATAAATGTATATGTGTGTGTACGTGCGTGTATATACACGTGTGTGATGATACACATGCTGGAAGATAAAACTACACAAAGTAAAAAAATATTCATAAAGGAAAAACCTGTAAAGGTTGTTCACTGGGAGTTCGCATTTAGTCCCTCGTAAAAAATCACCTAAGTTACAGACTTTACTGTAAATACCTACTTACACCCCCACCTCAGCATAAAAATATTTGTGCATGTATATTTGTCCTAGAACAAACTAAACAGGGCTATGAATTATACCTAAAAGACAATACTGAGATTAAAAAAAAAAAAAAGCAAAAAACAAAAACAAACATAAAATAATAATGGAAAATGGAATTTTATATAATGCCAACAACTTTAGCTTGATTCTTGGCATAAGCAATTTAGTGCAATTTCATTTGTCTGAACTAGAGTGATATTACAAAGTGAATTAATAGAACATTAGTACTGAAAAAAAAAAAAGAAACAGTTCTTCCTTTGAAATATGAAGTGCCTCTAACTTGAGATGAAACCTGAAAGTCAGTGAATAATATATGGGAAATATTAATATTTTAAATGTATCATATTTAAAATTGCTATGAACTTAAACAAGGTTTCATAGCAAGAAAAAACAAGTAATTCATTTTAGATTCCAATTTTATATGCACCATTTTACAAATGAAGCAATTCACTAAAGAAGTGAAGTCAGGTATGTAAGCATATTTTGTTATTTTGCACATGAAATACAGTCATTATGGAATATAAATTTAATTTGTGAAATGATAAAAAAAAACATTTGTTTCATTTTCTACTGCACTGCAAGGAAAACATTTTTAAGTAGCTGATTAATGAGATGAAATGAAGTGATACAGCCCATAATACCTGCATGTGTTTTTATACGTAGTGAAACTGTACCACAACGGGACATTTATGAAAAGTATGAACTCAAGTAATGCAATAAAACTTTAAATTTAGAATGGGAGTTTATACAATTCAGCCTGATGTTGTAAAAAGTGAGCCCTGTGGCATTTGACTTTGCATTACTGAAAAATTACTCCTGCAAGAGAAGTCAGTAGAGTGTAGCAGAGTTGAATCCTGCACTTCAGCGCGGGCAAAATTGAGGTGCCACTGCCTGCCTTGCCGCTGGTTTTAGTGGGAAGAAGGTGCAGCCCTCAGTCCTTTCCCTAATACGAGGTCTATCGACTTCCAGATTTCATTGCCCTGCTCCAACCCAAGCGAGGAGGTACAGCTCAGCCTCTGGGAGCCAGCCCTGTGTTCCTTCAGTTGGGCCAAATCCTACTTGCCCTGTTCACTGAAGACACCTGGTGCTTTGTCTTACTGAAAAGAGCAGAATCTGGCCCTCAGTCTTCCCCCTGGTGTAATTCCTTTGGACCTTAATAGAAACAGAGGGATTATTTTCGCATGTTTCTGATGTCAATGGGAATTCTGCTGGGGTTAGGTCTCAGGGCTAGGTTGACCTTGCACTTACTCCTAAGAAACCTACAGTTTACACCCCACCTACTTTGGCTCTGGCTTCAGTGAATCAAGCCAGCAATAATTCGAGTTGATATATACAATACATAGGATACATATGAGTGGGCATTTGGAACAGCTAGGCAAAAAAAAAAAAGAAAGAAAAAATAAAAAAGTGTCTTTGCACCAGTGGAAAGCACTGGATGTGTATGAGCTTAGTGAAGAGGGAAATGACACCTTCTGGCAAGTGCTACGGCTGTCATGAGGACTATAAGCACCTAGGAACTGTCTTGTGTCTTGTTGAAGGAGAGCAAAAGTCTGGGTAGTCTGTAGCTTGGTTCCCAGCAGGAGTTAGTCACAGGTGCCACAGAAGAGGGCAAAAGTTGGTGACCGAGGGGGAGGTAACACGCTTGTCACCCTCCACACGGCAGATCTCTTTCTCACCACTTTTGCCTGAAGCCCTGGGGCATTTGCTATACTTCTCCAAATGACTTCCCATTAATTTCAGTAGCTTCCATTTTTGTTATAAATGGCCAATTCACTTCTGAAACTCACTATAGTTATTTTAAATTCGGAATAATAGTGACGAGAAAAAAAAAATTTAAAACAGTTTTACCACTCTTTGTTTAAATATACATTTCTCTGCTGTGAAATAACCTTTCTTTCCACATCTATACCTATATGAACAATGCTAACTCGTACCAGGAACAACATTTTAAAACTGTGTCATACTTATGGGATAATTATTAATCTTGTCAGAATAAAAAGCATATTAAAAGTACTCCATACAAAGGTTTGTGCCTTAATGTTTTTGAAAGTTTTTTTTTTAAAGTAATCAGACATGTCATAACAGAGGAAGAAACTATACAATATATAGCACATAGTAAAAGTATATGACTCCTACAGGACTATTTAGAAATATATAAAGATTAATTTTTCTCCTTTTGCTTAGAAGAATACTTGATGAGCAGGTATGTTTTTATTTTTATTCCTGCTTGTGTCTTACAGTTCTGTGAAGACGATGTGGAGCTACAAATCCAAAATTTTAGTGGCTATAAATGATATAAAAATAAGCAAGAGAAATGCTCATGTTACGTATCTGGAGGGATAAATACACAATAATCATGCAATTTGGTAGCAGAAAGAATAACTATTTGACAATAAAACCAATGCTAAATACAAACAGGATAATATTGTTCTAGTGAAAAATATAGCAAATAAAAATATACAACAAAAAGATGATCTTGAAATTCTCTCTGTTGTTTTCTCTCTATCTCTGTTGTTTTCTCTCTCTCTGATTAGATCTTTTTCAGTTGAATGTAGATTTTGAATGTTTTGTGACCGCCGAGACCCTGTTAGTGAACAAGTTAGTCAAAACTTTTCCATCTTGGTTATCATATCCCATGTCTACAAATCCAAAATGTAACTGGTATCAACCCCACTGAACACTAGGAAGGTGTTTTTGCTGTTCATTGCTTGGGATTTGCTGGAGGTCTGATTTTGCATATGCTTACTCGTGTGCTAAAATTGCTGGGTTATGTGAGAGGTATTTGTAGGTTCATCTATTTATTTTGTGCAGGAAGGCCGGCACTTTCAAACTGGGAGTTTGTGCATGCACAAGAACAGGATACCTACTGCAGGAGAGGGGCCTTTTTTTCAATAGGCATGGGGCATTTTCAGCTTCGTTTGACTTCAGTGAGAATTGTGAAAACTCAATATTTTCTAAAAAGATGGGCCACTTTTCTTGAGAAAGTCAAATGTGGATATAAAAATCTGACTTCCTGTATCTCTGACTGAAAAAAAAATGGTAAAATGTTGGTGTTTTATCTTCATATAGGTTTAGCATCAGCCCTACGGATATAAATCACAAACTTACCTTTTCCCATGTGATAACTGTTTGCTTTGCCTTTCGTTTCACAGAGGTAGGAGAAACGATTAAACCACAACCACCCTGAAAAAAAAAAGACATCAATAATAGAAATTATTGTTCATTACTCAATTAAGAAAATAAGAAGACTGGAATCTGCATTGGGGGAATTATGATTTTATGTGCTGATGTTTTGACTTTTGGAAATTAGGATGTTAGTACTAAACATTGCCACGTATTTCTTGCTAGCAATAGGAAATAATCACATGCAAATTTTAAAGGTCTGTTCGAGGGACAGCTTCCTGCACTGTGGCACACTGAAACTTGAGGAAAATATTTCTAACGTTTGGAGGGGCTGCCAACAGCTGGAGAGGTTACAATATGCCACCGGCCCCTCCGTGTTGGTAAAGCAGGCAGCAGGTGTCCTTACCTGGCTTTACGGGCCCGTATTCAGAAGAGGAGAATTAGGAGAACTGAAACAAATGAGCAAATATTGGCACAAGTCCCCTCGGTACAGCATGACCATTTTTGTGGTCAGTTTTGGCTGGAGGGTGTTGAGCAGAAAGCAGGAAACGGGCCCAGTCCAAAGCCTCCTCTGCACACACCCAGTGCTGGGCCTCTGGGCACTCCTGCTTTGTCTGCAAGTTGGGTTGGAACAATGCAAACGAGTCTCCCGTCCCAGCAAAATCCCTAAAATTAGTAAAATTAGTAAAATCACGTCCCCTGTTTGTGAGCTGTACCTTTCTTTGTCCTGCTCCTGGGCAAAGGCCTTTGCTGGTCGAACCAGTCAGGTTCCAAACTGTGGCCCGAACTTTGCTCTTTGGTTTCATCCCAAACCAAGCTTTGAGCTTTTCTTTTTCTTTTTTTTTTTTTTCTTTTTTTTTTTTTTTTTCCAAATCTTTGCTTTGTCTAGAAATGATTGGGCTTTGCTGAGAACTGACTGTCTTGATAGGCTCGAAGTC
Organism: Cygnus atratus; assembly: GCF_013377495.2. Taxonomy (NCBI): domain Eukaryota; kingdom Metazoa; phylum Chordata; class Aves; order Anseriformes; family Anatidae; genus Cygnus; species Cygnus atratus. The sequence continues at coordinate 142,514,169 of NC_066362.1, read as the reverse complement.
CCTGGGAAATCTCAACACTTGCATTTTATAAAAAACAGTAAGCAAAGCACACTAGCATATTAATAGGTGAAAGGCATTTTAAAGGGACACTCTCGCTTGGTAATTCAGTCCGGTAAAATATATAAGCTGAGAGCAGTTTGCGGGAGTTGTAGCAAGCCACAAGTGTTCTTCTCAATGTAAGGCTTCTGCATTTTAATTATTATTTCTTTTTCTGTCACTGTGGCTGTGTAAAAGATCCCTGGAGACAATGGGGACTGTGACACTGAGGGACAGGTTGCACTGACGCCACACAGAGAGCCATAAAAAGCACAAAATGGGCACACAGAATAACATACAAAAAGAGAAAAGAACAGTTTCTCTAATTTCTCCCGTTTGTAGTAGCTATGTTACATCGGGGTGGGTAAAAAGAAAAAACGCAGACAGAAATGCGATCCCTAAACTGACAGAGCCTCTTTAAATTTGCTTGAAGTACCATCTCAGGGAGGAAAAAAAAAAGAAAAAAAAAAGACATACTACACTGTTCTGGATTTTATTTGTTTAAATGCAAATTTATGGAGCTGGCCACACACCAAAAAATGAAGAGTTTGGTACTGCAGTTGCTTTGGTGTATTTTTCAGCATTGTAATGGGCTACAGGGAGACAAAGGAGAATATGAATATATGGCAGTTAATATTGAGATTTGGGTGACATTTTTGCTTGTTGTAACTGTCATTTTACAAAATCCATTTTCATTCTATCACGTTATTGAATCGCAGCAGACGTTGATATATAAAAGCTGGAATTATTTAATAATCAAAATTAGGGGTGATTTTTGTACTATATTTCTCATTACCAACCCCACGATTGATCACAAATTCTAAGGTACAGGATCACGAATCCTAAACTTGCCCATAGGGTAGAGTAGACTGTTCAAGAAGGAGATGATAGAAAAAGTAGTTTCTTTTTAAAGCTGATCAAAGCACACTGTTTCATAGGGCATCAAAAAGCAAGCTCAAGTGTGACATTACTATCACACCTTTCACAGTATTTTTTTTCAGGAGTCTGTCCCCAGAATTAGTCCGAAAGAACTGCTTTGGGGAATTGCGTTTGCAGTCCTGGTGTTGGCCTGCTAAGGAAGAGGTGTGCCCTTTGTCCCTACCTGCAGATGGTTTGGATGATTTTACTCTTCGGAGGCAAGCACTTCCAGTGGGCTGCGTTCAGAAACTGCTTTTCATAGCATTAGTACAGAACCAAGTTACAAAAGAATATTAATCTAATACATTCCAAAATTCAAATATGTGTGATTAATAAGCATTATTATCTATAAATAAGGCTCTAATGATACTTTGGCAGTGTTGTAAACACAAGAATCAGAAGCAATTATTGTCATTATTGTTCTGCAAGTACTTTCCATGAATACCAAATGGATATTACTGTCCAGCTCCTTGGCACATAGAAATCCTGTAAAGAAACAGTTGTCAGTCAGTAAGGTCTGGCCGGCTGCTGTTAACTACATTTGTCTAAAATGCAGCGTACCTAAAGACAAAGCAGGCGAGGTATTGAAAGCAAGACAATAGTTGATTTAAAAATTCTTCTTTGTCTTTTTCAACCCACCAAATTATGTTAAATAAAGCTTATGAGAAAGTTTTCACATCCTGTGAGATGAACTGTTTGTGTGATGGCTGTGGTTAAAAATGGAAACGGGTTCTCTGCCAAAAAAGCTACCCTTCCTTGTGTGAAACCTACAAAGGTGAGAAAATTCCAGATGAAAGGTGGTGTGAAAATAATTACAAAGACCCCCCCCCCCCCCCAGCCATTAGAGGTAACCCACAGATTGTTTTCAAGGACACAGAATAAAAGGGATATTTATCTCCATCATGTTTACCTATCTCCAGTTTTCACAGGTCCCATAGACCAGAGTCATGCTGGTGGCCGGGTCCCACTCACTGTGACACCCCCACTTGCCTTCCTTTGGCAGTCTCACCTCCCTCACGAAACCTCACCACTTTAGACAGCGCCAGCCAACAGCAGCATTTTGTGGTGGGTGTCATGTTGTTCTTCGGATGCCAGGGTGTCATCGCGAGCGGGAACAGTGTGGGTCTGACTCTCCGAATCTGCAGAAAGAAAAAGGAAAAAAAAAGAAAAAAATAAAACCAAAACAGTAAGCTTTACTTTCCAAATGTGTTCAATTCTTCTTTCCTCTCCTTGATATTTGGGGTGTGCAGCACCCTATACCATGTGGTTTAACATTTTGTTCTCTATTTGTAGGTCAACATTTCCATGATTAAACTTCATCCTTTATTCAGCCTGTTCTGGCTAGGCTTTGCAGCACATGTGATATAAGCTGTTTTCACAGCTAGTAGGCCAAATCTTACTCTGGATAAGTGAGCCAAACATATGTGACTGAGTCAGACACTTAAATCAGCTCACTGGTAAATGGGAGATAACTCCAGGTGCAGTGTTGAACACTGAGAACCAAAAAAGTGGGAAGGGTGGCCAACGTTCCTCTGTGTGGGAAAGGAGACATCCTATGCACACAGACAGTGAAATCATAGCCCTTCCCAAATCTCTCTCTCTCACATTTGCCTGAGTATATGGAGCCTTCTTCACTGAAGTCACTAGGCATCTTTCCATTGACTTTGGTGGGCTCAGGACCAGGCCAGTTTTGGGTAGTCTTGGTGGCAGCTGGATGTGGTACGGGAGAAAGGAAGACTCTTCTCACTTTCCCAATATGAAAAGCCATCACTCTTTGAGAACCCACCTTGTACTTGCAATACACACCGGGTGGTTTCCTGGGTGACATGGAGCACCACACCTATGGAACCCCATTTCTTTCAGTCAGTTTCTCTTCACTGCCCTTAGATATCAGGCTATCAGACTCATTTGCTGACAGAGGCTGATGAATCTTTCACGTTGTGACAGACATCAGTTGCTCTAATGTGTGGTTGGACTGGGTGACCTCTCCTCATAAATCAGTAGAACAATTCCTGGAAGTGCTCATAGCCTTGAGTGAGCATTACCCAACCCTGTCATCTTCAGTGCTGAGGATTTGCATTAAAGGACTCTTTCTGGCTGTGTGGCCAGCAGTCCTGCTTCTCTTGTCCTTCTTTTCCACTGCCTGGTAATTCTGGTAAGCCTGTGCAGCTAGTTAAGTGAAAATAGAAGAGCCAGATCAGCAGGCAGGTGTCATATGTATGATTCAGAGCTGCCCTATCATTGCTGTGTGACATTCTTACTTTCATCAGGGCTGGACCGGTCTTGATTGTTGGACTGCTAGAGGACTTTGACCCTTTTCCTCACATTTACACAGAAAATGCCACGGTTGACTAGCTAGAGCAGCAAAGGAGAGCTCCTGCATCAAGGCCAGGGAGGACACATTTTCCTAAAGCAGGCAGAGCTGTACCTGTAATGCTGCAGAGAGAGGAGTGCCCTTCATCTATACTTTGGTGATGACTTGCGTCATCGCACAAAGGAGCTGGCAGAGAACAGTTTCCCTCAGGAATGAGTCCCTCCAGAGCTTTGCTTGGGCTGTCTCCCTTAGCTAAAGGAAGTACTGGGAACGTAGATAGCAGGACTTCCAGTGATTTTTGCTTTTATCTTTTTTTTTTTTTTTTTAATGACACATCTTTCAGCTTTTGTACATTTGCTTTGAGTATTTCAACAGCTTTTTTTTTCATTTAGAAAACAAACAAACAAACAAACAAACAATAAAACATCTCCTGCTCCAAACTAAATCTACTTGTTAGATCTTCAGTGGATGAGCTCAAATAATAAATGATGGTTACCTGTTGCTTTCAAAGTCCTGTCCTGATAATGCACTGTGACATGTTGGATGAAGTGCCTGTACTACTCTGAGGACCAGCCCCATAGTTGGGCAGATCCCTTGGCATGCACGTGGGCGTCTGATTGATTTCCCTGCTGTTGTGTTGGGAAGGAAAGCCTGCTGGGAACAGCAAGAAAGTTGCTGAGGAATTAATGGAGGGCAGGTGCCATCAGCTCTTGGCATGTGAGTGAATAGCGGGCCAGGAAGGGCATGCTGTCCTGAGGTGAGGCACAGAAGTAGGTGATCTGGTCTGGTGTGCCTGGGGACATGAAACGGCACAAGACAGAGGGAGAATTTCCTGTACACTTCCAGAAAGCAACAGGGAGAGTACCACATTTCTGCTCTCACTGGTGTGAGAGTTAATCAAGGATATGCTGGAATAAATCCATTTGTGCTTCAAAGACATGTTGGTGTCAAATTAGTGGAAAGGAGCAGGGAATTCAGGCCAGTAAGATCTGCTGATAGGGTCAAGTGGCCTCCCTGGCCCTGGTTCTGCCTTTTGGAAACACAAACTGCACTTTGGATTCACTTTTAAAAGTGTGAGCCAAATTGTGATGCTTACAGAAAGCAAGAGGAGAGGAAGAAGGTGGGGAAGTTGTGTGCTCAGAGTACGAGAGGAACATAGCATGCTTCAGTGAAGTAAAGTTGAGGAAAAGCAAATTAAGCTTTTTTCTTAGTGGTTATTTAGACAAAGGAAATTAACTCACCATTTTCTCATGCTTAAATAACAGTCTTCCTCTTCCACAGCATAAAAGATCTCAGGATCACACTGGAATGAATTAAGACTATGTATGGTACCAGATGTAATTTCAAGTTAATGAAGAGACAGCGTATTTTGTGTTATCTTTTCTCTTGTTTCTGATTGTCTTTTTTGGGGTTGATATTACTGTAAGTAAATACATTTGTCTTTTGTTTCATTTTCCCCTTGTGACCTATTTCATTTAATTAGAAGGAAATGTGTAATAGGAAATGAGTAGCATCACACTGGGCTCCATCCAAAGCTTGTGAAATCACTGGGAATCTTTCCCGTGGTTTTCACCGGCACCGAATCAGGCCCAGCAGAAATGAGAGGATATTTCCACCTTATCTGGAACAGGAGGAAGAATGCACTTTGCCAGTGTAAAAATATTACAGTCGTCATTTTAAGATCTGGCCCAGATCCTAGGGAAGGATTTTGCTACTGCATCTGCCTCTCTGTGCCACATGTTTCACATCTGCGGCAGCACGTTAAGGATAAAGGTTCCTAAAACCTTAACTCTGGCTATAAATATAAAAAGAAGATACAAATTAAGTAAAAGATAAAAGATATTGATGGAAGTACATGAGATGCTCTTTAACATGCATATTATTGACTCAGTAGATTGTTACGGCTTCAGAGCTATTAGGGTCTGCTGTGTCAATGTGTACTTAGGGACTGTTTAATATGCAGATGGTTGACATGACAGACCGAAGCCATTACAGTCTATCATGTCAGGGGGGATACATGAATACACACTTTGCCAAACACTGTAAAAAGTCCCTTTAAAATACAGTTGCTGTGCATACTTAGCTGCTTTTTAAAATCCTTTAATAGGTTTGGTTATTCTGATACCCAAAGACTATGGAGTCTTGATTTATCAGCAACAAATTTTATGTCCAAATTAAGCCATTTTCCATGTAGAATGTGCAGTCAGGAGGACAGGGTGTAATCTCAGATCCACAGCTCCTATCAAATCTTGTAAAATTAGCAATTGCACTTGTGAGTGTGTATAAGAGATCAGAATCTATCTGCTGGCATGTGTCTTTTTGAAGAATATAGTTTTGTCTTTTTGAGGGGTAAGGGAGAGTGTTGTCTCTTTTTCATTCAAATAATCTTCAGTAGCAATTAAATAGCTTATGCTACCTAAGAGATCAGTTATTACAAGATAAGCAGCATGACAGTTTGGAAAAACTGAGTAAGTCTTTGATTATTTACTAAGTTTTGATATCTGCTATTTGCCTCAAAATGCTAAAAAGTGAAGTATAAGATACAAACATGAAAGGCTCATTTGATCATCATAAGGAAAGGAATCAGTAGTTTTGCTTTTCTTTTCCTCAACAACTTATTTTTTATTAAAATAGCAAAGCCAAGCGTTGTGTTTAATAAGATATATTTTTTTCATTTGAATATCAAATGGAAAAATACAATTAAAATATTTCTGCTTTTACATTAGTTGTAGGCTATATTTCAGCAATGCATATATCTAAGAAGCTCAGCATACACATTTGGTATATATTAGATGCTTCTAACAGATGCCCAGACCTCTTCCCCTGATTTTTAATGTTCTTTTTTATGGCAGTGATCCAGGGACATTTTAATTTGCAAGCCTGTGAACTTGGAAATAATACTTGTAGTGGGGCATTACAGCTAGTCCTCTAAGTTTATTGTCATGTGTCACCTAGCTCTGATTTTTAGCTTATTTGCTGGACCGAGGTGCGTGGCGCAAATCCAGCACGAAATTCACCGAGGAAAAAGCACTCTGCCTTTTGAATAATAGGAACCATGCAACACTGTAAAGGCCTTCCTTCTTATTTGTGGTACAGCTGGGGTGCAAATCTTGCAAAGGAGAGAAGTGGGTTTTCAGACAAATGTGCTGGTTTCTTTTCTGATGGCTCTTTTTACCGCCTGGTGCTGCCAGGGAGGCCATGGCTGCAGTCGGGATGTGGCGATGGGTAGGTCAAGTGCCGGGAGGTAGAAAGGGAGTAGTGGATGTTTCCCATTACCTGCCACACACCTTCTCCCAGATCTCCTACTAGATTTTTGCAGCAACACAGGAAAGGCAGGAAGAGTTTGGGGGAGTAAAAGGGTCTAGAAAAGCCCACAAGATGAATGCTTCTTACAGCCAAATTAAGGTAACCTGTGCTCCATCTCCCACAGGAGATGTCTCTCGTTGTGCTGAGGACCAAGCAGCAGGAGCCTGAGCCACAGAAAATCATATTGTAGCCTCATACAGCACCAGCGCTAGCAGGAAAGATGTGCTGGTGACCAAAGACCCTGGGATCAGCAGCCCCTGCAGCCCTTCCCACCTCACCTTGGGCTGTCTGTTGTGGCCACAGGGGCACCTCCAGGTCTCCAGGTCTCTGCCCTCCTCCTTCCCCGGTGTGTGCCCCTATAGATCCAGTTCCAGGCCTCTCTGTGCACCCATGTGCACAGAAACATCATCTGAAAATGGCCCATATGAGCGTGCGATGCAGAGCACTGCATTACCTGGTGCTAATCAATAAAGCGAAAATGTCGCTTTTGACAGTGCTTGTAATTTTGACTATTGCAATGGTGTGCCATTTCTTTGAATGCAGCACGCTTCTGTGCCCCATTAAAGCATGGCTGGCATAGCTTTCAACTATTCACAAATGCTGAGATGTTGAAAAATGTAACATTTACAAAAGATACATCTGGTGTATATTTACAAGGCTCAGGAATCATTTAAATAGTGCCTGTGCCATCACCATATTAGGAGAAAAGTTAGTCCCAGCCCCATATGTGAAATCAGTAGTCAAATGTGTGCTGGTTTAAATTCCACTGATGTGATATGGCTATGGATATGGGTATTAAACTCGAACGTACCATACCGGGTGTAGCACCCAAACAAGGTAACACAGAGCAAAGTATAGACCTGAATAACACACGTGATAATTGCCAATATGCATCAGTTTCAATCAGTGTGGTTGGAAGATGGTTATGGGTTTTGAGGGGACAAATGCTTGATTTTTTAATTAAAGAAGAATCTTTGGCTACTAATTGTGAATTTTATTTTATTTTATTTTATTTTATTTTATTTTATTTTATTTATTTTATTTTATTTTATTTTATTTTATTTTAATTTCATTTCATTTCATTTAATACTATTTATTTATTTTGATTCCACAATGGGAATTGTGAGATATACCCAGGAATCAAGGGGAAAGATGTTGAGCAGCTTCTCTTATATCCTATAACAGGCTGAGGACAAAAAGTGTTTGTCTTTTCCTGCCAGTGTGATATGACTTAAGCTACATTTGAAAACTATTTTTTAATTAATGTAATGGGTCATGTTTTCGCCACACTAGGGCAGGAAATTCAAGGTAAACCAGATACTCTCTCAGTCACACAAACATGAATTAAGCATGTAGCATCAGACTTAATTTCAATTTCTAGGTCTGTAATTGAATCTAGCTAAAAGTGAACTTTTTTTTTTTTTTTTTTTCACCATCACATTGATATCTGGATGTTAGTGACATTATTTAAAGCAACAAATCAACCTATAGGACTGTGTTCAGCTATACTTTCTTTATGTCATTTGACAGTAAATGGAATAAAAAAAAATGCTACTTTTCTCTAGGGGAAGATTTGTTAAAGGGTTTTCATCTTTTGTCAAGATATTTAATCTTACAGTGTTACCAAAAAGAAAAAAAAAAAGGCACGGTTTGTACAAGTGCAGAGTTTTGCATGCACAGTTTGCCTGATTGCTAATTTGGATGAATGCTTTTAGGCTTAACACAGGCAAATGAGAGAGGAAAGATAATTTTTGCATATATCCTCTGAGTCAAGTGTGAGTCCCTGGACTATAAGGGAAGCAGGTATCCACTTTTTGGGCTGAAGGCTGTCACTCTGGATCACCTGATACATCAGTCTTAGTTCATGCATGCCAATGAGAACAAATCCTAACAATGAGCTGTTGAGTGATGCCAACAGAAATGAATGTTTCTGAAAGCTTCAGGGCTTTGGAGAAAGCAGCTGAAGCTAACTACGCGGCACTCTCACCCCCGCTAACTGGCCGAAGCAGGGTGAGATTTTGGCTAAACCCTCCCACATAATGGACAATTTTGAACACACCTTTGTTTTGCAGTGGGCTGAGTAAAGCTGATATGGGATCGTATAATTAAGCCAAAATACCCAACCGTGTTATTTCCTCGGAGGGGTTCACTATAGAATGGCCTATCCAAAATTATTAGCATTCCTAGTAATTATTATTATTAATTCCTGTTTGTGAGCCTGTCGCTCCATCACGGCAGCGATCACATGCTGGGATATCCACTGCTCAGGACATAACACGTCTTTGGAAGTGGGTGATTGTTTAATTGATAGATTGTAAAGATGGGCTGACCTATTGCCTTTCCATGTTTTGCTTTGCTTCAGCTGCCCGGACTCTTGCAGTTCCTTAGTGCCTTTTCTGATCCATCATGTCAGCCTGGCAGCTGTGCCTCTGCGCTCTGCCTGCCTGCCCACCGCAAGCCAGATTTCAGTCTCTGATGCCTGGTACACATTCCTCCCTGGCTGTCCTCTCACCGGAGAGCTGATTTTGCCTGCACCTCTATCAAATGGCTTTCTTTTAACCAGCACGACTGCTTTTCCCTTGGGTCCTCTCAGCCCAGGGCACCAGGTACACCAGGACGGAGGAGTTCACATTACCAGATAGATGTCCCTACGCGTGTGCTGTGCGTCAGAGATCGAGCTCCTGCCTGACACCTGTGGGCTAAACCTCCCCACCCCAGTGAAATGTGAACCATTTTTACTTGGAGGTGTTTCCCATACACCTGGTAACTTCTGCCCTTGTTGTGGACTGACTCTCTGCTTTTCTCAAATTTAATTTTTTGGGGGCATGCAGACCTGCAAAAGATAGTGTCTCACACTGATAAACTTTTTGACGGCAGTACACCTAGAAAATTGCCCTAGGACATCTCCACCCCCCTTCCCAAAACTGGGGAAAAAATGATTGGAAAATGGTTGAAATTTGATGAGCAAATTTTCAAGTAGGAACAGATTTTTTTTTTTTTTTTTTACTGCCAAGATATATAATAGGTGTTTTTGAGAGGTCGTTAACTTCAACAGCATAGTCAAAAACAGTGTTACACCCCACACTGCATCATTCGTTAAGCAATTAAGTTACTGATAGGCTTTTACATTTATTTACCTTGATGGAAAGATATGTTTACTCAACCTGAGTACAAATCAACATGAGGAGGCGGAAGTTCAGAGTAAATTTGACTAATGATGTTATGTTTTCATCCTTAAAAGAAAGAAAAAAAAAACCCTCCCTGCTTTTGATGCTATTTTATCTTCATTGGAAGGGATCCGAAATGATCCCAACTGTCATGTGAGTGCTCAGGGAGGCTCAGATCCTCTTTGATTGCCTCTGAATGTCTCTCTCCGTTAGCTCATACCTTCCTGTACATGAATACAGCGTGCAGCTCTCCAGGTTGTTTGCTGAGCAGTGCTTTAACTCTTCCCTGTGAAGGCTCTCATGTCACGCGTACAACAAGGGCTGTGGCCACCTTTGCCTGGGGGGATGTTAGAGCAGCCTCGTGCCTGCTATGAAAGGATCATTTCCTCTCACTTTTAGAAAACTCCTGACTGACTGGTGCAAGTCACATTTCTTTCAGTGAACTTTAATTATCTCTCATTTTCTTTCAGGCCCACTCTGTTCTCCAGCCTTATTACATGGGGTTTTTGTCTCTCCAAGTCATTCCTCAGCATCGCCTTGAATGGCATCTACTGCACGTGAGCATCCTCCACCGTCTCTAAGATACTTTTGTTGTTTTTCTTTTTTAAGCGTTTGTTTTTTAAGATGACATTGATAGACATGAGGCCTAAGTCTGGAGATGTTCTGTGGGTAGAGCTCACATTTATTTCAGTGTGTAGAGCAGTTTTAGGATCTGATCCATGTGGAAGACTAGCACTGCGTAATGAGGCCTGGGCATATAAAAAAATATGTATTCTAACACAGCTCACTCAAAACAAATATGTTCCCTTCTCTTCAGCTGGTGTAAACAAACAATCCCCATTGTGCTCAGCGTGGCTCTGCTGTGCTGCCTTACAGGAGACCAGAGCTTGGCTTCCCAGGTCTTGTGAGCTTAGTTCATGAAAGTGTATTGCTGTCCACAATCCTATGATTTAGGATGCCAGTTCTAAAAGCCATCTTCAAGTTTGGTATTGTTGCAAGTGCTTTCTGGGAAGACCTTTTCACACTACAGATGTATTTACATGGGGTCTCACTTCTGAATAGTGGTCTCCTCAGTCAAACTCAACTGGCTCCAAGTTCCAGGAGAGTTTTACACTGTGCAAAAGCAGAGAATTGGTGCAATAGTTGTAGCAAGATACCCTCATGCTGACCTGCACAATGTTGTACACCGATATCTAAATTTTCTTTTGATGAAAATCGGCATCTGCACGAAAAATCTGTGATGACTTGAGGCAGAAGCATTAGCAGGGACTAGTTCAAAACTCCCATGTGATATCCACTGTCCATGTGGACTAAAGTGAGTTTGAACCCAGGTGTTTGTTCTTCAACTGAGCTCAGATTTTGTGCTGTTCTGCAGAACCATTATACTGCTCTGTAACTTGTGCTGGAAGCAGAGTGAGCTGCTTTGGCGCTGAAATGATTTCATTGTTAGGCTAAGTGTTACACAGATGGCATTCTTAAATGTAAAATTCTTTTTATGATTCTTTCAATTTCATATTTATTTCATTAGATCATTATTTATGTTAAAGAGACACCATTAATATGAAACGTGCTCAGCTTAAAAGAAAATGTTGAGAGGAGTTTCAGGTATCTGATCCTCAGTCCTTTAGTTTTTGTGTTTCACATTTTCCTGCTTAAAATGTTTTTTTTTTTGTCTCTAGGTGCTATGTGACAGATCCACACAAACAACAGAGGGGAAAGAGCCTCACTTAACTGATTAGAGGAGAGAAGCAGTGAAAGGGAATATGCACAAAGCGCTGCCAAGTTCACAGACCAAAGGAAAAGATAAAAAATAGAATAATTTCAACAATCTTTTTTATTATTATTTAGAGTAATGTGAGGTATTGCTTATAATAGCAGCAGGAAAACAATTTTCAGACAAAAATGTGATTTCTTAATCAAGGGTCTCTAATTCAGAATATATTTATTTAATAAACAGTAATTATGATAGCTGCAACTACTCATTCATATCAATAATTCATTCAGAAGTAAACCATATCAACATATTAGCATTTATTTTTCCATTTAATAGGCTGTGATTTAAAATAAATGTAAATCGTCATAATCATTCAGCTCCATATGCTGGGAAAGGAAAAGTCACCTTAAACCAGATGCATACCGTGAAAAAAAAGGGAAGACAAGTTGTTCGAAAGAAACAGCATATGGGGGCAGATTTTAAGCTGGGGTAGAAATGCTCTGCTTCCTAGATATCAGTATAACTCTGCTGATATACGCCAGCTGAGACTGGTCAGTAATTTTTAAGAACTGGAAGTTGTAGACGATGTTCCATGGAGATATGTAATGATTTATTTCTATAAGAAAATAGATGAGTATAATTGCTTTCAGTTTTCTTTTCTTTCAGGAAAAGGCAGCACACATGATCAAGTAAATTCTAGTTTGAAGATTTTTATACGTGGAAACAATAGACTCTTTGCCTGAGTTGTAGGCTGGCACTGCACATATATGAGTGTGTGTGTGCTTGTGTGTGTGGAGCTGCATTTATTATTTCCTGTCCCTATTTGGTTCGCCAGCCCCTCTCCTAACTTGTATCCCTCCCTACCTAACTACCCACCTCATTTTGACAGCTCTTTATTTCCTAATCCTTTAGCCTTCCTTCAGCAGGCTCTGTTGAAAATATTTTTCTGAACATGGTTTAAGGTCCAGAGAGCATTGTTTGGAGGCTATGGAGCAGGGTTTCATGTTAGATTTTTATTTTATTTTATTTTATTTTATTTTATTTTTATTTTATTTTATTTTATTTTGCTTTGGGCACAGGGAAAAAGTGGTCTAGGGCTAGACCCTCAGCCAGCGTGTGTTACTGCTGTTAGAGCATCTCCGGCGCTCAATGCATATCTTGTCTTACAATGACAGCTCTTTCTCTTTTGCTTTCAATAGGTGAGGCCAGAGATTGTGGCTGGGAGATACACGTGATAGGGATGAGCCTGGAAAGCCTTTGGTACTCCCTGTGTGAGCCCACCCTGCTCGCATGCACAAGCAAGAGACGGCAGCATGCCTGCCAGGCCCTGCTGCAGCCTTAGGGTCCTCTTGTACTGCCATGAGCTAAGCCAAGCCCTTTTCCTCCTCCACACAGAGTGCCCTGTGTTCTTGCTGAGGAAATAAGACCACAAACTCCTTCCCCCCAAGTCCTGCAGTGATGCTTTCAGGGGATGGCTCAGGGCAGTGCCTGCAGCACAGCTGAACCAGAGAGCAGGCAGGCAGCAGCATGGCATGGGACAGCCACAGCACGAGTTAGCCTGGCAAAAAAGGTGTTTTCACAGCCTCCCAGGTGAGTTTTGTCACCCAAAGGACTGTGGCACGCAGCTAGCTATTATCCCGTTCTTCTTTCAAGGCTGGCCCTGCCGTGACGCTGTCCTTCACCCACAGCTTGCAACTGCAATGGGCATATAGCTATAGGGCAGCCAAATTAAGGTGGTACTCAACTTTTTTTTTTTTTTTTTTCCCCCAGTTTATGCAATGTTTTACATTATTACATTCCTCCAACAGTTTCTGAGGAGAAAAGTGAGTCACGTTATTTAATTTTCCCCATCTTAATAGAAAGGAGCCATGCTTTTTCCACAAGTTATTGCATTATTCCTCTTTACGGTGTGTCTCTGATTTAGTGCTGGATGAAGCTCAAAAGGAGGATTAGTGTAGATATACTCCCATATGCTTGGATGCATTTCTGAACCCTGTCTGTACCATCCTCACTGCTTTTGATGGAAAAAGCTGGGCTATAAACCTGATGAGAACAGGCTTCCATGCAAGATGTTTAGTATTTCCTGCTTCCATTCGGGCTAGCAATATGACACATCCAGCCCCTTTTGGCCCTGCAGCTCTTGGTCATGGTCTTGTCTGAAATTCAGAAAATCACAGTGGCAGAAAATGAATAGGGGAATAAAGGGAAGTTGATTTTTCTCAACTTTAATAATGTCTAGATTTGGGTTTAGTTCCACCTGTGGCTGAAACTTTGCTGGGGGTTGGGCACAGGTAGAGTGTTTTTATTATTTTAAGTGGAATTGGTTCATCCATCTCTTAGAAGGTGGCATTGAAGTGTGAGCTCTGAGAGGAAGAACCTGTGCTTCTCTATAAGAGCTGTGCCTTCTGGGAAAATTAGGGCTGGATATAAAAACCCTGACTGTATTGTATTCAAGCAAACCAGGAGCACAGGAAGAGGGAAAGGGGAGCAGAAAGAGTGAAAGAAGGAGACAAAGGAGGCTTTTCCAAAGATTTGTTGCTACAGGGAGTCGTGCTGTGATTTGGTAGCACAAGCTTCACCATTCCTAATTCTTGCCTGGCATTTTCTGGCTGGTAATCTAGTTGTTTAATAGCCGAACACCAAGCCACATTGAACTTGATCCTAAAACTGCTGTTCTATTGTAATTCGGGGGCTTTCTTCTTTAGCTGACTTTTTCTAAAAGAATTTCTCAATAGCACTGTAACCAGGTTTTTTTTTTTTTTTCCAATTCTCCTCTCTCCAAGAGTTTCGGAATTTGTGAAGGAGAGGCTATGTTTTCTCAGCCAAATCCTCCACTCTTAGGTCTACTAACAAACTAAGATTAATTTACAAGATATGACTGAAAATGCAGGATCTTTACATACCTGCGTAGCCAGCTGGAGGCGTGAGGCATCCAAGCCAGCTAGGCAGACAGACACCTTTTTCACATGCCCCAGGCTGGCTCCTGCATTGCTCCATGACTTTCTATCAATCCGTACAATGGCTGACATTGTCTGCAAGCAGCAGCTCAGATTATGGCCCCTTCCAGCTGCGCTGTCCCTGACCCTGAGCCTGCCCCAGGCTGCCCACGCTCTGCCCTCCCCACCAGCACTGAGACTTCAGCTGCAGCCTGCTGCTGCCTGCGAATGTTGATCCTGGTCTTGAGGGTGGCCTTGGATGCTTTTCCACAGCCAGCACAGGCACTCCATGGGGATAACACAGAATGATTATTTTAGGGTAGATTTTCCCCTAAAAAAAAATAATTCTACATGCACACAGTTTGATCTTCACACCAAGGATTTATATAAGAACTCACTTCCCTCTGACGGTTATGAAAAAAAAAAAGCATGCTGGTGGGATTTAGGGAAGTGTGCAAGCTAGAGGATAGCTGCAGACAAAAGAGAATTTTTCTTCTAAGAACAACTGCACAGCTGGAGCTCTGGCAGCACTGCAGTCAGAAAGCCTAGGTGTTACCTGGCTGAGACAAGGGACAATGTCTGCTCAGCACCTTCCTAACACACAGATTTGGCCAGCACTTCTCAGATTCCTGTCCACTGCCATGTACATACGTACACATACGCACTGTCTAGTCATCCAATGCCCACTTTTTGGTAATCTTCCACCCTGAATGTATAGTGTAAACAACTGGCCTGAAGGGAGTAAGGGTGAAGGAGAAAAATCTTTGTGACTCCTTTACATGCTAAATTAGATGTAAAAGAGGCCCAAAGCTCACCTGATCTTGTAGGAATAGTGTTGTTGCAGTGGCTATAACAGCCCAAAACCAACATCCCAACTCTTAAACGTCATACAACAATATACCTTTAGCTTACACTGGAGAGACTTAATGACAGATCTGTTGTAAAAAAAAAAAAAAAAAAAAAAAAAGAAGAAAAAGACCCAACAGGATGGGAATAATGCTTCCTTTTGGTGCTTGCACCCACCAAAGTCTGTCTAAGGCCAGGCCACCACCTACAAGTGTAACACCGGCTGACTGTGTCCAATCTGCTTTGTGGTGAGAAGGAGATATGCACATCAGTCTGAAGTTGCTCAAGTTTTGTCCATCTTGGGCTGGCCCTGTTCAGATATCTCTGCTCTCCCACGGAGCGAGTCACAAATGCAAAAACAGAGCCTAACAATCAACTTGTGTGCTTGCCCTTAATGTAGCATGATGCTTGAAACTGAATATAAACAGGGATGAGGCTTTAGATCTTACTCAATTCTCAGTGTAACTTTGAGGTTGTCAGAAAGTACTGAAGTGAGAGATCTGGAGTAGGAAAATTAGTGAACACAAAAGTCATGATATTTACTCAGTTTATGCGAAACCTGCATAACTGGCGTGTAATTGTTTTGCTAAGTGAGCCTTGAAAGCAAAAGTCTTGATAGCTGTCAAATATCTTCTTTGTAGTAGTGTGTTGTCCTCAGAAGCTAATCAGTAGAACTTGCTCAGAAGAACTTAATCAGCAGAACTGAGCACATTGTCAGTGCTTAACAAATAATAAATTATAATAATAACAACAGTTCCTTTTGACACAACCTATCAAACTTTTGCTTTATTTCTGGGAGTGCCGCCTTTGCCTCTAGTTAAGGTATGATACCTACTGCTGCTCTGCTTACTTTGGTTGAGAGGATTGGTGATACAACCTAACAGGGTGGAAGTATTGATCGAAATGAAATTTTGACAAATGGCTGAAAAAGAATCCTGAGAAAGTTCTTAGACTGTTCCTTTTCACTTACTGATGTTACTCCTAAGACTCTAAAAGAGAACGTAAGAGTATATTTGATCAGTTCAATTGTTAAAATGTAACATGCTATGCTTACATGTTAATAGAATCACTTTTGAATTTCCTGATAAAAAAAAGAGAGAGAGAGAGACTCATTAGGCTTTCCTTACAGAAAGGTGAATGTATCCAGCAGCACATCTATTATTATTAATTATTATTATTATAAGGGGAATGGATAGCTCAGAGGGCTGTTAACAGATCTGAAGCTATCACTTCTTTGTCACCATTGTAATTTGGCCCAGGCTGGGAGTTACTGACAATCATTTCATTTTCTGATTGTTTGGTGGCTTATATGCAATTAGTTGGTGGGTTTTGTTCACTTCCAACAAGACACATATCCACATTATAAAGAAAACCACCGGGTCAGCTCTAAGCTGCCGCTAATTGTCGCAGGCTTAAATGGAGCCGTGTCAACTTATCCCAGTTGAGGATCTGACCAAGGATCACAACTGGCATTAATTAGCAGATGTGTTATCAGATGCCATGGAGATGCCCCGGGTTGAGTGACAGTGGGCAAGCGCCGTGCCATTGCAGCCGGTGGAGCAGTGCCCAGTGCTGGCAGGTGGGAGCTCCAGGTCACCCCTGACTGGGGCACCTTGGTGGCTTTTGCTGCCATACAGCCATCGCTGTGCCACCAGCCCTTGGGCAGAAGGAGCCACAGAGCTGGGGGTGGCCAGTTTTTAGAGCCCAAGCAATGCAAGGCAGCTACTTAAAATCTGGGAGGGGGAAAGCATGCAAGGGGAAAGGGAGGAAGTACTAGGGCTGAGCTGACTCCTCCTGGAGCTGGATATGTATGTGACTGTGCTGCTAAAGCTAAATGAAAGCCCCTGGCTCTGATTTTCTGGAGGTATGTATGCACCATCTGAGCTAACACTGTGATGCTGGCTGCATGTATGTGACAGAAGGGTGGAGAGATGCCACTGAAAATACAGGTACACAAAGTCCACAGGACAAATCTGGACTTCACATAGCTCAGGGAGTAATCTTACCAACCTTCACCAGCTACTGACACTCTTTAAAAATTAGCTCCAGTTCATAGCCCCCATGTTTTTTGGTGCACTTGGAAAATTTTCCTTTTCATTATGAGACCTTTTCGTAACTCACAAAAGGGAAGAAACAGGAGAGTGGGAGTTCAATATCAGTGGAAATGAAGAAGTTATTACACTGATCTAGTTGATGGGAAGATACAGAATATCTGAGGAAGGTGCAGTAGTAACTGCCACCTGCAAACTCTCCATCTAACTTTCTGCAAACTCTTTATTCCTATTTTAAACAAGATATGAAAAGATGTTCAGGTACCTATTTTCTGTGGCAAATCTGGGTCCCTCTCTTGAATAGTCATCTCTGGGCCTAAAGACACAAAAGGAGATGACTGAGACTCGGGTGGGATAGAGATATTCAGCTTAAAGATATCAGTCCACACATCTGCAAAGTTCACCACCCATATTTTGTTAATAAAAATATCAACATCTAAAATCCTTCTCCTGCTCGTGCCGGTTGGCCCCGGCAGTCACCAGCTTAGCTGGGCTGAACTTCTCAGCAGCTAACCCCTGATTTGCTTCCTCAAACTATGCATTACTTTGCCCACAGCTCTTAAAAAAATGACCTGGCAAATCATGTGTAACACACAATCAGGATTGAGCAGCATACAAAACACAGCAGCTGTCTTCACTTCAGAATAAATACCTTCGATGTCTACCTGAGCTTCAGGGGTTTCAAGCCCTTGTCTGCAAATCTGTATCTCCAGGAAGCTACAAACTAAATATTCTCGGGGGTAGATATTTTCCATACTTCCTGCAGAAGTGGCGCTGGCACACATATGGTTTTCTAGGAGGAGTTTAAGGCAATGAGGTGGAGAATAAGATGCCTTTTCCAGCCCTCCTCTGCTGACTTAGCTTGCTCTACACTTATTTTGGATTGGCACAAGATAGAGGATTTCATTCAGTATGCTCATTGCCGTGTACGGCATTTCAAAAGTATTGGCTTCACAGACTAATAAAAATACAATGATTTTTCAGAAAAATCAGTAGAATATATCCTCAAAGGATATATAGATGTGATGATTATTGGAGTTTTAATTAAAATAGCAGGTAAAATAAGTATTATGGTGTGTTATTATTTCTCAGATAACAACAGAATAAAGGTGCCCATTTCTTTCTCGAGTGCAATTTCCTAAATGAAAAAGTAAACATTAATATCTTCAGAGATCTTACTGATCTTGTACGATAATTTAGAAAAATATCTCTATTAGGGATAGTTATATATGCTTTTTGTTGGAAATGCAATCACAGAATATGCACATAGCTGCAATCTGTAGACAGATTAAGTAAATTAAATCACTCAATGTCTTTTTTCAATAGCTCTAAAGTTAAAAGTAATTTGCAAAGAAAATACTCAGTTTCAATTGGTTTGTAATATCTGTTAATGATCTTTGGAAAAATTTCTGATAACACACGGGAATTCCCTCAGGGACAGGGTTGTGAATAAGTGGATTTTTTTAAGTTTCAGATGTCATTAGCTAGTGATTTCTTTGAAGTAAAAAGCTGTTACAGAATAAATTGCAGAGGTATACAAGTGAACAGGACAATCATTTTTATGAATAATATACATTTTTCTTTTCCACTGTGCTTTCTGCCCCCAAAAGAAAAAAAAAACTAACTTGTCATTGCAAACATACTGGAATCACAACTGCATGGAGATTTTGTTCTTATTTTATGTGTATACTCTGTCTTTACATGAATGTACAGAATGCTGGTGTAAAAATCCTAGTGGAAGGATCTTTTTTGCTCTTTTTGATGTGGTATTTATTTATTTATTTTTTCCCTGGCAGATAACTTTTTCAGCCCACAAGGCTGAAACACTTCCTGTGACTGAAATGGCTCCAACACAGCTATTTCCTAGAAGACATTCTCCCTGACTTCTTGTGGTGCCTGTAAGATAACTGGAGATGCAGGTAAGTGCAAACATGGAGAAAAAGGGCCTCTATTCTCATGATACCTTGTTAGCATGAAGTCTCTACCACCTTATTGACAGTTCAGTGATAAACCAGATATCCAGATACCAGATACCAGAATAAGGTAACATTTCTCAGAAAGGTCAATGAGAGATCTCCTGACCTCTGCCCCCATCTGAGGATGTCTGGAGTAGAAAAGAGCAACAGAGGCATACTACACCTGCTATGACTACACCTGCCTGTGGGGAACATTGCCCTGCCTCAAGGTTCAGCTGTACAATTCAGCTGTGTGCAGATGAGGATGAGCCTTATGTCTCCATGAGTTCCTTGAGTGTGGGTGAGGTGTGTGTGGGTTTAGACAGAGACTGAAGACACTTTGAGGGGATGCTGTTCTGGGTGATGGGGGACTAGGACTCCTGGGTATACTGTCACACAGATAAGCCTAGTTTCAGCCTTTGAGCCTTTGGTTTCCTCACTTTCCTTCTAACCTCTTTTCCCAAGGCCTTATTTGACTTTCTGTGCTTTTTCCTGATCTACACACAGGACTATAAAGCATACCATGCTACAATGAATATGGTTATTCCCTTCACACAGGGCTGGGGGAGAAAGATTTGCCCAGCTTTAGTAAGAGAGGTGAACAGCTACAAGTTTGAAAAGTCTCCTAGCCTTCCCTGGGTCTCTGAAAGCCCAGCATAAGAGTCCACACTAATCCTGATTATCCATAAGTAGGTCAGACAACCTCCCATTTCCCAGACACCGGTGTTCAGTGATGCTCTGCAGTTACTCAAAGAATAATGAAATTTCCTCCGGCGTGCTCCAATGCCAGTCACTGGCATTGGTAAACGCTAAGATGCCTTGACCGTGACAGAGGCCAATACCAGATGATATGGAAAGGGACTACTCCTCCTTCCTGCCTATTTAAGTGTATAACAGTTTACCAGGGAGACGATACCATTCTGACTCCTTCTATTATCTAACATATATCTAGAACTACTGACATTATTGCATAATACCTGGTAGTAAAATTCTCACTTTTTTTTTTTTTCTTTTCAAGGCTAGGAGCAACCATTATTATCATCTAGTCTGATCTTCTGCATAATATATGCTACTGAATTTAACCCAATCTGAACTTTGTGTGAAGATTTGCTTTTATGCCTAAAAATGCCGGCTCATTTACAAATATGATGCTGTTTCTCTGAGTACTATCTATGCAGCAGCAAGTTCCATTAATTAACTGTACATTGTTTGGAAAAGCAATACCTCTTATCCGTTTGAAATTTGAAACCTCTTCATTTCACCTTGCAGGATAGGAAAGGGTTTTTATTCCTTTGCTGCTAATTAGGTTGGAGGATCATGAGGACGAAATGTTATTTATATTATAGTCATGCTTAAGTAGAGCTCTGACGAAGCCTGGGGATCCCACTGCACAAACTGAGGGAGACTGTGCAATTCCTTTGGGGCTGAGACTATTTGAATAGACAAATGGCACATTTTTGAAAGAACTGAATGATTTCACAGAAAAGAATGTTAGACAAGTCAATGGATTCATACTTCTGAATCACCTGTGCATATCTGAAAAATGAATCCAAAGTCTGAAGGAAAGAAAGGTATGGAAAAATGAAGTTTCTGAAACTGAGACTTAAAAATGAGCATGGGATGTAGTTGATGAAAATAAAAAGGTGTTGCTAATATGCAGCACTGCCCATAGGTCACTTTGGCTTCCAGAGGCTCATGCTCTGAAAGTCCTCCCTTTAAGAGAGCAGAATGCACTGAGGAAAGAATTTGCAATATCTGTTTCATGCAAGGTCCCTAAACCTTCCAGATAGAGGACAAGGGCATCTTCTAGGTTAACTCAGGCAACAGAGTTTGTTCCAAGTTTATGGAAAGGTTTCATGTAAAATCTGCAGTCCCATGAGGGTTAATCAACCCTGAGAGACAGGCTGGGGCTTCTGTTCTTTATCTTTTCTCAAGAAATTCCACATCCTTTTGGCTTTTATCATTTTTATTGCCATTCTCTGGACTTGTTCTATTTCTACTTTCTTTTTTTCAGGGATGAGGTGACCAAATTTGAAGACAATATTCAAAGTGAGGATGTGCCACTGATTTATATAATGGCATTATAATATTTTCTGTATTATTCTCTAAAACTCTTTTCTTTGTACAAACCCCATAAGATTCTTTTTAATTCTTTGAACTATAGTGCCTTTTAACATCTGTAGTTTACTCTGATCAGATTTTGACAAAGGAATAAAAGGCTCCATTTTTCACATAGAATTTTATTTATTGTTTGAACTTTAGCGGAGAAATTGGTTAACTTACAATTTAAAATTCTTGGCAATGTAGACCATTGGGCAAGGATTTCATTATTAGTCCTTCTATACTTTCTAGTAAGAAAGTGCAAGGCTGAAAGTTGGTGTACAAGGTCTTGGTTCAAAAGACTTGAATTTCGTACTATAAACAGAGCCAAAGACTTATTTGGAGCTGCGAGATTGCCCAAAGATATCAGACATGTCATTCTTCTGTACCCCCTTCCTGATGCAGGATGCTGAGGCTGTGCACTTACATGGCATCCAGGCAGTGCCATGCAAGTATGCAAGCAATACCTGAGCACTGCGGTCTCCTGTTTACTGTACCTCATACCTCCACCCTAGGTCAGGGGAAGACCCCTTTGAAAATGAGGCGCTTGATGACTGCAGAGGGTGAGGATCTTGCTGTCATGTCACAGCTGGGCATGATGCCTTCATCAAGGTATTAGAAAAGGCTCAAGGAAAACAGCTACATACATTCTGTTGCCTAAGACACTTCCCACAGCTACTGGCTTGCCTTAGAGTTACCAATCCAAGTGCTGACCCTGCCTGACCCTACTTATCTTGTAAAAGCTGACAAGATCACAGCCTGAAGCAGTATAGCCACAGGCTCAATACTGGCTACCAAAATGTCTGTTTAGTGTTTTCAGGAAGCATTGCTCTTAAGATTTACAATACTGGCTGCTAGAAATATAGACAACACCAAAACACAGCCCTGACCCCTGAATGTTCAGCCTCAGACAGATATTTGTGCCTCTCAAGGGGCCAGCACTGAGTTGCTACAAAATAGTTATTCCCTACCTTTAAGTGAGCTGGAATTGAAGCATCTTATGAATGTATACATGCAGATACTGGGGAGAAATATTTGAAGACTACAGTCCTGAGTTCAGAATTCATTGTTAGCTTCTTTCATCTGTTGCATTACTACTTTTACAGTAGAAAGAGCTCTGCAATTTATGTGTAATATCTTTTATTTATTTATTTAGTTAGTTATTTCTTGGTTTAGTATAGAAAATTGTCTTAATTCTTCCATGACCAAAGCAATTTTTCATCAGAATTTATTTTAAGATGAACTGTAACTTTCTTCCCTAGCAAACATTTTAGCTTCTCTGTATGAAAGCAAACACATATTTTCCTGAATATCTTAAAGGATAAACACATGTTTAAATACCCAAGAAATATTAAGGGACCAATCTGGTTTAGTTGTTTGTACATTCATACACAATATAAATTCATAGTTCTTGCGGGGTGGGGTTTTGTTGTTATTGGGCTTTGTTTTTGTTTTTTAAGAAAACCAAAGACATGGAAAAGACACTGAGGTCTTATTGCTCCTATCGGAAACTTTTGCTGACTACAGCAAGAGTTGGATTGGGCCCAGAGAAACCAAATACACACAAGGAAGAATGAGTTGGCCATGCAAGCAAGGAAAATCACAGATAACGGATGCACACAAATTAGCAATGTACCTTTAAGGTCACCCAGGACAGCTTGCTGACACCGTGAGGTTGTTTCCTATGGCATATTTTTTGGTTGTTTTCTGTGCCTAGATTAAATGTGCTAAGCGAGGCCATGTCCCTAGGGAGAGATTGTGCTGTCTAGTGTATCTTGTTAGATTTTTTTTTTCTTCCCCTTTCTCCACATCCTAGTTATGTTCCTTTGCAAACCCCCTTCTTTTCCTTCATGGATGCTATTTACCTCCAGTGTCTTTAGATTACAATGATGTTGCATTTAGTTAACATTAAGTCAGCCCACACCTATTTAGCTCATTTAATTTTCTCTGATAAATCACTCCTTTCAGTCCCCTGATTCTTCTTCTTCTCCTCTTGTCCCATTCCTGCCTGTCAATATCTTTTGTGGTTATGAGATTTTAAAGATGTGATGTATTTCTCTTAACTAACGACAGACCTGGTATAGATCCGAGCACCCTCAATGTCTTCTCAATGAAAAACACTCCTGATGCATCCAGGGGAAAGTCATTGGTTCTTTGAGCAGACACACAGGTATAGTATCCTGTTCAAACCATTTCCTTGGTACCACTTCTTCTACTGGTCAAAAAAACAAACAAACAAAACAACAAACAAACAAACAAACAAACAAAAACTATAAAAAGAGTTAATATAGTGGTTCAAAATCCAAATACTTGAATACTTGTCACTATGGATTTATTTTATTTTTCACAACCTTAGGAGATAGATTAGCATGGATGAAAAGATATTTGTTGCTGTTGTTGATGTTTTCAAACCCTTGGTCATGGACATCACAATCTAAAATTATGGAAGATATTGTCTTGTCTAGTAACTATATTTAAGTGCCGCTAGAGTACATTGTAGAAAGTAATTATATATATAGTCACAAGCTTAGCTGTTCACTTCAAGCAATAAATTCTGATCAACAAACAACACTCCTTTAGTTCTAAATGAGATCTTGGTTGTAATTGAATGTCTTTACCTTTGTGTTCTGTTGGATTGGAGAAATATCATTTTAATCTGCTCTCTTTAAATTTTCATTAAGGAACGTTTCAGCTACCTGCAGCCTCATCTGATGATGTTTAATGATATCAGCTAGCTCATTCTTCCATGCACCAGCAGGGGCTTCTTTAAATTGGTCAACTGTACAGAACATTGCTTTTGAGTTTAATATACTTGGAATCAACCTTTAAAAATAATGACATCTCTACAGACAGTTTATATACACGGTGCACACACATATGTGCGTGTATTTATGTGTGCATGTGTGTGTATGCATATATATGCATAACTGCACACTTTCATACAGAAACATTGATCCTATTCACCTTCTTGAAAACATTTCAGCTAGTATTAACATAAATGTGCTGTTAAATTGGCAGTGTTATACATTTTTGTTAGAGTTTACTTCTGTAACCTAAAATAAGAAAGATAAGCTGTGAAACTCATGCAGCTGATGACATAATCCTAGGATCTTGTGATGCTGAATCTCATATTTCTAGGAGTGTAGGATGGATGTTCCTTGCTGGATAATTATGCTGCCTATTGCAATATATGTTTCCTTGTTTTCATGTGGGCACTGAGATGTTCAAACCATTAAACATATATGGTATAATGAGTCCTGTGTTCCTTATTTATTCTAAAGAAGGCATTAACTTTCTATGGTTGTTTTATTGTATAATAAAGCCAACTACTCTAAGAATCTGTGATGAACATAGCAATAAGCTATGACAATATGCATATTTACATTTAATACTGATGTCCAAATGTACATATGCGCATATAAATATGCATATATATGTGTACAAACAGTCAAAGAGAGACATATACACAAATTAAATACAACCAACTAGGATGTGGCATAAATAGATTCAAAGCTTACCTGTTATGGCTGTGTAAAAGGAAAATCTGAGCCACAAAGACTCACAAGAAAGTAAAGCTCAATACACTCCATTGGCTCGTTACCATTATGCTCAACAGTGACAGGCTGTATGCTAAGACGGGGTACCAGCAGACATTCGCAATGACAGCTGGTTCAAAACAGAGCTTTCAAAATAGTGCAACACCCCTAACTTCCTTCCAAATCCTGGTGTTTGCCAGCACTTAACTGAGGCTGGCTCTTAAGGTCAGATGTTCAGATAGAAGTTATTTGGAAAGAATCTGCTTCTTTGGATTTGAACTGTTTATATGTTCAACATACAGGCTCTTCATTGCCCAAGAGTTTGTATTTGAGCTAATACCTGGGTTGTGCTTGGCTGTTACCTGAAAAAATGATGGACGTTTCTCCCTGGTACCATGACTTATTTGCCTGAGATTGTCCTCTATCAAATTCTCCACTCTTTTGTGGGGTACATAAAGTGATAGTCATACACTAACTTTTTGTTTTTACTGGGGGAAAAAGAAAAAAAAAAGAAAAAGAAAAAAATCTGTTGAGAAATAGAGGAAAAGTGCCTTCTTTTTAATATCACCTACATTACATGCACTGTGTTCAGCCAGTTAGGGACACAAGAAACAAACAAACAAACAAACCCCAAAATTTGGTTTGTCCTGGGTGACTTTTCCCAGTGGATGCGTGTAGAATCTGGAAATAAACACACTCCTCCTTTGGAAGGAAATACAAACAGGGTTTATCTATTTGCATTTGAACTCAGTGAAAAATATCCAGGCACAAAAAGCAAGCTTGAAGATAAAGACACGAATATAAGCAAAGCAAAATTTCACCAAGCTAAATTCCGCCACACTGTTATAATTGCTACACAGAACATGAGCTAATTCATTGTTATATCGTGCTGGTGAAATAGGTATGTATTACATAGGGAGCAAGCAAAGGAGCTTACACTGGGATGTTATTGACCTTGCTGAGCAGCCAGTATGTGGGGAGCATGCCACGAACAACCTTGTGAAAATGAGGCCGGTAAACCAACTTGGTCTTGGAAATGACTTCAGAGTGGGTAGAATAATATTTTAAAATTATGATAAATTGCAGCTGCAGAAGAGGAATATTAATTGTGTGCAGTTTATCATTTACCATATCACCTGGGGACCCCAAGCCCTAAGCGTCAGATCTTCAGGGGAATTCAGACAGCTAAACATGCTGCTCTTTGGGGATCTTCAGTACTGCCCAGACACGCCTCCTAACAAAATTAAGGAGACCCAGCTATTGGGGCTCTTCAGAAAAACATTGTTCACTCCTGGGGAGCTTTCTACGTTCCCAGACTATTGACACTGCTTCAGCTGGAGATGCCTCTAAGGAGACGCTGAGGGAAGTAGGATGAGTCTGTGCTCATTTCTGCGGGAGGTATGGCTCTCTTGCAAACCAGAGGCATGTGCAGCACTGCTTCCCTGCAGCATGTGTGCTTGGCTTACCAACATCCATCCCATCAGCTCCAGAGCAGCATGCAGTATGGGCTGCACACTCTGGCTGGTGATGCTCCGGTTTGCCATCAGCCTTCCCTCCTGGATCGGAGCTGCTACCAGTTGCTGAGGGGTCGCCAGGGGCAGCTCCCTCTGGTGAACCTCTTTTGTGCTTTTATCTCCCTCTTCTTGGCAGTAAGCTGCCACTGGCTCCCAGCCATGGCCCTCTCGCCCTCCCCAGTGCCCAGCCTGCATGCTCAGCCAGTGCCTACTTCTCTTCCAGCAGCTGGCCCTTCTTTTCCTCCACAGCTGGCTGCTGCCCCCTACTGTGGTAATTATTATTTATTATGGATATTCAGTGTACATTATGTGTCTAGAGTCCAGTATTGTCTGAATCAGTACCAGGGTCCCACTGTGTGGGCAGAAGCATGCAGCAATACACTGTTGTTCCACTCGACTCTCACGCAGGGACAGACTGAGGGGGAGGGAGTCGAGGTGACTGTTGGGACCTATTAGCACTATCTGATGTGACACGTACTCTGTGTCCTGTTACATGACTCTGGCGACAGCACAGCTGAGTGCAGAAGTGCTTTTTCTCCACCTTGCTATCAATAGCAGGTCTCCTGCTATTTGTGCTATCTAGCAGGAAACACTTGAGGTGTTTTCCAAGAGTCATGGTTGCTGCTCAGCCACAGCTTAGCTCCGTGTAGCTGTGAATGCAGATATTGTTTGGTGCTTGGTTGCCGTCAAGAAGTGATGCCCTTAGACCCCAACATGGCTTAGCTGGGCATCATTTCCTTTCCTGTTTCTCTCCCCCACCCTCTTCTCCAGGAGTCTCTGTTCATTCCAGACACTTTCTGCAGGTGTTTTTCTTCTTGCACTTCAACCGTCCTCCACATCTTGCCTCCCTGAACATATCACCCTAAGGTAAATACAGAACAGCTTTAGTTCTCACAACTTAGTGTACAAGCAAAAGCACCTGGAAGAAGCAGCAGCTTACGTACATTCAGAAAAATACAGAATCCTAAACATATTTCAAACATGTACATGCGTGAGAACCAGGATCTCGGCTGTAGTGGTTAGGTTTAGCTCTGTTCAAGATGATGGAGTAATACTGTTTTGTGGCAGTTGAGGATCTGTCCCAGTATGTAAACGTAAATATCTATTTTTACAAGCCCTCCTACAGTTTGCATTAAAAGAAAGCTTTCTTTTTAGACACTGAGAGCGTACAAGCCAGTCAGAAATGTCCCAGTTTCTATATTTTGTTTAATTCCTACCTCTGACTTCCTTTGAAATCTAATGAATTCAAAAGAGACAGAATGAATTAAAACTGAAGTAGTTCTGCCTCCAGTGCACTGGGCCTGCAGGAACTGAAAAACAAAACAAAACAACAAACAAACAACAACAAACAAAAAAACAGGAGAGAAACTGAAAGAGTACATGGTCATGTAAATCCAAATAATTTAAAATGTTTAATGGTAAGCAGGCTCACCAAACCTAACAAAATTCACGCTGTCCTATTGCTTTTGGTCTTCTTCCCTTTCAACTAGCTGCAGCAGGTTAATGTCGAGAGCAAATACTCATTTATGCAATCCCAATATCAGAGCACTATCTGCTATGAATCACTTTTAAAATTGTTTTGAGTTTACATCAGATTTCTTCCTCTGCATGCTATCCACACAGATACCCACACCCTATATTTCATATGTATCTATCAAGTGGGCTGGAGCTACAGTCCTTGGATACGGAGTATTCAAACCTCAGAGCTTTACAAGTTTGAATCCAGGAACTGATTTGTCCTTTTTAATGATAGGAACCACATGTGCGACTTGGATTCAGATCTGGAGTAGACTCTAGATATGCTAATTTAAATACATTAGGATTTGGGATCTAGACTTGTTTATTCATAATAAAACTAGTCCTAATAACCCACTTCTCGGTGCTCAAGTTTCCCCTTACCAGAAAGAGGAATATTCATATATTTACTTCCTCTGGATTGATTTGTAATTAATTCCAGGAACACCGCATCTTCAAGATCTTTTTCCCATATTTATTTCTACTATCCTCTATAACAATTGCTTATTAGTGACCTCTGCAAAACCTTTTGAATATTTGGATCACTTGTACATGGTCACCCTCCTCTGACAAGTCCCTATTATCCCACCATCCCTCTGAAGGCCTTTCCAATGGTTCCTCAAAATATTCCAGTCATACGGAGAGGTACTTGTCCCCTGGTACCAGCCTCAGTCATTTGAAAGACTGAGGAACACCCTCATGGGGTGTTCCTGTCCAACAAACTGTCTCTTTAGCTACTGTTCGGAACTGGTTTCTTGGGCTCCCTAAAACTGTGGTAAACTTCAAAGCTCTGCAATTCCCAGGATTTTCCTCGTCTCCTTTTGAAGACAGGCAACATAATAGGCCTTCCCAGCCTTCTTGTGCTGCTACATTTTTCAAGGGAAGAAGGCATCCCCTTGTCAGTATCTTGGCTTTTTCTCACTTTATTTCCCCTCAGAACTCCCAGATGAACACCATCCGGTTGTGGTGATTTACTGCACTTGAGTTTCTCAAGTTACTCTACAACTTCCTCCTCAGAGACTTCAATCTGTATAAAGGCCGCACTCTGATTTTCTTTGCAAAGTGCCTTTGGCACAGGAATTTCTGTGCGACTCTCAGCAGCAGACATGATGCAAGAGATTCATTTAACTCCTCTGTTAGCTTGTTGCACTTGTCTCCTGACCCACTTTACACAGATTTGTGGGGATCTCTGGGGCATTTTGGTGCATAACCCAGCATAAGATTTATATTCACCTACAGGTGAGGCCTAGCTCTCAGCTGGTATTCTCTAGCTGCTCCCCTGAAGGATGTTTCTGCACGTTGCTGCAGCCACTCTCATCAAACCTTATTCAGCTGCCTTATTAAACCCAGTATCACTGCTCTGCACCGCATCTGTCACAGGTGGGTTAAATGCTCACTGATGCAAACCAGTGGTCCCCCTGGGAAGATGCTGTGAAGAGGAGCAGCTCCCTGTAGGAGCTCTCTCCTCCAGCGACATGGCAAGTGGCCTCCTGACATGCAGCAGCAGAGGGACAGGCTGGGTGTTCAGCACCACAGAACGGGAAGAGCAAGACAGGATCCTAGCCCACAGGCTGACCATCAGCAAAGCCAAGGACCATTTGGTCTTTTACCTTTGGTGAAGCAAAGTCAGAGTGCTGTGGCAATCTTTTCTCTTTCTCATTTTCCCTCTTTCTCTTGTGTATATTTATTTCTGTTTCTTCCCACTCCTTTTCTGTTTTAAGAAAGACAGAAGCTGCCTTACGGCCTATCCAATCTTTAATGATTATGAAGGACAGAACTAGAACATTAGAAATGGGGCGAATATTCTCCAAGTCCTCATTTATTCTCTGGTCATTGTAGGCTGGCCTTAACTCCAGACATTTCAAAAGAAGGTCAGTTTTATAATGTCAGCCAGAAAACATGGGTTTGCAAACACTACTGAGCTTTGCGACATAAAACTTATTTCACTGAACTTTGATGAACATTACTTGGTCTGTTTACAGACTTAGACTCCTGATTACTTTTTTAATTTGTATTACAAACAGTGAAGATATATCTGCCTGATTTGAAATACATGAAAAATTATGTTGCCCTTTGATATGGGATGGATAGATGTCAACTATAATAGCCTAAGGCACTGGTATGGAAACTGCCTAAAAACAATTCCTTGGCTTCATCTGTCAAATGAAAAAAGTATTTCTGCTATGACTGGGGTTGTCCCCACTTTCAAACTGGTGGGGATTATTCTTGTTTCACTCACTTTCTTATTTCAAGTGAAGGAGAAGGAAAATCTGACACAAGACAGCTCTGTTTCTTCATTGGCTTTTGGGAGTAGATAAAAGACACTGAACTTCCTAACCTTTTTATGTTGATGTTAAATACGTCTCAGAATCCACAGTTCTAGAGATGTCAAAGTCCAGTCCAAGAAATCCATATCAAGATATCAACAGGCATGTTTATCCCTAGTACATCTGTTGAAATGAATGAAAAAAAAGGCTTAGAAATTTATTTGTGTCCTTAATTTCGTAAAGGATGGGAATTTACATACAGTGCAGGATTCACTACAACTTTCTTTAGTTGTCTTAGAATTAGCTATCTAGTCTCAGGGGACTTTTTTCTTTCTCTGTCCTCTACATGTGTCACTTCCAGATCTTACTCAGTTCAACTACCTCAAGTGGCCACTTTAGGGTGGTATCTCAGATTGCTATAATAAAAATAGTTCCCCATTACTGGTAGAGTCTCTCTCTTTATCTTTCTCTCTTTCTCTCTCTCTCAACTACAGAAGGAGTGCAGGTGATTGCCTTAGACCAAATCACCAAGGTGACATTATACCACTGTCAATGTTTTGGTTCATTACCATCTTTAATTTAAATCAATTTAGTGCGATACTGGTTTGATATATATACATATATATATTGTCTTATGCAGTAGTCTGCAATAATAATGATGCCCCCTAAACTTCCCAGTCTTAATCTCTTTTCATTGAAATGATTTTCAGATTTTCTACTTTATATGATGTAAAGAGAAATGTTACTTTCTTGATCTCATTTTCATCAGATGAAGATGTTTTCATTTTATCTTTCAATACTGTCTGCATATCTTTGTCTGATATACCAGTATCCCACTTAACAGTGCATGAGCAAAATCTCAGCAAATGGCCTTGTACTCCCTACAGAAGTTAGGATGCAGAGAATGAACTGATGAGATGCATCTTTTTAAGATGTTTCATCTGATATTACCAATTTTGTACAGTTATGATATTACATTGACATAATATAACACAGTAGATTTTCAGATCAGTTTGAAAGCATCATTTCAATGACCAGAACAAATATAATGTTTGGATATGGCATTTATAAAATGTGCTTAGCAATAACTAAGTGAAGTAATTGAAATCGTATTATACAGTACTTAAGGCCATTCCTATTTCTCCATTCTTGTACCCTGCCTTCACACAAAATAAGTGGATTACACAACTCCCTAAACAGTAAGTTTCTGTAATGTCAGAAATCTTTCAGAGGCCTTTGGGAAGGGACATCCAAAGGTGCACAAAAAACAGATGGAAAAGTATCTCTTCATATTAGTAAAAGAAAGACAAATTTCCTAATAATAAAGCAAGGCCCCTTGTTTTTTACCATGTTTCCAGAGTTTAAAAAGCCACTTACATGGGCCTGCTGGTGACAGAAGAGGATGTCTTATCGTTAACGCTATTGGCATGGTGTGAAAAGCAGTAGGGCTTAGCGTTGGGTTTTGTGTTACTTTTGATGCCTGCTTAACTCGTGCAATGTGCACACTGTCAGGACTCAGGCTGATAATTTTTCTCATTAAAATCTGTACACTATTCTCTTTCTCTGTCACCTTCCTCCTTCTTTAAGAGACTGAGGTTATTCTTTCTGTTTTGGGTTCTGTTTCACCTGTTGACAGTCTGATCATTCTCAAAAGAAGCTTTCTGAATGCCATTGTAACACCTCGCTTTCTACCTATACTTACTACTTACTATGTGCACCACCTACTTCATGAGATTTTTGTTGGGACTTTGCAAAGCCTTGCCTGCCCACAGGACAAGACAAATGGAAGCACTGCCTTATGTGTTAACAAAACTTGTACCATTCTCTATCTCTAAGGAAGCTAGACAGAATATCTTGTGTGCCTTCTTTGTGCCTTCTTTGCACTGCTTTCTCTGCACATATCTTATAGTCCCATGTAGTGACCCATATTTTTGTTTGGGATTTATAAGAACTATTCATAAACAAATAACTATCACCATCTTCTTTGTGGCTCTCAAACAGTGTTTTTCAGGTGAATCAATACAGATGGCATATTGTAAATTGATAGGGGTTCTGTCAAAAGGAGTAAGAACTATGTAGAAACATCCCACAACTGATAACATCTGCAGAGATGAATACCTCTTCACTTCACAGTAATCAATGTGCTACTCACTTCTGTCAGTAGTAGCTACTTTCTGGGGAAATACTACCAAGTGGAGGAAGTCTCCCGCGACATAAGCTCTACTGTTGATGCATTCTGTTGATGCAAAATGAGTGATAAGTAAATATCTTTCAGTTGATAGAGAGAGTGTTGAAAACAGAGATGTGCAAGAAATGAACCTTGAACATATACGAAATTAGGTTTGGTTAACATTCATCCTTCCAATGGGGTGATTCATGTTTTTCTTGTGTCTGTGGAATTTTCATCAACAGAAGAAAATTTTGCCAAAACTATGATGATGTCAAGACCTTGACAGAAATCTGTTATTTGCTCATGCATTTGAGTGTGGACAACAATTTCTCCTTTAGTCACACACACACACACAAAAATCTTCTTATTTATCTATTAACTCTAGCCTCCTTCAGGTTTTAGGAATGTTCTGACATGAATTTGGACGAAGAAATGAGGTCTTAATGGCAGATGTACATAACTCTGTAAAGAGTTACAAAGCAAACTTTTGGCTTGCAGTTCTCTGTTCTAGGAGGAATTTTGATTGAACTTCAGATGTGAATGTCACAGTTCAGGGCCATTTATAAAATATGAGTCTTGCAACTGGCTCTGAACATTAGTGTACTTGAGGGAACCTATGACACTGTGTGTGATCTCAAGGTGGAATCTTGGAAGAGCAGTTTTTGTTCTTTTTCTCCCTGCAGATCCTTAAAAAATATGCAAATCTATGTGATCTGCTTCTCATACAAAGAGTTGCAAATTCAGCTATGGATCAAAGATTAGAGCATATGCTTGTTATTGCGGCTGCCAGTTAACCAGTCCAAATGTTTAACTCTTAAAAGAAATAGAGGGTCAGCAGCTTTCTGAATAATTGTTTCCAGACTGTCTTCTGTTGGTTGTATTTCTATATCCCATTCAACTTCAATTGGTGCTGTAATTTATCTCCACTCCGCACACTCTAACTTTACTAAATTCACGTGTTAGTATTTGAGTTACTTGGGCTTAGACAAATCCAGAGCATGCTCTATGATATCATTGATTGCTTTTTTTTTTTTTTTTTTTTTTTTTTATGGTGCCTCATAGATTAAAGGGGAAAAAACAGTGCCATCCAGACACCTGCCTCTGGCCTTGATGTACTTAAGTGCAGAGAGGAAGAAACCGGGCCAAAAAAGACTCAAAAATAAATCAAGTCAGGATGTGTACTAACTTTTTGGTAAGTTTATCTTCACTTGGGTATTGACAGTCTAAAGAGGGGGTGTTTTGCTGACAGCCATGGTTGCCAGGGTAGTGCAACATTGTGAGAATATATTTCTTCACCGGATTTTACTGTGTTTTCCTTTCTCTCAGTCTTTCATTGTCTTTGTGAAGAAAAACATTTTATGGTACTCTAATTGTGTCCTTTGTCCCATTCCAGTGGGTACCACCTCACCTTTGAAAAGGAATCTTGTGTTACTGTCAGCAGAACCAGCCATACCTTCAGTGCTTCCTCCTAGAAAGATATTGACTGTGGTCTACTGCATGCTCTCACACAGTCTCAGTCCACTTCACCATCTTTTTGCTGTCTCATGAAGTCACATACCAACCAGCTATTGTCTAAAACAGTGGTGAAGATAATGCAAGGATTTTACTTTTAGCTGATGTTAAGCTGAAAAATAAAACACATTCAAGCTTGGTTCATATTCTAGTTTTGGTCTGGGCTATTCAATGTCAGTCAGTCCTACTTCATCAAATAACCACACCTTAAGGTAAATATTTTCCTCAACCGACACTGGGTTTTGAGTAATAGAGCAAAGTGTAAGTTTAAAATAAAAAGGG
The DNA here is from genome assembly GCF_013377495.2 of Cygnus atratus. NCBI lineage: Eukaryota > Metazoa > Chordata > Aves > Anseriformes > Anatidae > Cygnus > Cygnus atratus. Next base: position 142,480,030 of record NC_066362.1, on the reverse strand, counting down.
CCAAGGAGATGAAATGGTTAAGGACATGCTGTAGACCCTTAGCCTCTCCTCAGAAGGAATGATAAACACCTCTCCTTAAACAGGTCTACCTTCCTACACCTTTCTGAGGAGACTTAATGGAGAGTGCTATTTATTATGTGTTGGGATGTAGGTAGGGAATGTTTTCCACCATTTAAAAAAATAAAATCCAGAATTTATGGGAGTTTGAAAAGCAATTTCCTTTTAAGGTGCAAATTCCTAATTTGCCACATAAAAGTACAGGAATTAAGTGCTAAATCCTTCTTTGCCAGTGAGACCTGTGAAAGGAGGTATGAAAAAAGAGTTACTGTTAGGTTTCTATTCATGTCTCCTGAAAGCCAATGTATGCAAACGTGCACTGAAACAGCTCTGATTTTTTCAAAGCCTTCCTGCCGTTTTGACTGACTTAAAAAATGAACCCTTGTCCGGTTTTATTTGTGTGGTGGGTTCGGATTTTGTTCTGCTCGTACTGTATCACTTTTCTCTCCTCACCATTAATCTTCCATGAATGTTCCCCAGGGCACAGTTCTCCCTTTTCTGCATGGAGAGTTTCTATTGAAATTAATGGACATTCTTCTTGTGGGTGGAGGGAAGAATACACACTTATATCAGCCTTGCTGCAAGAGAAGATTATTCATTGAAAGGAAGTATTAGTCTAACTCCTGAAAGTCCAGGGTCTACTCAGGCAGATTATAGTGTGAGATCCCAACAGAAGGTCTAGTACGGAAGAGAGAACTGCTCATGCAAAATCAAAACAAAAGCCAAAAGGCTTCTTAAATGTTGAAACAAAATGCAGGGAAACTCAGTGGCTGTACTCCAATGAAGTGTACTGTCCCAAACCTTGTTTTAAGGCAGGTCCATGCATTGGAATATGGTACAATGAAGAACTAAGCTACCTGTAGAACCAGGCACAGTCAGGAGAACAGAATGGTGCCCAGGCTAATTTGATCTGCAAAGAAGTGTTGCAGATTGACCAGAATGCTGGACCACACAAATAAGGGTATATTGTGTTGTGCAGATGTATCACCTCGTTTGGAATATGGGTTTGGGAGCTTGGGCATCTTTAACACAGTTGTGGATTGCACAATGTAGACAAGCTAATAATCTCATTCCCTTTAGAGGCTTAAATGGAAAAGTCTTATGTTCCTTCACAGAGAAGCCTTTAATGAATTAAAGAGGGTGTTGACAACCTTCAAGAGGAACTGCATAAATTCTCATAAGAAGGATAGTAGCTGCAATGTGAGGTCTTGAAGCAGGCGGATGACCTTATAAATGTACTGCAGTATCTAAGTTTAGTAAAACAAACACGCTATGTTTAAGTAGGCTATGGAAAGGTAAATATGCTCCAGGAATGGCCCTAAGAAGTTCATCTTACAGTAATGTTACTGTCATATTTTGGACATATCATTACTGTAGATACTATAATCTGAGGATAGGAGACAGAATTTAATATGCACAAGAGAAAGCTATATTGAAGATAGGAATCCCTCTTTCCTCAAATGTATTTTCAGGAATGGACCTCCACCTTGTAACCCAAAAAGAGATCTTGTCTAAGCAAGCATTGTATGGATGTGCTAGGCTACTCTATTTTTTTTTTTTTAAATTCTTTCGGTTATTTCACAGGGGAGACCTACTTGCAAAGATAACTCCTTCCACCATGCCTGTTTGCTTCCCATGACACCTCATTCTGTGCAATGATGGAAGGGATGTTAAAAGTTGGAGAACAACAGTGCTGGACAAAAAAGGATTTCTTGTGTGTTTGTGGTTTGTGAAGCCTTGATTGTTTAATTAATGTGCCAGTTACACTTGGATTTTCAGCTTCAGCAACCGATGTGTTTTTATGTTTAAATTTGATTTGAGTGTCCCTGACAAAGCTCTGCTCTTCATTTTTTGTGTATTTATATTTTGGTTGAAGATTACATAAATATCTATCATGATGATTACTTTAAACAGTGCTCTATCTGCTACTTCCACCAAACCTGGAACACTTGCTTTAAGATTAGCCTTGTCAGATTTGCTTAAAGTGACCAGGCAAATATATACAACTAATTTTGTTATAGGCAAAATTAACTAATGCTCTTTTTCATGGTGAGATGCTGTAATGATTTTATATAGCAGTCAAACTATTTAAATACTAATGCTGCCTTCATGCTGTAATCACCATTCCAGTCAGATGTCAGTTTTAGTAGCCTATAGGGAATTCCATCCCTTAATTATTCTTCAATACACAAACCAAGCATTCTTTAATTGGTGTAAATTGAACAGTGTTCCAATGCAAACAAGGAGAGGACAAACTAATCAATGATTCTGTGCATGTCTATTGGAAAGCTATTGCCATTAGATCAAGTAACAAATCCTTGACTCCATTAGCTTCAGAGAGAGGAATGGTGGGGGAAAAATACTGTTAATGCTGCTCCTTGTTATCAATCTGTAGTGGGAAGCATGAAGCAAATCATATAGCGAAACTCCAGCTTTTCTTGAAAGTACTCATGGAAATTTAAAATATGAAGATATTCTGACTTCAGAATCCCCAGTCATATGTCTTTGTTGGGGGTTTGTCTGGAAACAATGTGTTTTTATCCTCTGCTGCCTCTAGTCATGTGGCCTGTTTTTTATTTTTCTCTTTTAAATAAACAACTCTTGAATGATAACATAACTTTTTCAACTTGTCAGGAATTTTTTTTGGTGAATTTTCTTGCTCTCTCAGGCTACGCTCCATATATTCATATGTATTTACTACTGCAGCACAACAGAAATTGGGTGGCTCTCCCGTTTCTTTTTTTAATATGATCTGAAATAAAGGTGCTATATTTAAGAAACAGATGAAAAATCCGTCTCATAAATGTGTCACACTCACTTTTCATTCTTGTCTCTTTTTATCAATTCTCTAAAACTGATTATTTATCACTGGAGAGGGAAGAAAAAAAAGCAAAAGGCCCATTACAAACCTCTGGCCCAGATCTGCCAGTCTTACAGTTTTAGTTACTGTGGAAAGCGAAACTCTTCTGGAAAGAAATATACTGGCTATGGATGTTCACTTTTTAATCTATTTGTTTTTGATATAATATGCTATTTACTGTTTAAGGGCCTTTCATGTTGGTTTAAATTGAAGTTTTTAAAACCAGTCTAGCATAAAAAGCTCTAAGTGACATAGACTTGGTGGAGAAATAAAGCATCTTCTACAGACAGCCTTTGTTCAGTACATTATAGTTGAAAGAAGCGTAGAACAGGCTCAGTAGATAACCTACCTTCTTAAAACAAGAGGGCTTCTAATTTCCACATGTCGTAATCACAGTCACATTACTTTGCTCTCTGTGCTAGACCCCTCAGGGCTGGCTCTAGGTTTTGCTGTGAAGTCACATGTGTGGGGCCTGAGGCACTTTTCCATGATGCCTGAAGCTGGGGAGCAAAGGATCTTTCTTTCTTTTTCTTTCTTTATCTTTCTTTCTTTATTTCTTGCTTTCTCACCTTCTTGCTTTCTTGCTTTCTCGCTTTCATGCTTTTTTCCTTCCTTTTTCCTTCCTTCCTTCCTTCCTTCCTTCCTTCTTTCCTTCCTTCCTTCCTTCCTTCTTTAGCATAACAAGGTTACCTGAAGTTGGAAAGAACCATTTGCAGTCATATCCTAAATATGGTTTGTGCCATAAGAAAAGGCTAAGGTTTGTCATCTTATATTTCTGAAAAAACGAGCAAGGCATTTTTATTTTGGTTTCTTGTTCAAAGAAAAGGCCTAGATTGCCAGGAGAGTTTCAGCAGAATAATTATTTAGACTCCTTTATATTCTAGGCATAACTGGCCTTCAAAGCCCGTATTCAAACTCCACACAGATCATGCCCTTCAAAACAGATGACGGGAAGAAAAAACAATCACCAGGCCTATGCCATTGCTTGGCACTCCTAAAGGAAATACCCTTCTGATCCCCACAAGGAAATACACCATCACCATTTTGCAGGATAAGGAAAATCTCTTGGTTCCCATGAATGACAGAAAGAGAAAAAGGGAAAAATACAGGATATGGTGATGCAGGATGTGTTGTTCCCTGTTTTAGACAAAGAGAATTATAGTATACAAGTAGTCAAGAGGAGTGAAGCTAGCAGAAGGCTTTTGTAAAACAACTAGATTATTTAGTATTCTCACATCGGTGTAAATAGATACAAAACATAATATCTTGAAATATCTTAATTTTAGCATGCAACAATATTTTAAAATCTTTTGTAACTTACTATGTACTTTAACACTTATGTAAACTCTTCCAGAGGCCATTTAGGTTTGAAAGATTTATTTTAAACAATATGACCTATGAAATTTGTTATTATTATTATTTAATTTAAAAGGGAATTGATTTATTAATATATATATATATTTCATGTAACAGATACTATCTGGAAAAAAGCAATCATTCCCACTTAAGGTTGCATTAATCCAGTTGCACTGTGTGTATCTTTCTGTAATTACCATTACACTAATGCTGGGACAGAGCCTGAGATTGCTTTGCCTTGTACCTCTCTGCTTGGTCACAGTTGTTGTGACTCTAATCCTAAAAGCTGATGAATAAATCTCAACTTCCAGGAAGAAGTTCTGGCATATTGACTTCCTTTCTTTTATAATATTTAATGCCTGCCTACTAATCACTGAAATTGTTTATTAATCTCTCCCCTCCAACCCCCCCAATTTTAATGAGATAACCTTTGAACATACAGACCATTCTGTCTCACTGTTGTTGAGCTGTCCTGTAGACAAACCACATCTCCAATTGCTCCCATTCATAATGGCAGCTGTGGTGGGCATTCATAATATGTTTCTTGCCCTAGATTCATTCAAAAGTTTATTTTATACTTCCACACAAGTAGGAGTTGCATCATCTTCTTCAAGTCAATTAAAAATATCAGAGTAATAACTAGAGTAATAACTGATAAAGAATTGTTTTCAGCCAGAATCTATATTTATGTTACTTTGGACAGTAGTTTGTTTAACTCGCTTTCAAAGATCTTTAGTGAGGGGGGCTCCAAACTCTCTACAGACAATCCCTGCCACAGCTTCAATGTCTTCACAATTAAAAAGACTTTAGGAGTGTCTGACCTTTCAATATAGGTTTGCTACCTTCTGTTGTTTCTTTATAGACCTCAAACACAAACTCGTCCTTGACTCTGCAGAATGTTTTTCTTCAGATTTGAAGTCTTTGTTTATATCCACTCTCATTCGTTTCTTCTTGAGATGAAATCATCCCAGTCCAGATTTTCTTGCAGGTCACATTTTCCAGACTTCTGATCTGTCCTACTCCAAACCTTTGGACAGTCTCTGTAAGCTGCATCTTTCTTAAAATGTGGTGCTTTAACTGGGCCCATGACAGTGCCCAGCTGAGCAGTTTGAACATTGTCTATGTCTTACAAGGAAACTTCTGTCTGCAGAGCTCCCAACAGCTTTGCTCTCTTTTATCCAGTTACATTTCCGATTTTCTTTACCACAGCTCTGAAGAGAAAGAGATTATCTCTCATTCAGAATGAAACTTCTGCCTTGTGCCATTCTCTCACCTGGTGAAACTTTAAAAGTTCTTCAGACTCTGCTTAAGATGGAAAGAGGGTTCTGGGGTTAATCCTCTGGGAAAGATTGGAAAAAAAAGATTTGTTTGCATAAGCGGGACAGATAATTTTGACTCCATATAATTTTTTCTCTTGCTTTTCTTTCCAGAATGGAAATATCCTAAAAATGCAATGTTTAGTTTTATTTTTTTTTTCTGAAACTTTTTTCATGTAGTTATTGGCATTCGTAATTTAAGCAAGAGTGATGTAAATACATAATTTGAATGAAAAATCAAATATAAAAAATGAAATATGGGGCTTTCCATCTTTTTTAATTATTATTTTGTCCAAAACTACTTACACAATTAAGCAGAAAAAAAAAGCAGATTTTCATGGGCAGTTCAAGATTTAATTTTAAAATGAGTAAAAATTTTGTAATGAAAAACCTCACTTGATTCCACAGTGGATGCTCTCCTTCTTGACTTAAATCAATCAAGCAAATAAACCATTAGCAAATTTTAATATAAGTTCATTACCTACATAAATTCATTTAGATTTTATATCAGGCTAGGTACTTGGGTTTGTTTACAACTGTATATTTGGAATATTTTCTAAAAAATTGTGTGATTTTAATAACAGAAAACTTAAGACTTAAAGGCCTCACTCCCTTAAAGTCAACAGAAAACTCCCATGAGCTTCTCCTGGGAAGGACTGAGCCTTTAATCTGTGTTTGTTTAATATTAAAGTCCCTGAGATAGGCTGGTAGATAGGTTTCTTTGAACCACACTTGTAGCAATATTAAGCATGTTTTTCTTTCTGATATACCCTGTTTTTTTAGACTACTTAAGCACGTACTAATGACTTTGCTACCACAGTCTGCTCCTGACCCTCTGGTTTGTCTTTCTGTTCTGAATCCATGAAGATCGATAAACATTTTGCAGCAGAAGTGTGAAAATATATATATTTTTAAATAAGTGGTTCATCATTACTCTGCTGTTTTCTTATTCCATTAAATTCTATCACACACGATCATTTCTGAACAAACATTTGCAGTCAATATTTGCTAAAAAAGTCCAACTCAGCCTAGTAAATAAAGCATTAGAAAACATAATTTTGTTCCTTCGCCCAGCTAAATCCATTAAGACTTTATCATAAGTAAAAACTAAAGACAAAGGGAATTTCTTAAAACATGAAGGCCTGTAGCACATTTGCATTTTGAAATTAATTGCTGACCTAATTATTTGTCAGTAGAAGGATAAGTTAATCAAATATAACGTTCACTAAAGCTTCTAAACACCCACAGGATTTTCTCCCCCGGAGTAAAGTGTCATAGTGGTCCAGTTTGACAATCCATTCTCACTGTCATCTTGTGACCAAAGAAAGACTATCTGGGAAATGGTACCATATGGAGACACAAGAGAAAATGAAATACTTAGATCTCCTGTACAAAGGCACGATAAGCTAACAATCACCAATGACAAAGCTTTGAAAAAAGAAATACTCTGTCTTTCAAATCCATTTAGATTTACTTTTATACTCTCTCCAATTTGGACTAAAATACTCTGATATTAAATATGCATTTGTAATAGAAAGCAAACATATTGTGTAATGTTTCATTTCTAGCATAACTCTAGACCTACTTAGCATCAAATTGATGGAAAGGCCCATATTTATAGACAAGATTGGGACCTTTTCTTCTTCATCCTAGGGAAACCAACTGTTATCCACAAATAATATGTGGCAACAAACCACTTCATGACCTGAGGCAAAGGATGCACAGTTTTATTTCAAAACACACTCAGAAACATAATCTGATGAAACTATCTGGTATTGTGACCAATGTATTATTTTCATAAGGCATACCTAGATATTTGAGTTAGAAATACCTCATCAGTAGTAGTATGAACTACTTCATTGCTTCTCTTATTACAGTACTGCCTCTCTCCTGTCATCTGCTGGCAATGGCAACCCACAGTAAAGGATGTTTTTCTGATCATTTTGCACTCATTAAATACAGCTGTCACAATAGCGGATGCGAGAATGCATACAAAACTTTTATGCCACGTCAAAATAAAGCAGAAACATTTTAAAAAGATCTGAAACCTTTGAAGCCTTTTCTTGAGAAATATTGAAATATTGCTTTTTGTTGTTGTTTTCGACAATTGAAATTGTTCCACAGCGGCACACATTAAAACTCACTGCAGAACAAAACATCATCCATCAAAATTAAAGAAAAACTAAAACAAAGATAAAAAAAAATCAACAAACCCAACCTCTAAGAAGCACAAAGTGTTTGGTTTCTGAGAGTCTGAAGTTGTGTTTCATCACCTGACTTCTGGGGCTGAACACACATCAAATTCCAACATCTCAAGGGAGCTGACATTTACTTCTGGACCATGGATGAAATCTGCCCCATAAAGCTTCCAGCTGAGCAAAAACATCTTACCCAAATTCTACATTCTGAGAAACAGCTCCCTTTCAGGCTAAGAAGCAGTACATTCTGTAGTTGTTTGACATTAGTTCCATAAAAAAAAAAAAAAAAAAATGCAACAAGAATGACCTCAGAGCCTTTATGTAATCTGTGTGAACAGAAAATCCCATACGAGTACCATTAATTAATACTTATTCTTATCTGTATGCAAGTGTATTCTGGCTGTAAGATCTAAGTCGACCCACTGAAGACTTTGGTCACTCTGAGCTGGAAGAAAGCAATGATTTGAACCTATCTTGCACATTCCTGTTTCAGGATTACTTGACAATTTTTTAAAATAGTGCATTTTTCTTTTCACAAAACTTTGAAGCATCTCCTTGAGTTGATTACTACTCTGAAACTGGAAAACAGAACCCACAAGCAAAGATACGGATTTTTAAATGACACCCACCTTTTTGGTGAAGTAGTTACCTGCAAGAACAAACTCAAGATATCCTGAATGGCTGATCTTAAGATTTATTAATGAAGGTTCTTCAAAGACTGGCCTACATAGGTATAACACTATAGCATTTATTACTGCAGTTACTCATTTAGCATGAATGGCATTAGCTCTAGTTCTTTGTTGTAAGGCCTACTGTTGACCTTGCTTGAATGTACAGTTTGGGGCCAGTTAGGTGATTTATGTGTCATGTGTTTTCAATTCCCTCTTAATTTTTAATTTACAATTTTTGCATGTGTAAACAATGATGGAAAAATTGTGCAAGTGTGTGCATGTATATGCATGCACATGTGTGTAAATACGCCCTGGAAAATGCCTGGAAACATGCCTAGACAATGCTTAGTGCTCACAGTCTGATCAGCAGTGAGATGCTTTGGAGCTACTGGGAAAGAAGTCCCCTGAAAATGGTGGCTGGACCAGAGCAGCCCCATGCTGTTTCAATTCCCCTGAAAAGCACAAATGTGATGGCCAAAGGGAGACAACTTCAAGCATCCACATACTTGGCATCCATACAATGCAAGCTGCTTTCATTATGGGAACCTAAGCGTGTCTCTATGAGATACAGTGACGTACAATTATTGTGTGGAGATAGACTCAGCTGCAGTTCTCTCTCTGACTTGCTTCTTCATGCAACTCTTTCCTACTCAGTTTACTTTTCTTTTTTATCATCTTGTGCATTACTTTACCTGTGTTGAAGACACTTTCCTGAGATAAAAGAAAGAAAACTGTGATGCCCTTGGCTTTGGGAAAGATAGAAAGATGACATGGGTCTTTCACCATGAGTGTATCCACCTAGAGAAGTGGTTATTGTGAATAGGCATAGTGAAAGCTTGGCAGAATTTGTAATTGAGAATATTAACATAAAGAAGAACATTGCTGAACTCTTAGTTACCCCTATGTGCCACTACCATCCCTTGCTTGGCTAGTCCCAAGCTGTCCAAGTTCCTAACTAGCTTGTGTTTACTGGATTTTAGAAAATGTTTGCGGTTGGCACTAGGAGCCATAAATCTGAATCATGGTACACTGTGTAATCCCAGCTATGGTTGTAGGATCAAGTCCTGATGGACTTAACCATGTGGGGAGAAATCACAAGGCAATGACTACTGGGAGAAAATACAGCCGGAGGAAATCTCAGCATGTAGGTTCTGGGTGAGTATGAACAGGAATAAAGGTAAAGATGAAGAATATGTCATGCCATAAAGGAAAGCAAGAAGTCAGAGAGAATTCAGTTAAAGGGCACAGGCTGTGAAAGGGAAACAGAAGAACAGAAAAAAAAGGGAAGCTTGAAGAATATGACAAAGAGGGAAGAACGTGGCAGAGGGTAAGAGGGAAGTTCTTATGGCAGAATGGAGGGGAAGGATATAAGAGGGAGAGGAAAAAGAGCAGTAGAGTGGTAGAAGGGAAAGACAAGGCTGCTGGCCTTCTGACTTCCCTTATAAAGTGGGAAAAACTTTATGGGAAAAGTTGTTATGAAGGGGAGACAAAAAGCATGAAACATCCATAAGCAACGTCCATCTCCCCTTGCATGTATCCATGCCTTCTCACTGGCTTGCAGAGAGTGATTTTACTCTCAACATCAGAGCCCTCCAGGATGCCCTGCTGTTGCCCTGGTTGCTCCCAGCCCTCCCCACTAGGACTCGTCTTCACAGCTTCCATCCCGTGCCAGGACAGTGCCCTCGAGTTTGTGGCCAGCTCCTGTCCTTTGGGTTTCAGAAGTCATTTTCAGACTGGACCACATTCTTGAAATCTGCCCTTCAGAGCAAATATAATCCCAGATCTATCTTAAAGGTCAAGTCCTCCAGGTTTTACACGGTTTTGACTCATCTGCACCTTCCAGAGATTTCAAAAAGCCTTTAGCCTAGATAAGGAAGGGCAGGACTGGGTCCACAGATTTCCAATATGAAAAGTGACTTCACTTTCAGATAGCTTTACTGTACCCGTTTTAAGGTTTCACTGCTCTATTTCTCTCATTGAAATACATGGAAGGATCTGTACATCAAATACATAAAAGATTTGACTTTTAATTCCTACCATGTATTTTGGTAAGAGGAATTAAATGTCAAAACACAAAAGCAATTATACACTTAATGGTAAAAAACATATAATCAAGTCATTTTTTTATTTTCAAATTGCGGGGATTGAAATAAAAGGGCAAGAGGGTCTTACTTTGACATTATATGAGATGGAAAGGCACATTTGTATCCTTTTGTACCTTTTACAAAATGAATACTCCTGTAATCAGACCCATTCATTTTGAAAAGGAGATTGTGCTTTAGATCTATGGCATATTTGCGATGGTGTTGAGAAAGTATCTAAGTAAAATGTGCCATAGGAAATCAACTCTGGGCAAATGCAGTTATTCTTCATGATGATATACAACTAGTTTGGCATAACGCTTGGGGTGAAACAAAGCCTGCTGGTACGGGAGAGTCATCGCTGCATATTTTACCCACCATTACTCCAGCAATGTTGGCAACATTTTCTAGCTCAGGAAGTCCCTGAGCTATGAACTTCTGGGGGCTGGGAGAGTGATGTGGGGCACTCAGTTGTGAGACTTCCTTCTTCTCTTCTCTTCTCTAGCCAGCTGAGGATGGCCACTGTTGGGTTTAAGACACACGTTCTTATATCTACCTTCGTCTGAACATTTTTTATGTTCCTTTGCTCTATGTACCCAGCAAATTTAAAGGGGGAAAAAAGGCATCCAGTCATGTTGTTGCCTCTATATTCTGTGCTATTAGAAACACTAATCCCTAGTGCAGTGAACCACTGCTCCTACAGTGAGCCTTTTAGGCACCTCTACTTTATATATTGGCAGCAGCATAGCACAGTGCATATGGCTGTTTGTCCCACAGACCTAGCAAATCAGTCATCCAGACTAGGTGCAGGAGACAGTGTGTCACAGCGCTCTCTGGCCTGAGCAGGTAGGTGGGTTTCCTTCCCAGATGTAAGGAAAGCAGCCTGGTCTAACACTTCTATATGGCAAGTCCTTATATAGCTGGAAAATAGGCTGAAGGGACAGAAGTGGACTGCTATGAGCTTAGTGACAACATAGCCCTGGGATGATGCTTTTCCACTTCTGCAACAGTTTATAAGGGTATAGAAGTCATTAGCAATAGACATTGCTACATTAATTCCATATGACAATTGTTTACACTCAGCATCAATCTCTGTGAACCACTGGATCAAATTCATTTTTATTGCTGCAAAATCTATGAACATTTCTACGAGAAGCATACTAGATGCAAGGTGTGGGGCCATTTTTGCATCCCATGGATTAGTTTACCCAGATGACCACAGATTCTTGTGTCTGATTCCTACTCACAATGAGATTGCATTCCTGAATCTGTGAAAGAAAACCAAAAATTAGTATGAAGGTACCTACTATCTAAGTAAAGATATGCAGCTGAGTGCCTTTAACATAAGCTAGAAGACAGCTCCCAAAATACAAATCTGAAAACACAACCTAAAATGCCCCAGAAAAGAAATTGAACCTGAATTACCTATCAGCCTACAGTTTTGTAATTCTAAAAGGGAAATATTTCTGTGGAGTGCGGTGATTCTGTGTGTACACAGAGAGATGGCACCCTGCTTAAAGCTTATCCAGGTAGGCAAGTTACAGGAAGGGTGCTTCTTCAGTGGAAGTACACGAGTAACCTCTTCCAGACTAAAAGTAGATTATATACTATGGAGTTGGGCCAACTAGGGTGCTATATTATTATAAGCTCTAATTCTTGACTTTTGATATTCAGTTTGACATATATATATATTTTTTTATAAATACTTTTGTGCTTTCACTCTGTCTTTTGTGTAATGGCAATATAACAATCTAAAAACCTAATAAATGAAAACACACATACAAACAAGTAAAAATAATCAGTTGAAGAAAGATGAGAACATCAGTCAGTTCACTTTTCGGAGATCTTGGAGCACTTCAGAGGCAAATGTGTCTATAGAGTTCTTAAAAAATAATAGAAGATTTTTAGCGAATATTTTGTATGTATATTTTATGCCTAAGAAATGATAAAACATCTATTTTGCATGCCAATGCACTATTACATATCTATATTTAGCTTTCACGTTTAGTGGGTGTTATCTGCTAATGTGTATTTCAGGGAAGTTTGGAAATCTAATGTTAAAACATGGTATTTTTCACCTTCTGAAAAGAATGGGATTTTGATAACAAAAGAAGCAAAAAAGACAACCTGCTAAATGGTACTTACTGATAAAGAGGATTCTCTCTACCAGGGAGAAAGAGCCATCAAACTTTTAAATCCTACTTACACTACTTGCAGGCTTGCATTTCTTAAAAAAAAATCAACCCCCCTCCACCCCAAAAAAAAAAAAGCGCCTTTTTTTTTTTTTGTACAAAATTTCATTTCTCTCAAATTCAGAGAACTGAGTTGAATCTCATCATGCTGAGTTTCTTCACAAGAGGAACGTAATGCTTAGTGTAGGAAGTCCCTGAAAACATATTTTATGATTGACATTTTCTGTCACCCTTTGCCACCATGGCATACATTTTCCTGTCACATAATATACGGTAATTATATGGATTTTCCTCTTTCCAAATCAGAGGAATATTTCCTTACTTGAATGGAGGGGCCATAGACTACTAGTCAACCTAAAAATCCTGTTAGCATTACATCTCCGCACAAATAAAGAATTTGGATCAGTGCCTTGTTAGATCACCTCTATTTCTAGCTCGCTGAGTAAAAAGAGCATTTTTTACAGCCTAGTTTGATAAGTAAAAGGTGTCTTTCTCACCTGCTTGCACTCTGAATTGTCACTATCATGCTTTGTTCCTTTGCATGCAGCTGTTGTCAGCTTCCGAGTCACAGAACCACTTGCAGGAACGGCTCGGGAGAGTTTTGGAAGAAAGGAGAGGGAAAAAAGGAGCTGCATTTTTATTTAACAGAAGAAGGAGAACATAAAGAAAAGAAAGGTGTTCTCAAGAATGTAGCCCGCAGCCTTGTCAGGTAGCATTTCTTCAGATGTTTTTTTTTCTCCTCTTTCCCACCCCAAGATATCTCTTCATCATTTTTTTAAACATCTCTTCTGGGACAGGGACATGAAAGTGAATTGTGGGTCAAAGGCAAGAATTAGGGGTTGCCGAGGCTGCTTTCTGATGGCTTTACTTTATCTCTGTGTCCAAGCTTTTGCCAGTCAGCAGGTACCACGGGTTATCCATTCCAGTCACATCATTTTCTGCTTGATGACAAGCATCACACCTTCATCCATCACATTTACATTTCAAACTGCCATGCTGCTCTATTGATTAATTATTTAGCAGCTCTTGGCCACTTGTGTTTCTGTGCTCACGTTTCACAGGGAAGGTCCATTCTTTTTATTTGTGTGCAGTTTTGTAAAACAGAAAAAGTATGTAAAGCCTTTAACACACATACCCCCATGTGTGCATGCTAATATGTGCACATGCATATGTGTGTGCATATTTACGTGTGTGCATGTGTGCACACCAGTACAATTAAGTACACGAAAGGAGCAGGAGCAGGTAAGCTGATCAATAAGCACATGCTCACACTGATAATAGATTTCTGAGTTTTCAGAGCCCCAAACAGCCGATCAATGAGACCTTGCAGGTGTGCTGAAGCTGGGAATTGTATCAGCTACATCATGCTCCCTGCAGACCAGTGGGAAGCTCACACATCATCCTCTGGGCTCTGTCACTCAGAACAAAAACAGTTGAAAGGCTTTTGCAGGTGCTTGATAATATTTACATTACTTCTACATCACAAACAGGAAAGGGTAGCCTCTAAGCAGGAATCAGGGGGATCTGGTTCTTCCTAGGTCTCTGCTTGCCCAAGCAAATCACTTCATTCTTCTTTTCCTCAATTCTTTTTTTTTTTTTTTTTTTGTGAAATGGAAATCCAGTGGTATCTGGAAAATAAATCCACTACTCTGATGAGAAAGCTGGCTACCCTAAGAGGTAAGTGGTTTTGTGACCATGTGGATAGATGGCTATCTGCTAACTCTCATTATTTATTTCTCTGCATTAATTTCTTCCAATTTAATAATACGAATATATATATATATGTATATATTTAAGTGGGTATTTATAAGGTAAGATTCTAGGGTGAAGAAAAGAATCTGTGAGATAAACTGTTCCTGGAGTAGTGTTATCATTATCACTTGGTGATACTGTCTCTTTGTCTCTCACAACTAGTTCTCCACACGTCTCTTTGATATTCATAACTGCTTGCACAAAGATAGGTGTTTTTGGAAGGAACACCTTCAAGAAAGATACAAGATGAAGCAGGCAATCATGTGTTCAATAAAGATCTTGAAAAATATCTTGACCAAAAAAATCTTGAAAAAATGGCCACAAGTTGCACCTGGAGAGATTTAGATTAGCGATCAGGAAAATCTTCTTCTCTCAAAATGTGGTCAGGCACTGGAATGGCCTGCCCAGGGAGGTGGTGGAGTCACTGTCCCTGGCGGTGTTCAAGAAGTGCCTGGACAAGGTGCTATGAGACACGATTTAATAGCTTAGTGGGTAGTATTGGTGATAGGAGGACGGTTGGACTAGATGATCTTGTAGGTCTTTTCCAACCTTGTGTTTCTATGATTTTTTCTATGATTTTCTATCTTCTGATGTTCATGACTTCGTGTATTTACATTGGAGCTGGAAGAGAGGTCCTCTTGCATTTTAATATAAAGACAAGCACTTGGATCTGTTTTTAAATTTTCTACTGTTTTTATTTGTTACAAATTTGTTATGGATATAAACCAACAAATATAAACAGGGTGATTCTTTTCTTCAGCTATTCATTTTCAATAATTTCTGAGTTATGCAAAGCCTATTAAAATCAAAGGGAGTATGTACGTTAACTTAATAGGCTCTGTATGAGACCCTTGAAGAGGAGGGACCACATGGTCCTTATTGCTACATCTCTTGCATTTCTGTCATTGTCCTTCAAATTATAAAAGAAAATGTAGTACTGCTGACTTTTTTTAATGGATGGGATTTGTGCCAGTGCTGAGCTCATTGTTTGAATCTTGTTAGGTTGGGGTTGGTCAACATTTTTTTTTCCTGTCAAAATTACTTGGTTTATTATAAAGTACATTGGGAACTTGTACAAGACAAATGAATATTCTATTTATATGTTTACAACAAAATATTACAGTGTTCACAGAATCACATATAATACACTAAGCAAATGGTTTTATTAATGATGTTAATAAAATATTTAACACAAAGGGAAAAACTGGCTCAATTCTATGGAGAGAACTGGAGGAAAAAATGTCAGTTGTGTCTCAGCCCTCACCTGTGGTGGAGGATTTGGGTGTTTGGTCAAATATAATCTCCACCTCTGACCTCAGTTAAAGGAAATATTAAATAAATAAATATATATATATATATATGTCACTTTTTCCCCTGTTTACTTCTCCTCCTTCCTCTTTTAGTCCCTGTCTGTCTCTATTATTATTTGTTTAAAGAAACAAACTTACATGAAATGCAAATTCATTTTTTTTTTTCCTCCCAATGCTTTCCAAGCCTCTCCCACTTCTAGTATTTAATACCAGCACTTAGCACTGACAAAGTCCATTTTATGATGACGGACTTGATATCACTCTGATACAACTCATGTCTATATCAGTCCATCACAGTCAGGCCTGAAGAAAGGTAAGATATGTTGCTGGCTCCTGGATCAAGTGCTTTCCCTTGCCTTGGGTAAACAAAGGACTGGAAGACAGAGCAGCTATTCCAGACATTGCTCATATCTTCTACAAAGTAGCAGTCTTGTACACCACCTAAGTGAGTGGAAACTTAAGCATAATAAAGAAGGCCAGTCAATCCCAGCTAGTGAAGGAATCACTGTACTCTAGTATGTAAGGAAGGAAACGTAGCGTGGACATCCATGGAGAGGAATCGCAGCAATGGATGGTCCTGTCTGTAACAAGTACTGGCCTCTCAATTTCCAGTATTGTATAAAAATACAGAGACAAAGCTATTTATTTCTGCCTGTTATCCCAAGTTGTTTACACTGAAGTAATTTCTGCATGTGAAATGTCATGGAGACTGTACTGAATTATAATCACAATAATTAAAACTTCAAGTAATCTGAAAATCAGCACTTTCATGGTTAAACAAAGGTGATGATATCTTTTATCTCTACAATTAGTGAAATGGTTTTTAATGTAAACCTCATAACTCAGAAAGATGCTGCAATTCTAATACCCAAATCCATTTTAAGTTCAAAAGTGAAGGACAGAAGGTGTACCTATAACTTTTAAAACACAGTGGTTTCTCTCATACAAGTAACTTCAATAGAAAAATATCAATGCTAATACTGAGGCAATACATGATAAGATCAAGAACGTTATTATCTGGACCTGTCCACAACACTGTTCCACTGTAAAGATCTGAAATTAAGACGACCAAATTAAGCTCCTTCTTTAGTATCATCATCATGTGGTGTCTGAGAAGGTATTTTACATGAATTTTCCTTAAAAAAAAATAAAAATCCTTTGAAATACCCTTTCTTTGTAGAATAATGGTGTTTTTCTCTTACATACCTATTCACTCATTGATCCTAAATTGGGACCTAATACAGTGTCATAGACAATAATGTCAGCAAAGCTGTTCACACTTCTCTTTGTTTTTGCTTGCTTCATCTCTCCACATTCACAGTTAACAAGCTTGTTCTGTAGAAAGAACATAAACACAGTAATTAGTTCACCATAGGTGTATTTAATTTGTATTGTCACAAATAAAAAGAAAAAAAGTAACACTTCATTTTTTGGGGGGCTTAATGAGATCAGGAAAGTATTTTCATAATTGAAAATAAAAATTCTTTTAAATAAGATCTTTTATTAGGAAGTGAGAACATTATAAAGTAGGCACCTTCCAGAGAACTGTTCTTTAAAATAGCAAACATGATAATAAACAAAACAAATTATGAGTAGACTCCTTACCATATAAAGCTTAAAATATATAAACATAATAATTGTGAGTACTTGACAGAGTTACACAAGCTCTAATTCTAAGCCATGCTATTTCTGACTGCATAAATACTAGCCAGCACATCCTCTACTGCCAGTAATAAGAAAAGTCCTTATAAATCAATGACATAAGAGAGAAAAAAAGAAAAAACAGAAAACCCACAGCTAGAGCAACAGGTGGTTCTTCACCTTATCTACAGATACAGCATTCCTTTGCCATTTCAACAAGGAGTGGATGCTGAGAGGGTGGTCAGTCACACCATCAAAATTAGCTGTTTGTCACTTGGTAACTAGAGTTCTTTGAAGATGAACATCCACATCTGATTTTGCAGTCTTTTTCTGCAATAAAATTATTGTTAGTTGTTGCAATATAAACATCAGAGAAGAAGAATGCTATATCTTCTGCCCAAGCCTGGTTGTTTAGTCAACAGTGAGAGCCAGTACTGTGTTTTCCAGAGGAATTCAAAAGGCAAATAAATAAACAAATAACCAAACCATGAAATGGCAAGTAATAGATCAAGCTAGCAGTATAGTGTTATTGTCCATGGAGAACATTCTTTTCTGACTTGCCAGCACACGGAGCACTTGCTTGTACTTTATTAGCCGAGCAGGACTCACTTCTGCATTCCCAGTGCACTCAGAAGTCCCAGGAATACAGGACTGGTCCCATCAATTATGGTAATCGTGTTAACAACTACTTTTCCCAGCCAAGTAGCACTATTTGTTAGGTGGTCACCTGCACCAGCAAATCCCATTGGTTGACCGTATGCAACACAAACCATTTCCTTTTATTGCCTCTATGTTTACTGTCCTATATATCTTAACTTCACTGACTGTCCTCTTGTCTATAAGGGATGTGACAGGAAAAAAAGGAGGTCATGACTCATGATTTAATTAATCACACCTAATTAATCACACTTTCAGGAGCTTTAAGTAGGTACAGTGTTAAGAAACAGACTTCCTTACTGTGCCTTTCACATGGTAACATTGATCCAGAGAGAAAGAAGAGTGCTCATATCCCTCAGGGGTCTAACTTCTGAGACATCGCTTTTCTGGAGAATCACTCCAAGGGTGTATGGAACACACAAATTTGGGAAGCAACCATCCCACAGGACTGCACTTTTCTAGTGTACTCCTGCCCTTTCTAGAGAAATGTTTAGAAAACATGCACAAGTTGATCTAGAGCTGCACAAAACCATAAGGACTGCTTGCATAGTCTATATTAATAGTAATCTCACTAAAATATACGAGCAATAATATGTCTTGGCTTGTAGGATGACTTCCTCCAAGGTAAATATTATCTATTTACAGGTGGGGTTCTTTTTCATTTTCTCCAGAGTTTAACTGTGTCTTAAAGTGTGATGTCTGTATGCCCCCAACAGAGAGGGAGCATCCTGATTCAGATAGTGTGGTTAAAGGGTGGGGTGGCAATGATAAGGTTGATTTTCCTGGGACTGGAGAGAGACTTGACCTGGATCATCCTCATAGTGTCCTCATATGTGAGGTTGTTAGATAAAGATTACTTTACAGCACAACTGCTATGACTGTGATAATGCTGCAAAACACAAGAACTGGATTTTTAATTTCTTTTGATCAAATACTGTCAGCTTCACACTGACGAGAGAATTCCAGTGTTAGTCTCTCTTTCAGTAGCCCCTTTTGGAGATAAAGTTAGAAAGACTGGCACAACAGTTAACAGGGGTTTAAGGCACTTGGACCCAAATTCCTCTTAGCTCTGGTTTACCTATTTCAAGAAAATTAGAGCTCTTCAAGGAGGAAAGTACTTAAAACCGTACTGGCTGAGGCAAATCACCTGTGGCATACAGGGTTGATTGGTTTGAAGTGAAAGCTCCTACACACCCATGGACAACACCTCAACCATCACACTACTGCCTTTTTTTGGGAAAACCTCTAGATGTAATTGCTTCATCTTGATGCAGAAGGGGAATATGTTGGAGTCTAGTATTCTAGTGGGGTGGGAGAACTTTTTTCCTCCTCAGCTGGAGCTGGGACTGAGCTTGAGCTGAATTTTACTTTCAAAGCAGTGATCAGTAAGATAGTGACTTGATGTCTGGTGGTTATCTTGATTCGGTAGTACAGTGGAAAATAATTTGTACTTCAAGTAAATTAATAACACAGATACAGGTAAGCAAAAAATTCCTACGGGAGAAGTAACTGCATACAACTTTTAGTCTAAGGATTATCTGCCATTAAAGAAGGTTACCCTTGCTAGATTGAGAACTGATTGCAAGACCTTTTTGTCTCTTCTTTACTTCAATCAATAATTTTTAGGGTTCAAAATAATCAGAGTGCAATAATTCCTCCACAGGCACAGTCATACAGTGATGAATTACATAGCCCAGTCTGCACGTGTGAAAGAATAAAGACAAATTTTGAGCAAAGCTTACTAAATTAAAGCAAAATATGTCTCTGCAACTGACAGATATGTGTCTTTGGTGCTTTGCAAAGCTTAATACTTAATGGGAATAAACTTTGGTAGCAAAACAGACTTGAAAAAAACAAAAAAACAAACTATCCCCAAACTCAGTGGAGTGTGTTGTGTGTTTCTTTAAATAGTATGAAAATTGAATTTGACTAGACTTGCTCAAATCAGACCTGTTATCAACAACACAGTGTCTCAGGAGACCAACATTTGTCCAGTTAGGGCTTCCTTCATTAATCGTCCAGCATCAAGCAAGCCAAATCCAAATCTGTGGAGAAAAAGCAATTAGATATTTTAAGCAGTGATAAGAACACCACAAATAATCAATTTCTATGGCATTAGCAGCTACCTGGCCCAGCAAAAGTCTATAAAAGCTAGAATTTATTGCAGAACACCAGACAGCTTACAGAGCATTGATTCGTAGTAGTATGCATAGATTGCTGGATTTAAAGAGAAATCCCTAATGGTTCTTTTTTTTTTTTTTTTTTTTTTTTTCCTTTAAAGGGAAAAAAATGTCTAACAACTGCTGGACAGCAATCATATGCAATCTAATGCATAAAGCTCATAAAAGAGGAATAGCTAAATATTATAGATTTAGACAAATATTAATGTTACTTATTTTTAAGATATCTATTGCACCTTAAAAAACAACAGACTAGAAATAAGTTTTGCATTTGTTCAGGGCAGAGATCTTTAGGCTTTAAGGCCTTCTATTCTACCACAACAAGCTCATACTAAAGTATCTTAACTGTATTGTCCTTTGCGATTTTTAACTACTTAAAACAGGCAATGCAAAATATAACAAACAAAACCTTATTGTCTGTAGCTGACAACACACAATTTGGAAAAAACAATATTTCACAGTATTCCCAAGAGGCAGTTCCTGTGTGTAGACATTGTAACTTATCTTTCCATCTGAACTGAAATACATCCAAACTCAGATTTCTAGCCCGACATTGAAAGAGACTTCTTGTTTGACCTCCCATGCACATACACTAGAATGTTTCCCCAGAAGCTGGATTAAATCTTGTCTTTCAGAAAGGTGTCTAATCTCATTTTAAAGACTCCAAGCTATGGTAAGTCCACCTCCTCCCTGGGTAAGCTCTTCCAATGTTTAATTACCCTTACTGCTAGGAAATGGTGTCTTATTTCAAGGTTGAATTTGTCTAACTTAGCATTCAAATACTGAAAAAGCAGTGTTTGAGAGAGAGCAAATATAAGTGACATGATACTTTTTATACTAATCCTAAATCAAAAGATTATGGAAATACAGAAAACATGACAACTAAAGCTCTAGTCTGGCAAACATTTATGCAAGGGAGTAGCTTTCTGCATAGGAGATACTTTCTTTCAGTTCAGCAAACCTACACACGTGTAAAGTTACACCAGGGCTTCAAACAGAATTTTAAAAAAGGCATTTGGAATGACTTTTACTGAGAATAATATTACGGATTAATTAATAAAGACAACCTTCCTCCACTTCTGTCCCCACTCTGAGAAGCCTTTGAGGTGGGATACCTTAAATTACTACTAGGAGAAGAAAAAGTGAGAAAACCTGCTATTGCAGAAATCTGATTGCTGCCATAGGGGGACGATCGCTGAAATCCCAACACCACCCGAGGGGGAAGAAAAAAAAAAAAAAAGGAAACGAAGGAAAAAAGGAGAGTTGTCAAGATAATTAAAACTTTGCAACAATTCAGTAGTGGTGCTGATAAAAACAGCACTGCTGGCTGAATGCAAATAAGATGGTAAAGGCCCTGTTTGGATTATGGTAATTACTCAGTCTGAAGTTAGCTCCAGCCACACGCACATATGAGCACACACATACACACGCAGCAGTGGAGTGGAACCTGACAACTCGGCTTGGCATGTGATCACAAAATTCCCTGGCACACTCTCAGGATGCCATGTGGAGCTATTTGTACAGTGAGGTGCAGGACTCAGCGGTGCAGGAAATACCAGCGGAAGCACCGCTGACCTGCCTGGCCTTCAGCAAGAGGCTGCTCCCATACTTATCACTGGCCTGGATTCAAAAGTGATCTCTGGAGAAGGCAAATCAATTGAACACATGTTTGGTCTAAAAATGTCATTTTGGAATATACTGAGATATTTCCTTACATTAGACCACTTTGTTTGCCCCAAAGATTTGTCAAGTGCAATTGAATGCATACACATCACAATGCGCACTGGTGCCAGAACAAAATAATTTCAATGTGTCCTTTAGTACTCCGATAAAATGCAGGCAGTCAGTGTTGAAACAAGATGCCCTGTGAAAGTCTTGTGCACGCTGGCATTCTGTGTTTCTTCCAGGAACTTGTTTCTTTAAAATTTGGGATCGGTCCAAATGAGCAGATTTTGTGTAAGAATGAAGAAAGGGACCAGCTCAACCTCTCCCCGTGCCTTCTAGACGGAGGAGTTGCGGCAGGCTAATTTATGTGATGAAAAATCATTAAAGAAATTACAATTTCAAACTGATTCCTAAACAATAAAGCCTTTATGAGGACAATATCGTTACAAATAACCCTATTAATCTGTTGATTCAGCTTTAGAGCCAATTCTGATATATGACAAAGATGTGTTTCTTCAACTATTTTCACAAGTTAATATTAAATAATATTGGCACACACATCACTTTTATAGCTAAGTTCTTTGATTTGCTCACCCTGCACAATCTCTACGTCTGTGTGTTTTATGACCTACCCATCATGGGAGAAGCTCCCATTAGCACCGGCACATGGTGGAAGAGAAGTGAACTTTGCAATAAGCCCTCCCATCCTCATTCTGGTTTCGGTTAGTGCTCAAAAGGCTGTTTTGAGCAGATCAGAATACGCACAGCCTGATCAGCACAGCTGAAAGCGCACCCGTACTGTGAAGGGCAAGCTTCCCTGCCTGGCATGTTCAAAGTCTGCAAAGACTATATCGAATCCAGATTTACATATGACTGCGGATGCTGAGATGCAGTCCTCTGGCCAGCGGGTTCCTTAGGGAAGGCACCCATGGCCCTCCAGTCCCTCCCCCTACCACCACCGTCATCCGCCACCCATTTCCTCTTTCTCTCTCCCTTCATCGACCCAGCATGGTTGCTATAACACACACACGCACTCACAAGTGCATCAGCCTTGAAGCACTGTGAGGTACTTGGGTTGCTGTACTTCAGCTGAGACACAAATTAGGTGTGTTTTGACTAGCTGTATGATCCTTTTTTTTTTTTTTTTTTTTCCCCAAGGAATGCTACCTTAAAAAATTACCCTGACAGGTCAAAAATCAAAATTACGTGATGTGTCTTCTGAACTTATCCTGGTGATGTTTACACAATATTTTCTCTGAGATTTTATCCTGATGAAAACAAAAAAGTATAAAAGGAAAAAAAAAAGACTATTAAAATTCACGAAGATCTCAACTCTTACAAGTCACCTGACACTATTCATCCAAGACTAGTGATTGTATAACAGAGCAGAAACAACTGGATGCAAATAAGTAATTTCAGCCTAGAGATTCAGTTTGATGGGGTTATCATGGAAAGGGCAGTCAATACAAATTTCACACATGACCTTAGCATCATCCTTTTCACTTTCCTGTATTTTACATATATTTAATCGCTTGAGGTTATAGTTAAAGAGATGCAAAAGTTGGGATATGATCCTAAAGGAATCAAGAATATTAAGCAGTTCAGAAATGGAACAGTGTTACTTTGCTGCAAATATGAACATTTATGAAGTATATAATAATACATTATAAAGGGAATTAAAAAAAAATCCATAAAAGATTACTAGATGTAAAAGAAAGTCTGATGAAAATGCACATTTATTAGTTCATATTAGACAAAAAAAAAGCACTTTATAGCTGTATAGCATTACTATTGTGATAGATACAGTATTTGTACCAAAATGCTCAGTTCTTCTCACTACTGAGAGATATGGGATTATGTGACTTAAAATTGAGGAATAACGATAAGACTTAAAAGAAGAATTGAGGACCCACAAGATCTTGAATTTTTGTATTATATATACATTTTGAGAATGAATAATAAGTTTCTGGACCCTTTAGTGTTTTGTACTGCATGGATTTTTTTATTAGTGTGGACAAGTAAATTTTATTTGATAGCTTGTTGTATTTAAAGACAGTGTAAAACTCTCATTGCAAACAGTTGTTTACAGTGCGCTTTTCAGCACAAAGCTGTTTTAAAGCTCAATTGTGCATTTTGCAGATAAAGTGGGAAAACTAACTGAAGGCTGTATTGTAAGCAGTGGTTGCCGTGGAAACCCCAGTTTCAAGAGCTGGTTCTCCATTACCACTTAATTTAGGCTTCCTAATTGCATTCCACTAAATCGGTAGCGACAATATCTGCAGAGCAAAACTGCATGCCCAGTCTAGCGCAAACCTCTTTGAAACAGGCTTTTTGAAAGCCAGGAGCTATAAAAACTCAGCATGACGTGGAGCATATGAGAAACCTGTAGTTCAAATGTACTGCTGCTTGCTTTCTCATCCTTAGTAACTTCAGTGCGCTCCACACCAATCTATTAGTTCAGTCTACCTTAAAGATCATAAAGCTCTGCCATGTGGAAACTCATCTGTCCACCAACACATCGGTGCAAAATAGATTTAATTGTACTGCCGACCCAGTATCATGTCCATCTTATTTTACTACACACCAGCAGGTAGCCGGTGCAGAGCCTTACTTTCCTTGAACTGCCCTTGCTCCATAATATGAGGAGAACAATACTTTCTCAGTTTAAATCATTTGCCACTGTTCAGCTGTGCAGTGAGCTAGACCGCCCATATGTGACCTAAAGAGAGCCTTGTCAGAACCACTAGACATAAAAGCATTCCAATTATCGACCACACTGCTTTAATAGAGGAGGCAACTAATATGATAGTGTAAGTGATTCTGCCACTGAGAAGCTCTTCGTCACTGTCAGATTAACACTTGAGTTAAACTCTTGTAAATCAGTCACATTATGCCGTCGGTTGAGAAATAAACACAGACCTATTATGCTTAGAATTCCAGAGGGCTCTCCCCGCAATAGGAGTTATGCAGGATGCCCTATTAATCTGAATTTTGTCATGTTTATTATTTTGCAATTACTAATGTGGGTAATGTTGGAAAGATTTAAGTTGGCTATGATTAGATTCTGAAATGGATGTACATGCCTAGAAAAACCTTCTGTGGGGGAAAAGGAGAGAGAGGGAGAGAAGAGGAGAGGAAACAGCTTACATGTAACTTCTGACTGAAAAAAGCCAGCAGACCACCAATTTAATTAAATCCCATAACACTTTTTTTTTTTTTAAGCAAAGAGCGTTTAAAAGCAAAATACTTCAGTGTCTTCAAGCACAAGACCTCCCACAAGCTCGCAGCGAAGTGCACCTCCTAACCACTAATGTGGTTGCATTTCAGCCTTCTAATATGTATCAAATGAATGCTGAAGTTGAAAATAATAAGTAAACTACTCTTTCAACATTTCCTTCCCTCCACAGTATTATTAAATGGTGGCAAAATACCTTTATGTCATGTATTATCAGTTCATCATCAGCTTTTTTTTTTTTTTTTTTCCTTTTTTCCCCCCCCATTTCTTCAGATTTTCTCACATTTTTGAATTGTTTTCTGCACTCCCCAAGCTGGCTTGAAACCAAAATGAACACACCTTTATTTTTGATATTTGGGTTTTGGACATGAGAGAATGGACAGATGAAGATTGTTAACACAGGCTGTGGCTTCATTTTTAGTGTCTCAGCTCTGTGTGTTTAACAGAGCCCTTTCAGATGGTTACTGATGCTGTGAGAGGAGACAGGGCCAGTGACTAGAAGACCGTCTGTTGAGTTTCCTTGGTCCCACGTTGCTTTAGCTGGACCGATAACTCCACAAGTTTACCAGATGGCTCCTTTTTCAGTTTATATTTAGATTTAGATTCAGAATTTAGGAGCCTTATCTAGAACCAAGGTAGAGTCTCCAGGCAAAAATAAATACAGATCTTTCTAATAACTTTGGTCTGAGATGATATGCCAGTGTGTCCCAGGGCAGAAGCAGCAGCTACAAGGAGATTTGGGGCTAAACACCCTTCTCACATCTTTCATCATCATCTTTCTCCAGAAAAGTAGGGAAAAAAGCCTTTGTGTCACTTTTCTTCTGTCTATGTTTCTGAAAAGCTCTTCTGGGAAGACAGGGAGAGGAGATAAAGTATTGGGATAGATGGGGACAATTATGCTAAAATTCTGCAGAAGAAGAGGTGTAAAGTTAATGGGGTTGGAAACCACATTAATTTTCATATCTCACTCTGCTCTTCCAAAGACCTTTAAAAAGGGGCAGTGGCAGAAGCCAAGGAAAAGCCAGTAAAATCATATTGTAACCTGAGGAAAGCCAGAAAGGACATTTTTTCTGCTTTGTCTATTTTCTAGGGCAGCCTGTCTTTTAGTCACTACATGAGGCCCTGTTAAGCCTTTGTGGGAATTTGAGGGAGGAAGCCCTTCACCCCTTGCCTCAGATGAAATGATTTGGGACAGAACTTGATCTAAAGTTACCCTGGGCATTTGCATCAGGTGGCTTCTTTCATAGAGTAGATTTCTAAGAGACTGTAGGCATGCATTGTCCTTTCACCATTTTCTACAGTTGGGGGTAAAATGTTCATTTATTTATTTTAAAATAAATAAATAAATAATTGTCCATAAGAGACACATAACATTGGAGAAAAATTATGTTTTCCAGTTTATGTAATTCATGTCCTAGAAAACAACAAAGAAAATTTAAAAAGCTCTCAAGAGACAATGGGCTCTATTCTGTCCTCACATGCATGGCTTAGTTATAAGTGGGCTTAGAGCCAGCTGCTGTGCTCAGCCACACACGTGCAATTTCCTCTGACTTAAACAGAACATATATTTTTATGGGCAGAATCTGGCCTTTTTGTGTATGGGAATTAATTATTATGATTTATTTATTATTTGTATGGTATTATACGGACCAGGGCTCCATTGTTTTGCATCTTGGGAAACAATGCTCTGTATTCTGTCCACTGCAGAGATTATGGTTCAGGAGAGCCAGCAGCATGTCTTTGGTGTGAGCAGTCTAACTATTGGTCCTGCACACAGTAATCTTTTCCAATGTTAAAGAAGCATATATAAATTTTAGCAACCTAGAAAATAGTTGACTTTCTTAATGTGAATTATCCATCACCTGCAGTTCTCCCTGGGCTCTGACTCAGACTTAGGAGAAGGCTTAGATAGCTGACAAATCCCGTGTCCTTTTCCCATTCCTCCTTGCCCCCATCCTGACAGTACTTGCCACCCCAGATTCACCAAACAGTACAGTCTTCATCCTTAAAACTGATTTACCCTGGGCAGGTATTTGATCTTGTTTCAAGCACCTGCTTTTAACAGGATATACACACAGCTGGATCCAGCTTCTACCCACATGCAGTTTTCTTTGACTTGAATATATATTTTTGTGGGCACAGCCTGTCCTTTTGGGGTATGGCTCTAGACAGGCACGGGAGCCCAGCTGGCTCACTTTGCTCAGGGTTTGTAAGTATCTTTGTAGAGGGAGGAAAGGGGGAGGAACTTGAAGGATCAGAAGCCAGTGGCCTTTCTCTTCTGTTGAGGGAACATACGCAACATCTGACACAGCACTGAAAACAGTAGGAGGGTGTTATGTAGGAACTGCACAAATAATCTCTTCCTTTGAATGAATCTCTGTATCAACCATTAAGTTGGACAGGGCTTGAGCAACCTGCTCTAGTGAAAGTTGTCCTCGCCCATGCCAGGGGGGCTGTAGTAGATGGTCTTTAAAGGTCTCTTCCAACCCCAATCAGTCTATGATTCTAGATTCTATGCATGCTTTGTTATTAGGGATTGGAATAGTGCAAGCAGCCCTACGGCACGTATGAAACCACAGGGACTTAGGGACTTACCCATGCTCCTGGATGGGGATGGAAGACTGGGGGCAAGGCAGAGGGCTTTAAGTCATCAGAAAAGATCCAAAACAGCATGTTCAGTCTCCTCTGTATGTTGCACGGCTGTCTGCACACCAGCAAAGTGTGGCTAGGGTTCTGCAGGTCTGGGAGGAAAGGGTTTCAGGGCAGGGAGCAGAGCCAGATGGGCTGCTCTCTGTTCCTTGCCACCTCTGGCACCTTTCCCAGTGGAAGTCAGAGAAGGAATAAACACACAGAGAAGTGGTGCAGCTCCAACTCCCCAAGAGGAAATCAACATTTTTTCAAGCTATCTGATTCTTGTTTGTAGCTACGTGACACATTATTTAATGACTGTGAAATACTGCATTGTTCTGATTTTGAAGATGCATACATCTTTGGAGGACCACTCTCATTTTTCTAAATGCTTTTTAAATGCAACATTTACAAACACCTTCATTTTCTTGTTGTTGCTGACTCGTTCATTGACATTTTAAGCTAAACAGCATATGGCTTATAGCTTTGTACAAGCAATTGTACACAATTCATACATTTTCTGGAATTAAAAATCCTTGAAAACATGATGACAATTTTCAGAACTATAGATTTATTCTTAAACCTAGGTTTTAAGAACCCGTGAGGTCTATTCTTCATTTTTACAGATTTTTCCAAGTGATCTAAAACAAGTTGCTCAGGGCATCCCAATTTCCTAGCTGCAAAATAATGGTAACAACACAGGTGGATATTTAGATGTGTAATTCCCAGATGTGTTCAATGTACTTTGTGGTCTTTGGATCTAGGGTATTGCTGGAATGTAAGGTATTAATTATTGTTATCAACATCTAAAACATCTCTTGCTGAAGATTTAAATCAGCTTCCCCTGGAAAAGTAGGAAGTAGGATTTAAAAGGACCTCCTGAATCAAGTTCAAGGCCCAGCTTTTGCTGTCATCCACACATCACATAATTGGTTTCATGAAGTGCTCAAGTTTCACATTGGGACCAGCTAAGTTTCTTGCTCCCCCTGCTTCTGTTGGAGGGCTGCTCCAGGATTTTGTTCCAGTACTTCCTCCTAATTTCCTGTTTAAGTTTATTCATGGCCATCTTATAACCATTTACTCTTATGTCAACATTATCCTTTAAATAGCTCTTCTGCCTCCTTGTATATTTATAGACAACAATTATGTTCTCTCTCAGCCTTGGTTTTGTTCATGTGAATAAGTGAAATACTTCTACTCTTCCTTATCAAATATCGTTTCCTCCTCATCCCAATACACCTTCTTTGAGCTTGTCTCACTTTGATTTTATTTTCTCACACATTGGTGACTGAAGTTGTACATTGTTTGCCTGTACTTTGCCTAGAAAAATAACATTCAATGAAACAAAAAAAAACCTAAACAAACAAAAAGAACCCAACACAATAATATTGCTAGATAACTCTCCCTCATCACACTTTTGTTTTATCTAAGGCTCATAGCCATATTTCATTAACAGGAAGTGTTAAATATGGAAAAATCTATATTTTTCACAGGGGTTGGTGCTGGAGTCCATCCTCTTTAATATCTTTATTGATGATTTGGATGTGGGAATTGAGTGCACCTTCAGTAAGTTTGCTGATGACTCCAAGCTGAGGGGAAGCGTTGATCTGCCAGAGGGTAGGAAGGCCCTGCAGATGGACATGGACAGGTTGGATTGATTGGCAGAGGCCAACGGGATGAGGTTCAACATGACTAAGTGCAGGGTCCTGCACTTTGGCCACAACAACCCATGCTACAGGCTTGGGGGAAAGTGGATGGAAAGCTGTGCAGAGGAAAAGGATCTGGGGGAGCTGACTGACGCTCACCTGAACATGAGCTGGCAGTGTGCCTAGGAGGCCAAGAAGGCCAACAGCATCCTGGCTTGTATCAGGAATAATGTAGCCAGCAGGATCAGGGAGGTGATCGCCCCCCTGTACTCTGCTCTGGTGAGGCTGCACCTCGAGTACTGTGTTCAGTTTTGGGCCCCTCACTACAAGAAAAAACATCAAGGCCCTGGAGCATGTCCAGAGAAGGGCTACAAAGCTGGTGAAGGGCCTGGAAGACAAGTCCTGTGAGGAGTGGCTGAGGGAACTGGGGTTGTTTGGAGAAGAGAAGGCTCAGGGGAGACATTATTGCTCTCTCCAGCTCCCTGAAAGGAAGGTGTGGGGAGCTGGGGGTTGTCTTCTTCTTGCAGATAACTAGGTGATAGGACTAGAGGCAATGGCCTCAAGTTGCACCAGGGGAGGTTCAGGTTGGAAATGAGGAGACATTTCTTCTCAGAAAGAATCTCAGGCATTGGAACGGGTTTCCCAGGGAAGTGGTGGCATCACCGTCCCTGGGGGTGTTTAAGGAAAGGTTGGACATGGTGCTTAGGAACATGGTTTAGTGGGCGACATTGGTTATACCAGATGGTTGGACCAGATGATCTTGGAGGTCTTTTCCAACTTTAATAATTCTATGATTCTATGACTCTATGACATTGTTTAAGTACATAAATTGTACCTCTTCTTTTAGTCAACCACCTAAACTACGTGTTTACACCACTTCATTTTTTTTTTCTTGGACCTGAAGCTGAACTTCTGGCCCATTGCCTGGCCTTTCCCTCCCCTCCCCTCCCCTCCCCTCCCCTCCCCTCCCCTCCCCTCCCCTCCCCTCCCCTCCCCTCCCCTCCCCTTCCCTTCAATATTGTTAGTTCTTCTTAGCTTTGTGTAATCAGCAAATTTAATTAATGCATAGTTTCTTTCCTGTACCATGGTTATTAATAAAAATATGACTATACAAAAAGACCAGTCCTGTGTAGGACTCCACTACTAATCTTGGTCCATCTTGGTAGGTCCTTTTTCAGCACAACCCCGTGGTCACCTCTTTTTCAGTCAGTTCCTTACAATTCTTCTAACTCTGTTTTCTCAGGTTTAAATAATACCCCTCCTCCCTGCAACTCACTATAACATGATTTATGGATGCCCACAGAGTTGAGATCTATTGTATTTCCTTTCTTAAGAAACAAACCACACCATTATTTATGAAAGAAAGTTATCTGGGCAGTATGACATGATCTATTTTTGGTACAAAACTGATGTATTTCACCACACCTCTCATTTCTTTCAAAATTCATTTTAAAATGTGGCTTGCAATGAGACAGTATTATGAATCTGAATACATGCTGCAACAATCGTACTTGGTACTATAATGGGTTAATCACTGCAGTGCAGGAGGCTGATAGGGAGCCACAAGAAGGTGAATGCCTTAATGAGGAGCTGGTAAGAAGCCCTGGGGCATGGAATAGGGGCTAATATAAAGGGAAAAAGAAAAAAATACAAAAAAAAACACTACCAAAAAAAAACCAACAAAAAACACAGAGTAGTATAGAAACCTGAATAACACAAATAAAGATACATTTACTCTTTACTCATTTATGCTGCAATTACTGTCTTGCATGAACAACAGGCCTTGCACAATAACCATCTAGAAAAAACTCTGAAACACTCAAGTAACTCCATGATATTATCGTGTCCATGGGATATTTCTGTCCTAGACTTAATTTTCCATGTTTTAAGGTTTCACTGGCTGTCCCTACTATGTTTCTAAGAACAATGGTGAGCTCTCAATTAAACTGAAAATACAGACTAAAAATTACACAGTGGAGCATTACTTAGATTGGTGGCCATAGTGTTCTTTTAGCCAATACTTTTGATTTCTGGGGATGCATTTCGTTTCCAGGCTCCATTATTTTAAAATAGTAATTTCTGAAATATGTCAAGTTCATTTGAACTGAAGAGAGTCCAGAAGTATTTGAAAGAACTATCTCTAACACATGGTTCAGAATAGATCCCCTGCAAATGTGCATTATGCAATGACACTGATCAACTTCACAAGATATTCAGGTTTTCAGGTAAGACTACATTCGGTTACAATCTCAGAAGGGTCAGTAACATCTCAAATGTATTATTTGTCTTAGTATTTTGGATAAATCAGGTTGTTCTTCCTTTCTTTCTTTTGTGTGTGTGTTTGCGAGGTTGGGAAAGCAAAGATAGAGCTGTAGAATCCTTGAAAGACATGAGAAGAAAAAGACAAAGCAAAACCAAACCAAAGCTGTTAAACCTCAACAAATGTTTGGCTTTGTGTCCTGTCCAAAATAGTTCATCAATCTCTTGCTATCCCTACTACTTTATGCATCAACTATTTACCATTCAATTATATTTTATCCAACAGTCTTTTTTAATAAGTTAATATTTTGCTTTTAAAACTGGCACAAAAGAGTGGTGTTTATAATACATATGTTATTGGACATTCCTTTCTAGGATTGATTAATTGTAATAATAAATCAATATTACTGTACATAGAACTAGGAACAAAATCAGACTTACCGGTATTTTGATATCCACCTAAGTAAACCATGGAGGTGGCTTCCATGTCAAAGAATATGATCCTCAAAAACCTATTTCTGTAAAACAAAGGCAATTACATAGTCTTTAAGTAAAAAACAAAACAAAACTGGAGTCTCACTGAGATATGAAACTAGAACAATGAAAACAGAGTTTACCTAAACACCAGCTCTATGCTTTTCCTTTCCCGTATATTTATTCTCTTTTCTCTTTTTTTTTTTTATTCTGCTATTTTTTTCGCCACTACCAATCTTTTCCTCTTGACCCTCCAGCCTTCTGTTTCCTCCTTGCTCTCTTTCAGAAAGAGAAGAACCTCAGAAACTTTGGTGACAGCGAGTAGCATCAATGGTACAACTGGAAAAATGCCTGTTATTATTTTCTGTTGTCTTGCTCTGTCTTGTGCTCTTTCTCTTCTTTTGCTTAGAAAATGCTGTACAGGATCATACACAGGTCTCACAGGTCTAATATTCAATCTCTCTGAAAGTACCAGCATATCAGGTCTCCTCCTGTTCTTTAACAGAGACTGACCTAAAGCTTGAAGTGTGGGATTAATGTCCCTCTTACAAAATAGATAACTACAAGTATTTTGTACTGTCTGTATAACTATCTTACAGAGCCCTTGGCCTCAGTGTCACACAAGGGCAATTATTGCCACAGGCTAATTACATGCTGTGGCTGGGGAAGGGAAGTATTTTCTTTCATGAGTTTCCAAAGCCCAGCTTTTACTTTCAGGCAGTATTTCCTTACCCTCATATAATGATAGGACAGGGAGGATGCAAGTTCCTGATACATCCCTGCTAATTGTTTTGGAAAAAAAATGCAAGCTTCTATTTTGTCTCCTTCTTTTATTTTCAAAGTCTCCCATTCACTATCTGTTACTAACATTTTTGTTGCTGAATAGCCTTAGCTTTGCAGAGTCTCTGCACTAGGTATTGTATAAACATTTAAGAAAGCAATATCTTGCTCTGAGCAGCTATAGCCAACATACTCATTAAGGAGCTGTTGACTATAAATGTGGCATGCACACATGTGGCTGTGTGCCCTAGAGTGGGATGTCCTCCCTGAAAAGCAACATCAGTTTTACACTGCTGCTGCTGACATACATCCCGCTGCATGGACTCCTTGACGTGCAGCATGTTGTAGTGTGCTGCATCCTGTGACTCGAGCCTGTGGGTGGCAGGGAGTGACAAGGAGTCAGCAGAGCTTCAAGGTTGGCCACCACAGTGGGTTGGGAATCTCTCATAGCCCAAAGGCAGGATGCCACATGAACCCCAGGGGCAGCAAGCCTGGGGCAAGACACCCCCTCTCTGGGGGAAGCAAGTCTTCAAGAAAAGGAGAGAGAGAGCTGCCATGAGCAAAGTCCTGGGGGAGGAAGAGGCAGGAGAAGATTGCTAAGCAGTTCACCAACTATAAGGGAAGTGTGGGAGGGGAGGATCTGGTAGTAAATAGAAACAGATGGGCAAGTTCACAGAAGAAGAGGTGGAAGAAGAAAAAATGGCTTTCTTTGGGAGGATGGTGGGAATTAAGGCTGAGAAGCTCAGAGAAGGTGAAGGATCCTCCTGTTTAAGTTTTGTCCCTAATACTAAAATTCAGGAAAGATGGGTCTTCCATCAGCCCCTTGAAGAACTTACATACAATGAAGTAAGAATAAAAACATGCTTGATTTTCCACTAAGCTGATAATAGGTACATTAACATATGTACGAATAGCTTATATATATGTATATGATCTCAATGTTTTTTTGATGGTATTTTTTCACCATTTCATCCCAGACTCAGCACATTATGCCACATCCTCAAGAAACAAAACACCACTTGTTTCCCAACAACAAGGAATGGTCTAGATGCAGTAGCCTAAGTAATGATGAGCTACAGGTGAATGAATTTTAGGAAGCTCCAAGTGAACAGCCTACATAAAGTAGTAACAACAGTAACTCTGAATATTATTGAATGGAGAATCAATTAACAGAATCATTTTCTATTAAAAAAAAAAACAAAACAAAACAACAAAACAAAACCACTACATCAAAAATCTTATCAAAATTATTCTTAAAATTTAATTCAGCTGGGGCAGATCTGCATATAAACTTCTATGAAAGTGATTAAATTGGTACTCATCTGTATTCTTGCTATGTTGAATATCTGTGTATGGACAGTTATTGTGGCATATAACTCTCTTCTATTGATTTTTCTTAAATTATCATTATTTTTATTTATTTATTTATTTTAGTATAATCTGTTACCTTTACTGTATAAAAGGAACCAAAGAGGGACTTGAATGAAATTAATAAAGAAAATACTAAAATAAAAGCCTATATCATTAATTGTGGTCATTGTGGCATGTAGAAAAGTTTCAGTAATTTAACTCCCAAACTCACTATTTCTGTCCATCTGCAGTTGCTATAGGACTGATGCTGCTGATGCAGAGAAGTCCTCCGAGTGATTGAATCATCTGTTCTTCAAAACTACTAGTCTACCACAAGTTAATTGCTTATTTTGTGGCTCTCCTAATCTCTGTATGAGTGAAGAGAGAAAAAAAGAGATGTAGCTGGATATGCTATTAGGGGTAATGTTCAAACAAGAATGTAATATACAAATATTACTTTAAACCCCATCCCATCAAGAAACCGCTGAGACCTCTAATTCTTGTGATGATACCTTCGGGAGCTGTAGGGCATCTTGAAAACATTGCTGCATGTAACAGTAAGTCTTTAACAGCATGTGAATGAAAGTATTGTATTGCAGGAATATCACAAGAAATAATCCATGTAGTTGATCATTTCCATTTCCATTTAACAAACAATTTGTTACCCAGATACAATTGTTACTGTGGAGATTCCATAAGCTTAAATTTGGGATGATATAGTAATTTGAGAGATGCATTTCAAACATCAGCTAAGGGAACTCACTGGAATGCTGAGACATAAGTATATCTGCACGGAAATCAGGGGAAATAGGGAATTACTGCCACTGTATTTAAAAACACACAAAAAATTATAAAACTTTATATAAATATAGACACTTTTACCCAGGATGCAGGAGACTAATCAAGTTTCTTGTGATGAAAATTTCTTTTTTATTATCATTATTGTCTATTATTTGCATTGTGATATGCCTTCAGGCCCTGCACTAGAAGCCAGGTTCCATTATAATGGATATCGAGCATGTAATGAAAAGACAGCCTCCCCCTCTGTAGCATTCTTGAGCTAAATTTATGTCTGTATTGCAGGCAGAAGACAGAAGTGACTGCATGCAGCAAGGAGATACTGGAGTCAGTTTTAAGTTAGGCAGTTTGGTAACCTAGCCCCAGGAATGGGGGCTCAGCAAGGGCTAATTACCCTTCCTTCTTGGCAGATTTTGCAAAGGTGGCTGGGAAAAAAGCAAAAAGTGAATCTGGAGGGGAAGAGAAAAGACTAAAGCACAAGGATAGCTGGCACTGTTATCAGATTTTGCATGTAAACAAATGGCTCAGGAGCACATAAGGTGTAGAGGGAAGGGAAGGTTAGAG
The DNA here is from genome assembly GCF_013377495.2 of Cygnus atratus. Classification (NCBI taxonomy): domain Eukaryota; kingdom Metazoa; phylum Chordata; class Aves; order Anseriformes; family Anatidae; genus Cygnus; species Cygnus atratus. The sequence continues at coordinate 142,444,360 of NC_066362.1, read as the reverse complement.
GTAAATATAGAGTTTGCAGTTAGACCCTGTCTAATGGCAAAATCCCTGCTGGAGGGTAGCTGTGCAAATTAGCCTGCCATCTTCGCTGTACACAGGATGCTCCTGGTGGAAGAACATGCAGCTAGCATCCCCCGATGCCACTAGGGATTAATTGAGCATAATGTCTTTTGGAAAGTAACAGCATTTTCTTGGAAGGCAACAAGGGAAAACTGATAGTTTTGCTGTGTAACTGAGTTTCATAATGAAATGTTGCCATACGGTGAATCCTTGTTGCCTCATTTCTCTTAAACCTTTATTAAAAAAAAAAAAAAAAAAAAAAAAAAAAAAGCTTTTTAATTGTATTACTTAATTGTTTAATTTGGGGATCTTACTGCACAGTTCCATACCAGATATATATTTGGCCTCTCCTGGATGTGACAGAATAGTACTCAGAAGTTGGGAATATGAAAATTAAGGTCAAAATAAACTGTTTTCTCTCCTTTCCACATACACATTGTGGCACAGTCTAATTTTATTGCCTGTTACTCTTACTCTGTTTTGACATTTTGCAAATCCTCAGATGAAGTGTTTAACCTGGAAATGTGATATGTCCATAACATTTATGTTATTCGATTGTGTTTGGTTCTTTGAGATCCAAATATCAGGGGATGCTTAAACAAAACTTAGGAAATTTTTAAAGTAAAGAGTTTCAATCTTACATAGTCTTAGGAAAAAGTGTGTGGATAGAAGGCTAAAAAAGAGGATTCTCCATTCAGCATGAATGGAAACTCATTTTCAAATGGTTATAAGTGGCTTATTTAACAATTGGTAGTTTTAAAGTTAAGCACAAGCAGACATTATTATTAAACTTAAGTGGTCAGCCTTTTGTGTTAGACTACAGAAAAAAAGTTTTAAGACATTTTAATTGCGCTTGAAAGGATCTGCATATTGACAGCAAATGCTCTGTACGTTCAGCACTTTCTTTTCTACTAGATTTCCTTGTGACTTCTGTTGTGATTTTGATTTATGCGGCTTTCACTGGACTGGACACTCCAAGCTGTTACACACTTCAAGGTGAAAAAAATGTATGGGTAACAGGAACAAAAATGATAGTGCAACATGCAGGAAAATTCTGGGCGAACACAAGGGATGAAATCTTAGTGCTACTGACATAGATGCAAATCTTGTTTTGCAATTTGTGAGCCCAGAAATGTATATGGGAATGCCATAATATTGTCTGAGAAATGACAACAAATGGCAAGGTAAGGGTCAGCATCTCCTTCGCTACTGATAGATACCATTACCAACTTTGAAATCCATTCATTCAGCATTTGTTCTCAAGCTATTTCTGTAATTCAATGTAAAGTAGGAAAATTGCTGGCTTGAGTCCCTTAGTGCTTTGGTGAAGCAAAGGGGCCAGGAGAGAAGGGGAAACAAAGTGAAGGTAGTTTTCTTAAAAAAGGAAATCTACTATATCCATATCTTCTTCTGCATCCCAGTAAAATCTGAAATTTTTCTTCATATTCAGTTGAACCAATTTACTTTTCTTGGATATCTGTTACAATTAATGAAGGTTTTTATAGGTTAGCTTGACCAGTCTTGGTTACTAGCATGGTACTAATGCCTTGGTTTTCCATGGACTGCTGCCACCTTTCATTAAATAAATGTCAGCTTTCTTCATCAAAAGAAATGTTAATGTAGTTATACTAAGAGACTGTAGAAATCAACCTGATCTGGAACAATAGGTCTTCTCAAAGAAGTTTCTTTCTTTATATGTAAATAAACGGTAGGTTGAGGAGCATATCTTTCTGATATATTTACCAATACATAACACAGAAGTTGATAATAACAAGGAACTTTTCAAGTCTGTTTACTGTATTAATGTTTCTGAATGGCTTACAACAAGTAATTAAACCATTGGCCTTACAACATCCTTTTATATGAAGTATGCTCAGTGAACAAAATTACACGTTACATTTTTAGTGTTCTTCAGATATCTTAATTCTGAGCTACCACTCGTTTAATATTAGCATTGTTGTACTGCCTTGTATTCCCATTTATGGACATCACTGAGATAGCTGGGGTAGAAAACAGAAAAAAATACAGAAACTGACTCTCTAAAAGCTTGAAAGAAATATAGAAATTCACTTTCATTTAGCTTGAAAGCTAGGCATAAGTTAGGAGGCAACAGTTGAAGAAACAGGTAATTAAGGGTATATCAGAAACAGGCAATACAGGTCGATATGGTAGGCAGTGTGCACAACAGACTAAAGAGTAATTATAAATTGCATTATATGTACTAAGTGACTGCTCAAGGTAAACAAGTATGGTTTCAGTAACTAATTGATATTCAAATAGAAAATAAATAACAAGCAACTGAGCATTATAAGGATCTAATTCCATTAAGGGTTCAGGTGATCTCATAATGGACAGCTCAGCTTTGCACAGATAGCCACCCTGATGGACACTGGCACCCTTGCTGAACCTAATGGAAATTACCTGGAATCTGTCCAGGCATCCTCAGTGCTGGTCTGTGTGAATAAAGTGCTTTTTATTTATTTATTTATTTTTTTCCCCTGTTACTAGAGCTGCTCAATGGAATTATAGCCTTTTGTACTCGTACACTTTCCTCTTATTTATGTGTAATACCAACTCCACTCCACTACCTACTACACATGCTTCCTTTGACACCACTTTTTTTCTGTGCCTCAGGCTCTTAAAAACTTCCTGATAGTAAGCTCATATCTCCCAAGCCTTGATGTTTCAAAGAGTCTATTATGACTCCTCTCTTCTGCCTTTGGTGGACTTGCTATGCTATATGAAGTCATACCTAAACTACAGAGCTTTTTCATAGGGGTTGGATGTTGAACAGAGTATCCCATAAATTATGCAGTATCTCTTTTTGGAAACTTGGAGAGCTCTGTGAAACATTTATAAGGCAACCTTGTATCATAGAAAACTGGCATTATATGAGATTTCAGGAAACTGAGATTTGTGAGCATCTCTGAGAAGTTTACACATTAGTATGCAAGGTTCAGACAAACTTTCAGCAGTGTGTAAGAAGGTTCCTCACTGCCCAGCAAGCCATAGGAAACCTCAGCCCCCAGTGGGCCTCTCTGAAGCAACACACAAGTAAGTTTCTCTACTTCTTTGGCCGTCTCTTGTCGAGAAAGGGTTTCAAGCATAGTTATCAAGCTGGTTTCTTGCAGAATGATAGAAATGGAAGTCCTGAGGTGTGTTAATGCTGTCTAACTTTTAGCACCTGACTTAGTTGATGTACTGAGACCGTCTCTCTTCACGGATGTTCTGAAGAAGTAGCCATTAACAACAAAAACAGCCAATGTGCTGAATGAGTGTGTGGCTAAATCTGGATAGTTTTAATACTGCATACTGTGTGTTTCAGACTTCCTGCTTCATGGAAATAGTCATAAATAAACTGCCACCCTCTGTTCCTCATGGAAGTGACATGAAAAGTTAAAATACTAGGTGGGGGGCAGCAGAGAATGAGAGAGAGCTCCAATTTCATTAACTTGCATGTCTACAAGGGCTGTGCCTGGAGGCCATTGCTGGGTCTGGTAACTCCATGTGCAAAGCACTGAACAAACATAGGAAGAAATAGCTGTCAGCCCAAAGAATCTGCAGACCAAATAGAGAAGAAAGGTGAGAAGAACAGAGAAACACAGAAGGGTACACTGTATATGATTTGTTTTAGTCATGTAGTCCCACACTCAGTAAATTCTGAGGGGGGTAGGGGGGAAGGGGAGAGAGGAAGAAAAAAAACAAACCATAACAACAACAACAAAACCTGGCCAGAAGTCCTCAGCAAATACCCTTCAATGCCACATTAATTTTTTTTTTCCCCAGTAACTGGCAGGCAGCAAGCCCTTTTTATGAGAGGATATTGACTACCTCATCTATGTTTCTAAGTTCCCAGTTATCAGTTTGCCTGGCAGAAATTGTAATTCTGGCATCAATGTTACTGCTGATTACCATTTCACAGGTAGCAAAGAAGTCTAAATTGCCAATAATAGTTGTGAAAGAGTTAGTGAATGAAGAGTAGAAGGCTGGCAGAGAGATACAGTAAGGAATTACACAAACTATAAATTGCCTAATTTTGTCATTTGACATATTCCTTTTCCTCTAAAAGTGGGATATTATACAAAACAGGCCAAAATGAGATACCTAAATTGACTTAATCTGTGATAGAATGTTAGGTGCACAGGAATTAATAACATAGTAATCAAAATAAAACATCTTAAAAGAAAAAATATGAATTAAAATGCTTTTAGCTTTTCAGAAAGGGAATCCCATTGTAATTAGATCATGAACTAAGGCCTTTCACCGCTGCAGATTCATACTGTGCACTATTTAAGTGCCACCTCTTGATTCTCATACTGCAGCTTCTAATAGCAAAACCTGTTCTGCTTTTCTTTGTGCAAACCCAATCACATCACATCAAATTATACAACTAATTAACACAAACTCCTTAAAAAATTGCATATTATTTTGGCAAGCCAAATTAACGTCAGTCCCCTGAAACCATGTTTAGTAATTCCCACTGACTGTAGTAACGCCTACTACTGAGAGAAGGGCTAATCAACTACAGGCTCTCCTGCTGATGAGCTGAACCAAGTAACCAGATGTTTCTGCCTCCTAGGCTAATGAAAATGTCATGCATGTTTTTCTCTCCACCTAGATGAGGAACTAATTCCACCATGGCCATGACCTAGGTAGTTCTTGTTTGTCCAGTGCTGCATCGTCAGGTCCTGCTAGCGAAGTCTGAGCAGGTATAGCCTTACTAAAGGCACTCTGGCTTGAACCTAGCTAACACAGCCTGCTGAGACAGCCTACGTCTAGGGCTTCCTCACACAGGATATGGTGAGCAGAGGGAAAGCTGATGAACGTCACTATGGAAAAAAATATTTCCAGCATATTTTACTGTATACAAAAGCTGGGCAAAGTATGTTTTTTTGTGTATTGCTAAGAGGTCCCACTGGCATTAAATTACTTAATGAGATGTCTATTGCAATTAAAAGAGGCATAACATTTGTATTAACATTTTAAAGCTTGCTTATTTCAGGAGTGTCAGTTTACATGAGTCTAAATAGGCAATAATGAACATGATGAAGTATTCCATATTAAAACTGAGTACTGTGTAACTGTCTAGTAAAATCTTAATATTAAACTATATTGTAGAACTTACAGGGCAGTATAAAAGCTTCATATTTAGATTTATCCCATCTTGAATCTCAAATAATGGAGTTACGATTAAATATGAATACAAATGAAAAAAATGCATTTGCGTGTAATCTTACAAAATACATTTACATGATACATTTACTTAAAAAGCTTACAGCATACTTTGATGGATGATAAAGTCATTTTCAGAAACACTAAGCCATAATTTAAAGATACTCTGTAATTATTTAACAGCAATATTTTCTAACTTCAGCTGACTTGTACCTCTCATGCTAGATGTTAGTGATATATTAATAAACAGTGTATCAGTAAGCATCACTATACAAGCAGCTTATCTGGTGTAGAAAACAAGATATGTGGTACATTTAAAATCCTACATATTGAGGAAGGGAGTTAGGTCTGTCAATGCAGCTTTGGTTTGAGAAGTGCAATGAATGTGTTAATTTCAGACCCCCACCCCACAGCAGCTAAGTATATTCTTTATTTTGTTTTTCAATCAATCTGCAGTAGTATATATAGACTGTAAGCAGAAGTTAGTCTTTTTATATTTTAAATTTCCCTAACATGCTCATTGCTGTATTAACATCTGTTCTGAAACTCCCACCACCACAGCAAGGAGGCATCAATTAACATCAGTTTGGAAGTGACAGATATTCAGTCAGGGAGGAATAAAACTCTATAACAATTTTTGCCAGCAAAATCTCATCATGTGTGCAAAGATGTAGTCTACTGGTAGCACCAGTTCAATATTTGAGGAGATGGATCACTGAAAGAGTGAGGTTCGCCTCTCATGAAAGGAGACATGCATGAGCCCTTAATTCTAAATTCAAAGGTAAGGCCACTGAACTGAGAGTGACCTGGCTCTGGTCCCAGAGAGTTGTGTTTCACTGGATTTAGTTTCGACAGCAGAAAAATCTTGCAGGGTGAGAGGCAGTCTTTCAGACAACCAGGCTCACTTACCAGTGAAAAAAATGCAAGAATATTGAAATTTACCCAGAATACTGTGGCTTGCTAGAGCAGACTGTGGACTACCTGACACCTGGTAATCCTGCATCTCTTAATGTGCAAGGTAGTAGTCACTGAAACACTGGAGATTTCTGGCTGGGTTACAGGACCAGCTCCAAGAACAGTGGGGTTGAAAAAAACTTGTGTTTGATCATCAAAAAAAGTACGGTGTTTTGCAAAGATCAATGTCCAAGAAGTGAGAGAACAGCCTTGGGCCATCTTGGCAACTGTACAGGTCTTCCAGCAGCTTCCTTTGTTTTCACATGCTATGACTTTACATAGTAGGGTAACACTGACAAATTAATGGAAAATAAAAAGTGAAAAAATAATCTATACATTGTAATTATATTGCCTTCCTTCACAAACAAGAAATAAATTCTTAAGAAGCAAAGAAAGAGAGAGAGAGAGAGAGAGAGGAGAGAGGAGTGAAATAGACAAAGAGAAGTTTGTTTATTTATTTATTTATTTTTCTGGAAAGCAAAGTGATTATTTCTATTGATAACTAACTACAGATTTTAGGAGCATAGAAATTTTCAGAAAAAATGTTTATTTTTTAAAAAGGAAACAGTCTTGTTTTCAGTGAGGAAAAGGTTACTTTTATAAAGTATTTTCTATTGATTTTATTAATGTCTTTGTGATGGAATGACAACTATTGAACAAACATGGCTGAACTGTGAAGAACTTTGGCTTAGGTCCAATAATTTCGGGGTCAAAAGCCACTGTGATAGATAGTGGATGTCATTTATAGGGGAGCCAATAGTTTCATGAAATACTTTAATAGTAGTTATTCCAGTCGTGAAGGTAATTTTTCAATATAAAAGAAAACACTCAGAGTAAAAGAAAAAAATACATCTATATATACATGCAGATAGACAATGAGCGGGAGGAACATTTTAATATTATCAGACAGTTTTGGAAACATGGGAAATTAAATATGTATTTGGAGAGGGTATAATTGAATATTCTTCATTGTCTTGTGGATTCCAGAAAATGAAGGAGATTTTGTTGCCTTACAGAATTATTTCCCTATACACTTGTTTGTGCCAAAAAGAAAGAGACAAAAATCACTTTGAACAGTTAAAATTAAAAGCAATAATCCTGGACAAAGAGCTGCAATGAAAATCACAGGATCTCACCAAGGTAACTTTGACCCACGCACTTTTTAGTCAGTCAAGGGTCTTGGGAGGCCCATGTATCCTGCTCTGCTGGTCTTGCTTTTCAGCTTGTGTAAAATTGGAGAAGGAAGACAAATTTTAGTCCTAAACACTTTGGTCCATAATAACCAAGTTTAACCTTGAACTGCTGTGTTCTGAATAAAACTTTCAATTACCACAGTCTGTAACATGTTCACATTGGGTCTGGGGGTAAAATCTGGAGAAAAGATGTAGGGGTAATTCATGCTGCTGCTAGTTTCTCTCTGACCAACTTTTTGTCATTGCTGTTTTCACCAGTTTCATAAACTTTTCAGTGAGGCTACTTGCCTGGGCAGTAAAAATAGATAAAGGTGTATTCACATCAAAAATAATATAAAGGACAACAGTTGAGAAAAACAGTTCTCAGAGAAAGGGCAAAATGATCTAGGATATCTATCACTTCCTGAAAGCTCACAAGTTTATCCATCATGCTGAATGTCTTGCAGCATGAAGGAATCCTGCAGCATTTGGGATCACAGGAATGTTAACTTGTATCACACTGAAAGTCCAGTTGGTCCACTGTCCTGTGAAGAGTGATCAAAGCTGCACACTTCAAAGGAAGGTGCAATGAAGTACGAACAAGACACTTACGGAAATATCCAGCTTTTGATTCTTCTTTCTTATTCCAGACAACCAGTGAATGGCTTATGCTTTGTAGCTTGAGAATTTTTGCCTCCTATGCTTTTTAAATTATTATTATTTTTTTAAGTGTCATTGTATACTTTCTTTTCATATCAAAAATCTCTCCATTTCCTTTCAATAAAATTAAGATAAAGTGTAATCATATTGCATGATTTTCCCCATTTTTATCAATATTGTGTGATTAACTTTTCATATTCACATTCATCTATCCAAGCAGATAAAATATTTTTGGAAGTCCAGTAGCCTTTGAGAGACTTAGGTGAGCAAGTAATAACAATCTGTTCAAAGAATTTAGTCCCCTTTGCTCTTTGCAATGCAAAAACTTCAAAGGTCAGTTCAGATGGACTTTGCATGCCACAGAGATGTTCATTCAACTTATTGATACACTTCATATGCAGACAAATTTTAGAATATGAACAGTTTTTAAGATATATTTGCTGTGTATGTATGTTTGTTCCTTAATAATGGAGCAAGACAATGAAAACTGTTAGAGAAGGTAGTTGCTAGGAAAGGATTATCAGTACCCTGAGAGAACCAAAAAGTATTTTGACAGACTTGATATGGCACAGTAAGGTAATTCCTTCCTTTTCTCCAGTTATTCCAAAGATAATAAGATGTGCTGGATTTCTTCAAGGAGGAAGAAAATTCTGCTTTGGGCACACATGCTTCACTAAATTTTTGGAGGAAAATGTTTCTTCCTTCTGTGCTCACACTGCATCTAAGAATAAAAAAGAAACAAAATTTCCCTGACAAAGCCTTCAGACAATCCTTCCAGAGAGTTCTTTTTTGACTGTAAAGATAAAAGAAAGTCTAATTGTGAAGTCTACTTGGATTTCAATTTTTGTTTTCAGTTTTAATTGCGTAGATAACACTGACAGACATTCAGTGCTTTTCTGACATTGGGATAAGACCAAATAGTGTTCTGACTTGTGCATTGGAATGTTGAATTGTTTGAGCAAACTGGGATAAGGTTTGTTAGGGGGTTGCACTTTTTTTTTTTTTTTTAAGGAGAAATTTGTAATCTGACAACGATTACTGATTTTTTTTTTGTGACCTATGATTGGGGCTTGAAAAAGAGCTATATTCACTACTTTGAGTTTAGCAAATATATTGAATATGAAGAAGGATGCAAACAAAAAGCCATGGAAGAAGTCAGATTTTGGACTGGGGAGTATTCTGTAAAAAATAATAACAAAGAGAACTGAAAAAACACTGAAATAAAAGACTGTGATCCAGCTTAGATCTGTACATGGTAATGCATTATTGAACAGTCATTTCTCCCAGTTAATCATTAAATGCACTCCTACACTCTTAAAAACCAATGTGAGGAACACTTTTGGGACAGAGAGGAAAAGTATACACAATGGATATTTGAGTAAGAAGCATGCAAACCAACAAAATAACAGTCCTCTGTTCTGTATAGCTCTATATTCCTTTACAGCTAGGTTGTTTCATTACTAATTCCAGAGCATTAGTATGTATTGTGTTATTCTGTACAGCTTGTTGTACAGAAACAATTCAATAAATGAAAAGTCTGAATTCTAAGTATTATTATTATTTTTGTTCAGATTTGCTTTGTGATGCAAGATTCTTTTGATTGCCTCAGACCTACAACAATCCCCTGTTGTTTATCATAAATAACAAGTTGTTTTATTTCTCTGGGCTTGCAAGTTTCATTTTCTTCTGTTGCTATAATTTCTATTCATTTTTAACATGAACACATTTTCCTACAGAAGTGGTCTTATATCTAACTGTACCTTGTGATTTGTTGGCTGTGAAAAGCATTCTAGTTGATGGGAAAAGGGTGAAAATCATTCCACCCCCTCACCAGAATGAACTGAACTTTCTAAGGGTATATTTTGGTTCTTTTTTGAAAGGGGATAGGTAATGGCCTCCTTCCGACTGCCCATTTGCTAGACATCTTTCTGTATTAAATTAGGAAATAAGTTAGTGGTGGTGCCATTAACTTTATTTCCTATGAAGTTCTTATTGTACCAACTTGATCCAGCACTGCCAGAAAGGAATGTTTTCTTTGCACAACAAGAGCTATTTGAAACAGCAGAGTTGGTGTTGATTTGCCCAGGATTGCCACTTTTGCAAAATCTTTGAAAACTGTGCAACCTTTCCTTTGAACTGATCTTTTTTATTGTGGGAAAGTAGAGGGAATTATGAAATGCATGATAATAACTCGTCTCATTTTGATACCTATCTTTCATCCTTAGTGAAAGCATTGCATATTTTCCATACTAAGGTTGAACAACAGTGTTTTCTGACATCAATACTGTAATTTCTAACTATGGTATTTTAGCCACCTTTTTCACAATCAAAGTCCTTTAGAGCTCTGATTCTACAGTCAAGGATTCCCTGGTTTTATGAAAACAGACAAGCTGAATCATGCTGGTTGTCTGTCCACTCTGCCTTTCTGCACTAGCTCATCAGAGTACATGTGATTTATTGTAATGAACTCCTACTTCTAGAGTTTCCCAGTATTCCGCACTAGAATCTTTAACAAAGATGTGTTCAGTCTTTCTGGTTTTGATTCAAGGGGAAAAATATGCTCTGAGATGCTATAAGATGACCAGAGCTTGGCTTGCTGTCTAGCAAGCTGATAAATCTGCATAACCAATTTATACAGTTTTGTAACTACAGGAAAATGAGGCACAGCTAATAGCATGCCTCTGATAAGAGCCTATTGACATTTTAACTGCTAAATATCCATTTTAAACCTGAAGAATCTAAATCTGTTGTTGTGGGGGTGGAAGCACTTTATCTACCATTTCTTGTGGTCGGGAATTCCTCTCCCACAACTGAAGAGGTAGCTACATCAGATGGGCAAGAAAGTCCCACTGATAGGGTGAATCCACTATGCTTCTCTTTCTTTCTGTCTCTCTTTCTTTCTTTCTCTTTCCTTCTTTCTTTCTTTTTTTTTCTTTCTTTCTTTTTCTTTCTTTCTTTCTTTCTTTCTTTCTCTCTCTCTCTCTCTTTTTTCTTTCCCTCCCTTCCCTTCCCTTCCCTTCCCTTCCCTTCCCTTCCCTTCCCTTCCCTTCCCTTCCCTTCCCTTCCCTTCCCTTCCCTTCCCTTCCCTTCCCTTCCCTTCCCTTCCCTTCCCTTCCCTTCCCTTCCCTTCCCTTCCCTTCCCTTCCCTTCCCTTCCCTTCCCTTCCCTTCCCTTCCCTTCCCTTCCCTTCCCTTCCCTTCCCTTCCCTTCCCTTCCCTTCCCTTCCGTTTTTTTTTCTTTTGGTCTCCTATAACACAAACATGTTTTAGTCTCTCCCACAGTCTGAACAAGCAAGCAAGGAGGCAAGCAAATACTACAGATCTTCGTGCATATTCCCATACTCGACAACCTCATTTTTTGACCATACCCCTTTGAACCATATGTAATGGCTGTCCGGGATTTCTCTTCCAATTTCTTCTTCATCCCTTCTTCAGCCCAACAGTCTACACTGAGATGACTCTCAACAAAATCTCTCAGACTCCCTCTATGCTTCCAATGCAGAATTCATTCATATCTAACTTCACATGCCAATTTTATTTTATTTAGTTTTCTATGTCCTTTCTCCTTTGAGCTGTCTGAACACTCTAATATCTTTTCATTATATGCTCTGTTAGATCCTCTACGCTCTCTCCATCTTTGTATTTGAAGGCCCTCTGACTCCTTTCCTGATTTTCCTCTCTCTTTATGCACCCTTTCTGCCCTATGTTTGAATAGTTTTGTCTATAAACATAAATGTAGCTATCAGTCCTGTTTTGGGCCACATATATATCTCATTTTCCCAAATTGGCCATCTGTCTCAACAAAACCTCATCTTTTATTGCTAACATATTCTTGTGGGTGTCCAGCCATGGGTTTAAGTTCAGCAGAACCAGAACATACCAGCCAAAAAGTCCTTCAACACCTTTATTTATTTTCCCAAACTTTCCTTGTTTTTCCTGTTTTCATGGACTGGCACAAATGTTATTCGTGATTTGTGACTCACACCCGTTTCTGATCTATCATATACAGACCATATCTGAGTTTTGCTGACTGTCTGCAATGCATGTCTAAGATGCATCCTGTCCCTCTGTCTCCAAGAGTTCTCTACAATTCACCTTAACTTTTATTTGGAGAAATGCGTTTTTTTTTTTTTTTTCCTCTCAAACACTGACAGCTGCTGTTGGTTCCTGCTTATATCTATCAATTCAAAAGACAACAATAATAACCATTTTCCAGGCTCATGGGTTCACTGTCTCAAGTCCCTCTACTGGTTCCCTTTGCCCATAACTCTGAGCATTATGTTTCTTATCTTTTTGACTTAGATTATCAATACTTTATGGTGAAATCAGAGTATCTTGCAGGTAACCACCATCTATTGGTTAAAGTTCAGACAGGATATCAATGGTGTCCTTTAGGAAATCACTCCCATCAACAATTCTAAACACTTTCATAAACCATTACCTTCTTCTAAATCTTTAAATCTCTCCAGCTCCCAGTGACTGCTTGATACCTGAGGAGAGATTTGTCCTAATTGTGTAGATGTCTTCATCTGAACTAGTGTTCTGTTATATTCAGTGGAATATAATACATGTTCTGTGGTGCAAATCATCATACCTACAAGTGATTATGCTTCCTTACTAACTACCAAAGAAATACAGAAAAACTGCTTAGATGCAGATATACATTTTTCAGCTATTCTAACTTATCTAGTTACCTGAATAAGGGTAGAAATCTGCTATACACTCAAACACTTAAATTTAGGCAGCTACAGTGTAGGTGTCTACACGTACAGTAGGTGTTGAAGCTCTTCTTATATCAACAGAGCTCTAGTTAGTAGAGTCAGTGGAGCCTGAAGAACAATTCAGATGATCAGATGCCTACAGCAGAATGAAATGATTCACCCTCTAACCTCTTCTAACTGGAGATCTAGCCTAACAATCAACATCTGTATGTGTTCTCGGATATCTTTAACTTAAACTGAACCCCACTCTGGCATCTGAACCTGATACAAATCCTTCCCCAGGTGGTGTGTTCAGGTTGGGTTAACTCTAGCTGACTAACTCATAGGTTACTGGCCTACATTGGTTGTCTAGTTTTTTTTGCTTGTTTGTTTTTATAGGAAACAGAGTGAGAAAGCTTTGCTCATTAGACAGTTCAGAGGACTCCCATCTTAGACAAATGTACCAAGTTTGGTAGATTTTCCCTCTAAGGATGATCTCCTACCCCTCAATGATGCTATAGAGAGTATTCCACATCACTGAAATGATCATTAAAGTAGAAGCTGAACTTACAGATAACTGCAGTTAAGTAAAATTAACCTCCATCATAAATGAACACAAATTGTCAACATTTTTTTTTTCACATTGCTGGCAAATGAAACTGCAACCATCACCTCAGTTTACTGTAACATTGGCTCAGCAGACTGTCTTAATGGAACTGTCTCTACTAAATCATCACATTTCTTTCATCCCTGTGAATTTGGAACAATGTGCAGTATAAAAATCTTAAAAATATCAGCTTTGATGCATACAGAATACAATGGCAATACTTTTACTGACTTGTGAGAGCTAATGGAACACAACTGGGGGATGCTACAGACAATGACTTGTCTTCCTGGAGCAGCATCTCAATCAAATGTTACCATCATGAAACTGAAACACTGATTTTTTCTCTAAGAGAAAAGAAATGGTCTTTAAACTGAATGGTGCACCACTTTTCTCCCTTGTGTAAAGTAAAAGAAACAAACTTCCCTTTAAGAAAAACATATTAAACACTAATGCTAGTTAATCCAACTTCCCCTGTTGCACACAAAAGAAATGGTATTGCCACCCACGCTTCTGCAGAATATTTTATAAAGGATCTCCTCTCTTAAAACAAGGGTCATTTTAATATTTTTTTTCTTGATTCCCCTGCTTATATCTGGCATGATCTCCCATAATTTCCAGGATCTAGCTGGCTAATGACATCTAAAAAAGAACTATTTAGAAAGAATTACATCAAAGGATCTTTTCCTTTGGAAAGACCATATCTTTAAAGCAACCATTGAAAAAGTTACAACCTCTTTCCTGCATCATATGCAATAAGATTTCAGCCTCATATTCATTTATTTTCCCAAACAAGATACCCAGCTGAGGCTGAAAATTGCAGTCCTTGAATTATGTGTTCCTTTAAGTAAACTATTTTTTTTTCTTCCACCCTGCTAGATTTCAGATGCCACCACTAATATTCTTTTGATAAAAGAAGACTTTTTTTTTTTGGCCTCTGGGCTTCTCTGCTTCAGTCTTTGGATGAAGAGCTTTCAGACCAGAAAACTCATCTTGCTTAAAACAGAAAGCTGCCACTTGGCAGTGGCAAATACATCTTCTTTGGTGGTGGTGGGAAGGGGTTGGCTGTGGAGTGGGCTGTACCTGTGTGCTCAGCAGTCAGCAAGGTTTAGCTTTATCTGTGCTAGTGCTTTTCTGGAGAGGCAAAAGTTCGAAAAGTTATCACAATACCTTTACAACGGTTCTTTTGTGAATTGAAAAGTAGCATGCACACACCAGAGGCTAGTAGGGATACTGTATGCTTTACTACAGCTGGTGAGGCTTACTCCGCCTATAAGCTTCGCTGGTTTTAGCAGCATTCCAAGACAATATAATTCCTTAGAAATGTGACCTTAAGAATAGACTAATAGAAAATAGGGTGGTGAGTTACAAATAGCGTAGGTTTAGAGCTTCATTTCAGCTGACATTAGAAACACTTATATTTTTACTAGATACTGTTAATGAGGCCTGTGTAATATTTCAGCTATATATTTTTGATGGACTCTGTACACCAGGTATCAGACATGATCTGCTTTGTTTTGGATCTGTTCTAGCTCCTTTGAGATCAATGGAAAAAGTCCTACTAAATTAGGTGATGCATGTTCATAGGAAGAGGAAGTTGGCATTCTGCAAATATATATATACGTTCTACATTGTAAAATGTCACTTAAATATTCTCTACTTCATCACTCGAAGCAATTTTCTTCACAAATCTGGAGAAATTCCTCCTCATAAGTTAAAAATAAAACTGGTGTGAATTATACTTTTCTAAAGAAAAAAAAGAGAAGTTAAAAAGCACCCCCTTACAAGGGTGTATGTATGTGTGTTTGTTCTTATCTTTAAAAGATTTTTATTTTTATGCCTCCTTTATCTCAGCAGACTGTCCAGCGTGGGATGAAAACATTGTCATATGCACATAAGACATGGGGAAAATGCATCCAACTGGCCTGCATTTTCTCATCTGTTACACATTTAAGATCTTTATCTCTACAACATTTCAAATTCCTAAAAAACTGAAAACCAGACAGCAAGAACTGTGCACAGAAGAAAATCTCTTTTCATCACACTGGGATTATTTTTCTATCCCAGGTGCTCGAGCCTGGGCTTTCTCTTAGTCTAATTGATAACTGTCGGGCTCCTCCCCTTAACCCACTGACTTTTGTGCGTTCCCTTCCTGGGTGACTACTGTTTCACTGTTCTACCTCATTCACTTATGGTTGACCTGGAGCTCCTGGGTTAAGCTTCCCCACTGGTATTCAACCTTGGACCTTATTATTGTTCTACTCGTCTGACCTCCGATACACTAAATTCTAACAAGGTGATTTGAAAAAAATCACTCATTTTTTTCTGTGTGGTTTCATGGCTTGTCTTTTTACCGCTCTCGGCTGATGTTCTTTTCTCCACTTCAGACCACCAAGTGCTTTGCTTTAGTTTGTCAATTTATAGTGCTGTCATGGCTTCAAATGCTGCAACCATTGTGTAGAATATACTCTCCTGACCTCTGAAGCAACTTTCTGTATTTCAATTGTTAACTCATTAGAGTTTGGAAGAACAGCTGAAAAGAGAATGGCCATTTTCCCACAATTGCTACCAATGAACTGCTTGAAAAGTCATCACAATCCAGGATTAAGAGAAATCAAGAGGATGCTGCTAAAAATTAGATCTGATTATTTTGCATCCTTGCCCAAAGGAAACAAACAAAACTCCTCAATACAAAATGACACCAATGCTTTTTATCACTACTTTGCCACCAAAACTTGAGAGAGTAACGCATCAATAAAGCTAGTAATGAAAAGAAAAACGTCTGATTTGGATTTTGTATTTCAGTACTATTGCTATCCACTGGCAATCAGGCCATACTCTTTTTTTTTTTTTTTTCAATGGCCCTTTGTTTTTGGATTCTAGACCTTGAATTAACTTCTCCCAATCCAGTTTTTCTAATAAATGCTATTCTAACTGTTCCCTTTCCAAAATGCCTTGGAAAGGGGGAGGGAGAGGAATAGAGAAGTGAATGGAAAGTACAAACAGATTTTATCCTGAAGCCAGTTCCCTCTTGAGAGGATATGAGTTCAGTCATAACCATGTTTATTAAAAAATTAAAATCATCCCTTTCCATTTAAGTGGAGAAATCATCTTGCTCATTGAGCAAATAAAGAGAGGTGCTTCTGTCATTTAGGGATAGATTTATAGCATTAGCAAAAAGTTCATAATTTTCATAGTTTGAATTTTCATATTAATGCACAACAACTTATTTATGAGGTTTCTCTCTGTAGTGAAGACTGAACCACAAGTTTCCGAATGGTAAAAAATAGTTGTCCTATAGTTTTGCCACTTAAAATAATTTAGTGTGGTTCAGACTGGTTCTAAACAAATATGTTCTAGTTACAAATGCACATTTCTAGAAAACAAAAATGTTTTGCATAATTTTTCTACCTTTCCTCCACCATTATCAGTGTTTAGCTCTACCACACATTTTGATAACTTCAACAGAAACCAGCAAACAAACAAACTAAATGTTTTGGACCTCACTGGAAATATGTTGAGCTTGTAAGAAAATACTTCGAGAGATTATTTTCTATAGCATTCTACCAGGTAATGTTAATCATGTATGCACATTTTTCTGATAACATGAAATATCTAAATACATCCTTCATTTTTGTGTCAAAGGGAAGTAATAACAACAGTTTACACTCCTATAGGTCTCATCATCAAGAGTTTCTGAATACTTTGCAAACATTAATTTAAGTACCACAGTATCACTGAAGAAATTGACTTGGGTGTATACCTACTGATTTAAATTAGCATAATATGGGAATGACATTTTTCCTCTTGACGCATACAACGCCCTTTTTTTACAGGTGAGTAAACTGAGGCATGGACCAGCGAGTGCATTAACCAAAGCCACAGACTGAGCCAGTAAAAGCAATGCAAGTTGTAACTGGTATCTATTCTTCTGCCCTCTAAATCACTTTTTAACTCTTTCATTTCTTCTGTTAATTTAACATTTAACAGTTTTATTCAGTACAAGTCTACTGACTACAAAAACTCTCCTTTAAGGTGTGTATATAAAAGATATAAACATAAAGTTTAAAGAGTTTAAAAAACAACAACACAGAAGTTAGTGACTATTTTAACAGAATTAAAATGATGATGTAAAGTGGAAGGAATATAATAATTGTGGAGTTTGATATTGGCTAAAAACAGTGGATGAATTTGATTCCCTATATCAAACACCATTAGACTTTTGGCTTTAATAAAACAGTAAACCAATACTATACAGCTTAAATCAATTTTCCTAGAATGATATTATAGCTGCCAGATCTTCCAAAGTTGCAGAATATTTCTTTTCCAAAGAGGTAAAGAGTTCTTAAATCTTACTGTTCCATTTAAAAATATATATATTTGCATGGATGATAAAATAGTATCAGAAAGCAATTTGTGTTAGTGTTTGTACAAGCAATTGAAAAAAAAAACAAAAAACAAAGGAAAAAAAACTAGCTGATTTTGTTTCTGTGCTTCTTCTGCATCGTTGTTTCTGACAGATGGTTTGCTATTACGGCTGCCTGTACTTCAACAAGACTTTATAACCTTGGAAGATTTTTGTTTGAATGTTTGTTTGTTTGCTTTTTTTTTTTTTTTTTCTTAGGATTTTTGCAGTTCACCATTTATATTTTAAAAGTTCATGTGGATTACTCTCTCAGTGCTTTGAATCTCAGTTAAATTCTGATCTCTTATGGTACTGGCATAGTAAATCTGTGCTTGATCTGGACCCCGAAGTATTTTGATTGTAAATAGAAAGTCTTCTTTTATGAGGATGTTCACTTCACAGCTTGAGCAGTGTAATTTTTATACAGGTCTCAACAATCAATAAAAAAGCCACAGGAGGAATGATTTATCTTGTTGGTTACAGAGACTGTCACCGAGAGAAATTGTAAAAGATCAATTTACACAACCTGGTGTGAGAACGTTATTGATATAACATGGCTGATCAGTTTCTGGTAGTCTATGGGCAGATACTGAGGAGAGAGCCCTGCCCTCAGATAGGGCCACTCACCAAGATCTTAATTGACTCACTGGTCCATAAAATGGACATGAAACCAATGGAAGGCAAGATGCTGCATGCTCATGGTACACTGGCTGGACTCCAGGAAAATGGATTGGCTGAGCTCCGATTAGCTAGTTAAGCAGTGTCATGTATCCTCCTCTTTTTCTTTCTTCCCCCCCCCTTTTTTTTTTCTTCTTTTTTTCCTCCCACTGTGAGAACTGTTCACTTGGAGACTCACTGCCTTAATTACAAAGGGCCCTTTTAACTACAGGTCACAGGAGTTGGCTCACTTGACAGGAAATAAGGAAACAAGCTACCTTCCTGAAAAAAAAAAAAAAAATCCAACTTCCACTCCTCAAATTAGTTAAATGAAGCTTATCAGCACTTGTTAGTTGATCCTTTGACAGTCTGTTAATTGCAGCTGGTACATTAAGTTATGTTATAACCAGCAGGACATATGATTAAAAAATAAATAAATCTACAGATATGCCACATGGCATGTGTTGGTGGAGAAAACAAAGTAAGAACATTGTTAATCTTTGCTGCAAATACTGCAGCACAAAAGACATTTATAGGACATTTTCCTCTTTCCTCTTTATTTTGTGGAATTAAATCGTGTTCTAACTGAAGATCTTTGGATCAGAAAACAGCTTCTTTATAAAATGAGATTTGAAATAGTCTTTTTTTTTTTTTTAATAAAAAGCAACATAAGCTACTCTGTAAATATAAGCAGCCTGTACCTATGGATGTTATATGTATAGTTTTTAACATACTGTTCATGACATATACTCTCAGTTGTATTATTTTATTTACAGACAGTAATTTCTCACTGTTATTACTGAAGGCAAAGAAAAGAACATTAGCAGCATTAAGAAACCCCACAGCAGTTGTTTCTCCTTTGTAGGAAGTGACTCTACTGTATAACTGCTAGCAAAATAAAGGATCCAAAGGCACATCAAGGGGAAAAAACTGTTTTCATGTGTTTAACCTGTTAATTATAGTAATCTACACTACAGTGTAAGTATTGTAACCTGGAATGGGAAACGGGTGTTTGAAAGAATGAGCTGACTAAGACAAAAATGATTAAATCCACACTTTGAATGGATGATTTTCATATGTAATTTGAGCTACACATTCTTATGTTGTTTCATTTTCACATTTCCATACTCATCGGCATGTATCAAAGTGAAAGACTAGCTGAAACGAATGTTTTCTTACCTTCATCTGCTGGAGTATTTTAAATACTTCTCAAAGTCTAAAAGACATGTTCATCTGGACCCATAGCATGTGTTTTAAGAGACATTTCATGCTCAGTACAAAGGCAGGGTTTGAAAGTTTGGACATCCCAAAAATATTGCTTCTTTTTTATCTACAGAAGAACACACATAAATGCAATATTACTTTCATGCTCCTGAATATTCAAAGTTCCTTTTAATTATCATTGTCTTTCCATGAGATAAAAATAGTCAACAGGCTTCTCAGTGCACTCATAAGTGTCCTGAACACTGACAAATGTATCACACAAATCCCCTCCAGTTCCTTCAGGTCTGAAGGCCAAATTCTTTGTTCTGAAATGTATATAGTGCAAGCGCTGTCCCTCTTCCTATGTCACCCTTTGTTCAGAACAGAAAATAAATAAAGGCTATGAAAATATTACACCTGACCAGAGTGAAGAAATGGAGCTTGTGTGTCCCAGCAAAAAGGGTGGATGGTGAGAGAAGATGGAAGTGGCCAGATGGGAATGATGAGAGCTAGAAGAAGCCAGGACTGGGGCAGAAGGAAGGACGGGAGAGAACTTCCTCTCAATATGTTCTTCACGTGCTGAAATGTCTTGATTTGATGGTACATATGAGCGTGCTAGCAATCTCCCAAGAACATGAACTTCTGGAGTGAGACCACAGCCTGGTCCAGCTGTGAGGTTTGCTATTTTTTAACTCCTGAAAGGATAAGCTCCCATGTCTAGGAATAAATGCAAGAATGCAAGAATGTTCACAGCACCTGTTGCTCTTTTCCAGGCCTCCCCACTTACTCTTCTTTGATCAGGTTCCAAGGCAACCTTTGGTCACAAATAGATGCTTGAGCCATGTTTTCAAGTGGGGGGTGGGTAGAAGAAGAGTCACTCTCTCTGCAGCTGCCAGGCCATTCACTGCCTCTGGCAGTCAGCAATCATTAACCAGCCACACTCCTCCCATACCTTTTTCATAACTAGCTTGGGCTCTTCACACCATCCAGACCAGTGCCATTTCCTATGCTCCATACATGGATGCTACCTGTGCAGGATGAGCATGGGCTCACTGCCACCCAGACATCTCCGGTATGGTGGCAGCCTCCCTTTCTACTTGGATTCCCTTCTTGTTTCCCTTCTCTGTTTTCAGGGCTGCTACCAGATGTACACCACACTCCATGACTCAAAGTCGGACAATTCCAGTTACTATCCCCAAATTAATGACTACTCAAAATAGCAGACAAATATTCTGAGTGAGCTCCTCACCAAGATATTCACTGATTCATTGTAGAGGCAGCTGGTCACAACACCCTGTATTCAGGCTGCTAAAGCCTTTCTGTTATAGAAAATCCCTGTGACCTTTTCTTTTGAGAGTCTCTCACACTTCTGTTGTCTGTAGAAGGTGTTTTATATTCAGCAGAGGAAATCCCCTCGGGCCACAGAAATGTCTTCTCTTTGTCCCATGAAATTCCATTTAGGATGCAAAGTGACTAAAACTGCCATTAGCCTTCTCTTATTTTTATCTCTTGGGAAAACCCTGGTGGGCTCCAGGCTGCAGGCCAGGCTGAGTACTGCCACGACTGTGAGCATTGGTACTGCCATGACCAAGAGACACACCGGCACACTGGGTCAGCAGAACCAATGAAAATGAAAAGGCAAGTGAAAAAGAGAACAAGTATGGCCTTACTCCATTTAGACACTTGCATTAAGAAAAGTTCCCAATGAGCAGCTTCCATCCCCAAACTACCCCCTTAAATCCTTAGCTCAGGAAATAAGAGTAAGGCAAGCTCAGCTAATGTGTATAGTTCTTGGTAGCTTTTGCAATAGCAATGTGACCTGCACCACAGAAGGTTCAGGACTCACATGTAACTTAAGATACTGGAAATACAGAAAAAGGAGTGCTAAAATAACATTTTAATATTTACATAATTTACAACACAGCCAAATTTAAATCAGCTTTTCTGAGGCTGCAATAGATGGTACTTGAGAGTTATGAAATGCCTCTGAACCTTAATTCATCCCCCTTTATGTGAACGCACTCTGGTGCAAATGTGTTACATATGATCATACTGCATTTTCCCATTTGCCTGTCTACATCAATATTCCAGGTGGATGTATCAGAGTAAGAGGATGTTAGCACATAGACCTAAAATGCTGGTATTTTAGTCCTAAATGCTTGATTTTACAGTCCAATTAATGATTTTAATGTAACAGTTTATGAGCCTGGAGTGTCATAAGCTCTTGTATTCAGAAATAACATGTATTATTCACTAAAGCCAGTCTTGGTTCATGTATGTAATTCTTTGATTGAAAAAAACTACACCATTTAAGAATTTTGAAGAATTACACAGAGCCCATGGCAGCTTCACAATCCATATCATTAATGTGGTTTGTGTTGCATACTCATTTTATTATCCATATAGAGATATCCTTCTCAGAACTTTATGGAAGAATATTATTTGCTCTGGAACAAAAAACTGGAACATGCATCTTCACTGTTTAAGCAAAGGCCTATACTTCTAAGTGTGCTCAGGTATCAACTTTATCCAGAACTCCCAACTATCAGATTTTGGAGCGTACCACACATGTGTCAAGAAGGCCATATTCAGCTTTGACCAAAGCTTTTCATAACTAGAGATATATGAGGAATAAATTTCTAGTTTAGAAACATTTCAGGCTTTAGTTTTATACCAATTCAGAGATAAATCATATTTTGCTTTCAGAATTTCTCATGACTTCAGATTTCTGGGATTTTTTGAACCTTCACAGAGGCTTCTTAAATGAAACACACTCTCAGAAACTTGGCAGATGATGAGTAAAGTTGACGTGATTCCTGCTAGCTTCACTTCAGTTCACTCCAGAATAGCAGCAGTTCAAAGACTCATGCACATACCTTAAAATGTTTTTAACCTAACGTAGTAATCTTTCTCTCTATACAGTAGAAAGGTCCTTGTATCTATATTTGAGCAAATAGACTAGCTTCTCCAGTCCTTTATTACAGTAGCTTTGAAGGGAGATTCCTGGTAATACAAAAACGTGAACTGAGTTTCTAATGACTAAATGCATTTGTAAAAGATTTCCGGCTAAGATGGTCTTCTGCAGCATGGGGAGGCACTAAGCACTGCGCCAAGCCTTACAGGAACATGCCTCCTCCTACTTGCTATTTGCTTACAGCAGGGAGAGGGCTAAGAACGCACTGCAAAGCCCCAGCCACATCGACACTCAGCAGCACGTGTCAGCGTGGCATTCAACAGATAAACTAAGGCTCTAGTGACTACCCTACCTCTTACTGACAATTAAAAAGACATACAGCCAGAGACACTGGCACCAGGGCAGAGGCACAGAAGCCATGCTGCTCAGAGGACGGCTCAGCCTCTCTGTGGATATAAACAGGGCAGAAATCACTTTTACTAATTGCAGTGGATACCATGAGATCTGTATCACCACTCTTTTGGAAACGAAATGCAGGTAATGAAACCAGCTGAAATGAAGACATTACCAACTTGTGACACGAATAACACACACACGAATAGAAATGTCTCACATGGAATTCAGGACAACTGTCAGTAACTATCATTCAAATCATTTTCTCTCTTTTGTTCCCCAAATAATTCCTTTTCCTATGGCAAAAGCAGTTGCCAAAGTGAATTTGAATTCTGACATGGCATGTACACATATTTGTGTATTAAGTCTGCTGTATGGTCCTGCTGGTGAGTCTGGATGAGATTTACTTGATTTTTGATTGTTTGTCGTGTTTACTTTAAGATGAAATATATTATGCCCCAGAATTATCTTTTTCCTTCCAGAAAGTAGCCCAAGTTAATGAGTTGTAGAAGAGGGCACCTGTGTTAACTCTAAGCGAGCGAATTAGAGAGTTCTTTAAGGGCTTATGTTTCACCAGAAATACAAACACTTAAAGTTAGTGATGGTGTATGGTCTTGGTGTTGATGATGCAACTCCTGACAGTAATTTTCTACTGCTAATGCAGATAAGTTATGACATTCTTGTCCCCAGGTTTCCTTCTTTCCAGTTTATACATACTTTTTGAAACTAACATATGTCTTATCTTTTACTATATAGGTTAGTTATCTGTTTTTTTTTTTTTTTTTTTTTTTTCCAGAAAGCTTGTTAGATTTTTACAATAACATTTATGCTTTTCTGATCAAAATGTTCTAACATAGAAAATATATGCTTTTTGTTTAGGCTGTTGGGTTTTGGGCTGTTTTTAATCTTAAGTTCATTTCTCTTTAGAAATTGTCTTCTCCCAACACACTTGGCTGTACATAGCCAGAGCTTACAAGGTGTGCTAAAATTGAAATATCAAAGAGAACTGTTGAAATGAGATGCTTGTGAAATGTGTGCAATTATCTGCTATTAACTCATCTGGAATCCTGAGATGAGCAAACTGTGATTTTCAATGTGTCATTACATTGTTGCTTCAATGGGTTGTTCAACAGCTCAATTTAAAAAATACTCAAGAAATAATCATTACAAGAGGTAATCCTTCCCATTTGATTCAAATAAATCTGTTCCAACATTAGGCTGACATGATCATGGATCTCATGAGGTTTCAGTGCTTTGTTTGCATTTGCTTTACAGTATTTACTGCTGATTTTGTTGTCAGGTGCTTTATTTCTGATAAGACATCTCGGATTCTGTTTTCAAATTATGTGGAGAAGCATGAGGGATAATGGCTACCATTTCTGTTTTCTTGCTTTAAGCTACACAGTGGTGTTCTTCACACAGAGACCAAGCAAAGTGGTTATTTTCTTATTATAGTGCTACAACATTTTTATGCTCTGGATAATTCTGCCTTTTCTGGTGTCTATTCAGCTGGAGTTACTCCAGGAGATCTACCAGTAGGTAGACCTATTTTGTGTTTTTCATTTGCAATTGTTAGATTTTTTGTGGAAAATGGTCAACAGTATTCTGGAGTTATCCTTCTTCTGTGGCTTTCTTCTTTTGCTACTCAATAGACAGAAACTCTTTATCAAGCATGTTAAATATGTAAATGTACTCAATGATTTCTGTTCTTAACCACATAGCTCTTTTCCCACTATTTTTCACTGTTCTAAAAAACAATTCTGTGAAATGATTTCCAAAAATTGCCATGGTCAGACACTGCCTATCTGAACTTGATTGCCTTTTGCCCCTACACTTATTTAGCAAGAACTGTTTGTTGAAAAAATAATTGCAAGATTCCTTTTTTTTTTTCCCCAACTGAGCGCTGTTCCACTCTCTTGTGACCCTGAAGTTTTTGCTATTGAGCAATCAATTTGCAGAAGTTTGTACTGATACTTTAGGTTCTAAACATAAACTATATCAGTATTTTTGATTATGTGGTGATTTGACTTCTAGTTAATGACTCCAAGTTACTGTAATGATTGTGCTTTGCATATGTTGGGTCCTTCCTTTATAATCAACGTAAACATCCAATTGTTTTGGTCAGACGACTATATTTCAGGGAGTCAAATGAAGAAAGACATGAGAAGTCTTCTAGCAGGTGAATATGTGTTGGTGCACACATGTGGGAAGATACTGTTAGCAATCTTTAGGGATGAGGGATCAGCCAGCAGTTGTATATGTACTGGAGGTTATGATAAGGCGGGTGAAAGATAAAGATGAATAAGAATAGAGGAAGAAAAAAATAAAGCAAACAAAAATGCAAAACAAAAAAAAAAGGGAAGAGAGTGGTGAAGTAAAGAAAAAAATGAGGAAAGGAAAAGAGAAGTGGAGATACTACAAGAAGTGCCTGTAGCATCAGGCCACATTCAAAGAAAAGACAAAATAAGGTTGTCACCTACCTTTCTAGGAGACCAAGTGCAACTGGGTGAAAACTTCAGAGCAAAGTGTACTATTAGATAGAATTAAATAGTACACTTCAACAAGGAAAGCATGCCTATATGTCATAGTTCGTGTTGAGTTGTGAGACTGTGTCTGAGGTAAATGATGAAAAACAGCCTACATCAGTTTGGTGCAACCCAAATATTAGACATTGGGCCAAGAGTGTCAGCAGGAATAAATGACAAAATAAAAATAAAAATCCCATGCTAAAAGACACATCCTTCCAAGACTTTCCTGCATATAGAAAATACTATAAATTATTCTGTTACCATTTTACACACTGACTGCTCTTCACTCATTTCCTGTGTGAAAACAATGCACAGTAAATACAAAGCAGCCCAGTTCACTCATACTGTTCCAAGTGGACCAAGTGACCATGAAGATGTGTGTTAAGTGTGTTTATTTGGGAAGCTGGAACAGAGGGGCTGTAAAATCACAGCCTAGCTTCCTGCATAGTATCATTCTTGCCCAAGAAAGCAATCCCCTCACAACATAAATTACCAAGGGCTGGCCTCCCTGTGTGGGTGCTAATGGGGTGTAGGTGCAACTGTTTGAAGAACAGACTTAACATAATGAAAAAATGCAGGTGTTTGAATTACTAAAGTACTCACAGAGGAACTGCACCTGCCAAGAATAGGCATAGGTACATGAACACATAATTTGTGGCTGCACGAATGGATACCCAGTAGAGACCCTTTTAATAATTTACCACTGAGTCTGTGCAATAGAGTGTCTTACACTGGGAATAGCATCCAAGCATGAAACGGCAAAAAGAAACAATTTGCTGCTCTGGTAAGGCTAGTTTACTATGAAGAAAACTTTGCTTCTTCATTTCATTGCTGTGCACTCTTCACAGATTGTGTGTAAGGTATTGTAAAGTGAGCAGCCCTGTTTTCAAAAACTCATCTAATGACATCTGTAATTTTAAAAGTGTAAATGCCACATTCACCATGAAATTCAGGAGCAGGGACTCAACTTACCAGAGGTATCTACCATCCTAGTGTTTCTCTTAGCTCATCAGTGTATCCGAGGGCATCATTTGTTGGCTTACTGACAACAAATAAAGAGGCTGGATCTCTGGAGAGACTATAAGAAAATGCACAGATTTTATCTTCTAGGGTGTTGGTTCTAGATCAGTCCAGACTAGTGGTGAAGGAAAGTTGCTTTTGTTGAATGATGGGCATTCAGCCGTTTATGTGAAGTGAATCTGTTAGTCTCAGATGAATCTATAGAAATGGATGTGCATCACAATGACTACAGGTGGTACTTCTCAGCAGTAAACCCTGAAGATATGTGGAACAGCAGCAACTATACCAAATGTAAGCAGGGATCCCTGCAGGTCAGAGGACTGGGGGAAGCACTATCTGCTTTTTTGCCTTTCAAGTATTTACTCCATGCACAAATGCTTACTTAAATATTCAAGATTTTTTTTTTAAATCATAAGCAATAAATATGTTTCTTTTCTGTCACCCTTGTTCATTTTTCTCTCATGAAATAGCAGTATGGCAATGTTAGATGCATTTTGGTAGTCCCAGGTGAATCAGGGCCCTCAGTGATAAGCACTGATTACTGTATTGGGGAAAATGAGACCAAGTTATATTTATGTACATAAAGATCTCATAACAGTGACTGAAGAATAGTTTAAGAACTGTATTAAAAAAACAACAACACCAAAAAAAATGATAGGGAATGTTTTATTTTGTTCTTGGCTTTGAAAGCAGTGCAACAAAA
This sequence comes from Cygnus atratus, assembly GCF_013377495.2. Lineage (NCBI taxonomy): Eukaryota > Metazoa > Chordata > Aves > Anseriformes > Anatidae > Cygnus > Cygnus atratus. The sequence continues at coordinate 142,417,219 of NC_066362.1, read as the reverse complement.
AGGCTCCAATTGGAAACAAAAACTGCATAATGATGTTTTTATCTCTAAATAAATCTTATGTTAATAAGGACCACTAGCACTGTCGTTAGAAAGGCCAAAACATTCTAACCTCTGCAGTTCAAAAGAAAAAAAAAAAGGAAAGAAAAAAAAATTTAAAACAACAAGAGTATTTAAAGTTCTTTTTGGAATGAAAGGAGAAGAAGGAGCAGGAGGAGGAGGGGGAGAAACAAAAGAGAAACTCTGTCTTTCAGTTCCAATAGTTCTTGATGTTTAAAATCTCTGAAGTTTTCTTATGTGTTATGAAAAGCTACAAATTTATCTTTTGCCATTTTCCCAAGTGAAGCTGACCCAAATCCACCAGCAGCAGTTGAAAAGGTTTTTCCAAGCTTTATCAAATGGCCCCAACAGAGACCAGCTTAAAATTAAAAGCTTCCCCTACCAGAGGGAATATATGTGACTTTAATAACTGAAATGTGTTTTTACTTTCTATTACAGGGGTCAAAAGGTTTCTAAACAAACCAAATTTATCAATTATTTAGAGCTGATTTCTTCTGAAGTGGTATTTCTAAGATATTATTTGGTGGATAAATTCAATGTTCTAAGGCCAGCAGCAGCATTTTATTCATAACAAATTTCTCCTAAACTGAATTTGCTGGGGCAACTTAATTTTCACTATCGTGTTTGCACTGTAGAAATATCAACTGAAGTGTTATAGGGCCTAACTAGTGGGCTTTTCAAAGAGAAATTCCATATAAGCATGCTTATTCAGCACCACCCTGCTTGCCATTTATTGCTTAAGAAATGAACTGGTACACTGTGTCTGCAGTAGAATTCTTTTAGCTGCTGAAATATCCTTAAAAACCACAAGGCACCTTTAAAGTCAGGAAACAATATCTTAAACTACATTGTCACCTTCACAGCAAAAGAAAATAAGATAACTGTCAGAAGTTTGTTAAAGACATTTTAAAATGAAAGACATGCATGCATAGATGCACACATTTTCTTAGCTTTCTTTGAGAAACACTTTATTTAGGTTGTTGCGGAAGGGAATTAACAGTAAATTTAGAAAGAGGCCATTCTTAATACCTAATAGGGTTCACTGACCACGTAAATACTCTGTTTGTTATACATTAGCTAGACATACATTGGGTTTCTGCCTAAAGTCTGCCATTTGGTGCAAGCAGAAGACTTTACGGAACAGTTCATAAATTCATGTGGAGCCCTGTTAAATGAAACCAACCATCCAAGAGCTGACATTTTGCCATCTTTAAAATAGCTGCCTCTTGCAATAAAACTTCAGGTTTATTTATGCAAGCAAATATGAAGTAGTAATGCAATCAAGGTGTTACGGTGACTTTTTTTTTTTTAGAGAAAGAATCTGACTATTAATAAACAAAAATGCATTGAATAGGTTCTTCTTATTTATACTTGGAAAAATTCTTTCTGAAAAGTCACATTAAGGAAGAGTGAAAGCATAATTTTGTGACCCCTGAAAACTGTCACTTTTTTCTTAGTGATACATGCTTTCAGAAACAAGAGTTATTACTGTAATAAGAGAAATAAGAGTTATTGCTATAACTGAAGAACAAACAAGTGAAAGCTCTTCTTCTGTCTTCTGCCTCCCTTTACCCTTGGAAGAAAAGAATTCTTCTCAAGCAGAAGAGATCAGCAGAAAAGACCAAAGTTAGCCAAATTTGATCAAGGCTGGGCTCGTAAGGTGATAAGGAGTATTTTAATCCCAGGGGACTGACCCTGCTTCTATTTCATCTCTGGCTAAGATTACTACTGAAATTTTGAAATGGTTGGAGCAGGTTGTAAGATGAGGACTTTCTGTTATTTCAGAAGACTCTGCCCTGAAAAGGACAGATTTAAGCTTGAATTGAATGATACATTGAGACTGAGCATTTTTGAGTACAAGGTGACAGTAAACTGATGAAATGGGCAACATGAGCTTTGGGCCACT